>NC_139688.1:57270403-58470403 GCF_964106915.1 Podarcis gaigeae
GAGTTATGATGAACTTGAAATTAAAACTGTCAGGAGACCAGCCACAAATTATCTAGAAAACTGTCAAGAGCTCGTAGAACTTTGAAAGCCCATCTCCTAGTGCTCTGCCCATCTCCCCCAGTCATTCCTTTTTCCATTCTCAAATATCATCAAAACCAGAGCCTTGCTCCTGGAAGCAAAAATATACTAGCCATTTGCTGCTTCAAAACTTAGATGTCAGATTCTCCATGGAACAGTTAAAAAGTCTGCAATGGAACGGGGGGGGGGGGGGGATGAAATTTCCAGGAAGCAACATTAACCAAAGACTGTATAAAACACTTAAAACCATCACAGCAACAGTTAGACAGAAACTATTTCCTTTCTAAACTTCACACTGAAATTGTGTAAGTTAGGACGGTGATAATATAAAATGAAATAAATTGCCATCATGAAACAAGTTTTTTGATTTTCATCTTTGTACTCATGGAACCATTAACATGTCATAATGTTCTCTTTTTAATAGTTTTTCTGGTTGTTATCACTTATTTTTACAAGGGAAAGTGTTAGGTTCGTTTTTAACAATCGGTTTTTTCGCTCGGAGGCATAACGGAGTGCCTGAACAAATTCTTACATGTATATGTAATTCATAAAGGCTGCAGGTATAGGGAGATTTTTTTTTTCCTCTCCCCAAACAATAATTATTATTTCTATTTGTAAATATGTTCTGGGCTCCAAAGCGCCCTGTACACACACCTAGAACATTCCCATATGTGTACTAGGGTTCTGTCAACTTCCCCTTTAACTACAGCCCCTTATGCTGCTTTGAAAAGATCCCCCAAACCCTCAAGAGTAGTTTCCAGGGCGCTTGAGGAGCTGCAGGAAGAAAGCTTTTCCATGAGCAGTTCATGAGATCCTGCTCAAATTATATACACAGCAATTATATAGCACACTAGCAAATAGTGGAGGAAAAAACAAGCCCGTTTCTTACTGGAGATAACGGCTTCATTAAGATGTAATGCTAAACCATGGTTTTCTATTACAGTAATGATCCTAATCTCTCTCAAAGCTTGCAAACCTCTCTCTCTCTCTCTCTCTCTCTCTCTCACACACACACACACACACACACACACACTTCCTCAAGTGTGTCCGGGAGGAGACAATAAGCTTCCACTTTTGTTTTGGAATTACTGCAGTCTAGTTTGTCATTCAAATCCTAAACTGTGGTTCTTCTTAACTGTGGTTAGTGAAAACAAGCCAAATTCATAAATTGTGGTTTGAAGTGGGCTTGTTTCCATTCGGATTAACTGCAGCATGTCTGGGATCAAGTGGCAAGGCAATCTGCAATCCATCAAGAATGAAAACAGAAGCTGCCAGCTGGGCTCATGGCTGCTGGGCTGCTTCTCGTAATACGATGTATTAGTAGTAGTGCGTCCAAGCCAGGCCAGAGGCATGTCAGGTTTACCTTTCCTGAGGAGAGAAGTAAGTTTTGCGTAGGGAATTAGCAGGAGTTACTGAGCTGGTTTTTGTTCTTTATTTCTGGATGCATCTTTTCCCACTAAAGCCTAAGGTTTGCTGCCCTAAATAATATTTTTTTTTTGCAAAGGATGGGACACATTCACTCACTGGAACAGCTCCCTGCTACAAACCACTACATTATCTCAGAGTCACAAAGACGTTAATTTGGTGTGTGAAACTGATTTGATGCCAGAAATGTTGAGGCTTGGACTGTACAGATCAGAAAAAGAGACCAAGTCCATTCCGAAGTTTTCAGTTTATGTTCTAATCACGCAAATGAAGAAGTAAACAGACCAAGAAAGCAAAAAGGAGCTAAGAAGGAACAAGTAGAGGCGTGTCAAAGTACTCAAGCTATAACCAAAAAGAAATATGTATAATGCCTTTGCTCGTCTTCTCAATGCTGGACCAAAGCTCAATGTTTGTAGGTATATGCACATTGTATAGATATGGCTAAATGTTGCTGACAATCTTGCAATACTAAACTGTTACTATTTTAAGAAAAGAAAAGAAAAAGAATACAGAAAGAAACTGTTCATCAGTGTTTTACCTCAGCACTCTACTTGTACCCAGCTCATGAGCAACACTGAATTAAGGAATTAAAAAAAATAAAAAATAAAGGAAATTAATTTCCATGTAAATGTTTGACTGTAAAAAAAAAAAAAAAAAACCTGTTTCAGTAATATTTTGTACTGAGCTTTTTGTCATGTAGTTTGCTTGTTTCCGACTTGAGATTATGTGGGGCACATTTGTTTATTTATTGTTGAGAAAGTGGTTCTTTTTTTAAAATTTTAATTTTATATATATAAATATATATTTTGGTCCTATGTGCTGTCGGGTGCAGTTCGTAAGTTCTGTTCTTGCACGTCCCCCATTCATTCCACTGGAGCAGAAGCATGGCTCCAGCGCGTGCTCCATGGAAGTGAATGGGGGCTGTGCAGCAGAGGGGCTTAACGTCTTGCACTCATAATCTACAGAATGGTCACCAGGGTCACTTATGAGGCACTACAAAGGAGACCTGCTTTTCCGTGCATGGCACTCGCAGCAGGAAAGGTGGCAGAGAATGACATGGACTGTGTTGTGTTCTTCATTTCTTTTTCTTTTTTAAAAAGAAAAAAAAATCAAAGGAATCGATGTGGAGGACTTGTGACCAAGAAGCCAAACTGGTTATTTCAAGTTCCTTACTGTTCTGACTTTGAAACCAAAGCTGAATTATCTGCACAGGTTGCTTAACATTTAAAAAAAAAATATTAAAAACTGACAAAAACTGTACTTAAACTAGAGCAATATCTGTATGGTCAGTAAAGCTGCACTTTGTGTATTTCTTAACAGCTTCAGATCTGTCACTTTTAATTTGTACCATAAAAAATAAAGAATTGTTTGACATGAAAAATAAGCTGCCATCCTGGGCTTGTCCCAACGTCTCATGAATTATTCATCGGATCAAACTTCATGTTATTTTGCATCAATTCAATACCAAAAAAAAAAAAAAGCTTAAAATTTTGTACAGAACCGAAAGCTGGTTTTCACACCTGGATTGCAGATAAACAGTGTTTTGGGGGGGGGATTATATAAAAGAGACCTTGTTGCTCATAATCTATGCACACACATATAGATCTATCTAGTCCCATTATTTTCTCCAGTCAAACAGATTTTGAATGTTTTTGAAGCTCTATAAAAACCTTCAAACCTGTTTGACCACAAATAGTGAAAGAGTTTACATGGCTAGCATCACACCCCAAGCCTCAACCCCTCGAAAGTTGCAGAAGCTGGTTCACAGCCCAGGGCCAGTTAAAAGATTCCCTGACTAAAAAATCTCTCTGCACAGCACAAATTCCTGTCTAGAATTTACTTCACATACATGTCTTAAAACATTTATTGACTTATTTAAACAGGAAACACAGAACAAAAGAAATTCCCAACTCAATCTTTTTTAAATGCTACATTTGTGTAATTATACAGTGCAAAATATTTTTAATGATAAACTTTACTTAAAAAATAGAAAGAAGAATTATGTAGTTTAATACCTGCTAAAAGCAAATAATAGACAAAAATAACACAGTGGATTCGTGTTCAAGGAAAGAGAAAGCATTAGTAATGCAATCAATCTGTGGTTTAATCTCAAACCTATTGCAACAAAAAATATATCATACATCAAAATGGTCAGAAAGAGGGTATCTATTGCATACGAAAAGTCTCTCAGAATCGCTCACCAGGAAAATTTCCCACACCCTTGTCTGGGTACAACTCAGTATATCTCACAATAACTAAGACAGAAGAATGAATCCTACACTATCTGAAAGAGCAAATTCAGCATGCACTGTTGAAAAATTAAGTTCAATTTGTATTTTAAAAGGGGGAGGGGAAACAATGTTTGAGCACCGATTTATTTCCATAGAATGGTTTTAGATACTATGTCTTGAAACATACAGAACACGATTTAATGCACATTTTGATTCACCTTTTGATGTATAAAACATAAAGGATGTTGTTTCCTCATGCACGCCTTTCTGTTGGTATGATTATATGAATTCATAATCAGTCACACGGATTCTGATACCTGTTTTGCTTAGATAGATATGGACCTAATTAGAAAATCGTTTTACACATTGAATACCAAATGCAAATTCGTAAACATTTTAATAACTGATATAATAAATTTGGCAGTCAGATAAGCCTTAGCTGTTTGCTAATACTTATCCGAAGGCCAAGTTAGATGATCTGCGCATTCATCTAGTTTTTGCTTAACAGGCACTGCAATGGGATCAGGACTGTGCAGTCCGGGGGGGGGGGGGTGAGGGAAATTGGAGCTGATAGGATCTGGGATAGTTCAGATTAATCCTTTTAATCTCAGGATCATGGGTCTCAGCCCCACATTGGGCAAAAGATCCTTGCACTGCAGGGTTGGACTAGATGATCCAACTGTATAATTCTACGATTCCAACAACCTCTAGAGCAGGCATAGGCAAACTCGGCCCTCCAGATGTTTTGGGACTACAACTCCCATCATCCCTAGCTAACAGAACCAGTGGTCAGGGATGAAGGGAGTTGTAGTCCCAAAACATCTGGAGGGCCGAGTTTGGCTATGCCTGATCTAGAGGGCCACAGGTTGTCCGTCTCTGGTCTAGAAGCTTCCTGGGCTCATGGAACGAGATTCATGGTACTTTGGAGCCTAGCCAGCTCCGAGGGGCCAGGGTCCCTTTGGCCCCCGCATAAAATATTTGAAGGGGACTCCCCCCCACACAAGCTGATGGGCATTGTCATTCAAATGGTGTGTGTGTGCCTTGCCTTGTGATCAATTATGGGGGGTGGAGCTTACCTGCCTTCCCATATTTTCTTCAAATTGCCACCCTTGCTAGCTAGAGTATTCAAAAGCCACTCTAATCAAACTAAGCCACTTCCTGTAAAGTTCTGTGAATAGATATTTCACTACCTGTTTCACCGACTTCCTATTCTCAAAATCTTTATGGCTGTAAGTAACTTGCAGTGAGAAGATTCAACATTTCCTTATATAGTGCGCTCGGGCATGCGCGCACACACGTGCACATGAATGCCAACAGTATACAAGAAAACACTCAGCAGAAGAAAGAGAGAAATGACCTTTTCATATCTGGTCAGTTGAGCTTAGTCTGAAATCCATTCCTGAATTGATGGCTGACCCACTTATTCATTTAAAAGAAATAGTTTCTCTATGTTATTTTGGGCTTCAGCTCCATTTGTAAGGTCCTCTACCCTTAATTTAGGACTCACTTGGCCTGAAGAATTAAGAGCAACCTCCAAGTCATTTGATAGAACAAGATCAGCCAGGACCCCTGTGAACAGAGCGGTATGTCTGCGTTTATGCATTTTAGGTAGAACAATAAAACAACCAATTATTTTGCCAGAGGTCCCCCCCCCCTTTTTTTTTGTTCCATGCTAATTATGGATTTAGTTTTCTTCATTCACAGCCTACAGCAGAAAGAAAAAAGACCTTGTAAAATAAATCACATAAAAACCCCAAACACTTCAACTCGCCTGCCCCCCAATAAACATCAAATGTGCATATGCATTTACAGTGGTACCTCGGGTTACATATGCTTCAGATTACATACGCTTCAGGTAACAGACTCCACTGGCCCAGAAATAGTGGTTCAGGTTAAGAACTTTGCTTCAGGATGAGAACAGAAATCATACTCTGGCGGCGCGGCGGCAGCAGGAGGCCCCATAGGCTAAAGTGGTGCTTCAGGTTAAGAACAGTTTCAGGTTAAGTACAGACCTCCGGAATGAATTAAGTACTTAACCCGAGGTACCACTATAATATAATATGTAGTTTGGCCCCAAAACAATGGCATTTCAGACCCATTTTCAAGTGAGATTCTTGAACCAGAATTCCCCAAGCTTGTTAAAATATGAAAAGCTAACTATTTCTGAAATTCTTTCAAATCCTTTTCTTTGGCAACACATAGGAAACACAAATCTGGATCCATGTCTACTGCAGCCTCCCCTGTCCCATAAGACAATAAATACCACCTATGGTCACAGTAAATGGATTAACCTGACTCTTCCCTGCCCCATTTCCCAGGGGTACAAGTCATTCATGGCTCAAGCCAAACCTCACCTCCTGGCACCAGGAACAAAAGGTTCCCATGAATGCAAAGCCAGCCAGAACAGGTCTTCAGGGGCTGAATGTCTGACAAACTAAAACATTCATCTGCTGATTGCCTTTGTCAGCACTTAGGAGACAATGTTTTAAACATTTACAGGTAACAGAATGCTGCCATTTCCAGTACATTTGCAGTAAAATCTACTCTCATCATTAATGTGGATGAGTTCTAGAGATGTTAAAATGTTGTTGACATTTCAGAGATACCAATTCCAGTATTTCCAAGTGACATACATTTCTGGAATCTTTGAAAATAAAGTTCTGGTGTACCATGTTTTTGGCCTTTTATGTGATTTCATTTTTTGTTGCTTTGTTTAGGAAGAAATCTGGTTTTGACAATAATAATAATAATAATAATAATAATAATAATAAATTATCAGAGTTGGAAGGCAGTTGAGCAAGCCTAAGACAGAAGGAAGGCTAACTAATACTAGTCTCACCAAATCCTTGGCGACTCCACTTATTCCTTCCCTCTTTTGCAAGGATTATCCATTTATTCCTTCCCTCCGTTTCTTGTTCTAGTTACTGATCCATAAGAAAATCCATATTATTATCCTATGGTTCAGGAACCTTTGTTGCGGGATTTTGTTTTTTGAAACTCTTGAGTATATGCCTCTACCAGAGAAATCAACCTTACCCACGTTTTTCAGGTTTTGTTGGCATCCACCTCAAAAGACAATGGAATGCACCTCCAGGGGCAAAGTCAAACTACTAGAGCAGTGGTTTTCAACCAGTGTGCTGTGGCGTCCTGGGGTGCCTTGAATGATGGCCAGGGGTGCCCTGGGCAATCCTGGTCTCTGTCCCTCTGTCCTTCCCTCCCTCCTCTGATGTCCTCTCACATCTCTGCCTCCCGAAGGCTTGCACAGCTGTTTGTTGCAGCAGCCCTGGGCAAATGGTGCCTCTGGGGCTGGCCAGGGGGTGCTGGTTGCCAGGAGCTGAGGTGGCCTTGGAGCAAGCAGGCAAGTGGGTGAGGGAGCCCAGCCAGACAGTCCACCAGCCCTTGATGTTGGGAATGGACAGACAAGCCCCAGGCCCCTGTGGGGCAGTGTGAGGAGGCACCTCTCTTTGGAGCAGCTCAGAGACCAAGGGTGGCAGCAGTGGCTGCCCAGAGGACTCCCAAGGAGACAGGAGAGGAGAAGAGGCTGAGGGAACACTCTACAAAGGAGGGTGTTCAAGAAAGAGTGAGAGGCTGCCAGCTCTGCAGGCAAGGGGTGACATAACTGGGCTCTTGAGCCCCACAGGGTGCTGCAGAAAGAAGGTCAAGGGAGCAGTGGACTCAAAAAGCTTGAAAACCTCTGTACTGGAAAATCACAGTGCCAACTGCGGTTGCAGAGATGGGTAACTGATAACTGCTGCCTCCTGTGTTGTTTTTGCTGTGGTAGCAGCACTAAAATGACCTCTCTGGGTCACATGCCTGGGCAGTGAGTATGGAGGACCTGGCCTGGCCAGAAGAAAAGACACACCCCCTCAGCCTCACTGATGTGGTCCAAAGGAAAGCAGAGCAACACATGTGGCACCAGCTTGGCTGCTGCATTTACCAGAAGTAGGTGTGCAAGACACCTTCCAAATGTCTTAGGGACTCTATCCAGATTTGTGTAAGGTTTACTCCTTCGCCTCTTCATCTCCTGAAGATGTCCTGCAAGGCAGCGGGTGTGGGTTTTTCTTTGAGGTTTATTCCCCAAGGCTTTCAGAAGCAGGACAAATCATTCTATAGTATTTGGTGAAAATGGTTAATTAGGGTGTCCACCTCTCCCCCCCCCCAAAAAAAATTACCTGTCCCTGATCTTCTAGGAAAGGGAGTAAGAAAGTGTGGAAACTCTTGCGTGTCTTCAAGCCTCAGGCCTGCAGAAGTTTGCAATGACTTGCAAATGACCAAGAGTGAAAACTCCATAAGTTGTTTCACTGGATTAGATTGTTCTGACCCAGTAAAGCATTCTTAGACATACAGGTTTATTAACACTGTGTGTGTGTTAACCATTTGAAGGCCTTAGAAGGCATCCCTAATTTGAAAGGGCCTTTAAGATCAAACAACACTTGGTTTTGAAATTTCTTCAAAGAACCAAAACAGCCTGTCTGATTTCACTTCCCTGACAACAAATGCCTGGTATTGTCTTTGATATGCTGGCAGCTGCAGAAGTTTGAAGTTTTCTATTAAGACAAGCACTATTTACTTCCGTGGCACTTACACATAATAGAGCACTTTTGACTTCTATAAAGTGTGTGTTATTAAAGCACTTTGCTAATGTACCGAGGCTCTTTCGCAAAACAAGGTAAGATAGAAGCAACCCCTTTTCAAAATGTCTTTGGGAAATGAGATGAAAGTAGGGGGGAAAGGGGGGATTTAAGGGTGCAAAGCAGTTCTTTAACAATAAGAAGAGCTGTCTTAAAATGCCGCAATGCATGACTAAAGCCATCACCTTTATACTTAGAAGTACTTTCATAAACATTTGTAACAATTTAAACATAGTCTGCCATTCTACCCTTTTCACACAAGGGCCCTTCACTTTAATGGCAACCTTTTAGATGAAGCCAAAGTAGAAAGAGGGAGAATAACATTTATGCTGCAGCCTTCATGGTATTCCTGACAAAAGTAAAACAGTGTCATCAAAAAGATAGAATGACACCATTCTCGTTCCCAGGTAACTGCTGTTGATCGTATTTATTGAAGGTTGCCATTTGCATCTCATGTCATCCCATTCCTGGAAATGACATGGTGCACACATGAAAAGGGGAACTGGACTCACAAGGGGGACAAACTGTGACAAACTGTGTGGAGCGTCCTGCTGCGTGCTTCGCCAGCCAGCCAGGCCCCGCTCCAAGACATGCCACGCCATTTGCCCTGCCCACCCAGTTTTCTGCATCACTCACAGACACCTGATGCCCGCAGCAAGCATTCCAGGCCATTTCTCATTTGGCTGTTTGCAATAATCAATACAGATTATTAAATAAATGTTTTTTAAAAGTTTAACAATTAAATGTTTTGCTTTTGCGCTGACTGGGCCAACCCTGCAGAATTAGTTCTATGGCTTGCAGGATGCCTCTTCAAATCAGAACTGCCAGCGGCAGTCTGGAGCCCATACTGTTAAGAAAGAAGGACGCAGCCCTTTGTCAGCAGCTTATAATTCAGAAGCAAATGTTGCTTTCCAGTGTGGTCCACTGCTGAAAGATGGTAAGGAGGTGATTGCGTATAGGATACCAACAGTGCTATTTTTCTAGAAAAAGAGGTGCCGGAACTCCCCATGAACACCTCCCTCGTTCTCTTATAACGGCAATGACGTCCACCTGAGAAGTGCTGGAACTGAGGTCTGGAGAGTTCCAGCTGAACAAAGCCCTGGATAGCTCAGTTGGTTAGAATGTGGTTCTGATAACGCCAAGGTTGCAGGTTCGATCCCCGTATAGGGCAGCTGCATATTCCTGCATTGCCAGGGGGTTGGACTAGATGATCCTCAGGGCCCCTTCCAAGATGACAATTCTGCAATTCTATACTAGTCCTAGTGCTGCATTGTCACCTCTCTGTCTGGTAGTTGCTCTCCAAGGCCACCAGCAACAATCCCTTTGACCAGGGATTGACTCTGGAACCATGAGCTGCACCACTGAGCTATTGCCCCTTCCCAGTTCATCCAGAAAGAACACTACATTTTTCATACAAGGGAACCCTTCAGACTGCCCTCTCAAAAGATGGCAGGCACAAACATTTATTTTCTCTCAGCCATTCTGTCTATCAGCTGCTCTTTTTCTCCGATTCAGTTTCAATGTGTTTGGCTGCATTGTTGAATTTTGTATTAATTGGCAATTTTATGATTGTATGCAAACTGCATTGAGCACTGAAAAAGTTATGCTTGCAATAAAAACAAAAAATAGCCATGTTAGTCTCTGCAGTAGCAAAATCACAAAGGAGTACTGTGCCATTTGAAAGACCGAAACATTTTTTATGGTTTTTGTAGACAAGAACAGACTTCATCAGAAGCATAGGATGGGAGTGAGTCTTATAGGAAACCCTGCAAAGGCATAGTGGGGAGGAATACTATTGTTTAATTCATTTAAATTTGCTTTTGGATTTAATCATAGAATTGTAGAGCAGGAAGGGACCCCAAGGGTCATCTATTCCAACCCCCTGCAATGCAGGAATCTCAACGGAAGCATTCATTACAGGTGGCAATCCAGATTCTACTTTAAAACCCCCAAGGAAGGAGAGACCACAACTTTCCAAGGGAGTCCACTCCACCGCCAAACAGCTTTACCATCAAAAAGTTCTTCCTGATGTTCAATTGGAATCTCATTTCTTGTAACTTGATTTCATTGGTTTGGGTTCTACTCTCCAGAGCAGGGGGAAACAAGCTTGTTCCATGTTCCATATGACTGCCCTTGAGATACATGAAGATGGCTATTATATCTCCTCTCAGTCTCCTCTTTTCCAAGCTAAACATACCCAGCTCCTTCAACTGCTCCTCCTAAGCAAGGCTTGAGTTTCCAGACCCATGAGCTTGGTTGCCCTCCTCTGCACACGTTCCAGCTTGTCAATATCCTTCTTAAATTGTGGTGCCCAGAACTGAACACAGTATTCCAGCTGTGGTCTGACCACAGCAGAATAGGGCATCCCCTGATCTGGACACTATTCTTCTGTTGATGCAGCCTAGAAGAGCATTAGCCCGTTTTTGCTGCTGTATCACACTGTTGACTCATGTTAACCATGTGGTCTACTAAGACCCCAAGATCATTTTCACATGCACTACTAGTAAGCCTGGGACGCGGGTGGCGCTGTGGGTTAAACCACAGAGCCTAGGACTTGCCGATCAGAAGGTTGGTGGTTCAATTCCCTGCGACAGGGTGAGCTCCTGTTGCTCGGTCCCTGCTCCTGCCAACCTAGCAGTTTGAAAGCACGTCAAAGTGCAAGTAGATAAATAGGTACCGCTCCGGCGGTAAGGTAAACGATGTTTCTGTGCACTGCTCTGGTTCGCCAGAAGTGGCTTGGTCATGCTGGCCACATGACCCGGAAGCTGTACGCCGGCTCCCTCGGCCAATAAAGCGAGATGAGCGCCGCAACCCCAGAGTCAGCCACGACGGGACCTAATGGTCAGGGGTCCCTTTACTTTACTAGTAAGCCAGTTTCCCCCATATTATATTTGTACCTCTGGTCCTCCCTGCCTAAGTACAGAACCTTACATTTTGTCCCTACAGAATTCATTTTGTTAGCTTGCACTCAGTTCTCCAATCTGTTAAGGTCATTTTTAATTTGGATTATGTTTTCTGTGGCATTAGCTACCCCTCCCAGTTTTGTGTCATCTGCAGATTTGATGAGATCCCCTCATTTCCTTCATCCAAGTCATATATAAAGACATTGAGCAACTACAGGCCCAGGACACAACCCTGTGACACACCACTTGTCACATTTTTCTCCAGGGTCTTTTACCTAATGAGTACTCTTTGGGTTTGGTCAGTCAACCAGCTGCAAATCCACTAATAGTTACCTTGTCCAGGCCACATCTCCCTCTGGTAAATATTTAAGGTGGCTTACAAAATAAAAAAATATACAACAAATGGAACAATGGAACAATGATGGTTTTTAAAAAATCAGATACCAAACTAAATGAAAAATGAAAAATCTCAAGCTCTGAGTGAAAAAGGCCCTCCTGAATAAAATAGTCTTAAAAGCCCATTTAAAAGCAAGCAAAGAAGAGGCTGATGAACCTCTCTTGGGACATTATTCCATAGTTTAGGTGTCACAGCTGAAACAACACTCTATCTGCTGCCTGCCATTGGGAAATGCATGGAAATTTCAAGGAAGTAGATTTTGGCTAAACTGCAGAGGAAACTTTCACACTGTAAGAGCTGTTCAGCAATGGTTTGAATTAATATAAGGTTTCTTAAAGAAGAAGAAAAACAGAGAAAATTGTTGATTTGAATCATTCTCAAGATGCTTCAAATTGCTAATTCAGCAATTAGATTACTATTTTGAGAGTGCTATTTGGTTCCACTGAATACATGCGTTATTTCATCCGGCTCAGTATTGTCTACACTGATTGGTAGCAGCTCTCCAGGGTTTCCTTCCCTAAGGTACACATAGGTCATCACAGCCTGGTGGGAACCCATGCACAGGAGGCTGGCAGAATATTTTCCTCTTGGCACCTGAAGAAACCAGGGAGCCATCCCCTTCCTGGCTCATCTTCTATTCCAAGACCCTCTATGATTAAATCCTTAACACGAAGAGCAGAAGCAGTGATAGTCCCAAAAGCATGACAATGTCTGACGGCTAAGCACTTGCCTGGCAACATGAAGTCTCCCTCCCCATGGCATCTGAGGAAAAAGCCCTGGCCTAAGGGTTAG
Organism: Podarcis gaigeae; assembly: GCF_964106915.1. Lineage (NCBI taxonomy): Eukaryota > Metazoa > Chordata > Lepidosauria > Squamata > Lacertidae > Podarcis > Podarcis gaigeae. The sequence continues at coordinate 57,282,861 of NC_139688.1, forward strand.
GGTTTCCCCCCAGAATCATGGCATCACTGGTGTTCTCAGAAGGTGCTCTCTAGGATTGGCTGGTGCAGCCTTTCTTAACCTTGAGTCCCCAGATGTTGCCCAACCACAACTCCCATCATCCCTAGCTAGCAGTCCCAGTGGTCAGGGATGTTGGGAGTTGTAGTCCAACAACATCTGGAGACCCAAGGTTAAGAAAGACTGGGCTAGTTGTTGTTTAGTCGTGTCGGACTCTTCGTGACCCCCTGGACCAGAGCACGCCAGGCACTCCTGTCTTCCACTGCCTCCCGCAGTTTAGTCAAACTCATGTTTGTAGCTTCGAGAACACTGTCCAACCATCTCGTCCTCTGTCATTCCCTTCTCCTTGTGCCCTCCATCTTTCCCAACATCAGGGTCTTTTCCAGGGAGTCCTCTCTTCTCATGAGGTGGCCAAAGTCTTGGAGCCTCAGCTTCAGGATCTGTCCTTCCAGTGATCACTCAGGGCTGATTTCCTTCAGAATGGAGAGGTTTGATCTTCTTGCAGTCCATGGGACTCTCAAGAGTCTCCTCCAGCACCAGAATTCAAAAGCATCAATTCTTCGGCGATCAGCCTTCTTTATGGTCCAGCTCTCACTTCCATACATCACTACTGGGAAAACCAGAGCTTTAACTATACAGACCTTTGTTGGCAAGGTCTCTGCTTTTTTAAGATGGATAGGTTCTACTATAATCCCAGGCACAACCCTGCTGTGTGTCAGCCCTCCACCTGGAGGCTGAGAAGGGATGACAGATGACAGGGTTGTGCCTGGGATTATGGGTCCTCCACAAGCTGCGCATCTACCAGGGTGGACCCTCCAAGCCACTGTAGGAAGCTCTATGACCCATCTGCTGCATGCCTTGCCTTTTGTACAGAGACTTCCAACTACGATAGATCCGTCCAATGGCATACCCTGATATTGCACCTGTTTTGAGGTGGGGGGTGATGCACCACTGCACATCTGCCTGATATTAGACTAAAGGGATTCTACCCAATGCTTTATCTGCCACACGAGATGGCAAAGTTGCCAAACCAACCTACAGCTACAACCAGTCCTCAATGCCCCTCAACAAATCCCTCAGCCAACACTCATTTCCTGCAGGTGAGAAGTGCACACCATCAGGTCTTAGTAAGTCCAATCTGCCAAATTTAATGTTCAGGTGCTGAATAACACAGCCTCCAAGCCACTCCATGGCTTGTTGTAAGGCCTTGTTAATTTTCGCAAGGGCATAATTGATCCGGGCTGGTTTGTTTGTGCCTCATCACTGCTGAGCTTGGACCATATGATGGCAATGCCTGGATGTGCAGCATGCAGTCTCTCCAGGTCAGAGGTTGCTGTCAAGACAAGATTGACACGTTATCGGGTGACCAGGTCATTCTCATCCAGCTGCAGATCCAGAGGGCCACTTTCTCAATCTCGCCCTCCAACATCAACATAGGGATAAGGGCATCCTACTGCATACCCCGCTGTCCCATCCAGGTGAAATTCACTCTAGGCTGGAGACCCAAGGTGTTGCACCTGCATGCATTCGTGCCCAGTACACAATGCTATGGCCACAAATCCAGATGTGCAGGGGGTACCTGAAAGAGAAGAATTACAGAGACTGGTGGAGTGGATGAGGCCTGGGGCAAACATATCCCTTGTAGGCTTCCAGATGCCACCAGTCCAATGCTTTGGTGTGTTCTGGCATTCAAAGGCTGAAGTTGTGGCACCAACACAAAAGGAATGACCTGAAAAGTCACTAGGGTTATCACAGCATTCAAAAATGAATGGCCAGAGCAGCCTGACCTCATATTTTGACCAGTGGACGTCAGCCATTTTTTCCCCAGATAACCTGCAGAGCCTCACAGGTGACAGGCTTTTTTCTGGTAATGCCAGATTGATGTAAGACCGTGGTCTTTCTTGCCAGGCTCTTTTCCTTTGGGCATTGCAGCACATCTGACTTGTTAGTTGGGTGGTCATGGAGCCACCCATTTTTTGCCCGGAATGACTTGAAGGCCCACCAGCAATGGGCTGCAACCGCCACCCACCCCAGGACTGAGTAGGGGTAATGGCCATTTTCCTTCCAAGACTCCCGTTGCCTTTCGAACAGAAATGTAACAGGCAGAGAGAGAACCATCACGGAACTGCAGTTCCTCCTGTTACTCCTCTCTGTCATGCCATTTTCAAGGGAATTGGTTTCCTGCAGAAGCAAAAAGGCTGGCAGCCCCGTTTCCATGGGATGCTGTCAGGACTCACTCCACAACTGATACTGTTCACTAAACGCTTCAACTGTTGCTGAAGCAACTCTTGGAAGGCAGCTCTAAGGTTGCTTATTTGTGACTAAGGGCTGGTACCCACCTTACATTTTGAACTCAGTTTCGAGACACAATCAACTTTAATTACATGCACAGCAACTGCCAGCGGAGCGAAATTGCTGGCTTCCCTTGCAGTCAAAAGAGAGGCAGGGGTTTCAGTCCTTTCCTAAGAGAACTTTGAGAAATCTGGCCACATGCAGAATTAAATCTAAGTTAATGAGACTTACTCTATAGTTAGTGTATTTAGAAGAGCGTCCTTATCTCATGTGTGCTGTTGGCACCACAAACTCATTTTTTCCATTTAAATCTGGTACTTTTTATACCAAAGTTCAACATGAAATTTGCCTCAAAGCCCATTGATTTAGTAGAATTTACTCCCATTTGTTGCGACAGTCCTTCCATGAAAAACAGAGGTGACAATGAAAATAGAACGACACTGTAAACAGAATTCATACAATAATGCATTCTTCTGGAAATAAGACCAGCTCATGAATGCAAATTTATCGCTTGGCTACTCAGGGTTTGTTGACCCAACTGCATGCATGAACTGTCTCATTCACACAAGCAAGTCACCACCTGAAGACTCGGCCTTCAAGTGATGAACAGACATGTGTGAAGCAGGCCTTGCTCCCTTTCCCGCACCCACACTTTTGCCCTAATCAGAAGCAAAAAAAGGAACTTGCAAAATGCTCCCCCTCACTAATGACAGACTATCTACTGTTTGGGTGGTTTCTTTCTTTTGTTTTTCCACCTCTCCCTCCTTTCCTTTCAACTTGAAGACAGAAAAGACAGTAAAAGTTCCTTCTGTGAGTTGCCAAGGTGCTCCCAGACCACTGTGCAGAATCATTGTCAGGTTAAATTAGGGAGTACAGACTCCATGAGTGTAAAAAAATCAATACTTGATGGAAGATTGCTCCCCGGAAAATCTGTTTTGATTCCAGGATTAATTCGCGACCAAAGGCTTCTGCAAAATGACATGCCATTAGTCAGAAAATGAACACATTCTACCCTTGAAATTGGATGGAAATATGTCAGGTGATTGACCCATTCATTCTGTTCGCTCTCTGGGCAGAAAAAGTAGGTGTGGTAACTGAGAATTAGGCCTGTGAACCAGGTCCATTTTCCAAGCAGTAAAAAAAAAAAGGAAAAAGAAAAAAGCCCAATGTGAATTGCAAGTATTCTCTAGGCCATTGTCGTAAAGCTATTGCAAATGCATTCAGTCAAGGCAAATGCATTTGTCTGGAAGGCCCGACTCTCTTGTGTTTTCCGAATCTCAGAATAAACTGTACTAAAAAAAAATCTTAAAATAAAGCAGGGATTTTTGTTCCCAGTGTAAAAAAAAAGAAGGGAAAAGGCTTGCAATATTAATGACAATGTAATTCATTGGCCATATATAAAGCAAGACTCCTTCCTCCATCTCTGAGCACAGGCTGTTGCTGTTTTCTTTTACAAAAACTTTTAAGAGATAATCACAAGTTTTTGAGCTGTGTCAAATTCCCAGGTGTCCTGCAATATTTTCAGCAACCATCGGCCCCAGCTTCACAGGTGGCTTTTGTGCCGACATTCTTTCCCATACAACCTGCAGCCTTAGAAGGTGCTGACCTCCAGGACGAAAAAGGGCATTTTAATCTCTGTTTATATATTCTGGGCATGAACTGTGGCCACTCACAGCGCAAGGACATGCTGAATATGTGGAACAGGAGGGTCGTGACATTGGATATTTGTTATATTTGCCTGATACACATTCACCAAGGTGAATCTAACCTCTTGGCGCATAGACTCTTATCAAGTAGACGAAGACATCCATTTCTGTGGTGAACTCTTGGGCAAGCATATTTAAGACCTCCTATTAGAGGAGCTGGGAGGCCTGTCACTCGATCAGAATGCTCTTATGGCGGAGCAAATTGAGTTATTGAAGAATAGGCCTGAAGCCTGGAGCAAGAAGAGTTGCTGTGTAGGCATTGGTGTTCCGCAAGCATGGCAACTTTCTTGCTTGCCCATTTGCTTGAGGGAAAGCGATCAGCCTACAGCTGTGCAAGAGTGAACAATGCCCAAAGTTCATAGGCCGTATATTGAGTAACAATCATAGGAACTGGCCTAAAACCGAATCAACCGTTGGTCTCGCAAGCAACATGGGCTGGAGGCATCTCTTTGGGATTTCTGACAGGAAACCAGAACCTTCTGCAGGCAAAGGACATGTTTCACCACTGAGCCACAGCCCTTCTCCTTGGTAGGGAATTGAAAGAATGGAAATGGTATGTTTCAGTGGTTCAGGCATGTGGGGAACCCAAACTCCAATCCTGCATAGCCAACAAACTACAGTAACTGAATATTGTGGGGGGAAAAGAGGAAAGGAAAAAAAAAACCTAACTGTTAATTTAGAGTTCTAAGAAATAGGAGACAAGTTTCCTCTATAACTCTTATTTTCTATTGCTCTTCCCTGTTCACAGGGGTGGGGAACCACACAACCAGGGGTCAAATGTGGCCCACCATGGCATGCCTCTCTATCTGGCCTTTGCAAGTCTCCTTCTCCTCAGGTCACACCCCGCAATAGTCTTGCTTTGCACTCCCAGTTTTACTGTCTGGCTGAAGCGTGTCGTTGATTAGGTTGCCATTTAAAATAGCCATCGAGCTTTTTTTTTTTTTTTTTTTTTTTTTGCAAAATTGCAAAAAAGAGGAAGTTTTTGAGCCAAAAAAGACACTGCCAACATGGGTTGCCACACGTCCGGATTTTTCCAAATATTTTATGGCAACCCTAGGACTCATTGAACTCTGACAGTGATGCTTGCTAGGCCCAATGGAGGGTAGAAAAGGGTGTGTGGCAGTGTGAAGAGAGTAGCCTGCCATAGAAAGGCAAAATGAATGATCGTTGCACCACTCACATTTGCCCTTGGCACTGCCCACCTCTGCCATATTGCCCTTGGCAGGGCACCCATGTGACCGTCAAGCTGAAAAAAGGTCCCCATACACACTTATGGGATGACTACAGTTTCCCATAGCATGGTACAAATGTTGGGCAAAAATTGTTCTTGAATCCCACAGTTATACTTCATATTAGTGTCCTAAGTTTATGTTTTTATCACCTATTTATAAACACTATACTAAAAAAGGTAATTGAATCTTTCAGCAACGGAAAACCCATGAAATTATAATTGTGATTGAAATCATCCTCTCAAGCAATCATTTCCAAACAGTTTGACAAGGCACATTCATGTGCTTAGAGAGAGAACAGCTAATGCAAACCAAATTAATTAAATAATTAAGGTCCCACATGTGGCCAAATTATTGCTCTGAATTTGCCTCCTTCTGGTTCTGCATCAAGATTGGCTTGTTCCCCACAGTAGTGCAGCCCTGGAGTCTAAGGCATCTTTCCCAGCCAGCCTTCAGCCAGCCTGCCCAAGATGGATCTGCCTTTGCCCTCCCTTCTTGTTCCCAGCACACCCAGCTAACGACACTCTTCTCCTGTTACCTCACCCACCCACCCATAGGAGCCAACTCCTAGAGGCCGAGGTCCCTTCGGCCCTCAATAAAATCTTTTGAAGTGCTGCCCCCCTCCCCATGTTGATGGACATTGTGCCATTCAAATGGTGCGCATGCACTGTGTCTTGTGATCGATTATGCGAGGTGGGGCTTACCTGGGGCCCCCAATATTTTATTCAAGTTGGTAACCCTGCAACACCCCTCAACACCTTGGCAACCTCTGTCTGCCCAAGCCCAAGGATTCATTCTGTCATATTAACACCTCTATCCCGGGTGAAGCCCTGGCTTGGAAAGGAAACTCAGTCAGTATTTCTCCACCTGCCTGGAATCTTCTCTTCAATACTCCAAATATTAACTAGATTCTGACATTCATTAATTTCTTGGGTTTCAGGGGTCTCCCCCCCCCCATACACACACACACACACATTCTGGCAGCCAGCACCAAACCTGAACCATCTCGCACTATATAGTACAGCAGATAAAATCCTTAGAGGGTTGGGGGGGGGGGAGAAATGTATTATTTCCTGCTTTCCCCCTCAGAAATCATAGGTGCGCATGCTCACACACAGCCTGAGCAAGACCACAAGCCTCCTATCCAGGCTGACTGGAGCTCTGAAAAGGAGTTCTTAGGTCATGGGGATGTACAGCCACATTTTGTTGCAGGACCCATTTGTATTATCTAAAAGGAAATATTATCGGATGCAAAACTGGCCTCAGCGCCACTTTGCTTTAGGAACTTAAGACCAACACCTCAGTCCACATGGAATTCAGCATCTCTAGCTCCTCCATTCATTTAAAAAGAATGGCAATTGCGCATTCAGGAAGCATTGCGCATGAAAAGCTGTGTTTGCTACCGAATTAATGGAGAGGTCTGCTCACGCAAGAAGCTCTTTTGCAAACATGGCAGTTGCAACAATGAGCATCCTAGAAGCAAGTATGTAATCTAAATCACATTGAGCACAAATTATCTGGAAAAAACAAAGTGCATTTAATTCCTCATTGTGTTTTGTTTCACCTGGGCTTAAGCACTCTTCCCATTTTTCAAATGTCTGCTGTATGTCCACAGGCCTCTTTGTACTGAAATAATCTTGGGGAAAATATAGATTTTGAAACTAAAGTGAACCTGTTTTTCCAGCTGTCCATTTATTACCATACTGTTTATTACCATACCATACCAGACTACAAACTGCTCTAAGCGCGTTAAAACAGACATTGACACCGAAAATTAGTAAAAGAATGCAAATTTAGTTATCCAAATTGTTTTATTTCTTTGGCTGGGCAGAATCAGCAAAAAGCTTTCTGACAGTGGAACAGTCTCCCTCTGGAGGTTGTAGACCAGGCTTCCTCAACCTCAGACCTCCATATGTTTTTGGGACTACAACTCCCATGATCCCTAGCTAGCAGGACCAGTGGTCAGGGATGATGGGAACTGTAGTCTCAAAACATCTGGAGGGCCAAGGTTGAGGAAGCCTGGTGTAGACTCTCCTTCCTTGGAAGTTTTTTGACAGAGGTTGGATGGCCATCTGACATGGATGCTTCAGCTGAGATTCCTGCCTTGCAGGGGGTTGGACTAGATGTCCCAGGGGTCCCTTCCAACTCTACAATTCTATGATTCTGTGATTCTGTAAATAATAGCAGTAAATAAATGTTTTAGTATTTGGAGTGGGGATGGGGAATACTTATATTTATGGCCTGAGATGACCCTGGAAAGGACCAACCTTTGTGGCTTTTGAACTGCTGCTAATACTACCCAAGTATGGGCTCTGGAATAAATTAAATGTCTTACAGATGCTCCATCTCTGTCTAAGGACTCAGCTATACAGCTACAAATAAAACGTTTTAAATGTGTTGTAAAGTGCATATATGGGGACGCGGGTGGCACTGTGGTCTAAACCACAGAGCCTAGGGCTTGCTGATCAGAAGGTCGGTGGTTTGAATCCCTGCGATGGGGGGAAGAGAGGATTGAGGAAGACTGGAAGAAATTTAAGATGTACTTACAAAAACATTGTAATTTGTTGGAATGTTAAGAAGGATGCTAGATTATAAATAATTGGCCACCACTAAATTAGATTGAATTTGATTATAAGTGAGGTTAAAGAAAACACAAACCTTTTGGAGAATTGCTAGACTGTATTTAAATGAATGGATATAAGATTGTAAACAAGTTGATAATTTGCTTGGGGAAAAAAAATTTTTTTAACGATGTAAGTGGGAGCGGGGGACGTGAGGGAGTCCAAAGAAGTGATGAAACCACGTTTTGATATAAGCAATGTTGTTTATTATTTGGGTATTTGTATCAAAAACTTTAATAAATATTTATTTTTTAAAAAAATGAATCCCCGCGATGGGGTGAGCTCCCGTTGCTCGGTCCCTGCTCCTGCCAACCTAGCAGTTCGAAAGCACGTCAAAGTGCAAGTAGATAAATAGGTACCGCTCCAGCGGGAAGGTAAACGGTGTTTCCGTGTGCTGCTCTGGTTTTGCCAGAAGCGGCTTAGTCCTGCTGGCCACATGATCCGGAAGCTGTCTGTGGACAAACACCAGCTCCCTTGGCCAGTAAAGCGAGATGAGCGCCGCAACCCCCAAGTTGGCCACAACTGGACCTAATGGTCAGGGGTCCCTTTACCTTTAACAATAATGACTTTATGAATAGTGACCTTTCACAGAAAGCAGTAGTTGATATCACAGACATCCCGACATTGATGCACCAGTTGATTAACATGTGCAAATCGGCAAGTGATATCAATGAACCTCTTGATTAATTGCCATTTGGTAGTTTCCTGTTGCGGTCTCTCATTGAACTTATTTTGTTCCACTATGGCCACCTTAAGGCCAGAGTAGAAATAATCATGTAATTAACCTTCAATGCAGGTAATTATATAAAACCAAGAGGTGGTATTATGGGGAATCCTTACAAGATCCAGAGATCTAGGATCAAAGTCAGTCACTGTGTATATTACTTACTTTAATTTTACTCTTTTGGATTTTTTCCTCACTATTGATTATGGTATGTGTGAATATAGTACTTTCTCTTTATTTTAGAATATATTTGTAGATAAATAGGTACCACTCCAGCGGGAAGGTAAACGGCGTTTCTGTGCGCTGCTCTGGTTTGCCAGAAGCGGCTTAGTCATGCTGGCCACATGACCCGGAAGCTGTATGCCGGCTCCCTCAGTCAATAAAGCAAGATGAGCACGACTGGACTTAATGTTCAGGGATCCCTTTACCTTTACCTAAAGTGCATTATACAAATGTGACATTAGATGGCAGCGGTGAGCTATGGCAAATTCAATATATTTTTCAAAATGTTTTTTTTTTTCCTGTGCCTAGATTCCTCCAAAATGTGTGGTTTTGCAATCAAGCAAAGAGCTCTGGTTGCCCCATTTTGGAGAATGACGAAAACTGCAGTAAATGAACCATGTTCAAACAAACTAAGAGGGCTGGGGCAACTTCAGATCCCCCACTCAGCTATGAAGCTCATTGGGGATGGCCTCTTAGCCTGCAGGGCTGTGAGAATAGAATGGGGAGGTGGCGGCAGGGTGGGGGGAGAGAACCATAAATGCCACCTTGAGCTCCCTGTAGAAAAGACGGGATATCATTGTGATAACACACACATGCAATAACCCTAAATGCACGAGACACAACTGAGCAGGAAGTTCTCCTGCACAAGCCCCTTTCAAACCAACAGGAACCCAAGCAACGCCACTGCTCTGCAGCCCCTTCCCCAAAACTAGTGTGCCCATGGGTTGGGGGTGGAGGACAAAACAAGATTCAGAACACAAGCAGAAATAGTTTGTTATTGTGGGGAAGAAAAGTGAGAAACACACAGCACACACATGCAGACGTGGTCCTTTCCTGCAACATTTCCCCTGCCCCTGCAAAGCTGTGTGCAGCGGCGAAGCTTCATGCTCCACTACCAGTGGCGAAGAGCAGGTGGGGTGGGGGCGTGGCTGGCTCCCCCAGGGGGTGTGATGTGCACCCCAGAGGCATGGCACACCGCCCACGGGGGTGTGGCGTGCGTTCTGGGGGCGTGACAAACTGCCTGTCGGTGTCCTCCATCAGTGGCTGGGTGACTGTTAAGGAGGGGGGGTTGCCTTGCAGGGTGAGAGGTAGAAAAGATTAGGGATGTTGGGGTAGAAGGAAAGAGAAACACAGAAGATGCTCCCCACTTTCAGGGTTCCCCCCATCCCTCATAGAACTGGGGGACTCAAACAAGGAGGGAGGTTATTGGTGCTGGTGGCGGATTTTGGGGAGGGGGTATTACAAAAAAGCCACAGGAGGAGACGTGCATACTGTTATGTACTGAAGTTCTCACCCTGGGCCAGCAGGGGGATACTGTAGATAGTTTTTACTCAGGTCCACATATGCAAATAAGGGATCGAAAGTGACGTTCAGTGATTGGATAATTACAGAAAATGGTTACTGTTGCGTTCTAGTGGAGCTCTATATAAGCAGGTTGGCTGAACCCTTCAGTTCAGTTCTGGCCTGTGAATAAACAAGAGCTGTTTGAAGAATCGCTGTGTCGTCTGATATGTTCACCCACAACTTAACACATACACTTCCAGGCACACAGATCATCCAGCTATTTCTCAATCCCTCTGTGTAAAACTAAGGAGCTGTTAGAAGCGGGTGATGTTCAAACCCCAACATCCCTAGCCAGCAGGACCAGTGGTCATGAATGATAGGAATTGCAGTCCACAAACATTTGGAGTCCCAGGTCCGGGAAACCCTGATCTACATCGTGCTTCATGGCAGCACTAAGTCCACGATAAACTGCTGTGTGGAAGTGCCCCATGACACAACTGAGTGTTGCATTTGTGGACAAGTAAAACAGCGTGTTGCATTGTTCAAGACACTTTTCTTAGAGCACTTAATCTTACAAAGAATCTTCTAAAGAAAAGTGAACTTTCATTAAACTTCCCCGTTGTAGTATGTGTATGTAGTTCATAAGTTAATGATATTTTTCTTCTCTCCAATTTCACATAAAAAGAAACACTAAAAGACTTTGTCTATCGCATGATGATTCCAGTCAATACCTCACCGCTTGTTCTGTCAATGCCATCAAAATATTGTTTAATAATTTAGAAGCAACCATGTCATTTTCTTCCCAAGCAGTAGCAAATTAGGCACTTACTAAATAATTGACAAAAATACTTAATTCTAGGGATGTCTCGAAGAATGTGCTATTATTAGCTGACAGTTTTTAAAACTTTTCTTTAGATATGTATTTTATTCTTTTATTTTTCATATCAAAGAGAAGCCAAGGGCATTTCAACAGCTGCAGAAGTCTTACTTTTTAACCATTTTCTCTCATTTTTAATACAAAATCTAGTAGAAGGTTCAAAAAGAAATGACAACTACAAAGAAAAAATATGCCAAGGAAATACATCACTCCTTCAGCAGCTTAATCTATCCCAATAGCATTTCTGTCTGGCCACTTGTAACAGCCGGCATTTACCATTCATATAAATTTCTTTAAAAGGTAGAATTAGAGCTACAAAATCTCAAGAACCACAGAATTAAAGGCTGTAGCACAAATATTAACTTCTGCCTGTTGCTTATTGGACTTGGGAGTGTGCACTGGGATCCCAAATACATCAAGAAATTAAGAAAGCACACATCCAGCCACTGTACCTAATGCCTGCGCTTACATGGTCATATCTGCAACGCTCATACTAGTGGAATGGCTCTCAGGAGCATCTTGTTATTCTAATGGTCTGCTGAATGGTTTAGGACTACCAGAAGGCAGGATCTAATTCTAGATGGGTGGGTGAGTTGGTGGGTGGGTGGCAAACTAATGGCACTCTAGTCCTATGCAGAGTTTTGGGGATGGGGCAAAATGGTCATGAGAAGCCATCTACCTTCCAGACTTTTTCCACACAACCGTTGTTCCGCTTTAAACTCTCTCTCTTACAGTGCTATGCTCATGGGTCATTGCCTGCCAGGGGTCCACTGCAAGACTCACTCCTGTCCAGCTGTAGTTGTGTGAAGTTTGGCTTGACTAGTTAGGGCAGAATGTGTGTCCCATTGAAGTGATCTAAAGTGGGTGATGCCTCCCTGGAAGTCCAAACAGGGCCTTTCCATGGTGGCCCCTCATTTCCGTGTGAAGTCAAAACAATACTTTTACATGGACATTAAAGACCTGGGTTTTTTTTTAACAGCTGCAGCTTTTAGTGGCTAGTTTGTCGCTGTGGCTGTGGTCACATGGTGCTGGGTGCTACCAATTTATGCTGTTGCTATGCACAGAGATCGCCAGTGCCCCTTGGGGCTGGCAAACTGTAAAGCAGGAGGCCAACAGTAGGTGGAGCCAGAGCCAATGGCAGGCACAGCCCAATAAATCTAGTTTTGTCTCCATCCTCTTCCCTTCTAAATTCTAAAAGGGCAACACTGACAAATTCGGAGGAGGAAGCTAACAACCAGTGCCACCCCCAACCTGCTTTTATATATATATATATATATATATATATATATATATATATATATATATGCTATATTTTATTGAAAATTTTCAGCAAAGAAATAAAGTGAAAAGGGTGGAGAAAAGTGAAGGGAAAGCAAAACAAAAGAAAAACAATAAAGAAAAAAGTGCTTGGAACTGTGGTACTTGATACTAGACTAGTTGTTGAGTAAGACTACAGGGCAGGAAGGTGGGGCGCGGTTGAGGTCAGTGGGGCACTGCTCTCCCCATTTGCCCTAATGAACCCGCCTCTCTGATTTTGTACTGCTTTAAATGTAATTAAATGTCTGGTTTGTTTGTTTTTTTTACTGTATTTTGAGTTGTAGTTGTTGTCGGCGTACATTTTTGTAAACCACTTTGGGGGGCGTTTTGTTTGAAAAGCGGTCTACTCTTTTTAAATGAATAAACAGATGAATAAAAGTTGAATCCCCAGAAACGCTCAGGGATGAAGGGTGCAGATGAAGGGGAGAGGGGCTATTCAGGGGAAAGCTTTTTCAGCAATGCGAGAAGCAGCAGGGCAGAGAGAGGCAGCCCAGCGGACCTGAGTGATCATCAGGATGATGAGATCAGAGAAGCAGCTTTTGGTATTTTCCCAGAAGGAGCTCTTTGATGACTTGTGAAAAGTGTAATTTCAGGTATACAAAAGATCAAACATGGATAAGGAGAGGTGGCTTAGAGAAGGTGGGGAGAGGGAGATGCTGGGGAAATGAAGCTATTGCTTGGTTAGAAATTATTCATTAAATGCAGCTCCTGAAACATAGTCCAAATATGCCTCAACCACAGCAGCAACTACCACCACAACAAAAGTTCTTGTACTCAGGGGGACGGACAAGATTTATCTTTAACAGGTTGCTTCCATCTTTCATTTCTTTGAAAAATGCAGCAGCAAAGTGTAAACTGAATAAGGGTTTGAGGCCAATCCTGCAAGCCTGAGGAATGATCAGTCCCAGAGGCTAACATCTGAATTCCAAAGAGAACCTTCCAATTCATGCTTTATCCTTGCCATTACATCGAAGAGCTTATGAATATCTGAACTGGACGGTATTGTTTCAGCATGGGGAAAAGAAAATCTGAGGCAGCTGATTTGAGAGCAGCTTGTGTAGTTCTTAACAGCATGAGCATCTACACAGGGTTCTCTCTTTACCCCCTGCAACATACACACTCCTTGTTCCAGCAATCATTTTGTAGTGAAATTCCAGGCAGAGGAACTAATAGAGTCACAGCAGTCTACCTGTATTATAGCAGGAGGGGAGCGGTGGATACCAAAGGTGAAGTTAAACAACTCAAGATTAGCTGATGCCCTGACTACTCCTCTGTGTGTGTGCGCGCACGCGTGTGTGTGTGTGCATGAAAAGATCTCCGTGGACCTCAGCAACCTGGGATTCAAAATAACTTGGGTTTCTCCCTTTTTTGCCGTTGTCAGCAAAAGAGTAACGCAACGCTCACTCATAAGAATATGCACCGCACAATTCCAATTAACGCGGCTGAGTCTATTGGTGTATCAACTCACTGCTATGCAGTACAACCGTTGTATCAACATGGCTTTGGCGCACCTGGCAGAATAAGCAGTAATAAGAAACACAGCGGATAGTAGCACCCAGTGGTGTCTTTCTGCCGGCTCTGCAAGGTGTCGTTTTTGCTTCAATCAATATTCCTTCCCTTGCCTAACGGAACAAAAAGCTGAGGAGGCTATTTTATGTCTAATATATAACCCCCCCTACCTGCACTTAACTCCGTTGTGGTTCCAATTAGTGTAAACACCATTCAAGCACTGGCACAGAACGATATTATCCAAAGCTTTGGGGTGCAATCCCAGGAAAGTTGAATGCACTAAGCCCCTCTTAAGTGCTTATTTATCTATGCTGGGCCTGTACAATGGGACCAAAGAAACCATATGCAGCCTATTGTGGCCTGCCAGGGGCCTGACACCCCCCATGTTTTCGCAGCCCTGAACAGACAGCAAAAACAAGATGCTTGCCAAGTCCCTGAGTGGGCTGTCATTAGGGAAGAAATTATATTCCTTTCACATATTCAATGGCAAACCTACCTAATTTGCACTTTTCACGAACCGAAACACATTCGTCTTTCGAAATTCGCACTTCTCCAATGCATACAAAAGTGCAAGCACTGAGGTAAAGTGTGGATACAAATGTGTTACAGTGGGGGAAATCGCTTTGCAAAAAAGGTGTCTTTTAGGAGAAATTCACAAGAAAATGCTGGTGAATTTTCATGATGCATTTAAAAATGGAAGAACAAATCCGCAAACTGATAATGGAAATATGGAGAACTGAATTTAAGATTAGAAAAACGAGTCACCGAGAGAAAACAAGATTGGCAGATTTGCCTATCCCTAGCTACCATAAACGACAGACTGTGTTTGACTTAGTTGCTGGTTCAAGTCCTGCAGCCTGATCTTTAAATTTGGTCTGCAATCCTAGTATATAGCAAAGGTAGGGAATCTGTTTTCAGTCTGAGGATCTCATGTCAGGGGCCAAAAAGAAAAGTGGGGTGGTCAAAGAGTGCCTTGGTGAAGCTAGCAGGGGACGGGGGCCACCTGGTGGCGCATTGGAAGATGGCCGACATTAACATCTCTCCGACCCACACGAGGTAATTAAGAGGCTGCTATGGGAAGTATGCAGCCTTCCCGCCCCCCCCCCCAGGAGATGGGGGGGACTGCCTTGCCAGCGGTGTCCATAATGCACCCCCGGATTCGAAAGAAGGGGGTGCCCGGTCACTTGGCACAAGCCCTCGGTGAAGTCGGCTCTTCCTGACGCTGTCTCCAACCAGCGCCCGAGTTCGCTTTAGCTTGAAAATATAATTGGAAACATAGGCTCTGTGGGACCTGTCATCTTTCCGCAGGGCCTGCAAGACAGAGCTGTTCCACCTGGCCTTTGGTCACGGCGCAGCCTGACCCCCTCCTCTGGCAACCTACACAGAATTTTGCTTGATGGTTGCCATTAATTTGATTTTAATTAATTTTATAATGAATGTTTTTAGAATGTTGAACTATTTTGACTGTTGTTAGCCGCCCTGAGCCCAGCTTCGGCTGGGGAGGGCGGGATATAAATAAAATTTATTATTATTATTATTATTGGAAAGAAGCTAAAGCACATACATCAAGCGAAGTTCGGGAGATAAGACTGCTGATTAATGGATCTCTGTGACCGGAGCAACGGGCGGGACAAATAAATCAAGTGATGAATCACCATTAAGACACTGGTATGTTTGGAGCAAAACAGAAGGGGAGTGGAGGAAAAAACTTTTATTTTCTTTGCCTTATGTGAGTATTAATAACCCTCCACCCCAGAAAGAAGTTCGTTGCATTTTATTAATCACAAGCAGGAATTCAAGAACTGTGTGGAGTGAACTATTGATCAAAGAGAGGATTGGTAAACATCGGACTACGGAGGAAAATTTTATGTCGCAGTTTTAAATGGCGTCTCGCTAAGACAGGCTTGTCTAAGAAAGACGGAGGGAGGAGGACCAGGATCATCGGAATGTGAATGATGATTGGAATGTGATCTAAACCTGGCAGAGCCCTCTGTGATATACTTGGCAAGCCTGGGAAAATTAAAGGACAGACCGAGGATAAATTATTTACGGAAGTGTGGAATGGCGTCTGTCCCTATGTGATATGATTTTTGGAGAGTGTTAAACCCACACAGAGGATGTTTGTTTCTAACCCGCTTGTGAAACAGAGATTGCAAAGAAAGGAATATATGATAACAAGAAGATGAAGAAAGTAATATCCGGACTATCTGGACAGAACTGGATAGAACTGTCTAATTAAAGCAGCAATACAAGTGATGCTTGGACCCCCGTTCAGAGCTTGAAGTATGGGTACCCCCAACAAAATTTAAAAATCTGGCTGTATAATTTGGAACTAATATGATTTGGAAATAATGTGATTTGATTGGCCTGTTAATAAAAATTATTATTTTTTTAAAAAAAGAAGCTAGCAGGGGACAGGCAGATCTTTGCATCCACATGTACACCACACAGACGTACATGCAGACATGTAGCAGGCAGGTATGTCTACACTGCGGAACTCCCTGCCTATTGATATCAATCAGGCACCTTCACTGTATGCTTTTTAGGCCCTGCTAAAAACAAGCCTACCCAGATGCTTTAAAAGTCGAGATGAATTTCAATTTAGCATTTTAACTTTTTGCATGTTTTTTTAATTGATTTTATCTTTTTGTAAACCGCATTGAGGGTTCTTGTTGTTGTTCACAATCAAATGGCATATAAAATGTTATGAAATACGGTAAATAAACAACATGTAAGTGCATATCAGTTTGGTTTGTTCTTGCTTTCATTTTTTCATGTATTTTCATTTGTTTTTTATGTTGTATTTTTTTTGTGTGTGAACCACCTCAATATCTATGGATGAAGTGCGGCATAAAAATTTAATAAATAACAACCACACCACATACACACATAGCCAAGTAGGAACCCAAAGGACCCTGTCATCACTGCTCAGCTGGCAGCAGGGGGGCAGAGATGGCTGAGCTCCACTCACCTCCCACTTCAGGAGCAGCTGGAAGCAGAGATTCCCACAAAGGGCTCTTCTGCAGTCCCACTTGCTCTGCCCACAAGGTGGACTGGAGCAGAGGAGACTGGCCAGGCCTCAGAGCAGCCTTTGTGGGCCCCAGACTGACATTTCACTTCCCCCACTATACTATACAGTGGTACCTCAGGTTACATACTCTTCGGGTTACAGATGCTTCAGGTTACAGACTCCACTAACTCAGAAATAGTAACTCGGGTTAAGAACTTTGCTTCAGGATGAGAACAGAAATCACGTGGCGGCAACAGCAGGAGACCCCATTAGCTAAAATGGTACCTCAGGTTAAGAACAGTTTCAGGTTAAGAGCGGACCTCCAGAACGAATTAAGTTCTTAACCTGAGGTAAAAAGGTAAAGGTAAAGGTACCCCTGCCCGTACGGGCCAGTCTTGACAGACTCTGGGGTTGTGCGCCCATCTCACTTAAGAGGCCAGGGGCCAGCGCTGTCCGGAGACACTTCCGGGTCACGTGGCCAGCGTGACATCGCTGCTCTGGCGAGCCAGAGCCGCACACGGAAACGCCGTTTACCTTCCCGCTGGTAAGCGGTCCCTATTTATCTACTTGCACCCGGAGGTGCTTTCGAACTGCTAGGTTGGCAGGCGCTGGGACCGAGCAGCGGGAGCGCACCCCGCCGCAGGGATTCGAACCGCCGACCTTTCGATCGGCAAGTCCTAGGCGCTGAGGCTTTAACCCACAGCGCCACCTGCGTCCCTTAACCTGAGGTACCACTGTACATACTGACCTGAGAGTAAGTCTCACTGATTGCTTGGGGAGCTGCTATTTCAAATTTCTCATCACGTCTTTGATGAAGAAGAACTGTGATGGGATTGCTCTAGTTTTGTGTTAGGCAGAGTGAGGTGGGCACCTCTGTCACCTGATTTTCCATGTCATTAAAGAGCAGGAAGTCAGCGGTTACTGTCATCTGGGCAGCCCAGGACCTCCATATCCACCGCCCAGAGAGGTCACTTTGGTGCTGCTAATGCAACGAAAACAACATGGGAGACAGCAGTTATGAGTTACCGGTCTCTGTGGCCACAGCAGGTGTTGTGATCCTCCAGTGGTTTGACTTCACTCCTGAAGGCGCACATCATTGTCCCTCAAGACAGAAGGAAGCCAACAACAACAACAACAAAATACTATTAATTGTGTTTCTGTGGTCAAGAGGTGGGAAGAGACACAGAAACTGAGGTTCGTAAAACCACATATTGCCATTTGCACCACACCCCTTGCACCATGGGTAGTCAAAGTAAGGCCCGGGGGCCAGATCCGGCCCAATCGCTTTCTAAATCCAACCCACAGACGGTCCAGGATTCATGAGTAGACTGTGTGCTTTTATTTAAAATGCATCTCTGGGTTATTTTTGGGCTATTTTTATTTTTTCCAAAAATATAGTACGACCCCCCACAAGGTCTGAGGCACAGTGGACCTGATAAAAAAGAACAGTTTCAGGTTAAGAACAGACGGACCTCCAGGACGAATCAAGTTCTTAACCTGAGGTAACCACTGTACATACTGACCTGAGACCCTGCTAAAAAAGTTTGCTGCCCCCTGCCTTGCACTATGGCTATCCCTTCACCGTCATTTTATGCCCAGCTCTGCCCAGCCATCCATTTGGCACGGGAAGTGAAAGCACCCCAGGGTACCATCTTTCTGCTTTTGTGTGGGTGCTGCCAACAGGCTTCCCTCAACATGCTTTGGCCCGCAGCTCACATCAGCTCCAGCCAAGATAGCCAATGGTCCAGGTTGATGCGAGTTGTAGTCCACAATATATGGTGGGCACCATGTTTTCTCCTCCTGGGTCAGAAGCTATGTTACTTGGGGCTCATTTGCATCCTCTGCAAAACAAAATCAAGTAGGAGGCAAGGAGAGCCATTGACAAAAATTACTTGAAAAGGTGGAATGAGAGCTGACTCTGCCAGAATGCTCACATTAGGAGGAACATTCTCATGTACGCCCTTGGAACAATGGGAGAGTTGAAGATTTATTGCATGGCCAATTTGACAGCCGTTTTTAACCAGTCAATAAGAACACACCAGATTCTGCCTATACTAGAATAGATGGGAGGTTTATCATCAGTCCAACAATGTGGCTTAATATTGTCTACCAATTCTGTAGTGATCATTAGGTCAGCAGCCAGCTTTCTGCTCTCCTAGCAACTTAGCAAAAGAGCAAGTGACAGACAATTTCAGCCTGAGCTCTGCTGTTTTTTATCATGATGGTCTATATGTTTTTAATAGATTCATATATAGTTTCAATTCTATTAATGCTTAATTGTTTTCCGTCCTACGTTATTAGATGTTCTTATTTTATCCATAAGCAACCTTGAGGCCCTGTCAGGGGAAAAAGGCAGGGTATAAATAGATGTATGATGATGAGAATAATAATCATAATGCAAATTTTGATGCAACTTCCTTTGGCCTTTGCTTAGAGTGTATCGTGACGAACACATTTCTTGCTCTGATGTAGAAAAACAGTTTTGCATTTTAAATATTCTGGATTTTTTTAAAAAAAGTCAGATGTGGAAAACATGCATTTTTGATCCACAATTAGTTTTCCTGGAAGGCCAAAGAGGGGGTGGGGCTAGCTGCCACCCTGTTCCTCTGAGGAAAGAAGGGTCCTTGGCACCGTGCCATCCAGAGGGATTTCCCCACTTGCCAAGCTACTTCCTGAGACAGAAGCAGCTCTTCCTTTAGGAGACAGGCAGGAGCTGCTCTTGCTTCTCACTGCCCATCACCCTCCCTAGCCGAGCAAGCAGCAAAGTGGATAACCACAGGCAAAGCCCACGCACAAGCGCCATACAGTGGTACCTCAGGTTAAGAACTTAATTCGTTTCCGAGGTCCGTTCTTAACCTGAAGCACCACTTTAGCTAATGGGGCCTCCCGCTGCCAGAGCACGATTTCTGTTCTCATCCTGAAGCAAGGTTCTTAACCCAAGGTACTATTTCTGGGTTAGCGGAGTCTGTAACCTGAAGCATCTGTAACCTGAAGTACCGCTGTACTTGGAAACATTTTAGAAACTCTTCCATTACCCCATCCCGCCAGGGCCTATGAATAAATAAGAACGTCATTCATGTAACAAAGATATATTAAACCTTGATACTTAAAGGCTGGCTTCCCATTCGGCTTTATTTAAATCTTCAGAGATTTCCAAGGCCTGCAAGGGGAAAACAGTGATTTGGTCACAAGATGCATTACTAAATGTTTTCTAAAACTTTCTTAATATGTTGATATCATTTCTAACTGACCGAGGACAGAAGTGCATTATGAAGGCTGTATGTGTCAAATTTTTTAAAGCTTTTAGTACATCAAATAGAGATTTTCTGTCACAGAGAGAAAGTGTGGTAGTGCTGGAACTCAAGTGTTTGGAAATGTATTTAAAATCCTTTAGCGCCATCTGGTGCTTACAGTCAATATTTCTTCTTTTCAATCTGAATCCATGGAGGGTGATGGTCATGAGAAATAAAATAGGAGAAAAGTACATTAATTAGGAAGTTACTGTGCAGCCTGAGCACAGCCATGTTGATTCAGAAGTGTGCAATAAGTGGATAGCTCAGCTGGTTAGAACATGGTTTTGACAGCAGCAGTGTTGCAGGTTCAATCCCTGTAAGGCACAGCTGCAGGGAGTTGGAGTAGATGATCCTCAGCATAGCTGTCAACTTTTCCCTTTTCTTGCAAGGAATCCAATTCAGAATAAGAGAATTTCCCTTAAAAAAAAAAAGAAATGTTGACAGCTATGATCTTCAGGGTCCCTTCCTCCTCTATGATCCTATGAGATAAAACTGCAACCTTAAAATCCCACGTGGCGAGAGATCCCTAGCTTACAGCACATTGCACATTTTCTGTTTGTTTGCAATGTTAATGTCAAAATACACAAGCAGCAGCAGCAAAACTAAAATGGGATGGACACAGAAAGGGCAAGTGCATCTCATTTGATGCACTTGCCACACATACTAGATTTCTGAAACAAGAAATAATGGTATGCGGAATATTACTGCAACTATCTTAAGCTCACCTACTATGAAATAAGTCCTGTTTATTTTCATGGGGTAAACTTCCAAACAAGCAAGTTGAGGACTGTAGCCTTATTTTAAAGTATCCAGAGACAAAGTTGCAAAAAAAAAACACCTCAGGAAGAACCTATATAAATGCTGGTCTGGAGAGCAAGGCAGTGTTGCCCATCTGACTGCAACAATATCACTCTTGTCAATATACAGTGGTACCTCGGGTTACATAAGCTTCAGGTTACATATGCTTCAGGTTACAGACTCCACTAACCCAGAAATATTGTCTTGGGTTAAGAACTTTGCTTCAGGATAAGAACAGAAATCGTGCTCCGGCAGCGCGGCGGCAGCAGGAGGCCCCATTAGCTAAAGTGGTCTCCAGGTTAAGAACAGTCTCAGGTTAAGAACAGACCTCCAGAACAAATTAAGTTCTTAACCCGAGGTACCACTGTAGAGGGCATTCGGCAAGACCCAGCTGCCTACTAGATTTGCAAACAGGGTTGCCAACTTTTTTTCTAGGAGAGCTCCTGTGCCTTTAGTCGCCATATGAAAGTCAGAAATTCAACAAGTGAAGCTCTTCCGATGGAAGCAGGCTGGGGAAACTGCCGCCCGCTTGCTGTGCAGCATTAAGCCACAAGGGAGATGGGTGAGAAAGGCAAGCCTATTTGCAGAGCGAGAAATGCTCAAGGTAATGCTTTATTACTTATACAGCAACATTTTCGAGACAATCATCATCACAAGCCTGGCAAATGTGGAATTATATTTGACTGACACACAACTCCGCCGTATTTTGTTTGCAATTTACTCTCATACTCACTTCATGGGGAACCATGTTTGTTTTACAGGCCTAGACATTGGGTATGTTTTGTTTCCTGTTCTTTGTTTCTGATACCCTGCTACAGCTGTTTTTCTAGTCATGCAGCCATTTAAAATGAAACATTTAAAAATATTTACTAATGTTGATATTTCTTCAGCATTTAAGAATGATAACACATCTGTTATCTCAGGAGTAAGTCCATTGATCTTCCAAGTAGACATTGATAGGATCGAACTCTTAATCACTTCCAGGCAGAGTCAAATTTTGAAGTGGGGCCTACCAGTTTGTAGCTCAGTAGTAAAATCGTGTAGTAAAATTGTGATACTACACAATTTTACCCCAAAAAATCCTCAAATCACACCTGGGCAACAAATTCATTGGGGGCACTGAAGGGATTCAGAGTGTGGTCTGTCTTGATAGTCATTCCCTAAATTTTCTGGGCTTGAGGAGATGCCGTAGCTCAGCGGGAGAGACCATGGAGGAAGTCCCTTGTGAAGTTTATGGCATCTCTAGTTAAAAAGGATGAAGTGATGAGGAAAAAACCCTGCCTGGTATCCTGGCAAACGTCTGCCAGTCTGGGTGATCAATACTGACCATTGACCAGGCTTGCTGGGACTGGTCAGAGACGACTGAAGGACCACAAGTTCTCCATCCCTGGCAATTAGAAAGCTTCTTTGCCTGTGCTGGAAAATTCTTCCACTAACAATTCCTCCCTCCTCCCTCCCTTTCTTTTGTTTGTACTGAGAGACAGGAACCACAGTCATTCTGCTTGCCTAGGAAAAGATGAGAAGCACCGATCTGAACCAGCGCCAGGTAGATACAGCATGCCGCTGTCGCTCCTTCCCGCACTGGCTTTGTCTCATTGACAGTTGCTATCACTTGCATCAATAATTTAAAGTCACAGACACCACGGCCATGTAAATAATTTAAAAAAACACTATAACCCCCATCCATCCTTAGCGCAGAAAATCAGCCGGGCTCCAAACTTTTCCTAACTAACATATGTCACAAGGTATCTGCGCCGCAGCCAAGCAGCAACTGCAGCTGGAAATAATATATAGGAAGAAGAATATAGTTTCATAGTATGTTTTGCAGAACAGAGACTTTGTTGAACTGGGGGTATTGCTGTTTTCCCATCTAACTGATGAAACGTGAGAGTCTCAGACTGCTACCAAAATACAATGCATCGCAACAGGGGGAGCTGAAATCCTGTCAGCAGAAATATTCTACAGAAGAATGAGGGCATTATTAAGTTGAAGGAAAACCTTAAATAAATAATCATGGAGTGGGGTCAGGGAGCTCCCAGTGTCTAGGACTCAACTTTGTTGCTCACTCACTCCCCACCCAATCCCCCTCGCCAAGTTTAAAAAGTAACAAGTGGCTGAAAGCACTGGATTCCCCCCCCCCCCCCTTGTCATATTCACTTTTATACATCTGTATAAAAGAATACAAAATCACTTCCTTGCAGAAGAGTTTTCGGATGAGGATGCTTGGATTGTATTATTATTTATTACCATATTTTTTGCTCTATAACACGCACCCGACCATAACACGCACGTAGTTTTTAGAGGAGGAAAATCCGTAGGCATGCCACCCGTAGGCATTCCCTCCATAACACGCACAGACATTTCCCCTTACTTTCTAGGAGGAAAAAAGTGAGTGTTATGGTGCAAAAAATACGGTAATTTTCTATACTGCCCTTCATCCAATGATCACAGGGTGGGTCACAATATTAAAACACAAGAACACACAACATAGTAAGAAACAAAAACAATTTAAGTGCCTTACGCTAAGTTAGATCCATAGCCCAGTGCTGTCTATTTTGGATGGAACTGACTTGTCAGTTCTTGAAGTTAGCTGGGCTGGCAAATAGCTGCACAACGGAAGGATTCTCTGTGATTATGGCTGCTGCTGCTGCTTCTGTCTTCCTCATCTCCTCAGATGGTGCATTGCTCACACGAGTAGACCACTTGGGGGAGACTGAACTACTCTTTGCTCATATTGGCTTGGCTGAAAAAGCCCCACTTGCCCATCTTACATTGAACCTGAAGCCCAGAGCATTTTCTGCAAAATCATATTTATTCATTTATTTCTTCAGACAGACATACCCTGCCTTTTTCCCAAACAGGGACTGAACAGCTAAAGAACAGCTAAGAACATGGAAGGGGGAATCATCATTAAAAAAAACAATGAAACATTTAAACATAATACCATTTAGACAGGTGGATGTGCTTATGATCAGATCAAAACACGCCATGGAGTTGTTGTTATATAGCTCCTAACTGAATGGGGATTTTTGAACCCCTGCCAGAAGAACAACGTGTGTTAGAGAATAATTACAAGAACCAGTAGTGAAATCTATCCACAGACAAGGATGGGATTCCCACCGTTTTGCCATTTCCTTTCCCCTGCAATTCCTGTACTGTTCACAGGAGCGTGGCAAGCAGGAATTTGGCTAGTGAAACTTTTCACTTCACTGTATCAGAGTGCTGGCAAGTTGTTCCTTTTCCCCATGTAACTGTTAAAATGCACCGGCTCTTTGCCCAAAAGGGAGAGAACTGGCCACCCTGAGTGGCTTGAAGGCAACTGGTGCAACTCTGCAGCTCAAGCAGAAGTATAAGCTGCCAGAGGAGGCTTTTTGGAGGAACAGCAAAGCATGTGTGTCCTCACCAGGGCTGCCCCCTGATTAAAGAAAGCATTGATCAGTTCACCTTTAAGGCACTTCATTGAAGCTATCCATTTGCATACAAGAACAAGAATTCTAGAGGAAAAGGCATTCTTTCTTTCTTTGGAGATTAAGTCCTGGTATAGCACATTCCGTTTTAGAAGTGGGGTGTGCAGGTGAGAGAGGGAGGCAGGGAGGGGGTGAATCACTCTTCTAAGATGGCACCAGCCACCTTTTTTATAAGAGTGCACACTAAAAATAATTCAAAACTATTTAAAAAAAATAATAATAAAAATCTGCTGCTCAGCTAACAAGGAGCACATTCATTCAAGAAGGTTCAGGCAAAATAATCTAATTGATTAACTGAAGGCACCTCCAGATGGGTCTTTTAATATGCATTCAGGATTATTTTTGCTCTTGACACTATTGGGGGTGTCATACACACTCACACATTCATTTGCACCCTCATAACATTTTGGGGGAGTCACATGACATCATTAATGATCCGTGCATAGCCTATAGCTTCCTGCTGAAATCCCATCACTTTTCATACTACAAATGTTCTGATTTGTGTTGGTTTTGTTTTGTTGCACTATAGGGCTAGGGTGCCCGGGCAATATGGCAAATTAAAGACATAGCTTCTCCCATGTACTTCTTGCTGATGCTGATACCAGTATTCCTGGGGTGGGTTTCTCTGTGTGTGTGTCTCTCAATCTCTCTCTCTCTCTCTCTCTCTCTCTCTCTCTCTCTCTCTCTCTTTGTGTGTGTGTGTGTGTGTGTGTGTGTGTGTGTGTGTGTGTGTGTGTAAACAAGGGAAGGTTTCTACTTCAGGGTGCATTTGCAATAATTTAATTTCTCCTTTTGCAAAAGTTTCATAGCCAAGCATAAACTAATGTTTTGTTAATTGATAAATGAGCTAAAAAGTTTTTAAAAAATAATCAACCTTTGGGCCAAATTAGATACGATGTTTGTCACATACATAGTCCTAGTATGAAAGATTTAATAATAATAATAATTAGCTGGAGCATATGAGATCAGGACCGGGGGGGGGGGGGAGAGATCCATGGCCGCAATCCCCTGTTAGGTGAAGCCTAGTTTAACAATCCACACTTACCTGAGAGTAAGCTCTATTGAACACAAGGGGATTTACTTACATGTAGACATGCACAGGACCATGCTGTAACTCTGTTTGTTCACACTCATCTCTTTTTACCCTTCGTTTGTCAAAGTTCAGGTTGCAAGTTCTTTGAGCCAAGGACTTTATTGCTTAAGACAGCACATATGGAGACATGCTAAAACAACAACAACAACAACAACAACAAATCCAGAAACCTCTTTCCCTTTGACAAACATGCTAAGAAATAGTTTAGATTTGTTAAATTTCTAAGTATTCCATCACCAGCCAGAGCGAGTCAATGTTATATTTGCTTCAGAGAGCTTGGGTTTCCTCATGTTTCCCCATGAACACATGTTTGCTTTGTGATTCTGACTTTATTTATTAAGCATTTGTATTTATTCTGCTGCTTCCATTCCTCTTATATGTGCTCAGGGGAGCTCAAAGGATATTTCAAATGCACCAGGCTTAGTTATAAGGATTTCATAAAATTCCATCCCTTAAAATCTTGTAAGTAATCTCATGGATATCTTATAGGCTTTCTTTCTTAAAGCTTTCAATGCAGAGTTGGCTGAGCTCAGTGGGTGTGTGAAGCTGTGCTGATTGAAATGCCAATATTTTATCTCTCTGTGCCTTTGAAATTTACGATTGCAATGAAATGAAAACATTCCCTCTGCATACTGAGCTGGTTGTGAAGAACATCCGCTGAACATCCTCATTTTTTGTGGAGGATTCAATTTAATTGACATTGGTATTCAATCTTTCCTATTATCACTTCATTCTCTTGTCCTCTTTCCGTGCAGTTCAGCCTGATTTCCTTGTAGAGTCAACACTGAACTGCAATACATACCAGGCACATGGAACAAGAACACCAAATAGTAACTGATCGGTCCTCCGTTGTGCTGATACTACCCTACTTACAGTCCTTTCCAAACATCTTGAAAACGTCACAGTGTAGGCTGGTGATCTTACTCCATGAAACCATGATGACTAAAGACTGATTAGGCTGCCAAGCTAAATGAAAAGATATTGTATTAATATTGCCATTGACATAACATTGGAATATAAACAAAATTTTAGACAGTGTAATATAATGCCATCTGGGTATTGTGTAAGACTGTGTATGTGTGTGTGCATATTTGTGTGCATATTCCCACATAATTTCTTAACCAGAAGCTATCTCAGAACTTTACTTGAATAGACAGCTATTTAAGTTGGGTTAGCAAAGATGCATGCTGTAAAATCTTCTGTTTGGAGAGATTCAGTTCACTTTATGTTTCTTGCAGTTGGAAGTCGTTGGCTGCAGGGCTCCTTGCTGTTCCAGGAAGCCGAGAGAGAGAGAAACTGAGAAGACAGAGGGTGTAGACTAGAGGCTGCAAAGTCACACCCACTTGCAGCTTGCGTTCAGGGCTCAAGTTTATACTTTCATGCACACGTATTACAACAGTGTTTTGCTCCTGTCTCTTTTTCTGCTCTTTGTGGGTTATGTAACCCCCCCATCACAATCACTGTGTTATTATGGTGGAGCAATAAAGCACAAGGAAGGACAAGGCTTCTTTACCTGAAATAGTTGTGCAGAAGTTCATTAAGTGTGCTAGGAATTGTGGCTCCGTAAGGGGTAAACTAGAGCTCTCAGTGTTTATGGGGTGGGTGCTGTGACTGTATGGTGTGTGCACATCCCCTGTTATTCAGTGCACCTATTAAAATTATCTCTTCTAGGCAGCTTTTAAGGGTACAGTAGCCCAAACCATTTGCAGAAATACGCAGAAATCTCATATCCACAAAGCCGTTGCACCACTTTGCACCTGGTCACATTAGAGAGAAAGGAAATATATAGATGAACTCTAACTTCCACACCAGCCTGCTAATCTCTGTGGGCTAGGATGATATTAAAGGCATAGAAGCACATGCAGTGTAAAAATAGAGGAAGTTGGCAACCCTGTCAATTAAGATTCTCTCCCACTGCACATGTGGCCTTTGAGGCTTCAGTTTACTTAAATCCAGGGTATCTCAACCAGGTGCTGCTACTACCATTCTTAGGTAGACAAAGGGAGGAAGTGAGGAAACAGGAGAGGCTGTTAGGAGGTTTCTTCCTGTCTACTGGCTTCAGCAATTTAAACAGCTGCAGAAACAGAAATGGGTAAGTAAGTTGCTAATTGGGCTGTTGTATTTGCAGCCGCTGAGGATCTGGGTTTCCAGGCAGGTGCTAATGTGGAAGGTGTGGCTGGATTACACCACTATGCTGTATTGTCACCACAGAGAGGATGTTATAGGTTGAGCAAGGCTACTGTCTCAGACCGTAGAAGCTGCTGGTTGTTTGCCCCCGAGGTCCCTGGCTCTGGTAAGATAGAGTTATGTCTGCCCCAAGACCTGTCCTTTACCCCCACAATGACCCTGCTGCCCTTGGGTGTGGTTGAGGACTCCATCCCATTACTCCTATCTTCTCCTGCATCTTAGCCAATGAAATGTCTAGAGCTAACCTGCCTGAGGACAGAGACTTTGCCATTTCTGGACTCCATAGACTGTGCTGTTACCTGCAGTATAGGGAAACTTAGTGAAGCAAATGATGTTGATGTGTAGCAGAACACAAAGGAGAAATCAGGTGTCCAATATAGGCTTTATGGCCATTTGATATATTTAACAAACATACAAAAACCACATACCACTTACTCAACAGAAGACCTCTCAAATATTAATTATAAAATACCAATGGGACTAAACATTAAAAACAAGCTACCTGAATATGAAACTAGCATTTTCAAAACAATTGTGCATAATGGAATCACATGTTAAAGTTACATGCCTCAGTTGGCTTGCAAAAATAAAAATTATTGCAAACACCAAAAGCAAAAGTGTGTATCTGAAGAAGTGTGCATGCACACGAAAGCTCATACCAAGAACTGACTTAGTTGGTCTTTAAGGTGCTACTGGAAGGAATTTTTGTTTTGTTTTGACCAAAAGCAATACAGTGGAAAGTACCTAATTTTACCAGGCAGAGAGTTCCAAAAAGTGGGTGTTGAATGGATTGCCTTACAGAAACTTTAAACCTTTAGGATAGAAAAAATGCTTTGTGCTACTTAAGTTGTATTCATTTTAAATTGGTGCCTGAGGCAATTCTCAATGAGCTCAATAGGATTTTCTCTCAGGTAAGAGTAGGATTAATTGGGACGCATGTGGCGCTGTGGGTTAAAGCCTCAGCGCCTAGGACTTGCCGATCGAAAGGTCGGCGGTTCGAATCCCTGTGGCGGGGTGCGCTCCCGCTGCTCGGTCCCAGCGCCTGCCAACCTAGCAGTTCGAAAGCACCTCCGGGTGCAAGTAGATAAATAGGGACCGCTTACCAGCGAGAAGGTAAACGGCGTTTCCGTGTGCAGCTCTGGCTCACCAGATGCAGCTTTGTCACGCTGGCCACGTGACCCGGAAGTGTCTCCGGACAGCGCTGGCCCCTGGCCTCTTGAGTGAGATGGGCACACAACCCCAGAGTCTGTCAAGACTGGCCCGTACGGGCAGGGGTACCT
Source organism: Podarcis gaigeae (assembly GCF_964106915.1). Lineage (NCBI taxonomy): Eukaryota > Metazoa > Chordata > Lepidosauria > Squamata > Lacertidae > Podarcis > Podarcis gaigeae. The sequence goes on from NC_139688.1 coordinate 57,311,785, forward strand.
TTACCTTTACCTTTAAGAGTGGGATTGCTTCCTTAGAATGATATATGGGGGTGTGTGGGGGTGTATCTTGATTTAATGTCAAATACACTTAAGATATAAAACTGAACTTTAAAAATAGTTGTGGGTTTCAGATTATGACATTCAACAGGTGGAAGAGTGGGATTTAAGCCAAACACAGGTCCATTAATATCAGTACCTATGTTGTAGCCAAGTTCATGAGCCAGTTAATCTGAAATATCTCACCCATCTGGGACTAAATAGTCCTAATTTAAAGTGACTATTGTTGCAGTGTGGGCTGTTCGTTGAAGTCATATAATAGTTGGCTGTTTTGCTATATCAGGTGTGGGGAAACTTGAGCCCAGGGACCAAATGGGACTTCGAGCTTCTCATCTGGCCCTCAAATCTCCCTAAGCCAGACAGCCTCCCAAACTACACCCTTTGTCAGCCCATTAGAGGGTTTTGCTGGGTGGAATGCTTCCTTCAACTCTGAGAAAGCTTCTGGCTTCTCCGGAAGATAAAGAGGGATCTAGGGAAGGTGAAGACACCAGCCTACTCCCATTTCTCCCTCCACCCTTTTTTACTTCTGGCCCATGGCCCCCAGGAGCCTTCAAGCAAGGAACTGTGGCCCTTGAACTGAAAGAGGTTCCCCACACCCTCAGCTAATTAAACTCTTAACTTCTTCCAGATGCTGCGAAATCTGGGTCTGCAAATGACATAATGGAAAAGCTACGTCTAAAATTCTCACAGAAGCCGTGGAGTGAAACTATGGAACTGGTTCGTCTCTCCATGGTAAGAATTGTAATGAAATCAGTTCTGTTGGGGAGGAGTAATGTGGGAGAAACTTTTTTTTTATGCTTTCTTGAGGAGAATAATTGGAAGTAGAAGGGAAAGTGAATCAATGTGTGTATAGGTCTTCCATCTTATTTTCTGCCTGACGGCCCAAAGTTTAACATGTGAGGTTGCTATTTTACTGCCTTGTCATCTCCACTCTTGAACTTGGATGGATAACACTGAAGGGGGAACTTTGGCAAGATGGCTCTAGGTGGGAATAATGGAGGGGATTCTTAACTTCCCAAAAATACTGATTGATTGTGATTATCGAGGATGAAACTACGGTAAATGCAATTAAATGGACAGTTTGTGTGTGGTATTGGGAGAGTGATGCAAATTCCATGGTCAGAATGGAAAATAAAAATGGCAGTGTTGTAATGCTTTGTAATTGCAAAGCTAATCAATCCCTTACGGATTGAAAAATTGAATAGGCAAATTTTCCCCATTTGATTTTATCTTTTTTCCAATCCACCCCCAGCTGATACTGGGATGTGGGGTTACTTGGTCTGTTATAAAGCCTGGTGGGGGGGGGATGTCTTCTGCCAGTTGTAGCTTCCACTGCTGCTGCAGCTTTGTGATCTGGCACCCCAACGGGGGCAGTGAAGGTCAAGATAGGAGCTCTGACTGAGAGTGCTGAATTCCCTATATTGCTTTGAACATACCAGCCAATTTTCTGACTTGCATGTGATTGTATGATTATATGGTACAAATCTCTCTCTCTCTCTCTCTCTCTCTCTCTCTCTCTCTCTCTCTCTCTTTCTCTCGGTGAGGACAAGCATTCTTGGACTTCGAGTAAGACATCAGAGTCTCCCATATCTATTTGCCTTGAGAAAATACAAAGAACCTTGCACGGTAATCAGCTCTAAGATTGCCTATTTTTCTGTTATGTTTGATGGAAACGATGTCTAGCTTCTGTCTTGTCATCTTGTACAATGAATGTGCCTGGGTTCTAGGTGCCTTCCTTTTACAAACGGTACGATGAGCAATATAGCACAATTAAGCAAGAATCTTTGGTCTTTTGCTCTTAAACGTATGGGATCTGTTGACTGCTTTTATTGAACACGTTGATTCTCTGTGATGGAACCTTATTCCCTGTTCTTTCATGTGTGCAGCAGGACCTTTGGCTGCAACAATGAACAAGCTGTCACTTTTGTCAAATCGAAAGGGGTAAGTATACTCTGCATCTACTAAATACGCTCTCTTCACTTCCCGCAGCAGTGGGACTGCTAGGTATGTTTCTACGGCTGTATAATTTTCACATGACATGAGTACATGCCATTTGGTGTATTCAGTGGCTAATTCATCCTCTAAGCTGCGGCTTACTGCCATTTTCCTGTGATATCCTTGAAAAAGATGAGCATGAGCAGTTCAGGAGTTTCCCTCGGGCAGAATGTTTTGGGACATTTCCCATACTTGGGCCTGTGAAATGATTACTACTTGACCTCAGCCTCCTGACAAAGCGTAGATAAATTCCACTACAAAGCGGCATTTCAGAAAATGCAGGAGTAGGAAGCCGCTTTATGCCAAATCCAGCTATTAGTATTTTGATCTCTGTGTTGCACTGCATCATCTGCCTTTCCCAGCCCTGGAGATGTTGGAGGCTGAACCTGGGGTGGGGTGGGGGGTTCAGTCCAAAGCATGTGGTCTTCCATTGATGTACAGACCTGCTGCTGCTGATGTTTAATCAGGAACTGAAACACAGCCATTTGGAAAGCTGGGTGCAAACACTCCTTTCTGTAGAACCCGTATACATCAACCACGATGAAGAAAAAAGTTTGCATTCGGGGTCAGCCCATCCATGAAGCGTGAGGCATCCTGCCTCAGGTGGCAGGATCCACAGGGGCAGCAGCAGCAGATGGTAGTAGCAGTAGTAGTAGAAGTAGTAGTAATTTATACCTGGCCTGTTAAGTTGTGGGTGAACATATCAGACGACACAGCGATTCTTCAAACAGCTCTTGTTTATTCACAGGCCAGAACAGAACTGAACTGAAGGGTTCAGCCAACCTGCTTATATAGAGCTCCACTAGAACGCAGCAGTAACCATTTTCTGTAACTATCCAATCACTGAATGTCACTTTCAATCCCTTATTTGCATATGTGGACCTGAACTATCTACAGTATCCCCCTGCTGGCCCAGGGTGAGAACTTCAGTACATAACATGGCTCATCTGGCTGGGTTTCTCTAGCCACTCTGTTGATATTTAGTCCTCATCACTTTGTTCCTGATGTAGATCTTCACTCACCCTTCCTTCCTGGCGGGGAGAGGGACACCATTTTGTCATTCACTTCAGGTGCCAAAATGTCTTGGGCCAGCCCTGCTAGGCTTCCGTTGCACACTGTAACTTTTAAATAAGCAATGCATTTTTTCTTCTTCCTTCTTTCCTCTGTAGACTTAATTATTATGTGAGCCCCAGTGGGGCAGTTTGCTATATAACATCCAAATCCTTCTACATTGAGATTCACCTGGAGAAGGATGGAAAAGTGGTGGATGCCAGGTTGGCCCACCCTGGGAAAAAACCCCTGGTAATTTTAAGTTGTTTTCCTTTGGGTGTTCTGATCTGATGAAATATAATCCTGCTTTTCTAGTTCTTCTGAAATATCTATAGCTTCATAATAAACCCTGTGGAGCAAGTGAGATACTTGCATCTAAGTCAAAGGGACAACTTTACATTAGTTATAACACTTACGCTGTTGCTGCTACAACCAAACTAAACATCTGCAGTTGTAATTGCAAAATTTGTGGGAATAGCCGTTTCATTCACAAAAGCTGAACTGCAAAATAATTGCACAAGGACTGTTAAATTTCCTTATAGCTGGGTGACCATTTCTCCTTAATTTGTCCCCATCTGATGAGACTGCTTGACATGAGGTAGCAACTATGGGCTCGTCCACATGGGGAACTTAATGTGGGTTTGAAGCTGGTTGTTCCTCATTCACATAATGTCCTCATCCAACTGCTAGCCCACAATTTCCCCCCTTAAATTTGAATTTTCCTAGTCTGGAGGGGTAGTCCAATAAAGGAAGTAAATGCAATATGTGGATGCAGTGAAGCACATGGTGCATGGGGGGGGGGGCATTTTAACATAGAATCATAGAATTGTGGAGTTGGAAGGGACCCCCAAGGGCTTTCAAAATCACACTCCAACTATGGGTGCAGTCACACTCCAACTATGGGTGGGAGAAGAGTAGGAAATATATGCCTTTATAGATTCTGGTTTACAGCCAAAAGTGACTGTTCCTGAATAGATCTTGGGAAAAACATCCTTGGATATTCCTCGTAGTGTCTGCTAAGGATTTGTGTTGACTAAGGTTCGGCTTATGTCCTTTCTCCTTTCTGCTTTGTTTTTAAGAAAATAGTGCCCCTCTTTAGAAAACCATAACCTCTGTTCTTTCGTCTTCTAGACCTGTGAAGATCTTTTGCAGCTTCTAAGGTACATATGCGCTAGGTGGATTTTTAAGACACACAAATTTCATAAAATAAAAATCCTTTGCCACTGTTCCCATATCGTTTTCTGTGGTTGAGGTAAAAATGAATAGATAGTTCTGATAACAGTTGCTTCCATCCCTGCCTGCCCTCCATCCAGGACCAATTTGAGCCACTTTCCAGCTATTTAGCTGCTTTTTAGATGTCTTGTTTGATGGTAGCGCAATGCTGCCAATATCAGATTCACTTCGGTGGTGGTGTTTTCCCAAATATTGGCTAGATGGCTCTCTTTGCCCTATCAGCACTGACAATTGTTGCATGTATTTTGCTCTTTAGAATGGAAAATTTTGATGCCTTTGGAAACATGCTAGCAGACATGTTAAATATTTATCAGATTCCAGGAAGCAGGTATGTTTGTTGCAACTCAATTACATTACTTAAATTATTATATTGTATATAAAACTCCCTTCTTCCAATAAGGTCTTTCTTTTCTAGTGAAACAAAATCCAAAGTGTTTGCTGCCTTCCTGGCTTTGGAAAAAGACCTCTGCTCACTCTCTGCTTTGAGCAGGTAGGTATCAGTGGTGGGAAAGGTGCAAGTTCAGCTGTTTGCACTCCAGCCTAAGGTTGCCATAATAATAATAATAAATATTTTAAGGCATTTAAGTGCATGCTTGATCTAACTGATTACTGTATATACTTTAAAAACAGAACACCAGGTATGGACAGAGTCACTGAAATACTATGTGGAAAAGTTGGCTATCTGAACCCAAGAAGTGGAGGTAACTGATTTTTCTTTCTTTCTTCAGACTGAAGTAGATATCTGTGTGATCATGGTAGCCAAGCATAATTGAAGAATGCTAAAGAACAGTAAAACCTTGGGTATTACTATGATTTGGGTATTTCTGGTGACTTTGTGGGTAGCATGTATGATACAGTGGTACCTCGCAAGACGAATGCCTCGCAAGACGAAAAACGCGCAAGACGAAAGAGTTTTCCGTTTTTTGAGTCGTTCTGCAAGACGAATTTCCCTATGGGCTTGCTTCGCAAGACGAAACGTCTTGCGAGTTCTTGCGAGTTTGTTTCCTTTTTCTTTAAGCCGCTAAGCCGCTAATAGCCGTGCTTCACAAGACAAAAAAACCACAAGACGAAGAGACTCGCGGAACGGATTAATTTCGTCTTGCGAGGCACCACTGTACAAGCATTGTTTGTAATACAGTGGTAGCTCCGGTTACAAACTTAATTCGTTCCAGAGGTCTGTTCTTAACCCGAAACTGTTCATAGGCGCACTTTCGCTAATGGCGCCTCCCGCTGCTGCTGCGCTGCCGGCGTGCGACGTCCGCTCACATCCCGGGGCAAAGTTCACAACCAGGAACATCTACTTCCGGGTTAGCGGCGCTTGTTACCCAAAGCGTTCGTAAGGAGGATGGTACATAACCCAAGGTTCCCACTTACAGGACTTTGTGCTCCAAAACCGCTTTTTGATTAGAGATGACGGTGAGACCAACGTGAGTGTGTACAACCCCTTTCCTGTCCCCGAGTCTTTTTCTAGGTAGCTGTGAAAATAGAGGAGAGGTCCTGACGTTTTGGTCCCTTTGCACATACACTTCTCCTTGTTTATGAGTAATGCTGCTCCCCCCCCCCATCTCACTTATTTTTCCTGATAAGGTGCTAGTCCTGTTGCGGCTGTGTGTGTGTGATCCATGTATTAGATGATGATAAAGGATCAAACTGTGCACTTTCTGCACAACTGCCTTAAAAGTTAAAACCAAGACCAGCTAGTGATTTCCTGGGTGTCCGACCATTGGGCCACTGCTTCCCCCAATGCCTTTTTCTTCTGCCTATAATTCTTCTTATCTTTGGTAGTTACTTGACCGTGTGCAGCTGCTTCTAGCAGAGTTGTCTCTAAATGGCACTTTGGAGCATCTCTTGGGGCGGCTCCCCGCATTTGTTCAACCTTCTTAAATACAGTGGTACCTCAGGTTACAGATGCATCAGGTTACAGACACTTTAGGTTACTGACTCTGCTAACCAAGAAATACTACCTCAGGTTAAGAACTTTGCAACAGAAATCGTGTGGCGGCATCAGGAGGTCCCATTAGATAAAGTGGTACCTCAGGTTAAGAACAGTTTCAGGTTAAGAATGGACCTCCAGAACAACTTCAGTTCTTAACACGAGGTACCACTGTACTTTATTTTAGGGTGTCCTGCAGCTTGCTCCTCAATATTCGTGCATGAGTTGTATGCATGATTTATCAGGAAGAAATTTCATCCTAGGAGTGATAGCTTAGTTGGTAGAGCATTAGATTAGATTCTTAATCTCGCAGCTGTGGGTTTGAGCTCCACATTGGATAAAAAGATCCCTGCATTAAAGGGAGTTGGACTAGATGACCCAAGTGGTCCATTCCAATGCTACAATTCTGTGATTTATACAAAGGAACTTACTTGTTTTATATGTTTAAACTGTTGAGGTGATAACTAGCTCTCCACAACAATCTCCTTGCAACCCCAAACAGTTGTTTGGGTCCCCTGTCGCACAATATGGCCCTGGGGTATTGAGTCCTTTGCACTGGAAGCAAACAAAAATGATGAAGGGGGTCAAACATCCTAGGCTTACATAGCTTACATTGCTATCCGTTATGTGCTTTCTCTGTTTAATCCATCTAATTTTCTCAAATTCTATAGGAAGCCCTATGAACCTTGAATTTTATCTATCACAGTATCAAATTCTAGAGGAACAACTCACCCCAGGTATTTATTAATTACTATTTTGTCAGTTTACTCGCAAAAGTGACTCAAAGTGGCTTACAACACAGTATAAACACTAAAATCTATTACAGTAAACAAACCAATAAAATACATCTATAAAAGGTCGCACAAAAATATTATTCTTAGTGAAGAGTGAGGGATTGTGAATCGACTAGAAAACTTCCATAGTGGTCTCATTCTGCATTCCCTTTTAAAATAGATTCTACACTCACTGAATGACACATGCTTCATTTTGAGTGAGTAAACGAAGACCAATTCTATCCCTACTTGTGTAAGATGAAGCCCCACTGAAATTGGTGGGACTTACTTTTGAGTGGACGTGGACAGGATTGCATGGTTATGCTAGCGGCTCTCTGAAGGGTGTGAGGTCGAGATTTTCCAATCTCTGCCACCTAAAATCCTTTAACTGGAGGTTTGGGGGGCTGAACCTGAGACCTTCTGCATGCATGAGGTGTGGACACATGCACACCCACAGCCACAAACCTTTGTGTGATGGGAGCAGAAATCTTTACGTAATCCCACTCCTGTCCCTTCTCAACCTTCCTGTGCTGTGACTCGTTGCCTTAACATTCATTCTGTATTGCTACAGACATTCAAGTGTGTATTGATACATGTATTCAAGTTGACAGCTTGATAATATTGCTAGCTTCTTTTAGTGGAAGCTACCCCCTAGCTCCATCTGGTATGCAGGCTGAGACCCTACCTGCCCACAGACTGTCTCTCCAGAGTGGTGCATGCTCTAGTTATCTCTCGTTTAGACTACTGTAATGCGCTCTACATGGGGCTACCTTTGAAGGTGACCTGGAAACTACAACCAATCCAGAATGCGGCAGCTAGACTGGTGACTGGGAGCGGCCGCTGAGACCACATAACACCGGTCCTGAAAGACCTACACTGGCTCCCAGTACGTTTCCGAGCATAATTCCAAGTGTTGGTGCTGACCTTTAAAGCCCTAAACGGCCTCGACCCAGTATACCTGAAGGAGCGTCTCCACCCCCATCGTTCAGCCCGGACACTGAAGTCCAGCGCCGAGGGCCTTCTGGTGGTTCCCTCGCTGTGAGAAGCCAAGTTACAGGGAACTAGGCCAAGGGCCTTCTTGGTAGTGGCCCCCGCCCTGTGGAACGGCCTCCCACCAGATGTCAAAGAGAAAAACAACTATCTGACTTTTAGAAGACGTCTAAAGGCAGCCCTGTTTAGGGAAGCTTTGAATGTTTGACAGACTATTGTATTTTAATATTTTGTTGGAAGCCGCCCAGAGTGGCTGGGGAAATCAGCCAGATGGGCGGGGTATAAACAATAAATTATTATTATTATTATTATTATTATTATTATTATTATTATTATTATTATTATGATTAGCCTTCTATCACTCTCTTGGCAAGCCACATCAAAGTTGCAGGGTGTATCTGGATGTAGTAGCACAAACTTAAACCCAAGGGGGCTCCTGCAATACCAAGAGGAAGGTAGGGTGACTCACCATGAATCGGCCTGACCTGGTCAATACATACAGTGGATGCCACATGGTAACATTTTCCATTTCTCTAATATCCATTCCGGGATGTGTGGTTTTTTAAAAAAAAGAAACTGTCTTATGTAATGTTTTTTTACACGGCACACAACTGTGTTAATATTGCAATGAACGTATGTGAAGAAAAGTACTGGAACAACGAGGGAGGAAAATGAAGTGTACTGGTCTGGATGTGGTCATTTTATGAGAAGATGGACAAGTTTAAGAGTTGGTGGTGGCCTGTTGCTTTATTTGTCCTACTATCTGCTTGGGTGAAAAAACCGCAATGACAATCAGTCATGATGGTAGGGGACTAAAGACAGTACTTAGCATTTCAGCAGAGTCCATCAGAGCAGACCACCACAGCTTAGCCCACCTGCTCCCCCACTTTAGTTTTTACTGACAACAACAAAATGGAAGCGGACCACCATATTAAATTTCCCATCAGTGCCTTGGACTGGTTCACATAGTATCCGTCCAAGACATTGTGGAGACTTAAAATGGCTGCCAGCTTCCCAGACCCACAGCTGTTGCCATGGAAACTCACAGGGGGCCTAAATAGATACTGCCACAGGGTCTTCCATCAGACTAGTCCAGAACTAGCTCTGAAATAACAAAAGACAAAATGTGTTCAAATGGCAAGCAAGGCATCCACCAGGCAACCTTCTGTTCTCTGACAGAATAACATCACTGGCTATAGTACTTAGAATCACAATTCACTTAAGTATTGGGGGAAATCAATGTTCCTGGACAAGACCTCAAGGCCATTTGTGTATCATGTTCACTAGTCTGACGTGTCTGTGTCTTCTCTTTCCATCAGGCTTGAAAATAGATGGCAGGAAGGTGCTTGTCATAATAGGAGGGGCTGATGCAGTCCACCGACTCCCTCTTGCGCCCTCACTTGTGAATTCGCCGACTGGTGGAGAGGGGTAAGACTTGAGGGCATCATTCATGCTCCTATCAGTATAACTGAACATGGAAATCCCTCACTCTGTGTGGGTTATAATGGGTGTGTGATAGCACATCGAACTCACTTCTTAATAGTCTGTCATTTTAAGACACTGTGAGGAACGTGGTACGAAAATGTGTACAAAACCTGGAAGTGCGTCCTCAAATTACACATTGTGTTCTTCACACTCCTTAAGAGTACCTGTTTAAACTGGCCATTTTCAGTTTGAAGAAAAGGCAGCTGCCAATCCATGACCCAGTATGTGCTTTTGATCTGGATTCAGGCCAGGCTGAACTCTTATTCTGCCCCCTCTCCTCACCAACTGATGTTTTCTTTTGAAGGTGCTGTCTACTGTGAGCAGTGTTGGTGGTCTCCAGCTCTGACCAGGCCCTGTGAACCTGGTCAATGGTCAGGGATGGTGGGAGTTGAAGTCCAACAACATCTGGAGGGCCACAGATCCTCCGGATCTGATAAAGAAAAATCCTGCCTGAGATCCTGGAACAGCCTTTCTCAGACTTTGGTACCCAGGTGTTCTTGAACTACAATACCCATCATCCTTAGCTAGCAGGACTAGTGGTCAGGGATGATGGGCGCTGTAGTCCAACAACACCTGAGGACGCAGGCTTGAGAAACATTGGCTTAACTTATAAGATTGTGCTACCAGAGTACTGGTCAAACTAGCTTCCTTTTACCTGATGCTTAACTTTCAACCCTTTTCTTCAGCAGCCCCAGATTCCTGCCTCTGAAGGAAGTAATTTCTGCACCATTATCAGCTTGCTTTTTCCTGATGTTTTACCAGAACTGTCCTTTTCCTCTGTCTTCATCCAGTATTCATAAACTACAGGAGCTTACAGGCATGCTTTAATTTAATTAAGTACATAATTTTGTACCTCCACCCTCCCTCCTAACATGCTAGCATTTCAATAGACCCTAATTAACATTTGGTTAATTCTTCCCCTGTGATTTCTACAGGGGTATGAAGGCTGATGGGGATCCAGGGTGAAGTTAGAAAGGGAGAAGTGGCAGGAGCGTAAAATGAGAACCAAGTATTGCTGCTTCTGTACTAGGAGTATAGCATTCAAGCTGGTATTTGTCTTAGCCTTTCCACGAGCAACTTGCCCATTCAGGAGCACAAGTGCTTGCTGATCTGAATAGCCCTGTCCCTCTGTTGGCAACCATCCCACTGATTTATTGATAACCATTGTGTGATCACATCTCTCTTTGCCTCTTCTCATGTGATGCTGTTTCTCTCAAATGCATTCCATCTTTAATGATGCTCTTGTACAGTACTAATGGGGAAAAATTAATTTGGTTTTAGGGCTTCCAGTTGCTAGATTGAAGCCAGGTCCTCTACATGAGCTGATTGTTCAGTTTGCCCTTTCAGAAAATCATCCACATGGTTTGATAACAAGTACTTCTTCCTTCATTGTGGTAATTATACTTCAATTGTTGGTATTCACTCCAGTTGTTATGAGGTCAGGAATGAAGCTGCTAAATGAGTCATAATTCTACAGCTTACTGAAAGCTGTGTGTTGGATTCTGGGAAGTCACATGAATTTTCTGAAGTAGATGACTTTAACACTGCTAAATTTGATTATGACCTAAGTTGCAATTCTTTGCCCAGGCCCAGGTTGGCCTTTACACAACATACACAAATTGCGTGTGTGCGCTCTCTCTCTCCTTACTCTCTCCCCCTCTCTCACACACAAAATTACACTCAATTCAGTGACTCTAATGTGCAAAATTGTGGGGCTGTCATCCATGAGATGTCATTAAAAAGCTAAATGCGGCCTTATACTAACCCATAACACTACTTTTTTAAAAGCCTTGTTTCAAGTTAAAACCATTTGCACACATGGTCTCATAATAGCTGGGAAAGTTTCATAAAGTTGTAGCATAGAATGAATTCATTGTGGGGAATAAATTGATAGAAAGATCCAACTGGAGTGAATCCTATTGGTGGATTATATTTATTTCTTACGTCTTCTTGGCTAAGCTTTTAGTTTATATTCAGTTCTTTTTGGTACAAGTTGCCCTTGACACAGCTGTGTGTGATAAATCCTACTATGCAGAAACTGGCACTACTGGTATATAGACCAGAGGGTTAATGTGCACATGGCTCACACAGACACCATTTGTCCACGTGCACTTCTGTCCATGTGCATTCATCCATACATGGGCACTTTCATCAGAACTCCGTCTCGATGATTCTGGGCCACACTTCATGGGATGTTTTCATGGGATGTGCCGTCCTCTCCTCTCAGTATTTTCCCACCCCTCCCCTTGAGTTCTGGAAAACTGAAGTCCATTGTGGGCATGTCAATCATTTGTTCACCTGTGCGGGTGGTCAATATTTATTATTATTGAGATACAAGTTTTCTAATATACCACACTTGTGGGTTCACCCCTCCCCCAAAGTGCGTCTCTGTCTCAGCCCCACTAAAAGCCCACCAAGGAAACGTCACCAGTGGAAGTAGGGGGGTGCATGAATAGGTGGCAGTTCACCCAGCAAAAGTTGTCACACACATAAAAAGAAGTGGCCCTCACAATGTGCTTCAGTGTGTCTGGGTAACATGTGAGTTTACATTGGATTTTGTCCCCTTATCACATGGATTGGGACGTTCTGAATTAAATGGCAGAGGGAAGTGTGGACTTCTACTTAGATGAAGGCAATGTCGTGTGGACAAGGTGAAAAACAAGCACACATAAGATGCATAAAATTCACTTTAAACTACCATGTATACACATCCAGGTTGGTTTTCCCCCACGGTGCCATTGGACTTGAGAGCTGAGCAACTCCCTCAGATCCAGTGCAGAGACTACTCCATTTAATAACTTGTTTAAAAATGGGTGGTCAAGGCATCTATAGTATAAGCAGCTTATTTCAAGGTTTGCTTAAAAGTCCAGTGTCACTGTTGTACTGTTCTAGACAACTATTATATTTACTCAAATCTAATGCTCATCTTTTTTGTTATGAAAATCAAGGTGCGCATTAGAATCAATAGCACATTTACATTTGCCAGCAAATACTTTTTTTGGTTTCAGGGTTCTAAAAATTGAGGTGCGCATTAGATTTGATGGTACATTAGACTCAAATAAATATGGTATGTTTTTGAAAGGAAGTTCCTTTCATTCATGTTTCCTATTTACTACTTTTTTAAAAAATCAATGCAGGAAACAATTGCAACTACATCCATGAACAAATCTGGTACTGTCTATGTTCAGTCTCTTCCAGGCTGCCCAAAACACAGCTATTTCCTAGATAAAGGCATAGAAAAATCTGATATGGCTGGAGCAATGGTCAAGAAAATCCCTTTCACCCATCCCAAATGTGTGCCTGATATGATTGAAGTTCTCAGACGTCAAGCAGCATATAACACCCTCATTAGCAGCTGCGTGTCTGACACAACTGAGTGTGAAGGTAAGATGCTTGCACATCTTTTGCTCACACCTCTTTCTGATTCTGCTGTGTTTCTACTAAATTTTGGGAAGAGTTTATCTTCAGTATTTGCTGTTAAGCTCAAATATATCAATTGGGACCTGTATTTGTATGTTGGGTGCATATAAAGTTAGGTCTATCTTGGATGGTGGTGACAAGATATCCAGGCATTGGAAATAAGGAGGTGTGATGGGCAGCATACTGTTTCTGCTCCCCTCTCACCATTTTTGTGATCCAATTCATTGAAAGTGGCTGGGAAAATTGTGAGCCCATCGTATCTGTGGAGGTTAAGTTGGGTACCAGACCCCCCTCTAATCCTTGGATCTAGCAAGTGTTAGAATTTAACCAAGGAATAGCCAGGCTAGCCACCTCGTGAGGTGATAAACATGAGCGATGAGCCATTAAGGGGGATTAAGAGGCAAGATGGCAAATGGGTGGGGCCCCCTCTCACAGATAAAGCCAGAGTAGAGAGAAGCAGTGAAGTGACCAGGAAGAAAAGCAGCAAGGTGGAGACAGGGTCAAAGAGAAATATTTGATTTCTGTTTGAATCCAAGGCTGCTGCCGTGGGAGAAACTAATGTTGTAGGCTCAGTTTGTATATACGTGTAGATAAACCATACATCATAAAGACACAGTGCCTCATTCCCAAAAGAAATCACAAACCCTGTTTAAGCACCTGGAATCCCTGAAACCTTGGAGATTGAGGGTGGGGTGCAACAATATGAATAGCGTAGAACAGATCACACAAATCAAATGTGCATTGGCTGCAATGTTCTCCCCCTTCTTCTTTGTTTCATTTGCAACTCCTATCTTGAAACTATATAGTCTGTTTTCGCCGCCCCCCCCTTTCTTACATAGCTCAGTACTACGCTACCCTGGTATCAGTTCTCCAGGGTGTCAGGTGAGGTTCTCTCACAGTCAGATCCGGAGATGGCAGGGATGGAACGTGGGACCTTCTCATGCAAGGCACTCACGCTCTGCCACTGAGCTACGGCCCTCCCTTCTGAGCAAAAGTTGCTGCAGGCAGAGATTTATAAATGAGTGAAGTATTCACATGGACTTGTTTTCAGGTGTGCTTAGAACTGTTTGGATTCCTGCCAAACAGTGTTGACACCTTACAACTTATTTCTTTTGGAGATAGTGAAACTGAAAAGGAAATTTTCAGCAACTGTATTTCATTTGATGTTTGTACCATGAAACTTCATGAGCGTGTACAAAGCAGGACTCCGTGAGTCTAGCAAAAGCCAACACACTCCTACTTCAATGGTAATGTTTTAAGTTAAGGCATATAGAATACTTGGAAATCAATACAAATGTTTTCTGACTACACCCACTAATTTATATCTCTAGTTCAAATTAAACGTTTAGCTCTATTGCTACAGGATTAGCCCAAACAGTCACTAAACAGTTTTTTCCTTCCAGATTCATCAGACTTGCTTCATTTTGACGTCTTTCAGCAAAAAGCCACTAGCTTTTCAGTAACATTCCAGCATCCATTGGAGGAGAACCTAGCCTGTGGTATGTCCCCAAAGGAAAGGTGTATTGGGTGCACACAGGCATACAAAAAGTCAGCAGGGAATGTGGTGCAGAAATGTACTCGCTGCATTTTGGCTCGGGCCGGGGTAGAACGTGTGAATGTGTATATGTGTGTTTCAGTGTTAAGAACGGACTGGGTGTCCATACCACACATTGACACAATAACCAGTTCATTGCAAAGCTACCTCCCTTTCCTCAGAGCAGCACTGTGCAAAGCCCTTGTGACTGCTTTCAGATGTTTATAGGGAAAGTGCTGGCCCAAGACACTTTGTGCCTCATGTGGAGCCCAAATAGTCCCCTGCTAGAACCAACACCAGGGACGCAGGTGGCGCTGTGGGTTAAAGCCTCAGCGCCTAGGACTTGCCGATCGAAAGGTCTCGGCGGTTCGAATCCCTGCGGCGGGGTGCGCTCCCGCTGCTCGGTCCCAGCGCCTGCCAACCTAGCAGTTCGAAAGCACCTCCGGGTGCAAGTAGATAAATAGGGACCGCTTACCAGCGGGAAGGTAAACGGCGTTTCCGTGTGCGGCTCTGGCTCGCCAGAGCAGCGATGTCACGCTGGCCACATGACCCGGAAGTGTCTCCGGACAGCGCTGGCCCCTGGCCTCTTGAGTGAGATGGGTGCACAACCCCAGAGTCTGTCAAGACTGGCCCGTACGGGCAGGGGTCCCTTTACCTTTACCTTTAGAACCAACACCCCAAATTTTGCTTCATCAATTCCTGCCTTTCTCTAACCTGCCCATCTCCCCATGCAGTCTGAACACATGGAGAGAAGGAACTAGAGAGGAGGAGCTGGATCACATCTGTGACCTATTGCCACATTTTCATAAATAAGGTCTGAAAACCATGCCCATATCTGGCTGGGTTTACCCAGCCACTCTGGGTGGCTTCCAACAAAATATTAAAATACAAAAGTTCATCAAACATTAAAAGCTTCCCTAAGCAGGGCTGCCATTATTATTATTATTATTATTATTATTATTATTATTATTATTATTATTATTATTAGTCTTCTACACAAGTGTCCATGGTGATGTACAATATGGTTATAGCTATACACAAAGGGGCTCTTACTTTAGCACACATTGAAGAAACTGGCAAACTCTTCCCATTTACTACTTGGCCATCTATATTAACTCTTTTCTACTATTGCACAATATGTGTGTGTGTGTGTGTGTGTTTCTAGTGTTTGTGTTTTACTCTGTTAAATTGGTTTGGGGGCTATTGGTACAAAAAGTAGCACATTATGTCATTTACAGTCCATGTTTCACCTTATGGTCCCAGGGTGGAAATACATATTGTGCAATGTGACTACCTAGGTATAAATTAGGTCTGATTCCCAGTTTTATACTATGGTTGGGAATATTAAAAAGTAAGCAGATGTTGCAGTTTATCACATAATCTGTGAATTAAACTTTAACCACACCAGTGTTGAAGATGGCTTGGGATAAACTTGCAACAGGTGAACAGCCTGTTTACTGTTTTGTTAATCCTTCCAGTGTGCACGTCTTTGGATTGGGCCGGTGATGGAATAACAGGAGCCAGTTCAAATGCCTGTTACTCATAGGTGGATGTGTGAATGGACTCCTTTTGAAAGTATTGGTGACATATATTTTTTATCTTGTAGTGATTTGTAATTGCTCATTTTTAGTCTGTATGGAATGAGCATGAATATGTGACCTCTTCCCACGAAACATGCATGCTTTCAGGAAAATAAATAAAACCAATGCAGTGACCAGAAAGAATTCCTATTTTAAGTATTGAATAGATTTGGTGGTGGTTAATAATTCTTACTGTTGTCTCTACTATAATGTCACACTTGTTTTAGAGCATTTTTCCCCTCTTCTGTTTAGTGATGGTCGATGTTCTGAGTTCAAGGGACGTGATATGCACTCTTCATACACATTCTGAAGATGGAGCATTAATCTGCAGCAATGATTATCTCACAAGAGTCCTGAAGCGGTAGGTAACACTTCTATAATATATAGGGGCCAAGTTTTCTTGTCCCTCCCATCCCTTTTCTTTTTGTGTCATGTATAATGGAATGGTTTGTAAACTGATGGGCAGATATCTATAAATTTAATGACTTTGTACAGCAGCTAGAAACTTTTAAGTGATGTAAAGGATTCAAAAAAACATTTCATGTAATGGGAAATTTTTCTCAGTATTTGAATAAACATTGGGGCAGGAGAAACAATACCATCTTAAACATTGTAATGAAAAATTTATTAAGAATAGTGGGTTTAACGTGCCAATTCAGCTTTTATTAAAAAGGAGATTGTGCTTCTCAACTGATGCATTCATTTAGACAATTTGCTGGAGGATCTGGACCTTAATAATACTGAGTAAGCTTTCTTTTCATAGGAAAGCACAACACAGTGGAATAGCTCCATCAGGCTTAAGACATGAGAAACAGGCAACCAAAATAAACTACCTACAAGCTCCACAAATGTCTAGCTCCAGATGGTCAGAAGAGTTAGTTGAGCCCTGTATGTCAGTGTGACATTCTCTGGAACTCATGGGAACTAAAAATCTCCTCCACATTTAAATAGTTAGCTCAACTAGAGGCTCCTTTGCTTCTGTAATGGGCAGCTTAGACCACTGTCTAAGCATCAGTGGGCTGAGTCTCAGCAGTGGTCTTTGGGCCACTTTCAGGTAGGCCTCAGTATCACTGCCTGCCATAGCCTTTTGGCTGGACCAACGGCAACACTAGCAACTATGATTCTATCAAATATAAAGGTTGTTTTCTGCTGCTCCAGAGAAGCGGACACAGAGCAATGGATCCAAACTACAAGAAAGAAGATTCTACCTAAACATTAGGAAGAACTTCCTGACAGTAAGAGCTGTTCAGCAGTGGAATTTGCTGCCAAGGAGTGTGGTGGAGTCTCCTTCTTTGGAAGTCTTTAAGCAGAGGCTTGACAACCATATGTCAGGAGTGCTCTGATGGTGTTTCCTGCTTGGCAGGGGGTTGGACTCGATGGCCCTTGTGGTCTCTTCCAACTCTATGATTCTATGATTCTAACTCTGCATGCAGAGTAAAGGTGGCCAGAAGACAGAGAGGTTCAGGAGTGGGCAAGGTCTCCCTTGCTCTGACGGGAAAGAGCTTGAAGTGTTGAAGGAAATTAAAAGGCTGGTAGTTGTTGTTGTTGTTGTTGACAACAACAATGGTAGTAAAACAATGTTGTTATAGGAGGAAGCTGCCCAGAGTGGCTATGGCAACCCTGTCATATGGGCAGGGTACAACTAATAAAATTATTATTCTAAGTTAGAAGGATCAGGAAATTGATGAAAGAAATGGGTGGTGGAGGGATAGGAAATACTTGTGAAACATCAAAGCATGAGTAGGATTTTCAGCAGTGTAGTGAGATGCAACTTTAAAGATTCAAACTGCTCCTGTTGAGTGAGCAACGCAAAATAAGATTGGAACGTCGGCGGTTTGAGGCCCCACAACAGGGTGAGCTCCCGTTGTTTAGTCTCAGTTCCTGCCAACCTAGCAGTTCGAAAGCACATCAAAGTGCAAGTAGATAAATAGGTACCACTCTGGCAGGAAGGTAAATGGCATTTCTGTGCGCTGCTCTGGTTTCGCCAGAAGTGGCTTAGTCATAATTTCCACATGACCAGAAAAACTGTCTGTGGAAGCAGACAAACGTTGGCTCCCTCGGCCAGTAAAGCGAGATGAGCACTGCAACCCCAGAGACGTTCGCGACTGGACTTAACTGTCAGGGGTACCTTTACCTTTATGTCACCTTACAGAAGAACTGGCATGGAACTTTAGAAATTTATTTTATGTAATCTATAAAGCTTTCTGCACTGCGCTGACTTGTTTGGAGACAGTGGCAAATGCAGCTTGCTCTATCCACCAGTCAGTTAGTCCTGCCTATGGAGCAGCCAGATTATATTTAATGAATTAGCAATTCCTTAAATATCAGATGACTTTGCCCTTCTCTTAGGTGTATGTCAATTCCGGTTCTCATGAGAGCAATTTTCAAGAAAGCCACCCAACAAAAAGCTGAGGAAACTTCTCTGAGCAAAGACGGAGTCTGTGAGGAAAACTGCAAAGACCAACAAGTTGAACATAACCAGCAGTAATGTGGCTACTTGTGAAACTGAGCAACAGCATTCTTATTTTTGGTGTAATTCTTGGTTTATTTCTCTCACAAGTTACAACTGGGCAAAACTAATTCCGCTTAGTGAAAAACATTGGGAAAAGTTACATTTTAAGTCACAAAAGCAATTTGAATGCAGAGAGTTGATGTCAAATTGCATATGCTAGTTTACCACCTTAATAAATATTAAGTTTCAACTTTGTAAGGGTTCTTTTATAGACAGTGTTTAGAAAAAGTAGGTTTTCTGAAGTAGTATGTTAAACAAAGCTTTAGGAACTTTTTTTTTAGTAGGATAAACATTTTTTGGCAGGGGTGGGTGGGTGATTTTAATTCAACTTTGATCTTTATACTGGTCACACCCTGTGGCAGAACTCTAGTCCACCTGAACGTTTGTCTAAATTGGGCCTTTTTCTTAACACTAAAGCTTCCTTTTTTTCAAAGTCAGACACGATCTTTTAAAAATAGGGTCTTGATTCCATCAAATGTTAGTCACAGGGGGACATTTTTCCAGATAGCATTGATTTGATTACTTGGGGACATAGTTAAAATTAAGAGATAAATGAACCATCTTTACACTACAATGAAACTTTTGTACCCCAGCCCTTTCCCATAATGATACTCTTTTGTGTGCAATCTCTACTGGATAGAGGTATGAAGCTGTCTCCTGAAATCTGCCCTTGCACAGACATTATGTTCACCTTGCTCTACATGTAAGATGAAGTATTTTTACATGATTCCCCCCCCCTCTCTCTCGTGTGTGTGTGTGTGTGTGTGTGTCTCTCACACACATGACTTCTCTTGGTCTGAACCAGGTAGAGTTTAAGTAGTGGTAGCTATAGTACAGCAAAGTAAGAGCAGCAAAAGACCCATAGAACTCACATTATTTGGGAGAGAGAAGGCTAATCTTTTGAGGGGGGGGGCATATTGACCCATAGTCAACCTTCCAGTGAGTAGCAAGAACTGCACTTCTCGAGGCTGCTTTCCAATAAATTATTTTACACTATCAGTTGTTTTTATTATTAAATTTAGTGATGTCAAATTTTGTGAGGGTATTGGAGGTCACAGAAGTGGGACACAAGTTTGTCACCCCTGTTCGAAAGAAACGTTAATTCCATTTGAAGAGGAATTTCTATTTCTTTGTTCTCTTAAATAGGTCTGCCTCTTCTCGCATTGTCCACCTGTCCCTGATTAGTGCAGCGCTGGCTTCTGAGCAAGAAGGTTTTTCCCAGAAAGCTTATGAAGAGAGAAACGTACTATGTACAGACTAGTTTACCAGCTAAGAAATGCTTCAGTAAATATCTGAAGGCCAAACTCAAGGTGACATTAAATGCACCTTTATATTTCAGATATTAAAAAATGCAAATAGCATCAGCCAGCACCAACGAAGAATTTCTTCCTCAAAGCAAATCCTAGCTTCAGAAAATTTCCTGAAACAAAGCAGGGGAGTAATTAATTAATTTCCCAGCTTTGTGCCTGTTCATCTCAATAACTGGGATCCTTCCACCATACATATTTTAACAATGCAAATAAAATGTTAAAGATATCTGTACAAATTGCATTTAACACCCATTCTTCCTATGTATCAGGGAAGGGGAGAGAGAATAATCCCCTCTTGCAAGGCTGTATTTTTCACATCTCTGGAACAGCGATGTAACATAGATTATAGTGCCTGGAATGATTTACTAACATAAAATGTGTTTGCAAAGTTTGTTAAAGGAGATTAGACAGTGTACAAATTAATCAGAAGCCATATTCATGTAGTACCACAGGATTTTATCTACTATATAAAGGGCACATTAAGCAATATTTGAAAGCAAAATCTCTGCATTTCAGCCAGTTTTGAGGTAGTTGTATATCTGGGGGGAAACGATACTTTAAAAAAACTTTTTAAAATTCCACACAATGAATTAACTTTGCAATAGTCGAATGTGTTCAATTGTGTCTGGTGGCAAACCTAGCTGATCTACTAAATTGATAGTTTTTTCTTTTAGCCAAGTAAACACTGGCTTTTTGGAATCAGTGCCACCTTTTCTCCTCCTGCAACATTCTTCTTGGAAGGATCCAGTCCTGCTATCATTTCTGCAACACTGTCCACTAAACTCAATGCCATTTTCAGAGATTCTTCCACCTGTAGTGCCATCATGCTGTTTCTCAGGTAAGAGGGCATGACCAAGGTCCATGTCCTCAATAGTATCCATCAAGTCTTCAACATGGGGCTGCAGGTGGGTAGAGTTAAGACTTCTAAACACAGATTCTTCATATTTTCCCAGTTCATTCAGCAGGTCAGTTACCTCGCTCAGCACTCCAGAACTGCATCCATTGTGCTGACACCAGAACGAAAGAGCACTATAAAAACAATGAAAGTTAAAAATGGATCTGAGACCAAATGTAAATAAGAAGACAGCTTTTAAAAAAACATTATCCCCCTCCCAGATTTATTCTCATTTATAAAGGGCAACTGAGCAGAACATTAACCTAGAATAGTTTTGTATTCCAATTGCAGTGCCATATAAGAAATCTAGAAATCACCATGGCACCAATCAAATAACCTTTTTCTAGGACGATGTATCATTTCCTACTTTCTATCTAGCAAATGCCTGAGATACTCATTATAATGGAATCAAGTTCCTACAGCCCATAATAGTTGAGGGGGGAAATCCAGAGACAGGAGACAGTCTTTGCTCAGAAATGGCAGGCATGGAGTACAGTGGTACCTCTAGTTCGTTCCGGAGGTCCATTCTTAACCTGAAACTGTTCTTAACTAGAGGCGTGCTTTCGCTAATGGGGCCTCTTGCTGCTGCTGCACCATTGGCACACAATTTCCATTCTCATCCTGGGGCAAAGTTCTCAACTCGGGGCAACTCTTCCAGGTTAGCGGAGTTTGTAACCTGAAGCATTTGTAACCTGGGGCATTTGTAACTTGAGGTACCATTGTAGTTTGAAAATTTCCTCCTTCCACAGTGCATCTATAAGGCACCTTCAGTGGAGGTCTACATGGAAGAGGCTGCCTCCAGGTTTCATAGCAGCACGGAAGGACAAGTTGGCTGTAGCTTTCAAATGCTACAAACCAAACGGACTACTGTTGCCATCTTTTTCTGTTCTCCAGTAGCTCAAGTTCAACAGAGAGTGACATTGTATCAGGACAAGTGGCTATATTAAGGGGTGGGGAGCCTTTTTGGCTTCACAGGAGAGATCCTTATCTGTCCTGTCAATCACCGAACATCACAATGGCATCAGGTGATCTGGTGACAAGTCCCATTGTCAGAACTTCAAAGTAACCTGCAGGAAGCAAGGTGCTGGTAAGATGGAAGGGGATTTTGTTAGAATGAATTTCAATGCAAAACCCTTCTTGATCGTGAAGAGGTTTACATTAAATCCTACCGAATTAAGTATTAAACAGCAGGTGTTAGTATTAAACAGCAGTATTAAACAGCAGGTGTTAAATCCTGCTGTGTTGGCTGTGCACCCCAGTTCCCTGCAGGATATGACAATAAAGAATGGATAAAAAGTTAAGTGTTCATAATTTAAATGGGCACTATATTAGCAGACGATATTAATAGATATATTTCTCTGGTGGAGGTCTGCTATCAGTTTAACAACTTGTACAATTAATTTCCATTCCTTTTTTTTAAAATGCTGCTTTACTACATACCTTATGGTTCCTTTGAGTTGGCCACATGAGATCATCTTCCTTGCTGCTTCTTTATACCCCTGATTAAAACCCTGTTGAACTGTCAGCAGTTTTCCAGCTTCTGCTCCCTCCCTATAGCCTTCCTTTGAGCAAAGAGATCAAAATCACATTAACAACTAGGATGTAAAAAGAAACAGTACAGTACTCATCAGTATCTGCCTGGCTTATTCAAATAAGCCATCATGAAATGAGGTCCATCTGCAGTTATAAAAATGTTTGCTCTAGAGGTGTGGCTTACACATAATATGTGTACCAATCATGTAGCTTTAAAAAGTCAACCTCATCATGAAAAAAGTGCTTCTGGAGCAGACAGAGGATATTCGGCACAATAACAAAAGTGTGAGATCTTTTTCAGCCCTTCCAGTTGCATGGACTGAACAAATAAAAAAAAAGAAAGAGGAAAATTGAATCTTTGATTATATAGCATGACACAAGACAGTGCATTATTAACAGTTAAGCTATCCTTGTGGATTGCCGTTAGTTTCATCTGAAAATGACTTTCTCTGCTTAATTCCAGAACTATGTTTCTCCCAAACAGAATACTATAGCTGACCCTTAATCCTCTGATCAGCAACTCTGCAGTGAAGGTCAGTGAGCAAAGGCTCTCCCTTTCCCCCAATATGGATTATCTTCTCCCTGCAACGAACACATCCTCCCTACACCTTATTTGCCTCTGCGCTGACTGAGGTGTGTCGGAGTATATGTGGACCTGCTAAACCTTCTAAAGGCTAGTTACAGATAGGTAGCCGTGTTGGTCTGCCATAGTCAAAACAAAAAAAATTCCTTCCAGTAGCACCTTAAAGACCAACTAAGTCAGTTCTTGGTATGAGCTTTCGTGTGCATGCACACGAAAGCTCATACCAAGAACTGACTTAGTTGGTCTTTAAGGTGCTACTGGAAGGAATTTTTTTTTCTTCTAAAGGCTAATCCAGCTTGGAATCTCAATAGCTATTTTTTTATGTCAATGATGTGGTCAATCCCCAACCCAAACCATATAATTACTTTGACTCGTTTCTCCATGGTGCTCTTCCATTCTTTCTGAGCTATGTCCATTTCATTTGCATCTTCATCAAACACATCTTCGCTGTGCTGGCTGACTGCAGCTTGCACCCAGGACATCTTGTCTGTGCTAATAACCGTGAGGGGTTATGGGCAGAAGCAGCTGAAGTCTAGCAGGGTGGGAAGCTTGAGCAATCAGACTGAAACCTGCAGGGAAATGACACCTACTGAAACAAATGTTTGCATATAAAATACATCTGATAATGTGTGTATGTTGAGAAGTTCAGCACTTGCACTAAATAATGAAGGGAAAAAGACTCTGAATCCCCACACCCAACTTTTGCTGGTGAATAGGGACCATGATCAGGAGCTTCCTGCAGCCAACCAGAAACCAAACTTTGGAAGTCGAATGTTTCAGAAGTCAAACAGACTTCTGGAACGGATTCTGTTCGACTTCCGAGGTACGGCTGTATACTTTTATTAACTCCTCTCTTCAAGGAGCAGAGAAAAAGGCAATGGAACTTAAAACCTTCACACTCCTTGCAGGGTCACAACAGACTTTGTGTTGATCAAAACCATGGCTTACGAGGCAGCTTGTTTGTGAGCTGCACTATTGGCACGATGAGGGAGGGGAGAAGAAAGTGTCTTCTCAAGAAATGGCCACCAGCAGCCCAACCTTGTCACTTCTGAGGTAGCAGATACTTCCAACTGCTGTGTCTTCATACCCCAAGGGAAGCTTTGTAATACATTAAAGACTAACAGAATTTATTATGGCCGATGCTTTTGCAGAATACAGTCAATCTTATCAGATGCATAGAAGTCTTAGCTGACATATGGGAAGAGAGGAAATGAGTAGGAAACAAGAGGTCCAAAAGTTCATGGATTTCATGCTCCCCCCCCCCCATATATCCAGGTGTAACAGCTAAGAAGAACACTTCATTGCGCTGTTGCAGTGGGCTCCATCTGGGAAATTTATAGCAGAGTAAATCTGTCAGCATTTAATGTACCAAAAGGTGTTCTTGTTTTTTAAAGGGTTTTCCAAGGGTTTCCAGAGGTTTAGAGGGTGTTTGCTGGCTTTTCCAAATCTATGCAATTTCACATAACCCCTGAGTAAATGGGTAGTTTCCTGTACTACATGTTAACAAAACTTTTTTTTTAAAGGATTGACAGACTAGTGCAGAACAAATAAAGGTTCTTCAATATTCTCTCACTCTCTCTATAATTATAATTTTATTATTTATACCCCTCCCATCTGGCTGGGTTTCCCCAGCCACTCTGGGCAGCTTATATAAAATAAGTGTACAGTGGAGATATAGAGAAAGTCAGTATGGAAGTTAATTTGCAGGTGTAGCAAAAGTCAGTGTGAATGTTAATTATCCACTGCATGATTCATTTTGTTGTTCCCAGTAGGTTTTGGTTTTTTTTGCCAGTAGTTAACCTGACTTCCTCTTGGAGCAACTGTCCAATTTACTGTTACAGGTGAAAGGGACTCTTTTCTGTTTAGCTAAGTGTAGCAGAGTGGAAAAATAGTATTTTCTTCAGTATGCTCCAGTTGCTCCAGTTTATTAAGACATTTCCCCACCACCAGCAGGAATTTCAGGAGCAATTTCCTGGCAATTTAAGAAGAGCCTACCCAAAAGATTAGTGTTTCCTAGCAACAAGTTAGGAGCATCTGGATTGATATCGATTTTTTGTTTACTATTACATCATTTTGATGTTTTTATTCTCAAAACCCTGTGCTGGGATATTTAAAGGACAGAACACAATGATTATCAGCAGCTAAAAAAATCTATAGCTTTATAGCACTTACTGTCCTTGAACTGCAGTCCGGTCTTATGTGTGTTTACTAAAAGCTTGCTTATTTGAAAGACTGACTAAACATGTTGGGTCAGTCTTTAGTCGGTCTTCCAGGTAAGCAAGCAAGCTAATGTGACAATCACAGAGGACAAACCTGGGTCAAGGTTAGTTACTGTCTGAGACAAGGCAAGGATATTCCTGTGCAAATTAAGAATATGCTCAAGAATACCTTTCAATTCACCAGAGTATTTCAGGCATACATTTGGTTTGGGGGGAGCTGATCATCTAAAAGCAGTAGAAGAACCTGGATTTGTACATACTGTGGGTGTGCTACCCATTGGGGAACCACAGGTAACTTCTGTTCAACAATTAAATACATGTTCAACTTCTTGTTTCTAGGAATAATACAATATTAAGTTCTCTTTCCAAGTTATTTGGGGAAACTTTTGTAGCTTAAACTTTGTACATGGCATTATTCATGGTGACTATACAATTATAAAACTCCTTTCTTAGGGAAACCTATTGAACTCAGTCTTTCTGGTCTTTCAAAAGGACTATTAAAATGTTAGGAAACTACCCTTTTTCCAAGTCAAACCCATTGGTCCATCTAGCTCAATATTGTCAATTATTTCAGCAGCTCTCCGGGGCAACAGACAAGCCCCCCCCCCCCCACCAATCAGTCCTGGATATGCTGGGGATTCAACTGAGAGCTTCTGCATGCCAAACTTATTTTACCACTGAGCTATGTTCTTACCCTACCACACTTTTGAAAGAAAGCAGCACTACTGCTATGGTTGTGGATAGATTTGCATTTCCCTCCCCACCAGAAGCTAGAGTTACCATAAAGCATGTGCTGTAGTAAAAAAAAAAAAAAACACTGGACAGTTATCTGACACAATCCTAATTCATATTTTGCTTCTGCCATCTGCCTTGGTGGAATTAATGTCAGAATGGGGTGCTCCTAAGCAGCGCCATTCTTCTTCTAGCAAGGAGCACGGGAACCTTCTACTTCCTGCTACCAAGAAGCTATAACAATGGTAAGGAGTGTCCGTACAACAGGCTTGTAAAAAAAAAAAGACTTACAACACCCCCACAACTTTGCAGGATTTGAAGCCATTCCTTATTTGCAAGCCACGCAGCCTAAAATCTGAAGCTCCAGAAACCTTGCCTCTAGAAAAAGCTCTCCTTTATATAACCCACAATGTCTATGCAAGGTGTACATAATTTAAAACTAATCTCAACTCTGGTTATTCTGGTGGTTCAAGTGAATGAAGAAACAGTTCACAGAGAAACCTTTGTTTTCCAGGAGTTGCCCTCACTTTTTCCATTTCCCTCATCAATATAGAGTGACAGCTTTTGAGGGCAGCATAACAACTCTCGTCAGAACACAAAATGTATAAATTATGCACCTGTCATTTTCTGTGGGTGGAGAGGCATTTCCACTGAATGGTGTGGCTAAACTGCAGTCAATTCCTAGCATTATGATTCACTCTTTATTTTATAAGATTAGTGTTCAAATGTGTGTGTATATAAAATGCAACACTGTTCCAGTAATACTAAGACTCCAGATCTGTTTTGGGGGAAGAGAAGCCTGTAGCAGGCAGAACTGTACCTTCATCTTTACCAGTGCAATGTGTCTGGTTCCATAGTGCAACAGTTTGCTGTGTGAGAAATGACTCTGTACCTGTGGAAGGAGCTAGTCTCAATCCTGTCCTTGACTTGTAAGTGTCATGATCCTAAAAGCTAGACATTTTCATCATCCTGTACTTTAGTTGTTGGGCTCTTGATTGTTGTTTCCTGTTCCCACTTGGAGTTTTTATTTGCTTGGTCTGTCATGTGAAGAGTGGCTGTTTGCTTCATGGTTGTAGTGTTGTTGACACCTGTACATATGACTCAAACTAGCATGAGCTTTTTGAAGAACCAAAGGAAAGCACACTCTCTTACTCATCACAGCCTTAGGCAGCCACCTCTTCTGCCTCCCAGGAAGATCACAGCAAGGTGCCAGAGCAGATGCAGGGAACTTGCTTCCGTACCCTCTATACATAAAATAACCCACTGCTCCAACTGCCATTACCTGGGATCATAGAGATGAAATGAGGCAATCTATGGGCTCTGCCAGCAGCTAGGTGGCCAAGAATCACTGGATGCCTGTACTTGTTTGTTTCCTCTCAAGAAGAAAATCTTAGCAATGTTGTCTCCATCAGTCAGCAAAGGAGCAGCTTCTGAAATGCTAGTTTTCCTCTTACTTCCCCAATCCTTTTTCTTTTTGTGTATAGTGTTTGTTAGACCGTGGTGAAGGTGATGGACTACATGGAACTGGCGGAAATGACTGGCAGAATCCGAGACCAGGGAGAAGAGTCGGTGGAGGAAGATTGGAAGAAATTTAAAGACTATTTACAGAAACATTGTAAAATTAATGAATGTTAGAATGATGTTGGAATGAATTTATGTGATTTTAGCAGAAATGTTACAAAGATTTAGGAAAAAACAGACTGTTAATTGGTGAAAGGAGGGAAAGTAAAGTTATATTAATGTCAAGATAAATTACAGGACAAAAATTTGAAAAGAGGGAAAGGATTTGCTGAAATGGATAATTGACCTAGAATACAAAAAAGGGAGGTGTAAGGAGGTCAGGGAAATAAGCTAATGAAAGATAAGTAATGGGAAGATTTGTTGTATTTTTTCTTGTTTTTTCTTTTTGCTTAATGGATTTTAATTCTCTGCTCTTTCTTTTTTCTTTTTCTTTTTTCTTTTTTGTATTTTATCTTTTTTTTTTGTTTAAAATGATGTTCTTTGCTTTTTCTTTTTGTAACTCTTAAAATTTCAATAAATATCTTATAAAAAAAAATAGACCATGGGTAGGCAAACTAAGGCCCGGGGGCCAGATCCAGCCCAATCGCCTTCTAAATCCAGCCCACGGACAGTCCGGGAATCAGCATGTTTTCACATGAGTAGAATGTGTCCTTTTATTTAAAATGCATCTCTGGGTTATTTGTGGGGCATAGGAATTTGTTCATTTCCCCCCTCCAAAAAAATATAGTCCGGTCCCCCACAAGGTCTGAGGGACAGTGGACTGGCCCCTGCTGAAAAAGTTTGCTGACCCCTGTGTTAGACTCTGAACCTTCATGTAGGTACTGTATTCTATAAGTGTTAAATAATAAAAATAAATACATGCATCATGTGCACGATGGGAAAATGGTGATCTGTGGGTGGTAAGTGGAGATTGACCCTTTTGAGCATTGTTTAGAATTATACCTAACTTGGCCTCTCCTCCTTTATCCACCTCTGAGATGTGTTATCTTCCATGGTGCAACTGCACTACTGCAGGCATGTCAATCAATCAATCAATTTCCTTTATTCGACCGATAGTCAGAAATAAAACACAGAAATAAAACACAATACAGAATTATGAACTAAAACATCATAGGGGTACATGAATAAGGTAGGGCCACAGCACTAAACCTCTCACAGATAACCCACATCAAGGCATTCAATTGTACGTTTCCGACGCTTGAGTGCCAGGAAAAGGAATTTAGCCACTGACAAAGTTGTTTTCCTAGAAGACTTATTTAGCAGATATGCTGTCTGCTTTCCTCTTTGTCGGGGACTAAGCTGGGGTAAGTATGGGGTTATAAGATACTGTCTTAAATCGTTGTAGAAGGGACAGCTCATTAAAATGTGCTCTGTGGATTCTACCTCACCCAACGCACAATGGCATAATCTCTGGTCATATGGGACTCCTCCATATCTTCCCTTCAGAACCGCCGAGTCAAGAACATTCAGCCTAGCCGCGGTAAATAGTCTGCGGTATTCCATGTAGTGGATATCCGCCAGGTAGCGAGCTGGAGCAGCTAGGTACATCTGCTCCCCCAGAAACAGCCCAGGTTTCACACGGGCTATGTCCTCCTGTCTCGCAATATCCCTTAATCTTTGGGCGATCACCGCCTTTGCGTGGCTATACGTCATGGACTCTATATAAAGGGAGGACAACCCGCACTTCTGCACTTCCTCCACTATCTCCCCTTCCCATGGAGATTTAAAGTTATCCCTCAGAATCAAGGGGGCCAAACCCACCGGTCTGAAGCAAAGCTTAAGCCAAAGCCATAATTTCGCTTTCAGGGCCACATACCTAAAGGCTTGGCAACCGGTTTCCAATCTCATGATCGCACCTGCCACGGAGGGGGGGATCCTGAGTATGGCCCTGAGGAATTGGGTTTGGATAGATTCCAATTTTTCAAAGTCCCTACGTGAGCCCAAGGCAATGCCCACCAGTAGAAGAGGGAGGACTTTCATTTTAAAGAGTCGCAAGGCAACTTTGACAGTTTGTGCAGGCATGTCAACAACATCCCTTTCACCAGTAAATGTGGCAGACCTTCACTGGTAGGTATATCATCTAAAATGCAGTATACTGCTAACACAGGATGGAAAGTGTAAGTCGTCAGACTGTTGCTCCTACAAATAGTATCAGCATCAGAGTCAAGAAAAGGAAGAATAAAAACACTGCCTATAGAAGACCACTTGACAATAGTGTAGATAATTGACACATGCACTTTCATGTCTATAGACACTACCTTAGCCACAAGATTAGTCTCTTTCCATTCCAGAGACGCCTGCTTCAAGGGGTCCAGTTAATGCCTTCTCTTTTAAGCCTGGATACCCCAGCAGTCTTTGACCCAGTGGTGGCCGGGGATGCTCTTTCTCTGGGCCACCTTCTCATGATCTGTGGCCTTCCCCACCATGGCTCTCCTTGCCCTCCCTGTATTGCTGGCACTGGAAGAAGGGAGCCAGCTGCAGCCCCAACATGGAGCCCTCTTGCTTGCTTTCCCTCAGAGTCAGTCCCCCAACACTGACCCCTGAGACATGTCTGGCCTCTCACCCATCAAGACCCTACCCCACATTTATTGGCACCAGGCACTGAACAGAATTGTTTGCGGCTAGCATTTCTCATGCCCGAGGCTTGAAGACCACAGAGTGGCAGAGACAGAGAGAGAGGGGGATGCTACTCTGCATGGGAACCAAAGCCAGCGCTGGATGCACTAGCAGGTCAATATGGGAACTTATACTGGAGCCTACTGCTCAGTACAGTATTGCCCAGCCTTCCCATCACCTTGAGTCATAGAATCATAGAATCATAGAGTTGGAAGAGACCACAAGGGCCATCGAGTCCAACCCCCTGCCAAGCAGGAAACACCATCAGAGCACTCCTGACATATGGTTGTCAAGCCTCTGCTTAAAGACTTCCAAAGAAGGAGACTCCACCACACTCCTGGGCAGCAAATTCCACTGTCGAACAGCTCTTACTGTCAGGAAGTTCTTCCTAATGTTTAGGTGGAATCTTCTTTCTTGTAGTTTGGGTCCATTGCTCCGTGTCCGCTTCTCTGGAGCAGCAGAAAACAACCTTTCTCCCTCCTCTATGTGACATCCTTTTATGTATTTGAACATGGCTATCATATCACCCCTTAACCTCCTCAATGCAACCAAACGATTAGGAGATCAGGTGTTGCCGGACTACAACTCCCATCATCCCTAGCCAGCACTGCAAGTGCCCAAGGGATGATGGGAAATGTAGTTCAAGAACACCTGGGCGCCCCGTGGCAGGAGAGACGCTCCCCGCTTGAAGCCTTGGAGAGCTGCTGCTGCTGCCCACGGTTGAGAAAAGCTGCTCTACACTGACCGGCAGCAGCAGCTGCTCTTCATGGCCTCAGGCGGGGAGTGTCTCTCCTGCCACGGGGGGAGCGAAGCGGGGGTCTTCTGCACGCAAGGCAGGTGCTTTGCCGCTGGACGGCGGCCTTTAGCCTAGCCGGGGAGGGGGACCCAGTTCTCCCACCCCCACCCCACGCCTTCCCGAGGCGGGGGAGTCGTTTAATGGCGGACTGGCGGTCGGAAAGGGATACCTGCCTTCCCAGTCAGTGGCTCAACCGGCCGCCGCCCGGAGGATCGCGGTTCCCGAGGCGAGCGGGGCAGCCGTCTTTCCGCCGGCCCGGTCGGAAGGCCTCCCTGGGGGCGGGGGCTGCGGGGATCGAGGCCGAGGCCGCCTCCTCCTCTCGCTCCACCCCGACGCCTCGTTCATTAAAACCCGGACGATCCTCCTCCTCCCCCGGCGGCGAAGAGCGGCGGCTGCGGGCGGAGCCTTCGCCTGAGGCGGGAAGGCGGCTTGGCGCGCGGGGCCCCCCTTACCTCTCTCTCTCTCCCTCCCTCAGGAAGGGCCTACGGAGCCCAGCGGCGCCTGAGGAGAAGCCGACACCCGCCCCGCCACAGAGAACGGCGGCTGCGTCTCCCGCCCCCGAAAGCGGCCCGGAAGGCGCTCGAGGAGGCGGCGGCGGCGGCGGCGTTGGGTTGTTTTAGGCCCCGCCTCGCCCCCTTCCTCCGCCTCGGCTGCGTCGGGAGGAGGAGCGGGAGGAGCTGGCTTCGACCAGGGCGCGCCCGCCAGCCAGCCAGAGACTGAGGTGCCGCCCGCCGCCTCACCGCCCGCCGCCGGCCCGGGAGCTGCAGGCAGGCAGGCAGGCGCAGGCCGCGTCGAGCTGCGTCCCCGTCCTCCTCTTCCCCGCGCGCCGCTCCTGGCCCTTCCTCAGCAGGTGAGACGGGCCCGGCCTGCCCGCCCTCCCTCCCTTCCCGGTCGCGCCTCGAGTTGGCCCCGGCGGCGGCGGGGTGGGACCCGGGCGAGGCTGCAGGCGGGGTGGGCGGCCTAGTGGTCGAGGGCGGGCAGGCGGCTGTCCTTCTCTTCGCCTCGGAAGGCCGAAGGGGTTTTCTCTGCCCGGTTCCCGCCTGCCCGCCCTTGCGCCTCCGCGGGGGCTCCCTGTCTCTGCGGGGTGGTTGCTGGGGGGCTGCTGGGCTCGCCTTCAGCAAAGGGGCTGCTGTCTTTGGGGGGTCGCCTTTCGGCCATTATCTCTCCGCAGTGCTGAACTGGCTGGGGCGGAGGGTCTTCCTGGGCTCCGGTCTGCCGTTTGGGGCCGGGGGCTCTCCCAAGAACAAAGAGAGCGGACTCTGCTGGATGGGGCTTGGGGCCCCGCCGAGGTCAGGCTCCTGGTTCCCGCAGTTGCCAGCCAGGTGCTTCCCGGAGGTCGACCTGCGTGTGAAAGTGTACACGCAACACACACACACACACGCACCTCTTGCTGTCTGTCATGTGTACCAGGTAGTGCTTGGTGCACTAGCTCTGAATGCACAACTTCCGTTAACCTGCGGTGGTTGAAGAACTGTTGCTGGATCCCTCCATCCCCCACGAATTAGCGTAATCTCTTTTACAAAGCCATCTAAGCCACTTGACTGCTTAATGTTCTGAGGCTAAATTCCTTCAATATGAAGTCAGGTTCCGGGTCCCTTCTTGAGACCAAAGGCATAATTTGTCCAGAGCATGGGGGGGGGGGAGTTGCTCCCCTTCCACCCATTGCCCCCCTTCTATGCTGCATTGTTGTTGACAAGATCCAGGCTACTGCTGTACTGCTTGCTGAAATACTTGGGTATTGAGGACAGGATTATAAGCAGGAGCTTAGATGGCCTCCCTCCTCTGTGAATAAATGTTCCACTCCTGAGTCTGTAGGGAAGCGGAGCTTCTTGAAGAGTGCTGGGTGTGTCATTAGGCTTAGTTAGGCTGCTGCACTCAAGCCAAAGTCATCATGAGAAAGGCATTTTCAAATGCAAGCATTTTCAAAGTTTACAGGGATACTTAAGGATTTCATATACTTACTGTACTTGCTGACCTTAGACATGTAATTTGGAAATCTGTTCATTTATACAAAGTGAGCCATCCTAAGCGCAGGAAAGCTACTCTGTAGATTCTGGAATTTGTACTGTTATGTATGCGAATTTATCATAAGAAGTTATGGGTGAATATCCTACATACATTAATACAGTTGAATTGCCTTGAATGCAGCTTTACTGCTCTTTCCCATTGCTGAAAGGACCTTGGGATACAAGACTTGCTGAGCATAAATTAGCTGTATGTAAGACATTCTGAGTACAGAGCTTAGGAGAGTGCTTAATTACTGATGTAATTTCAGTGTGACTCCATTGTTTGCGTTCATCCTTTACTATTTTTTTTTTTTTGTTATACTTGAGAAGCTGAGATATCATTTAGTTTGAATACTAAGATTTCTAAGTGTCTACATTCCCCCTCCCTTAACTGGGTCAAAGGAAAAAAAATGATTCCTTCTATATCTAAATTCTCATATGCTTTGAAAACATTTGCATAACTCCATTTCAAGCTAGTGAATTTTGTCTGTAGCTAAGTATGTTTGCAAATTCTAAATTACATATGCCTTGTAGAGTCTGTTGGATTAGTAAAACACTTCTAGCAGCAGATGCTTGGGTAGTGAAAACAGCAACCACAACCAGCACCAGACCACTGGTACTTGCTTTCAAAACGCTCAAGAACTTTTAACAGTAAAGTGTGCCCAGTTTTAGAAACTCATATATATAAGCTAATCGCCAAATGCCACCTTAAACCTAGGTTACGGTTGCCACAACAGAATGTCTAGGTACCTTTTTTATGAGTTTACAACTCATTAAAATATAAAAGAAAACAAAGTCAGGCTTCAAGAGAAATATTTCAGATCCTTCTCCAACTGACATTTTGCTTTCCCCATAATTATTTACCCCTTTATTTTATATAGCTGCCCCATAGCAGAAGTACTCTAGGAAGCCAGCGTGGTATAATGGTTTAGAATGCTAGACTAGGACCTGGGAGATCAATGTTCAAATCCCCCCTCAGTCATGAAGCTTGCTGGGTGACCTTGGGCCAATCACAGCCTCTTAACCTACCTCACAGGATTGTTGTAGGGATTAACTGGGGGAGGGGGTGAACTATGGAATCCTTTGAGGAAAAGGGGGAGGATATAAATACAATAAATAAGTTCTTCTGCTTCCCTGCTTAAGAAAGCTTGGGGGGCAGCCAGGTGGAGATGTCAGTCATCAAGCTTGGCATCCAGAGATCTCCACGTGGTCACAATTGGACCCATGCTAGTAGCAAAATGCGCCTTGCTAATTTCTAACACTGAATGCCCCTACTTAAACGTGTAGCTATGGGCATATTTGGACTGTGTTGCTATTTTTGGATTGAAGTCAGTCACGTACCA
This sequence comes from Podarcis gaigeae, assembly GCF_964106915.1. Lineage (NCBI taxonomy): Eukaryota > Metazoa > Chordata > Lepidosauria > Squamata > Lacertidae > Podarcis > Podarcis gaigeae. The sequence goes on from NC_139688.1 coordinate 57,345,901, forward strand.
GAAAATTCAGGTTGCACAGTTAGTTGATTTGATGCTCTTCTGAAACAAACCTGCCCCCTCTGCTTCCCTCCCCAAAAAACTGTGGGATAACAACATTTGATTCAATGTTGAATAAACGCCTTGCAAACCAATTGGAATTAATGCTCAGTAAATAGCCAGCTTTGCCCAACCTCTCTGCAAACTCTGTTGTAAACAAATCAGGTTGAATGCTTAATAAACAGGGTGTCTGAAAGCAACCTAGCTCTCCATTACCCAGTTTCTAAAATTTAACAGTATTGTGTTATATTGAAGTCTTACAAGTTTGCACTGCACAAGTTTGTAGAATGATATACCAAGTCTCACTTTCAGCACTGCCTGGTATTGACAGCCATGAGAATAACATGCTTTTAAATTATAACTTTAGCAACCCAGCAGAAATTCTTGTTCAGCCCATGATGAAATCCTTAATATCTTTTCTGCTCTCCATTACCACTTTAGAACAAATCTTACAACTTGAACTTTAAAAAAAAACCCAAAAGCTTGTGCTCCCCAAGACCTCATCGAATCAGAATTGTTGAGTTGGGAGCCACCTGTCTCCAGTATATGCAACATCAGCTTATTCCAATGTCCTCATCCTTTCGCCATTTTTGTCCCCTGGGATCAGAGTTCTCAATAAGAGAGTTCAAATTAACTAGCCTTGGCTACCTTGTCAGCCCCACACTATGAAAGGGGTAAAAAGAGAGAGAGAGAGAGAGAGAGAGAGAGAGAGTGTAAGAGTACATCCCTGCATATGCTCAAACCTGGAGATGGACAATGAAGGTGCCTGGATGTCCCTCCGTCTTTGATAGGTGCTCAGAGAACCCTTTGGACAAAGACACAGAACAGACCTTTTCCCTCGCTCCAAAGTGTGTGTGTGGAGGCTTGTTTTTCTGTTCTATGCTCCAAACTTAGACCTAGAAAGAGGAGCAGTTTCTTTGACATTGTGGTTGATATGAGATGTAGTTTGTGATTGTGGGCCTTGTGGGAAGGGTGCATGTATGTCTTGGTGCTGACAAATTTGCAAGTAAGGCAGGCCGAAACTTGTTGAGTCCTGCATTTGGTAACAGTGAGAAAGAAAGGGCCCTACCAATGAGTTTCAAGAGAGCTGAATGCCAGGGAGAGGGGACTCTTAAGACCAACCAGGAGTTCCCTTTGTGTGGAGGAGCTATACATTAGTGATGGGTGGAAAGTAAATTTGGATCTACTAGTAGATCTTTGGGTGGTGGGTAAGGATTTAAGCAGATTGGACAGGCCCACTCCTGCACTACACAGCTATGTCAGTATGTTCATAGGCTGGGCCTCTCCTCATGGTTGCTGAATTCTTTGGGAGCAGTGCAGTTGACTTGTTGCCCCCTCACACATGCTTTTGACGCAAAGGGGGTTTGCCTGCATCCCCCTAATGTGAAAGGCGTCACTGACAACTCTGGGAGGGATAGGCAATCATGGCATATGCAAACTTATAAGTTTGCATATAAGTATACGTCTTATAAGTGTCTTCAGTGGGAAAAGAAGTGTAAACGTTACGTCTTGTTGGAGAAATATTAGGAAAGATTTTTAAAATGTATTTTTGCTTCCCTGGGATCTTGTTTTGGGGGACCTGGAACATGTTTTACTGATTGCTGTAGTTCAGCTATGTGAAGTGTTCCAGAGCTGATGAGAACAGGCAACATTGAACAAGTCTCGCTAAAGGCAGGGCAGATCTACAGAGGCAGCCCACCTGCTGTCTTAAGTCTTTAGATTATGAATTGTTAAATGCCCCACTTGCCCTCAAAACTACTTGTATAGAAGGCAATTGTAGGGAGAGGAAAAGCTGAGAATGCTTTGGCCCAAGGCCACACTCTGACTTCATAGTTAAGCTGTGATTTGAAGTAGTCAAGGCTCTATCAGCAAGACTATGTTCATGAGTTGCTTTTGTACCACATCTCCAACTTCCATTATAAATGCATACATTCCTAAAATGGAAACCACAAAGAGATTCTCTTTCTGTCTTTGGCCTGCATTTAATTAATCAGGAAAATGCAAGGTGGAATAAGACATTGAGAGTTTCTGCCTAACATTTACTGTGTTGATAATTGATCAAATTATTTTGCCATAAAATACATTTGCTACCAGGGGGGAAAAAGGCAAGCGTCAGTTACATTGTCAACTTACTGCACTGGCTATAATGAATCTTAGACAGACTTGCCAGGAGTATTACATTTCTTTGTTTGAAATGGAAGTAACTTAGTCAAACAAAGAAAATAGTCCTTTTACAGTTATTTTAAATGCACAAAAAACAGGATTTTCATGCCCTTTATTGACTTTTAAAATGTTTTTTCTCAATTTCATTTTCAGTATATAGTATATCTGTACTGGGCCTTGGATTTGTATGTAGCAAATCTTTTCATTAAATTTATCTCTAAGCTAAAAATATTTCTATTAAGAGTTGTTAGTCTGTACCTGCTAGCAACAACATGGGGAAGTTGTTCTAATCTTCTTAACACTTACATTTGTGTATTCTAAACTTGGATTTCTTGTGAGGATGTGCATAATCCTGTGCTTTACATATTAAGTTTTATCCAAAACACTTTGTGCTTTTGTACAGATTAGTGTCACTACCTCCTTTCTTCCTATGAAGCTATTAGGGAGAACTTTCTGGTTCGTAATCAAACTGGTAAATAGCCCCCTCTCAATCTGAAGTAATGTGGGTGACTATGAGACAGAATGTCTTCTTGTTTGCTCCTTGGCTATAGGATACTCTCCATTAAGAGGCTCACCTGGTGCCTATTCTAATTGGGGGGGGGAGTGTCAGGCAAAAACTTTGTATTCTCTCAGGTCATTTAGCACCATTTTCTGTTACCAACATTTGTCAAATTTCCTTCCACTGCAATAATATTTCCATCTGGGTATGCTAATGGCTGTTGCAGTGAACACAGTGTGAAGGGAAGATGTCCAATAGACCGGCACCAGGGAGTTGCAGTGTATTGGGATGAGTCACTGAGCAGTTGTGAATAAATACATCCCATTCATGCATCACTTGTTGATTTCAGTAAATACCAATGTATCTAGGCTGCGGAATAAAATGTGAAACTGCCATTGTAATACATTGAAGGGTAGGATATAAATACCCATGGTAACTCTTAAACCAAAGGTAGTGGGCCTTTGGCCCTCCAGATGTTGCTGGACTCCCCCCCCCCCCATTAAGTGTTTTGATAACTTACCGGTAGTTTATTAAATCACTAACATGCTCAGACTGCTCAAATGATGGAAGAACAGTCATACTGTATTCCTGAATGGTGAGGACATTTTCAGAGTAGATTGCATCATCCCTGCCAAAAATGATGGGATTTGCTATTTTGATGGCTTGCTTTGGGGATATTAGCAGGTGTGGTGGGGATGATGCCATTAGTAGGTATATGATAAATTGTCCCACTGTCTTGTGGTAATGATTCATAGTGGTAAAGAGACTGAGGTAATGCGTCTAGAAGGCCCCAATAGAAATCTCACTCTCCTTGGAGGTGGTGTTTGTCCAGTTAGTTCGGATGGACTACATCTCCCTGCTGGGTACCTTGGAAGTCGAATGGAATCCGTTCCGGAAGTACTTTCGACTTCCAAAGCATTCAAAAACCAAAGTGCGGCTTCTGATTGGCTGCAGGAAACTCCTGAAGCCAATCTGACACTGTGGAAGCCCTGTCGGACATTCAGCTTCCAAAAATAGTTCGTAAACCGGAACAGTCACTTCCGGGTTTGCGGCGTTCTGGAGCCAAAACGTTCAAGAACTAGACTGTTCGACTTCTAAGGTACGACTGTACATGCTTCCATGTTGTGTGAAATGTCCCGGATTTAGGTTTCCATGTCCAGACACTGGATCAAACCAATACATGGTCTGCTGTAACAGCACTAAGCTGTTGAGATTCACATACATTTAAGCAGACTGTTACTGAAAACAGCACTTTTACAGACTTTGGCTGTAGATGTCTTACTTGCATTTTATCTTACACTCCTGCATTGTGGCTTCTGTTTATGGTCTTTCTCATGGGTAGGCAAACTAAGGCCAGGGGGCCGGATCCGACCCAGTCACCTTCTAAATCCAGCCCACGGACGGTCCGGGAATCAGCATGTTTTTACATGAGTAGAATGTGTGTTTTTTATTTAAAATGCATCTCTGGGTTATTTGTGGGAAATAGGAATTTGTTCTCCCCCCACCCCAAAAAAATATATATAGTCTGGCCGCCCACAAAGTCTGAGGGACAGTGGACCAGCCCCCTGCTGAAAAAGTTTGCTGACCCCTGTTCTTTCTGGTTACTTCTTATGGCCTTTAGATTTACCTTTACTGTATATAGATGGTACTGTTAAGAAGTTAGTAGATGCAGTAGACCAGCCGGGGCATGCAAAAGTGCAGTCAAGCACTATGGCAGATACTTCTAGTGATGGCATTCTCTTTCTACCTCCAAACTGGTCATGTTACATAACTCATAACAGTGATCTCTTTGCAGAGGGTGTTTTATTTTGTCTAGTTCTTCACAATATGAAGGGAGGTCCACAGGACTCTGTTTCCACTGCAGCCATGATTAACAAAGATGAATACTTACGAATATGCATTTAAAAAAGCAGAACCCTAAATTATATGTCTGGGTAGGCTTGCTTTAAAAAAAAAAAAAACCTTTTAGCAAGCATCTCAAATAATATATCAATGGTACCTGCCTAGTATTAAATATATGGCACCTGTAAAATACAAGTTCCACAGATCCCAACTGTACTTTTGTATTGTAGTCCTCCTTCCTTGTAGCGGTAGGCAGCTTTTAGTTGCATAAGATCTTTAAGAGTCCAGTACTTGGCTGCCTCAGTTCTGAAAATATAATTGGTACAGTATGCGCTTTTACTGTTTCCAAGCAAACTGTCACAAAACCCTGTCGTCACTAATTTGACAACCTTATATGTAAATGCATATCCTATGAGCTTTGCATTCTATATAATGAGCTGGAAAGCAAATGTAAGCAGCCAAGTGTATAAAAAAAGTATCGTCTATGATACCCAACTTTTCTCTTGTAATAAGCTGTGGACTAACAGAGATGCTGAATGTTAAATTCTTCTGTGCCTAGAGTGGTATAGTACATACAGCATTTTAAAGAAAAAAATAAGTTTTTCCTGCAAATGCCATTTATCCATGCTTACATTAAGCTGTGATCCTGTGCTTGTTTCCCTGGGTATAAGCTCTCTTGAACACAGTAGCACTTCCTATGCAAGTTTGCTGAGAAGCATCAGTCTGCATAACAGTTAAGTGTATGTAAGTCGAACTTTCTGAATAGTCCTTGTATCTCAATGTATATACAGTGGTACCTCGGGTTCCAAACACTTCGGGTTACAACCTATGCTAACCCGGAAGTAGTGCCTCGGATTGAAAATTTTGCCCCAGGATGAGAACTGAAATCATGCACCGGTGGCAGCGGGAGGCCCCATTAGCGAAAGCGCGCCTCAGGTTAAGAATGGTTTCAGGTTAAGAACAGACCTCCGGAACAAATTAAGTCCGTAACCCGAGGTACCACTGTATTCATGAATTGGCTAGCTACTCCCTTATTGGAATTAACACCACTCAACTTGGAATCTGTATTAGAAGTGGAAATCTGTCATCAGATCTCTCAACACTTCCATTTTTAAAAAAGGAAAGAAAAAGCATCTGCTAGACTCCCAGAATAAACTAGCATGGCAGAGGGGAATGTTTGTAACTGCCTTTCCCATTCCCAGCTACTATTTGCTCTAGAGGGAAAAACATTAAGGTACCATACATATGTGGTGTGTGTATGTGTGTGTACGCAGAAAGAGCAAACAAGTGTGGTGTAGCAATTGAAGTGTTGGACTAAGACCTGGAAGATCAGGGTTCAAATCCCCACTTGGCCATGGAGCTCACTGAATGACTTTGGGCCAGCCTCTGGCAAATGTCTGAGGCTTACAATTACATTTGCCTTACTTAGATTTTTTCCCCAGATACTTCAAACCATGACGGCTAATTTCAGAGTTCACCCCCCTTTAAAAAAATAGGCGTGTTAGAGGACTTTGAACTAGTTTTATATGTGAATATGTCCACAAAGCAGAAACAACTGGAAGAGTTGTAACTCAGTGGTAGATCACATGTTTTTCATACAAAAGGTTGCAGGTTCAATCCCAAGCATGTTAATTTTTTTTATATCTAAAAGCTGAAAGCCGTCCTTATATCCTTATTCAGAGAATAATTCTCTTTGCTTTATTCTGTTATGCTGAGCAGGTTGTGTTTGTATTACTGTAATTGTTTTTGAAGTTGGGCTAAGCCATGGGAGCATGCTTCTACTTATTTTGTAGCTATTGTACATTTTAGTTACTGAACCTCCTTATGAATGTTTAAAAATCCTTATTAATTCAAAAAACATTTCTTCACCCAGGTTCCTTCTTTGTGTGAAATATCTGAAATCCAAAAATGGCAGCAAATAAGCCCAAAAGTCAAAATTCTTTGGCTCTGCACAAAGTCATCATGGTAGGCAGTGGAGGTGTAGGAAAATCTGCATTAACGCTGCAGTTCATGTATGATGAGGTAAGAGTGTGACAATCATTTTTTTAAAGAAGTGTGTTCTCAGGCTGTATATGAACAGGGAGTCTAAACACTACATTTTAGTTCGTTTGGCAACTGCTTCGGCAAACCTGAGCAGACTAGTTCTTTCAGCTGGAAAGATTTTTGTATGGTTTATGGCAGGGGTGTGGAACCTTTCTAACACAATTGTTATCTCCCCCACCCCTTGCAGGCCAGGTTTGACACAATGTCAGGCGACTCTTTTTTGCCCACTGTTTTCTGCAGTGCTTTGAATTGGACTGCTGAAAAATCAGCTGATTGTCGGCTTGAGCACTTCTTGCAAGTCAGAGATGCAGAGTTAGATTAATAAAAGGTTGTATAATTTTGCCCTAGCTGCTGCTGTATTTGTTTAAAGAGTCCAAGAGACTTTCGATCAGCAATAGTTTTTCAGTATGCTTTTATTTACAGCAGTTTAATTTTCAACTTTTAATTAAAATGCTATATTTATACAGTATTTGTACCTATACTAACAAATAACTAAAAATACAGTAGTCATATTGTATTAAAAATTAATACAGCCAAGGTAACAGTATTGTTTAGCTTGATTACATAGAAAGCAATATTGATTGTAGATACTGATTTTTCTACATTAATTCTTATTCAAACAAACCATCCACTGTTATGAATTCATAATATTTTGGATTATTTAATTTCAACAAAGCTTCCAAAATAACTCTTTTGCCATTCTATAGGTTCATGCTGCTGGCTGCATATAATTCTCCACAGTTTAATTGATGACTATTTAGGATTGCCCAATTAACAAATATTTGTCAGAATTAAACTGGTCTTTCGTTTGAAGTTCCATTCTTTTTTCTCATTCCAACACTCCTCATGTTAACTTTATAGCAAATTGAACCTCTGATAGAACTTCATGTTATCTGCCTAAATATTACTGGATATTGCTGGTGTAGCATAATGGCTGTGTTTGCCTTAAGAGTTAGAAAGTTCCCTGATTACATCTTGCCTCTGCCATGAATTCACCAAGTGGCCTTGGACAAGACACTCTCACAATCTCTGGTCTCTCCCCCACCCCCAGGGCGGTTCTGAGAATTACCACTAGATGATGCATGTGAAACACTGAACATTTTAAAGTGCTATATAAATGTTACCAGTATTTTTTTGCTTAATTGGTTGCCATCAATTTGATTTTAATTAATTTTATAATGAATGTTTTTAGAATGTTGGATTATTTTGATTGTTGTTAGCTGCCCTGAGCCCAGCTTCAGCTGGGGAGGGCGTGATATAAATAAAATTTATATTTATTATTATTATTATTATTATTATTATTATTATTATTATTTGGTCAAGGAATGTTTCTTTGGAATCCCTGGTGGAAGTTACCAAAATAAGACTGACTCTGTTTCATTTCTTGCCAGTTTGTGGAAGACTATGAGCCTACCAAAGCAGACAGCTACAGAAAAAAAGTAGTCCTAGATGGGGAAGAAGTCCAGATAGATATATTGGATACAGCAGGGCAGGAGGATTATGCTGCAATTCGAGACAACTACTTCCGAAGTGGAGAGGGTTTCCTCTGTGTATTCTCTATTACAGAGCTTGAATCTTTTGCTGCTACAGCCGACTTCAGGTAATTGGATGTGTATGAGAGAAACTGCTTTGTTTTAGTGAATTCAGCATCTTATTTTTACTGTGCTAAATTGTAGCTTTGTTCCATGCTTTTCTGGCCTATAATATCGCTGCAGAATATATGTGCATGGTTAACATCAGCCTATACTCCAGGCCTCTCCATCAATAATATTGGAGAGTTTTAAGGAATAAACACCTAAGAAGCAAGGCCCTTGATGGGGATAAGAAACCACTATTATCATGGCCACAGGGATGGGATGCAGCTAAATAGGAATAGAGGGAAAGAGGCCCTGAATTAAGGATACAGATAAAGCAGACAGCAGAGGCAACAGTCCAAAGAAAAAGAACAACTTGTTGCAAGGTAAAAGTTGGTACTTTATGGCTACATTCCATGCATATTTCCACAATCGACATTGTGCTAGTTCACATAAAGCCCCCAGAATCAGCAGACATAGTTCTTACATAGCTTTAGCAGCTTAATATTGCATTTTTGTTCATCGTAACTGCTGGGTGGCTGCTGTCTGCTGAGTAATGCAGTTCTTATAACACAGATGCATTTTCAAGGTCAAACATGAGAAACAAAGGAGTTGGAGGTTACAGTTGGCTCAGTCATTCTAGCCAATTACTCAATAACTCTTACACAAATGTACTTTGTTTGTTCGAAAACAATTAAATCACCAACATAAAGTATCTGCCTCGCAATGGGAATCAGGAGCTGCAAACTGTTTGATTGATGTTTATAATACAAATATTGCATCATGGTGTAAGAGCTTCATTAAAAGAAGGCATGGCACACCTGGTATCTGAATAAAGGTCATATATAACCTATTTTTAATGACACAAAACACTATTGGGTTATTTACTATGTTGGAAATTCTTGGTTCCTGTTGTGTCCAGCATTAGCTGTTGACATGGCTGGGGATCTTTTTAAAGTTCTGAGCCATGAAAGATACAAGTATGTAGTGACTGCTGTATCACTTTTGCTATGCCATAGAATCAGGGGTAGAACACACTTGAATCATCTTGTGGTTGTTTAACGTATTTAAAAGATTTATAGTGTGTCTTTTATTGATGCTGGTGTAAAGAGTGGGGTACCACAAAATAAATTACATGATTGAATTTATGTCTGAACAACAGTAAAACAAGCTGAGCCACAATAAATGAAAAATTAAGGCAGGTGAAAACAGTAGAGGCTGCAACAACCACATGCTTAAACACTTAAAATGCCTGAACAAACAAATATGTGTTAACTTAGAAAGGCTAGTTTACCTTTGTATGCTGTGTAATTTTTAAAAGGTAGAAGGAAGCTTAAAATGACTACCGGCCTTTCCAATTGTTGATTAACTCATTGTGTGGCTACTTGGCATTAAAAGGTTTTGTGTGCTAAACACTCAGTGAATATTCAGTGCCAAATATGGTGACTGTTCTCTTTACTGAATTGGTCACATGGGAGGAAGCAATCTAGAGTCTGGCTTCAGGCTTTGCACAAACGAGTGCTCACGGTTTGCTCATGGTTTGTTTCATTCCAAACATGCCACAACCGATAACTGACAACTGATAAGTCGAGGGTTATTTGGAGAAAAATCACAAGCCCAGGTTTCTGCATCGCAACAAGCCAGATGCTTGACTTGTTTCTTCCCTTCTGCATCACAATCAGGACTTGGGAAGGAGCAAGGTACTCCATAAATTAAATCGTATGAGCCAGTGTGGTGTAGTGGTTAAGAGCAGTAGACTCGTAATCTGGTGAACCGGGTTCGCGTCTCCGCTCTTCCACATGCAGCTGCTGGGTGACCTTGGTCCAGTCACACTTCTCTGAAGTCTCTCAGCCCCACTCACCTCACAGAGTGTTTGTTGTGGGGGAGGAAGGGAAAGGAGAATGTTAGCCGCTTTGAGACTCCTTAGGGTAATGATAAAGCAGGATATCAAATCCAAACTCCGCTTCCTCCTCCTCCTCCTCCTTTTCTTCTTCTTCTTCTTCTTATTTTAAACTATTTTGTGGTGTGCATACTGGGCCACTGTAAACTGAATCACAGTGAATAAAAGTTTCTTTGCCACTGAACATTGAGGAAGTGTTTGCTAGACAGCATATGATGGGCACAATTGGTATAGATTGCCTCTTCATTCTTAAGTGCATGAGGCTGGGTCTTTATTATTTTCTCCTAATCTAACTTCAGCATTTAATTTCTGTTAATTCGAGATCACAGATTCCACTGTAGGTTTGCCAAAAGTCCTCTTGAGTGGCAAGGATTCTTTCTTTAAAAATTAATTTTCAAGAAAACGAACATAGAAAATATACGCTCCCCTAACAAATGTCCCTGTCCCTTCCTCTCCAAGATACATAATTTTTATGGGAAAACATTGCTCCAGAGTTGTACCGTGAGGGGGAAAGTATTTGAACCCCTGCTAAATTTGCCCATTTGCCCCCTGACGAAGAAATGACCAGTCCATAATTTTAATGGTAGGTTTATTTGTAGCTGTGAGAGACAGAATAACAACAGGAATCCCAGAAGACAAAAGTCAGAGATTGATGTGCATTATAATGAGTGAAATAAGTATTTGATCCCCTTGCAAAAGATGACTTAGTACTTGGTGGCAAAACCCTTGTTGGCAATTACAGAGGTCAGACATTTCTTGTAGGTGGCCACCAGATTTGCACACATCTCAGGAGGTATTTTGTCCCATTCCTCTTTGCAGATCCTCTCCAAGTCAGTAAAATTTCAAGGCTGATGTGTAACTACTCGAACCTTCAGCTCCCTCCACAGATTTTTGATGGGATTAAGGTCTGGAGACTGGCTAGGCTACTCCAGGACCTTAATGTGCTTCTTCCTGAGCCACTCCTTTGTTGCCTTGGCCGTGTGTTTTGGGTCATTGTCATGCTGGAATACCCATCCTCGACCCATTTTCAATGCCCTGGCTGAGGGAAGGAGAAGCTCACCCAAGATTTGACAATACATGGTCCCGTCGATCGTCCCTTCGATGAGGTGAAGGTGTCCTGTCCCCTTAGCAGAAAAACACCCCCAAAGCATAATATGTCCCCCTCCATGTTTGACAGTGGGGATGCTGTTCTTGGGGTCGTAGGCAGCATTCCTCCTCCTCCAAACACGGTGAGTTGCGTTGATGGCAAAGAGCTCGATTTTGGTCTCATCTGACCATAACACTTTCACCCACTTCTCCTGTGGGTCATTCAGATGTGCATTGGCAAACTGCAGACAGGCCTGTACATGTGCTGTCTTGAGCAAGGGGACCTTGTGGGCTCTGCAAGATCTCAGTTCTTCACGGTGTAGTGTGTTATCCACTGTTTTCATAGTGACTATGGTCCCAGCTGCCCTGAGATCATCGACAAGTTCCCCCCATGAAGTTCTGGGCTGCTTCATCACCGTTCTCCTGATCATTGCAACTCCACGAGATGAGATCTTGCATGGAGCCCCAGACCGCGGGAGGTTGGCAGTTCTTTTGTGTTAGCGAATTATTGCACCAGCTCTTGTCACCTTCTCACCAAGCTGCTTGGCAATAGTCTTGTAGCCCAGCCCAGCCTTGTGCTGGTGTACAATCTTGTCCCTGATATTCTTGGACAGCTCTTTGGGTCTTGGTCATGGTGGCTACTTTGGAATCTGCTGGATTGATTGCTTCTGTCGACAGGTGTCTTTTGTACAGGTACTGTGACGAACTGGGATTACAGGTAAGACCTCTCCCTTACAGCAGGTGCTTCTAATCTCAGCTTGTTACATACAGTGAAGATACCAGGTAGCCTGACATCTGGCTGGTTGATAGGGGATCAAATATTTATTTTACTCATTATAATGCACATCAATCTCTGACTTCTGGGTTTCTGGGGGTTTTCCTGTTGTTATTCTGTCTCTCACAGCTATAATAAAACTACCATTAAAATTATGGACTGGTCATTTCTTCGTCAGAGGGCAAACGGGCAAATTTAGCAGGGGATCAAATACTTCCCCCCCTCACTGTAAGTAGTGGATGCCACTGTAAATGATGTTCTGTTGAATGTCCAATAAAAGGATATCATGTCACTATGAAATCATCCCTGTCCCTTTTTCCAGCTAATGCTTTGACTTCCTTAGTCAATTTTTCTGAAAGTGCTATAGACCATGTTTTTTGCAAATATTCTAAAGACTCTAATTATTGTGGGCAATAATTTGTTGAGCTGCTTTTCAGAAGGAAAATGATCAGTTCTTTGTATCGTAGATTGGCATTTTCATTCTTAAAAATGTTGGAGTGCAAAGTGGCAAGGATTTTGGATAGCCTTTATCTAGCAGAAATTCATGTTGTAGGAACTGCCACAGGTGTGTTGGGACAGAAGCTAGTCTGTTAAGCAGGCAGTTGTGACATGACTGTCAGTTAGGTATTTGGGGAGTAATCATGTTGATAGTTTTATAGTTTGATATCAAGGTTAAATTAATCCAAAGGTTAATGTCAGTGGTAAAATGTAAAGTCTGCTTCACTATCACTTTAAAATATTTCCCTTTTTCTATAAAAAAACCTAATTTATGTATTGTTTCTGCTTAATAATTCTGAAAGTAAATATCTTCATTAATCTTGATAATCCTCTATAGCGCTACTTGGTCAGTTTTTTATTGATGTTAAACTGCTAATTCTTGTGTTTGGCTTCTCTTGCATTACCATCTCATCTTCAAAGTTATCCTCTTATAAAATTTATAACAGGCTCATCTGTTAGTCCTCTTTATGTGTGTTATCAGTTAACAGTTTATAGCTTCTTACTTGCTACTCCTTTTCTGACTGCTCTCCTGTGTAGGGTCTTTGCAAGTTGCATATTGTGAATACCTAGTACCAAGTTGGTGATAGCACATGATGGGTAACATCAAAAACATATGTTTCTTTCACCAAGGTTGTATTAAAGTATCATATCTGAGAAATCAAAGAAGATTAAACTGCATGGGTCTTAAAATGTGTTTTTTCTCTTCTCTTCAGAGAGCAGATTTTAAGGGTAAAAGAAGATGAGAATGTTCCATTTTTGCTAGTTGGTAACAAATCGGATTTGGAAGACAAAAGACAGGTTTCTGTAGAAGAAGCAAAAAACAGAGCTGATCAGTGGAATGTTAACTATGTTGAAACGTCTGCTAAAACACGAGCTAATGTCGACAAGGTAAAAGTTTACCGTTTCCCAAATACATCTTCATAAACCTCTGATTCCACTCGTTGTTTGTCAAGACTAATTATGAATGTTACCCTGACTCTTTTGTGTATTGCTCATTCTTCTTCAAGATGAATGCTCTAACAGGTAGCTGAACAGAAGACATTCAAATGGCTCACTAATGAGTTTCGCTGGGGTTTGTTGGAGTGAAGGAATGGGTTTCCCAAAACCCAAAACTGACTTTGCAGGCAGTTTTAAACTGCACCAGAATCCCTATTTTTCCTTAGCTAAAATGCATAAACTGAGCCGTTGAGCAAATGCATAACAAGAACACAGCTCTCTCCTTCATCAGTTTGTGACGTCAGGGATGACCCTGGCTGGTCTAGGGGAACAGAGCAGACACGTCAGTGCCTTATCTTATGTGCTGACCACAAGAGACGCACAGACTGAAGTCCGTGGAAAACGCCAGAAGCGTGTTCCCGGAGATGATGACCTCTTCCTCCAAGATAAGAGTAGGAAGAGGAAGATCCTTTTATGGTCAGGAGTGCAGGAAGGAAATCCCTTTTATGGTTAAGAGTGCTGGAGCAGGAACATCTGTGATGTCAACCTGTGTGTACAAGCTGACGTGGCTGGGGAAGGGGGAGAGGGTGTCTGGAGGATATATATACCTCATGAAACTTCTCGTTTCTTTGGACTTGCTGTGGACTTGATCACGCAAGTGCCTTCTGCTATCCGGAGAGCAGAATAAACTCCTTGAACCAACCTCAGTGTCATTTGACTTCCTTCCTCCTGTCCCGGAGCAACGCAGACCCAATCGATGCACTCAAATAAGGCTACAGGAGTTCAAGCAATGGGCTTGAACATTCCCTCTTGTATGCTCAGCTGTAGAGAACATTTCCTGGTTTTTCAAATTACCATTTCCTACGATGCCTCAGTTGCTGCCTGTAAATCAGGGTTGCAATCCATAATTTTGAGTCCAGTTTGCAGGTAAGTATTTCCAATTCAGACATCATGGGAAACTGCAATTTAACAAACCAGAAGCCTTATCACAATCTGGCATGCGCAGTGATGGAGCTTCAGGCGGGGGCGTGGCTGGCGCGTGTCCCGGGGGTGTGGTGTGCCGCCTGCGGGGGCGTGGCAGCCAGCGTGGGCAGGGGGACAGCCACAACGGCATCCCACCGGGATCGCGCTGCAGGGGCCGGTGCGCTCCCCCCACCCCCTCTTCCTCCACCAGTGGGTGTGAGACAAAGTAGGGTTGGGGTGAGATGGAGTGTTGATGCTCATTCTCTAACAGACTATGGCCTGAGCCTGCTTCCATTTGTTCTGAGTGGGATTAATTCCAGTCTAAGGAAAGTAGTTGCTGGCGACTGTGTTGCCCCTATAAAGGGTGAAGGGTAGGTTCTGACTTATATTGTTGAAGGAGATATGAGCTATAATGCTTATAGGTAAACTGGGGTTTAACAGTATATGAGCTAGTGTGTGTGTGTGTGTGTGTGTGTGTGTGTGTGTGTGTGTGTGTTCGTTCATACTCTTCTTTTAAAGAATTTGATTATATACCCTAGGCAGAAAATGCTAGCGTCAGTGTCTTAATCTCTTTCAGTGGTGGAAGGCAGTGATGTAATTTAATCAACTCATGTTTTAATGATCTGGTACAAAGGTGAAAACTTCTTAAATCTTTTGGTTTTTTAAAAATGACAACAATAAGAACCCTATAGTTCTTAAAACTTATTCTTCGCTAGTTCTAAGTACTAGCTCTTGCCTTGCAGAAAATCTGCTTGGTAAAAGGTTAAGGGGCTTAGTGGTTTAATATGCAAACCTCTCCTTTCTGACCTATATACAAACATGACTGCATAACAGGAAAGTCCTTTTTTAAAAACTCAGATATTAGAAATTGGGTCACAAAATGTAAGTTGGCTTGTTTACTCTGAGCAATGTGGTACTGAATTGTTACTGACTCACTAGAATAGGATGGACAGCTGTTTCCTAGAAGTTTTCTTGGCTTCTAATTTGAGCAACTGGTTCTGTAGCACTCAGGAATATTTTCATGCATTAAGGGTCGGTGGCAGGCTAGTTTGCATTTAAGCAAGCTCATCCTTCTATAGTTGGGTCACATGCAACATTGATTTACCAGTTTCTGGCATGCGACTTCATATCCGCTTTATGATTTTAGCAAGCTATGCTTAGCATGGCTACTTACATTATTAACAGCAGGTCTGAATAGATATATTTTTGTTTTCTTTCTACTTTCTATAGAATTCTGTTAAAGAAAAATATGAAAACAGTTTTAACCCTACAATACATTACCTGAAAAGGAATGAAGCAGAACCTCTTGGTTTACTTAATAGCCTAAAAATGCAGGCTTTGATTAATGTAGCACATGTTTGCACACATGTACTAACACTTGTATTTTTCTTTCTAGGTATTTTTTGATTTAATGCGAGAAATCAGAGCAAGAAAGATGGAAGACAGCAAAGAAAAGAATGGAAAAAAGAAAAGGAAAAGCCTAGCCAAGAGAATCAGAGAAAGATGTTGCATTTTATAATCAAAGTTCCAAACTCTCATCATCCCCTGATCATACTAATAAAATCCATAACTTATAGCATGCCATTTGGAGGCTCCTATGGCTGAAATTACTCTTAACAGTTTGGAAATTGTAATGTACCACTTAAAGCATGAATTGGGACAGCACTGAAAGTCTTTCACTGAAAAAGTTTAATGTGGCTTCAAGAGAAGCAGAATTCAACCCATTTCATAACTTGCTGCCTCTCACCATGGTTCTTCTGAATGTAGAGGTTTTTTTTTCATGGGCAGTCCGTCTTGAACTGTAAACAAAGCATTACTTTCTATCATTTCTCCTAAAGCATACAGTTTTCTATCACCCAAACTTCACTTTGTCTTCTACTGCCTTGGAAACTACAGCAGTGGTCAAAACTAAGCAAAGGTAGTGTATGTATGCTTTTTTTTGCAGTTATAAGAATATGCAAATTAGAGAAGAGAAACGAGCTCTGTTCTCTGCTTCTATTGGAAGTCATTTATACATGGAATTAGCTTAGACAAATGGTATAAACTCATGAGTATATTTGAATATGCCTTAATTTAAAAAAAAAAAAACTTAAAAAAAGTTAACGTAGTTAAGGGTGTATCTTCCTTGTGATGCACTGAGGTGTGTGCATCACTGTGAAAGTATATCCTTCAGTGTGGAGTGCAGTTTTTGTGAGCAATTTTGCTAACTAGCTGTGTGCTAGCAGTATCTCTGATCAGAAAAGTGTGCCATACTCTGGGTCTTTAATAATCCAGAGCATACTATTAACCTGTGATTCAGTGAAGATTGCTTTTGCTTACAGTGGAAGGGCCGTCATATACATCTGAGATTGAATATAAAAAGAGGGTGGAGCGCATTTCAGTCAGAAGTGGTCACGTATTTCTTAATGCACAGATATTGACACTGCCCTTGGTATCTTCCTAGGGTTGGGGCACAGTGTGGGACAAATAGTTGCTGGTAGATGTGTTCTTAGAGCACAAACTGATCTTGCTCTTAGGGCTGCCTGGAAAATATAAATTTTCCATTTTTCTGTGTTGCTCCTATCTAAGGCTTTGGAAATGTTAGCTATGCATTACCTAATGGGAAAGCGTTATAGCTACTTTTTCTGATATCAGTCAAACACCCCACTATACTTTGCAGTATGGAAATATTGGCCATGTGCTTCCATAATCCCTCATTGATACACTAAAATGTATTGCCCTTTACTGTTCTGCTTTTTGAAATATAATTAGTACATTTAGTATGTGGAATTGAAAGATAAAGCACTATCTGAGGCTTTTAAGTTTCTTGGGTGTAGGTGTAAAGGTTAGATCAGTTACAAAAAAACACTTTTTTATATACATGTGTGAATTTATGAAATGACAGTTCAAGATGTGTCTGAGCAAACTAGACAACACATATTTAACATGCTAACAAGTAGACATTAGGAATGTGGCTGTTTAGAGAACACTTGTTTATCAAAACTTTTTGTATGTACATTCTCCTGTAGACGCTACCATGTGCAGAATTAGTTCTTGATGTGCCTGGCCAAGCAGATTGGTCCTCATCTTATTGTGTATTTGTTTTCAGTCTGTCTAACCAGGGAGTTTAACCACTAACATTGATGTTTGTGTAATGGGAACCAAGGTGTTATGAAGCCAATGGACACACAGAAACTATTGTCATAGGCCGATGCCTTACCAGATTCTTTTTATTTGCTATTTGAGCCATTGACTATGAATAAACTTTCATTTTTAAAAAAATATTTTGTGGAATGCTAATTACAAAACTTTCATTCCAGATGAGTGACTTTACCATTGCTTCTGTTAAGTTTTTCCTGTACAGTGGTACCTTAGTTGTCGAACAAATTGGCTCCTGAACTTCGCAAACCCAAAAGTGAGTGGTTTGCAAACATTCTTTGGAAGCCAAGCGTCCGACGCAGCTTACATGACTTCTGATTGCCTGCAGGAAGTTCCTGCAACCAATTGGAAGCCACGCCTTGGTTTGCGAACCATTCTGGGAGTCGACTCCCAGAACAGATTAAATTTGAGAACCAAGATACCACTGTATATAAAATGGATTTCCTAACTTGTTAAAGTCCAGGAATCTGCTCAACTGAGATTATATTGTTGATGCTTCACAAATGGAAGTCTGCATTGAAAGTGTGATTGTTGGGCAAATTAGTAATCACAGAGCTGTGTGAAAGTAACCTATTACTAATCCGATGCACTGTAGAACTTTGTGCCCTGCACTCTCCTGTGGCCATTTCCCACTTTCCCTACTCCCATCTCAGTTCTTGCCAAAACAGCGCGATAATCCAAATATTGCAGTTGGAACAAATGGCATATTAATACAAATATGTCCTGACTCTTCTTCTCTGAAACATGCTCCAGCTTTGGTTGAAAAGGGCCAGAGCTGCCTTTGCAGAGTGAGGTGCCTGCCTCAGGTAGCAGATAGTGAGAGATAGGGACTAAACAGAACTACAGTGGTACCTCGGGATGCGAACGTGATCCGTTCCGGAGCCCCGTTCACATCCCGAAGCGAACGTAACCCATGTCTGCGCATGCGCGGGTCACATTTTAGCACTTCTGCGCATGCATGTGACATTTTGACAGTGCGCATGCGCGCACATCGAAACCCAGAAGTAACATGCTCCATTACTTCCGGGTTGCCACGGAGCGCAACCCAAAAATGCCTAACCCGAAGCGTATTCATCCCAAGGTATGATTGTACAGTGGTACCTTTGGTTACAGACGCTTCAGGTTACAGACTTCGCTAACCCAGAAATAGTACCTTGGGTTAAGAACAGGATGAGAACAGAAATCGTGCGGTGACGGTGCAGCAGCAGAGGGAGGCCCCATTAGCTAAAGTGGTACCTCAGGTTAAGAACAGTTTCAGGTTAAGAACGGACCTCCAGAACGAGGTGCCACTGTATGTGCACCATGCATCCCTCTGCCTGCCACCTTGCTGCCTTTGGGTGCAGTGAATAATGTTGTTCTGTTGCCGGTGTAAGAATCCATTCAGTTGACTTTACTGTAGTCATTTAATTTTGGGTTCTTCACTAAACGGAAAAACATTCTCACTGCTGAGTTAGTGTATGAATTGTGTTTGATTGGAAACACAATTGTTTCTTCAACTGCAAGCACACATGATAACATTTTATCAAAACATGGCTGAAGCACACTTGGACCTGCGTTCAAAGTTTCACATGCCCAGGGAGGTTTGGAGTTGTTTCTCAAACAGCATCAAACATGACAAACTAATTTTGAAATTGATGTGAATTAAACACGGTATTGGATTCTGCTGTTCAAAGGAGAAACAACATGCATAGTGGAATTTGACCAAAGTTGCTTTTGGAAATTATAAAAGCCAACAAAGAACTTACACTTACAAATAAATTGAGGCAATATGGATATTATTATTATTATTATTATTATTATTATTATTATTATTATTCCACCCTTCATCTGCAGATCTCAGATAAAAACACAACATACATATTAAAATACATAATAAAACAAAAAACAATAACCCACCCCTTCTGTTCATCTAGCATGTAATGAATCTTCATCACTATAACCATATCTATTCCCATTTCATTGTAACATAAATGTGTCTCAAGTGGCTTTGAAATCTATTCCATCCTTATTTACATTGTCCTTGAAAGATGAATACAGTGGTACCTCACAAGACGAATGCCTCGTAAGACGAAAAACTCGCAAGACGAAAGAGTTTTTCGTTTTTTGAGTTGCTTTGCAAGACGGATTTCCCTATGGGCTTGCTTCGCAAGACGAAAACGTCTTGCAAGTTTGTTTCCTTTGTCTTGCAAGTTTGTTTCCTTTTTCTTAAAACCATGCATTCAGGGGGTGCAGTTGCGACTTGACTTCGAGGAGCAACTCATAGCACGCGGTGTGGTAGCCTTTTTTGAGGTTTTTGAAGACTTTGGTATTTTTGATTGTGTGGTGCAGTGGTTAAGAGCGGTAGTCTCGTAATCTGGGGAACCGGGTTCGAGTCTCTGCTCCTCCACATGCAGCTGCTGGGTGACCTTGGGCCAGTCACACTTCTCTGAAGTCTCTCAGCCCCACTCACCTAACAGAGTGTTTGTTGTGGGGGAGGAAGGGAAAGGAGAATGTTAGCCGCTTTGAGACTCCTGAAGGGGAGTGAAAGGCGGGATATCAAATCCAAACTCTTCTTCTTCTTCTTCTTCTTCTTGAAGCTTTTCCAAAGTCTGTGCTTCGCAAGACGAAAAAATCGCAAGACGAAGAAACTCGCAGAACGAATTAATTTCGTCTTGCAAGGTACCACTGTACTAATTACAGCATGGCTGCCTGGCTTGTAGATGTGCTTGCCCTTTCTTCTGCCATATGTAAAGTGTCACCTGTTCACTCCTTTACGCGTCTTATGTAAAGGCATATCTTTTTGGCCAGGTTTTTCTTGACCCATCACATTAGACCTTGTTATTAGTATTTGTTTAACCTTTTCCTATACTTTTTATGGTACTGTTTCATTATTTTTGTAAATTGTTTATACATTTCTTTAAAAAAATATTAAGGGTTATAGAAGGGCTTTTAAATAAACATATTTTAAGATAAAGGGGAGTGTCTTCTGAACCCCTTGAACTTTTGTACGGACCTTTGGAAATCTAAAACTGATTTTATAAGGAGAAGATCAACTATGAAAAGAGATCAAGAAAGACACGTGTGATTCATTGTTCTAGAAAACTGATGAATTCTCAGTTTAACCACTTCAGATTAAAGAATCACCCACATTGTTCCAGAGGTTTATGTGTTATAGATCCTGGCCCGTGAACAATGCTATCATATGAAAGAGCCCTAACTCTATGGAGGCCTCAAGGCCTTGGCATGCACCAGTTAAGCTACCAATGTGGCAAGGATTGTAGCATGTGAAGTGAGGGGCTGGAAACCTAACGCCTTTAGAAAAGGATATGGGAAGCACAAAATGCGTAATGCATATATTAATGAGAAGACATTGCAATAAAGTGTAATGGCAGTATTTTGAGACATAATTTTGAGGCACAGCAAGATTATAAAAGCCGCCAACTATATTTAGATAGGTCAGGGACATATTTGGAATTTTGAAGAAGTACAGTGGTACCTCGGGTTACATATGCTTCAGGTTACAGACGCTTCAGGTTACAGACTCCGCTAACCCAGAAATAGTACCTCGAGTTAAGAACTTTACTTCAGGATGAGAATAGAAATCATGCGGCGGCAGCTGCGGGAGGCCCCATTAGCTAAAGTGGTGCTTCAGGTTAAGAACAGTTTCAGGTTAAGAACGGACCTCCAGAACGAATTAAGTTCTTAACCCGAGGTACCACTGTACTGGTGGTGCTGGTCACAAAGGGCATGCCACAAGGTGCGGCTGAACAAAAATGGCTGCTGTGGGGGCATGACCCAATAAAACAGCCACCTCTTTTAAAAGAGCAGAAATAGACATAGGACCATAAATGGTGCAGGCAAGTCCGTATATGAACACCCTTGGCAATGGTGGGGGTGAGGAGAAGCCTACATCCAGCACCCATTGGCTTAAGATAAGAGCACAACAATTTTTCATAGAGCTGGAAAGCAGTGTTCTAATCTAAATAATCCAAAGAATGAATTATTTGAGGCACAACACACACACACCTTGATAACTGGAATACATTGATTCATTTATCAAAGCATGTAAAACACAAGGTTCAAATTGGGGCAGTATAAAGCAGCAATTCAAATTCTCAAATTCTTCATTTATACGGCTATTAGCTCATAAAATATGTACGAACATAAAAGCACAGAAGCATAAAGACCAATATATCTAACAACAAAAGGTGAACACCACGGTGCAAGGGTGGGTCAATGAGCAGTGACAAATAACAGCTTGGGGCCCGGAAAAATCCAAGGGACGGTTCACAGAAAAGGAAAACTGGAGACGAGATCCGTCACGCACTCTCATCATAACTGTCCGATTAGTTTTTGACGTTGTTGTTGTTTTTTGGTGGTTTTTGTGTGTGAGATAACCTCATTCAGGAATCTCACCACCTGCAGAGTTACAGAAGGATCTGTATCCTGCAAAAGCAGTGCGGCATGTGACTCAACAGGCCTGCCAACCAAGCGCAGTAAAGCAGGACCCAGGAATTTAGTCCTGGCTATGCTATGTAGAGGACAGTTGAACATTATATGTGGAAGAGATTCAACTGTTTTCCCGTCACACTCGCATAGCGGAGACACCAAACCCTTGGAAAATCTATGGCTCAGCAGGTTCGATGGAAAAACATTGAACCTTGCACGAATAAATGCAAGTCGGTGTGGTACAGATGAAAGAGATGACATGTATGATGGAAGGCCAAGTGGTGGGGTTATTCCGTGATACCTGGGGGAGCAGACACCCCCACCCCTGGAGAGGTTCTGTTGATTTTCAATGTCTGCTAATCTTTGCTCGATAAGGCTTTTGGCTGAGCGTAGGTTCATCTTTAAGGAGTCCGCTGGGGAAATTCCGATGCTCAGAAGTTTGGCATGGATTTTTCCTGCCCACGGATTAACAAAGTCATCCCGCCAGAGGCACTGAAAGAGGTAATGGTCGGGAAGCCTATGCCAGCTGGACAGCCAATAGCCAAAGACTCACTTCCAGATGACAGTCTCCAATGATGCAATCCTTAACTCCAGACGTATGGCTGCGTTGCTCACACACATGGGGAGTTTCAGGAGGCGACGGAGAAACTGGTTCTGCAATGTCCCCAGCGATGTTAAATTGGACCCTGGGGCCCAGAGCGGGGCAGCATAACAGAGGGTGGAGACCACTTTTGCGTGGTACACCTTCAATGCAGAAGGGATGTGGGAGGCTCCGTCGACCGCAAAAAATTGGAGTAGAGTATAAAGTATTGTTTTCCCTTTGTTTAGTAAATACTGTATCTGTGGTTTCCAAGTTAGGTTGTAGTGAAAAAAGACTCCCAGGTATTTAAATTTGAAAACCTGTTCTAATTGGACTCCATCTAACTTCCAGCTGTAAGTTTTCCGAGACCTGGTAAAGACCAGTACTTTAGATTTCCCATGATTAATTGTCAGATGGTTGAGTTTGCAATAAGCCGCAAAAATCTTTAGAGCTCTGCATAAACCGACTCTAGAGTAGGAAAGGATCGCTACATCGTCGGCATATAGGAGCAGAGGGCAGCGAAAATCAGCTAGGCAGGGGGCATGAATGTTGGCTTGAGACTCACTCAGGAAGAGCTTCATGTCGCTAATAAACAAGTTGAAGAGGAGTGGGGCGAAAATGCAGCCTTGGCGCACTCCTCTATTTATTGGGACCTCGTTGGATAGGTTTCCCGCCGGTGTGAGTCTCACTCTAGCCGACGACCCGTTGTGTAGTTGGGTTATAAGCCATAACAGCCTTCTATCTATGCCCCATCTCTCTAATTTCTTCCATAGACAGTTTCTTGGGATACTGTCGAAGGCGGCCTTTAAGTCTATGAAAGCGACACATAGGCGCCCCCGACTCGGGGCAGAATATTTTCTGGCAAGATGATACATAATTACCATATGGTCAGTGGTCGAATAATTGTTCCTAAAGCCCGCTTGCTCATGGCCAATCAAATTTGAGTCGTATGCCCAATGGGACAGCTTAGACAGCAAAAATTTTGCATAGATTTTCCCGATGATAGACAAAAGGCTGATGTTCCGATAGTTCTCTGGGTCAGCAGGGGGACCCTTTTTATGGACTGGTACGATCACGGCCTCCTTCCATGACCTAGGGATAAGCCCCGTAGAATTAATTGCATCAAAGACTTTGGCCAGAATTTCAGCCCACCACCTCGGTTGCGCAACAATAGCCTCAGCAGGGACTAGATCCGGCCCAGGGGCTTTACCCGTTTTCAGATCTAGTATCAAGTCCATTATCAGGTCTGGGTCAGTAGAGGGCCACAAAGGTAGATGGTCGGCTCGGAATTCCGAGGGTGAGTTGGATTCCTCTGCCAAGGAGAAATATTTACTCAAGAATTGTTCCCATGTGGGTGCAGGGATAATCGCCAGTGGGTACTTCCTTCCTCTTTTGTTTATCAGTGCCCAAAATTCCTGTGGTCTGCGGGATCTAGAGGCCGCAATCAAGGCTCGCCAACGCTTTTGGTACCACTCGCGTTTGGCCAGCTTTAAAGTCTGTTTGTATGCTCTTTTGGCTTGTAAATAGGAGGGTGGTAGAGCCTGGGCATTAGAGTTTTTGTATTCATTATAGATGGAATGAAGAAGGGATCTTGCTTGTTTGCAAGAGGTGTTAAACCAAGGGGCCCCAGCACTGCAATGTGCCACTTTCGCCTTTTGAGGAGGTGATGTAAAAAAAGTGGTAAGGTTTGTTATAAGAAGGTTAAAAAGTTCCAAAACCGAATTGAAATCTTGTAAATCAGTAGTTATTTGAGGTAGATAGGCAATGATTTCCCTATGGAAAAATTCCTGGTATTTTTGGGCCACAGCCTCCGACCATTTGATCCCTCTTATTTTGATCGATGATGAGGTTTCCAGAAGGACTGAGTGTTTATAGTCCTTCTGGCACCGGAACAATGACAAAGTGGTCACTATTGGAAGGTGATCACTGAAATGTTGGTTTTCAACTTGGAAGGAAAGTACATTAACGGCCAAATTTGCAGAGATCAAGAAGTAATCGATAACACTGTTAGATGCTAGTCCCAGGTGAGTGAACTTCCCCGGTATATCGGGGGGGAAGGTGCCGTTCAAGAATACTAGATTCAGGCAAATGGCCATTTGGTAAAGGGTCACTCCTGCTTTGTTTACTCTGTTGTCCTTTGAAGTTCTAATTCTGGTATGTTCCAAGTCAAAGTTGTCCAAGCATGGGGGAGTCCACCATTTGGACTTGGTTAGTAGGTCCCAATTTGTGGCAATACGAGCATTAAAGTCTCCCCCAATTAAGGAGTACAAGTTAGGGCATTTGGTATGACATGACAATAGGTGATTTTCAAATGATTCCCATCTCCAATCAAGATCAGGTACTGAGCCTTCAGGGGGGAGATAGACATTAGTAATTAGTAATGAGGACTTCCCTTCTGTGATCAGTCCAGATAGAGCAAAAGGCGGGGAAGCCCGTACCAGAGTGAATTTGGCGTGAAGTTGGAGTGAGATCCCAATCAAAAGACCCCCTTTGGGGCGACCACCTTTCAAGGAAGGGGAGGCCGGAAGTGTTAGAAGATCGAAGCCGTCTATGGTAATCTCTTCCTCATCCCATGTTTCTTGGAATAGAATGATATTAAATGAATTTATGTACTTCCTGAATTCGGGATCTGATTTTTTGGTTCTCCAACCAGCAATGTTCCAGCTAAGTATTGATAATGTCAGGTCCTTGTGCTGTCCCGGTAATTGTCACTTTGAGTTGTTTAATAGGTTCTTGGAGGTAGAAGGAGGACCCATAAGGAAATCAGTAATTTTAGTTTGTGCGGATAAGGTCTTCTTCTGTGTTGATTGAATCCATGATTTGGTAACATTAACAGGCAGGGAGGGCTTTGCCGGGGAGGAAGAATTAGGCAAAGTTGGTGAGGTCGGATGCTGTTCATTGAGGTGAGTAGTAGCAGGTCTTTGATGGGCTATACTAGTAGATCCGTCAGAGTTGTCAGTCTTAACCAGGGTAGCGCTAAGAGGTGTTCCAGCCATCACTTGTAGTTGCTGCGCAGATGGAAAAAATTATCACGCAGATGTATAGGAGGACGTGAACGTGGGGATGGTGCATGCATAGTCATTTCCTGGTGATCTTCAGACAGGGTAGATTCTAGCTCTGGCATTGAAGCAAAGGAATCATCAACTTCCATATTTTGATTGGACATAAGGTTTGAGACGGGAGTATTGAGTTTATCGACTTCCTCCACGGTAGAATGGTGCTGTTGGTCAACAGGTGACTAAAGCAGCAATTCCGTCTTAAAGGTGGCAAACCACCTAGGCTTCACTAAATGGTTAATTTATGGCAGAGTGGAGAGCATTATTGGACATTGTTGTTGTTGTTTTAAAAAAGATACAAAATAGCTTTTCAAAAGCTATTTTAACTGAATGAATGAATGAATGAATGAATGAATGAATGAATGAATGAAACTTGAGTTGGATTGAAACAACATGCTTTCCTGAAAAAAAATAACCAGCCTGAGATCTGATTTTGGTCACTGTAGAAGCTAAAACAAAACAGCCATATACAGAACCATGCGATCCTAAACATCAGCTGCTTCCTAATACATTTTTAATCTTCCATTTTATGCGGAGTTCTCCGTCTTAACTTCCTTAATCACAATGGCCAACACCCATCATATACATGTTTTAATGAGTCAATGCCTGGTTAACCGATTAAGGTGTAATTAACGTAGCTTATTCTTTAGCATTCTAAGTGCTGACGACAAGACTGGGCAAGATGAGCATGCTTTCTACTCTTGCCCGTTGTAAAGGTTTTTGGAATGCACTTAAAATGGTGTGACTAGTGTGGTGGGGGAAATATGCTAATACATCTTGCCCACAGCATATGTAAAAAAAATCAATAATTGTAAGATCCTAACAATAAAGGTCCGTATAGTTAAAGCCATGGTTTTCCCGGTAGTGATGTATGGAAGTGAGAGCTGGACCATAAAGAAGGCTGATCGCTGAAGAATGGATGCTTTTGAATTCTGGTGATGGAGGAGACTCTTGAGAGTCCCATGGACTGCAAGAAGATCAAACCTCTCCATTCTGAAGGAAATCAGCCCTGAGTGCTCACTGGAAGGACAGATCATGAAGCTGAGGCTCCAAGACTTTGGCCACCTCAGGAGAAGAGAACATTCCCTGGAAAAGACCCTGATGCTGGGAAAGATGGAGGGCACAAGGAGAAGGGGATGACAGAGGAAGAGATGGTTGGACAGTGTTCTCGAAGCTACCAGCATGAGTTTGACCAAACTGCGGGATGCAGTGGAAGACAGAAGTGCCTGGCGTGCTCTGGTCCATGGGGTCACGAAGAGTCAGACACGACTAAACGACTAAACAACAACAACAACAACAACAATAAAGGAAGTAAAATAAAACTTTATTCCCCACCTCCACTATCTGCCACTTTTTACATGATGGAGTGCATAGATTGTGATGAACTGCCTGCAAGATTTAAGCATAGGGTGGACTCCCTGCATCCTGCTTCTGACCACAGAAGATTTAAGACTGCATAGAAGCAACACAGTGTGGTTTTGGAGCTCTGCTTAAAAAGTATTCATTTACCACACTCTGATTTGTAGGAGATGCAGAATACATGAATGAACTGGCAGTCTCCACAAGGTGGAACAATAATACCTTTCAACTCAACAAATTGTTTTTTATGCTATATTGAACCTGTTAGGCTAGTTTAGGCAGTGTATTCCAAGCTAGGTAACCACTCTAGATGTTTGCTTTCTAAAATGTAGATTGTGAAGACCTTGAGTTAAAAGATAACAACACAAATTAGTTTTGTTTCCATGAATAATTTTATTTGATGCACTCTAGTAACAGAGATGTCATTTAACTTATAGAACCAGAGTGAGGAACCTTAGGCTATTCCTTTCTACCCAGTCCTCAGGGCTCTCTCCCCAGGCCACACTCCTTGAGTACTTTTCCCTGGCTAGGATGTACTGTATTTCTGAATTGTAATAATGCCACTGGCTTGCATGGTTGGAGAGAGATGTGGGTGTGTTGAGAAACCTCTGGCTTTTGCATGGCTGGAATGTAGCCTACTGCAAAAAGTTAAGAAACCACATCCATTGCTCAGCCTGCTTTCGCCTCTGGTTCCCACCTTTGCAGCTCCTGGAAGGTTGCAGCAGAGTGCTGTGACCCGGTTCTGGCTGTGGTCTTCCCATCGGCTCTGGTTGGCCACGATGCCAACAGAGACCCAAACTAGACGGGTCTTTAACCTGATCCAGCCAGGGTTTTCTTAGGTTCTTGTGACCCTTTAAACAATTTCCTGGTTTCAGAATACTCACATTAATAAAAAGTTTAAACCTTTCTTCACACTACTGCGGTTTAGAAAATTTCGTTTTGATAAACCAAGGACCCACAGAAAGATTCAAAATGTTTGAGTCATATCTGGTGTTAGTAAAAAAACAAACAAAAACCTCCTGCCTTGCACCCTCTTTTATTCAGGTACCAAATGTTTCATTCCAATGGGCAAATCATTATTTTTGCTGAAAACAGAAACCTTGACATAATCCTTAACTATCATAACTCAAACTCATCTCAGTAAAATAATTGAACATCCAGGTTAGTAAAAATGTAATGAGTGTAATGAGTGCTGGACCATAAAGAAGGCTGATCGCCGAAGAATTGACGCATTTGAATTATGGTGCTGGAGGAGACTCTTGAGAGTCCCATGGACTGCAAGAAGATAAAACCTATCTATTCTCAAGGAAATCAGCCCTGAGTGCTCACTGGAAGGACAGATCCTGAAGCTGAGGCTCCAATACTTTGGCCACCTCATGAGAAGAAAAGACTCCCTGGAAAAGACCCTGATGTTGGGAAAGATGGAGGGCACAAGGAGAAGGGGATGACAGAGGACGAGATGGTTGGACAGTGTTCTCGAAGCTACCAGCATGAGTTTGACCAAACTGCGGGAGGCAGTGGAAGACAGGAGTGCCTGGCGTGCTCTGGCCCAGGGGGTCACGAAGAGTCGGACATGACTAAACGACTAAACAACAACAACAATGAGTGAAAAATATGTCTTTGTTTCCTATGTTCAAATTGACTCAGTCCAAAATAGTCTGAATTGACCTGTATCAGCCCTTCATTTATCTGAGCAAGGCTTAAGATATAATCTAACTTGCATAATTTTCTAGTTTTCTTATTAATAAACTTTAACCTAATTAACATTAGCATCCTGTTTCTTTGTTCTACAATGCACTGGCCTGAATCGCTTACCTATTCAGCTACACACAGAAGAACACCGGCAGTATTTACGGTATGTTGCTGGGAACTCACCTATGACTGATGTGTAAACTTGTTTTACAAGTTTAAAATTGTTGTCAGTGTGGAGGTTAGCCTTACCACATCCTAGTTTACAGTAATTTAAACAATTCACTGGCTGAATAAGAAAGATTGTTCCCCTTAATTCATCAGGACAATCTTAGAAAATTGGCATGCTTATATGTGTGAGAAATTAGTTGACAGTTGTGATCTACCAGACTTACTACCATAACAACATACGAGGAATATTTCCTCTCAATGCCTGCAGTCAGATCTTGGAGTCTAAATATTGCTGCAAGTGCAGTCCTACACATTCCTCCTCAGAAGTAAGCCTATTAGGTTCAATTGAACTTCTAGGTTAGCATGTATACTTGACACTGTGTAGGGTTACAGCCTAAGGCAGGGATCAGCAAACTTATTTAGCAGGGTGCCGGTCCACTATCCCTCAGACCTTCTGGAGGGCTGGTCTATGTATTTCCTATGCCCCACAAATAACCCAGAGATGCATTTTAAATAAAAGTACACATTCTACTCATGTAAAAACACGCCGATTCCTGGACCTTCTGCGGGCCGGACTTAGAAGGCCTTAGTGGGCCTTAGTTTGCCTTTTCAAAGGCAAACTTTTTCCCCAAAGAGGGTCAAATTTGATGAAGTGAACATGCGTGATTGAAGTTGTTGAGCTTTTTAAAACAATGTTACCCCAAAGTTGAACTTTTTTTTACGATTGAACTTGAGCTTTTTTTACGATTTGACCCCAATAAATACATTGCCACAGTGGCCGGATAGAATCGTCTGGGGGGCCAAATTAGGCCCCCAAAACAGGGGAAGGGACTTGGTTTGTTATATCCTCCTTATATGGGTTTTGTACATTTTTTTCATCTTATGATTAGGGGAGCTCAGCCAGAACCCTAAGAATCTGAGCATGGAGGGGGTAAGGGATTTCCTAGGAGCATGAATGACCACAGCCTATTATCAAAGCAGGAAGAAAAAGCAACAGCAATATGGTTGCATGGCTTTCTTCATATCTAACAAGGTTGCCTTCTCTCTCCCCCACCACCCAAAACATGTATGAGAGAGTTTTTGAAGCAATTTGCAGTGTATTAAAAGTAAAATATTCACTCTTCTTTGAAAGCACAAGCTTGTTTTTCTAGATCTCATACTGTCCTGTCAGGGGCAGCCCATCAAGTTTTGCCGCCTGAGGCGAAACAGGAAGGTGCTGTCCCACTTTTGCTGCCTCTCCCCCCACCCACCGAAGTTCGCTTACTGGGGTCAGGCAATTGCGGCTTCTGGGGTCTTGGAATATCTTGTGAGAGCCTCATGAGATCTCACCAAAAGCAGCCACTTCTTCAATGGTGGTGGTGGGGCACCCACAGAAGTGCCCCTTATAATAATAATAATATTAATTATTATTATTATTATTATTATTATTATTATTATTATTATTATTTATTTGTACCCCGCCCATCTGGTTGGGTTTCCCCAGCCACTCTGGGCGGCTTCCAACAAAGATAAAAGATACACTGAAATGTCACATATTAAAAACTTCCCTGAACAGGGCTGCCTTCAGATGTCTTCTGAATGTCAGGTAGATGTTTATCGCTTTGACATCTGATGGGAGGGGATTCCACAGGGCGGGCGCCACTACCGAGAAGGCCCTCTGCCTAGTTCCCTGTAACTTGGCCTCTCGCAGTGAGGGAACCGCCAGAAGGCCCTCGGCGCTGGATCTCAGTGTCCGGGCAGAACGATGGGGGTGGAGACGCTCCTTCAGGTATACTGGGCCGAGGCCGTTTAGGGCTTTAAAAGTCAGCACCAACATTTTGAATTGTGCTCGGAAACGTACTGGGAGCCAATGCAGATCTCTCAGGACCGGTGTTATATGGTCTCGGCGGCCGCTCCCAGTCAACAGTCTAGCTGCCGCATTCTGGATTAGTTGTAGTTTCCGAGTCACCTTCAAAGGTAGCCCCACGTAGAGCGCATTGCAGTAGTCCAAGCGGGAGATAACCTTAGATTCTCCCATCTGAGGCGGCTGCCTCAGTTTGCCTCATGGACAGATCTGTCCTGAGTCTTGTAAATAATGGGCACCAGGGATCTAGCCTCCTTTTGGGAGGGTGCTTTTGAAGTTTTAAGATCAAGACGAATTAAAAATAAATGGGTTCTACTGTGTTTTACATGGTGTGTCTATTTTACAAAACTGTTTGAAGTTGGGAACCTAGTGACATTGGGAAGAGACATAATTTAGACTTTGATCTTTTATACTCTATTTCAAGGATACTTGATTCAAGAGACTGCAGAGTAGCCAGGAATCATCTTACAGTCACTGACCAGCTTGCTGAGTGGACAATTTCTCCTCAAACTAACCACACCTAATTCTGCTATTTTTGTCCATTCTCATTCCTGCCCACGATACATCGGTTCATCATAATCCTGCAATAGCTATGCACTAGGGAAATGCACCAGAAAATACTTAAGTTTGAAAGTTACATATCAGGCCTGATTGTGTCTATCTTATGCTCTGTTAAGCAAATTCCAACATGTGCAGGTCATGAGCTGACTCCAAAGTGAAAGTGTATTCCTTCCTAGGGCTGGGCAAAAAAAGGATCATCTGAAAGTGGGGAATATTGACGACACCAGTCCCTTGTCATGGTCAGATCACTTCTGGTAGAGATTTAAGATTTCAGCACCTTTTCACCTCTGCAGAGGCAGGGCGACCTTTTTGATGGTTCATCCTCAGAGGCGGATGGATCTAATAGGTTTTCAGATGGCTTGGGGGGATTTTCCAGCTGATATGACAGGAGGCACTCCTGTCAAAGCCCTGGCTGACCTCTGGAACATCTGAATGGCTCAGGCCACTGACACAATCACCCCTCAGTGCCCTCTCCTTCGTGGAACCCGTTTGGCTCCCTGGTATACTCCAGAGCTTAGGGCAAGAAAACAAGCTAGGAGACAGCTTGAACACGGGTGGAGGAAAACTCCAGTCAAATGCAATTGAACATGGTGAGGACTCATAATCAAGCTGACCTATTGGCAGTGAAGGCAGCAAAGGAGGCAGCAATCTATGGTCTTTCAAACTGTCAGTGGGTTGTTGCTTGTTATTAGGGTATGTATTCTTGTGTTTTTATATTGTAAACCACTCTGTGATCTTCGGTAATTTAATTAATGAAAATCACACCTGTGTGTTGCATTTGAAAGTGCTATTATTGTGAGAAATCAGAATTAGAGCAAACATTGGAGAACTATTATTCTGCTCCATGGGCACTGGGGGAGCTAGGAAGAAAGCTCTGTGCTGATTTTTTTTATCTCATTATTTTTAAAATTTTTATACCACCCTATACCCAGAGGTCTTTGACAAAAGTATTAATTTGCATGGGTCTGTGGATGTGCTAAGATTCTTCTAATGTTAGCTGGGACACATCTGCCTTGGGGGTGATAAATCCCTAATCAATGTCCTCTGTATTCTTATTTGGTTCCACTTCTTGGGTAACAATTGTGTGCTATGAAACAATACCTTCTGCAAAAAAATATAGATGGTTTAATTAGCCAGAGCCCTGAGAGAAGAGGATTGTTTTTGCATGGTGCCTAAAGATATGTAATGAAGGCACCAGGCAAACCTTCTTGGGGACAGCATTCCGCAAACGGGGAGCCACTGCAGAAAAGGCCTGTTTTTGTGTTGCCACCTTCCAGGATTCTCATGGAGGGGGCACACAAAGAAGGGCCTTGGATTTTGATTGCAGGGTCCAGGTTGATGTATATGAAGAGAGATGGTCTGGGAAGTATTGCAGTCCTGAGCCATTTAAAGCCCGGAAACTGATTGGCATCCAGTGCAGTTGGGCCAGGAATTGTGCTATATGATCAGATCATCTCGTCGCAGCGAGCAACCTGCCCACTGAATTCTGCATCAGCTAAAGTTTCCAAACGGTCTTCAGAGGCAGCCCTACATATAATGTGTTGCAATAATCTAACCTAGAGGTTACCAGAGCATTAGGCTATCCCTGCCCAGATAGTGGCACAGCTGGGGGCCACCAGTGTTTCAGCCTTATCTAGATTGAGCTTCAGTTTATTGTCTCTCATCCAGTCCATTATCAAGGCCAGACACTGGTCCAGTACACCACTTTCACACTTGTTGATGTAAATGAGAACCAGAGCTGCGTGTCATCAGCATACTGATGAATTTAGTTGGAAGCCTGTATGTTTGCTAGCAGTGAAGTGAAGGTTTCATGAATGCCTACAAGGACCACCAAGCATTTATTAGAATAGATATAGGAGGTGCAGTCTTCCCCACTGCTATATTTCCCCACTGCTATATCACATCTAGTCCATTTAGCTTTACATTGACAGTAGTTCTCCAGGATTTTAAGACAGGGTTCTCTCCCAGCCCTACCTTGCAATGCCAGGATTTGAACACGGGATCTTCTGCATACAAAGCAAATGACCCTTCTCCAGCTATTTTTAGGTGGTTGTTGTTATGTCTGATAGCAGGTCTGATGCTATCCAAGTACTTTAACAAAAATTATCCTTTTAGAGGTCCAAATGCTTATCATATAATTTATGAATATCTGATTATCAAGTTATTTGGGCAGTCAGTAAATAAATAGAAGGCAAATAGAAGGGGAAGAAATGGAGGTAGTGAGAGATTTTACTTTCTTGGGCTCAATGATCACTGCAGATGGTGACAGCAGCCACGAAATTAAAAGACGCCTGCTTCTTGGGAGAAGGGCAATGACAGGCCTAGATAGCATCTTGAGAAGTAGAGACATCACCTTGCCAACAAAGGTTCGTATAGTTAAAGCTATGGTTTTCCCAGTAGTGATGTATGGAAGTGAGAGCTGGACCATAAAGAAGGCTGATCGCCGAAAAATTGATGCTTTTGAATTCTGGTGCTGGAGGAGACTCTTGAGAGTCCCATGGACTGCAACAAGATCAAACCTCTCCATACTGAAGGAAATCAACCCTGAGTGCTCACTGGAAAGACAGATTGTGAAGCTGAGGCTCCAGTACTTTGGCCACCTCATGAGAAGAGAAGACTCCCTGGAGAAGACCCTGATGTTGGGAAAGATGGAGGGCACAAGGAGAAGGGGACGACAGCGGACGAGATGGTTGGATAGTGTTTTCGAGGTTACCAGCATGAGTTTGACCAAACTGCGGGAGGCAGTGGAGGACAGAGGTGCCTGGCGTTCTCTGGTCCATGGGGTCACGAAGAGTCTGACACGACTAAACGACTAAACAACAACAACAACAACAACAACAGTAAACAAATAACATCCTTGGTTAAGACCTTTCCATTGATCCTATTGTTACAATATTAGGATGTCGCAAAAGCATCACTTTGGGGGAAGATCAAGAAATGGTAACCTATTTATTAACAGCAGCAAGAGCAGAAATCTGGAAAACCCCTCCTCCACTAGCAGGAAAAATATTCCTGACTCTTGGAGTTGGGGACCTTCATGAGTCATGACAAAACTAAATAAGACTAACACAAAATCAGCAAATTAAAGATAAGATAATGGAGCTTGTTTATGTGATTTGTAACAACAAGATGCAAGAACAAAGCCATATGATTTGTTTGGAGACATAAAAGTTATCAAAAACTTTATACATTTCTGTTATAGATTAAGCCCTTTATCAAGTTTTAAATAAGCTAGAAACATGCAGTGTAAATTTTGTTACATTTACAGACGATATATTTATTAAAACAACATTTATCCATCAATTGTATCAAGGTATTTGGAAACAAGTATCGCATTTAGGTTTCCGGGAATAAATAGAGAGAACCATTCTTAAATTACGTCCCCTGTGCCTTTAAATAAAATGAAAAATCAACAGCTGAGGAACCTTCCATCCCTACATCTTCTCCTCATGTCGAATCACTGCTTCGACCAAAAAATAAAGAGAGATGTAATAATAATATAATATATTATTTATACCCCGCCCATCTGACTATCAGAAAAACCTAATTACATCGCTTCATTTGAGCTGCCACGGAAGCGAGCCTCTAAAAAGCCAGAGAACTTCGAGCGCTTTCGGACATCCTGCGTCGCCCCTCTCCCTGCTGCCCCGCACATGGAGGAGCTGCCAGTTTCAACCGGGGACCGGAAGTGTCGCATCGGGGGCAGTTCCCTATGACCTCTGGAATCCAGGATGCGGTCGAGGAAGCCGCCGGCCGGAAGTTCCGTTCAGTAGGGGAAGGGAGGAGGGGGGAGCGGAGCAAAGCCTCGCGAGATCCCTCCGTGCTGAGGGAAGCGAGCCGAGCTCTCCAGATAGGCCTGCCCCCGTCTTTACCTCAGCCACGGCGCAGGCGCAGTCGGGCCGGTCTCCCCTTCTGTCTCTTTCTGTGGGAGTGTGAGGGAGAGAGAGAAGCGCAAAGCGGGCGACGGGGACCGTTCGGCGGCCGCCTCTGCCCCGCCACCTCCGGCTTAGGCCGTGAAGCGACGAGCCGTGGGCGGCGGCGGCGGCGGCGGGATCCTGCGCGCCGGCGCGGAGCGGGCTGAGGAGACTGTCGGCGGCCGAGGCGCGCCAGGCCTCACTCGGGGCCCAGCCGGGAATGCGGAGAGTTCGCGTCAGGGGCCGCCGGGGACGCTTCTGAGGAGGAGGAGGCCGGGGCGCCTCATGTGAAGAGACCGGCGCGCTCGGGATCCGGATCCCATGGCGGCTCCTGCTCTGGGCTCGACCTCGGCGCCTTGACGGAGTCCTGTTCGCCGGAGCGGTCCCGATGCCGAGCACTTCGGAGGCGGCGGCGGCGTCTTCGTCCGGAGGCGGGAGCGGCGTCCGGGGCTGGGGCGGCTCCGAGTCTCCGGCGGCGGAGAAGAAGCGGTTGCATCACCGGCGGCGGAAGCGCGGCTCGTCGGCCCAGCCGCCGGCTCCTCCTCAGGCTCCTTCTCCGCAGCCGCTGCCCGCGTCTCCCGCGGCGGCCCCTCCGCTGCTGTTCCCGCTGCTGCCGCCGCCGCTGCCGCAGCAGCCCTCGCTCCTGCAGCCGCCGCTGCCGCCGCAGTCCCTGCTGTTCCTGGCGGCCACCGGCTCCTCCTGCTGCGGGGAAGGGGGGGAGCGGAAGCGGCCCCGGGGCAAGCGGCGCCCGGGCTCCCGGCACAAGCGGCGGCGCGTCCGGTTGCGCGGGGGGGCGGGCCTGTCGGAGCGGCGCGGGAGCGGGGCGGGCCTGGGGCCTCTGGTGGAAGCGGCGGCCGAGGAGTACGACGACGTCAGCTCCCAGTCGGAGGGGCCGCTGGGCGGCGGGACGGCCGGGGCGGGGAGCGGCGCGGGGAGCCCGGGCTCCTCCTCGGGCGGAGGCGCCGGCAGCCAGCCGCGCTCCAGCCGCGCCGAGGCGGAGCGGGGCCCCCGGCGGCCGCCGCGGAGGGAGCACCGCAGCAGCAGCGGCCGGCGCTCCCGGGAGCGCCACCGCGAGCACCGGCGGCGGGGGGAGGACAAGGACAAAGCGCCGCCGCCGGCGCAGCAGCATCCGGAGGGAGCGGCCTCGGCCGCCCGGGTAGGGGGAGCCGAGGCCTCCTCCTCCAAGTCCCGTAGCCGCCACAACCACAGCGGCGGCCAGGACCGAGAGGGGCCCCGGAGCAGCAGCGGCGGCGGCAGCGACGGCCGCAGGAAGGGCTCGGCTGTCTCGCCCAGCAGCGGCGGCGGCGGCGGCGGCAGCAGCAGTAGTAGCAGGAAGGACCGGCAGAGCAAAGCCCCGCGAAGCCAGGCGAAGGCGGCCAAGGAGCCTCCTTCTGCTTACAAGGAGACACCCAAGGCGTACCGGGAGGACAAGGCCGAGCCGAAGGCCTACAGGCGGCAGCGGTCCTCGCCGAGCCCCGGCCGCGATGACAGCCCGCCCAGCCACAGGGCCTCGCAGAGCCAGCGCAGCCGCAAGTCGCTCAGCCCCCGCTCGCCTCTCAGCCCGTATCGCCGCCGCTCGCCCAGCTACAGCCGGCACAGCTCCTACGAGCGCGGCGGGGATGTTTCACCCAGCCCGTACAGCAGTTGGCGCCGCTCTCGCAGCCCCTACAGCCCCGCCATCAGGTAAGGGGCAGGGCCACCTTGACAGAACAGAGGATGCTTGGGAGGGATCCTTCCTTCGGAAAGGTTCGGAATTGTGACCTGAAAGGGATAGGCTGGGAATTCTCTTTAAGTTGTGGTCTTAAATATGTAAACACCTCCGTTTTCCTTTCTCTTGTGGGACCATAGTAGGAAATACAACTCAGCTGGTGAGCTTTGGCTTGAACCCATTACCAAGTTTGAGAATTTTCACACGAAATTGGCATTTCTTTAATTTGATGGAACCTTTAGGGTCATAGCGGGGACGCAGGTGGCGCTGTGGGTTAAAGCCTCAGCGCCTAGGACTTGCCGATCGAAAGGTCGGCGGTTTGAATCCCTGCGGCGGGATGCGCTCCCGCTGCTCGGTCCCAGCGCCTGCCAACCTAGCAGTTCGAAAGCACCTCCGGGTGCAAGTAGATAAATAGGGACCGCTTACCAGCGGGAAGGTAAACGGCGTTTCCGTGTGCAGCTCTGGCTCGCCAGATGCAGCTTTGTCACGCTGGCCACGTGACCCGGAAGTGTCTCCGGACAGCGCTGGCCCCTGGCCTCTGAAGTAAGATGGGCGCAGAACCCCAGAGTCTGTCAAGACTGGCCCGTACGGGCAGGGGTACCTTTACCTTAGGGTCATAGCAAAGTGCCATAGGTATTTTCTAAACAGGTCTCTTTCTAAATTGTGCTAAAGGTTAGGGGGTAGTTACAATCAGTTACTGCTGGAGTGGTGCAGGTGACATACACTGAAAGTATTGTGAAATTCCTTTCAGAACCAAATCACTTCAAACTGAAAATTTTGAAAAACTTAAGAAGTTTTGAGCTAAAAACTATTCACTTCTAAATGTTTTACAGCTTAAGCAAAGTAGGCTGCAATCCTATGCATGATTCTTTGGAAGTAAGTGACACTGAACTTAGTGGGGCGTACTTGCAAGTTGACATGTGTAGGATTTCACTGATATCATTTCTCAGTACACTACAGAAGTGTTTCCTCAAATATTATACTGTGTAAAAACAGGCTGTTATCTGCAACGCAATGTGGCTGCAAGTTACTAGCCTATGTTTCTGCCTTTGCTGCCAAGGAAGTAGCTTCTTAATAGGCTAGTATAAAAATTGTCTTCTACCAAGGGGACTGGTGGAGGAATGACTGCATGATCTACATCTCCTCTGCTATTCTGTTTCTGTGATATAGGAAAGGGTTTTCCTTCTGCAGTGAGAACCAGATGGGCTGACAGGAGAGACAGAATTTTCTATGCTTTCTCAGCCAGTCAGCTCACTCACCTGCATGGAATTCTTGGTTGCATTTGGCTGCTGAAGTTGTTAAATTTGATACTGTCTCTTCATAGAAAATGGGAAGATTGTTTTAAGACTTGGGATGCATTCTTTAGATAAGGTTTCGATTACTGTTCAGTTTTGAACAGCTCAGTTTTTGTTTGACTTCTATATCAATACATAAAGCAGGAGTGCTTTCTACATCACCTTTTTGGGTTGAGATAAGGGCTTGGTAACATGACAAGAAGTTTTCTAGGAACATATGTCTGCCAGTAGCTACTCTGGTTTTGAAAAACCTCCCTTGACCTAATCCTGTCTGTTATGACTGTTGTCTTATCCCTTGAAAAGCACTTTATGAGCTCTCTCTGTTTCACTTAGATGACCAATATATCAGTCTTGTAGTAGGGAGGACTACTGTTTGGTTTAGGGCTTGGCTTGCATTTACTTTGCAGACCTGCAATGCAATTCTGTATGTGCAAAGCAAGCCCCACTGAGTTCAATGGAGCTTATTTCCAGGTAAGTGTTTATAGAATTGTAGTCTTTGTTAGTTTTTGTAGCTCATTACTGCAAATTTCAATTCCTCTTTTCCTACACAGTACAGACAACTCCCCATTTACCCACATGGCTTCACTAGCACAGCTGATGGGTGGGGAAGAGCCTTTCCTGCCCCTCTGCTGCGGCAGTTGATCTGTCACTTCATGTTTGCAAGCCAGAGGGACAGGCTCTCACACAGCTGACAGGTGGGAACAGGGAAAGGTTCTTCCAGCCCATCAACTGAGCTGATACAGGCGACCTTTTGGGTATGCAGAATGTAACCCCTGTGTAAATGGAGAGTTGCCTATGTATACGCATATGGAATTACTGCTTAATTGAAGTCAACATTTTCAGTAGTCCATACTCCTGTTTGATACAGAGAATCATTCAACTCGTTTTAGCACCAGTTAAGACTCTGGTTCACATAACTTCTGTTCATAGCTTCCAAATCAGTTTTCGAAAGTGTTCTGTGGTGGCATTGTGCTAGTGGAAACACTTCTTGCACAAGGGAAGGACCCCCCCCCCCAATTCGTCTCCTCCCAATTGTAGTCCTTTATGCCATGTTTATTATTGGAAAATACATATGTTGGTAGGAAAGAGTTCTTTGGCTCTACCTAATGTAACAAGTTGGAGAGCCAAGAAAGCCATGCTGGTTCCTTTGTTGTCAGGAGCTAGATCCAAGATGATGTCTCATCTCCAGGTCCAAGGGAGAAGTGAGAGGAGGAGGCGGAAGTGAGAGAGATGCAACCTGAGGATTCTACTTCAAAGGAAGGATGGTCAGCACAGTTTAAAGG
The DNA here is from genome assembly GCF_964106915.1 of Podarcis gaigeae. Lineage (NCBI taxonomy): Eukaryota > Metazoa > Chordata > Lepidosauria > Squamata > Lacertidae > Podarcis > Podarcis gaigeae. The sequence goes on from NC_139688.1 coordinate 57,385,241, forward strand.
ACAGCGACAGTTTAGGAAGTTGGAGGTCTCCTGCTTTATCTGTTTAACCATATGCAGAACCCTTATCTCAACAAGCTGAGCTGCACCCCACTTTCAGCTGGAAAATGATTAGGGTCCTCCAGAGTGACATCAGCTGATTGGTGGGTGTGGTTTGAGGAAAATGGCCTCATGGCAAAATTGCAGTGTGATCAGTCTGTGGATCAGAGGTTCCCCACCCCTGTGCTACAGTTGGCTTTTTACATTGTGGATGGGTGGAATGCAGCAAGAGCTACAGCAGTAGCTGTCTGTAATGTTTGAACCTCAGGTGCATAGTTATTTATGGCATGACGCCCATTCCACACTGATTAGGTAGGGCTTGCCAGTAGGGCAAGTGCATGGATGACAACTTGCAAGGTTTTTTGTTTCAAATCCCCCCTTGTTTCAAATCCCCCCTTGCCCCTTAAACCCTACTCCCTCCACCATGAGAGGGTTATATCATTTAGGAGCTAGTAATTTAAGATGTATGTGCATGTGATCACACACTCACACACATGCTTTCTCTCTCCCAGCCCCCTCAATATTCTGTCATGGTAAATACTAATGGAAGAGAGTTTCAGATGAAACTCCTGTTTGTGGTATTTGACTTGTAATGTTTTGATAATTATTATTGTCAAACCAGAGGTGATAAACCAAAGTTTTTTATTATGTTTCTGAGGGAGGGTGCCAATAGATGAGGTTTATTTTTCCAGAGTAGATAGTTATTGAATAGAATTGCAATCCATTATCTAAGTACAGTGGTGCCCCGCAAGACGAATGCCTCGCTAAAGGAAAAACCCGCAAGACGAAAGGGTTTTCCGATTTTTAGCGGCATCGCAAGACGAATTTCCCTATGGGCTTGCTTCGCAAGATGAAAGCTCATAGGGAAATCTCCGGGGACAGCGGGGAAGCGCAGCGCGCCTTCTCCTCTGTTCCCGGACCTGTCCTAAGGCTTGCGGTGGGAGGTCTGGGAACAGAGGACAAGGCGCGAAGGGCTTCTCCTCTGTTCCCGGGGCTTGCGGTGGGAGGAGGATTTTTCTTCCCCACCGCCAACATTCAGAACAGCATTCTGAATGTTGGTGGGGGGAAAGCCCTCCTCCGACCGCAAGCCTTCAGGACAGGTCCGGGAACAGAGGGGAAGGTGCGCAGCGCTTCTCCTCTGTTCCTGGACCTGTCTTGAAGACTTGCGGTGGGAGGAAGGTTTTCCTCCCCACCGCCAACATTCAGAAGGCTGTTCTGAAGGCTGGCGGTGGGAAGAAAAGCCCTTCTCCCCCGCCAGCCTTCAGAAGAGTTCCCGCCTAGGCTGCGGATAGCAGCCTGCTGCCCCGCACGAGGGGCGCTCTTAAGCAGAGCGCCCCTCGCGCGGGGCAGACATTCGCAGCTTGGGGAGCCCTGCAGGACTTCCCCAAGCGGCGAATGTCTGCCCCGCGCGAGGGGCGCTCTGCTTAAGAGTGGCCCTCGCGCGGGGCAGCAGGCTGCTATCCGCAGCTTGGAGAGCCCTCTGGACCTCCTCTGAAGGCGGGCGGGGGGGGCAAAAGTCTTTGCTCCCCCCCGCCTGCCTTCAAAAGCCGTCTGGGAGCATTTTAAAATCGCCCCAGGACAGCGGAGGAATTCTCCGCTGTCCCGGGGCGATTTAAAAGCCCCCGGGAAGGCAGGCAGGGTGGACAAAAACCTTTGCCCCCCCGCCCGCCTTCAGAAGAGGTCCAGAGGGCTCTCCAAGCTCTCCAGAGGACTCTCCAAGTCCAGGACCTCTTCTGAAGGCTGGCGGGGGGCAAAAGTCTTTGTCCCCCCCTGCCTGCCTTCCCGGGGGCTTTTAAATCGCCCCGGGATAGCGGAGAATCCGCTGTCCCAGGGCGATTTTAAAATGCTCCTGGACGGCTTTTGAAGGCAGGCGGGGGGGAGCAAAGACTTTTGCCCCCCACCGGCCTTCAGAAGAGGTCGGGGGACAGACTGTCCCCGGACCTGGTCTGAAGGCGGTTTCCATAGGAACGCATTGATTGATTTTCAATGCATTCCTATGGGAAACCGTGCTTTGCAAGACGAAAAACTCGCAAGACGAAAAGACTTGCGGAACGAATTAATTTCGTCTTGCGAGGCACCACTGGACAAAACTTTGGGGCCTGGAATGGAACGTGTGTGTGTGTGTGTGTGTGTGTGTGTGTGTGTGTGTGTGTGAAGGAACAAGAAGATTCACTGGAGAAAAAGGCAGGTCACAGCTTAATGGTTACAGTTCACAAGTAGCAAAGCATAGTACACAAGCAAGAATCCACTTTCTGACACCTGTTACAGTGTCAGCTGGGCAGGAGCAGAGACTGAGCCATTCTGTGGGGATTGCAGTTACTGGCATTATAGATGGAGAATGTGCATAGCTTTTAAATTTTCTTGTAAATGTTTTTAATTCTGCTGAGTTGTTTGGCTACCTTGGACTCCTTCGAGAGGAAGTCTTGGATAAAATCGATAAATAGTAAATTATACAATAGACTTGGCATGGTTGGTATACACTGATAGAGAGTTGGTTTAGTGTCCTAATATATAATAGTACAGTGGTACCTTGGGTTGCAGACACTTCAGGTTACAGACTCCGCTAACCCAGAAGTAGTACCTCGGGTTAAAAACTTTGCTTCAGGATGAGAACAGAAATTGCGCAGCAGTGCAGCGGCAGCAGGAGGCCCCATTAACTAAAGTGGTGCTTCAAGTTAAGAACAGTTTCAGGTTAAGAATGGACCTCCAGAACGAATTAAGTTCTTAACCCGAGGTGCCACTGTACTATCCTAGCCAGCATACTTTGCAACTCCTGCTGTAAGGCGTGTAAAGTTAAGAAGTTTCTCCAAATCTTCAAGATAGCCTTGAATTTTACCATATTATTCTTTTCAACAAAATGTTTGTATTGAAAAGTGTAACTAAACTTACTTTTGTTCCTCAGCATCCTCAACCCCTGGAATTATAGCTAAAAATGGATCATGGTCAGTTCTATACCTTTAGTGGTTTTCTTTCTCTCTTGTGTGTCATTGCCCCTTCCTTTCACATGTGAAATTTACGGGTTTCTAGTGCTGGAGGAAAAATATAGTACACACTTCTTAATCTCCCGATAAATCACAGGTAGTGAGCCTCCAGACCAGGGGTAGGCAACCTAAGGCATGTGGGCTGGATGCAGCACACAGACGGTCCGGGAATCAGCATATTTTTACATGAGTAGAAAGTGTCCTTTTATTTAAAATGCATCTCTGGGTTATTTGTGGGGCATAGGAATTGGTACATTCCCCCCCCCAAAAAAAAATAGTCTGGCCCACCGCATGGTCTGAGGGACGGTAGACGGTCCCATGGTTGAAAAAGGTTGCTCCAGACCATGGGTCCTCTGCTGCACACCTGACATTATGCAATGTTAGATGTGAGGTAGTTAGCCATGACTGCAAAGGAACAATCAGTGCACTCCTGATTGTTGTTCTGCAAGTGGGGCTTGCACTCAGCACCTTTTAGATTGGGTGCCAAATACAAGTCCCACTAGGATGATTCCACTTCAGAGATCATGGGTGCAGACTTATCTTACGAGAAGCTTTCAGTGCTGAATTTAAACACCTGATCAGTTCCTTTGTGCAGTATCCCTGTCATGTTTGGAGTTTGCTTTCAGATGCACAGTGCTTGAGTCTGCAAGGAAATAATCTTCCTTTGCAGTCATGGTTTTATGTAAAGCCAAAGTCAGAAAGAGGAAGAATCTAGAGGGTGCTTGGAGGCACTTCTGATTATTCATTTGAAATGATGGCATATGCCAGATGTGTGGCTCCACTCACTTGTCAAAATTGCCCAGAAAGAGTGGGCCAGTTTTAGATCCAGTCCATTGGCCAAATACAATTTCCTACTTGGATCCAGTTGTATTCCTGACATAAATAGTCCAAAATGCTTGGCTGCCTCTGGGATTGCAAACTTGCATGGTATTGGAATTACTCATATTTCAGAACATAAAAAACTGAAAGTAAGCAAAGAAAATTCATATAGTTACTTAATTTTCAGTGGGTAGCTTCAGATCAGTTGAGTTTATGTTTAATAATTGTATTGACGCTTTGAAAAAGTAGTAATTGCAGTAAGGGGGGTTTGGTGATTATATTTATGGGGCTGCAGGGGAAATGAAAATTGAGCAGAGTCAGCTTGGGTGAGCCTGGTCTCGTTCTCTCCACACACACACACCCCCCTTCAGGAGATGCTTTTGCAGACACTTCTACAGTGCAGTAGGGAGGAGTGTCAGGAAAGCCTTTTGCATGAGTGGCTTCTCACTGCCATTCTGAATACAAGCTTATATTTGCATGCAGAGGTAACACTGGAGTTTAGCATCCTGAAAGTTTTACTGAAAGCAGTTTTTAGAACAATAGTTGTTTAATTTTGTTTCCTGCTCATTCTGATTTTGCATGTGTAATTTGGGTGGCTTAGTAGCATTTCAGGTCTGGACATCTGAATTGTCTTCGAGAAAAGGAAACAATTGGAATTTCCCTTGAGCTATTCAAGGTATGCAGGATAGGAATTGAAAATGGTGTCAAAATGCGTTCACTTTGAGTAATAATAATAATAATAATAATAAATTTTATTTATATCCCGCCCTCCCCAGCCGAAGCTGGGCTCAGGGCGGCTAACAACAATAAAAACAGTCCAACATTTTAAAAACATTCATTACAAAATCAATTAAAATCAACTTAAGATCAAATTAATGGCAACCATCAAGCAAAATTCTGTGCAGATTGCCAGAGGAGGGGGTCAGGCTGTGCCCTGACCAAAGGCTTGGTGGAACAGCTCTGTCTTGCAGGCCCTGCGGAAAGATGTCAGGTCCTGCAGGGCCCTAGTCTCTTGTGACAGAGCGTTCCACCAGATTGGAGCAGCGGCCAAGAAAGCCCTGGCTCTAATTGAGGCCAGCCTAACTTCTCTGTGGCCTGGGATCTTTAGGATGTTTTTATTTGCAGACCGTAAATTTCTCTGTGGGGCATACCACATGTGCCTGAATTCCCCCCACCCCTATGCTAAAGAATTATTTCAGTGGTTGCATTGCACCATATTACAGGCAATGTAGCACTAAATTATACAATAGTGTATCTGATAACAATACTGCCAGCAGTACCATGGAGAAGGAAATTAAATTTAAGTTAAATCAGAAGTTCAGTAAATGAGTGTGAATTTGCATCTTTCTTAAACTTGTAAAAACTGAGTGGGTGGGTATTTGAGGTATTTTTATGTTGCTCTTCAGTACATGTGTTTTAAAGGCAGCTGAGAAATAGTAATAAAAAACAACAACAACTATAATATCAAACTACAGTAAAGAGTAAAACTTTTACAGTAAAGCAGCCCAAAAGCACAACAGCCGATAACGCCACACTCAGCCAGAGATTAAGAATGCATGTAGGAAAAAGAGTTCCTTCTGGCATCATAAGGAATATTCCAAACACAGGGTGCCACAGCTGAGAAGGTCTGCACTTTCCTAACATCCTGAGAAGGACCTCAGAAAATATTAGTGTATGATAGGTTCATGTGGGAGAAGATGGTTCCTTTTTCAGATCCCCAGGTCTCAAGCTGTATAGGATTTTAAGGGTAAGCCACCAGCATTTTGAATTGTTTCAGAAGTAAACCAGCAGCTAGCCAAGCTGTTGGAGAACCAGCAGGTGTGTTCTCAGTGGCCTGACCTGCTTAGGCGAACAGCAATGTTTGGGGGTAACTGAAGGTTCCAAGTAGATTTCCAAGTGAGCAGAAATCCAATAAATGGCTGTAGTTTAATCTGGAGGTTATCAGAACATGGATAACAATAGCCAGGAGAGGTTCCAGTTAGTGAAAGGAGGTTTTTGATACTGATTCCAGTTGGACCTCCAGTTATAAAGCTGGATATATTTATTCATTTATTTTTAATTTATATTAATAAATATCAATAATCTAACAACATAAAAGAATATGCAAATAATTAGAGGTGATAGTCTATCACTTATATATATGAGCATAAGGCTCCTGCCTACAGCTGATCTTCCAAAAAGCAGTTGCTTTTCTCCTCTCCCAGTCAGGATTGGGAGAGGAGGAGATAAACACCTGTCTTTGGAAAGATCTGCTGGCCACAGCAAAGTCCTACATGCAGATAGATAGATAGATAGATAGATAGATTCTTTATTGTCATTACACAAGTGCAACATTGCACAAGTGCAACGAAATTGGATGCCATCCCTTAAAAACAACAAAAGCAACACAACAACAACAACCAAACAAACCACATTCCAGCCACACCCACACCCACACCCACACCCATCAAACTCCCAGGTCACACTATCGAGTTACTGCATTTAAGAAGGCCACAGCTCTTGGATAGAAACTATTTTTCAGTCTATTTGTCCTTGACTTGATGTTTCTGTATCTCCTGCCAGAAGGCAGTAGTACAAACAGACTGTGTCCCGGGTGAGATGCATCCTGCAGGATATTGTTTGCTTTCCTAAGACAACGGGAACCGTACAGTTCTTCCAAAGATGGGAGGGGATGACCAATAATCCTTTGGGCTGTGGTTATGACCTTCTGGAGCACCTTCCTCTTCCTAGCTGTACAGCTGGAGAACCAGGCACAAATACAGTATGTGAGAATGCTCTCTATGGAGCCTCGGTAGAAGGACACCAGCAGTCTCTCACTCAGATTGTTCTTCTTTAAAAGTCTGAGGAAATAAATTCTCTGCTGGGCCTTCTTCACCAGAGCAGTGGTATTTGCGCTCCAAGTCATGCCCTGATCGATAGTCACTCCCAAAAACCTGAATTCCGCCACCCTCTCCACCCGTTCCCCGTTGATATACAAGGGCTGAATGTCCGCCTTTTTTTCCCTGTAATCCACCACCAGTTCCTTGGTCTTAGTCGTATTAAGAGCCAGATTGTTCTCTCCACACCAAGCACAAAGCCGCTCCACCTCGTCCCGATAGGCGGACTCATCCCCTCCTGAAATGAGCCCCACCACCGTAGTGTCATCAGCAAACTTGATGATTTTGTTGCTGGAATAAATGGCTGTACAATCATACGTATAGAGAGTATAGAGCAGGGGACTCAACACACAACCCTGTGGTGAGCCGGTGTTAAGGCTAAGGGCTGTGGACATATGTGACCCTACTCTAACCCTCTGAGAACGTTCTGACAAAAAGTCCAAAACCCAGAGACAGGTGGAGTTGGAGAGTCCAATCGCCTCTAGCTTGGACACCAGTCTATGGGGGAGGATAGTGTTAAAAGCAGAGCTAAAATCCACAAACAGCAGCCTCACATAACTCCCCGGCTGCTCCAGATGGAACAGAGCAGCATGGAGAGTGGTAGTGATAGCGTCTTCCGTGGATCTATTTGCCCTGTATGCAAACTGGTAGTTGTCAAAAGTTGATGGAAGACAGGAAATAATGTGACGGCGCACCAGTTTCTCAAAACACTTCATGATGATTGGAGTCAGTGCAACTGGTCTGTAGTCGTTCAGACTACTGATTGTGGATTTTTTAGGCAGAGGAACAATAGTTGACGACTTCAGGCAGGGTGGGACAATAGACTGGTGTAAGGACTTGTTGAAGATCTTAGTAAAGACCCTTTTATGCAGGCAATTCTTTCCAAACAGCAAGCAGTTGCTGTTCTCCTGATCTTTGGAAAGATCCTGTATGCTGGATACAGTGCTTTTGGAAGCAGCAAAGAGACTTGCAAAGCTGTGAGTTTGGTAGCTGGGTGGTTCTGCCCACCTGTCAGCCACGTGTTATTGATCCTTTAGAGCAGGCATCCCCAAACTTGGCCCTCCAGAAGTTTTGTGACTACAACTCCCATCCCTAGCTAACAGGACCAGTGTTCAGGGATGATGGGAATTGTAGTCCCAAAACATCTGGAGGGCCGAGTTTGGGGATGCCTGCTTTAGAGCAGGTATGTGAAAACCTATAGAGGAGCTGAATATCAATAATATAAATTTATACCAAGTTTCTACTGTACAGGAGTGTTGGCCTGATATACTAGTAATAGCAACAACAACAACAACAACAACAATAATTTATTATTTATATGCCACCCATCTGACTGGGTTGCTGCAGCCACTCTGGGTGGCTTCCAACAAATTAAAACACAGTAAGACATAAAACATTAAAAACTTCCCTATACAGGGCTGGTAATACTGCTCAGTGGCATCTTGCATAAAAGGGCTCCTGAAAATAAAGAAAATAAATGGTTGGAATTATTTTTTCCAAGCCAGACTAGTGTTGACAGGTGCAATTTTCATGCACATTTGTAGCTGAATGTACTGTTACATTAAGGCACTCACAGTGTATATATAGCTTAATTATTACTGTGTGATATTAAATGTTCATTCTCTAAGTACATTTAAGTTTTAAGTCAGCCTTCTTCAACCTTGGCCTTGGTGTTTGGGGCTGATGGAAATTGTAGTTCAACAGTAAGGATGACATAAGTCACAGTAGACTGGTTTAACATAAAAATTTAAATAGCTAGCCTGATTTGATTTGAACCACTCTTCCTATTTGTACTCCCAAGTATTTCCTATTCAAAAGTTTTTAAGTGCTTTTACCTTTTGTGCCTGAGAGAAAATGTTATAGAAGTTCTCTTACTGGTGTAGTGAAAGTCAAAACTGTTAGTACTAAAAATAATTTTAAAGCTTTCTTGGATTAAATCCTGACCGCACTGATCTCAAAACGAAGAGTGGAGCTGATTTATGTTCAGTCAAGTTTACAGTGCCTAGAACAGAGAAGGAAAACACTGTTGTAAAATATATCACATTATTTCCTGCTGTTGCTAAAGGGTTCTAAGCAAGAAGTCAGTTACCCTGCAAACATACTAATGAAATGGTTGTAAAAGCTGTTCAATAAAGAGAAAGATGGTGGAATATAAAAATAGGCACTGACTAAATCTTTACTCTTCTAAACAGAAGATCAGCAAAATCCAGAAGCAGAAGCCCTTATTCATCAAGGCACTCAAGATCCCGCAGTAGGCACAGATTATCAAGATCCAGAAGTCGGCAGTCGAGTATTTCTCCTAGTACTCTGACTCTAAAAAGTAGCCTGGCTGCAGAGTTGAATAAGAACAAAAAGGCTAGAGCAGCAGAGGCAGCGAAGGCCAATGCGAAAGCTTCAAACACATCTACACCTACAAAGGGAAGCGCTGAAAACACTGGGTTGACCATTCCTCAAGCGAACAATGTGAAGGAACTGAAGAAGATAAAAACTGAACACGTACCTTCCCCTTCAGGTGGTACAGTCTTGAAAAATGATAAGGCAAAGGCTAAAGTCCCTGTTCAGGAGACAAAGGGAGAAAACAATTTGACTGTAGAGAAAGCTGCTAAGCAAAAAGTTTTGGTGGCGAAAGAGAGTAAAGCCACTCCTGTCAAGCCACCATTGCAACCTGCTTCCGTGAAAGAGAAAAGCAAGCCCCACCCACCAAGTGTAGCACCTAAGGAAAAGGATCGCAGTGTTTCACTAATAACCTCCACGCTTCCACCCCTGCCTCTTCCACCTATGCTGCCTGAAGATAAAGATACAGATAGGTGAGTTGCAAAATACTTAACTTTCTCTCTTAAGACATAATTTCCACCTGGAAATTGTTTGGGTTTTGTTTTTTAAGATGATGCTACGTACCATTGTTTAAGGTATGAATAATGCTTGATGAGCCGTATGTAAGGGGGAAAATAACCTCACAACCTGATTATTGCAACTCCAGGTATGTTGTAGGTGTTGTAGACAAAATATTCCTGAACCGTGTTAAGGACTTTTTCTTGATATCCACAGACCAGATAGCAGTCTTAGTATATTAAAGGACCTACAGTCTTAAAAGATTTTTACCTCTTTCTCATTTACTTTGTGTGGACCTGTATCATAATATTACTAGAAGCCTGTAGCCAATGTTTCGGCAAGTAAACGCCAGTTCATGCAACTCTTCTTCTTTTACACACCTCCCACCTCCTACCTGTTACCTAATTAGTGAACTGAAATCAGTGAAGTTTATCTCATATGGCTTTCCGCTTCTCTTTCAACCCAGTCTCTGACTGCTCATTTTTTTTTGTAGCCCCCACCTTGCCTCTCGCCTCTCTTACGCTTCCAAGAGAGGTTTACATGTCCTACGCATAAGCACATTCCTGTTTAATTCTGTGGGCTTAGTACATATAAGTGTGTATAGGATCACAGCTTGAAGGAATTCACCATCATATGTCTTGTTTCTTCCCACCTGCTATGATTCCTCAATAGTTGTTTTTCTTTGCAAACAATGCCATTTGTGGCTAGCTATGGCAGTGGCCATATTGAGAGCGGTTGCTACTGGAGTGAACAACAATGGTTTCTTTACAAAGATAGCTGCAACTGCTGAACTGATATAGCAAACGTCTTTTTTCTCTCGGAGTAAGAATGAGGAAACTGAAGATGATCATTATACGCGCTGTGGGTTAAAGCCTCAGCGCCTAGGACTTGCCGATCGAAAGGTCGGCGGTTCGAATCCCTGCGGCGGGGTGCGCTCCCGCTGCTCGGTCCCAGCGCCTGCCAACCTAGCAGTTCGAAAGCACCTCCGGGTGCAAGTAGATAAATAGCTTCCCAGCGGGAAGGTAAACGGCGTTTCCGTGTGCGGCTCTGGCTCGCCAGAGCAGCGATGTCACGCTGGCCACGTGACCCGGAAGTGTCTCCGGACAGCACTGGCCCCTGGCCTCTTGAGTGAGATGGGCGCACAACCCCAGAGTCTGTCAAGACTGGCCCGTACGGGCAGGGGTACCTTTACCTTTACCTTTAATGTTTTTAGGAATGAAACCTTGTTGGACTTCTGAGTAAATACTGTTGAGTTCAGACTAACCAAACCTGTGTCTGAGCCTGTCTTCGGCTCCTTGCCAGGTTGACACGTACCTTTACTGTAACAAACAAAATAGAGTGTGATAGCTGAATTGAGTTGTATTTTTGGCAACAGTGTTCTTCATTTTTTGGCCATATAGATTGTCCCAGGTGAGGGAGGGCATAAGCAGATTGATCCCACCTTCCTTTACCTTTACTTTCCTCTTTACCTTTGGTAATTCTCCACAGTTCTGTACCAGTTCTGTCCTTGTCTTGGGACCGTAAGGTGAAGGTTGAGAAATAAATAAATAAATAAATAAATAAATAAAGGATGAACAAGGAAGAAAGTGTGTAGAAACATTTAATTTGAATAAATTGATTAATAAAATGAACCCAAAACATCTACCAATAGCTGTACATGAGATAAGACTGATAAACCTAATGGAATAACATGGTACATATGTATATGTTTCAGCCTCAAAAGACCCTCAGCAGAAAATTAGTCAACAATTTAAAAACAAAGTTGAACTAGCTAAGAAGTTAAAATTCTTGCAACATTAGTGGTACCTGGAAAATGCATGAGTATATCTGTTATTCAAATCATAATAAATCATAATAGCAAGTCATACTTAATCTTCCTGAACATGGGCGTAGCCAGGATTTTTGTTGGGTGGCAGACTTTCATGGCGGGGGGGGGCGCAGAACCTCAGATTTGTATTGATTTTGATTGATTGTGGGGGCAGTCACCTCCCTGCCACCACCCCTGGCTATGCCCATGTTCCTGAATTGTATTATTGCTTATTGTGGGATTACACTTAAATATCCATAGATGCAGATCCATTCAACCTGTGTATTGGGGGGGGGGGGGAGTGGAAGCACTCTACAGTCAAACCTCGGTTCTCGAACGCCTCCGTTATCATACGTTTCGACTCCCGAACACCCGGAAGTAAATGCTCCAGTTTCCGAACATTTTTCGGAACCCGAACATCCGCCGCAGCTTCCACTTGAGTGCAAGAAGCTCTTGCAACCAATCGAAAGCTGCGCCTTGGTTGTCAAACATTTCGGAAGTCGAACAGTCTTCCGGAACGGATTACAATCAACAACCAAGGTTTGACTGTATATGGAATAAAAAGGAATAGAACATTGGAAATACCATTATCTCCCGGTTATTCCAGAAGATACTAACTTTGGCATTACAACCGAATTTTACCATTATTTATTCCATGTAAACTTAAGACAATTTAAAATTCAAAGTTTTGAGCCCTTGTAAATATAGTATTTAAAAAAAATTAAACTAATAAGAGGGACATTGAAAAAAACAAGCACCTTCATACTGGAATTTTGTTTGAGAACCCTCTATAACAGCCAGTCTTAATCTGTCCTATATACATCATGTAGGTAGACACTGCAGAAATTGGTTCTCATATGCTATGGTGCAGGGCTGAGGAACCATTCTAGTCTGATGGATTCCCCTACCCGCCTGTCAGCCACCTGGCATCACAATTATGTTGGGTGACCTTTCCAGCCTGCAGGGGTCTTCAGAAATCCTCTCAGAGTGCTATCTTGCCCTGATGTTTTAAAAGGTCTTTGCAGACACTGTAGACCAGGTGATCGGCATCATTTTGGCCAAGTCCTGTCCTTACCTGCTCATACCTGATGTCCTATATGGCATTGGCTGGAGGGTGGGTGGGCATGGCTTGGTAGAAATGGCCTCACAGCTCAAATGGAGAGACCGGGTGGGTCTAATTACACCCCTGCTATGGGGAGTGTAATAGTCAAATAAGTTTCAGAAAAATAAATCTTAATATACTGCCAGGCATGTATACTGCCAGGCATGAACATGTAACAGATAATACCCAAATTAGCTGGAGCTCCCTATATGTCAGAGTTGTGTTGAAAAATGCCTGTTATTTAAATTTCTGAATGATTAGGCAAATGCTCTAGCCTCAAATTCTAGTATAATATTAATATTAGATTATTAATATTATTAACATATTTGCAAATTTGATTTCCAGTTGCTTATGCCTTCACATATTCAAAATTAATGCTAGAGAAGGCTGTACTATGGAAAACTGACTTAGATTTCTGGCATCGGATTTTGAAATAGGAAGCTACCAAAGGTTTGTCTATATTTCTCTAGTTTTCAAGGGAGCATTTCTGTGAAAGCTGTTAAGAAAGAAGTGGAGAAGAAATTGCGTCACTTGCTGGAAGATCTGCCTCTGCCACCTGAGTTGCCTGGAGGAGATGATTTATCCAGAAGTCCAGAAGAGAAAAAAACACCAGTGCAGCCACATCTTAAAAAGAGACCGAAGTATGCACAAAGTTTTTCTTTTTCTATAATACATGTATTTCACTTCCATAGCGTATCACTTTTAAATCTCTGTTTGAGCTATTGAATATAAGAAATGCTGGTAGCTTACTCATAGTAGTATTCGTAGGATTCTGTTAAGGCTTCTTTTTAATATTTTACTCGTTTTAGGAAGTAAAAGGAGCTAAAACTGAAGTAGGTTAGCATAATTGTGATTGCATGTACTTTTAAAACTGCCAGTCTAGATGCACTGGCAGATTGTAAATACAGCTAATGGAACAGCCTTCTTTCATTTCTACCAGTTGTGTGCTGCCATTTCATTATACCGATATAACAAAGCTTTATCACCATTTTGCACCTAGATCTATAGGCAGAAATATATGCCTTAAACATATATTTAATCTTCAGTATGCCTCATCCCACCCATATCATAAATGTTTTGAGTGGCTTGCTGAAATATCAGATTATAGCTTGCTGTTTTCTTCATCCAGTAAATTTATTATAGCGTCTAATTTCTGAGTAACAAGGAGTTTGAAATACATGCAGGTCCTGCTTACCTGAACACAGTGCATTCCCTGGAAATCGTTTGTTAGGCAAGCATTTGCATAACAAGTCCAGGATTTCCATTGATTCCTATGAGAACATTTCTAATGTCTCTTCCCCTCTCCTGCCATGGCTTCTTCCTAAAAAGGCTGCAACCAGCTAGCAAAAGAGAGGCAAAGGAAAAGCTGATTTGTCCCATCTCCCCTGCTCCCTGATTTGTCCAAACTCTACCCCCCCCACCTCTCCATGGTTTCTGCCTGAAAATGGCAGCTGCTGACCAGCAAAGCACGAACAAGTAAGGAAGTAGGCAAACTCTGGCTGTTTCGATATCTGAATGAGCCGTGTATGTAGTGAGGTCTGGGCACAATTCTTTGTATTTGGACAAGTAAATTTGAGGATAACAAGCAGATGGATAGCAGGACCTGGATGTAGGAATAAAGAGTGAAATCTCTGAAATGGGTAATGAAATAATTTAACAAGTCATATTGGGATTTAAAACACCCACACCTGCATTTGACTGGTACAGGTTGAGATTATGTATCCTTTCATTTCTCCATTTTTCTACGGAAAGAAAGATATTGCATCCTGAGTTTCTTTTTAGTTTTCCCAGAAAACAGATGATCCTTGTTTTGTATTAGAATGTTTTTGGAAATCTGCTCAGTATCAACAGTAAATGCAAACCAACACCCCCAGGGATGCATGCAACAGTCATAGGGGTTTAAAAGAAATTGCAAATGACAGTTGTGGTTAATGGCAGCATTTGTTTAGACTAAAAATAAATGCTGAAGTCATAGTATGCACAAAAGAGCAGATACTCTAAGAAGAATTTTTGTTAATATTTTCTTTTTTATAATTATTATACATATTACTCATGGAAATGGCTCAAAGTGACTTATAAATATAACAGAAATACTAAAACTGATTACAATAAACACAATCAGTAAAATCCTTTTTAAAAAAACCCAAAACACATCTATACAATATTATTATATAGATATGGAAATGCACTCAAATTGCATTTTACTGTCTGCTAGGATATGTGGACCACGCCATGGTGAAACAAAGCAAAAAGAAATTGACTGGGGGAAACGCTGTGTTGATAAATTTGATATCATTGGCATTATTGGAGAAGGAACTTACGGGCAAGTTTACAAAGCAAGAGATAAAGATACAGGTAAGCTTTCAAAATCAATTCACATAGAAATAGCTGACTTTGAGTGTAATCACCACAGCATGTTTTGTGTCTTTGTCAAGTTCCTGAGCATATGTTATGCAATTATTCTCCACAGCTGCAAGACAGTACTTGAGATGATTGTGTGTTTAGGCTACAAGCCCTTAAGAAACGTTCAAGAAACTGTGACTCTTCACACTTCTTCCAGTGTGCGGCTTACTCCATGGATATAGTAAAATGTGTGGAATTGAGCATGTGCACCATCAGACTGTGGCACCCAAGTGCAAATATTCAGTGCAGAAGTATTGAATGGGAAAAGGGTCAGTTATGGACTTCAAGTGCTTATTGAGACAGGAGGAGGAATAGAAAGTTGGGTAAATAATACTAGTGCTAAAATAAACGTGTGACATCCAGCTATATCCAAATGCTCTCTGAAGAGTTGGGGAACAGTCCAGCACAGCTGGGGTTGGGGGGACAAAGGGATGAATAGAGTAAGGGGAAGTCTTATTATGTAAGGTGATGTTCCCACACAAACATTGAGTGTCTCCCAATCTCTGATATTTGTGGAATAAATGTATTGCTACCTTGCTGTGGAGTTGCAAAATGCTGGAGTTGATGGACCACATGTGATCTGGAGGTGAAATTTGAATTTACACCATAATGTTTGCACAGACCTTTCATTCTAAGCTTTTGTAATGGGCCTTGTGCTCCATAGCCACAAACAGGTTCTTCCGACTGCTGGATCAACTGAAGTGGGCAAAATAAATTGGTTTTTGAAATGGGATTTGGGGGATCACATCCATACAGAAAAGCATATGCGGAACATCTTCTCTGAGTGATGCCTTGCATAGTGGTTTGTAGCAGAGATTGCTGTCATGCATGTTAAAAGGAAATGAGAAAGTGACATTGTGGTAGTAGAAGCAGTTTTAACTTGTTTTATTTGCATAGAGATTTGCATACTGAATCTGCTTAAATATACTCATTTTCATTTTCTATGCAGTAAATTTCTGTTTCAGTTTTATAAGATACCTGATAGTCTCACATTATACAAACAGCCACAGGAAATTCTGAATTGAATGCAATTACATCATTATAGAATAAAAACATTATTTTATAGGGGAAATGGTGGCACTGAAGAAGGTACGGTTGGATAATGAGAAGGAAGGCTTTCCAATTACAGCTATTCGAGAAATTAAGATTCTTCGACAACTTACTCACCAAAGCATAATCAACATGAAGGAAATAGTAACAGATAAGGAAGATGCTTTGGATTTTAAGAAAGACAAAGGTATGTAGGCTACTGTTGTGTTAACAGTCCTGATTTGAATGCACCTTATTTGAGAGTAGCATGAGCATTTATTGAGCTGTAATGTAACTCATGCACTTCTTCATATGTAAACATGGTTTCTTTAGAAGAGACAAGCCCTTGCCCACATTAATATGAGCAAGATAATAGCATCCTATATACTATTCAGTTTTTCTCATTGAATTGGCATTTTTAAAATATATGCCTTGCTAAAATACATTTATCCCCCTTTTCTGAGCTGTAAAGATTTCTAGGAAAGTGAATACCCACAAATACAACAAAATCACAAGTAATGCAATTGCTATATAATATATAGCCTATATATATATTATATAGTATAGTACTATATATACCCTATATAATATAGGGTTGCCATATTCCAAAAAGTAGAAACCCTGAAAGTTGTTGTGATTTTTCAGTTGACTTCTCCAAGATCCAGGACAAAGCACCGCCTTTTGGAAACACCCTCCCAGAGGTCAATTCTGCCTTTGAAATCCCAGACATATGGCAGCCCTATATAATAACTTCTGGGATGTGTGGCAAAACAAAATCCCAGCACTAAACAAATTTCTACACCCCTTCAAAAAATCACCAAGGGCATTTTTTTGAAGGGGTGTAGAAATTTTTCTCACTTATGTCACCCCCATGTTAACCCACTAGAGCTTTCCCTTCCCACGCCACACAACTCCTCCGAAGCTCCCTTTTCACCTTCCCAATGCCATTTTTAAGCCACTTCTTTCTTCTGTTCTGCAGGCCCACTTTGCACCAGCTTTGCACCTTCTCTCCCATATTCATGTCTCCTCCTCCTTGTACACCATCCACCCCATGGTAACTTCTTGCATATTCACACTCATTGGAACTACTAAGCCCTCTTTGCACCTTCCGCCCAATTAGGAAGCCACTTCCTCCTATTCTGCAGCCACTTTAGTAGCCCTGTTTTCACCTTCACCCTCATTCCCATGCCACTTCCCTCCTTTTTTATAACCCCCATTTCTATACCTCCCCTTCCCTCCCAGTCTGTGCTCCACTGCCAATTTGCTTTCCTCTTGGGAAAATACCATTAGAACAGCTTTCTCCATCCTGGTGCCCTTCAGATGTTTTGGTCTACACTTCCTGTCATCTCTGACCATTGATCCTGCTGGCTGGGGTTGATAGGAAGTGTAGTCCAGACCACACGGAGGACACATGGTTAGAGAAGGCTGTATTAGAGGATTAGCAAGTAGGGTCAACGTTTTAGCCAAGTTGTGATCTGAATTCACTCAGATCGTTACTTTGGTTCCTCTTTTGTTTTAAAAAGCTATTCTTGTGTCTAGTAAATCTTTGAAATGGTTCCTTGTTTGATTGTCATTTTGGGAGTTAGAGGGATGTTGAGAAATTGTCTGAGAATTTTCCTTAAGCATGTGGCTAGAACTTGGCTGTGTCAGTTCTTTGGCATTCAATCCTCTGTCTGCAGTGCACTTGCTCAGGGCACACTAGTCTATCTCAGTTAGGGTGGCAGTGGCATGTGGCAGACAGATGGTTGCAATGGAGAGTTGCACTAGGTAAATTTGATCTTCTCAGTCTTTGACTTTGTGATTTGGGCTGAAAAGTTTCAGTGGCTTTTAATGGTCTGGACTGTGGTAAGAGGGTTTCTGTATCCACCCTCTCTTGTGCAGATAATGGTTAGGTAAAGTAGGCTAAGTGGAAACACTTTATTTTGTTTATGTAACAATTAGTTTGTTCAGATTGGGAAAATATGTAGTACTTGAGCTTTTTTTTTTTAATGAAAGATTTGTCAAAATGGTAAAAAGCCGCTTCAGAAACATGATCCAGAAAGCATTGAAGAGATAACAACTTTAAAAAGTATGGATTCATGTTAGTCTAATCAGTTTGCAGTCATGTGAAACCATAAGGCTAAAGGCAAAGGTTACCGTATCCTGCAGATTTGTTCTTGAAAGGATTTACAGTCTTTGTCCTGTGAATCAAATGTAGTCTTCATGAACTTTTTTGTTTGTTTGAGTGCTAGCAAGCCGATGTTAGCGCAAGCCTGAAGCTTGGAAGGTTTCACTGACAGCAGTCATGCAGCTATCAGAGGATGCTTCACTGCAGAGTTCCTTCTCTGTTCTCATTGTACATGAGTTGCTTTACTTGGCTGTCTCAGAACTAATGGGAAGTCTGTTAGCGATTGGAGAATTCAGTGTAACTGACTGGTCATTAAGAGGTGTTTCTTCAGCTTTTATTCTGTAGAACTGTGAATATAAGTGACTGGAGTTAGACGAAGTACAGTAATCATGAAATGGCTTCATCTTTTATTTTAGCAGTTGGATAACCTTAAGCAGTGAGTTCATGAGGTTATATACCCGCTGTTAAATAGTTGTGGAAGCATATCAAACGTAAATTGATATTATTGAGGAAAAAACATATTTCAGTAAAGGTTTTTGGGATTTATATTCAGTTTAACTCCATATGTTTTTATTGGTTGGATCTTGATTCGTTTTACAATGGAAAAAAAGAATACATTTGAATGTTAGCTGACTTGAAATAATACTAGACCTTGGAGTGTTTTTGCAGTTTCCCATTGCATTTCCAGCAAGATGGAAAGTGTCATATAAAGATACAACACAATATCTAGGACCATAGGAAACTGCCTTATAGAGAGACCATTGACTCAACTACCTCAGTATTGTCTACACTGACTGGCAGAATTTTCCAGTATCCCAGGGAGATTTTATCTTGCTACAATGCTGATGGAGCCCTCAGTATGGCTTATAATATGGCCTTGTTGAAATAGAAGTTAGCTTAGCATTGTGGAAAAAGACCTGTATGAGCTTTTGCATATGTGATGAGGAGCTAAAAACCTCTTCTTTAGAACTAACCAGTTTTCTATGATGGGTGAACCTGGAGACTGTGATTTATTCTAACATTTTTTGTGTGTGGAAACAAATCAGGATATCAAACCATGGGTCCCCTGCAAACGGGTACAGGAGTTCAGATGGGACCAGACTCAAAATGTAGAATTTTGTTGTGTCATTCTAACATCCATGCCTGTAATCTCCATTATCAAAGCAGATAACAGTTTTGTATACAATATATCTTTGCAATTTCTCTCCTCCAACTCCCATGAAAATAGGTGCAGAGGTAAAGTTGGTATTCCAACTTGAAATGTAGAATAGTGTCCTGAATAGGTTTGTAAAATCCCTCCCTCTCCAGAAATATGTTTATGAAAGATATGCTTACTTACGTTACAGCATTTTGGCAACATATGTCAAAGTAGTGAACTGAACAAATCTCATTTTAGTGCATGGAATCAACAGTTGTCTTCAAAAATTAAACTAAACATAAAAAAATTAAATTTCCCTGCAGGTGCTTTTTACCTTGTGTTTGAATATATGGATCATGACCTGATGGGACTCCTAGAATCTGGCTTGGTTCATTTTGATGAGAGTCATATTAAATCATTCATGAGGCAGTTGATGGAAGGCTTGGATTATTGTCACAAGAAGAATTTCTTGCACAGAGATATTAAATGCTCCAACATCTTACTAAACAACAGGTATTCATTCAGTTTTGTATACACAGATGTTAGAAATGCAAAAATGTCTTGATGAATCATAACTTGCATTAACACAGGTTGATAAAGAGCTTGCTAATAGTCTGATGATGAATAGGCTGATGACAATCGTCCACCAAAGTTTATGTCATAATAAATGTGTTTGTCTTCAAGGTAGAATAATAGAATAATAGAGTTGTAAGGGACCCCAAGGGACATCAGGTAGTGAAGAATTGCAACTAAAACATCCCTGACAGATGGTGCTTCAAGACTTTTATTTTCACTAATACATGGCTTATGCTGCAATTGGATTTTATTTGCACTGGTGATACACTTTTTTTAAAGCTGCTGAGAGCTACTTCAGACACTACAATACACACTTTCTCCAAAGACACCTAACAACAAACAATTCAGTCTAGACTCAGGTTATTATAAGAAACGTTGTTGCATTTTAATAGCACTTTTAATTGTATGAACTTCATAGTTTAATCCATATAGTTTAATCCACATTTAGTGTGCCCTTTTTGGCTGCTACTAAAAACATTTGTTTAGACAAGCCTACCTAAATGTTTAGAAAGTTAAACTGAGTTTTAGTCTATTGTTACTTTATTTTTTTGAAATTTTAAATTGTTGTTCTTATTGATAATTTGATTGTTTTTATCTTTTTGGTAAAGCACTTTGAGGTTGGTTTGTTTTTTTACAGTCGAACAGTGTATAAATTTTATGAAATAAATAAATGAAACTGCTTATCTTGTTGGAATACTCACAGGTATCAGGCTTATATAAAGACTGAATCATTGGTTTATATGGGGAGAGACTCAAGTCTGTAAGAAAATAGGTTTCTAATTTGAGAGCTAAAGTTCCTTAAAAGCAAATATAAAATTACAAAATACCTAAAAGCAGAATCTTCCAAAGGCTTATTATTCCTTTGACTTCACTTTATACATGCCCTAATAATGGCAAAACAATTTCATTGGATGCCAATACTTAATAATGCAACAGGAAAATTTACAAACAAATGTACAATGGCAAGGAAGTCAATATACCAAAAATAAACTGAAAATATAAATGGAGCCCTTTACTCACTGTATAGTTGCCATCAAGTCAACTATTCCCCAATTAATCTCCCCTGACTAATACATTTTACTGTTGCAGTATTACGTATTGGCAGATGAAGTTATTGTCTTGCCATGTTCGGGCATTTTAAATTGTATTGGGAATATAAAAATGAAATTATTATAAGACTAGGAAGTCTTGGCAGGATTATGTTTTTAGTTTTTTTGTAATTATCATTAACCGTAAGGCATTTCAAATGAGCTGGTTCATCTTTAAGCTTGAGTTTCTGCAGAATGGATCTGGAAGGACAGTAGGACAGGCAGTGGTGGATAAACTTTTTTTGGCAGATGAATATTTTAGTAGTAAGTTGGATGGATACCTTTGGGTATTCAAACGAGATACGTGGATTAAACCTGGGGCAAGGAATCTGATATGGAATATTTACTTTCCCTTTTCCGCTGGCCAAATTTAACTGGTTGACCAATTGCCTGGCATCACAGTGCTATCAGGCGATTATCTTCAGGACTTCAAAGCATCAAACAGGTCTTGGAAAGAGTCTTAAATGGTGCTGGTGGGGGAGGTAACTTCAAACCTTTCTGCAGGGATTGACTGTGGGATCAAATTTCCCATGAGGAAACTGGAACCATCTGATGTGGGGTGTTGGGCAAGTGGGTATGGTTTGGGGAAAACAGCACTGTGGACTAAATGGGGACTTGTGCTGGGCCAAATTGGACCTGCAGGCTGTAGGTTCCCAACTCCTGGATTAAAGCAGTGAGCTACCGTATTTTTCGTCCCATAGGACGCTCCGTCCCATAGGACGCACCTAGTTTTTTGGGGGGGAAATAAAGGAAAATTTTTTTCCTTTATTTCCCCCCCAAAAGCAGGTCGGGGAAACCAAACCAGGTCGAGGAAGGGCGCTGCACCTCCCTGAGCTTGTGGGGCTGGCCGATGTCTGCCTCAGGCGGCAGGCTGCTATCCGCAGCGTGGGGAGCCCTGCGGGGAACCCCTGCAGGACTCCCCACGCTGCGGATGTCTGTCCGGCGCGCGGGGCGCTCTGCTTCAGGGCGCCCACCCGCCGGGAGGCAGGCTGCTATCCGCAGCATGGGGAACCCTGCGGGGAACCCCTGCAGGACTCCCCACGCTGCGGATGTCTGTCCGGCGCGCGCGGCGCTCTGCTTCAGGGCGCCCCACCCGCCGGGAGGCAGGCTGCTATCTGCAGCGTGGGGAGCCCTGCGGGGAACCCCTGCAGGGCTCCCCACGCTGCGGATGTCTGTCCGGCGCGCAGGGCGCTCTGCTTCAGGGCGCCCCACCCGCCGGGAGGCAGGCTGCTATCCACAGCGTGGGGAACCCTGCGGGGAACCCCTGCAGGACTCCCCACGCTGCGGATGTCTGTCCGGTGGGCGGGGCGCTTTGCTCCCGAAGCGCCGGGCGCTCTGCTTTCAGGGCGCCTGACGCTCCGGGAAGCAGGCTGCTATCCGCAGCCTAGACATCCCTGCCGGACCTCCTGCAGGGCTGCCTGGGCTGCGGATGCACTCCCGAAGCGCCGGGCGCTCTGCTTTCAGGGCGCCCGACGCTCCGGGAAGCAGGCTGCTATCCGCAGCCTAGACAGCCCTGCCGGACCTCCTGCAGGGCTGCCCAGGCTGCGGATGCGCTCCCGAAGTGCCGGGCGCTCTGCTTTCAGGGCGCCCGACGCTCCAGGAAGCAGGCTGCTCTCCGCAGCCTAGACATCCCTGCCTGACCTCCTGCAGGGCTGCCCAGGCTGCGGATGTCTTCCTGAAGCCTGGAGAGCGAGAGGGGTCGGTGCGCACCCACCCCTCTCGCTCTCCAAGCTTCAGCGAAAGCCTGCATTCGCCCCATAGGACGCACCCAGATTTCCCCTTCATTTTTGGAGGGGGAAAAGTGCGTCTTATGGGGCGAAAAATACGGTATACATGCAATGGTTCCTTAGATATTTCTCTTCCTTACTCCCTCAAGTCAATTAATTCAAAGAGTTTTACAGTTGTTTCCTCAACTATATAGTGAGTTCCATGTACAATATGGTTGCTGGGAACAAATAGTGATATTGCCTTGGTGCCATGAATGAATTAATGAATGAAACTTTATTTGCATCAGCCGTCGGCCATAGCAACAAAAAGCATTGCGATATACACAGAACAAAATAAAAGTCGGTTATATAAAACACGGTTTAGGGTTCTGAATCAGCAGTCAAATAGTGGATCTTATTCTGATTGCCCCAGTTGGAAACCTTGCAACCTTTGCAGTCATCTGCGCCTCTTGATCTGCCAGGAGAAACGACACTGTGGCAGTGGTTGTGCGACCCAGAATGGTCAATCAAAGAGGCCATGTGTGCAGGCTTCCCAGCTGCAGGCATCTTCAAGACCACGTGAAGCAGGAAATGTGGACCTGACCGCACTGGCTGCCAATTAGCTCCCAGGCCCAATTCAGAGTGCGGGGTTTGACCTATAAAGCCTTTAATGGCTTAGGACCGCAATACCCAAAGCACCGTCTCTCCCCATATAAACCATCCTGGACTCTTTGTTCATTATCTAAGGCCCTTCTTCACGTGCTGCCTCCACATGAGGTCCAGAGAGTGGACACACGAGAATGGGCCTTTTCTGTAGTGGCTCCCCATTTGTGGAATGCTCTATGTGCTTAATACCTGACATGCTATCAGTCCACTACAGTAACAGAGGCATGTTTCTGCATGTGCACAATCTTAAGCATTTGAATGCAGAATAGTGGAACTACAGTGGTACCTTGGGTTACATACGCTTCAGGTTACAGACTCCTCTCACCCAGAAATAGTACCTCAGGTTAAGAACTTTGCTTCAGGATGAGAACAGAAATTGCGTGGCGGCAGCAGCAGGAGGCCCCATTAGCTAAAGTGGTACCTCAGGTTAAGAACGGACCTCCAGAACGAATAAGTTCTTAACCCGAGGTACCACTGTATTTTCTCTGTTCACACAAAGCACCATTTCTGCACATAATGTGATATGCCCATAGAGCTAGGTCAGTGGGTCTTCTGTGTATGCAAAGTTTATTTTTATTTAGGAAAGTTTTATAGCTTAATTTTTAAAACATCTCTTAAGTGGTAGGTATATACATAAAATAATATAAATCTCACTGCATGTGAAGTGGAGGGGGCAGGAACAGGACCCACTGCTTATAAGACCTCAGAGAGCTGCTGTTGCTATTGGTAAGGAAATAAAGGTGACTTACTTGGGGTTTATCTCTATTACTGCTGCACTGTTGTTCTGTAATTTTTTGTTTCTATTACATCACTTACCTGCATTATATATTGTTTTAACTATACAGTATACCACTTTGGGTATGCAAGTTTGAAAGTGGTATGTAAACAACCCACCATGTTATAAAACTTAAAATGACCCACCTGAGGGTTTTCACCAAGGGTCTTGCTGTCATAACATGAACGTTGTTTCATAATATTAATAATATTGTATGGAAAACTAACCAACTTAGCCATTTAGAACTTTAAGTAGATTCTTTAAGTATTTCTATTTATTGTGATACATACGCTAAGTTTTAGTTCATAAGCATTAAGATTTGCTACAAATTCTTTTTTTTTCATGCAGGGATTTATATTTTTTTCTGATTTCATTTCCTCACAGCCTTTGTTTAGATGTTTAAAAATTGCGTAAAATCTTTATTCTTTCCACTAGAGGGCAGATCAAGCTTGCAGATTTTGGGCTTGCTCGGCTGTATAGTTCTGAGGAGAGGTAAGTCCAATACTAAGTCCAAAGCTACAGGTCACTTCTTCTTGACAGTGTTTTGAGAAATTCCTCATAAGCAAATTTTAAAAGCCAGGTGAAGCGTTTAAAAAAGTTTGGTAATAAAAGTAGAAGAAAATAGTTATAGGGTTGAAATGTCTCCTCTTTTTCCAGGACACGTCCTCTTTTTCACGAGTAGAGTCCTAATAGTGAACCATAGTTAAAAGTAGAAGTTGGCAAATATGTTCTCTTTTTTGCTCTTCAAAATATGGCAGCCCTAGTTATTTTCCATGGCTTTAACCCATTTTGCTTATTTATGTGGTTTTATATCATTTGAATTAATGACTCTTGAATTAAATTCTTAAGCTTTTTATAGTTTATAGTCTATAAAAACCTCAGTTTGTTAGTTTAGGTCTGATTTGCTGTGTATACCTTTTTTAAATGGATATACTTATGTTTGGAATATATATTATATTATTCCACTGGTATTTAAATTACATCACACAATTATGTTACTTATTGTTAATTTTGGCTTGTTTAAAATATTATTATACAGCCTTTCAGAATACCACTTCAAGAGAAAAATAAAATGCAAATTTATATTGCTATTTAATCTAAATGGAGAGAGTTGTTCCATAATGGTGTTTACTGATTCTCAAGCCTGTACCTGTATTAGTTCAGTGGCCTTAACTTCATGACCATAGTAAAGCTTCACCTGTGCTGTAACCATTTAGACCAGGCTTCCTCAACCTCAGCCGTCCAGATATTTTGAGACTACAGTTCCCATCATCCCTGACCACTGATCCTGCTAGCTAGGGATCATGGCAGTTGTAGGCCAAAAACATCTGGAGGGCCGAGGTTGGGGAAGCCTGATTTAGACTGCAGGTGGGGTGGGGTGCTCATGCAATTGAATGATCCTCCACACAAAACACACAGCCCTGCAGCAGTGTGCACGACACAGTGTTTGAGTGAAGGGTGCCAGCTAAATCTATTTAACAGGCTTAGTTCTTATGAATGTTTTGTGAAGACCTATTCTGTAAGCCCCTTATTCTACCCTGAAGTGGAATATTTAGATACAGATACGTAACTATTGCCTCTGTGAGAATTGGGCCTATGCTTTTAAAATTGCTTTCTTCAAATAAGTAGCACGGGCATAAGGGATCTTATTAAGAAATCTCCATTTTCTGTAGACATATTTATAGATATAAAATGGAGGTCTTAATCTGGTGGTGGATGCTTAATCTGGTGGTGGATGCTCCATTCAGAGCCAGTGAACTTCAAAATGTTTTGTTTTCAAGCCAGTTCAAGATAGGTTTCCTTCTGTGTTTTGAATTGCTTGGGAATTAAGACTTGTATAGTTCGTAACTGAACTGAGAAGATAATAAAATAATTGTGGTTATTTTGAGGCAGACAAATAGTGAAAGGAAACCTGTGATTCTAGTGATGAGCACATTGTTTTTTAAGGTGTTTTTTTCTGCTTCTGAGTGGGATCAGGAGAACTGTGAGATGTTTTATCCCCCCTCCCCACCCCAGTATTTTGAGTTACTCATAGTAAATCATTTTTTGAGAAAATTCAAATTTGTTTTCTTTTCCAGTCGACCATATACCAACAAAGTTATCACTTTATGGTACCGTCCTCCTGAACTTTTATTGGGAGAAGAACGATATACACCTGCCATTGATGTCTGGAGCTGCGGGTAAGGCTTTTAATAGGAGCAGAATATTTTGCAACAACAAAGTTGTTAAAATGGTATTGATGAAAATGTTCTGTCTGTTTCTCCTCTCCTCCAGGTGTATCCTGGGTGAACTTTTTACTAAAAAACCAATATTTCAAGCAAATCAGGAACTTGCTCAGTTGGAGCTGATAAGGTCAGTTGTCATTTATAATGTTGGGTCTGTAACAGTCCCTCAGAAGCCCACAGTGAAATGTGCAGCTTGGTGTTGTTTAAAATAGTGAAACTGAAGTCCTTTCACAGGAAGGGAGGGCTTTTTTTTTCTTACACAGGCTGATGCTTACTTAGGAAGAAGTAACATTTATTTTTCCTTCTCATGTCCCCCCCCCCTGCATCTTCTGAGTTAATTAGCTAATTGTTGGTGGCAGGAGTAGTCATATTAGCCTTTGTTATCCACAGAACATCTTATGTTAGGCCTTCCTAGAGTCCCCAAGTCAGAGGAGTTCTCAATCTTGACTTCTAATACTACGAAATATGGAAGAACATTGATCTCTCTCTGTAAGAGGGCAATTTTCTTTTTCCTCTTGATACGGGACTCATAAAATAAAAGCTGTGCTCCAAAGAATGAGCCACTAGATGTCACTAGAGCATGTTCCAAAAGTGAGAGATGAAATGATTTTTTTTGTTGTTGCTTTATCTAGCTTAAAATAGCTGCTTGTCTCTTTTGTTGAACATTGAGAATGGATTTGATTCATTTCATTAACATGATGATGAATACCTGAACCACCTTCAGGGTGATAACTTAGTCATAACACTTGGGCTTCCTAGAGGCATCAAGCTGGCAACTGCGAGAACAGTTGGACTAGGTGGGCCACTGGCTCCTCTTATGCTAGCAGATCTCGTAGTACTAAAACTGGGCAAGAATACTTGAGATGATTTAGGTTATTAGAAAATTTCCCTTTTTCTTCTGTGCTGTAGAAGAATGAGCCTATCACTAATTCTGTTTACCTGCTGTTACATCAAAATATATTGGGCATGGCACAGATCAGTCTGTGTCCAAGTATTTTCTTCTTGTACCTTGATCCTAAGCAAGCATACCCTTGAACGAAACCTCACTGACTTGCCTAGTGGGAAAATATGTAGAAGAGAACAGCTCCTCTGTTTATCTTTTAAAAAGCAATAGCTTGATGTAAAGTCAGTGAGTAACCAGAGTTGCCATTTCACCAGTTTCCATCTTGGATAACTTAACTGTACAGTTAACACTAGCTAATAATAACCAATGTTTTGAGTTTCATCAAGTCTCTTCTTCACATCACCTTAATAGGCCTAAAACCAAATGGTCTCTTCGTCATGGGATATTCTTATCTGCCAAGTTCATTATCTTTGTATTTCTCTTCAGTTGCTTTATTTAAGTTTATAAGGTTCCAGGCTAAGTGAAATAGTCATCACATTCTCATTTTGATTCAGTATTTTTTACTCGTCCCTTTTAACCTTAATATCTACATGCATTCATTCAATGTTTTTCATACAGCCGCATCTGTGGGAGTCCTTGTCCTGCAGTATGGCCTGATGTGATAAAACTGGCATATTTCAACACCATGAAACCAAAGAAGCAGTATCGTAGAAGACTAAGAGAAGAATTTGCTTTGTAAGGAATGAGCTACTAATTCTGTTTTTTCCCTTCATTGATTTTGTTGAGTCAGAATTTGGCTTCTGCTTTTTCAAGCTATTAAAACTATGCTCTTAATATTCCCTTGATGCGTCTGCAGTTGGTACAGTTCATAATATCGTTAATGCTGGTCTGTTCTTTTTCATGGTTTCTACCCTCCAGTATACGGAGTGTGTGCCTGTGCAGATCCATCCATCTATATATCCATTAACTCTCGCCAGGGAGCTGGTACTTGTGCCCCTTTCCTCAAGGGGAGATTTTTAAAAATTATGTGCATGCTTTTAAAACTTATGAAAGGATTCATTCTTAAAATTTCATTTTATTCAGTTACTTTGGAACTCCCTGTAACTTCCAAAGCAAGGATATTATAGATAGAGTTTTCCATTCAGCTGGCTTCAATTTTCAACTGTTCTTTTAGTTACTGTGTGTCAGCAGAATGGATAGATAGATAGATAGATAGATAGATAATACTTTATTCGGCTATAAGCCCACAAGGTAAAACCAATCAATAAATAAAATAGCATTTTACATTCTAAAATATCAACTAAAATATTTCAACGCATAATCTCCTTCACATTACATACAATCTCTAGATGTACCGTATTGTGGCCTTGAATATAAAGATGGTGCATAGAGTTTACTAGATTTTTAATAGTCATGCAGCATTCCATGAAGTCTTTTATATGAAAGAACTGAATTCAAGAATCTGGCAACCTGTAATGTTCTATAAGAGTCAATGTCCTGGAGTAGATAGGCTAGATGCAATTCAGGTGGTTTAGCAACAGTTTCCAAAATGATTGAACTCAAAATCCTTGATCGGGGAACATCCAGCTTTTCCATGCTGACACAGCAGACATAGGTGAGGTATGGGAAGCACATAGAATGCTGCAGGTGGGCTCCGTTGGCACGCTGCTTAAAATGGACCTAACATATTAAGAAAATTAGGCAAAAACATTTATCCCCAACATCTAGTTTATATTGTGGAAAACAATCATGAGAACCCTCACATGCTATCTAAGGCTTATTCATTTTTTTCTAGTAGTCCCACTTCTTTGCAATCTCCATGTTTGGAAATATGACACCTGTTTTAATACCTTCCTCTCCTGATGCTGTTGAAGTCACAGGAATCCTTTTTGTAAACCGCTTTGATGTTTATGAAATATAGTCATGTGCTTATACCTTATGTGCTGTAAACTGCAGTTGTGCCTAAGTTTGTTAAATTTCTAAGATGCTTTGAATTTGCTCTTCTGAACGCAGTTAACTTTGAAATATCCTATTTTTGTAGTTGCATTCTTTGTTTTTCTGCAACTTTGAATTGCCACTGACAAGCAGCATATAAATTGAAATAAATTATAAGCCTGTGCTGTCAAAGGAAATTGCCTTGAATTTGCCCTGAAGTCTATAGCATGGAGTCCTAATTGTACAGTAAATTATAAAACTAAGTTCACCAAGCCAGCAAGTTAGAAGAGGTGGTTGAAAACACACAAAATTGAACTCTGATGAGAAATTACTTCACTTTATTCATCTTCTTGACAGTATTCCCGCAGCTGCACTAGATCTCTTTGATTACATGCTTGCTTTGGATCCCAGCAAGCGCTGCACAGCTGAACAGGCACTTCAGTGTGAATTTCTGAGAGATGTGGACCCTTCAAAGATGCCTCCACCAGAGTAAGTACCCCTCTCTAGAGTTCATTTGCTACAGAAACAAGATTTTAATACTTCAGTTCATACTTCATAAAACGTCCAGCGTTTAATGGCTCTAAAAAGTAAGGAGGATGGCTTTGGTATACAGTTGACTCACAACTTACCTGCATCTAACTTGTGCAAGTTCAGTCGTTAACACTCTTGGCCTATCAAAATAAAATAAAGGTGTGTGTATCGGTGTGTGTGTGTGGGGAGGGAAAGAGTGGGGGGAAATAGTGGCAATCTCACCTGCCATTGTACACACTTTGGGCAAGCATTTGGAGGTGCAGGGAGAGTATGTTTTGACTATATGTGATTTTGGCCTTAGGCACTGTCCCTAGAACTTAACTCCCGTATAAGTTGAGACTGCAATACCTGAAGGACCACCTCTGCCGATACAAACCGTCTCAGACTCTGTGTTCATCACCTGAGGCCCTTCTTCTTGTGCTGCCTCCACGTGAGGTCTGGAGGGTGGCAACACGAGAATGGGCCTTTTCTTTTCAATCAGGCCTTCTGCTAATTAATATTCTACAGGCTTATAAATGTCTCTGTGGGAAAGGAGAGTTATTGGTTTGCTGTTTTACTTGTTTAAATCCTGCGTTTTATTCTGTGGGGGAGAGGGATGGACCCTATGACTTCCTTTGAACAAGCAGGTTCATTCTGGAAGCCAAGGTTTGTTCTTGGGTTAGTCCTTGTAGAAATAAACTGTTAAGTGTTTGTTTGTATGTAATACAAAGCCTGTTGCTCTGTGGTTTGTTTCTCAGTTTCCATTGAGGCAGAGTGAAGAGAGCTTGATTTGAACAGTTGACATGAGTATGCTTCATATGTACAAGAAAGCCATAGTAGATTCAGACTATGGCTTACTGTTGCATGTGAATGGGGCCGTGTGCTTCTTCTGCACACATGATGGAGAAAAGAAAAAACTTGAAAAGATAATGTACAGGCAGCCCCCCCCCCCCGCTTTTGTTAACTTAAAATAATTTTGGCTACATCTAATGTATGTGGAGGGACGCAGGTGGCGCTGTGGGTTAAAGCCTCAGCGCCTAGGACTTGCCGATCGAAAGGTCGGCGGTTCGAATCCCTGCGGCGGGGTGCGCTCCCGCTGCTCGGTCCCAGCGCCTGCCAACCTAGCAGTTTGAAAGCACCTCCGGGTGCAAGTAGATAAATAGGGACCGCTTACCAGCGGGAAGGTAAACGGTGTTTCCGTGTGCGGCTCTGGCTCGCCAGGTGCAGCTTTGTCACGCTGGCCACGTGACCCGGAAGTGTCTCCGGACAGCGCTGGCCCCTGGCCTCTTGAGTGAGATGGGCGCACAACCCCAGAGTCTGTCAAGACTGGCCCGTACGGGCAGGGGTACCTTTACCTTTACCTTAATGTATGTGGAACATGACCATAAATATTTGCCTAAATGAGAAAGGTCAGCTGAGCTTGGCACCAAGATAGTTTACATAGCTATTGAGTGGTGGAATTCATACCTCGTATCTTATTGCTGCAAAGCTCCTCCACAGCACGTATTATCCTGTGTTGAACAGTTTTATTCCTGGTTTTTGTTAAGAAATGAAGGACACTGCAAAGCAGTGCCCCAAGTTCAAGAGCCCTTGGATGCTTTTGTTTCAGGTATGAGGTCTTATTGACTCATCACTAAATCTCAGATGTTATGATGCTTTCTGAAGTGATATATATATATATTTTACAGCCTTCCTTTATGGCAGGATTGCCATGAGCTATGGAGTAAGAAGCGCAGAAGGCAAAAGCAGATGGGCATGACCGATGATGCAACTAAAATTCCAAGGAAGGATTTGTCCTTGGGAATGGATGACAGCAGAGCCAACACACCCCAAGGCCTGCAGACCTCTTCTCAACTGAAAATGCAAGGCAGTTCTAACATAGCACTTGGTCAGTAATTTCTTATTGTTTAAATTCATGTACAGCTTCCCAAACAAATCTGCAGGGCAATGAAATTTAACTTAGGGTTTTGTAACAGTTTTTCTACAGGCAACCTGTGTATGTGCAGTCTCATTCAGCTTAGTATATTTCTGTTGTAAGACAAATGTGGGTATGTCCCATTGACTTCATGTGAACATGTTGCAGGAACTGACACCTTTGTATAGAAGTTGCTTGTCACCAGATACCTTTAATGTGTCTGCATCTAATGCAGGGGTCGGCAAGGTTTACCTCGCCTGGGCCAGTTCACTCCTGCGGAGATCGCTCTGTGGGCTGGATCGCGTCTGCACAGATGCGATTTCCGGCACCGCAGAAGCCAGTCCCTGCTCCACGCTGTGCGGGGTTTAGCGCGGGGGCTTGCCAAGCGGGCGGCTCGGTTCAGGGGTGGCTCGTGGGCTGTTTAAACACAACCCTCTTGAGCCACTTGTGGCCCATGGGCTGCAGGTTGCCAAACCCTGATCTAATGTCTTAGCTTCATTATCAGATTTGCCCAGCCTTGAAAATAATCAAGAGGAAAGGAAGATTGTTCACCTTACCTTTTATTGTTGAAGCCCATAAAGAACAATAATTGACATATTTTTGTGCCAGACACAGAGAGCTGATCCCTTAGGAATTTATTGTCCCTCTTCTTTGCCACTGGAGTATTTATCTATTGCATTTATATATAGTGGTACCTCAGGTTACATACGCTTCAGGTTACAGACACTTCAGGTTACAGACTCCGCTAACCCAGAAAAAGTGCTTCAGGTTAAGAACTTTACTTCAGGATGAGAACAGAAATCGTGCTCTGGCGGCACGGCGGCAGCAGGAGGCCCCATTAGCTAAAGTGGTGCTTCAGGTTAAGAGCAGTTTCAGGTTAGGAATGGACCTCTAGAATGAATTAAGTACTTAACCTGAGGTACCACTGTACTACCTTTTTCTTCCAAGGAGCTCAAGATGGTTTACATGGTCCTCATTTTCATCCTCACAACAACCCTGTGAGGTAGCTTAGCCTAAGAGATGCTGATTGGCCCAAGGGAGCTTCATGGCTGAGTAGGGTTTCGGACCCTGGTCTCATAGGTCATGGTCCAACATTTACCATTACTCCACACTGGCTCAGAGTGTAGATCATGCTGAATATGCATATTATCTTCCAGCAGAGAAGAGGGCTTACACAAAATGGTGGTTGGCTCTGCATAGTCACCTGGTGGCAACAAGCTTCTGTCTTGAGAATGTATTTGTGTGTGTACATTCAACCACCCACCATAGCCTTTTTGGGCTATTCCATGATTTCCTGCCCTCGTGTCCTTTATGTTCAGTGACAGGTAGACGCAGCAAGATGAACAAGAGGTAAGGTCATCAAGGTTAGGAAAGTGTGGTTTTGCAACCAGACAACTAGGAATGTTTAGGAAATGGTGAGAGAAAACCATTCAAACATGTTTTCCTTTGTATGTCAAAATTTATTTTGAGGTCATTTTGCTGAGATAATACCTTTTCCCAAAGTGTAATGTACAAATTCATTTAATTTTTAATTTCATCTGTGCTGGTGAAAGCAAATATACACCTGATTTATGAGCTTCAGGTATAATAGGAAGAAAGTGAAAACTTAGAACAACTACTGTTCTGTGAGTTTGGATATAAAAGGAAAACAGAAACGTTCATTCTCTTCCTCCCTAGAGTGTGTAGGATGCTCATTGTGATATTCTAAGCCAAGGTTTAGGTAAACATCTGAACAGTCATTGTCAATTAATTTTGCTTTGGTCCTTACCTATGGTCATATTAAACACCTGTTTTTGTTTTGTTTTCAGTGAAAGGAGGCAGTGGTCAGCCACTAAATCAAAATGAAGTGGCCATTCTCCTAAACCTGCTTCAGTCTAAATCCAGTATTAACATGGCACAATTTGCTCAAGTGCTGAATATTAAGGTGAATCCTGAGACTGAGCAACAGCTGAATAAAATAAACCTTCCAGCTGGTATTTTGGAAGCAGGAGAAAAACAGCCTGAGCAGGAGCAGCAGCAGCAGCAACAACAGCAACAGCAACAACAACAGCAGCAACAGCAACAGCAACAGCAGCTCCCACTGCCTCTCTCACCTGACCAGGAGCCTTTAAAACAAACTGCAGCTTCTTTGCCTCCTGCGCAGCCAGCTCAACTGACCCAAGCAAAGGTTGACACTGAGGTCACTCAAGCAGCTGTGCAGAGTGCGTTCACAGTTTTGCTATCTCAGCTACTAAAGACTCAGCAAGTGAAGCAAAAAGAAAACTTGTTAGAAGAAAAGGAGAATGGATCAGGAAATGAGATGCTTTTACATCCCAGGCAACCTCCAGAACCAAGTACGCCTGCATCTGGTGGCACCTGGGAAGATGCAGAATCGCCAGTATCCATTTATCCCCATCTTATCAAATCATTATATGCACATGCAGGTAGGAGAGAATGTATTTACTTGTTATGTGTTTTTTCTGCTGCTACTCCTGTCAAAAATGGGTAAATAGTAGAGTATTCTATAATGAAAATGGTCTGACATAGGCCCTTGTAGTAGAAGCTCATTATTGCAGTATAACAGCATAAAATTGGGGCCTGGCAATGCAACCTTTACAAACGGAGGCTGGAATCCAGGGAGTTGTACTTTTACAGTGGGGTTTTTTTTACTTTGCAATATGGCATAGGGGCTTATTCCATAAGCTTTTGACACCCCTTTTGACATCCTCCTCACTTTCAAAAATGGTTTGGGATGCAGCACGGGGGGGACGGGGGACTGTGGCTCATTCGAGCAAAACATGCCCTGACAATCCTTTGGCCTGCAAAGATCTTTTGATACTAGCCTGGGTGTAGTTGGTTCTGTTCCAGTCAGTGTAGTCAAAATTCACTGCCACATGAATAGCAAGATATACAAATATTGAGGGTATATTAAAATAGAGCAAAGTCTTATAGTGATGTTTCATATTCACTCATTAGATGTGCTTATGGGACATGGGTGGCACAATCCGCATCATGGGGTGAGCTCCCGTTGCCCTGTCCCAGCTTCTGCCAACCTAGTAGTTCGAAAGTACACCAGTGCAAATAGATAAATAGGTACTGCTGCGGCAGGAAGGTAAACAGCGTTTCCGTGTGCTCTGGCTTCCGTCACGGTGTTCCATTGCACCGGAAGCGGTTTAGTCCTGCTGGTCACATGACCCAGAAAGCTGTCTGTGGACAAAGACCAGCTCCCTCAGCCTGAAGTGAGATGAGTGCTGCAACCCATAGTCACCTTTGACTAGACCTAACCAACCCTTTAACTTACGTGGTATTCATTTTCTTGCTCCAGTGTTTGAGAAGGTCACGTACTTTGCTCCAGACAAAGTAATACTTTATTTCCAATGGAATCAATGAGGCTTTAACTTAAGTCCCATTGATTTTAATGTGACTACAGCATGACAGAATTCTTCAGCCTCTGATTGACATGCTGTAGGAAATCTATGTCTTTCTGTGATCAAACTTAAGACATTCAACAACGTACTCTTAATTTCTTGTTTGATGAACCAATATGTGGTTACAGATCTCATTTTGAATTCTTTAAAAATCCATTTAGGACAAGAGGACTTGGTCAGGCAACCTGAGATGAGACCCCAGACGCCAGAGGAACGACCTCGCATCTTGCCCCCAGACCAGCGCCCCCCTGAGCCACCAGAACCACCACCTGTCACTGAAGAAGATCTTGATTATCGGACAGCGAACCAAAACCTGTCTTCACTTAGTAGCTCTTCAGGGATGGATCCTCATGCTGGAGTGAAAGCAGCTCTTCTACAGCTGCTTGCTCACCATCAGGCTCAAACAACGGAGAAACCAGCAACATCTAGTATGGATTTCCAATCAAGAGACTCTTTTGTAGCAGGTCCAGATTATAAGGATAGTTTTGGGTCATCTACATTCTCCTCTGCTCATTACAGCAGTAGTGATGGAATAGGAAGTGGATCGTCTGGGACACTAGAAAGGGGAAACTTCATTGGAAATTCAGATGTTCAACCCTTGGAGACCTACAGTACTGCTTCATCTCACTCTAGTGGTGCCCCTCCGCCTCCTGCCTTTTCAGAACCATTTCATAGCTCAGTAACTGGTTATGGAGACATTTACCTCAACACTGGTCCCATGCTATTTAGTGGTGATAAGGACCATAGATTTGAATATAGCCATGGTCCCATCACAGTTCTGGGTAACAGTGGTGACACATGCACAGGGTCTGAAAGTACTCATTCCTTGTCCTCAAAGACACAGAACTATAGCTATGGAAGTAATTTACAAGAACCCCCCGGCAGTGTTAGCCACATGCATGGACAAACGTGGACTTCGCCTGCCCAAGGACCTGGATATTCACAAGGATACAGGGGACACATTAGCACATCAAGTGTCAGAGGACGAGGCAGAGGATTGCCATATTGAGCATCTGTTTCTTTCTTTTTCCCTCAGGCACATCGTTTTTACCTGGAAAGACTTCGTAGCTGTGATTTCAAAGCAGCAATCCAATAGACTTGAATAATGTTAATTCAACAGCTTTATTTTTATGTGGAAAAGGGTCTTGCATACAATAAGAAATTGCTTACAATTCATGCTGTTCTGAGAACCAGATAATTGATTGTACATCTTTGCAAATTCTAGCTATAAATTTTATATTTTGGCAGTTAAGTCGATGCTAAATTTAGGGACATCAGCTTTTTATGGCACATTGTCAGATCTGAACTATGCACACACTTGTGCTTTTTTTTGTAAGTTTGGACCAACTTTTATGTAAAAATTTTACAACAATCAAAGCAGGGCACTGATTTATTTGGTATTTCTTTTTACAAAACTACCTTTTAGTCAAAAAGTCACTGTCAGTCTTTGCACTGCTTTCAGTGTTATCTGTGGAAGGAGTTCTTTGTGCTCATTTCAGACAATAAAACACAGTCTTTCTTGATATAACAGTTTTATACATATTTGGGCATCGATTTGATTTACTTTCAAAGTCATTCGTCCAGTAAAATATCCTGTCCATCTTCCCAGCGTTTGTATAAAAACTGTTTTACTTGAATGGTAAGTGCCTTAACGATGTAAGCTTAAGGTCTGAAGAACATTTCATTAAATTCAAAAGGCTGTTGGAAGGTACTTTGTAGTTTGATACAAATATTTAATATTTACACTACATTCAGAGTAAATTATGGACAAGGGGAATAGATGGCATTCTTTATGGGATTCTTACAAGCAGTTAGAAAAGTCAAATTAGAAAAACTTTCTCTTTCCCAAATTACAACTATCCCCTTAATGAATTAAGTGAAGAAAATTGAGAATGTATGGACAGTAATGAAGAAAGGTAGGTTTCCTTCCATTTTCTGTAAGAGCTCTTATTCTAATTCCTTTACCAAATAAAAGTTAGTGTCCTGTTTTATTCAAAATAGTCTTCTTATTAAAAAAACAACAGAATAGCATATTGTTATATCAAATTAACAATAACTAGTTTTGTGTTGGAAAACTGACACCTGCTTTTTTCCACATAATTTGCTGCAGAATGTAACCAGAGTTACATAACCAGCATTTAATGCAATGAAATTAATAGGCAGTTAAGACTTATGAAAACTGGGACTGTGCCAACCAATTCTGTATTAAACTATTCCACTAACTTGCTCCTTGATTTGAATCTGTTTTGAAATTTCATCACATGTTCAGTCTAAAAGCAAAAGATGCTTCAAGGAAGTACCATTCTGGCTCCAAAGATGATGATTTCCAGCAATATAAAATGGTTCTGTGAGAATGAGACTCAGCCAGGAGACTGGCTAGGCTTTCTGTGTACTGAAATGTTTTTAAATGACCATATTGGAAAAACAGTTCCCAACTGATTATCCAGTTGATAAGTTAGTGCACATGTAGCTATTTTCTAAATATGTAATGTTTCTATGAACAAAATTACAAATGTAGTCTTGTCAGCTGTGACTTGCATCTTTTAGAAGCAAACCTAACATTGTCTGCTTCAAATTCTTGACTTAAGTGAATATTGCATTGTAGGGTGTCAAATTTGTTGGAACTCCCCTGTAAATATGACATTGGTCATCTGCAGTATCGTTTAGAGAATCCTGACTGAAAATAAAAGCAGCTAAACTGGAAGAAAATACTTAAGCTTAGCAGCTTGTGTTGACGCATTTCATATAGAAGATGCTGGGTTTGGAACACATCTTCCTCAATAAATCAGTTTAGTAAAGGCCTGCTCAAAAGTGAGTAAAAACAGCAATAGCACTATGCTAAAACTTTTAGTTAGTATCCTACCTCTTCCCAGTTTCCATTCATGCACAATCTAGCAAAATAAAGATTGGTTCAGGTCCAGTTCTCTGGATTTCATTTTCTGATTGTAATTTCTGGCGCTGCATTGGAGCCCAT
Source organism: Podarcis gaigeae (assembly GCF_964106915.1). Classification (NCBI taxonomy): domain Eukaryota; kingdom Metazoa; phylum Chordata; class Lepidosauria; order Squamata; family Lacertidae; genus Podarcis; species Podarcis gaigeae. The sequence continues at coordinate 57,422,992 of NC_139688.1, forward strand.
TCTTTTTTTTTTTTAATATCTTTATTGTCATTGCCCCCTCTCAGGGACAACGAAATTACTTGTCCCCCTCTCAGGGACAACGAAATTATTCCAAGTGGCGTCCTGCATTGGACAATACTTTCCTTTGGGAATGTGGAAGAAAGAAGGGGCTCCAGTCTAGGCAGAACCCATGGCTTTTTAAGCAACCTAGAACATGTTGTCCACCCCACTTAATGCTGCAGAGCCAAAGGGGAATCTATATCAAAAGTTTCAAAACTTGGGTAATAGTTGGACTTGTGGATATTGCTGGACTACAACTTCCATCATCTGTAACCACAAGCCATAATGGCTTGAGCTAATGGGAATTGGAGTTTAACATTTGGAAGGCTATAGGTTCCCCCGCCCTGTTATAAATACATGTTTGAATCAAACTGTTCTGCTGTTCCCAAAATCCTGCAAACATGGACAAAGGCCAGCCTCTCCAACTCAAGGATTCAACGGCTTCTGGATGTTGGCGTGTTCTTTTGAATATTCCATAAATCTGATGGAATCTGCTTCACTAAGGAAACAAAATCTAGAGCAGGGTTTCCCAAACTTGGGTCTCCCAACTGTTGTCACACTACAACTCCCATCATCCCTAGCTAGCAGGATCAGTGGGAATGTATTCCAAAAACAGTTGGAGACCCAAGTTTGGGAAACCCAGCTCTAGAGAGAGGTGCTTTGGGGATTTCAGTTCTGACATGCATCAATACGTCTTCAGGAATAAGTCAAATATAATTTCATACAAGGGAAGCTTTATAGATTGACCTAAGAGGGTGGTAAACTACCTGGTCAACTGCCTTTTTCAGTGTTCTTGAATTTTCTAAACCTTAAGAGAAGATAGGTGAAATGGCACTCTGTAGCACACTTGCTAACAAAAGCAAGTGGCAAAGCTTTCAATACGAGGAAGCCATCTTTCTCTGTGCAGAAGACAAGACATCCATTCAAGACATCCATTGGCACCTGGAAGGAACCATTCCTCTGTGTAACAAATTACTAGGGAGCATTTTTCATGTAATTTTGAGGACTTGTAGAATTCAGATTCTTCGCTATTAAAAACTGAAGCCTAAATATAAGAAGTACAGACTTGGGAAACACATGAATGACATACAAATGAGCTATGCTTAAGATTATATGTTCCACACTAGATTTTTATAAATTAGTAATAAGGCTTGACAGAAGTAATGCCACCCTGAAATTTATTACCTTTTATCTGCATCTCAACCCAAGTTGAAAAGGATGCAGTGCTTTTTTTCTCTTTCCAAAGTTTCTTTGTTCTTTAATGACAGTATGGGACCCTCCATCTTGCCTCCTTAATGCTAGGCTGAGAGAGATTACGCCTAGGAAAAACGTCTTTATTATTGCTGAATTACACTTGAGGATAAATATTCCGTACAGAAACCTCTGCTTATGCCACCTCACCCCTTCTAGAGCTGGCAAAAGGTTGCTTTTAAGTAGAGACAGCACTGTGATTGGTGGAGATTGTTTAAAGTTGCAGCGACTGCCCAGCAATTCCTTTGTCATCAGATTGGTGATAATCTTCCCTTCTCATCTGATCTGCATGGATTAATTCAAGAAGGGGACCTGTGTGTCTCTCTGTGTGTAGTCACAGCAGTTGTTGGCATGCAGTCCCTCGAGGGCTGGTCAAAATCAAATGCAAGCCTCTGGGCAAAAAACACGGGTTGTTTACAACCCTTGACGTAAACAGTAAACATGTTGAACATCTTCATAATGCACTTGCTTATAATTTAGCCTCCATACACCCTCAGTTTACCTTAGCCTTTCCATCCTAATTCTCTTCTTGTGGAATTGTAGCTAGTGGATTCTCTTTCCTTGGAGGATTTTAAGCAGAGGTTGGATGGCCATCTGCCATGTGTGATCTAATTGAGATTTCTGCATTGCAGGAGGTTGGACATTTCTATGAGACATTGAAAATGGGTTAGTTTAATAACCCAACAGTGTTCAAGGCATACCTTATTCAATAGTGTGGTAGCTGCTAACCACACTGCCATATAGCACCTACTATTTGCCTTAGTTATTTCCTGTAAATCAAGTTACCTTGCATTAACCTCAATTGTAAACCATTTTTTATTGGCTCTCAAATGATACAGTTGTATTAAATTCAGTTTATTTAAGAATAATTTGGCTTAAAAAGAGAGATTACTCACATGAATTGGCTAAACAAGTAGAAGGGGGCTGCAGGTTCATTGGAACACTTAAAATCCACCAGTAACATAGATGGCAGCTGTTCAAATGTTACAGCTCCCATGTGATGAGCTGCTTGTCAGCAATTTCCACAGCCTTATATTGCATATAAACACAAGCTTTAGTAGCTTAAGATTATATGTTGTTTGTTAATGCATGTTCTTGGCACTGCTAATTGCTAACTCAGATTTCAGAAGGCTAATCTGGTTTCAATGACTAGCAAATGCAAGTGACTCATGAGTAATCATACGGGGAAATGAGATGTTTTTATTGTGAAAAGACTTGTCCCCAAACAATGTAGAACTGATGCTTCGATTTCAACAGCATCTTTATTTAAAAAATCAAAATCAAATCAAATCCATACCCTTTGGGAACATTTTGTATTATAAAAATCCAAAACAGTTGGTTATTTGATTTCTAAAAAGTACCAAACATTAAACTGTGCTGATACACTTTTACATACATACCCTCTGTAGCTTTTGAAGTTCACAATTTAGCCTGCTACACAGAGAAAGCTGCATCATAGGCATTGGACATTATCCAACAGCTCTGTATGCAAACCTCTAAATCCTTTTTTAGAACTAAATCTATTTGGGGGTGAGCTAAAAAAAAAAAAGTGTTGTCTGAATGCACCTCTAAATTATGTGCATAACCAACTCATTGCTAGATTTCCTTATTAAAATATTTAATTCCTCCATTAGATTTAAATTAGGAAAAATGTGAATGTTTATACTTTCCATTCCTGCTGGTGTAGCAGCAGTAATATAAAATAAGTAGTCCAGAAGTTATAAGCACAGCTGGTGAATAAATCCACCATGAAGGCTACAGAAATAAAGTCATGAAAAGCTGCATTTTTTTTAACTGAAGCAAGTCCAGTTACTCAAGTGTCTACAAAGCCAAGTAGCACAAAATGTATTGTTGTGAGGTTTCAAAAAATAATCAGACTCAAGTTAGTTAAAGATTTTGGACTAACTTATTTCATTCTCTATTAATCTGCTTTTGAAATGTAGAGCAAAAACCAAACTAGCAAAGCCCAGTCATCTTGTACTCCTAAATAAAAGTCCTAACAAAAGGTGACATTTGAAAAACAGACAGAAGCAGTGTATTTATCAGGTGCACAAAACCTACTTTCCCCTAGGTTTCCCCAGTTCTACTTAGTGGCTTATTTAAATAAGGTAATTTTTGTATGCAGGTTCAACATGGATTTTTATAAGGTGGTCTTTTGCTACAAATTAGTAAAATTTTGTTCCCAAATAGAATTTTTCAAATACAAAAATATATAGGTATAGATGACTTTCTGAACAGAAGAGGTTGCAAGATTGGCAATTCTAATGTTAAACAATTTTAGCAGATATTGTGTAATAGCTTCTGTAACCTGCACGTATTTACAGGCTGCAAGAAATTTCAGTAGCATTACCTCTAGTATGACTTGACAAAAGGCAGTAAGCATTTGTGAGTTTTACAAAACATTTATTTTAAAACCTTGTTCTAAAAATGTTCAAACCTAAAATATACCACTTTCTCGGGTTAATATTGTATAATATGGCATGGAAGAGATGAATATAAGAAACTGACACAGACTGATTTGCTGGTGACTTAAGAATACTTTGCTTTCCATAGGCGGATGTCCCACTTCCATATGGTCAGTTCAAATAAAAGCATTTTCTAAGTTCTTTATTACTTGCCATCTTACGTATGAAGGTTGCCCCAGTTTTCTCACAGTTGTTTTTTCACTTGCATAAATGTTAACTGAAATACCTCCCCTTTTTGCCAGTGTATGTGGTTTGATCACTGCTGTATTGCTGGTTAACATCCGTAACGGATATGGGCTCTAGGCCAGCCCAGGGGTCTTCAAGCATTGAAGGTTTGTAATAGTTTTCCACATCATCATTAGACACTCTTTTCTCTCTACCGTGTGGTGTTCCCAATGGGGTAGATGTCCTGGGTGATCCCTTTGAGAGAAAAGCCATGAGGAAAAGGAGTAAACAGTCTAATTAGATGCTGAGCTTTCAGAAGGTGTTCAAGACCTGCTAAATGCTATAAGTTATTGTTTTCCTTTTAAAACAAGTTTATTTTGTATAGATTAATCACTAGCTGTCCATGTAAACAGGAGTTTTAAAGTGCTTTGGTAATTTGTATTTTGTTTGTCTTAGAACATAATATAGTGTAAATTCTGTGACTACAGAAGGTGCAAATAGTAGGTCTGTATTAAAGCAAGTACAGAAGGTTATAAACAGCTGCATCTTTTAATGTTCAAAACAAATTGGCTGGTACTCAAGGCTTTCAGTGTCGTGGCATTTCTCAGATTTCCATTTCCAGGTGCAGCTTGTGACAATCTCTTACTGCTTCAAGGGTACCCTGATTCCAATGGAGGCACAAGAGGCTGCAGCGGGAGGGAAGGCTGATAAATCCCTGTGTGTGGTGTAAGCCTTGTAAGCAGCCTGTTGGATACAATTTATGGGAATGATAGCAAGCAGCCAACTGGGCTTTGAATGCAACATTTGTATAATTCAGGTTTGGAAAGACCCACGCATATGCTCTCTCAGGGGCAGGAGCTTCCTGCAGCCAATCAGAAGCCATGCTTTGGTTTCCGAATGTTTTGGAAGTCAAACGGACTTCTGGAATTGATTCCATTTGACTTCCAAGGTACGACTGTATTATGCAATACAAGTTAGATACATTCTAGGTAGAAAGCTCACAATGTAAGTATCCATTTTAGATTCTATGAACCACACATACAGGGAGTGGATTATGTTCTATATAAATCAGTGGAATATAGCTGTTTAGTCTCAGAAGCTACATTTCCCATTTTAAACTAGGAGCACTTAATTTTCAAACAACAAACTTTCACCAGTTCATCAATTTTCTTCCCAGTCTTGCTAAATTAACAGTGTCTTAATTTGGCTGGTTTGGAAAACAAGCACGTTTTAATCCAGTTATTGCAGCTCCTGCTTATGAGTTCATTTTGTTTTGTTAATATATTACTAAGCACCACTGGTTAGGTTTGATTTCAAAGCTGTTTAGTATTTCTTAAAATTTAGAACTTGCATTTATCAGTTGGTCTAATAAAATGATTTTTCTTACTTGGCTCTTTGCTAATTGGTGTAAAGAGCCAACACTTGCCTCCAAGACTTTTGTGGTAACCTGGGCCTTCAATGGCCAGTAACACGTATTTTTCAGAAAATATTTAACTGGAAAATTTTCTGTTTGTATCAGAAAACTTTCTGATGTCTCAGCACAGGAGTGTGGTTGGAACTCAAACTCCCAGGAATGATAGGAGCTGCCCCCCACATCTGGAGGGCCACGCGATAGCCACCAAGAGAGGGATCAAATTCAACACATTTATTTTACTTGCATTTAGAAAACAATGCAAAACTTTGGAATTGACCAGCTTGCCAGATATTGTACTGCATTCAGTCTAGTGACTAGGCTGCAGATGATTTGTCACCAATTTGCAAAACCAGTCTCCCTCGGTAGGTGGCGGATTTTCCTTCCTTGGAGGTATTTAGGAAGAGGTTGGGTGAGTGCCATTGGTCATGGATGCTTCAGCTGAGATTTTCCTACATGGCAGGGGGTTGCACTAGATGACCTTGGCAGGGCCAGATTCAGGTTTGATGAGGCTCTAAGCTACTGAAGGTAATGGGGCCCCTTATATCTCCAGCTGTCCTTTGTCAACAACAAATTGTTGCTGCTTTTTGTGTTGAATATACAGTGGACCCTCCGGATACGAATTGAATTTGTTTCGGGGGTCTGTGCACACCCCCAAAAAATGTAACTAGAGGCGCCGCTTCTGCGAACGTTTTCTGGGTTCGTAACCTGAAAGTTCCGAAACCAGGGTGGTACAAAACTGGAGAGTCCACTGTTTCAGGTCCAAATGTATGGATCTAATAGGTATCTATTGATGCTTTTGAATTATGGTGCTGGAGGAGACTCTTGAGAGTCCCATGGACTGCAAAAAGATCAAACCCATCCATTCTTAAGGAAATCAGCCCTGAGTGCTCACTGGAAGGACAGATCCTGAAGCTGAGGCTCCAGTACTTTGGCCACCTCATGAGAAGGGAAGACTCCCTGGAGAAGACCCTGATGCTGGGAAAGTTGGAGGGCACAAGAAGAAGGGGACGCCAGAGGACGAGATGGTTGGATAGTGTGTTCAAAGCTACAAACATGAGTCTGACCAAACTGCGGGAAGCAGTGGAAGACAGGAGTGCCTGGCGTGCTGTGGTCCAGGGGGTCACGAAGAGGTGGACATGACTAAACAACAACAAATAGGTATCTAAAGCCATCTGCGCATAACAAAGTATGTGTTTTATCAAAGCAATTGTTGAACTGAAATACAATTAGGAAGAAGTATATTAATAGTGAAGGGGGGGGCAAGAGAGTGGGGCCCTATATCGCTTATTTAGCTTATACGTAAATCGGGACCCCTTTCCACACTTCTATTCTTCCAATGGCAGAGTTGGAAAGGGTACCTAAGGGTCATCCAGTCCACCCCCCCCCCCGCAGCCATGGGATGGGACCCGGCTGCTTCCCTACCTGGCTGAATCTCCGGAAGCCCCCGGAGTGCGGCTGCTTGAAAGGCGGCTGCTGCTGCTGCTGGAAGGCTCCTCCTCCTCCCCCGGGGGACCTGCCGCCCCCGCCGTAGGGGCTGGCGCTGCGGGGCCTGCGCGGCGAGGGCCCCCCGAAGTCGTAGGGCCACGCGCGGTGCCCGTAGGGGGGCGTGTGCCGGGGGCTCCCGTAGCCCTGAGGGGAGCCCGCGAAGGGGGGGCCGCCGCCGCCTCCTCCTCCTCTGTCCGGGTGGGGGCTGCGGAAGCCGGAGCAAGGGGGCGTGGGGGGCCGGAAGCCCGGCCGGTACATGGCGGCAGCCGGCGGCGGACGACGACCCGCGGGAGACCTTCCGGGGGGCGGGGCTCCTGCCAAGCGCCCGCAGGAAGGTCCGCCGCCGCCAGCCCCGCCCGCAACCGCGCCCAGTGCCCAACGTTCCGCGAGAAACATGGTTCCGGCTCCCGCATCTGGCCCCATTTGCAAGCATGCGGCTTAGCTATGTACAGAGGTTTACGTATAAGCCTGGTTTACGTATAAGCTTAGGGCCCCACTCTTTTGGGCCACCCAAAAAAAATTAAAGGGGAAAAAATGGATGTACATTTCCAAAATAGAAGATAAAAAACAAATAAAATAAAACCCACACAACAGTTTTGTGTTGTGTAGGCTCCTATGATGTAAGTCAAGCTTCCTCAACCTCAGCCCTCCACATGTTTTGGGACTACAATTCCCATCTTCCCTGACCACTGGTTCTGCTAGCTAGTGGGAGTTGTAGTCCCAAAACATCTGGCAGGCCAAGGTTGTGGAAGCCTGATAAGTAATGGGCCTGGCCTGCTAGCCTGCTCCCTAAAATATCACCGGTTTGCTCATTTTTATATATAGGGTGCCTACATTCTGCATGTGCAAATGGCTTTAGATACCTATTGGGTCCATAAATTACAATATAGCATATATTAAACACAAAAAAGCAACAATTTGTTGTGGACAAAGGACAGCTGGACATATAAAGGGCCCCATTACCTTCAGTAGTTTAGGGCCTCAACAAACCTAAATCGGGCCCTGCACAGAGGTTATTTGCTCGGCTGGTTTTGTGGGGCATTTGACCGTGCACGGAGTCATCCACATGGCACAGAAAACAAACATGGAAATCTTTTATGTGGCCAATTCAGCTCACACTCACAGGGTATAACTTCAGCCTAAAGGGTTGTTGTTGTTCTTGTTAACTCCATTTAGCTCCCAACTGAGCATGCAAAGGATGGCAGCCTCAGATTTGTTTGTACTTGTTTGGATATTTTAAGAAGTAAATGCCATTGGACTCAGGAGAGTTGCCCTTACCCGCTAGACTGAGGTGAAAAAGAGGAGGACATAGCGCTGAGGTGAAGCTCCCCAAACCTTGATTAAGTTCTAACACTTACATTATCTTAAAATTATGGATGCCTTGCACCCAGAAGCTCTTGCATCCCAAAAACAACACAGAGTTGTCACAATCTGGAAGGGAAACAGGTGGATATTTCCCTAGCATGTAGAGCGAATAGGATACATAGAGGGCCATCAGGCATATGTTGAAAGGCACAAAGCCTCTGTCCTAGGTTAAAAAATAAAAAAAGCAAACTAGTTGACGCCAACTTTATAAATATATGTTGGCTGGCTACTGGGCATAAAGATCCAAAGAGCAAAGGAGCACCAGGGAGAGGTAGGTTTAGGATGCAGGATGTTGTGCTTCTGTGTCATTTAACAGCACAATCCTACCCCTCTCCTACTCCTAAGCAGATGAGACCGTTGAAGGGGGGGTGGCCCTTAGCAAGGATTAAATGTCTTTTCTTTCTTGCCCGCTACTAATGTTCTTGTTTCTAGGCCCATAATGTTTCAATAGAGTTGTGTGTGTGTATGTATCTGTATACAGATAGATGTGTATAAATAGATCTATAGATATATGTGGATATCTATATAGATATTATATCGTTCAACATTTATCCAAGGAAAATAAGGGATTAAATCAGTAAATCCTGTCTTCTGTAAATCCAGAACAGGGACACTTGGAGGGTCTGTAGATACATATTTTAAGGTGTGTGTGTGTATCCAGTGCTTTTTTTCTGGGGGGGGGGGGACGCAGGGGTACACATACCCCTAAACATTTTGTGAATATTTGTACTTGTGTCCATTGTATTTATTTTTCCCAGTTTGAACTATAAAACGGTGATTTTATTAAGTCAAAATGAGAGTACCCCTAAACATTTTTTTAGAAAAAAAGCAGTGTATGTCTATAAATAGATACCGATCTAGTATTAGATTTGTGTGTGCATGCTATATTGTATCTCTATTGTATCTAGACACAGATGTATAGTTTTAATTCCATCAATGTTCAACTGCTGTCTTAATGTTTGATTCCCCGCTCTCCCTCCCCGTGTCGCTAAGCTGTTCTTCTGTGTTATCTGTAAGCCGTCTTGGGGGGGGGGGGAGGCGGGGTATAAATAAACGCATAACAACGACGATGGGGGCAAGGAGCGCAGATATAAAATGGCCGGGGGGGGGGGGCTCCCTTTGCGCCTGCGTCCTCCGCCTCTCCCTCCCGAGCCTGGAGCGCGCAGGGCGGCTGCGCGGGAGGCGCACGCGGCGGGCAACTTGGGGCCAGAGTCCAGAAGTTCTGCCCAAGTGGGCGCTGCTGGTGCAGCTGGTGGCCTCGCAGCCTTGCCCTGGCCCGGCTTGCTTCCGCAGGGATGCTGGGCGCTGCTCTGGGCCGGGGGAGCCGGCGCCTGCCGCCCCTCGTGGCGCCGCTGCTGCGCCCCCCGCAGCCCGCCAGGCTCCCCTCCCGGGGAAGCTGCCTCCTCCCTCCAGGTAGCCGCTTTTACGCGTCTCAAATGCAGCGGAGCCGCGGCGGGCGGGGGGGGGGGAGGCTGCGGGGGTCGGGAGCGCGCCCGGCGCGCGCCCGCAAGAGAAAAGGGGGGGGGGCCGGGAGATTCAAAGTTTGAGGGAAGCAGCTGCCCCCCCCCCTCGCAGTCCAAGCCGAGGAAGAGTGTGCTCACCATAGCTGCCAACGTTTCCCTTTTTTAAAGGGAAATTCCCTTACAGTCATACCTTGGGTTACAGACGCTTCAGGTTACAGGCTCCGCTAACGCAGAAATAGTGCTTCAGGTTAAGAACTTTGCTTCAGGACAAGAACAGAAATTGTGCAGCGGTGGCGCAGCAGCAGCAGGAGGCCCCATTAGCTAAAGTGGTGCTTCAGGTTAAGAACAGTTTCAGGTTAAGAATGGACCTCTGGAACGAATTAAGTACTTAACCCGAGGTACCACTGTATTCCGAATAGGATTCCTCACAAGAAAAGGGAAAAGGTGACAGCTATGGTGCTCACGCAGTTCACTGAGGAGAGTAGCGCACAAAAACACAGGCGAGGCCAGGTCTACTCAGAAGTATCGCAGAATCACAGCCTGGTAAAGTTTGAAGGGACCCCGAGGGTCATCTAGTCCAACCCCCTGAATTGCGGGAATCTCGGCACGCAGCTCCCCCATCCAGTTCGAAACCCTGTTGAACTCGTTGAGGATTACACGCGGGTAAGTGGGCACAGGATTGCAGCCACAGTCACGGCTTTCTTAGAAAGCAGCCCATTCTGTGCCCTTACATGTTAGATATATTGAGTCTGGGATAGCTCAGTTGGTAGAGCACGAGACTCATAATCTCAAGGTCATGGGTTCGAGGTCCACATTGGGAAAAAGATTCCTGCAATGCAGGCGGTTGGACTAGATGACCGTGGTGGCCCCTTACAAGTCTAGAGTTCTTTGATTAAGGGACTCAAGACGGCTTGCATATAAAAAATAATAATGATTTAGAACAGAAAAAAGCAATATTTAAGAAGCAACTAAGCACTGATAGAAGTAAAACCCTATACATTTAGAAAATACAGTGGTGCCCTGCAAGACGAATGCCTCGCAAGATGAAAAACACGCAAGACGAAAGGGTTTTTCGGTTTTTGCGTCGCTTCGCAAGACAAATTTCCTTATGGGCTTGCTTCGCAAGATGAAAACGTCTTGCGAGTTTGTTCGCTTTTTTCCTAAAGCCTCTTGAAGAGGCGCAGTTGCGACGGACCGTGCTTCGCAAGATGAAAAACATTGCAAGACGAAAAGACTCGCGGAACGAATTATTTTCGTCTTGCGAGGCACCACTGTATATTAAAACCATATAAAAAAATTACAGTAAAAGCAGCAATGCACCAGCCCTTTTGTTAAAAGCTGTCAATTTCCAAAAGCCTGTAGGAACAAAACAAAAAAAGACTTCACCCATTATTGTTTTCTCATAGGTAAATTACTGCTGAGCTTAGTAAGATCCCAGTCTTACTAAGAAGTCCCACTGACTTCACATGGGTTTACTTCCAGCCAGACATTTCTGGGCTATCTCTACAAATTGCATTGAATAATGTTTGTGGCAAAGCCACAAACTTAGCAGAGAATTATGATGCAGATCTCTTATAATGCAGACGTTCAGAACACTTTGCCCACCCCTCAGACAGAGAATTCATTAAAGGTTTAAGGCAGGGATGGTTAATCTGCCCCCCTCCCAATGTTGCCCAATGTTGTTTGACTTTAGCTCTCAGCAGCCCCATCTAAGATGGCCCAGCGTCAAGGATGATGGCGCTTGTAGTCCTGTAACATCTAAATGGCCACAGGCTCACTGTCCCTAGTTTAAGGGTAGATTCCAAGTATGTTATTCATTGGCTTGATCCTTGTGGACTCTTGACCCACCGATATACAGTGGTACCTTGGATTAAGAACAACTTAGTTTATGAACAACTTGGATTAAGCACGCCTCAAACCTGGAAGCAGGTGTTTTGGTTTGTGAACTTTGCCTTGGAATTAGAACATGTTTCGCTTCCTGTTGAGTGTGTTCCATTTGTAAATGGAGACCCCCGCTGCTTTGGGAAAGCACACCTTGGTTTAAGAACGCTTTGGTTTAAGTACAGACTTCCAGAACGGATTAAGTTCGTAAACCAAGGTACAATTGTAGTTAGTCCTTCCAACTGCAGGGGCCAGAGACTGAACTTTATGCAAGTAAAACACATCCTTTGTCATTGGCCTTATAGACCCTCCACATTTCTGTCTGCATCTACCACAGAAGCAGTGCCGGAAAGGGTCTCAACGGGAAAGTAGTGACTGCAGACCCATAGTCAGTAGGATCTGCTGCTTCTCTATTTCTTTAATGCGCACCTGATTCTTTTACAGTGGTAAAGGTAAAGGTAAAGGGACTCCTGACAATTAGGTCCAGTTGTGACCGACTCGGGTTGCGGCGCTCATCTCGCTTTATTGGCCAAGGAAGCCAGCGTACAGCTTCTGGGTCATGTGGCCAGCATGACTAAGCCGCTTCTGGTGAACCAGAGCAGCACACGGAAACGCCGTTTACCTTCCCACCGGAGCGGTACCTATTTATCTACTTGCACTTTGACGTGCTTTCAAACTGCTAGGTTGGCAGGAGCAGGGACCGAGCAACGGGAGCTCACCCTGTCGCGGGGATTCGAACCGCCGACCTTCTGATTGGCAAGTCCTAGGCTCTATGGTTTAACCCACAGCGCCACCCGTGTCCCTTTACAGTGGTACCTCTGGTTAAGAACTTAATTCGTTCCGGAGGTCTGTTCTTAACCTGAAACTGTTCTTACTTTTCCCACCCTGACCTGGCCACAGTGATCCATGCGACGGTCATCTCCAGGCTTGACTACTGTAATTCGCTCTATGCGGGGCTGCCCTTGAAGCTGTCCCAGAAACTCCAGCGGGTACAGAATGCTGCAGCGAGGCTCCTCACGGGGTCTCTGCCATGGGAGCATATTCACCCAGTGCTTTTCAAGCTGCACTGGCTCCCGGTGGAGTACAGGGTCAGATTTAAGGTGCTGCTTTTGACCTTTAAAGCCCTTCACGGCCTAGGACCCTCGTACCTACGGGACCGCCTCTCCCGGTATGCCCCACGGAGAGCCTCAAGGTCCATAAATAGCAACACCCTAGTGGTCCCGAGCCCTAAGGAAGTTAGATTGGCTTCAACCAGAGCCAGGGCCTTTTCAACTCTGGCTCCGGGCTGGTGGAACGCTCTGCCTAATGAGACCAGGGCCCTGCAGGATCTGATTTCTTTCCGCAGGGCCTGTAAGACAGAGTTGTTCCGCCTGGCCTTTGGCTTGGAGCCAATTTGATTCCCTCCCTCCCTCTCTCTCTCTTTTTTCTTCTTCTTTCTTTTCCTTCTCCTCCTGCGATGAGGCTACATTTTAATATTTTAATGTTCCATTATTTTAATGTTGTATTTTATTTTTGTTTTTAAGTTGTAATCATTCATCTTGTTTTTATTATTGCTTGTAAGCCGCTCTGAGCCCGGCCTTGGCTGGGGAGGGCGGGGTATAAATAAATAAAATATTATTATTATTATTATTATTAACCTGAAGCGCCACTTTAGCTAATGGGGCCTCCCGCTTCTGCTGCCCCATCGCTGCACAATTTCTGTTCTTATCCTGAAGCAAAGTTCTTAACCCGAGGTACTATTTCTGGGTTAGGGGAGTCTGTAACCTGAAGCGTCTGTAACCCGAGGTACCACTGTATTCCCATTTTTTTTCACTCCCATTTCCTTTTCATCTGTTGGTCTTATTTACTAATCCATGATCTTGAATTAAGTTAAATCTGTCCCCACCCCCCATGTTCCTCCTTTGTCCATTAGTTCCCCTTTGTATTATTGATTATTTCAGCTTCAGAGGGTTTCAGCTTCAGTTAAAAAGAAGCCAAAAGCCAAAAGGATGATTTGCAGTTTCTAAAACATCTAACGTCTAATGTAAAAGGTAAATGACCCCTGAACGGTTAAATCCACTCAAAGGCTCATCTTGCTTCATCTAGTCCACTTCATCAGATGCGTGTTATCCTCAGTTGGCAGGTTGGGGTTGTGTTTAAAAGGGAAAATAAATGCAGAGAGCAGCCAGTGGTAATTCTTAAATCTTAAACATATCTGTCCTTATACCAGGGATGGGAAATTTTGTACAGTCAGCTGCATTCCAGCCATGCAAAGGTCAGAGGTGTCAGCACACATGTTCTGTGCACAGGAATGGCAAAACCATGTTGAGGAAGGTGCAGTTTTCCATAATGGAACAGCAGCTTTATAAATAACCGATGGTTCTAATGATTCTTTTCTCTGTTTATAAAGCAGGTGCAGATAGTGTGAAGCCACTGGATGGCGTGAGAATTCTTGATCTAACAAGGTTTGTGTTTCTTCTGTCTGTAGCTCAGAACAATTCTTAAAGCTTCGCAGCGTAGTGACTAACAATTATCACAATTTAACATTGCAGAGTACTTGCGGGACCTTTTGCCACCATGAATCTGGGAGACCTTGGAGCTGAAGTTATTAAAGTGGAAAAGCCAGGTATAGTTACTTAATCTCCTGCTTTCCTGTGCCAAATCTTTTTTGGCATTGCTGTAGGAGTCTCAGACAAACAGCGATATTACACACGTAATGGCCACAGTCCCAACACGGAGAGCTAAGTGTGTTTAAGACCTTTAATTTCAATGGATTTAGGTATTGCTTAACTATTTAGATGGTAGCCAATATCTTTTACTTCAAGATGGTGCATTAGCCAACATTCTAAAATCAGCTAAATTAAGGGGAAAGGCAGGGAAGTGCTGTAACTCACTGGAAGAGCATCTACTTTGCATGTAGAAGATCCCAGGATCAAGTCCCCTGCATCTCCAAGTAGGACTGGAACAGATTCCTGCAAGAAATTCTGAAGAGTAACAGTCTACAGTCAATGTAGACAATACTGAGCTAGATGGACCATTGACTTGACATAAGGCAATTTCTGTGTTCCCAGTTATGAAGCAAATATGTTTAGTTTCATAACTTGACACTACACAGTAGAGTAGATAGATGGTAGACTTGTCACAAATAATGTATTATTATTATTATTATTATTATTATTATTATTTTATTTTGAAACCCTGCTTCTTCTAAGACTGGCAGGTTGCAGTAGCAGGTTACCATAGCATCTCATTACTTTACTACAAAGAGGTTTAAAGTGGTAATCTTGTCTGAAGTGAAGCAAGAGTACCAGGGTGGTATTGTGGTTGAAGTGTTGGACTCACCCTGGGGAGACCCTGCTTCCGTTTTCTGCTGAACTATGTGACTTGGGAACAACTACCAACCCTCAGCCTAATCCACCTCGCAGGGTTACTGCGAATAGAAGAAAGGTGGTGGGTTGTTATGAAGGTGAAAATCCCAAACCTATGAGGATGGTGGGAATTAAACAATGTAATAAAATATAGGTTTACAAATGCTTTCCAAAGAACACATGACGGCTCAACCGTGGTTGTGGGCTGGCCCCACACCTTTCTCTCTTTGTACTTAGCACAAAGGTCTGAAGGGGGATGCTGACTGCATTCAACTGAAAGCAGCTAGAATCCTCCCCACCCTCAGGAACCTGTGCGCACAAAAAGTTCCTGCCTGAAGCGAGGTTTCTATCTAGGTTCAACTAACGGAATCCTCCCTCCAGGTTTGAATCTTGCTCCAAATCTCACGCCATAGACACTAAGGTCAAGGGAAGAGGGGATGGCAGCCCCCATCCCTTGAATGCCTGAAGAGGGCTCCCCCGCTGCTGAAGAACTGAAGTGTAACTCAGCAAGTTGCATGCGTGTTTCTAGTACAAAAAAAATATTAAACTGATTTTGAGCATACTTCAGATTGAGTGTTTTCAGGTTGCGTCCTGCGGCGACCCGGAAGTAACGGAACGGGTTACTTCCGGGTTTCGACGCTTGCGCAAGGCAGATGCTCAAAATGACGTCATGCGCATGCACAGAAGTGGCGTATCGCGACCCGCGCACACGCGGATTGTGTTCTGCTCAGGTTGCGAACGGGGCTCCGGAATGGATCTCGTTTGCAACCAGAGGTACCATTGTAATTTTATATTTTTGTCTTTGAGACACAACCTACACTGCATGCCAAAGACAAAGTGTTGTGAGGCACAATTTAGAATCTACAGTATTTTTGGCTCTATAAGACTCACTTTTTCCCTCCTAAAAAGTAAGGGGAAATGTGTGTGTGTCTTATGAAGCGAATGCAGGCTGCGCAGCTATCCCAGAAGCCAGAACAGCAAGAGGGATTGCTGCTTTCACTGCGCAGCAATCCCTCCTGCTGTTCTGGCTTCTGAGATTCAGAATATTTTTTTTCTTGTTTTCCTCCTCCAAAAACTAGGTGCGTCTTGTGGTCTGGTGCGTCTTAAAGGTAAAGGTAAAGGTACCCCTGCCCGTACAGGCCAGTCTTGACAGACTCTGGGGTTGTGCGCCCATCTCACTCAAGAGGCCGGGGGCCAGCGCTGTCCGGAGACACTTCCGGGTCACGTGGCCAGTGTGACATCGCTGCTCTGGCGAGCCAGAGCCGCACACGGAAACGCCGTTTACCTTCCCGCTGGTAAGCGGTCCCTATTTATCTACTTGTACCCGGAGGTGCTTTCGAACTGCTAGGTTGGCAGGCGCTGGGACCGAGCAGCGGAAGCGCACCCCGCCGCAGGGATTCGAACCGCCGACCTTTCGATCGGCAAGTCCTAGGTGCTGAGGCTTTAACCCACAGCGCCACCTGCGTCTTATAGAGCGAAAAATACGGTAATTGCTATTAGCATTACTGCATTGATCTAACTGAAGTAACTGCAGGGCCCAAACTAGTTACAAATGTTCGGTTAAGAGATATGTAGCTAAACTGATGATGTCGCTGATAAAGGATGTTGCTTTTGTTATTAGGCCTTACAAGCTAATCATTCTAAATTTGTGCTTTATTGCACCAGAAAGACATCTTTTGTATGTGCTTTATTTCCTAGTCCTGCTTCCCAGGCAAGAGAGCATTGCAGGAACACTCTTGTGACCTCTGAAAAGAAAACACACCACCTGGTTTTACATCTGTCTTTAGTGAAGCCTCCTGCTTCGGCATGTTAATTGCACATGTGTTGCTTATCGGAGCTCCAGATGTCTAACTGGTCACTGTAAGAACTTACCTCATATCATGTGTATCCATTTGTAGCTCCACTTATTGCAGGAGAATTCTTGTGCAAAATATCTATTTGTTATATAGTTAGCAGTTCCAGTCTCCTAGTCACAGAGCTAAGGATCTGCATGCTTGCATAGGGTATTCGATGTGAGGTGGGAAAAACATGGTATGGGCCTCTGAGTCTCTGCCATTTCAGAAGAAAAATACAGATGCATAAATAGTTCCCCACACCAGAGCCCAACTGGCGTTGGAAAGCTACAACATCAGAGAACCTCCTGTTGAGTTTCATCCTTGATATGTAACCAGCAACCTGCCTTCTGAAGTAGTACAGACAAAGGAGACCTGTATCATATAGATCAGTTCTGATTTTCTATCTTCTGCATCAGACTGGGTCTGTTCTTGGTCCAGGAGATAAATGTGTTGTGTTTACCACCATAATGAACTGCAGAGCTTTCATCACAGCATTAAATATTGGCCATGAACCAGGAGAAAACTTATTCTGCAGTTCCTGCACCCCCCAAAGGCTTTTCTTGTAGGGTTGAGAACTGACCCAAAAAACAGAAACAAAACCCAACCAGGCCTGTTGTTGTTGTTTAGTCGTTTAGTTGTGTCCGACTCTTCGTGACCCCATGGACCACACCACACTAGGAACTCCTGTCTTCCACTGCCTCCCGCAGTTTGGTCAGTCTCATGTTAGTAGCTTTAAGAACACTGTCCAACCATCTCCTCCTCTGTCGTCCGCTTCTCCTTGTGCCCTCAATCTTTCCCAACATCAGGTTCTTTTCCAGGGAGTCTTCTCTTCTCATGAGGTTGCCCAAGTATTGGAGCCTCAGCTTCAGGATCTGTTCTTCCAGTGAGCACTCAGGGCTGATTTCCTTCAGAACGGATGGGTTTGATCTTCTTGCCGTCCATGGGACTCTCAAGAATCTCCTCCAGCACCATAATTCAAAAGCATCAATTCTTTGGCAATCAGCCTTCTTTATGGTCCAGCTCTCACTTCCATACATCACTACTGGGAGAACCATAGCTTTAACTGTACAGACTTTTGTCGACAAGGCCTACTTCAGTTGCAGAAATTAGCAGACGAAGCTTTCTGGCATAGCAAAGGGTTGAGGAAGCTTTTCATATTTAAGGGCCAACAGTTCTTGGATACTATGGAATCCAGAGCAACCTTGGCCACAGTTTGACACAATGCTAAGCAGTAGACTATGGTTAAGCAAATCAGGCTGTGGATCAGTGCTCCTGCTTTGCTGTTCCCTTCCTCCAGTGAGAAGGCCGATCACGGAATAGCTGGCTTAGTATTACGTTTGAACCAGCACTTGTGTTTCATTTCAAGCAAACCACAGTCTGAAGCCAAGGTTTGTGCCTAATGTCTCATGGTTTGTTTAGGAAAAAACAAATGCCGTGCACCCACCTCTTGTCATCCTCCCTCCAGACAAGAGCTCAAGGATATTTTTGCCTGTTGAGGCAAAAGCATTCAAGGAAGGTGGGAAGCAGGACTGGCGAGAGATGGGGCTTAAGTCAGATAGAGAGCTCTGGAGGACTGTTGATGGTCCCAGGGCCTGAGGGCCAGATTTGACCCACTAAGCCAAGGATTGCGGTTTGTTTTGCTGCTGCTCAGTAGTGGGGAGAAGGAAAGGGGCAATGATTTGCACATTCATTGCAAACCGTTAACAGTGGCTTACCATGGTGTGTGAATATAGTCACTCTTGGAATTCCTTGTTCTCAGTTCTTTCTACATTCTGCCATTTGATGAATGGCAAAATTTGTTGAATTTACTTTGCTAAGGGGGTAATTAATTCTAAGATAACACATACTGAGTCCCCCCCCCCCAGGTCTTCCTAAGTTTTCAAATTTCCCAGGTAAAGGTTTCCAAATCAGGTCATAACATATACGTGCATTGCAATCCTTCACATGACTGCTCAAACCCCATTGAGGTCTATGGGACTTACTCCTGAGAAAGCAGCAGTCAGGCCACTGTCCCCCCCTCCCACTTAGCATGAGATGCAAGTGATACATGTACCAGCACTACAGCTGGCAGCCTATTCTTCAGCATATTTATTCAGAAATAAAGCACTCTTCAGTGGGACTTACTCACTAGTAAGTGGCCAGAGAGAAGTAGTCCTGCTGGAAGTTATAATGCCTATACCTTTAAAATTTCTGAGGTGGTGGAAGAGGAAGTGTATCCTTTCTGCCTCTTGCTCTGTTGCCACTTTGCCCACAGGAAAGGAAGGTGAGCGAAGGGATCCAGTGCGCAAGAGGTTCAGTAGACAGAACCTTTTGAGCTTTTTAAAACCACAGATGTAATCTAGCAGCCTAAGCTGCCAGGGTCAGAGTTTCTTCTCTTTTTCCTTCTGCTCGTCTTCATTCCCCAGAGTTATCCGTATTCAAGTGCAGAAGGAATAATGCACTTGTTTTGCTGAAATAAAATTAGGTCCTCATTGGGTTTTACCATTTTTCAGTAGTAGAGTAAAGGGCAACCATGGTTGTCAGATGATGAAGACATTTGAAGGTGAACTTGAAATAGGAATCTGAAGAAGTGTGCATGCACACGAAAGCTCATACCAAGAACTGACTTAGTTGGTCTTTAAGGTGCTACTGGAAGGATTTTTTTTTGTTTTGAAATAGGAACACGGGGAATGTTAGTTGGCATTTGTACTGTGGTGCAGGAAACCTCTGGAAGCGCACTCACGTGACCATTATCATTTGCAGGAACAGGAGATGATACAAGATCCTGGGGACCCCCCTTCCTTGGGAGGGAAAGTGTTTACTTTCTCAGTGTAAACAGAAATAAAAAGGTAAGAAGGTTATCCAGCTGCTGCTGTTGAATATTTTAAAAATGGAGAAACATTTTTCTTCCATCTGTGTATTCCCTGTCATATATCCATATATCACTGTCAGTTTTAGGAATTAATTGTTGGATGCAACTGTTTAGTACTTTAAACAAGCACCAGAGTTGACTTTATTTGTTTTAGAAAAAAACAATTCAATGGGAACTTGTTATAATCTTATTAAGAATATTGCATTCTTTCTCCATTACTAGAGCATAGCTGTTAATATGAAGAATCCCAAGGGAGCGAAGATAATTAAAGAGGTATGTTTTAAATAAAAAAAAAAACCCCTGATTCATTTATGCAGCCTGTAGATTAAGAACACTTCCCAGGGAAATCGCTTTTATAACATATGAATACAAATTCTGGGTGAGATCCAGTGTAACATTAGGGCAAGATGTGGGAAAGTTAATGTTGCACACACAGTTTCCATTATGCAGGTGGTAGTGCAAGCAGAAGTATAAAATGATAGCACTGTGCAATATTCTGCCTCCCATTGGATTTGGTTCCTGCCCTGCATTAAGAATGAGGCAGCCACTAGCAGAATGTCTTTTGCTTTAGGAGACTGTCCCAACTGGATTTCACCCATTGTTCTCCTCTGTTTTTGTATTTCACCCTTTGTTATTGAATATATCACATCTGTGAAGGAAACAGACTGTTGGGTATCTTTGTGTGCACCCTAATCTCAGAGGGGCAAGGGACTCCAGGGGTTCCCACGCTTTACCAGGGCTCAGTTTCCTTAGAATGAACTTGAAATTAGACTGTGGTGTCCTTAGGATATAGAGTTTTATTTACACAGTCTGAGCACAGGATGGAAGGGCTCACAGCATTAACAACCCCAACAGCTCTTGCTGCCCTGTTAGGTTTCCAGGGGGCTCTCGGGAAAGAGGGAAAACGCTTGGAACAAGTATAGATATTTTGCTCTCTCCATTAAAAAAGGATATTATAGAGTTGGAAGAGGGCAACCAGCATTTTTGGAGGGCTGGAACACCTTCTTATTAGAGAATGCCTTGTTGTTTGGGGCTATTTAGTTTAGGAAAAAAGGTAGTTAACAGCATGATCCTTTGCAAGTATACTTGGGAGTAAGTCTTGTTTAGTCAAGTGGAATTTGCTCCCAGGCAAATGGGTACAAGATTGCAGCTTGACTAAACTTGACTAAATGAGACTTACTCCCAAGTATACTTGCAAAGGATCATGCTGTACATGATAGGTGTTAGAAAATTATTAATAGCATTGAGAAAGTGAATAGAGTGTGTTTTTCTCTTGCTATAGTAGAATTGGGAATCATCCAGTGAAGTTAATTAGCAGTTGAATCAAGACAGACAAAAGAAAATTAATTTGTGGAATACACTGATGTATTTTGTCTAAGATGGCTACAAAGAGAGATTAGAGACATTCATGGTGGGGAATTGGCTTATCAGTTGCTGTTAGTCATGTTGTTTGTATGAAGTGTCCAAGCTCCAAGGCACTATAATCACCAAATACCTGACCAGCCTCCACCTGCTGCCCTCTTACCACCTGGAACAGGTTGTGGAGCATGAACTGGCCGGTTGATGGGAAGTCTGTGTCCCAGGAGATAGCTATGAACAAGGGCAAACATTCCTGGGCTTTGCGGTGCAGGAGAAAAGAGATTGCGCTAGTTCTATCCTGTACCTTGACTCCTGTCAAGGAAAAACAGTGGAGAATGAATGAATGAATGAATGAATGAATGAATGAAACTGATAATTAAGATCAGGAGGACTTCCTCAGTCATTGTTGAAAGAGGCCTATGTGTCCGTTTCTGATTCAGTTTCTCAAAGGCATCACAGTCTTTTCTGCTTTTCATAGCTACCGTATTTTTCGCCCCATAAGACGCACTTTTTCCCCTCCAAAAAAGAAGGGGAAATCTGGGTGCGTCCTATGGGGCGAATGCAGGCTTTCGCTGAAGCTTGGAGAGCGAGAGGGGTGGGTGCGCACCGACCCCTCTCGCTCTCCAGGCTTCAGGAAGACATCCGCAGCCTGGGCAGCCCTGCAGGAGGTCAGGCAGGGATGTCTAGGCTGCGGATAGCAGCCTGCTTCCTGGAGCGTCGGGCGCCCTGAAAGCAGAGCGCCCGGCGCTTCGGGAGCGCATCTGCAGCCCGGGCAGCCCTGCAGGAGGTCCGACAGGGATGTCTAGGCTGCGGATAGCAGCCTGCTTCCCGGAGCGTCGGGCGCCCTGAAAGCAGAGCGCCCGGCGCTTCGGGAGCAGAGCGCCCCGCCCGCCGGACAGACATCCGCAGCGTGGGGAGTCCTGCAGGGGTTCCCCGCAGGGCTCCCCACGCTGCAGATAGCAGCCTGCCTCCCGGCGGGTGGGGCGCCCTGAAGCAGAGCGCCCCGCGCGCCGGACAGACATCCGCAGTGTGGGGAGTCCTGCAGGGGTTCCCCGCAGGGCTCCCCACGCTGCAGATAGCAGCCTGCCTCCCGGCGGGTGGGGGCCCTGAAGCAGAGCGCCCCGCGCGCCGGACAGACATCTGCAGCGTGGGGAGTCCTGCAGGGGTTCCCCGCAGGGCTCCCCACGCTGCGGATAGCAGCCTGCCGCCTGAGGCAGACATCGGCCAGCCCCACAAGCTCAGGGAGGTGCAGCGCCCTTCCTCGACCTGGTTTGGTTTCCCCGACCTGCTTTGGGGGGGGGAAAATAAAGGAAATTTTTTTCCCTTTATTTCCCCCCAAAAAACTAGGTGCGTCCTATGGGACGGAGCGTCCTATGGAACGAAAAATACGGTACATGTGAAAGTCAGTCTACACATGTAGCAGAATGACATAATTTTTTGCATCAGTTTAGTTGCTTGATGTCAGAGCACTGCAGCGTTGTTGTGTTTGCTGAAAAGGAATGATTGATTGCTTCAGAGAGCTTGTTCACTGGTGAGAAGGCTGAATACTAGGAAGAAAGGAAGCAGAACTGATAGTTTCATTTTCTTTTGCTCTGGCAGAGATTACAAAATGCCTTTGGCATGCAAGAAAATAGATCAGAAGCCACAGAAATAATCTGGTTTCTTTTTTCACTTTTTGTCAATTTCCTATTTATCTGTAGACTCTTCAGTCTTTGAATTATGGGGAACTTTCCCCATTTTGATTGAAATGATTAAGGAGGCTCCAGAACCTTGTCACAAAATAGTATTTCTCTGTTGTTGATTCATCTTGGCTGCTGGTCTGACACAGAGATATGGGAAGAGCCCAAGAAGCCCCCAATGGACAAATCACTTTTCTACCGGTATCAAAATATATCCAAGTTGTCCTTCACAACAGATTCAGATGAAATAATCCAAATGGGAGCAGTCAAATATATTCACCATCAACTCATTAAATAGTAGATGTTCTGGGAAACGATAATAATATAGATATTTAAAAATAATAATTCCGCAGCTTCTAAGATTGCAGCCAAATACTCATTTGACCCTGACCATTCTTGCTTTGACCTATGATTCTATTTTTCTTTCTGACTGTCTTAGCTTTGCAGTAATTTGATTAGTTTAGTCTAGCTTGCAAAATGTAAGAATGACATAAAAAAAAATCAGAATGTGGAGTAATTGTAAACGATAGGCATTCTACGCTTGCATGCGATGCTGTTCATTCAAGCATGATTCACATCCATAAGATATTCTCTGGCTACACAAAGCTCATAAGGATGTGTTCTTTTTCTTTCAGCAACAAAGCTTTGCCTAAGTGGTGTACAGTGTTGTTGTTTTAAGTTCCCATCTGTTCTTCTGATGGAAGAACATATTTGTTGGCCTGGTTTCTTTTTTAGCCTTAAGTGTAGCTAAACAATCACAAAAGCTACAGCAATAATGGTTGTGATTGCTGATATGATGACACCAGTTTACAGAAACCAGTTCCAGTGTATTCATACTAATCAGCCAGATATATGATATTTTTCAGAAAATGATTTCTTGGCCAATTTAAAATAATCTAAAACAGGTCGCTTCTAAACAAAATCTGACCTTAATATTTGTACGTTTACTTATGTGGAGGGGAGAGTGCATTTGGGCTATGGGAAACAGGAGGGTGTTCCTGCAATAGTAGGGTGCTAGAGTGCTTTTGTGGGATTGATTGTGTTAGCCCTGAGAGATGGAGTCCCATTCTTACAACGGACAACACACATGGCTGTTGCATCTATCTCAGATGCCAAAGGAGGCACAGTCAGGGCAAAACCAGGCTTCAAAACTTATTTGGTGCTGATCCTAAATAATATTGTCAAGTGCACCCCAGTTTCTGAGCGGTAAGAGATCTCAATGTCTCAGTGTCCCAGGGCCTTGAGTTTCATTTCCTTGCAATGAAGGTCACCGGAGACTGCTGGCTTTTTCAGCACTATAATATTTATTTATACAATCATATGTACAGGCTGAGCATAAGAAGGAAAGGTCATGGCATCAGCACTTCTATGGATCGGTTTTCCCCTTAGCCTTGGGGGCCATGGGCTTGCTTTCCAAAACCTGAGCACTGGATCCGGAACAGAGAGCGAGTCCGGCCTCTCGGTCTGTTTTGTCCTTTGCCGTCTTTCAGACACAAATGCCTTGCTGACACCTCTTTCAGCCAGTGAGGCTTGCCCTTTTCTGCTTACATGCAGGAGGCTATCTTGCTATTCCTTTCTCTGGCAACTCACTGTCCTAGTTTACATTACAAGTTAGATAATTAACAGACCTGGTTAGGCTGTTTATGTAACAGGATGAAATTAGCTTCTTTGCTATCAGTCTCTTCTTCCACACAATCCAATCTTGCAGCTGTATAATCCACAGGAGGAGATCCCCAAAACCCATTTGGTCTAACCCAAATTCATTACAACCTAGATGTATAGCTTCATTGCATATATTTAGTGGGGGGAGGAAGAAAAGTAGAGACACAGGTGTTAATATGTGTTAATAACTGAACTTTGCACAGCCCAAATAGTACAAAATCGGAGGAAGGCATGTACTGCATAGCTAATGTTTATGTTTCATACTTAAAGTACTCAAGTATAGAAACATCCTTTCCAATAAATGAATACTCACAAACTCTTTGTTGACATGTATGCTCTGGGTAGAGTAGATATAAATGCTATTTTATAAGGACATATTTGAATGGGGCTGATGATTTTTGGGCTGGGGCATTGCTTTGAGTATGCCTTGAGTATGGTTTGAGTACGCCTTGAGTATGGTTTGAACTATGGAAAGGCAGTTTACAAATAAAATGACCAAGAACCTTTGCACCTGTTGTATAACCCCAGAGCTGCATATGGAAACAGAAGGTGTTTGTAACCTCCTGCTCAAGGCTGTTATCTGTCCCTTCCACCCTGTCCCTCTCGTCTGCACCCCAGCTGGGGAAGAATGGTCTCCCATGCGACAGTCTTGTTTAAGGGTTCAGCTGATTATTTCAGGTCTTTGAATTTCAGATCTCCAAGAGCCAATACACCATTGAAAAAGATACCCTATATATGAAGTGTTTTGACAATATCACCAGCTTTATCAGCAAAACAAAGTAAATTGATGTTTCTGTTTCTTCTGCACCTGTTCCTGAAACAGTAACTGACAATTACAATGTAGGTTTTGCCCCTTGTTATGCTTAGACAGCTCCTATGGCAACTCACTGCCACAGTCATATGTGGCAACATACATCTGACATATTGAATATTTTACTGGAGAATCTGCCCCTCTAAGGCAGACATCATGTCTGCTGTGTAATTGCCTAGGGTGTAAAAAGCATTCGTGCAGGATTGTAAATTTTAATTAAGCGAGGCTCTTTTGGTTTTTGACTTGGGTACCACCGCAGTGCTAGAACTGTCTTGTTTACTGAAATTTTAAATTAAATTACATTGTGAAGTTGCTGACCTTTTGGAAGTTCATTAAGAGTCTGACTCATCCTCACCTTTTTATTTCCAGCTTGCAGCTGTTTGTGATGTTTTTGTGGAGAATTATGTCCCTGGGAAACTGGCTGAAATGGGCCTGGGGTATGAAGACATTAACAAGATTGCACCTCACATTGTTTACTGTTCAATAACAGGTATTTAACTTGCGTTACACCTCAGTGATAAAGTATTCAGCAATTTTATTTTCTCTCTCTGGTATTTTGAAGGGAAAGAAAGACATTTTTTTAAAAAATCTGCTTTTTATTTTTCATTTACATTCTGGTTAGTGGAGTGTTAGTTGTGGAAATAGTCGTAGCATTCTCTGGCCCCACCTTCCTGAAAACCAGTTGGAAGAATAGCTGGGGAATTTATTTTATTCCCCACTCCCCCGCACTGCTTTCAGGCCAAGGCTGGAATCTGGCTTTTTTCTCATAATGCTGGTTCTGCCTACCAGCGCCATGTTTGATTCTTACGAAACAACTGGCTTACCCTTCCTCATGATGCAGCTTGCAAAACTCTTGATGCCATGTAGGAAACCCGGTTTGTACAATCCAGGCCTCTGTAAGGGTCGCGTGAAGCTGCAAGCCTGACAGCTTTTGTATTGAGGCATCGTTTTTGAGAACTTCTTTCTTCATGCTGGGGCTGTTTGAAACCCTGACAGGCTGCTTTTGGGCTGCTCTAATCATGCAAAATCACCACACTGACCATGTCTTCATGTTATGCTAACACATGGTTTAAGCACTATGTACACGAGCAAAAAGTCTTCCTGAAGCCTGCAGCTTCTGCAATCCCACCTTCCCTCCTGTGTAGCCTGGGGAAAGGACTTCAGAAAAGTTGCCTTAATTTTACATGTAAACTGTGGATCACGGTTTAAAACAAACACTGGTCAGTTTCAAAATAAGCCAGCTTCAAACCACTAACCACTGAACCAACCTTCCCCCAAACTGATGCCCCCCAATTATTGTTAGATTGAAACTGCCACCAGCCTAGCAGGGATGCTCATATAGGCTGGGGCTAAAAGGAAGATGTAGTCCAACAGCATATGGTGGGCACCAGGTTATCAAAGACTGTGCTGAACTCTGGTTTATGTGCAAATGCCTGTGTGTGAACGGCCCTCACCTGGAGGTGCCAGTCAGGCTGCAAATGCAAGAATGGTCATGGTGCTGCAGAGGTGCTTGTGTGAGGGCCTTGGTTGGATCCTGTAACATTGTCACGTGAGTAAATGATCTCTCTCTTTCCTGAGAAAGACTATCGGGGCTGGTGAATTATTTCACAAAACTCAAGGAAGTAGCCTGGCTGTTCCAACGGAGCTGCTGGTTATTAAATGATGAATCATTTCATTTGTTAACCACTAAAAATAGTAGTTCGTGTACATGGCACAATAGTGGTAACTAAATTGTCATCTTTGGTCCAGATGCTTATGTACCTGTTTCAGTTTCCACGTCTACCTATAGGCAGCTCCAGGCAGCTAATGCTAAGCACATGTGTAAGTGTTTATTGCTTCCTCCTCCTATGGTGCTTTTGGGTTTAGTAGCCCTTTAACAAGTCTAGGTCTTGTTTCATCTCCACAAAGCATTGTGATATCGCAGCACTGTTGTAGGTGAGCAAAGCCAGGGCAGCGCTTGTTTTTGTCCATGGTTCCTTTGTGTTATGGAGCATCCTCTTTGACCTCGTGCCGTTTCTGACCTTTCAGTTTCAGTTTGTGGTCTGGTTGCTGCTTCACAAAAGTTTGAGGTAGCCAGAGGGGCTCCTCTGTATGAAAACAGATTTTCCCCTCGCTCCCTGTGTCTTTACAACATATAGCTTCTCTTCTATAGCATATCTTCTGGTCTGGATATTTTCCTATTCATATAGACAGTTGTTGTCACATATCTGTTGTTCATTGCATCAGCTTTGAAGGTTTCTCATATTGTGCTGTCATTGTGACTCTAGGATGCCACTGTAGGGAGAATAGTTGGTGCCAAAAAGTCTAGCCCAACGTCTGCTTTGATGCCTCCCAAGTTTGTGGTTATCCCAAGAGAGACTATGCCAGCCCAAAAGGATTATTTCTATTAGAAGGACAGGATTCCTCATTTAATGCAAGAAAAAATTAATATATTTTTGGCATGTAAGGATTTAAAACACACATACTCACTTATATACACAAAATAAGCCAAAATTTCAGTAATTTGCAGGCTAATTGCTTGTTTGGAGACTTTTCTTTTAGAATGAGCCACGTAGTGACATTATCAGGAGACATAATTATTATCTTTAGCTTTGGAACGTGTATGTGTTTCACTTTGAACTAACACATTTTAAAGGGACACTTATAAAAATATTAAGGTGTTTGTGCGTGTGGTTTGATTCCCATCCTGCTGCCCCTGCATGGACCCTACCACATTTGCCTTTTCTTCATTATCAAAAACATTTGTTCATTTGGTTCTTAGAAAGAATCCAGACGGAAGTTGTGGGATCAAAATGGAGAAGAGAGTACTATATTAAATGCTGTGTGGAAATACAGCATTAGATCCAATGTCTTAGCCATGATAAGGAGCCTTCTTCGGATGTAACAGCTGCTTTGGAGATCCATGTAAATTTAACATGTAATTCAGACATTGATACTTTTGCATAAGGTACCCAATTGCTCTTAGATCTTATTATTATTACTACAGTGGTACCTCGGGTTACATACGCTTCAGGTTACATACGCTTCAAGTTACAGACTCCGCTAACCCAGAAATAGTGCTTCAGGTTAAGAACTTTGCTTCAGGATGAGAACAGAAATCGTGTTCTGCCGGCGTGGCGGCAGCAGGAGGCCCCATTAGCTAAAGTGGTTCCTCAGGTTAAGAACAGTTTCAGGTTAAGAACGGACCTCCGGAACGAATTAAGTACTTAACCCGAGGTACCACTGTATTATTTTTAAACAGACCATGGGTGTCTTTTAACATGATATTGGGTAGAATGTTCCGTTCCTATAATATGAGGCATAGTGGACTTGCGTTAACTTGACTTAGGTGAGGTTATTAGCACAGTACCATTGCCTTTTAGTGGACAAAATGGGCTAGCTAATTCATTAGATAAGGTGTCAATACACAGATGTTTAGAAAACTGCACCCAAAGATCAATAATATGATTGATCAATAATCAATTTGATATGCCAACAGTTTTTGATACCATTGGCAGGCATTGCCAGCTCTTCTGGGCTTGCGGGCACATGGGCACAGTGAGCACAATTGACATTTCACCTCCTATTAGAGCCAATCAAAGCCTTATTTTAAGCCTCCCTCGGTTGCATCTCTCCTCACTATGCCCCCATGCTGCAATTAGGTAAAGGTAAAGGGACCCCTGACCATTAGGTCCCGTCACGGATGACTCTGGGATTGCGACGCTCATTTCCGGGTCATGTGGCCGGCATGACTAAGCCGCTTCTGGCAAACCAGAGCAGTGCACGGAAATGCCATTTACCTTCCTGCCGGAGTGGTACCTATTTATCTACTTGCACTTTGATGTGCTTTCGAACTGCTAGGTTGGCAGGAGCAGGGACTGAGCAATGGGAGCTTACCCTGTCGCGGGGATTCGAACTGCCGACCTTCTGATCGGCAAGCCCTAGGCTCTGTGGTTTAACCCACAGCGCCACCCGCGTCCCATATGCTGCAATTAAAGGTAAAGTTACCCCTGCCCGTACGGGCCAGTCGTGTCCGACTCTAGGGTTGCATGCTCATCTCGCTCTAGAGGCCATGAGCCGGCGCCATCCGAAGACACTTCCGGGTCACGTGGCCAGCGTGACGAAGCTGCAGCTGGCAAGCCAGCACCAGCGCAGCACACGGAAACGCCGTTTACCTTCCCGCTATAAAGCGGTTCCTATTTATCTACTTGCACTTAAGAGTGCTTTCGAACTGCTAGGTGGGCAGGAGCTGGGACCGAACGACGGGAGCTCACCCCGCCGCGGGGATTTGAACCACCGACCATACGATCAGCAAGTCCTAGGCACTGAGGTTTTACCCACAGCGCCACCCGCGTCCCCTCAATTAGGCTTGCATAAAATGTTCAGTTTCTGTTAATTGATTCTCATGAAAACTTACAGATTCTGGCTTCACACAATTAACTCAAGGCAGTGTCAATTTACTCTTGGCAGAAAGCCAAGGTCTGCTTGACCTAGAAACTACTTACTCTGATTGGTTAACGACCAGCACTCAACTCTGTTATCTAGGAATGCTAGCACAGTTTGTGTTAGGTGGGTGTGTTAGGAGAAGAAGTGCTGTGTATGGTTAAGAGAGAGAGAGAAAGAAAGGATTTATTTTGCTTTGTTTTGTATGCAGAAACTCTGCTGGTTTTATTTTTCCTTTTAATAAATCCTGTAAATAGTTATTCTGAGTCTAGCTGACTAGTCATTTCCACCTCAACTAGCTTCCTCGCTGTGCAGGAAAACTCTGCTACGTTTGGGCTAAAGCCATTAGAGCTATGCCTGACACTTCAAAGTTCCAAGATAAAATGTTCTGTTGGCTACAATAGGCCTTTGCCAAGCCTAATTTCAGAAGTTGGGAAAGGGATGCTGCTGCAGCTTAAGGGGGAAGCTCTGGGGTCCTATTGGAAGCCTCATGGAAGACATTAGTAGGTAGATGTGCACCTGCTGCTGTTCCATTGATGAACCCTGGAGCATGGTGTCCTCTTGGGCTGCCTCTGCAGGTTGGGAGTGGGAATAAAGCCAATACATTGTGTACCTTGGTTAGGATTAGCCATGGTCATGGGTAGCGTTGATGTAACCCTTAACCTTGGTTAAGTCTAGCAGGAGTGACTTTCATGTAAGGCGAGGCCTGGGATCAAGGACCAAGTAATTTTACATCCCATTTCTTCTCCCTTAGCCCAGGTTAAAGGGTTGAGAACATGACATTGCCACTGGCCCCAGGGGAAGTACTGAAGAATAGTAACTGATTTAACGATATAAGGTTGTCTACATTGTGTTTTTATTTTAGGATTGAAACAATTGTAAAATAGAACAACATTTGCATCAACATCAACAAATCAAATTGTTTTCAGTGCAATCCCCCACCCCAAAAGTGAGTGTTTGGAATCGAAGAGTTAAGGTGGTGATTGTTGACAATCCAAGGAGCATTTCAGAGAGCAAAGGTCCTGTGTGAGAAAATAATTTATGTGTAGATAACCCAAATATGAACTCCTTTTGGAAATTTTGATTACTAAACTTGGAATTCTTATCTAAACAATCCTGATTGAATCTACATAGCCCCCTGCGCTGGTGATTGCTCTGGTGCTCCTATTGCCATGATACATCCCAACAGCCTTACTGCTTGGTGATGCTCTCAGGGCTCTGTCCATCTGTTCTTGCTCATAGGTTGGCTTAGTTACTGATGGGGGTAATCTTAGAAGTAGCGTTACTTTGATCTGTTCTGACAGCTGGGTGGTTGAGGTTGGTTTAAGTTTATTGTGTTTGTCCAGTTAACGTAAAGCACAGAAAAAATTTGCTTTTGTGGATGGCTGGTACGGGCTGCTTTAAATAGAGACTGAACTATGAAGGAAAGTAGATCCATTTATGAAGAGGTGGCAACCATTAGAGGGTCATCTCCAAGCGATGACACACCTAATGAAAGCAACATTGAAAAGAAAATTGTGTGTCGGGATGGGGGGGAAAGGAAATACATCATATTCAGAAGATCCTTTGCCTTTAAGACAGTAGCATTATCAGTGTTACGTACCTGCTTGAAAATTTGAATCTGCTTTTAACTTCAGGTAATCTGGATAACTCAGGCAACCTTAGTTAAATCAGCAAACCTCTTTCAGTCTATGCATTTCCGTATTTCATTAGCTAGAGCACTCTAAACCCCAGTGGAAAAGGCTTACATCAACTTCCGTCAATTATCAGCGTCCTCTTCAGACCCCCTTGAAGCACAGAGCCGAACTTTTCGAAGGTGGAACATGAAGTTGAACAGCCCACTGGTGTGGTCTTGTGGAAAGTAAACCCTGAAGAATTGCAAGGATGTACTGGCAAAATGTACAAAGCAGAGTCTAAAACATGTTTGCTCACAAGCAAATCCCAGAACGTTGCTGTAATTCAGGGATGGGTACTCTGTGGTTCTCCAGATGCTGTTGGAGTGCAGCTCCCAGAACCCCTGGCCATTGGGCCACATTGGCTGGGGCTGAGGGCAGTTGGGATTTAGCAACATATGGATGACCACAGGTTCCTTATCCTTTGGCTGAACACTCTTGCTGGCTTCACTTGTAATGAGATTGGGAAGGGGGTAGACATGGGGTAGGGCAGGGGTCTGCAACCTTTAAGACAAAAAGAGCCACTTCGACCCGTTTCTGAAGAAAAAAAAACTGGGAGCTGCAATACTCGTCATTATAAAAATAACTTTTTTATCACTTTTTAAAAATTATTTCTTTGTTTGACCCCTCAGAATTACTCCTCCTCATAGAAATCAAACGTTAAATTAACAAGTTACCTTTTTGTGTGTGTGTGTTCTTCACTCCCCTTCAAAACAGTGACCAGCGTACATGCCCCTTACAATGTAGCGGGCGAGCGGGAAGGTGACGTCGGGACGGTGCGTGACTAATGCACGCACTGCCCCCATGCAACGTCACAGCCAGTACAGCGCCCGCCACAGTGGGGAGTGTCGGGGCGCACAGTGCGCCTCCTCCCCTCGCTAGTATCCGCCCTGGAGCCGCGGCAAAGGTGTAAAAGAGCCACATGTGGCTCCGGAGCCGCGGGTTGCAGACCCCTGGGGTAGGGAGTCTCTTGCAAAGATATTGCTAAACTCTGCTCTAGGTGAAGAGGAAGCTGCAGCTACTCCTGCAAGCAGTGATACGTGCAGGTGTAGTGCTGCATTCTTTTGATCCCCAGAAAACAGTCAATTACAGTCTCTTATCTGTCAGCTCGTAAATCAGGAGTGCCTGCTTCTGTCGGCTTTAATTGCCTGGCACGGACTTCAAAAGTCTCTTGCTGGTGCGGCCGAAATAAAATCCACATACTTCATTCCTTCCTGGAATGCTGCAGCAGCCAAGAGCAGTCCTACACCAGTGTAAAGCCTCGGATCTGGGCCCATAACCTCGATGTCGGCACCTGGGGTCAGAAGGCCAGCTGGCTAGCCCCCAGCTGGATCGTCTCCCTTTCAGCCTTCACGCTGCGGAGATTCATCAACCTCTGGCTGTGACGTAAACCAGCGACTCAAGCTTGCTGCCTTGAGCACACTATACATAGCAGAGTAAAAACTGCACAACAGAAGAGGCTGAGGCTGTGGATACATACTAATACTACGATACTACAGATTTATTTTACATAAATCAGAACAAAGAAACATGTCATCTCTCCTTGCCATCTTCTCAGAGGGAGACTCAACAACAAAAGCAATACACACTGAGCGGAAGTTCCACTCACGGGACCCAGCAGTCTGTGCTGGAATGTAAACAGACATGTGACACGCAACAATCCCATGTTTGCAACAAAAGGTGGAATGGAATCTCCCAACACATTCTTGGTAGGCAGGGAGGATAATTTCCAAAGGTGTTTATTTTTATGCACAAATAATCTAACAGGCAGTTCTATTTGCAGTTAAAGATCCACCAAGGTCCCAACTAGATTCAGTGCAGTGAAAAAGTACTGCCAGCTTTTAAAACTGTTTTAAAATAACAGCCATGGGGGTCCTTGGTCTGAATCACTCCACTTCCAAGGCTTGCCATTACATTCCAAAAGCTCCAGATAGATTTCTAGCCCTTTTGAGGAGCACCTCTCACCATTAGCTATGAAAGCTCAACCCATCTTCTTGGACTGTTAGAAGTTCCATGTCTTTGATTGTTTCTGGAAAGTGCATATAATAGGCACCTGTCATATCTCAACAGGGGTGCTATTCCACAGAACAGGAGTAGCCACATGGAGAGTCCTGCTCTGAGATGCTGTGGAGCTGGGTTTTGTTGTTTGGGGGACTTTAAGGGGAAATTTCTGCAGAACCCAGTGAACTACCACATACATAAGTAATAAGGCAGTCTCTCATGTAACTTGGCCTTATATGTTAGTATCATCAGTGTACTACAGTGGTACCTCAGTTTACAAACTTAATCCATTCCGGAAGTCCGTTCTTAAACCAAAACCATTCTTAAACCGAGGTGTGCTTTCCCTAATGAGGCCTCCCACTGCTGTTGTCCTTCCACCGTTCAGATTCCGTTCTTAGACCGAGGTAAAGTATGCAAACCGGGACACTACTACTAGTTTTGCTACTTGGAGTTCGTAAACCGAATCGTTCTTAAACAGGACTGTCCTTAAACTGAGGTACCACTGTAATGACATCTCGCTCTGTGTCTCGTGATGGCCACTCCCAACTGCTTCACATAGCTGATAAGTAGCATTCAAGACGAGAGAGTGCCCTGGGGCATCCCATAATTCAGGCGACATGGGGCAAAAAGTACTCATCCAATGCTATCTCCAAGAGCCTAAAATGATTTCTCGCCATCTAATTCCGGATTGTCTGAGGACTTGCATGTCGTCAGGCTTTTTTGTCTTCCTTCAGGTATCTATTCGTTAGGGGATGAAACAGCTTTTTAAAATTTAATTTCTTTCTCATGACATGACATACAGGCGGGTGGAAATGGTTGGAGATGGGGAGAGCAAAGCCGCTCATGGGAAGCCAGGAATTCTTGATGGTGATAGACATGGACAGAGTGCCTTCTAGGAAGGGGGGGAGGTCAGGGTGTATGGGCTCGGTTTGGCAGCACCTAACAGTTTTTGGGCGACTTGGTGTGGGGCTGGCCTTTAGCTGAACCATGTGATCCTGTGCTGGGTTGTCCTCCTGTCAGGATGCTCAAACATGGGCAAGAACACTCAGTGGGGAGCTGTAGGGAAGAAAGCCTGCACAGCCAGGCTTCTGCACCAATAACATAGCCAGTCTTCTGCACCAATTTTACTGCCCCCTTTTAATTGACATCATTCTCATCAATTATCTGGAAATCAAATAAAACCATGGCTGGTATCCCAACAAAGAATGATTTCCGAGTACCTGCAAGTGGGAAGCAACTTGATTTTCAAGAAACAAAATTATTTTCTGCGTTTAACAAGATGTCTTAAGGCTATTTAAAGTCTACATTTTGAGGGTTTAAATGGCTTTCATGCAGATGACCCAATACGCAATAGAAAGCAGATTCTATATGTGTTATTTTCCAACTTGCAGTAAAGTTATGCGGTGTGCAGAATTATGTACCTGAGAAATGGAAGACACAGAAAATTTAGTTTATTTTGAAAAACGAATAGGGCATTGCTTTTCTAAACTTTAAATAAATAGTGTGTGTTTTCATTGCAAACAAACAAGGATGGTATGGGAATTAAAGATGAATGAATTCTGAATCATACCCTGCTGCTTTTGTTCCTCAAATTGATTTGCTTCTTTTCAGTGTTAAATGAAACTGTACATCTGGTAATGCATATTGGCAGAGAGAGATAAACAACATTCCTGTTCTGCTAAGGAGCTAACTTGCTTGGCATGCTGCACTGGACTTTAATATAGATGCTATTTCTTAGGGTTACTAGAAACCAAATGTGCTTTGATATTTCTGATGATAAGCAGAATCAGTTTCTGATGCATACATTTTGGAGGGGACTTGAAAAGCAGCCGAGAAGCCTTGCTGCAACCCATGCTGTGTTTCAGGAGTTCCACCAATAAAAGTTTTATCAACTGGAAGAGTTTTGAGTGGGAAAAAACCACACAGATAAGACTTTGGGATCTAAGTGACCCCCCCACCCCACCCTCAAGAAACAGAAAACAAGGTGTGAGAGGGAAAGACTTAAACGGAGGCCGTTTTGTGAAACAGATAATTGCTTGTCTTGTGGAAAGGCAATTTAATTGAAGAATCAGGCCTGCCATTTGGGCTTCCTTCTGCATCCAGCCTTGTTCCTGCCCACATAGTGGGACTTCTGCCTTTGCCCAGTTGAGTTGGGCACCAGCTGCATCTATCCCTGAGGATGTCTATTCTGTCTATAGCAACAGGTGCCCCAGTTACATTCACGTTAGATTACTCCAGTTCACTCTTTGGAGTCTTTGGATCATGTTAACAAGTGCTCTGGTACACTTGTGTGGATTATTAGTTTCAGGGCACAGTTCAGAGAGTTGCGTCTTTCTCCTGCTCCTGCTCCTCCTCCTCCCTTGAATTTTTAAAAAAGAATAGTAACAACATAGTAGTGCGGAACCTTTGTAGTGTACACATCAAAAAGCTGTTGAGGTCAACAGAAAAAGATGAAGTTACAGACAAATGATTAGACTCCTTCAAGTGACATGCAATTTATAGCCTGCTGCCGCAAGCAGTTTTGCTATCAATACATTATGTACTAAGGATTTATTAATACCTTCCCTAAATATAGAAATGGGACACGGGTGGCACTGTGGGTTAAACCACAGAGCCTAGAGCTTGCCAATTGAAAGGTCAGGAGTTCAAATCCCCGTGATGGGGTGAGCTCCCGTTGCTCGGTCCCTGTTCTGCCAACCTAGCAATATGAAAGCACGTCAAAGTGCAAGTAGGTAAACGGCATTTCTGTGCTGCTCTGGTTCGCCAGAAGCGGCTTAGTCCTGCTGGCCACATGACCCAGAAGCTGTACGCCTGCTCCCTTGGCCAATAAAGCGTGATGAGTGCTATTGGCCAAGGGAGCCACTGTTTGTCCACAGACAGCTTCTGGGTCATGTGGCCAGGAGGACTAATCAGCTTCTGGCGAAACCAGAGCAGTGCACGGAAACACCGTTTACCTTCCCGCCGGAGCAGTACCTATTTATCTACTTGCACTTTGACGTGCTTTCGAACTGCTAGGTTGGCAGGAGCAGGGACCGAGCAATAGGAGCTCACTCCATCATGGGAATTCGAACCGCTGACCTTCCGATCAGCAAGCCCTAGGCTCTGTGGTTTAGACAGGTCTTAAAATTAGGTAAATACAACCTCAGATAAAGAACATCAAATGACATATTACACAGTGTCATGATTTATTTGACAGAAATAAAGCCAAAATGGAGAAATTGTGTGTGAAAAACAAAGTACACCCCTACTGCTTCCATAGAAGTCCTATAGAAAACGATTACTTCAAGTTATTTCTGCTTAAGGTAGTTCAACAAGCTATTGAATAATAATTTGTACTTAGTTTTTCACACATGGCTTTTCCATTTTGGCTTTATTTCTGTTAAATAACATGATGCAGTATGTCATTTGTGGTTGTTCATCTGAGGTTTTATCTACCTAATTTTAAGACCTGCTAAGGAACAGATGATTGTTGTTATGTCTTCATATGTAAAATCACAGAATTCAAGGAGGTTTCACATTCTTTTTCCCATGACTGTACAGTGGTACCTTGGTTTAAGAACAGCTTAGTTTATGAACAATTTGGATTAAGAACGCTGCAAACCCGGATGTAGGTGTTTTGGTTTGTGAACTTTGCCTTGGAATAAGAACATGTTTTGCTTCCTGTTGAGTGTGTTCCATTTGTAAATGGAGTCCCCCGCTGCTATGGGAAAGCATGCCTTGGTTTAAGGACGCTTTGGTTTAAGAACGGAGTTCCGGAATGGATTAAGTTTGTAAACCAAGGTACCACTGTAATTAAAACCAACCCATAATTTTAAAATGACAGCTGCAGAGTTTCTTGCATGGTCCACAAGGAGGAAGAACAGATGGAATACTTTTTAAAAAGATGATTCCAGCAGGTATTTTAATTGAAAATTTCTTTCAGTTGTAACTGTTTTTTGTGTGTATGCTAACTTTGTACATTGCTTATAGACTACTGTAGTTAAGCGGCATGTAATTTTTTAAAATAAATAACATTTTGTATTCAGTTTATTGTTTAGAACATGAGAAGTCAATGAAGGCTACAAATAATGTTTTGTATGTAAGGGGGGGGGCATGGCACCAACTTTCTGAGGAACAATATCACAAAGTAGAGACGTGGCAATTTAAAATAGGCTGAATATGGAGTGCATATCCAAAATACACCCAAATTAAAGTCTCACGTTGAATATAACTGATCTGTAGAAAGGACTTTGTGATCTGAAAATGTGATGTACTTTTTTAACCCCAGAAAATCTTTAATAATAATAATTTAAAAATTGTCACAAGCCATCTCTGAAGCTTAGATCGTTTGGCTTGCCCTTGTTCAATAGCACATAGGTCTGCTTGTTTGGTACATGATGCTCAACATGTGACAGGCATTTTCTAGACTCAATATTTTATTCTAGCATATTTGGCAGCCCTATAATTATAAAGATGCATGCAATGCCTCACTTTAAGTTTGGTTTTTCTCATGCTAGAGCATTGCTCATGTTTCTTTGCTTAGTTCATTAATCTTTATTAAATAAAGATGTTGGTTGTTCATAATGGATAAAACTGATATTCGGCAGAACAAGAAGTCTAAAGGTGTTTCTTATTAATTTGTCATTAAGTGGAGAGATCTAGTTTTCTGGATTAAATCTGTGGTGATACCCTGTCCCTGTGTTCTCTCTGTTTAGGGAGTTGGGGCAGCTCCATACAACAAAATGTACTTTGTACCAGGGCATAAAATTTATGTGCATTACATATATTAGTTGTGAGGGGTGTGTACATTTATTTTGCTGCTTGTTCCTTTAAAATGCATAGAAGCAGCAACTGGAAGAGCAGCTATTTAAATTACAGCAACCATTTTAAAATGTACATCTATAAATAGAAATTAGTGTATGCAGATTTTATGCAAATATATATATATTCCTTATTCCTTTTTGCAGCATTTGTACCAGAATGTGCTGGTAGTCTAGCATGATCTCATACTTTGGACTTCTGATTATTAATATCAAATAGCATGGACTTTCCTTTCTATCTCTTGGGGGAAATGCTGCTGTGTCCCAGTGATTATTATTATTTGCTTCTGGAAAGCTTTGAAAGCTTCCTGCAGCCTAACCCTATGCATGAGTGGGACCTCCTTTCATATACATCATAATATTCTTGCATGTGTACATAGGAAGCTGGATGAAATGTTGTCTCTTAAGTAGATATAATTTAGCAGCGCAAGAGGCTTGTGGAGTGGATGGTCTAAGGTTTTGTGTTGTGCTTTAAGTTGCATAATGGCTCTATTAGTTGCAAAGCAATGTGCTTTCATTGATAACAGTAGCCAAATGGAATGCCTGCTTGCCTAGGAAATCTATTAATTTCAAAATGGGAAACTTGATAGAAATGGGTTCCCCTCTTAACTTATTTAGCACACACTATCTTGATTTGCCAAAAAGGTTAGTCACTACCACTGCCCTGTACGTTCTTCTTAAGTTTGTTTTCTCTCTCTTTTTAGGCTATGGTCAAACAGGTCCGAAGTTTCAACGAGCAGGCTATGACTCTGTCGCAGCTGCAGTTTCAGGCCTCTTGCATATCACAGGTCCCCAGGTATGCTACCTCAAGTGAAGCACAGTGCTTTTGCTGTAATTCAAAACTTCAGTGTTGCATGGTTAGCAGTAATGGACAGAATTAATGAGATTTAGGAAGTGGGAAACAGTGGAAATAAGATACTGTGTAGTTAAGGATCATCTTTGCATGCTGTCAGGGCCTCCTCCTCAAGAGTCTAAAACATTGCCTTGATTTCAGATTGATTTCAAGAAAGAACAAGTGGGTCCCTGCAACAAAATGTTGCAGTATCCCTGGCGCTCAGGTGTGTTACAGGTGTGGGCCTGTGATTCAGGGTGCTTAAAAAGTTAGCATTAAAGACCAGAGTCCTAGTTCAAAGGTTGGTCTTCATGTGCCACATTTATTGATTGTTTTTTAGGTTTTGAATATTTGGGAAGTGCTACTGGTACACATGGACGTGGGTGGCGCTGTGGGTTAAACCATAGAGCCTAGGACTTGCTGATCAGAAGGTCGGCAGTTCAAATCCCCGCGGCGGGGTGAGCTCCTGTTGCTCGGTCCCTGCTCCTGCCAACCTAGCAGTTCGAAAGCACAACAAAGTGCAAGTAGATAAATAGATACCGCTCCGGCGGGAAGGTAAACGGCGTTTCCTTGCGCTGCTCTGGTTCGCCAGAAGCGGCTTAGTCATGCTGGCCACATGACCTGGAAGCTGTACGCCGGCTCCCTCGGCCAATAAAGCGAGATGAGCGCCACAACCCCAGAGTCGGTCACGACTGGACCTAATGGTCAGGGGTCCCTTTACCCTTACGTTACTGGTACACATGGAAGACAATTGAGTATGAGACTTCTCCATGCTATTAAATAATAATAATAATAATAATAATAATAATAATAATAATAATAATAATAATAATTTTTTATTATTTATACCCCGCCCATCTGGCTTGGTTTCCCCAGGCACTCTGGGCGGCTTCCAACAGAACACTAAAATACAATAACCTATTAAACATTAAAAGCTTCCCTAAACAGGGCTGCCTTCAGATGTCTTCTAAAAGTTTGGTAGTTATTTTTTTCTTTGACATCTGGTGGGAAGGCGTTCCACAGGGCGGGCGCCACTACCAAGAAGGCCCTCTGCCTGGTTCCCTGTAACTTGGCTTTTCGTAGCGAGGGAGCCACCAGATGGCCCTCGGCACTGGACCTCAGTGTCCGGGCAGAACAATGCTTGTTTGGGCCTTCTGTGAGGTCAGAGAGGACAATTCATGTCTCACCTCTGGCCTACAATTTTGCAGGGCTGCTGAAGCTACCCTCTCTCAGCCTGGCTTTTGTACTTGCAGTTGGGCAACATACAGTAAACTACGTTACCATATTGCTGTATAGTGCTCTATCAGTTCCAGGCTAACCCCACAACCTGCAGTAGGGGTTTAAGACAGGCAGCAACCATCTTGCACGTGTTAATTGACATGTGACTGCCAATGTGTGGGTCCTTTTGGACCCAGGAGAGGATGGAATGGGGCAAAGCGGGCTTATGCACACTCTCCCAATGTGCACAGGGGCCAGAAACACAACTCTTGTGCAAAATGGGGATTTCCTGTAGCACTGGACAAAAGTCTGGTGTGTAGACAACATATGAGTCTGAGCTGTGGTATTCTGTGTGAACTGCACCACAGAGCTATGGTAAATAACACTGTCCCAGCATCAACCCTCCCAACCTGCAGTTTTGGGGTAATGAATGGTGTTTGCTTTGAACTTTGCATTAGCAGGGCTACTTTTTAAAAATGTTTCGCAGTAAATACGAACTGAGAAAGATCAGGAACTATTCTCTTTGCTGCTATTTTGGGGGGTTTCCGGAGTGGTGCCCATCCCAGCTATAAAGTGAAATCCAGTTTCCCATGGATTTCTCTTGCTGGTTCTCGCTTCTCCTTGGGGACACTTGAAAATAAGACCTCATTGTGAAACTGAAAGTGGTTCTTTCTACCCCGTATAGCTGCATGTCCCTTTGTTCCATTCTCTTCCCTCTCCTCCTGCTTGACATTTCTCCCCTTCCCAGTCTCTCCCCCTTTTTGTGCCATTCAGTTTTTATGGGGCAGTTTGGAAAGTTTCTCTTATGTACTGAGCTGCATCCTAGAACAATAGGATCCAGAATGCAGCAGTCTGATTGGTCCACAGGAGCCACCCAATCCAGCTCCAGGTGGAAGTGTGTCAGCGACCTGATTGGCCTGCAGGAGCAGCCAATCAGGCTCCTGGATGAAATGACTCAGTAACCTGATTGGCCTCCAGGAGCAGCCAATCAGGCTTCTGGAGAAGGTGAATCCGCAACCTGATTGGCTTACAGTAGCAGCCCGGAATTAGCCAATCACACGGAGCCCATTGTGTAAATAACGTATAGTTAGATGTTTTGGGGAAAGTTTCATTCATTGCTGCTATGAGCTGAATAAAGAGCTTGAAATTCACACTCGACTCTGAGTCTATTTCAGTTTCTCACTTTCCTTAGCCCCCCCCCCCCCTTCAGATGTTCTTCAGCCCTCAGGGTTACCCTGATTCTGCCAATGCTGCTCTGTTGTGCATGGCCAATGTCTTTCTGGCTACGTCAAGTACAACCATGGGAAGAATCAATTTAATATATAAAAGTATTTCTCCCTCCCACACAGTTGTCAGTTTTTGCCCTCTCAACAGTCTGTGCCCCTGAGTTGATATGGGGCTGTTGGGGGGGATTCATTCTCCCTCAGCAAGACAGGTGGGAGCCAGGTTCGAATGTGGGTTTGCCCACGAACTCCTTCATTCATGCAAGCTGCCATCCCTGAGCTTAAGCCCTCAATACAAGACTGATGGAAGGATTGTTAGAGTAACATATGCTCAGCTCTTTGAACACAGTGAAGGCATATAAAAATGTGAAATACTATTACATCTCACTTGTTCTGAAGATTTCAGCAGCTTCTTTTTCTTTCTGCAAGGAGAGATCTGAGTAAGAAATTTTAGTTATGTGTTGTGACTAGTAATTCTGGTTTGACAGATACAAAGTTGTTTAAAAAATGGAAGTTTGGATTATTTGTTTATTGGAAGAAGTTCTTCTCTCTGATTTGTTTGCAAAAATACGAAAATGGAATAAATCAAAAGTTTAAAAATGTAGCTTATGTAAGTATAGAACTGATTGCTGATTATGTTTTAAATTTAACAAAATAATGTGAAGTTCTAAACAGTGGAAAAGCTGAGCCCATTCTGTGTCCTGCAAAACATCCTGGGAAGCACCATAAAACCCTATTAATTTTATAGGGTTTTGATGGTTTTAACCAAAAATGAAAAGTTATAAAGCATTAACAACAGTAATAAAGAATAACAGCAACAATATTTTAGACTGTAGGCAGCCACTCTCTTATCACTGACATTTATAAGGCACTTTTTGGGCCTCTTTTGGCTGAAGAATGGGATAAAAATGCTTCTAATAATTTAAGCAGCTCCTGATATACAATTTTTCCCTGGGCTGTGCAACAAAATAAAATAATGCAATATATAGTCATAATTAAGAACCAATAACTCAACCTTCCTTGCATAGAGGCAGCATAAAATCATTTATGGCCCAGGTTTAAAACACAGTTTAAAACCCTGTGATAAGAAGGGACCAGGCAAGGCTCTCTGCTGAGTTTCTTCCATAGCTGAAGTGCCACTACTAAGAAGGCTCTCTTCATTTGGTGGGGGGAGGGGAAGCACCTGGTAGGAGGAGGTGACTATTAAAGGAACCTGTCTTAAGGTGTTTAGGGTTTTGTAGGTTAAAACCAGATCTTTACTTGGGTCTGGGAGTGGACTGGGTGCCAGTGCGGCTGATAAATCACTGACATAATTTAATTAAAACTGGTGGTTCTGTTTTGAACCAACTGTGGTTTTCAGGCCATTTTTTAAAGCAGCTCAACATACAAAGCATTTCAGTAGTTAAAATAGGGTGGGTGCTATATGATATAATAATCTTTATTGTCATTGTCCCATACAGAACAACGAAATTGAAAAATCTACATAAGACATTCAGAAGCCAACAAGCCTGCTATCCCAGCTATCCCAACCTGGTTAGCCCCCTAAAAACTCTGATATCCCATTTTTAAATATAATGGTCCTCACAATAAACGAATTTGTTGTTGTTGTTGTTGTTAATATACTCCCATAGAGACTCCTTACACTGCGTTTAAAACTATCAAAGCGTGGATAACCATGGCTATTAGATGATTTACCATCAAGATAGAAGAACTACTAGAAGATTTTCCAATCATAAACCATAAAGGAAAACAATTACACTGGTCAACAACAAATTTGTTATCTGCATTTTTTCAGCTGATTTAGGATGAATCTGATGCGCTGAATCCAAAAATCACATTGGTTTTGCTCAATCAGGTCAAGTTTTTGAGCTATGGC
This sequence comes from Podarcis gaigeae, assembly GCF_964106915.1. Classification (NCBI taxonomy): domain Eukaryota; kingdom Metazoa; phylum Chordata; class Lepidosauria; order Squamata; family Lacertidae; genus Podarcis; species Podarcis gaigeae. Next base: position 57,466,108 of record NC_139688.1, read on the forward strand.
CACATGTCTTTTTTTACGTTTTTGTTCACATGTACGCTTGTGTGGAGCATTTAAGAAGAAGTTGGTGGGGGTAAAATGCCTTGTCAAATAATTCTTTTGATTGGAAATTATTATTTTAATGACAAGAAGTATTCTGGGTGATTATGTCGAAAAGGGATTAGTTTGAAGTCATAAAACCTCGAAATCTTCCAGCAAAGCATAAAGTTGGGGGATCAAAACTAAGTTAATGGGGCAGCCGCCCCACGAAGTATCCTGATCTTCAATCAGCACGTCCTGTAGCTCATTGTGATGAAATTCTAGTGCCTATCTTTGGAGAACTTCCTGACATTAGTGACGAAGATGCCTCCAGTGTTGAAGGACATGAAGAAGAAGATGATGCTCCACATCCATTTTCCCAAAAGGAGTTGAATGATCTAGTTCGCGACCTCAGCTTGTCAAAGGACTCTGCCGAACTGTTGGCATCCAGATTGAAGGAAAAAAACCTCCTCTCTGACAGTGCTCGCATCAGCTTCTTCCGCCACAGGCATCAAGAATACCTCCGTTTTTTCTCGGAAGAGAAGGACTTGGTGTACCGTGCAGATATTGCGCAGCTTCTGCTCAAGCTTGGAGTGCCACAGTACGAACCCAAAGATTCAATGACAGCAGCAAGCGATCACTGAAATGTGTTCTGCTACACAACGGCAACCAGTTTGCCTCTATACCCCTGGCTCACTCGAGTACACTGAAGGAGAACTATGAAGCGGTGAAGTATGTGCTGGAGAAAATTGGTTATGATCAGCATAAGTGGTTTATTTGTGTTGACCTGAAGATGGTGAACTTTTTGTTGGGACAACAGTCTGGCTTCACCAAGTACCCATGTTTTCTGTGCATGTGGGATCTCTGATGAGGGACCGTGCTCAGCATTACACGAAGGAGGACTGGCCTGTGCGGGAGGAATTGGCGCCTTGCAAAGAAAGGAACGTTATCAACGACCCTCTGGTGGACAGAGACAGAATACTCTTCCCACCACTGCACATCAAGCTCGGCTTAATCAAGCAGTTCACCAAGGCTCTGGACAAGGATGGTGACTGCTTCACTTACTTGTGCCAGGCTTTTCCAGGATTGACCATGGAGAAGTTGAAAGCTGGCATCTTTGACGGTCTTCACATCCGTCAGCTCATCAGAGATCCAGAGTTCGGAAAATCAATGAATGAACTGGAACTGGAAGCATGGAAGGCATTTGTACTGGTAGTGAAGAACTTTGTTGGCAACAATAAGGCCAGAAACTACGCAGAACTTGTCAACAACATGCTGACTGCTTTCAGAAACCTGGGCTGCAACATGAGCGTCAAGATGCACTACCTATTTTTTATATATGGACCGGTTTCCTGAGAACCTGGGTTCAGTGAGTGACGAGCAGGGGGAGAGATTCCATCAGGACATAAAAGAGATGGAGACCAGGTATCAGGGTCGCTGGGACGCAGTCATGATGGCTGACTACTGTTGGACTCTGAAGAGAGACCTCCGTGCTGCTGAGCATCCCAGGAGTTCCAGGAAACAGAAGTTCAAGCCCTGAAGTTTGAAAAATGGTGAAGCAGCTTGCAATTTACATGTACTTACCTTTATCAATGCCCACCATTCAGTTTACAGAAAACCTGACCTGATGGAGAGAAACGGATGCCATTTCCTGATTCAGCAGTGCAAAAATACCCTAAATCAGTTGTAGAAATCTAGACAACATTCAAAAAGTAAAAAATTGTTGCCCAGTATTATCAGTAAGACAGTTCTACATATCCCTCCCTTCTAATATTGTAATATTGCCACGGCAGGGGACTCTTCTATATGGTTACAAATTGTGGGCCACTCTGAATGTGTTTCAACTTGAATTGATCCCTATTGAGTTGGATCAGACTTTTAGGTAAAATACAGATGATGATGATGATGATGATGATGATGATGATGCATCTGGTATTATCATTTGGTTATCAAACTTCTCCTGCAAAGCTTTGATCTCCAGCCAACACATTTGGAAAAAGATTAAAGCCAAAGCAGTAGGGTCTAAAATGCCTGAATAAGAAAAAATGGTGGCACATTCAGAGAACATAATAAATCTAAAAGAGAAAATTACTAACAGTTTCCAAGTCTGCAGATTCTTATGGTACCTTTTCAGCTTATTTTTAATTGTATTTGTTGTATGTACTAGGAGATTCTGACTGCATGGGCACATTAACCTATAATAGTTTACTTCATGGGGTGCCTAACTGGTTTGAAATGTTAGCACAACATGAGCTCTTTTTAAGGATTATTGATCTTGCTTAATTATGAAGAAGATGACCTAACTGATGCAGATGCCTTTGTCTGGCATGTGGCCATTTTAAAATAACTCACAGAAACATAACCTGAATGATTCTGTATGCTGGAAGCAATTTTGAGTGGTCTAATCCAAACCCTCATGGCTTCCCATGTTGTGCTGGACTTTGCCTCCATATGTGCCATTGTTTAGCAAAGAGAGAGGCTGAAACTAATAAGAAATTGGCTTCTGAATCTGACTTCCATCATGATGAGTTGGGTGTCAGATGATGAAGCTAAATACAGATCAACTTCCCCACAAAATATTTAGCCTAATCCTATGGTTCTCATCCCTAAAGAAACATTAAATGTGTATAACTACATTTATTCTGCAATTCCTATGTACTGCTACCGGGAGGTAAACTGCACTGAGTTCAGTGGGGCTTTGAGACACACTCCCATTCATTATTTGTGGCCTTTACCTCTCCTTTGCCTCTGTTACCTCCCCCGTTTGTGAACATTTAGATTGTAAACTCTTGGAGCTGCAGATCCATTGTTGTCGTCTGGTTTAATTACATGCTATGCCCATTGGTGCTATGTAAGCAAATTATTATTAACTGTATGATTATTTTCATTCTTACAAACAACCATACTGAGATGGAGCTCTGTGTAACTTAAAAGTCTGGCTACCAGCATTTAAAACACTACTTGATGTAAATAAGCCTTATTTGTGGTGTGTTTGCCCTCCCCTTTTGCTGTCCAGTCCAGATTAACAAATCCTAAAGAATGTAGATGGTTAAAGTTAGAGAGTTTCCACTTGGAAACTGAAACTTTATTGCCATCATGCTGGAGGGTGGAAGTTCATGGAAGAAAGAGTTGGAAGCGACCCAAAATAATCTGAATTTAACCCAGTTCTACTCTGGGTGCTCATCATCTGAGACCCTCTTCCTGTGTTCCCTCCAGGAGAGGTCTGCAGGCTGGCAACACGAGAGGGGGCCTTTTCTGCAGTGGCTCCCTGGTTGTGGAATGCTCTTTCCAGGGAGACTCACGTGGTGCCATCATTATATACCTTTAGGCACAAGGAAAAAAGTTGTGGCCAGCGTGGTGTAGTTCTTAAGAGTGGCAGACTCGTAATCTGGGGAACCGGGTTCGCGTCTCTGCTCCTCCACCTGCAGCTGCTGGGTGACCTTGGGCCAGTCACACTTCTCTGAAGTCTCTCAGCTCCACTGTTTGTTGTGGGGAAGGAAGGGAACGGAGAATGTTAGCCACTTTGAGACTCCTTAAAGGGAGTGAAAGGCGGGATATCAAATCCAAACTCTTCTTCTTCTTCTTCTTCTTCTTCTTCTTCTTCTTCTTCTTCTTCTTCTTCTTCCTCTGTAACCAGGCCTTTGGCTTTTAAGTATCTGTGGCATTTTAGTAGTAAGTGGGATTTTTTACTGTATTTCTTTTTCCTCTTGGTTTTCATGTAGCTTTGGGGGGGGGGGGTGTCTGCCTCCCTGTCTGTAAGTTGCTTTGCTTTGCCCTGGGCAAAATAAAGTGACTAACAAATTCAGCAAATGATAATAATGAATAATAAAAAAGTGGGATTATCCATGATCACAGTTAACAAGCAGATCACTTGAGATGCTTGTGGTCACCTTCATTCTTAGAATCCTTAAACTGAAATAACTTGCTGGCATATTTCCATGGAAGAGTCAAAGCCAAGTCTGTAGCTAGTGACAGTCATTTTACAAAATTTAGAGAAAAATGTTTGTGGTATAGAGTGTAGAGTATTGAAATGTCAGCTTTTCTTTTGTCTTATTTCCCCCCCTTCTAGGAAGGTGAGCCAGTTAGGCCAGGAGTAGCCATGACTGACCTTGCCACAGGATTGTATGCATTCGGTGCAATTATGGCTGGACTTCTTCAGCGATATAAAACAGGGAAGGGAATGCACATAGACTGCAATTTGCTATCGTCTCAGGTGAGGACATATTCTGTTATTTGGATAATGAGGTCAGGATTCACTTTCTGAATAATCTCTGCAGTATGGCACATGTGGCAGATTTCACTCAGGAGGCTTGTGTGTGTGTTAATAAAGAAAAAATTCACTGCACTATCCAGCTCCTATAAATGACATGATAGGATATCTATGAGGTTGAATTTATTGCACTAATTTAGCAAACTTTTAAGAGCATTTTAGCAAAATGATAAAATATGCATGTGGACTTCAATGGCTACAAGTCTGGTTCCAAAAATAGCTGATCAACAGTCTAATCTATGGCATATCTTACTGCCAGGTATGTGGGCATAGGCAACCTAAACTGACCGAAATGGTTAATTATGGAAGACACATACATGCACCTATCTTTCTATGTACAGTACTTCCTTATGATCAGCAATTGTTCTATGCTCATAAAAAGATGGTAAGCAATTTACCAGGCAGAACAGTTTTATAAGCCAAATTTTAGCTCATGTTGAACAAGCCTTAACTATGTACCTTGGTACCTTGGTTTACAAACAAGTCTGGTTTGCATACGTTTTGGATTACAAACACGTCAAACCCAGAAGTGCGTGTCCCAGTTTGCAAACTCTTTTTGGATTACAACCCATTTTTTTGGATTACGAACAAATTTTTTTGGAGGCTCCATTAGCGAAAGCGAACCTTGGGTTACAACCTGTTTTGGTTTACAAATGGACCTCCAAAATGGATTATGGTTGTAAACCAAGGTAGCACTGTATTTTGTATTTTCATATTTTTCTGTTGTGAACTGCCCTGGGATTTTCAGATGAAGGGTGGTAGACAAATTTTAATAATAATAATAATAATAATAATAATAATAATAATAATAATAATAATAATTTATATCCCGCCCTCTCCAGCCAAAGCCAGGCTCAGAGCAGCTAACAACAGTAAAATAATACAGCATTCTAAAATCAATTCATTATAAAATCAGTTCAAATCAAATTAATGGCAACCATTGGGCTAGAGTTCTGTGAGGATTGCTAAAGGAGGGGGTCAGGCTGTGCCCTGGCCAAAGGCCTGGTGGAACAGCTCCATCTTGCAGGCCCTGCGGAAAGATGTCAAGTCCCGCAGGGCCCTAGTCTCTTGTAACAGAGTGTACCACCAGATTGGGGCCACAGCCGAAAAAGCCCTGGCTTTTTAATAACGATATCTACTTTTTGTATTTTATCCCCCCCCCCATATCTTTAAGTGCATGTGTAATTTGCGGTTCATTAAAATTACCATGAATACTCCCTCTGACTATGAGTGCTCAGAAGAAATACAGATATTTGTATTTGCATAGAATCCAAGCAATTGATCCTTTTGCTTAGTAGTAAATGCAGAATTTTTTGAAAAAATTATTTATGTTACTATTTGGGTAGTAAATTATTACCATAAGCCCAGTCTCAGACCCATTGCAAAATGCATGTTGAAAATGACATTAAAATGTAACTGAAGGGAATAGCTGGGAAGATTTATTAATTTGTTATCCATTAATTTGAGTTTTAGTCTGTCCTTCATCCATACCAGGGTAGAAAGGGACGCGGGTGGCACTGTGGCTTAAACCACTGAACCTCTTGGGCTTTCCAATTCGAATCTGCACCATGGGGTGAGCTCCCGTTGCTCTATCCCAGCTTCTGCCAACCTAGCAGTTCGAAAGCATACCAGTGCAAGTAGATAAATAGGTACCGCTGCGGCGGGAAGGTAAACGGCGTTTCCGGATGCTCTGGCTTCCATCACAGTTGCATCAGAGGCAGTTAATCATGCTGGCCACGTGACTTGGAAAGCTGTCTGTGGACAAATGCCAATTCCCTTGGCCTGAAGCGAGATGAGCGCCGCAACCCCATAGTTGCCTTTGACTGGACCTAACCATCCTTTACCTTTTCTTACCTACCAGGGTGGATTACATCTAAATGCACTGTTAAGACAACAAAGCAACTTTCACTAGGTAAAACATCAGAGAATATACACAGAACAATAATACAATAACACAGCACCGCTAGATGCTTCGTATGCAGCTGTTTATCAATATTTTTCTTAATTATATACATGGGGGACTCATATACAGAAAGAAAACTTGTGGGAAGAGAAGGCTTCTGTCTTCTTCCCCAGCACTAATAAAATGAGGTCCCAGCATGACTGGAAGCCTTAAGGAAAGCATCTCCTATGGTGCCTCCGCTGCTCACCATCTGCCTTTCCAGTCACTCCTGTGCCTATAATTAAAAAGAAGAAGAAAGAACAGATGCATAGCTGTGTGCTGTGTTATCTAGTAAACATCTTCCAAAGTTAAAGCTGTTACCCTACTGGGTCACCAACCTTTCCTTGCCCAAGGAGGCACATTTGGAATTTTCAAATGCTGCCCCCAAAATCCTTCTGAGGTGGACAACATTTGGACTGTCACAAAATGGCTGCCATTGGAGGCATGGCCAGTCACACATTATTGCCTTTTTCTTGCTCATTCTGCATGTTTGTACCTTGCCTACTGGGAAAAACCCCAGAGACAAAAGGAAGTGACGGGGGAACCGGACCAAAAAACCAATGGCTCAGAGCCAAAGAAGAGGAAAAATAATCACATAAACTCTCTTTCTTCCCATTCCTTCTCTTGCTGATCTGTCCTCCACTCCCTGCTTCCTGTTGCCTTTCAAAATGTGTTGCCTCTTTTCTTCCCAGTCACTCCACTTTCTTCTTGGATTCCAATCTTAGCATGAACAACTGGAGTTCCTCTCTCTCTACTGAAGGTTTATTAGGCAGAGGGTGGTTCTCCTCTTCCTTCTTAACAAGGGGAAAAGGGGGCAGTGAGGGGAGGGAGGAATGTAGAGGCTTCAAGGGCGCAGTGGGCTGGGGCTGAAGGCTTGCATGGTTGCCATGTTGGGAACACCAGCTCCATAAGGTTTTAATCCTGTGGATTTGCTAAATCAGGCCACAGCTGGATAGTAGCTGATTTCTCACTGGGAGCAGCTCTTTATGAGTTGATCCGAAATTAATGGCTGGGCACCAGCATTCCAAAGTGCCTTGACTATAAACTTTTAACCCCTAACATAAAGTCCCTTTGAAACTTCCCCCTCCACTTATGTTATTTATGATAGTCAACTCATCTTCTTAGCATCAGCATCTAAACAGTATTCTTTAGACGATAGTAAATAAGAAGGAAGTGGTTTTCGTTCTTGTTTCCAATTATGAAACTGATCTGTGTCTTCTGTTGTGGCCTGAAAATATCTCTTGGAAGTTTTTATAATATCATTCCTGAATTTAATTGTAACCAGTTGAGGAGCAAGCAAACAACAAGAGTCCTGAGCCATTTCAGTTTCTACCATCTGCCTCAGTCTGACATTAAGCAAGGAATCTTACACTTCCATAAAATTCAGCTGTCTTTATTGTGCATTCCCCCCCCCCCCAAACTTCTGCCAAGGAAAGAATATCACTTTGATCCAGAGAGCTACTCGACTAACCACTGTGTGCCTATTTCCCTCTTAGCCTGCACCCCCATGCTGTGGGGTGAGCTGCTTTCGAAACAGAGGCCTTTCAAGAGGTTTGCAGTGCAATATGGGAGGCTGCTGGTTTTTGTTTTTTTAAAGGAGGGGGAACCAACACACCTAACTTTCACCCACGTCAAGAAATTCCTCTGCATTACGGCCTGTAGTCAGCTTTGTTAGCATTGCACATTTACTGGTAAGCCTCTTTTCTGCTTCTAATTACTTAATTTCATGCTCAAGTCACAAAAATATACAGCATTTTCTTTTAATTATAGATCAACTCTGGTTACGGTACTTTTCTTTCCCTTTATTGACAGATTTTCTGCTTAATGATATTTTATCCCATTAGCCATTAATTCTTTCAATGCAATGCAGTGACCACAGTTGTTCAGATATTGGTGTCTTCAAGATGGGATTCCTGTATGTCAGGGGTGCCCAAACGTTTTTCAAAGAGGGCCAGATTTGATGTAGTGAACATGTGTGAGGGCCGACCAAAGTTTTGTAGAGTTGAAGTTGTTGTTGAGCTTTTTTTTAAGGATATGACCTCAGTAAATTAGGCCCCCAAGACGGACTTCGGACATGCCTGCTGTGTGTGGTTGCATTTGGTTCAGAAGGTAGTGTTGACTGCTGTAACATGATTTGCTACAGCACGAGTGAATCCCTGCCAGCACAGAAAACTCTTGCTCAGAAAAACTGCCCTGGCTTCTCCTTTGCTACCTGGTTCAGTTCAAGGTGTTGCTATGACACCACAAAGCCCACAACAGCTTATGACCAGTTTACTTCAAGGACTGTATCACCCCATATGTGCCCACTTAGATGGGCAGAACTGGCACTTTTTCTTCCAGTTCCTTTTCTTCCAGTTGTATCTTTCTCTATTTTTCACACTTGGATATTCTGTGTTCTCTAAAAGAAACCTAAGATACATGTGTTCATCATTCATGCAAACATATGCACACATTCCAACCTCTGTACTTCCATTTGTCTTCTGCGTGCAGCCTCTCGTTTGCAGGCCCCCTGGTTTCTCCTCTCCTAAACTTGATAGTTTGTCTTTCCTTGTTTGGGGTGCAGTGTTACTATCACACCTGCTGTTTTGGCAAAATGTATTTGGGGTGATCAGATGCAAGGGAGGCAGAGAGCTCAAAAACCTTTTAAAAGTTCCACAGAAGATGGAATTTCAGCAAGCACAGCTTGTCATGCAGGGGTGAGAAAAAAGAGATGTTGAAATATCCTCTGCTCAGCAGCTGTTAAACAAGCTGCACTTTTCACCAGCAATTAATTTTTTGTAGATAATCATCTGAACAAAGACAGACCATGGACTGCCAATTCCATGTCCTCCAGCAAGTCTCAGTGTTGCTGCATTGATTTATTAATCATATAACATGACTTTTAGCTTTAATTGGGTTGTTCAGCTTATTTTGTAGCTGTTGCTTTAACAGTGTTTTATAGATTGTAATTGATTCACTTACGATTTGATAATAATTCTATATCATTTATGTTGTATTTGTGATGTTCTATTATGTTCTGCTCTGTTAATAATATCTATTGTTTCTAAGCTGCTTTGGGATTCATTTGAAAGAAAAGCAGAATAGAAATATAATCAGTCTCAAATAGATTGGAATGTAGGCTTCCTAGGTCCAGTATTTTGTCCACCAAAGTTCACTAGCTGTCAGCAACCATAACATAAATCAGGGGTCGTCAAGCTTTTTGGGTCTGTGGGCGCATTTGCAAACTGAATACACTCTCACAGACACCCCACACGCACCACAACCAAGGACACACCACAACCTTCTCTATTAGCAAGTGCAGAGTTCTTCTTTTGAGTCCTCTTTCACGTTTCAGTTGTAGGATGGGGGACCCTGTGGACATTAAGGAAGGGCTCCACAAGCACAGGTGCACCTGTAGGTCTCATGTTGGCAACCCTTGACATACCTGGATTATTTTCATTTACGTTTGAGAGAGCTTTGCATTTGCTTCTCAGAATGTTATCTGCTCAGTCAGCCACATTATTTTTCATCAATCAAGTAAGATACAGATATAAGGTTATTTATTCAGAATTTGTTAAGTGCAGAGGGGCATGCAACTGAAAGAGGTCTGAAGAAATTCAAGAGAGGTTTTTTTTACCCAACATGATCTTTTCAGTATTTGCACATTTTGGGCAAGTACATATCTGAAAATGCAGAATCAAAATAAGTTTGAAAATAAATTTTGTCTTCTATTTGTGATAATTGTGGGGTGGGTTTGGGGATATGTACAGTATGGGGGGGGGGAGAGAAACCTCTGTATGTATTTAAACTCTGTATGCCCAGAAAGTTAATACAGGCAACTCCCGACTCACGTAGGGGTTGCGTTCCTGGCCACTGCCTGCATCAGTCTGTTCTGCCCCTGCCCCATCCTCTTGCAGTGCCAGAATTGACACGTGTGTCATCCACAACTCAAATGCGCACGAGTGGGGAGTTGCCTCTATTAATTCAGCCATATCCTAAATCAAATAGAGTTCTAAATGACACTTTTCTTTTGAGCAGTGCTGTCTTTTGACATCTGAATGGCTGAACATTCATTTGTACTCAAGACAACACAAAGGGTTCAAAGTAATGCAAAATAGCTGGGTGATCAGTGGGCGCATCGGAGCTGCAAAGATGGGAAGCTGAATCTCTCATGTTAAAAACTTGTCCCATTTCAAACACAACTCGCCTCCAGAGATTTGTTCTGTATGTTACCTCACAGCTCAGTAGGACAAAAGCAAGTAGTAATAGGCATCTTTCAAGTGTCTTTTTAGCCTTAAGGCCACTTTTTTTGTTCATTTAGTTACCACAGTGTAGGAATGTAGAGAGCCATTTGCCGCCTTGATCTCTCTTTCTCTGTAGTATGAAGCAAGAGTTCGTAGCACTGTAGACTGCGGTGTAGACGGTTGAAAGAAAGCATGCTTTTGAAATATTTCCTTTAAAAGGCATTCTGTGAAAGCAAAGGGTCATTGCTATTTGAAGATGCTTCATTTTCTCAGCTACTAAAAAGACCTTCCCAGCTTAATGGAAATAAGCAAAATTCCTGCCCTGGTGAAACCACATGCTGTAGAAATGTTGATCACACGTTGGTTGGTTTTTAAGCTCAACACTAATCTGGAATAGGGTAACCTATATTAGTAACATGCATTGTTTCTTATTTATAAATCACTTGAGAGTTCTTCATGGTGTCCACTAACTTTTATAGAATTTCACAAACCTCTTCCTGGGAACTGGGTACCTACCACATGATTTAACCAATTCACTTAGCCAAATCCCAAGACCTTACTGCAGTTGCATAGATTCTCAGCCATGCAGAAAGCTACTGTTTATTGGTAATAAATACATTGCATGAACAAGCAGCTAAGAGAGAGAATTTAACCACAGCAGCATATGAAAGCAAATTTGCTAACCTCTGGTTATGCCTACTGGGTATCATCCAAGAAGATAGTTCCTTCTCTAGCAATTGATGCTGCACCCTAGAACTCTGTGAGTTTGGATTTGATATCCCGCTTTATCGCTACCCTAAGGAGTCTCAAAGCGGCTAACATTCTCCTTTCCCTTCCTCCCCCACAACAAACACTCTGTGAGGTGAGTGGGGCTGAGAGACCTCAGAGAAGTGTGACTGGCCCAAGGTCACCCAACAGCTGCATGTGGAGGAGCGGAGACGCGAACCCAGTTCACCAGATTACGAGTCTACCGCTCTTAACCACTACACCACACTGGCTCTCAAAGGCCTGTGAGGCCTTTATGAGGATGGGGCTAGCCTTCCCTCTGCTCACATCTTTCAAAAAGGTATTGCCAACACTCGCTGCCATACATCTCTCACCCTTGCATGGCATTTTGTTTGCCTGAGGAGGGCCAATTTTGACACCTCACCATTCCGATCCTATCCTTTAATGTCACCCATAAATGTGCCAAGTATAAATATTTATTGGGCAGGGATATGAAGCTGTTTTGTGTTGGGTTTTGTTGCTTTTTACCACTTCTAACTGTGGTGGATAAACTAGGAGGAAATACATCTTTGTGGTGTATCTAAATTTAAGAAAGCCATATGAAGATGCAGAATGCCCAATTATTTTCAATGAATTAAGATAAAGAAATTGGTTTGTTAAAAATTTATTTCCCATCTTTTCACTTAACTCTTAATACACATGCTTGCTTGGGACATTACATACATATTATTTTGACAGAGTCACAGTAATGACACTTTGTGGGATTTTTAAAAGCCTCTTGAAACACGATTCCCTCTTTTCTGCCTGTTCTTCCCCTCTGGCACTTAGTGTCTTGTTTCTCTGGCTGTCTGATTTTTGGTTTTAAGAACATTAAGTTTTAGCATTACACGGGGGAATTTCAGTTTTGCTCTGATATTACTAGGTGTGTAGAATGAAACATGTGACATGATCATCCTTTGTGATTGCAGACAGAAGAATTCAAGTGTGTGTGTGTTCAATACATTGAAGAAAGAGTGTTTGGTAAATATAGACAGACATGGTATATATTTACAGCAGGTATGTCTGTCTGTGCAAGTGAATGAATGCTGAGACTATCTTTTGGGACATCTGCTTTCACGTCTAAAGGCCACCCCTTTGGTTTTGCTTCTTAAGATGGAAACAAAAAATACCTTGTAGGCTTTAAAGAATACTCTGTAACCTGTAGACTAAATAATTGGGTAATGGGATGTATTATTTTGTCTTACCTCCTAAGGATTGCAAAGCATTTGGAAGCTCTGATAAATGTTAGCTCTCTTGCAGCTGCTGTGGCCCTAGAAGAAGAAGGAATTCAAAATAACTGCAATTGTCTCTTCCCCAAAACACATGCAAACAATAGACCCAGACGTATTAAGAAGTAGGGAAATGGTCATATAAAGCAGTTTCCTACTCCTTAGGGAATTCTTTGGTGAGGAAGAAGCTGTTGTTGTTTAGTTGTTTAGTCGTGTTCGACTCTTCGTGACCCCATGGACCAGAGCACACCAGGCACTCTTGTCTTCCACTGCCTCCCGCAGTTTGGTCAGACTCATGTTTGTAACTTCAAGAACACTGTCCAACTATCTCGTCCTCTCTCGTCCCCTTCTCCTTGTGCCCTCCATCTTTCCCAACATCAGGGTCTTTTCCAGGGAGTCATCTCTTTTCATGAGGTAGCCTAAGTACTGGAGCCTCAGCTTCACGATCTGTCCTTCCAGTGAGCACTCAGGGCTGATTTCCTTCAGAATGGACAGGTTTGATCTTCTTGCCGTCTATGGGACTCTCAAGAGTCTCCTCCAGCACCAGAATTCAAAAGCATTAATTCTTCGGCGATCAGCCTTCTTCATGGTCCCGCTCTCACTTTCATACATCACTACTGGGAAAACCATGGCTTTAACTATACAAACCTTTGTTGGAAGAAGCTACTTGCTCACAAGTAGCTGGACCAGTAATCTGCTTGGATGGACTACCGGTGGGTCAGAGTGAGGTCGACTGGAGCCTGCAGCCTTCAAGACTCCTGGTGGGTTATGAGCATCCTAAGGAATCGTGGAAGAAGGGGAAACCTCAAGAAGGTTGGGGATAACTTTTGAGGGAGGACAAAAAAACTGATGTGGAGGTGCATATTGGGATATTTACTCCTCCCATCCTCTGATGAGCAGGATTTCTTTGGCCTGATGGGAAGATGGAAAAGGGAGTTCAGCCTGTATTTCCAGAAGGAAGAAGCAGCTGCCTTAAGCTCTGAGAAGCCTTTGGGACCCAGAAACTACAATTCTACATCTTTGCTGCTTTCAGGGCTGGCAAATACGTTTTGCTGCCTAAGACAGAACAGCGAATGACATCCCTCGCCCCACAAGTGAGGATACCTGGTGTCCAGGGATTGTCAAGTCATTTTAGAATCTGAGGCGGAAAAAGACACAAGCACTATTCCTTGGCAGTAGAAATAAAACAATAATAACTAACAATGTATTCATTTACCTTTTTTTATATACCACCCAGTAGTAATATGTTCTCAATGTTGTTTTTTTGTGGCACCTCAAAATCAGCTGCTTGAGGCTGCTGCCCTACTCCAGCGGCTGGTAGGGGTTGCATGACTGCTGAAGAAATACTGGGTGTTGAAGAAGATTCTGCTGTGATTTAGGATGTATTCTTAGTTTGCCCATCACAGCTACTGAGTCCAGCTATTGGCTTGTGTGAGATGCGAGTGCACCTTTGAATGCTTCCAGCACATTTTAGATAATTGCAAGAGGCAATTGGAATATCGGCAGGCAATTGTATTAGGAGTGGGGAACAATTAGCCCTCCATATGTTGCTAAACTACAGCTCCCACCAGTCTTTGCAAGCGTGGCCAATGGCCAGGGGTGATGGGAGTTGTAGTTCAGCAACTTATGGAGAGCTAGAGGTTCTCCACACCTGTGCTAAGCCGTACGGTCTCCCAGAGAGGCAGTCAATTACCTTTTTAGATGGTAGGCAACAAATAATAGATTTACAGAACAGATGATCTGTTTTCTTTTTTAAAAAAAAAAATAGACTCTGCTTCTGACACCTTTTAGTGTCACAGAAATAGCTGGGAATGGCTCTTGGTAGCCTTGCCCATAAGAGTCAGCCTACAGGAGAGAAGTCTTGTAAAATGACTATTTCTGCTGATATGCCAGAACAAAAATACTGGGAAAGGCTGCTTTCCTTGAGTCTGAACATTTCTCTAAACTCATATTTCAAACATCTGTGGAGAAACTGCAACCTCAAGATTTGTACTTCAAAATTTGACATTTGAGTTTTAATTTGGTTTTTGGCTCTTTGTTTCCTGGATAATTTCCCATATAATAATTATTTTTAATTAACACTTCAACTTCAAACGTAGTGTTTGAAATTGAAATCAAACAGCTGAAATATTAGGTGTTTCTCTTGATTATGTGTAATAAGTTTTGTCTTTCATGTTTTTCTTTAGCAAAATAAATTGTTTCTTGCATAAAAGATATTTGTTTTAAATATTTATTTGCCGCCTTTCCAAAAAAAGCTTTTTCAATGCAGCTCATATGATAGAAAGTTCCAAAATAAATCCGTAATACAAAACATAAATACAGAATCATTTCTGAAGTACACCAGCTAAGTCCACCTTGGTCTCTAGTGGTCCCAGTCCTTCAGTCTTACAGAGAGAGAGAGAAGTCATCAAGTGCTAGAGGAGATTGATCACTTGTAACATGGTAAGGACTGGATTTCAGATTGAGGTAGAGCTGATTTGCAGGCCATGCCTTGGGTTAAGAGAGCGAGCTGAGAGAGCAGAGAATTCAGAGAAGTAGCAGCATAGAAGCTGGGATAAGGGAGAACAGGGAGGCTAGAGCAAGAACAGACAGTGACATCCTTTTAGGGGACCAGACAGATTCCAGATCTGGCCTGATTTAGGAGAATTTATAAGCAGGCCAGACCAAGAGTAAACAATAGAGCCCCAGGGAATGGAGCCGTGCTGGGCCATGGAAGAACAAAATGGCTCTTTAGCCTCAAGTGGCTTGGCACCAAATTCTGTGTCCTAGTTAATCCTGGCAAATACAAAAAACCCCCAACATTTGATAATGAAAAGCACCTGACCATCTTTTTATGAAAGACTTTTATAACGATCCCACTTTTCTTTGATTATGTGATGATCTAGCCAGCATTTATAACCTTTTAGCTCACCTTGTAGAAGTAATTCTCTTCCTGTTTAATTCCTGAATAATTCATGCCCTGAAACGATGCTTTTAAACTCGAATTTGGAGGGCATATGTCTCTTCATTCTAACATGCTATGTAGTGTTGCAGACATCTCCATATATTGACACTGCCTTTTTCATATTTTCATGTTTGCAGGTCGCCTGCCTTACGTATGTAGCAAGCACTTACCTAAATTGCAAGACAGAATCCAAACGCTGGGGTACTGCCCATGCAAGTATTGTTCCTTACCAGGTAAGCAAATGGGGCGGGGGCCTTTTTATCATTCTGTGGTTTTTGATAGTTTGAAGTGGACAAATGCTTTACTTCTTGTGATCTGCAGCTTGTCTAGTTAGAAAAAAGGTTCTATTCACTTCCTGCGTGTTGTACTTTGCGTATGTACTCATCACCAAGCAAGTTAGTAACAAGAAATTGGATTCGAATGGATCAAAGATGTTAGTTATGGTGGGATGGCTTTAATGTGTTTTTATGGGCTTGATAGTTTTATGCCTGAGTGGAAAAGCATTCATCTCATTTACTGAACATGGTTTGCACTCCATAGCACTTACAAAAAGAGAAAGCTAGCTTTGCGCACCAAATGCATAAAGACCACGGGGGTCTTATAAAAGATTTATGTTGTTTTTGAGCCTTTGTGTATTTTAAAGTGTTTCTCTGTAACTATGAGAGATGGAAACTTAATGAAAACCAACCTTTCAAAGGAGCCAAGATTAATACAAAACTCCAAATTGCAAGGCCTGGATATTTATACAAAGTGTTTGCAACTGTATTCCCATAGCAGTATTATTCTATTAGTATATGTAATGCTTTTATTCCTGTTAATGGTATACCAATAACCACTTCCACCTTCATCATGTTCAGTTTAATTAGGTGGGTATTGTTCATTTTCTCTCAGCTTTTTCCTTCCCTTTTCTGTGAGGAAAGTGAGAGAGAGAAAAATAAATACAAATAGTGCCACCTGAACATACAAAGATGGCACCATTGCTAGAAAAGCCATTTAACTGCCTATGTCACTGGTTTGGTTGCCAGCTTTTAATTATTAAAATACTGTCCCCAGATAAATACTATAAAATAAAACATTATAGCTTGTAGCCATAGTGACTGAGGGTGCAGAGGTTGCTGATTGAGATAAATATTCACCAGGAAGCAGGGGGGTGGGGCGTTGTTGAGTCTCCTTCTTTGTAGATATTGCTATCTGAGTAAGTTCATGATTTGAAAGGACTGGTGAGCTTGTAAAGTTGTAAAGTCCAAAATGCAGGACAGGGACAGTAAAATGATGTCCCTGTTGCAGAAGAAGATGCACCATATAGGACAGGAAAAGGTTCAGTAAATATGTCTTAGGCACATGGAATATCAGGGGCATGGAGATTATGTTGGTCCCAAGGATGGCAATGGAAGGCAGTCTCTTGGGAAATACATATTGGAGATGGTCAGATGTTTGTTTCTCTAGCTGAGAGTGGTTCAAGGACCAGGGAGCGGCCAGAAGACCTTGTAACCGCGGTTCAAAAAAATATTCTGCTACTTAGGTGTGGTAGCATGACCAGCCTGTTCACAGTGCAGTTATTTGTAGTAGAAATATTTGTGGGTTTTACATCTGCTGTTTTGTTAGATGTTTGCTCTGTCTTACGTAAAACTGCTCTGCATTCCTTTAACAGATGGTTAAACCGAGTTTGAGTGAGTCTGTGGCCAGACAAAGCATCAGCTAGTCTGGTGTCTTTTGGAGTAGAACCCAAGAATGTTTAAGTTATAATCCCCAAAGATATGATGCACTACCTTTCTGCTTCTTGAAATACAATATATAATGACTAAAGATTATATTCTTCTAGGAAGTCGTATGTTTCCAAACATTTTGAGGTGGTTAAATGTAGATTAAAGCACACTGATAAAATTATGTAAATAGTATGTTGGCTAAGGGTTGTTGTTTTTTAATCAATGAAATTCAGAAGAAAATTGAGCTGTTTTTTTGCTGGAGACTTTTAAAAATTGGCGCAAATGTGTGTTCAGACAAGCTTTAAATTACAATTATGAAAAGATGTGGACTTTGCTATGGTACTTTAAGAATGTCAGAATGTCATTAAATCATGGAGGATTAAATAACCTTTGGGAATCTCTTTTTAACAGATGTTTCATTTTTTAAAAGTCAATATTTTCAACATCTGGGTCTCTGTGCATGACACATCCCTGAACAGTGTCATGCAAGAAAAAGGACCAAAATACAATACTTTGTTTGTTTAGTGTTTAAAATGTGTTTGTAATCAGCAAGTGTGTTAGTTCTAATTGTACTTAATCTTGTTGGATGCATTCAGTTTTATATATGAAATGTTCGCTTGCTTTGAGTTTTATTAAACTTGAGAAAGTTTAGTAGAAAACTGGAGCAGAAACTGCCTGCTGGAAAATATGAGTTTTGATATCTGTGAGATGGTTTGTACTTAACACTAAACCATGGGTTACTGCTATGTGGATGATCCCAGGTGAACTGTTTGTGCGTCTTCTGCTTCAAGATTTCATTGAATCTTGGTTTAGGATTATGCATGAACTATCCAATTTAAAAAGCCAACTTCATAACCAATAGTTGGCTTTTTTGAAATTGGCTTCTTTTAAAATTGATCAGAATGTTTTAAACCAAATTTCCTACTTGGTTTTTAGCATATTCTGGGCCATTGCTCCAATAAAGATAGGGAAAAATACTTGCAAACTTTAAAACAATAGCTAATATATTTGAGACAGTATTAGCATAAGAAACAACATACAAATAGTTGCAATGTCCAGCTTCTGTGACCCAATATCATATGCCCACACCTCCAGGGGAGTGTTCACTGTGAGATAGAATTGAATTGCATCTGGCCCAATGCTTGATTTGGTTGCACAACACTGTCAAACATGTATCCCTATGCTAGTAATAGTCAAGGAGCTAGCTATTTTTGGTCACTCTAAATCAGAGTGTCCCCTGCAAGGTCAAAAAAGATCCACTACTTCTTTTGGGTGCAAGACTTTGTCAAACAATGGGGGTGGCCTAAACACATTGTTGGTTATTATTGATATGGGGCCATCATGCTTGACTGTGTCTTGTACATGACTAGTTTGCATGTGGTCATGAGAGCAGTGATCATGGGTGTAATGATTTAACATCAGCAAGTGTTAATGCTGCTATAGAAAATAAAACCTACAAGATCAGTATTATAAATATTGGAGGGAATTCCACCCCCCCATTATGGTTCTGATAATATTCAGTGTTTGTAAAGTTATTTTTTTCAAAAAATGGGGTGGGGGGACATTTAACCCCATAGCAGTGGAGATCAAGTGACTACTTAATAACTGGGAATGGGGAAAAAAGCCATTTTGCATTGAGCTGGACATTGCAACTTTCAGTATGTTATGTTAGCCTGATTGTTCTCTCAAAAAAACCATTTCTCTTGCAATTATTTTAAAGTTCAACTTTATTTTTATTGGACTATATTTCCATCTCAAACCTGTAATAATAACACAGGCACCTTTATTACTGAAACTTGGAAGAAGGGCTTAGGGTGGCCAAAATGAGAGTGAATCAGCCAGAGACCAGCATGGCTGGATTCAGTGAGGCATGCAGCTGTTTGCAATCTATCTGACAATCACGGTCCTCCTGAGCCATTGTTCCACAGTCACCCCACTTCACTGTGCATTCAAACCAGAGAAACATTAGCCCTGTTATATTAGACCCCGATTCACAAGCAAAGATTTCCTTTTATTGCCATAAGATTTGTCTCTCCGCTGGGGAAAAAAATGATAGTTGCAATCCCGTATTCCCTTGTCATGCTAGCGGTGAAATTATTTTCCTCGCACAGCAATTTACAAGGTGTTTTCAATAGCTTCAGAGCATCGTGAGTGGACCAAGTCTTCTTGGAATGGAAATGTGAAACTTCTACAAAATAATGCTAGAGATGCATTTGGCTTGACTTGTTATCTTAGTTTATGATGATTTCTAGACGTAAGAAAACCCTTTATTTTATGGATTTAACCATTTTTGATGACCTTTTGCCATAGACAAAAAATAACGTGAGATGCAATAAAATTGACCAGTTTCACAGTACTTAATAGCAACTTTCTATCAGTGGTATGGCAGTAATTAAGAACTGCTAATCACAATGGCTGAATCCTACCTCCAGTATCAGACAGAGGCAATGTTCTTCTGCATAACAGTCATTGAGGAGCAACATCTGTTGCCATTGCGTCCCAAATTCTAGATCCATTTTAGCCTGTGCTGAAGATTTT
Organism: Podarcis gaigeae; assembly: GCF_964106915.1. Lineage (NCBI taxonomy): Eukaryota > Metazoa > Chordata > Lepidosauria > Squamata > Lacertidae > Podarcis > Podarcis gaigeae. The sequence goes on from NC_139688.1 coordinate 57,485,740, forward strand.
GTTTGTATTGAGATACTTTTTTTGCACTAAGGGGAGCTTTCCTGGTTATGGACTGGGTGGCTAAATAAGAATAAGAATAAGAATAATTTTATTATTTAAACCCCACCCACCTGGCTGGGTTTCCCCAGCCACTCTGGGCGGCTCCCAACAGAACACTAAAAACAGAATAAAACTTCAAACATTAAAAACTTCCCTAAACAGTGATGTCTGCCATTTATCTAATGGTCATTAGTTGGTTTCTTTTATTCAAACCAGATTAATCAAAGATTAGAATAAAAGCAGAGCAATAACTCTATGTGAAAGTTGCTTTTCTTCCCAATGATAATTCTTGTTCAGGATATCCTACGGCTTTCAGACATTGGAGATATTCCAAAGAATTGCTTTACGCATCCCAAGTTACTGGAGCAGACCTAGTAGGATGCCTTAAACTCTTTGAGAAGCCGATTCTCCTGCTATATCACAAGCTGCCTTTTAAAGTACTCTCCATTTCAGATCTATCTCCAGTCATTTCCTGGTTTTCAGCACTTGTCTCTTTGCAAAGTAGCTGGTTGTCTGAAGCTTAGCAATGGAAGGATATGCCAATTTTGGTTCTTTCCGTTTCTCCTTTTTCTTGTCTTAAGTTCACCACATTACTGCACCCACTTGTAATTTTTTTAAAAAAAATCCCATGAAGTTTATCAGCATTTTAGTTTGAATTTCTTCTAAGAAATTGTTCGCGGTTTTAACTCATGTGCACATTTTTGCAAGCATTTCCGCCAGTATAATGCATTTTAGATTTTCTCAAATATATTCATTTTTATGCACAGTTTCCCCTAATACATGCATTTTGGCTGGAGAACTGCATCACAAAATCCAGATTTCAAAGGACGACTGTGGTTCTCACATTGTTTAGGAAACAGCAAACTCGAAAGACTAGGCTTTAAATGCAGAATCAAACTTCTCCCCCACCCCTACTGGAGAGCCCACTCTGCTTTTTTGTGAGCACAAGTAAGTGCAAGAAGGTTTTAACTGACTGGCTGCCCTTCAGCATCACTCTGATGCCCTGGGCATCTCAGGTGTGCTTATGGGGCTATCTGAGATGGTCAGTATGGTTCAATATAGCTCTAGGCCACACAGTCCATGCGGGGGGGAGGAGAAATCTGAATTGTGCTACTATAGATATAATTCATATTGAAAATCAAATTTATATCTTCATGCTGCTTCGGAACTAAATAATAGAAATGTTATGTGCCCTGCAAAGAACATTATTAATAGAGGATGGAGGAAACACCTTTTCAGTTCCGGAAAGGTTATTCAGAAAAATATCTGCATAACTTGACACTAGCATTTAATTGGGTTTTAATTTTGACTTGGAAACAAGTTGTTCCCTACTTAATGTGCAATGCATTGTTAAAGTGTTTGTCATGAGGCTGTGTGGCCACTAGATGTCATTCATGTAATCTAGTATGTTACAGCAAGCTTTTCTGGTTTGAGTTCCAAAAAGTTAATAAAGGCAATGTCAGAATTACCAGATTTTGTTATTATTAAAAAAAGTATATATACATGCTGATAGAGTTTGACATGATATATTGTCATCAAATAAAGCTTATTCTTCTGCTGATTTTTTTCTTCAAATGTCAGCATTAGAATTTTGCACAGTTTCTCTTCTTATGCAGTCGAACTGAACCAGTTTCTACAGTGCTCAACAGTCCCACACAAAGAGACGATGGCATTTGATCTTTAAACGCAGCGCAAGAGCTCCCCTCACTTTCAGTGCTTGCAGTAAGGTCTGAGTATCTAAGCTGTGAAGGGTGCATGCAGAATCAATCCGCTTGAAAAGATAATTTACATGATTTAACTGACTGGAGCTAGAGATGGCTTGGTGCAGCTATCACACAATAGACAGAAACTTTAGTATAAGCGGAAAGAGGGCTTACTTTGTGCTTAATCTAATTAAACCCTGCTGAAGTCAAACTGAAGACCAGTTTCAATGAAATTCTGCTTTGACATGACACTTTATATTTTTTTTCAATCCCAATAACAGGGGTGACAGCTGAACTGTTGTTACTGTGGAAAGTTTTAGGCTAAAAAGCCAATTTCTGGCATCTTTGAAAAGTCTGTTGTGTCATTACTCTTGATTGGAGCTGCCTTTTAAAACTGTTACCGCCAGATGCTAATAAGGCCGGGGTCATGTTAACATTATCATTGTAATTCTCAAGTGCTTGAAAATCCGGTTGAAAAGACACTCTATGCAGACTTTTAGGTCCATGTTTAGGACCTAAACATTCTGCTCTGCCTTTCATAGTATACTGTAGAAGACATTCATTTCTTTATCATGAAAAAGCGTGTTCTCCTTCATGGAGAGCATGTGTTGCGGTGGGGGCCGCCAGGACACTCCAAAGTTGGGGGCGGGCTAATTGATCGTTGGCCACTGATGCGATTGGGGCTTCCCTTGTTGTTGGGATGAAGTTAATGTTGCCATTTGTTTATTGACAGCCAGAAATGCTAAAACTCCTTGCACGAGGCTAGGGCTTCCTCTTTTCGCCCGTGCAGCGGATTGCCCGTCCCCCCCCTCCCTAGAATTAGGGTTGTTCGCTTTGACCTTGCTATGCCTGTCATGGAGTCGTCTGCTCTTGGGGCAGGGGCCCGGTAGGAATTTTGTCCATCTGGCTGATTGGCTGGGGCCATTTGGTTTTTGCCTACTGCGTAGCAAATCGTCACAACTTGTAAGGTTGCGGTTAGGCATTGGTTTATGGTTTGGTTGGTTGAGGGGCATGGATTGGCTGTGCCTGCCCCTCTAATGCTGCTGCTGCAAGGGATTCCGTTAAAGGAATTGGGGGCTAACTATTGCTTGTCCACTCTGTCGAGGGGGCTCAGGCCATAGCAATGAGCTCCTGGTTGCATTTGGGGTGAGGGCAGGTTCCCTGCTCCGCGTAACCCCCAAGTGCATTCCCCCTTTCTGACTTTCACATCGTGCGGAATGTCAGTCTGTCCCCCATTGGGGGGGGGGAACAGATAGTCGCAACCAATGCCTAAGCAACCACTCACAAATTTGTATTTCAATAAAGTTGGTGCCAAAATTATGCCAAAAATCTTAAACAAAAAATTCTGTGTGATGTGTGAGTTATTATTTTACTATATTAAAAGTTGTTTTAAAAGCGCAAGCAAAGAAGCCGTAGTAATAGATGTGACTCCATATTCTGCCCAGCAACCTGTAGATATCTATATTACGATGGATAGCTTAGTCAGTAGAGCATGAAACTCTTAATTTCAGGGTTGTGGGTTCGAGCTCCACATTGGGCAAAATATTCCTGCATTGCAGGGGCTGGACCTCATGGTCCCTTCCAACATTACAATTCTGTGATTCACATCATGTCAGTGTAAGCAGCGTAGAGATGGAAACCCGCTTAGCAAGCCGTCTCCACTGTAGGGGGTTACTGGGTACATGCAATCTAGGATTCTGTGGCTCATTCTATGGTTTTATGACTCAGTTTTGGTTTATTTTCATGTCCCTTTCCATAGTAAACTGTGTTGAAAGTGGCTTGCCGCATCAGACAGTTCCACACAATTCTTTTCTCTCATTTCCTACCTATGACGACACCTCTGAATCTTCTGCTGGTATGTTCTTTCAAACACATGCAGACACATAAAGTTTTGCGTCCCTTTCGTTCCCTCCCCAAGTGTGAAGGTCTTGTGCTTGGAGATCAGCACTTACATTTGTACAATCTAAAGCGTCAGCCTCATCTGTAAAACTGAGAATATCAGTTTACTACGATGGAATGTTTTTTTCTGAAGGCTACTGGCCTAATACCCAAGACTCTGCAGTCATGAGCCACAGGGAGAACTAAAAATGAGAAAGCTTGTTGAGCTAGAATGTGGTTCTAAATCAAGGCTACCTTGACCTGCCAAAGGGTCTGGAACATTGTGTGGATGTAACATGTGACTTGATGTTTACTGTATGCTCCTGGGCACCTAATTGTAAGTATTAAAGAGGCTAAGGGGGCAAACTAGGAAATTCTGCTTTCAGGCTCTAAAACTTTGCTTCATGTTGTCTCCACCGGCCCCCTTTTCTCTCTGTCTCCCCCTCTCCCTTCTATTTCACAGCTGGTCATATAAAGTAATTGGTTAGCTCAGGTAAAGGCAACTAGGGAGAGATACACTGGAAACACAGCAAATCTATGCAACGTTTCTGGAAAGCAGAAACAACATCAAGTTAAAACAGAGCGAGTATTTTCTTTATGTTTAAAGTTCCATAAAGCAAACAATAATAGTTGAGAGCAAATTAGTTTTATAGATAAGATTTCTTTTACCAATACTTAAATGAGCATGGTTGGGATGTTGCCAGGATACATATCGCTCAACAAGATTACAGAGAAATCCCAGACATGCATCAGAGAACCATTAAATTTAACATTTCTAAAATATATTTTCAACAGCTCAGGACTTGTTTGAATATTGTTGCCCCCCTCCCAGCTTCCTAATTGTTAGAAACCAATCAAATATAAGAACTCCCAAATTTTATTAGTTTATAAAATGTTTTAACAACCATGCCCACTGTATTTCTTGTGTTAGAGGAAACAGAATCTTCAGATTAGTTAGTTCCTTCTTTGAAAATCAAATCTTCAGAGAACATGGACCAGCAATTTCAATTTTGAGTTCTTTGAGAATTCTCGGGTGGGTGCCATTCAGACCTGGCAATTTGTCAGTTTTTATTTTGTCTATTAGGCCTAAATCTTCATTTTTCATCAACACTGTCTTTCTTACTTCTTCAGACTCACCTCCTGCAAAAGTTAGTTCATACAGTAGGATCTGCCCTCCACTGTGAAGACAGATGCAAAGAAATCATTTCGCTTCTCTGAAAGCTCTTTATTCTCCTTCACAACTCCTTTGACTCCCTTGTCATTCAAGGTCCAACTGTCTCAATAGATGGTTTCCTGCTCCTAATACAGTTAAAGAACTGCTTGTCGGTCTTAATGTTTTTGTTTCTTTTTGTTCTCTAATAGCTTCTCTGACTTCGTTCATTAATGAAGCCGGTGTTCTCTTGGTCCTCATTGTACCTTTCCTGAACTTCGATATAAATTCATGTGGAGTATCTAATATTGCAATCTTAAAAAAAGCATTTTGAGGGTTTTTTGTCCCTACTGATTTTGCTTTTCAACTTCCTTTTTACCAGCCTCTTTTGAAATCAAATGTGACCATTTTGGGTTTCCTTGGCAATTGGCCATTTACATGTATATTTAACTTAACAGCACTAGGGACACTGCTGCGAGTTTGTTCAACAACTCTTACACCATGCACCAGGTCCTGGGCATCACTCAAGGTCTGCCTGGCCCTGTATGGGGAACCAGCAGCATTTCAGAGAAAGCTACCTTGGAGGTCCTGACTTTCAGCATCCCACCCAGCCCCCTTAACTTGGCTTCCAGGATGTAAAGTTACATTAATTAGATTGAATAGTAAACTTTTGGGGAAGAGAGTTTGGGAACCATCTTTAGAGAGGATAACATCCTGGGGCAAAGAGGAATGTAAACATTATGACAACATGTAGCTTATAAAATGCTGCTATACTGATTTACCTTGCAGGATTTGCTGTGATGATTCCTCCTACGATTTCTTGCTCGCTTGCTAGCACAAATGTGTATTTGAATTGTTCGTACCTTTGGTATTTGATGACAGTGCAGTCCAAATGTAGAATGTTACTAAAGAAAAGTGTCTCAGACCATCAAACCAATACTAGCTTAGTATTGTCTACACTTGATTGACAGTGGCTCTTCAGGATTATTTCCCAACCCTACCCAGAGATGGGAGCGGATGAATCGAAGAGATTTTGCTTACAAAGCAGATGCTAAAGCTCTAAGGGTCATTCTATATCAACTTTTTTACCTCATGTCATCTAATTTTCTTAATATTTTGTACACTTGTTGAATGATCAAAACTAAGTTTAAATCTAAAATTTTTATTTTTTATCTCATCCCATTTTTGAGTTATGAGGGTTCGCATTTTTTAAAAAAATTAATGACAATTTTGGCCTTGCCGGCCTACACAAAAACCTTAAAAACTCAGGCCAGAACTGAGATGGTGTGATGGCCTGGGATTTGGACTCAGAGGCTGAACCTGAGGAATCCCAGTCTGCACAGGAGTCGCCGCCTCCAGAACCAGCTGAGCTGGGGCTGGGGCCTGAGCCTGAAGGGTCCTCACCTGTGCTGTTATCCTCAGGTGCAGGCACCAGCTGAATCTTCTCTGGCCCCTGAGGGGATGGAGGACCCATTGCCTGCAGGTGCCCCACTCTCAGCCCTGTCAGGGGAAGCTGAGGTGGCCTCTGGGTCCGGTAACCCTCCAACCTCTCCTGAGCTGCAGAGGCTCAGGGCAGAGAGGCGGAGGGAACTAAGTTCCCGCAGGAGGAGGGCTCGCCTCCAGCCAGGAGAGGCGAGTCACCTGTGGACCGAGGCTGCCCTATGCCTCATGGCAGATAAAAGCCAGCCAGCCCCAGTCCCAAGTTGCGGGAGCAATGTTGTTGCTAGCCTGTTCCAGCCTGCACCCTGTCCTGCTCTTCTGTAATATCAGTTACTTCAGGCATTCAAGTTATGCAATTAAAAGGTTCCTGAAAAGCTAGTCAGGCTTTTCTTTTAAAAATGTGTTCCAAAGCAGAGTGATGCAGTTCTATTTATAGAATTAACACTTTGAAATAATTCTTGTTAGTACATTACAAAAAAATGCATATCAAACAAAATTATGACACTTTCCATAGCAGTTTTGTTTGATATGCATTTTGTTGTAATGTACTAACAAGAATTCTTCCTCTTTCTTCCTCTATCTACTTTCCTTCTGCTTATGTTTGGTTTTTCAGGTCCTCTACTCTGGGTTGGGACGTGAGTGGTGCTGTGGTCTAAACCACAGAGCCTAGGGCTTGCCAATCAAGAAAGTCGGCGGTTCGAATCCCCGTGACGGGGTGAGCTCCCGTTGCTTGGTCCCTACTCCTGCCAACCTAGCAGTTCGAAAGTACATCAAAGTGCAAGTAGATAAATAGGTACCACTCCCATGGGAAGGTAAACAGCGTTTCTGTGCGCTGCTCTGGTTCGCCAGAAATGGCTTAGTCATGCTGTATGCTGGCTCCCTCGGCCAGTAAAGCGAGATGAGCGCCGCAACTCCAGAGTCGGACACGACTGGACCTAATGGTCAGGGGTCCCTTTACGTTTACTCTGGGTTAATGAGGGTACACATAGGAAGGTGATGGATGAAAGGTAAAAAAGGGAGAGGCTGGAAAGGGAAGATCTTCCAGGGAGGCTGGGAGAAGAAAGGGAAGCTCCAAGGTCAGAGCTGGGAGAGTTTACCTGCTTCTATGTGAGACAAGGGTTAAGATCTATCACTGATAGAGGGCTTTCTGTTTTTATTCTTTCTCTTTTCTGTTGATTTATTTTCATTATTATTTAGGTTAATCTGTACTCTGAGCTGAAAGTTTCAATAATAATAAAACGTTGGGTGCTTTGGAAGGTTTCTGGGCTTGTCACTATCAGGTAAAGGTAAAGGTAAAGGTACCCCTGCCCGTACGGGCCAGTCGTGACCGACTCTGGGGTTGCGTGCTCATCTCACTTAAGAGGCCGGGAGCCACCGCTGTCCGAAGACACTTCCAGGTCACGTGGCCAGCATGACGAAGCTGCTCTGGCGAGCCAGCACCAGCACAGCGCACGGAAACGCCGTTTACCTTCCCGCTATAAAGCGGTACCTATTTATCTACTTGCACTTAGGGGTGCTTTTGAACTGCTAGGTGGGCAGCAGCTGGGACCGAATGACGGGAGCTCACCCCGCCGCGGGGATTCGAACCGCCGACCATACGATCGGCAAGTTCTAGGCACTGAGGTTTTACCCACAGCGCCACCCACGTCCCATGCACTATCAGGTGCCCCAAGCCAAAAGGCACTTTGTAGTCTTCACGATTTAGACATTTTAAAGAACCCTGCTGAAAATGTAACTAATTCTGATTATTCTAAGGTGGTTGTTTTTGTTACTCTTACTCATTATTGTGTTGGATTGTGAGGTGTGTGTGATGCCCCGAGGGATGGAGGTGACCATCGGAATTCTTCCCCGCCAACCTCAAATACACCTTCCCCATGGCGGGCAGACGTCGTGATGAGACGCAGCAGCTGCAAGCTCTCCCCTGCTCTGAGGCTGCGGCACCAGGAGTGGGCGCAAGTGGCAGAACATAGTCTGGGATCATTGTGTTGGCAGCAGACTCCAGCTATGCCATCTGCCTGCGTTGTAGGAAACAGCTGAGCAGGGGGAAGTTTTCAGAGCTCTGCACCACCTCACTTCATGACGCACCTGCTCTGACAGCACCGATCCCTTTTTCTTGGGGAAGAGTCAGAGAAGTTGGACAAGAGTGGCAAAGAGGCATGTGGGGCAGAGTGAGAACTCCCCCTTTCGCTTTCACATTTCCTTCGTGTCCAAGAATTAGTTTAGACGGGTGGCTAGGGAAGGTTTTGAGTCCTCTGCACCAGCTTTCTCCTCAAATCAAAACATTGATTTAGTGTCCATAGACAAAATCACAAGAAGGAAAATGAATCCATTTGACTTCTCTCCTCACCAGATTCATATTTAAAGGTGCCCAGCACAAAGGAAAAATTTGTCTGAAATGTCTTCTGTTTCAAACCGAGTGCCTTCCCAACACCAGGGGACATAGCAGGACTCCTTTGTAACCACCCCCAAACTGTAAAGGCTTCCTAGGTGGGAAAACCAGAAATTGGGCAGGGTTCTTCTGAAATTGGGCAGGGTTCTTCTGGTGTTTGCAGATCTCATCCCATCCTGCCACAAAATATAAAAAAGTTGTTAGCTGTTTCCTTTTAGTTGCCCCAGACAAAAGCCTCTGGACCTATTTGCCTGAAATTTGGCAGGTTGTATCCATTCTGCAGGGACTATTTATCCACTTCTGCCAGAAGGTGAACAGTTATAGTGTTTTTCCAATAGCAAATGGAGGATGGGGAATCAAAGCTTCATTTATTTCTGAAGTGGACTTGGACTCCAAGCTGAATCGGGTGGACTGCACAGTGCTTCGGGCTGAAGCAGGCTGTCTTATGACATGCCAAATCAAGGTCCAAGCTGAATCTTGTGGTCCTTGTGCACCCCTAGTATAAACCTAACAGAACCTCATGTTTTCCCTGAAAATCTCCAGTGAATATCCTCAGGTTATGTTCAAATACTTCGTAAGGGTACACCTTTAATACCTTCCACCAATATGACCTTTGTCCACACACACTTATCTACATAAGTGCAAAGAGTGGATTGCTTGCACCTTCCAGATAATGCAGTGTCCTAGAAGTTACTGTCTAAGGAACAAAAGGCTAATAAAATTACATCTTCAGGAAGCACAAAGGCCCTCATTCCAACAGCTGTTTGATGCAGCAGCAAAGCTAGTGATAGTGCCCCTTGCTAACACCTGGTGCTAAGCCAGAACACGCAGCAAGAGTAAGAATAAGAAATAGCCGAAGTGCTTGTCCACCAGGCTTGATTAATATGGATATCTGTGACACTTCAAATTAATGAGGTTGTATCTCATTTATTGTTGTTCTCCTCCTTAAGGCATTTTGTGCCCTGATAGACCTTTGCTAACCTTTATATAACATTTCATATTCGAGAAGTGGCAGTCAGGCAGAGCAAAATCCGTTGTTTCCTTTTTTAGCACCAGAGTCTTAATTTATCCATTGCAATGACTCGCCAAATGTTTATCTTTCCAAGCTGCTATCCTTTAAAAAATTGCTGTTTTTTAAAAAATAATAATCTGGCCATATGTCAGGGGCTATTTGCTGCTAATTTTGTTTGTGTGTGGCAGAGCAGTAGAAACACCACCACTGGGTCTATTCAGTGGGCAATTTCCACAATAAATGTTTTAATTTTAGTTGAGGGTTTCCACAACTTCCCTCTCTGCCTTGTGTGTACCATGCACACTCAAAACCAAAGGACTTCTATCATTATAGCTAGATGCCTGTTCCCTTTCAGCCTCAAATAACTATATTACGCTTCTTTTAAATAAAGGACTTCCCTCTGTATCCACAATGATATACCACTTGTGGCACTCGTATATTGCACAGAAAGGTTAACAGAAATCCTAGTAGTTGGATCCCCATTTGGGGATGGCCTTGGTTTCTGGTCTTTTGTAAAGGCCAACTTGTATGACTTCAGTCTGTGTCTAGAGTAGGAGTCAGCAACCTTTTTCAGCAGGGGGCTGGTCCACCGTCCCTCAGACCATGTGGTGGGCTGGTGTCAGGGGATGATTGGTGAGTGCTAGGAGAGATAAGAGTCCGGGAATCCAGCCATATTTACAAGATTTATTGGTTTCTTGCTGCTATTTACACGGAGCTCTGAGAGTCCATCTGCATCATGGAGTGTCAGTTGCAGAGACTGTCGATGCTTTCGCTTTCTTCCAGCATAGCCACTTCCGGAACCCTCCCCCTTTCCTTCCTCTGTGACGAGAGTGGCTGGACCCCGGAAGCTGCTCCCCCCTCTCCGATTCATTTCTTTCTGACAACCCTTCGTCACCCTCCTCCTCCGAGGAAGTACAACTGCTAAGTAATGGAGGCTTATCTCTCTAGGTCCCCATTATCTCCCCCTTCTCTGTCTCCAATTCCCTGACAGCCGGACTATATTTTTGGTGGGGAAATGAACGAATTCCTATGCCCCACAAATAACCCAGAGATGCATTTTAAATAAAAGCACACATTCTACTCATGTAAAAACACGCTGATTCCTGGACCGTCCGTGGGCCGGATTGAGAAGACGATTGGGCCGCATCTGGCCCCCAGGCCTTAGGTTGCCTACCCCTGGCCTAGAGCCTTGGTTTGTATTGTGATTTGCAGCTCATATTCCTTGGAAGAGTGGATTGTATTCCCAACACATCCATGGTCTATCACTGTTTGTGCTTCACTGCTAGTTTTCTTGTCCACAGTCAAGCACCCCATTAACGAGAGGTTTAACCTCGTGCTCCCTCTTCAACTGGCTCAAGGAGCCGAAGCCAGATTGTTGACCAGGGCTACATATTGGGAGTATACAACATCGATACAACAGCTCCACTTGCTACTGGTCTGTTTCCAGGCAAAATTCAAGGTGCTGGTTCTGTCCTATAAAGCCCTATATGGCTTGGTTCCAGGCTTGGTTGCGGTGCTCATCTTGCTTTACTGGCCGAGGAAGCCGACGTTTGTCCACAGATGGTTTGTCCGGGTCATATGACCAGCATGACTAAGCCGCTTCTGGCGAAACCAGAGCAGTGCATGGAAAGGCTGTTTACCTTCCCGCCAGAGCGGTACCTATTTATCTACTTGCACTTTTGGGCGTGCTTTTGAACTGCTAGGTGGGCAGGAGCAGGGACTGAGCAATGAGATCTCACCCTGTCGTGGGGATTCGAACCGCTGACTTTCTGATCGGCAAGCCCTAGGGTCAGTGGTTTAGAGTCAAGAGCAGAAACCAGAAGCTAGGAGTCGTGCTACAGCATCATATTCCTTTCTGTGTGTTGATATGTAATGAAAGTGCATTTATGCTCACAAATTAATTACAAAAAAATTGTCTTAATAGAAGAAAAGTACAAATGTATGATATCATGATTGCGTAGGCATAAGCAGCTGGGCATCTATATCTCCATGTGTGAACATCTGCTTATCTTCCCCTGTTGATGCTCAGTATCAATTAAACAGTGAAACGTGGAAAGTTATTTTCAAACAATTTTTTTAAAAATAACATTTGGCTGCATCACAGCCCTCTTTCTAATGCCAAATTATTCTTGCATATGGCAGTCCCCTTAGCTTCCAGCAATGGTATATGTGTCCAAAAAGAAAAGAAAACATTTTAAAGGAAAGATCACGAGGTTGCATAATTTGGAACTCAAACGAATAAATCTAGCCAGACCTGTTCTAATATGTGGCAGTTTAAAAATTATTAGATTAGGTTGACCTTGTAAGCAGGTGCTTATGCAAGTTTTATTGGCTAGAGAAGCAGAATTAAAAGATGCTGAAATCTATTCAGTATTTCATCACATATTCAAATAAAGCTACCCCACAAAAGTCATGATGTCCTCTGAAGAAAGGGAAAAGACATTTGTAGAAATTGCAGGGGATTTGCAATTACAGTGGTGCCTCGCAAGACAAAATTAATTCGTTCTGCGAGTTTCTTCGTCTTGCGGATTTTTCGTCTTGCGAAGCACGGATGCACCCTGGTATTAACGGTTTTAAGAAAACGGAAACAAACTCGCAAGACGTTTCGTCTTGCGAAGCAAGCCCATAGGGAAAACCGTCTTGCGAAGCAACTCAAAAAACGAAAAACCCTTTCGTCTTGCGCGTTTTTCGTCTTGCGAGGCATTCGTCTTGCGAGGTACCACTGTACATATGACATAAGGGTCCTAGATTCATTCATGTATACCTAAGTCCCATTTGATTTTGGTAGTCTTAATTACTTCACAAGGTGTATAAAGATCCACTTAACTTTCTTACCCAATGGTTGCCATTAATCTGATTTGAATTGATTTTTCAATGAAATGATTTTAGAATGTTGTATCATTTTAATGTTGTTAGCCGCTCTGAGCCCAGCTTCGGCTGGGGAGGGCAGGATATAAATATTTTTTTAAAAATTATTATTATTATTATTATTATTATTATTATTATTATTATTATTATTATTATTATTATTATTATTATTATTATTATTATTATTACCTTGGTTGGTGAGCACCTGGAATCGGGTATGGATGCCATTTATTCTTTCCATTGGGATTCCAGGTCTTACTTGTTTGTAGGCAGCTTTGGGTTGCCTTGGGCAATATAAGGCAACTAACAAATTTAATAAATACAGTAATAACAACAGTACTAACATCCCACTTCCTTAAGCAGTGAGAAGTCTGGTGGTTATGCAACTGGGCTTATTTTAATTTGGAAGAGAGAGCACTGGAGATGTAGAGTGTCTTTGTAATATTTGATTTATTCACAAACACACAAGCATAGCACATGGTTAATAATAATAATAATAATATTTTTTTATTTATACCCCGCCCTCCCCAGCCAAGGCCGGGCTCAGAGCGGCTTACAAGCAATAATAAAAACAAGATGAATGATTACAAACTTAAAAACAAAAATAAAACACAACAATTAAAATAATGGAACATTAAAATATTAAAATGTAGCCTCATCGCAGGAGGAGAAGGAAAAGAAGGGGGAAAAAGAGAGAGAGAGAGAGAGAGGGGGGGGGGGGGAGGGAGGGAATCAAACTGGCTCCAAGCCAAAGGCCAGGCGGAACAACTCTGTCTTACAGGCCCTGCGGAAAGAAATCAGATCCTGCAGGGCCCTGGTCTCATGAGGCAGAGCGTTCCACCAGGCCGGAGCCAGGGTTGAAAAGGCCCTGGCTCTGGTCGAAGCCAATCTAACTTCCTTAGGGCCCGGGACCACTAGGGTGTTGTTATTTATGGACCTTGAGGCTCTCCGTGGGGCATACCAGGAGAGGCGGTCCCGGAGGTACGAGGTTGTTGTTGTTTAGTCGTTTAATCGTGTCCGACTCTTCGTGACCCCCTGGACCAGACCTCGCCAGGCACTTCTGTCTTCCACTGCCTCCTGCAGTTTGCTCAAACTCATGTTCGTAGCTTCAAGAACACTGTCCAACCATCTCATCCTCTGTCGTCCCCTTCTCCTTGTGCCCTCCATCTTTCCCAACATCAGGGTCTTTTCCAGGGAGTCTTCTCATGAGGTGGCCAAAGTATTGGAGACTCAGCTTCAGGATCTGTCCTTCCAGTGAGCACTCAGGGCTGATTTCCTTCAGAAAGGAGAGGTTTGATCTTCTTGCAGTCCATGGGACTCTCAAGAGTCTCCTCCAGCACCAGAATTCAAAAGCATCAATTCTTCGGCGATCAGTCTTCTTTATGGTCCAGCTTTCACTTCCATACATCAAGCTGTGAGCAAATCTTACGCTAATCCTGCATAAGATTTTCAGAGTGCAAGTTATGCAGAGCATTCTCCAAGGCTGCACCCCAGTTTCACCTAAAAGCGCTCAACTGTCTTTACCAAAATCAAACTGCAAATGTGTTTCCAAACGCTTTGGCTTCCCGTAGCTGGAGAAGTTCTCTGGCTACCCATTGAAAGACACTGGAGGAATTACCATAGTGATAAGTGTATTCACAGTAATCAGCATGGCCAAACTCAAGTATGTAGCCTTTATGGTTATTGTTTTATTTATCTATCTCATTTATATATGGCACTTATATAAGCAAATAATAATAATAGTCCTAGGGTATCATAAACATATTTGTTGCAGCTGTGAAATTTTTTCAAATGTTTCAAATGTTGCTTATGGGACCAGCGGGGGCTACACCTGTCATTATCAGATATTTTAAGAGGTGTTCAAATTAACCCCTCCACACGCACATCCAACGTATGCGGGGAGGAGATGTACCATGCCAGGCAGTCTATCTCCAATAATGCAATCTTCCAATTAATTGATTATAAGCCAGTATTTATTTAAAAGAACTTTAGAATTTGAATGCACCCTGAGGGTGACCTAGTCCAGCGCTCGGCAGTGCAGGAATTTTTTGCCCAGTGGGGCTCAAAATGATGACCCTGAGATTAAAGGGTCTTATGCTCTACCGACTGAGCTATCCTTTCTTGCTCCCATACCTGTACACCCACGTCAGTGTTAGAAACTGAGATAAGAAAGCTAGGAGCTAAATGGCACCTTAAAGCTAGGTTATGGGTGCAACAATGGGATGTCTAGGTGTTTTTTTTATAACGAATACAAAGCCGAAAATGAATGAACTGCAGCTAAAATATTATGTTCATTTTTCACATGGTCTAGTCCTTCCCCTGCCCACCCCTCTAATATTCTTAAGAGGGTCTCTTCTCCAGTCTTCAGAGAGTAGCTGGAAGTGGGGAGGCAGAAAAAGGTCCTCCTTTCCTTCTACTCTGCGGTTTTAATCTGAAAACTGCAGCCAGAGCTCAGAAACTGCTTGCGCTAATGAAATTCCCTGTCGCAAAATGCGCCTAGAACTCGAAGCATGAGTACCCCCAACAAAAATTTAAAATACGGCAAAATATTTGGAGTTTATGATATGTATTGGTATAATTCGGAATAATTAATGTGATATGATTGGTTTGTTAAATGGAAATGTAATAAAAATTATTATTTCTTTTTTTAAAAAAAGAACAATGGGAGTTTCGAACACTGGTTCATTGTGTTGGAAAGGGAACCCTATGTTCATACATTAGTATGCAGATAGCTACTTGAAGGAATCTGTTCAGGAATCATGATGGAGGGGCCTTGAATGGGAAAAAACAGATTAGCAAGTGTGACTGTGTGTGTGTGTAAGAGAGAAAGAAAGGGTATGTACAACTTGTAATTGTATGAGCTGTGTGTGTGTGTGTGTGTGTGTGTGTAGATTTTTGAGTAAGTATTATATGATATCACAGTCTAGAAGAAAGTTTTTTTAAAAAATATTTTTTATTGATTTTCCAATTTTATCAACACAACAACACTAAACAATACATGTAACAACAGACACACACAAAAAGAAAACATAGATCCAACTTTCTTAACCTCCTTTTCATAAGCCTCTTTTCTCGGACTTCCCCATACCTTCCCCTTTTTGCATCCTAGTTTCACAATTTTTTCAGCAACTCTTTTAACCAATTAAAATTTAAACTTATTCTCCTTTTCAATATCACATTAAATGAAAAAGAATAAATATAGCTGTAATTATACATCTTCCTTTCCCTTCACACTTTAACACTCCTCAATTTTATAGCAATTTTTAAGATATACTTTAAACTTCTTCCAATCTTCCTCCACAGTTTCTTTCTCCTGGTCGCGGATTCTGCCGGTCATTTCTGCCAGTCCATAAAGTCAATCACTTTCGCCTGCCATTCTTCCAGCGTGGGTAGCTCTTGTGTCTTCCAATACTTTGCTAGTAGAATCCTTGCTGCCGTTGTGGCGTACATAAAAAAGATCTTATCCCTCCTTGGCACCAGTTGGCCCACCATACCCAAAATAAATGCCTCTGGTTTCTTATGAAAAGTACATTTGAGTACTTTCTTAATTTCATTATAAATCATTTCCCAGAAAGCTTTAATCTTCGGGCAGGTCCACCAAAGGTGAAAGAAGGTACCTTCAGTTTCATTACATTTCCAGCATTTACTATCGGGCAAATGATAAATCTTAGCAAGCTTGACTGGAGTCATGTACCACCTGTAAATCATTTTCATACTGTTTTCTCTTAAGGCATTACAAGCCGTAAATTTTATACCTGTGGTCCACAACTGTTCCCAGTCAGCGAACATAATGTCATGTCCTAGGTCCTGTGCCCATCTAACCATTGCTGATTTAACAGTTTCATCAATTGTATTCCACTTCAACAGCAAGTTATACATCTTTGATAGGTTCTTCGTATTGGATTCTAACAGTTCAGTTTCTAATTTCGATTTTTCCACCTGGAACCCAATTTTCCTGTCTTGTTTAAAGGCCTCCATTATTTGATAATAATGGAGCCAATCTCGTACCTTGGACTTTATCTTCTCAAAACTCTGTAATTTAAATTTGCCACTCTCTATTTCTAAAATCTCAGAATATTTTGGCCAGTTGGTTCTCGTGTTTAGCTTCTTCACCTCTTTAGCCTCTATTGGTGATAACCACCTGGGAGTTTTATTTTCCAGCAAATCCTTATACCGAGTCCAAACATTATATAATGCTTTCCTGACAATATGGTTTTTAAAACTTTTGTGCACTTTAACCTTGCCATACCAGATATATGCATGCCAACCAGACATGTTATTAAAACCTTCCAAATCCAGAATGTCTGCGTTTTCAAGTAGTAGCCAGTCTTTCAACCAGCAGAAAGCTGCCGATTCATAGTACAGTCTTAAGTCTGGCAGGGCAAATCCCCCTCTTTCTTTTGAATCAGTAAGTATCTTAAAGTTTATTCTGGGCTTTTTGCCCTGCCAGACAAATTTAGATATATCTTTCTGCCACTTCTTGAAACAATTCAGTTTATCCACAATTTGTAATGTCTGAAACAAAAATAACATTCTAGGCAATACATTCATTTTAATCACTGCAATTTGTCCTAGCAAGGTAAGCTTCAAGTTCGACCATATTTCTAGATCCTTCTTAATCTCAGTCCAACATTTATCATAATTGTCTTTAAATAAATTCACATTTTTAGGTGTCATATTAATTCCCAGGTATTTCACTTTTTTTGCCATAATTAGACCAGTTTCCTCTTGAAACCTCTCTCTTTCCACGCTTGTTAAGTTTTTTTCCAAGACCTTGGTTTTTTGTTTGTTCAATTTAAATCCTGCTACCTGACCAAAAACTCGGATTAGTTCTAAAATTCTTTTTGTACTAGTGTCTGGCTCCTGTAGGGTCAAAACTAAGTCATCTGCAAAAGCCTTCAGTTTGTACTCTCTGGCTCCGACCTGAACTCCTTTAACCAGCTGGTCACCCCTTACCATGTTTAACAGAACCTCCAGGACTAATATAAAAAGTAACGGGGAAATTGGGCACCCCTGCCGTGTCCCTTTTTCTATAAGTAGTTCATTCGTAACCACATTATTTACAATTAATTTTGCCTTTTGTTCCGAATATATTGCACCTATACCATTTTCAAATCTTTGGCCTACCCCCATCCCATGGAGATTCTTCTTCATAAACTTCCAAGAAATATTGTCAAAGGCTTTCTCCGCGTCCACAAAAATCAAAACTGCCTTCGTATTACTATTAACTGTCAGCATTTCTATTATGTCAATTATGTTCCTTACATTATCCGATAGGTGTCTACCCGGGAGACACCCGGGATTGTGTTGGAAAGGGAACCCTATGTTCATACATTAGTATGCAGATAGCTACTTGAAGGAATCTGTTCAGGAATCATGATGGAGGGGCCTTGAATGGGAAAAAACAGATTAGCAAGTGTGACTGTGTGTGTGAGAGAGAGAGAAAGAAAGGGTATGTACAACTTGTAATTGTATGAGCTGTGTGTGTGTGTGTGTGTGTGTGTGTGTGTGTGTAGATTTTTGAGTAAGTATTATATGATATCACAGTCTAGAAGAAAGTTTGGAAACAAATGCATTTCATCTGAAAATATGGCATTTAAACATCTACACCAAACATTGAATTACTTTTATGTTCATTGTTCTTGAAGTTTTGGCTATGAAAAGCTATTCCTAAATTGCAAAAGCAACCGAAAAATAAACCACGAGGCTTGTTATGTTTTCCACGTTATAACTTAAAAAGAGTCTAATTTAAACCAAATTAAACAAAACATGTTTTGGGGCCGAATCTTTTGAAAGGAGCCTGAAGGGGTTTTTAATGGCTGACTTGTAGACTTCTGAAAAATGTGGTTTCTGATGAAAAATTGCTGCCCTTTAAAGCACTTGTAGTGGACTCTTGTAAAACATGCCATCCACTTGTGTGTCTTGTTAACAACTGTGTAATAGGCTGTAATATGACAATTAGCCTTGGAATTGGACACAATACTTTGGCCATTGTTATAAATTAAATTATTTGAAGATGTCCAGCAGAGTAGTAGTAATATGTTAAGTTTCAGTACACCATTAATTGATAGCTCAGACTGAAACATGAAACTATTGTTGCTGAAAGGTAAAGAAAAATTGTCTTGCAACAGTCCAATTACTATGGTTGCCTACTTTGGAATGATGTGTTTGATTTGCAAAGCTTGTCTCGTTCCCATTTCTTCTGCATCACAACTGCAAGATGCCATATAGAATTTGCCCGACAGAGGCTGTGTTCATTGGGACTTCCTCCCAGGAAAATATACGTATAGGATTGCAACCTTAGAGAATTAGCTCCAAGCAAACTTGAGCTTGAAAAATCTAGCCTTACTGAGGAGGCATGTTCCTGTGGAACCAAACTCCTTAGTGTGTCCCAGTATGATATTGTTCAGATCAATATTAAAGCCAATGATTTGAATAGCTTTGGGGAAAATTGCTATATGTTTTAGTTGCCATTACCATTCATGTCTACTCTTGTATGTTTAAAGGTTTTAGTGAATCACTGCTCCCTTGAGCAGGAAATTATATGTTTGGCAAGCTCTGTTTCTTTTTAGCGCTTCCCAATTCAGGAAACTAATAATTGGAAAGTGAATGTTCACTTCATTAATATTTACAAATTTAGAAGTTTAGGCCTGAGTGTTTTAACATACCAGTTGGTTTAATTGTTAGGTTTCCATACTATTCAGAGCATCTCACCTCTGCCAAAGCTAACATAAGAAATGTGTTTTGGGGTAAGTTGGTTTCCATCCATTGATTGAAGGATCCTCCATTGGGGTCCTCCATCAGCAGAACAGAGACTGAGGTAGTCTTCAGTTATTCCTCCTCCCTGTAGCCTGTCACATAAACCCCACGTTGTTCTGCACTACCTCCCATGCGGGAGTAGATAGAGAGAGCGTGGACCTGCCATGAGAGAGGCACCAACAAAGGCTGCCTTGGTCCCTTCTGTCCTGGCGAGAGACTCTGCTAGATCAAATTGGCAGGACACCAATTGCACATAACCCATCGGCCTTAATCGAGTCCAGAATGTGATATAGACCAGCGATTGTCAACCAGTGAGCCTTGCCTCCCTGGAGAGCCTTGAACGATTGTCAGGGGAGCTGTGGGCAGTACCAGACTCCCTCCCTCCTCCTCTCTTGCCTGGTGAGTAGCTTGGAAGAGAGAGCAGAGGAGTGAGTGAGCAGGCAGGCGGTGTGAGTGGTACTATTCCCCCTGGCCAAGTTAATGGCGAGTGGGTTGGTTTCCAGCCCCTCTCCATTCCTTTCCCTTCCCTTCCCTTCCCTTCCCTTCCCTTCCTCCTCCTCCTTCTTCTCTCTCTCTCTCTCTCTCTCTCTCTCCCTCTCTAGCAGGCAGTAAGAGCTGCTGCAGTCTGCATCCCCTGAGCCATGGCGCCGTGAGAAGCAGCACATGGCAGCTGAAGCAGCCGTGAGCCCCCCACTACCCTGCCTGACTCCCTCCTGAAGAGCCCACCAAACCAAACAACCCTTAGCGTCCTAAATGGGTAACATGGCCCATTGGTCACTTCCCAACCTGCAACTCTTTGCTCCTGCCTTGCCCGGGCCACTCGCTCTGCAACATTGAGTTTTCCGTCTTCTTCAATGGTACCCTGGAAGCACCAGTGCTCCCCTTTCTCTGCCACCTTTCAGATTCCAGTGGCCCCCCTCCCCCTGCCATTTCTTTTCTGCACTTGTTTCCTCACTTAGCTCTCCCTTTGCCATCTCCCACCCCCGGTCGTCCATACAAACAGGGGCCGTTCCCTGTCTTCCCTGGAACCGGGAAGAACTAGTGGCCAACTCTGGGTCTGCTTTTCCTTGGCCATTGAAGCACCTGAGCTCCTCTCCTTGGTTCCTTGCAGCTTTACAAAGACTAAATTTGGGCATGCAACCATAATTTTGTTTTTCTAGCATTCCTGAGGCTGAATTTCCACTGTTGGTTTTGTTGTAAGCACTTTTGCCTTTATACATCACCTCCCCATTTTTGGGAAACTGTGGTACGTGCAGCTACTCACACAGAGGCAATTAAGGTTTGGCAGACAGCCAGAAGGTCATGTGAAGGAGTAACTCTGCCTGGTGATAACAGAGGCATGGAGACAGCTCCCTGATTGGTCAAGCTCTCTCAAGGGAGTGGCCTACTAACTGGAATGTGTTAGTTCAGTGTTCAGAGGTTCAGAGTTCTGTGTGTCAGTGTAGGAATTATGAGTCGTGTCAGAGAGAGCTAGCAAAAGATCCGTGTTCTGTTCCTGTAAATAGTCCACTGTATATAATAAACACCTAACTACAAGTTCCTGGTTCCTGCTTCGTCTATCCTGTCTGCAGCCAAGTCGCCAATCGCTTCGGTGGATTCTGCATGTACTCTGCTAGGCCTGGCTAAGGTCCTGCAGCTAGTCAGAAAGTTGTGAAACACCAATAGGTTTTGCCAATACCCATCAACCTCCTCTTTCTATTTCCACATCTCAGGATCCATCTCTTTCCCCATCCTCCTTGTTATGTATTGAAGTTCTCACCCTGGCCACCAGGAGTATTGTGTATGTAGTTTTCACTCAGGTCCACGTCAGTTATTTTAGGCGGGAAACCCTGGGTTGTTGTTGCTACATTGTTGACAGCCGGCTGCCTATAAAAGCAGGTCGGCTGAGCTGTGTGCTGTTCAGTTTGCTGTTCCAGCTTACAAAATAAAGAGCTGCTTTCTACCACCGGAACCAGGCAGAGGGGGAGTCAATTAACAACTACACCGCCGCCCTCCGACAGGCTGCAATGCACTGCGAGTTCCGAGACTTAGATGATGCCCTGATGGATCAAATCGTCTGCGGGCTCTGGGACATCCGTCTGCAATGGCATCTCCTTGCCAAGCCAGACCTCAATTTCAGAAAGCCACTGAGGAGGCCATGGCCTCAGAAGCTGTTGAACTCTCTGCCCAGGAAATCCACAAGGCCAGTAGACCGTATTTAAAGGACTATGTTGTTGGACATGTAACACTGCTGGTCTAAAGGAAGTATGTGAAATATAACCGATATGCTTTGTGCCTAATTGAACCATTACGTGTAGTGCTGTATATAAGAAAACCATTACAATTGTAACTAACGCCTAATCTCGGTGGGGAGGGGTGTTATGTATTGAAGTTCTCACCCTGGCCACCAGGAGTATTGTGTATGTAGTTTTCACTCAGGTCCACGTCAGTTAATTTAGGCGGGAAACCCTGGGTTGTTGTTGCTACAATGTTGCCAGCCGGCTGCCTATAAAAGCAGGTCGGCTGAGCTGTTTGCTGTTCAGTTTGCTGTTCCAGCTTACAAAATAAGGAGCTGCTTTGGAGACATCGCTGTGTCGTCTGCCATGTCTACCCACTATTCAACACTCATAGCACAGTGGTTTTCAACCAATGCGCGATGGTGCCCTGTGGCGCCTTGAATGATGATGGGGGTAGCACCAGCCTCCCTCCCTCCTTTCCCTTCCTCCTCTTGATAGATTAGATTGTGTATATTAGATTAATAGAATTGGGCATGCATGGTGGGAATGGGGCTGCGTCACTCTGCCCCTGCCTTGGAGAGAGCTGCACTGCTTGCAGACAGACTGAAAGAGAGCTGTGGACTCAGAAAGGTTGAAAAACTCTGATCTAGACAACTGGTGCATTTTAACTTTCTGGATCTCTCTCTTACTCTCCACGCACATTCCTAGACCAAACATAGCAGAGCAAAACATTTAAAATTGGGGAACAAACTCTGTGTTTTTAATAAATTACATTTGTTTGCAACATTAATAAAGGGCTTGGTTAACCTATCATCGTTATTTGTGATTTGTTTTTGTTATCCATTAATAACAAAGAATTTCTCTTTATGGTTTTCATTACTTAACTGAAGGACATTCAGTACACTTGGCTTCCCAACAGAGATAATCCTCCTTTGATGCTAAGATTTTTGGCGAATATTTGGGGTAATAAAACACTTCATTTTAAGAATAAATTCTACGACTTTTTAATTACAGTGGGTTTTTGTTGTTGTTGTTTCAAGAAATCAATCAGCCGTAATATGTGGAGAGACTTCATGCACAAACTGGTGATAATTTGATTCACATTATGGGAAATCTTAGTAAAACCTTCCTCTAGAGCAGTGTTTCCCAACCTTGTGCCTCCAGCTGTTTTTGAACTACAACTCCCATCATCCCTGACTAGCAAGACCAGTGGCAAGGGATGATGGGAATTGTAGTCCAAAAACAGCTGGAGGCACAAGGTTGGGAAACACTGCTCTAGAGTACATAATTTCTGTTGAATTCTAATTAAAATTGCAGCTGTGTGGTCTAATTGCAGAGCAACACAAAGGAAATGTGAGGGGCTCTAATCTGTTGGAAGAGTCTCATTTATTTATTTATTAGTGAATATTATTTTAGCAATTTTTGTTTTGTATGATAGTGTCGGTCATTTGTATTTATTTAAGAATGTGTTTTTAAAATATTTTTGTTAGAACATATGTGAAATAATTGTATCACTGTTGAGGAATTTCATACTTTGATATCAACAACTGTTGGACGGATAAGAAAAATTCAGAATTTATAGTATTTTACCTTTTTATTTTTGTGCTGCCTTGCTTTTCAACAAATTTTCCATGGCAGCTTTCAAACAACCTGTTGAACATATTAAAAACAATAACCATTTAATTAGCCCTACATGATCAGAGCAAGTGTTAACACTCTGGCAGGTAATGCTTAAAGAAACAATGGGTTGTAGCCATCATTAGTCCTACTCAGTAAACTCATTTGGGGTTCATTCATTTCAGTGGATCTACTTGGAGTATCATTAGTTGGATGCAGCCCATTGGCTCTGGTACCACACCAACTCTCCTCAGTCCTTACTCAACTTGGCAATCTCCCTTTTTGACGAAAATGTTTCTCAGCTCAGAAAAAGGTCTTTATGGAGCCATCAACCTACTACTCCCCCATTGAACCTCTGTCACCAAGTGACTTGAAGCAAGGTCTCTCAGGATCTCAAGATACGTGGAACAATAGTCTTAATGATCTGAATAGGCATGCTTAGTTTATTTGCCACTTCTAATTATTCTTAGTGGTGATCTCATAACCATGAAACTCCCTCCCAAGGGTTGACCTTAAAAATCTATTTGTTTTTATTTGATTTTAGCTGAGATAGTGGGCTAGATTTCTGAGGATTTATCCATTCTATTACTGCTTGTGTTAATTTCTTGTTTCAGTTACTATTGTTGTATTATGTATTTTGGGTATATGGACCGCAATAAAGCTGTGTGTGTGTGTGTTTATAATATAAAATGGTTTATAATATAAAACAATATAACGATATAAACTTGATATAGTATTGGACTGGACATTGTGATGTTTTTAGCTGCTTTTTAAAATTACTTCATTTTATTGGAAAAGGTATTTGTAGTTGCATGTTTTATTTTTAATTTCCATGTAAGCCGCCTTAGGAGGGCTTTTGCTCTGAAAGGCAGCTCAGAAATATTTAAAACCAGGACCTTTGGGCTAGAGATTTAAATAGTGAACGAAGGCTGAAGTTTTGCCATTATCCAGGGGGTGTGGTTTTTGTATGTCAAACAGGATTTTATTTTTATTTTAACATTGGAACGCCATGATGTACAAATTATTTCTGAAATGCCTCTTTTTTAAAAGGCAGGTGATTTGGGGTGGTTCTGTGTTTAAAAATAAAAAATCCCAAACCTCGCTGGGTGCCACAGAGTCACCCGTCTGATTCTCTAGATTATTATTTTTTAACAAATATTCTTGGCCTATGTGGTTGCTTGCATTTGGAATGGGTAGGAAGGGAGCAAACAGTTAATGCCAGCCTTTGAAACATCTGAAGTCAATTTGTGTTGGCAAAATGGAAACAACTGAAATAGGAAAAGAACAGTTGTGCTAATGCTTGAATTTAATGGCTGACTCACAACTGCCTAGGAGTTGCATGAAAATTATCCATGCGGTGCAGGGAATCTGTATGGCTGGCCATTTTTTTACATTATAGCTGCTGTGCAGAAGAGCCACCATGCAGAAGCTGTTTTAATATGCCTCTGAACAGCAATTGTAATATACAGACAGAATCTGAACAGCTGAAATAGATGCAGAATGTTTGAAGCATAATTTGATCTGTGCTTTTTATTAACCCAGACCGAACGTCCCCCAGATGCAAATTTACCATAGTACCGTGCAAGAGCATCACTTGAAAGCAGTTTGGAAAATCTTGATTGTGCTGGGGATGGCGCTGATAAATCAGGAGTGGCCAACGGAAAAAATATACCGTATTTTTCTGTCTATAAGACGTCCCCATGTATAAGATGCCCCCTATTTTTGGGGACTCAGATTTAAGAAAATCCACCCTCAGCACTATCTGTGTATAAGATGCCCCCTAATTTTGGACATTATTTTTTAGGGGGGAAAACCTAGTCTTATACACGGAAAAATACGGTATGTGTGTTAACAGGCACTGGGGGTTTTTTAAATAAAAAAATACATGATTTGGATCTTCCTTTTCCTATATATACTGATAACTGAAAATACTGCAGAGAAAGAAGAAGGGAGGCATTTGGAATGTGAATGAGTAATGTGAATGTTCTTTTATATTCTGTTGGAAGCCGCCCAGAGTGGCTGGGTATTCCAGTCAAAAGGCGGGGTGTATTATTATTATTATTATTATTATTATTATTATTATTCCTTCACATTATAAAGCAGTTGGGCAAGAGAACATTGGCGACTTTGTAATATTTGCTTTGATCACTAATGAACAAAGTGGGGGCAAAGATCTACCCCTATGGCAGATCCACTACCCCACAACTAATACCCAGGAAGATAAAGTGATTGTTGTCCCTTGGTGTTTCTCCTTAGCATCTTAAGGCTTACTGCCCTTGAACAGGGATGTTCCATCAGAAATGCCACCCAAGCTAGAGGCCATCATCCCATTTTGTAATAAATTCTGATAGTTTATTACAGATTCCAATTCTGTTTATTACAATTCCATTTCTGGGTACCACAATTTAAGAAGGATGTTGACATGCTGGAAGGTGGGCAGAGGAGGGCAACCAAGATGATCAAGGGTCTGGAAACCAAGTCATACGAGGAACGGTTGAAGGAGCTTGGTATGTTTAGCCTGGATAAGAGGAGATTGAGAGGAGATATGATAGCCATCTTCAAATATCTGAAGGGCTGTCATATAGAGGAGGGAGCATGCTTGTTTTCTCCTGCTCTGGAAGATAGGACTCGAACCAATGGCTTCAAGTTGCAAGAATCCTTTTCAAGTTGCAAGAAAGGAAATTCCGATTAAACATTCAGGGAAAAGAATCTGGCAGTAAGAGCTGTTTAGCAGTGGAACAGACTCCCATGAGAGGTGGTAGACTCTCCTTCCTTGGAGGTTTTTAAACAGAAGCTGGATGGCCATCTGTCATGGATGCTTTAGTTGACATTCCTGCATTGCAGGGGTTTGAATTAGATGACCCTTGGGGTCTCTTCCAACTCTTAAGAGTCTATGATTCTATAATTATGTGTTGTGTGAAGTTTATAGGTTGGTCTACAAATAAACAGAATTGTATGCTTAATGCACTTTTGCCTGTGTTACACAAATTCGTTGTGGATTTTCTGAATGGTATGTCTACCCATATACAGAATAAAGCAAGGCTGTCATCACGCTACAGTTCAGCTGGCCACCAATAAGCAGCCATTGACACGCCAACTCCAGTATGAGGGGTGGCTAGCAGGCTGTGAGGGGAGCAAGCAGTGTGGGGGGCAGGTGGCCCAGGTAAGCTGGTCAGTGGTGAGAGGCTCTGTTAATGCCCCTGGAACAAGGTTTAATGGAGGGAAGGTGGCGCTTCACACAGTGGCTTAGGGGCAAGCTGGGGAAGGATAGATGAGGTGGTTGAACCAGGGGGGCTGTTCAAGTGTGGGGGTTGGCAATGGGGTAGGTGGGGTTGGCAAGCAGGGGTGAAAGTCCCTAGTATCAGTAAGACTGCCATAGTTTTCCACTGTAGTTTTCACATTTGTGTTTATACAGTGGTACCTCGGGTTACAGACACTTCAGGTTACAGACGCTTCAGGTTACAGACGCTTCAGGTTACACACTCTTCTAACCCAGAAATAGTACCTTGGGTTAAGAACTTTGCTTCAGGAGTTCAGGATGAGAACAGAAATTGCACAGTGGCGACGTGGCAGCAGCAGGAGGCCTCATTAGCTAAAGTGGTATCTCCCTTAGATAAAATGCTAAATTATTTCATTAATTAACAGTATAGTGGTACCTCAGGTTAAGAACAGTTTCAGGTTAAGAACGGACCTCCAGAACGAATTAAGTTCTTAACCTGAGGTACCACTATACTGTTAATTAATGAAATAATTTAGCATTTTATCTAAGGGAGATGATCCCTTGATTAATATGGACAATAACAAGAGGAATAAGAGGAATTATTAAGAAAATTAAAAAAGAATGCCTAAAGTAAACCCATATCTTTATAGACATTGCTTTGCACGTGTCTTTAAAAGAAAAGAGACTGTCCCTGACGTGTCCCTGAAATGCCCCCTAATGACACCAGCAAAACACATCTATGCAGGCAGAGCTTTTCTCTACCTTTCCTGGGGGCTCCTCTGAGACGTTGTGCAGATTCCTAAAGCCCCTCAGCTGGACTCCTGGCAGAGGAATTCTCAGTGTCATTGGGAACATTTAGCATTTTTCTAGGGCTGGGTGGGAATTAAACAGCATGAGCCTGCAATTCGAGGATGGGGAAACCCCTATGTATGTATGTATGTATGTATGTATGTATGTATGTATGTATGTATGTGAAGTGCACTAAGATGACAAATGAAACGAAACACAATGATGGCTGGTTTGGTCTCACGTTTGCAGGCTTTATAGCCTGTCACGCTGTGTACGGTATGTAATTTCAGTTTCACCATTTCGTTCCCTAATGTTTTGGAGGCTGTACTTGGCTTTTGCTCACTGCATCTCTCCATGCCAGCCCAGAAGGAAATGTTTCATATACAAGAGTGTAAAGTAGTTAACATTCTTTTTAGCTCATCAGCAACTTGCCCCCCCCCCCCAGCAAAGTGTGTGTGCTTGTCTGTTCAACATGAAGAAGGGCTTGATGACAGTGCTGAGTGACACAATGTCATTTATGGAGCCGATCTGGAAACAGCTCTTAGCCTTTCGTTAATGTTGTGGGATTCTGATTAAACCAACATGCAAGTCTAGATTTCATTAGGCTAAGCCTAGGCTAAGGAGACATCAAAAGAAGGACCTGGCAAAATTTTAGGACCTCTTGCTGGGGTTGTGGTGGGGGATTTTATTCACTATTGCGAATTTTATACTGGATGCTTCTGAAACTCCATCATGCTCATGAAGCCACTGTTTTTACGAGTGGTTGTCTTCTCAGTTGTAAAGTGTTTTGCAAATACTAGTACCAGGCACACAGGT
Organism: Podarcis gaigeae; assembly: GCF_964106915.1. Lineage (NCBI taxonomy): Eukaryota > Metazoa > Chordata > Lepidosauria > Squamata > Lacertidae > Podarcis > Podarcis gaigeae. The sequence goes on from NC_139688.1 coordinate 57,513,636, forward strand.
GAAACTCTATCAATAATAGTATCAGATTATATCAGGGGCTCCGTTGTTCGAATCAGAATGGTTTTGAAACTTTGAAAGTTTAATATCTTCTTGTGTACTTACGTGTCTGGTATTGACTGATCAATTTTCGTATTCTTTTCTGCTGAATGTTTTGATGCTACTTTTATGGTTTTGACTTATATTTTAATACTTTTAGTATAAGGAGATTATGGAGTGGACTGTAAATGTTATAAAATAGGGCTGGGGGACCTGCAGCCCTGAGGTCCTTTGGACTGATCTTCAAAGCCCTCTGCAATTCTTTGTTCAAGCCTCTGGCAAGAGAAACCTGTTCTTCCTCCAGCAGTTCACTGGGAGAGAGATTTTGGGAGGCGAATGAGAGAAGGGCTGATGGCTCTAGCCCATTTGGTCCCACTCACCACTGGCCTGTGCCACCTGACATTTACCTCTGAGGAGAATGCAGCTCTCAACTGAAAAAGCTCCCCCATCCCTGTTGCAAGTAAAGCCATTAAAATAAAAGCAAACCTTCTTCCTAGTGACGCCCAGCATCTGTCTTCTGAAGGAGCTGCCTCCTTCTGCCTAATGGCAGGGCTGGCCATGAAGAGCACCCTTGTATAAGGAGAACTGTGCTGATGAAATTGCAAACATCCCTGAGCCGGTGCAAGGCTGAGCCACAGAACCTGGTTCTGTTTATGCAGCAGCACAGCCAAAGTAAATGAATCATGGGAACAGAATGGGGGTATCTACTATAAACCTAGTTATGGTTTCCCTTCCGTTAGGAATTGTGTTTTCATGTTGCAGATTCTTGGCCTATATTGAACAGGCAGGGATCACACACATATATATCTTAGTAGGAAAACCATATGTGGTTTATTAATTACAATTGTAAATGGTTGTGGAAATGAGAGTAGCAGAGCTGGAAATAAAAGTCCATTAAAAAAAAATAGTCTGTAAAATTCTTCACATTTGACTCAGCCTCATTCAACAGGATGCACCCTCTTCAGGGTGAGAGGAAGTTCAGTTTCCATATAGCTTAAATCCTGGTCTCTTTTGAGCAAGAACTGCCAACTTTGTAAATTATGTGTGGTTTTAGTGACGATGTCTACTGTCTTTTAATGACTGAGGTGCGAACATCAGTGTTTGCACCGGAGACCTCAGATTAACTTCAACCATTTCCCATAATTCAGCGGAAACTGTGTTGCAAACCTGTCGCCCAACCAATGGCTGAGTTCACAAACTTTTATTTGTTCTATCCATCTATGTAATTCAGAATTACTATTTTTTCCAGTGTACTTCTTTTCTATGTTTTTCCCTTTCAAGGTCTGTATTTTTCATACTCGGATTTCCATTTCCCTTTGGACTATGCTACATTTATAGAATATGTTCTGAATACATTAATTTTCTCTTTGCTGTCATTTTCCATTCTTTTACTATGTTTTGTATGAAAGTGCAAGTTGCTTTAGCCGCTGACCTGGCAGAAAAAAATTAGGATGTGGATAAGCCAACAACATTAAACCTCTCTCGTCTAAAATTAAAGAGTCCCATGCAGGTTTTGCTCACTAATAAATAAAGTACTGTCAGTTTGACCTGAATCTGTGTGTAAAGTTTCATCTGGTAATGTATATCCTTGTGATAAAATATGTTACGGTGCTGTTAATTAAATATATTGCTGGTGAAGGAAAACCTGCAAAGGATGGGGGACATCAGATCAGATTAACATTTGGAATTTATTATTGCTTCTACTGTAATCAAAATATAAACATGATTGAAGAAGCTGTTTCTCCATCTGGAGAGACTGTCTTGATTGTGGCCCTAGACCTTAGATTTAAGAGCAAGTATTCTAGGAAAGCATCTGGTGGACAGAGTTGTTGACTTAATATTTTGATACTTACACTTCACTTTCAGCAAGCATATCAGCTATCAGATCTGTGAATGGTAACTTTGCAGGGCAGACCTTAATTGTTATCCTGGTGTTTGGGTTATTTTAGGGAAATGAATTCAAGGGGTGGGAGGGCCGTAAAGTTGATTGCAGCAGCAGTGCTAGCTGAAGAAGGGAATGATTGATTGCTTTCCTGCCCATGGAAAAAAATGGGAATCTTGTGGTTAAGGGGCAATTTTGAGTGCAAAAACAGTCTTAAGGGAAAGTGTAAATTATTCCTCCCACAGTGCCGTTATTGCAATCAGTTGTGTAACCTCCCTGTGTTTTAAACCCCAAACCCAAACAACCATGTGGTTTGAGCCTTAGCAACTGTTTGCTGTTAAACAGGACTTGAAAAATGCTGAAGTGGTCATTATTATCGCTACTTTCCCCATCTGTCAACTGCTGATTTGGCTTTCCAGCCAAAAATACCCCACAACACCTCAGGTCAACCTTGTTCAAGCACCTTCTCAGACCTGCCCAAATCCAGGACTCAACTGCATGAAGAAACCTAGTGCTTGTGTGCAGATGGATTGTGTGTTTCAATGTTTAAAAAATAAATAAAGTACGTTCTCCATGCACAGAATAAGATTTGTATAATATGCAAATGAGGCTGCCTAAGATCTGTGGAACCAGGACATGGCAACCCTATCCCTCTCCCCATTTCGAATCATTGACTGGCAGAAAAGTATATGTTTAACTAGGATCAGAGCACGAGTGAAGTTGACCTTCTATGTTATGGAAGGGGAGGGGATGACTCAGCCTCCTTCCCTCCTGCATTCAAAGAACATGTGAGAGGGTCACACTGAGTAACCCCAAACCTGCTGCTGAGGTGACTGACCCTGCGTGATCCATATGAATTCATGCAAGTAGACCCCTCCGATATGTGTCGGGGGCAGATGTCAGGGACACTGAGGAGTGGTGGTTGGATACTGAGGAGTCTGCACCGGAAGAACAGGACTTGGAGACTGACTTGGAAGAAGTCAGCTGGAAGACGAGAGAGGCAGGAGAAGCTGCAGGATTTGAGAGTGGAAAAAGGTGCAGGAGGAGGGACAGGTGGGGCAGGCTGGTGCAGAGTCAAGGCCTTCCACACCTCCTCCTGCTGCCCCCAACCTTCAATTTTTGACAATAAAGAGTCAATTCCTCCCTCTGGACATTATTTTCCTTGACAGCGCTTGTGACACATGGAGGAGGTTCTGCGTGTATACCTTTGTATGAGCCTGTGAACCTTTCTGTGAACCTGCTGAACGTGTGGCAGCAGAGACAGGGCTGGTTCCTTCAACACGAGGTTCCACTGAATGCAATTTTTCAACAGAAACCCTGTGTTCTTTGTAGTGGGTGCAGTACTCCTGCCATTAAGAAGAGGGCTGAACTGATCAGGGCAAGTACCTTTTGGTGTGTCTGTGTCTTGATTAATGCTACTCAAAATAATACAACTGAGTTTGGCATCAAACTGCTGCAAGTTCTTACCTCCCTGCTCACATTTAAAAAATCATAGTACAGTTCGAAGGGGGCTGGGGAGTGTTAATCCCCCTCTCTGCTTTACTTCAAAATTTTGGGAAATTGTATGTGTCTCCAGGCAGTTAAAGAGCAGTCAGAAAAGGACACACCTTCAGTTTCTCAATTTAGAGACATTGTGAAGGTGGAGTTCCTAATCTTTCCAGAAGCTCCCATGTGTTATGGTTATACTTTGGAAATGTAAATGTAGCAATGATTAGGGCCAGGAAAACGTATTTTCCTTCACAATCTGCATGCCAATTCTCAGCTTTCTGTCTAAAGTTATATATTGCCAGTTGGCCCGGTTACTGATATAATATTAGAAAGCATTGTGAATGTCTGACCAATAGTAAGTAAAGTATCCATGTTGTTTTTGAGTGGTGTTGTTTGTTATTGCTTTGTTTAACTGTGACAAAGTATTTGAAGAAATAATTTCTTTTAGACTTATTTTCCCAAAATGTCAAACTCTTCTTTTACAGACTTTTTTTTGGGGGGTGGGGGTGGGGCGGGCAATGCTGGCCATTTCCTGAATTTATTTATAAAAGTAAATCTATATCTTCTTATCATAAAATATCAGGGTTAAAAATACAAAAATAAAAAATAAAGCACTATTTAAAAATACAAATAGTTATTAAAATGGCTGGCTAATCAACTGAAACATCTCCAAAGGCCTGTTGACATAAAAAGGTCATCGAAATCAAAAGGGAAGGGTGTCTGACGATTCTCTGCTGGAAGAGTGTTCCACCACATGGGATGAGCAACACTAAAAGCCCAACTTCTAAAGGAGTCCAGATAGTCATGGACACAACTGACAGTGCTCTGCTGGAGGACTGAACTGGACCCAAGTTGTTCAAGGTCTAGTATAGCAACACAAGAACCTTGAAGCTGGCCCGATACTGTATGGGGAGCTGCTCTAGCAGAGATGTCCTGCGGTCACATGCTGTTGGCCATCTGCTCCCATTGGCAGTCTAGTCTCTGCATTCTGTGCCAGCTGGGGCTTCCAGACCAGGCTCAAGAGGACCCCCATATAGAGTGCACTGCAGTAATCCAGTCTCAAGATTGCCAGCTAATCAGCTCATAGACCACAGTGGCAAAGTGATCTTGATTCGGGGATGGCCTTAGCAGGTGCACCAGACAAAGCAGGTAAAAGGCACCCTTAGCCACAGAGGTATGTATCCAAGAGTCCCTGCAGTTCTCTTCCAGCCACGAGGGCCGGGACAATTAGATGTTGTCATTAGATGTGGTTATGACCTTTGCTTTGATGGTAGGTTAGTACCCTGCCCCCAGCCATTTCATTATTCTATTGAAGTTTGAAGCACTTTCCCAGAAATACAGAAATGACTATGGAAAAATAAACTTTCCCCCAGCAATATCAACATGTTTTAGCCACCATATTACTGGAAGTAAATCTTTGGAAGCTGTGCATAGGAAGCCAATGGAAATAATTGCTTGAAAGATCTTAACAGAGAGATCAAGTTTGTATGTATTACAAACTGGTCCTGAGCAGCTGTGGACAGTTTATTTTACTTTTACGTTGAGCAATTTTTGTTCCTTTTAATATCCAAATTTCCAGCACACGTTCAAAGTGGGGGCAGGGAGAGAGTGAGAGTGAGAGCAGGATCCTGAACATTTTCCTTCAAAGGGGAGTACAAATGTGTAAATCAGGGTGGTCCCAAAGCATTTAGCCCCCCCTTTTTCCAGTAAACAAAGAGTACCAAACTTTTCAGCAGGGTATGGCACACCCTAGTCAAGCATTTTTAATTTTTTTCTTCAAAGGAGAAAGCCTGGACACTTATAACATAGGAACAGCTGACATATAACTGGATGAAACACAGATTCCATTTTGGGCTTAGATTAGAACTTCCCTCATGTGAAGCCCACATCGTTTTTGAATCATGACATTAAAAGGGACCGCCAAGAACAACTGACTCAGTGTTTCTTATAATTAATGCAATTAAAAAGACAAAGATATACTTCCTGTGTACTACTTAGTGCCATGCTTGTCTCTCAGGTAGTACAAACATTTTCCCATGACTTGTGTTTTCCTATGTGGTCATGTAGACTTGAAAAGGACGTTACAAGGCATGAAGTCAGACTCCCCTGACCCCTGAGGCAGGGCATGTAAAAGAACCATAATTAATTCCTGTCCACATTTCCATTGCATAGTGTGCTCTATCATTGAGCCCTTCGTATTGTGAATTTTCCAGCAGGCAGAGGGCCTATCTAGTCTTCTCACAGTGGCCAAGCCACATGCTTATGGAAAGCCCTCAGGCACATTCTGCACCTCCTCCAACAGTGGAGATAGAACACAGCAATTTTGGCCAATAGCCTTGTCCCTTGTGAATTCTTCTAAGCCTCTTTTAAAGCCATATTAATTGGGTGGTCATCACCACATCTTGCAGGAAGAAATTCCATAGTTGAATTATGCATAGTTTAATTAGGCAAAAACATATTTTTCCAGCCAGGCATTTGGCTGATTAATATTCTACAGCCTTTTAAATGTGTCTGTGGAAAGGGGTGATTATTGTTTTGTTTTAATTATGTGCTTGTATTTTATTTCGTATTTTGTTTTGTGAACCACCCTAAGATCTTTTGGTGAAGGGCAGCATATAAATCAAATAAGTAAATAAAGATTTTTATTTTTGCATTGGCTACTTTAGAGATAAAAAGTGGTTTAGGATCCTTGCAGCATTCATTGTGACTTGCAGTCCTTTCATCTAGTTAAGGACATGGGTCCTATAATGCTTGGAAATATACTTATTTATGACATATGTATGCCACCCCATAATTTAAAGTTCAGGAGATCTAAAGCAGAATCTACTAGAGGAAATGATTTTGGTATTTTCATCCTCTTTGAGGGACTCAGAGATTTAAACCCACGTTAACTAGAATAGCACAACTGAAGCCTATGGAAGAATGCCAGTTTTAAATAGCTGAGACTCTGACCTGTTGTCAAACACTGGAGAGACTGGTTTCCAGAGGGGGTTGTTTGGGCTTCATGATGAGAATGCACTCACTAAGGCAACATGGATTTTTCTAAAAGGATGGTTTGAGTGATTGTTCGGGTAAGAAGGACGAAGGGGAAAAATGCAATATCTCTTCCATAAAGCATAAATGTTTTTTAACCAAAACATAAATAAAATAAACTGGAAATGACTTCTTTCCTTAGCTATTTCCCCTCCGTTCTGACCACCAAGCATTCATGGAGCCATTTATCTCAGTAAAAGAGAATGAGTTTCAGGCCTCCCTGCCAGTTCTTTTTAATTACCACATGTAACATTGGTCATGCCTGTTAGGAATAATGACTGAACAAAGCTTTTCCTGAAGTGGCTTTTAGGAAAAGAGGCTGTGTTAGATTAGAAATGATTGGCAAGATGTTGATCACCCTTTTATTGAAATCTTTTCTTTGTTTAATCTGGTTTGAAAGGGTGTGTGGGAAAACAGCCATATCAAATAACAGCATTTTTGGTCAGGGCATGACTTGCTGCATATGTTTATATAAAAATTTGATTGTGCTAAATAGAAAACCAGAAGGGTGTGCAAGGATGTTGAAGGGCTTCAACGTTGAACCCAGGTCACATTATGCCTGGTCTGCAATGTGTTTGACACCTGATGTATCAAGGATGGAGAATGCGTTCAGATTGCCTGGGCTGTATATTTCAGGAAGCTGCATTGAGGTGGCTTGGTTGGGAAGCGTGAAAAGCGTGAACACTGTTGTTTCTGCTTAATTTGTGAAAGTACCATTCAGTGAAGGACAAACTACACATGGCTCACCTGTAAGTGCAGGAGTTTTCTTTTTTAAACAGCCAGCATGTTGCTCCAGCCCCAGTCTGGATTGAGACCCTGCTGTGAGAGGTGGGGGCTTTAACCCTATGCACTCTACTGCAGTCTTGATCAAGATCAAGCCACCCTCACCTGCTCTTTGCATATGGAACAAGTGAAAAGCTTCCTATGCAAGCAGCTGGTGCAGGTTCCCGATACAGATCAGTTTGTAGTTCTGCCTGGTGGAGAGCTCTGAAGACGAAATGGTTAAATTTCAGAAGAATAGTTTACTTTGCACTTGCATTCAGAAGTAACACCCGCTATGTTCAGTGACACTTCCCAAATAAATGTGATTTAAGAAATCACCACAAATGAGGTCTGAAAAAAGATGGGAGAATAAACATGCAAACAGTGGATTGAAATGGTTTGACAGCACCGTGGCCTGCAACATTCCAGAGCAAACAGTATGGAAACCACAACCCTGTTGTTCTCTTGAGCAGCCAACGAGCTTTGTGTATAAATCACATGCATGCCTTCTTGGAAAGCATAGGTCCATTTTTGCATTCTGCTATATTCTTATTTTCAAGGTACTGTAATGTGCAGCCCTTTTCAGGGAGGCCAAAGTAAGATTAGATGAATATTAGTGTGTCCTTAAGGTTTTTGTGGTATTCGTGTTATAGAACAGGAATAGCTTTATCTCTGGAAAAACAAAATATAAATTAATCATATGGGTTCAACATTCTCTGGATTCCAAATCAATACACTCACACATGCCACCCTTCCAGTATTCAAGGCAACTAACAAGGAGAGAAAATGCAACAAAATAACTAAAATAGGTTTTAAAATGAGCATCTGAAATAGTACAACTAAGGAAAACTCCAAACACTAGACTGAATTATGGACTTTGTCATGCCCCTGGAAAAGCCCATGCCAATGGGCAGATCTGCATGTTACTATTTAGTTATTTAAGACATTTATTCACCTCCCTTCAGCCAAAAGGGTTCCTAGAGCAGCTTGCAGTAACCAATGGTAAGACAATCCAGTTCTTGCCATCAGGACCATAGTCTAAAATCTTTACAATCAGGGTGTCCCAAAGCTGTATCTGAGCTGCTATTGCAGTCTATAATGAAAATTAAAGTTTAGAATCTGCAATTCATCCTTATTCAGAGCAGTTGCCACCACAGTGAAGGGAGCATATAGCCAAATCCATGGTCAGATATAGAACTCCACAAGTACAAAGTAAAAACAGCTCCATGGCCAACACTAGGAAAGTCCAAGTTAGAATTGTTGCCACCACCTTCGTTGAGATGCTGCTGCTATAAGTGAGCCCTGATTCATTTCCTAAATAACTTTGGATGTATTTGCGCTGTAGGAGTCATGCCTGCATTATAAATAGATGTACTTCTCAGTTCTTTGGAAAGAGAAGGGCCACCATCAATCTGATTCCAAAGTTGTAGGAAGAAGGGGCATTGCCAAGAATAAGGAAACTGATATATCATCCATCATACCTGCACTTGGAATTGTACAGAGATCACATTTAATATTATTTAATGTATGTAATAAAGAAAAGGAGAAACATTATAGTGATATTTGCTAAATTGACCACATAGTTAATGGTTTGTTAGCATTTCCCTCATAACATTTTATTTTCAGAGGTCTACTTCTTGGCTATGGATGTGAAACTATGTATGCCTCAAGGAGGAAGTAATTCTAGGCCTACATCCCACCTGCCAAGGTTATAGAAAGAAAATTTGTCATGCTTTAGCAGTTTTCTTCTCTGTGTTAATGTATAATTTAGGCCAACATGGTTTGAAAAATAAGTCCCCGCTTTGCTTATTATTATGTGCTTCCTCAGCTTACCCCCAGGTCTCTCCTTCCTCAGTGTTGGTGGCAATCCATTACCACACTTGTTCCCTGTTATTACACCCCCTGAGCACAACTATTTCTTAAGAGAACAGTGGGGCAGCCATAAAAAACGACAGCCCTGTGTCCCTTGTCCTACTCATTTCATGTATTTTTAGGGATACTCAACATACAATGTGATATTGTCACACATTCAGTTTTCTCCATTTCCACAAGTGGTTTTTCAGGCAAAGTAGATCTAAATAACATACTCACAAAGAGTGGGAAATAGCTGTAAAACATGATTAATTATCTTTCTCTAATCAGGGGCAATGAGATGTTAGCCTAGAATAGCTTCCTCCTTGAGGCATACCTAATTTCACATTAATGGCCAAGAAGCAGACCTCTGAAAATAAAATTTTATGAGGGGAAACCTAACAAACCATAACTATGTGGCAGTTTTAACAGAAAGCACTATAACCTCTCTCTTTTTCTATATTGCATACATTGAATAGCACTACGCTTGTCTTGCCACATGTTGAGCATGCCTGGAATGATATACAGGGAAGAGAGAAGGATGAGCTACTGCTTTCGTTGTTGGTTCCAAGTCTGGAGCATCGTCTCTTGTTCTACCCCCATGTCTCTGCCCTCCACTTTCATGTTATTGCTTCATTGCCCTAAGATGAAGTGTATATTGATTTGGGACTTGTTTATATAACTAAAGAATTGGGTATTATCAGAAAGCAGGAACTCTGAAAGCAGCATGAAGCAAATAAAAAAATGTGTCAGTTGTAGGATGCATAGCAGCTCAAGCTATGCATCACAGTGTGTGTTTCAAGGTAGCACTTGATAGATTATTAAGGGAAGAGCGGTTATTTTGCCTTCACTGAAACGCTATACAAGAACCTAGTTATGGGCCACAATGTTTTCTCTAGACACAACAGCATATTGTGCCCCAAACACAAAGCTTTCACACAGTGCCTCATGATACAGCCTGCTTGAGAGGGGTATAGGGCATATTAAAAAGAAATGGAAGAAACCCACTTCCTTGCTCTGGATTTTTGTGTTGTCATTCCATATGAAACTTTGATTATTTAGCTTAAAATGATATCATCGCATGTGTGGTAAACAGATGGAATTAGCCGATGACGTGTTACTTAGTTCCGTCACTCGCTGCTGTGTGGTTTTATGTAAACAGCTAAAGAAAAATCCAAGTTAATTCACTGAAGGCAAGATTAAAATCAAACAATTGTTCTTTGGCTCGAGATCATAAAGGAGAGGAAATTCAAAGCAAGGAATCCAAACCTCAAATATCCAAGCGCAATGTCATGCCAACCTTAATTTTACACAACTGCACCCTGTTGTGAGTTGATATTGGAGGTTTGATTCTGAAACTTGGAATTTATTGCTTTTCTGAATCTCAGCCAGAGCAATAACTCTCCTTTAATGTTGTATTTGTTTGGTGAATAACTTTTTGGAATTATTTTAATTGTGGACTTTGAGTTTTTTTGCCAATCAAAATGAGGCACATCCCTAATAAATGATGCAACTTTACAATATACAAGATTTTGTAGTAAAGGTGGTAGGAGATCTGTGAAGCGCTGTCATGGTAAGGACTAGAATTAAAGAGTCCATAGAAATTTGGAAGCATTGTCAACAAGTTCTGTACTGCAAAAAAGATGAGGAGTAGGCAAAAACATTTGTAAACTGAGACACTTGAACTCCTGCTGATTTAAGTTAATGGAAGCTCCACAAGTGTCTCAAAGAAATCTTTACTCCAATGATATCCTACCCGGCCATTGCTTAAAAGTTTGTGATTGAAAAATAACCCGGTTCTTGTAATGAGTATAACAGAAACAATATTTTTATTACTGTGCCAGCTTGGATAATCAAAATCCAGTGGCAAGCTGGCGGGAGAATTTATCTTGTATTGGGGAATGGTTCTTGAGGACTTTGCAGCGGGACTTCCCAAACAAAGGATTGATCCTGCTGCCAATCCCTAGGTCATATCAGGGCAAAGTCTTTAGTACTCAAAAACCTGAAGCCAGCGTGCCAAGGAATAGCTTCTCCTGTTTATGAAAGTGAAATTCTAAGATTTGGGATGGCCACAGCTGTGTTTCTCGGAGTCTCTAAATTAGGGATTTGAAGTCTCTGAGGTTAAGTTAACCTGTCTTGGTATTATTTGCATTTGAGCGTGACATAAGAATACAGTACATAAGGCTGCTTTTTCAATGCTAAATTGCATCAACATTTTATGCTTCACATGTCTCAGATCAGTCAGTTTAAACCCAAAATGAACAATAAATATTAAGTGTTCTTAACACACACACACACACACACGTTCATGCTACAACACTGTTCTTTGGACAAGCACAAATTATTCTCTTGCAGAGGGTAGGAGAGCATTCTGCTGCAGGGTTCTTTTATATCCAGCCACCATGGCTAATAGCCAGGGATGATGACAGTTGGAGTCCAACGATATTTGGAGAGTGCAATGTTGCCTACCCATGACATAGTTAATAAGGCGTAGAGGAGTTCTGCTTTGGCCCTGGCAGCTGCCTAAGGGTGCTGTGTGTCGGTGCTGGCCCTGCTCTGAAACAGGATAGGGCCGTCCCCCCTTGGCAATGTGTGTGTGAGGAACTCAGAATCTTCTGCCCACTTTATACTCTTAGGTGGGGCAGTGAATTATCTGCGTCCCTTTCCTTGCTTTGGTGAAGCTAGAAAAGGGGAAATTGGACTTCCAACTCTTGCTTTTTTTATTTGCTTTGAGGTTTGGAAAGGGCGGTGCCAATTAAAGTTGACTCTGAAGGGTATGGCTGCACTTGGAACTAATCTTCATTGAGTAAGAGGAGGCAGACCTGCCAGCCTGCAACAGAGGGGAGTAACTATTCAAATGTGAAAACAAACAAGTCACATTCCCATTGAGATTGTATTATTGATACCATACATCAGGGAACAAGAAAATGGGCAAGGAAGGAAATAATGAGACGTTTTCATCTTTCCTCTCATCCCTGTGAACCAAGAACAACACATCTGATAGGGATAACTGGTAGGCAGGGCTGAGGGACCGTAAGCTGCAATAATTTTATTTTTGGAATCTGGACAGTATGTGTCCTGGATAGAGATTTCTTGGCTATTAGAGAAGATAGCAAAATGCCATGCTTCTACTGTGATAACGCTACACCCCCAGCCCTCTCTGAAATCTGGGACCTTTCTTCAGCCATGCGTTCAGTGACAAGTTCTCTACCACAATGCATCTGGGCATTCTTCTATTTCTTGGCTCACCAGCCTCTGTTCTGCAGGGTATTTATTTTCTCTATTTTTTAATCCCACTTTTCATATAATTGTTGTTTCTCAAAGTTCCTCTTATTCAGTAAAAAACACATAGAGAGGCAGGCCCTACTGTCAGTCTTATAGCCTAAAACAACAACAACTCCAAGCCAGCCCTTCAAAGCCAGAAATTGCTGCTGAGCTATAAGCTATAAGCATCATTCTTGGGACAGGATGATCTCCCCTTGCTCTTGGTGACTCTTATTCCTTTTCAGACCTGGTGCCTGCAGTCAACCAAGTTGGGCCCTTCACTGGCCTGCCTCAGCTATAGAGGCACTCCCCTCTGGGACTCCGTGTGGTGTTTTAATGGTGTGTGGGCAGTAGTGGTGCTTTTGATGAGAGCCAAGGTTGACTCCCATCCATGGCTATCCACCTGGGATCAAGTGATACCTTATTGATCAAGTGATCTGTTGAATACTCAAACATCATATGGAAGGAGAAGAAAGCATTTTGCCCTAGGAAAAATATTATAAGGCAGATCGTTTATATTATATTATATTTACATGTCACAGAAGGAGGTGAGATCTCTTGAGTCTTAAATGGTAGCCTGAAATCTCCCAAGAACAGGGGTGATATTATCTGTGTAGAGTTTCTTAAATGCATGGGAAACACAAATTCAAAATATACTAGCCTCTTGAGTGTTGCATTGCTATAGAAAAGTCCCTGACCCTGTGCTCTGAAATTATAGCCAGAGAAAGAGAGAAAACATGTGTTCAACGATAAATCTTTTACAATTCAGTCTGACTGAAGGTGTCACTAAAAGATTTACTCATAAAATGTTAAAGTCTGGATTTGTTTAAACAAATAAGAGAATAGCTGTACTTTGTGATATGATTGTGGGTGCATGAAGAGTTAGGAAAGGGAAGGTTGTAGTAGGACAAAAGTACATTTCCCAAGGGGTTTGCTTTCTCTGGGTTGGGCTGTGGCCATATTAGGTAATTACTATTGTCTCCCTGTTTCCACTAAGAGAATCTTTTTAGGCAGTCTGCTCAGTGAAGCATAAATCCACTTGGCCTCTGTTGCGCCTAAACTATGGCAGTTGAGCCCACAAAGCCAGCCCTATGATGAAGCTGGATGAATCAGACTGCGCCAAACAGCAGATTTTGCTGGCCATAAGGAGCTGCAGATTGCCAAAAAGCAAATCTGATTTAGTTTTAACAAGTGCTATGGCAGCATTGGTGGATCAAAGTGGAACACAGAGAGATACAGTCTTCTGACCACCAATACCCAGAAACAGAGCAAAAGTCACAATAACGCTTGTACATATTAAGTTAAAACAGTTGAATACAATATAAAATATCATTTGCATAGATGAACACAAAGTAGTTAAATGCATCTGGTTATTTTCATTAGTGTGCTTATGGCTAAGCTTTGACCAACGTTGTTTAGTATTTATCCTGCGCTCCAAATTTTGGGAAAACGTTGAGATGTACTGACTGATTCATGTCTGTGGAAGTTTTCTTTAGTTAAAAGAATGTGGTATTTTATTCCATTAGTTTAACTTATTAGATTTTTGGATATACATATGTTGTAAGTAAAATTTTCACTTGTTATCACAGCATTGGTGGGGACATAGACAGGAATATGGAAGATTTTTCTAATCATTTAGCACAATCAGTGTGTGCTTACCTCCGTATTTTACTACATTGCCTATTATATATAATCCCATGGATGGTTTTTATGGCACCGATATACACCCATTGCACACATAACATCTCTCCCCCCCCTCCGCAACCCACATAATCTTGAGAGTGGCAATAAACAAGGAGTCCAGCATTACAGGTGCAGGTATGATATATTAGTCCAGGCATAGGCAAACTAGACCCTCAAGATGTTTTGGGACTACAGTTCCCATCATCCCTGACCACTGGTCCTGTTAGCTAGGGATCATGGGAGTTGTAGTCCCAAAACATCTGGAGGGCCGAGTTTGCCTATGCCTGTATCAGTCATTCCTTTCTTCCACTGTAAGGAGACCACCCTAATTTGCACCAAACCACATAAATATATAGCTGAAACCATTGGGGTAATGTTATTTAAATTTCTAGTTTCTCGGGGCAGAATCAATGTTTGCCCTTGAGAATGAGCATATGTACATCCAAGTTTTTTCAAGTGTTTTCACTAGCCAAACCACAAATAAACCACTTTTTAAACTTCCTCAAGCACAGAAAAAAAGTTTGGCAAGGGGAACAGCTGAAGAAAATATATATATGAGATGAGAAGAAAGCCCAGGTGCTTCCATCCACACCCCCCCTTGGGGATTGTGGCCATCGTGTGTGTGTCAGCACGCAAAATGAACTGCCGTGACCAAATAACCCAAACTTAATAATGCATGATATAAGTCAAAATATATAGGATGAGAGACCTCTGTATGGTTACAGAAGGAATTTGTTAAAGAGGTGAAGGCCCTATTTGTTTTTATAGAATTATGACCCCTGCTTTCATTCGGAACATCCTGGAGGTGGCCCAGGGTCCATATGAAGGAGGCTATTTGGCATCTAGTCTGCCGTCCTCCCCTCTCACACTCACTGTATGTTTATGACAGGAAGTCAAAAGGTTGTCCTCTTTCTCTCAGCAAGATGGCCTCTGCGTGACACCAGGGATGCCATCAAGCAAGCAACATCAAAAGGCTCAAGACAGGATTCCTACAGACCATAACTTTAGTTGGCAGGGATTTAAGTAGGCTGTCAAGTAGTAGCCGGGGATGTCCATCTGGCAGTCTAAAGAGACTATGTCTGCTATTCCCTTAAAGTTGACTCACAGATAAATTTTTCCAAAAGGTTTGAAACAAGAAAGCTTGTTGACCGTATACGTAGAAATTGGTCTTAACTGCAGACCAAATGGATGGTCCATTCTGCACCTCACTCCGATATTAATGAGGACTTTAATGCTGAAGAAACAGAAACAGTATTAAAATTTCAAAAGGGATAAGGAAAACAACGCTTCTCTCCAATGGAGAAAGTTTCACGTCCAAGCAAAACCTGGTTAGCTTCCATAGCAAAGTTACAATTTCCAGATATTATATGTACCAAAGGCAACAATGCAAATGAAAACACAATTTTGTGTTTAAAGAGGGAGGGAGGGAGTGTTGCAGTCCTCGTAAGCAGATACAACACTTTACATAGGAAAGCCTATTTTGGTTTTTTTAAACCCCTGAAGGTTAAAGAGAATGTAGCTGACCTAGACAGCGTAATCATGGGGTGGATGAGGTTTAAAAAAAAGTGCAGATTACATATTTATATTTATTAAATTTGTTGCATATATACCCTACCTTTACAGAAATTCCCAAAGCAGCTTAACAATAAATATCACAATATTAAAAATCAAATAGCACAATGTGCCTCAAGTGCCAAGTGAAAAGTGAGTGTGTTTATGTGACGCTGGGTATGGTTTCTGGAGTCCAGCTCTTCCCTATCTGGGTGTTTCTCCTCAAAGTAGGCAGACCAAATAATTCTGTATTCTAATTTTGAGCAGGACTTTGAGGTTGGATAAATTGGTTGGCTGTGATGTACATTTTGGAGCATGTACACTGGATAGAACGTTTTCTCATCTTGAAATGGCATTTTGATTGACTGCACGTCAAAGATGTTTGAAAGTTGGAGGTAAACTTAAGAACAAAAAAACCAAACCACCCTCTGAGAGCCAATAGAAGGAGAAGAATTAAGCAGTGGTCAAAATTATGCTATTGCTTTTGCTATTGTAACCCGTCTCAACTGACATCAACCAAAATATACTGAGCTCACACTTGTGTGGCTCAAAACAGAATTTGGCTATCCAGGCCAAATGTGACCAGCCAAATTCAAGTATAAATGTCTGCAAAGTTCAATAATAATTATGATTTCTATAGCAGATGGCCTCTGGGCTTCTAGTATGTATTTGATTTTCCAAAGGGAATGTTCCATTGCTCTTTTTTCTTTGAAAGCAATACAAACACAATGCCAGTAGTCTCCAATCACAAGCTGTTACAATTACCCTTTTATCTCTACACAGTGGTTAAGAAACAAAGTTTGGTTTCAAACCTTCAGTACATTGTTATGAATACTGAGGGGAAAATGTTTTTAAAATAGTTCAGTGGTGCCCTTTAAAACCCATAAACTCTTATTGTGCCTCTTCTATAAGTAGCAAATGGCTGTGAGGTGTGTGCATGGTTTTCTTCTGAAATATTGCGGACTGTATAAGACTTTGTTTGCTTAATTTTTCAGTGGAACTGAATTTTTATGATCTGCTCATAAACCTCCTGAACATAGTGGTCTAAATGGAAACACTGACACAATCTTAATTACACTGGCTCCAGCATGATACAGTGATTAAAGTTTGTTTATTTTGCACAGGAGTTTGTGTGTGTGCGCGCGCACAATTTCATTGTTGGGGAAAGTAATGGAAAAGTAATGTAGCAATGGAGACTATGACACTTTATTCCTTTGCTTCAGAACAACAGGTCCATGTTTTCAGTTTCAAACAATGTATTTATTTTAGATGAAGAGAAATCTTGATACATTGAGGTTTCTAATTTCTACAAAATTGTGATAGCTACCCCCCCCCCCAGTTGCATCCTGTTCACCCAATTGAGCTTATGTCATAAGAGAAGCTCTGGGGTCTCCTTTTCATGTAACCTGGTCCAGAGTTGTTTAGGCTTTTATATGTAAGTAACAAGACCTAAAAACTGGTGCAGTGACTCATAGACCAATGCAGATATTTGACCATAGTGTGGGGGCCATGGGGTTGGTTGCCCCAGCCACAAAAATTCTTAGGGGCACAACCCTCGCTATGCCACTGTGCCCCAAAGGTGCCCCAAGACTGGGAGGGAGGTGTCTTCCTTTCCTAGTCTGGCAGTGCACAGAACACATGGCGCAAATATCTCCATGACAGCCAGGTGGGCTGCGAGCAGGTAGCGGGCAGCTGGTCAGGTCCTCCCCTGCTGGGCTGGAGCCCCTTCTCACTGTCCACCTTTTGTGACCTTTTGGCACATCAGGTCTGCATCCTTCATTTGCAAGCGCCACTTGCCACACACTTTTCGAGCCATGACTGGTGCCGCTGCCGTGTGTGCCAGGTCATTGCTGCGCTGGGTGGCCCCTTTAGCTCCCTCCCTCCCCCCCTGCTTCGGGATGCAGTGGTGGGGCCCCTGCAGTGCCGCAGAGTTCCCAAGCCAGGTCCCCATATGAGATCAAGCAGCCAAAGACATGGTGGGCTTCCGCTGGAGTGTTTGGCGTGGATGAAGAGGAGGCCATTTTAGCCTTGGCTGCCAGCCGGACTGACGGGGCTTCCTGTGGGCACACTGCATCTGGCACCACCTGGTAGGAAGTTGTGCTAAAAACTGGGGTGGGGGAGGACCCATGGCGACGTGCTAGCCCCCTTCTCCATGGTGATGCCACACCCCCTTTTGAACCTTGCCCTGGGCATTAGCAACCCATGTTATACCACTGCAAGAAGGGGCACCACTCACCATCCAGGACACAGCATTTTTCACCAACTGCAGCCTCTAGACCAGCCATGCGGGAAACCACAAATATTTGTCTCAGTTACTCAGAACTCAGTTTCTTACCTCCATGAGAACATCACTTTGGGCTCAGGGGCCTGCCCTGCATCCTCCACAGTAAAGCTAAATGCAAACACATCATTGAACTTTTTATATAATCTTACGTTCTTTTAGCACACTTTTAACTTCCCTGTCATCTAATGCTATAGCTATCACCATCATCGCAAGCTAGTTTATTGCTTTGGTTTTATTTGATTTTTTTGTTGGTCTTCATGTTTTTTGCACTATACTCCTCAAGTACTTTTTATTTATTATCCCTTAATGTGTACTGTACTTGCATTTCTGTTGCCAAACTGTATGTTCCTGAAAATCAAAAGAAAAGGGCCTTTATGAATAGCTTATTAGCCAGCAGGCTTTTCAACTGATAAATTTCTGATGAAGCACAAGAGAGGATATGTCACTTACCATAAGTGACTGTAAGTCATTGAGAAATAATTAAGTAAATAGCATGTGTCTCATAAACCTTTCAAATGAAAGAGCACCAACCCCAAAGCATGGTGGAGATCCTAGCTGCTGGGTAGTGCTCGTATGGAGAAGAGAGTCCCTGCTGAGGTCCAAACATTTTAAAAATAATTTGTTTATTGAAAATATACACCCACCCACCTCAAAAGCATGCTGGAGACCATTGAGATAATAATTTACTTATGAATGAGGCTGTGTAAAATGTAAGTTCAGGTTGCATGGAGAAGTAGAGATTGGTAAGATCATGGTCAAATGAAGTATTTCTTTAATGTGAATGGTTAGGCTATAGCCTATTCAGAAAGGTGGCTGGCTAGGTAATAATTTGGGTCAACAAGTATTGGACAGTGGCAAATTGCTTAGTAAAACAATAACTCCAGCCTTATCCATATAGTAAGTGTTGTGGCAAGGAGCTTTCTTGCTTGAGTGGCCCTCACTAGTTCCCTAGTTGCAGCTTAAGTCTGCCCCCATTTCTGGACTCAGAAGCTGACTTAGCAGCTAGAAAACACAGATATATGGCATCTTCATTTTATTCATTGCTTGGATCGGATTAGGACCAAAAGACCTGGGTCATTGCTCTTAATCCTTCATTGCTCTTAATCCTTATCCCAGAAATTAGAGACTCTTTTCTGTTTCGTTATAGAATGAAGTGAATTATGCAAAGAAGGTTGGTGGATCAAACAAAGAATGGTGACCAAGCCCTTGGAAATCAAAAATTCAAGCTACTGAAAGACTAAAAAAGAATATTTCACCCCAGCATAGCATTAATCTACATAAAGTTTATCTTATTTAGGAATCAGCAAGTAAGGAAGCACTAAAAATAATTTAGCAAATATTACATTCGTAACCTGGATATGTGTGCTGTAATCCAAACTTTAAAACACCAGTTGTCACTGAAGCATATGTTGCTGAACTCAATGGGATTGTCTCATTTCCCATCTCTACTTTTTCTTGGCAACATTTTGTCTCGATGGCACCACATTTCATCTCTCTCATTGCTGAAGATGAATTTCGACTCAAGATCCTGGGCCAAAATACCTCCAGCCTTTGGGATGGTCCAGATGTGATTCAGGTCCATCTGTATTTATCATGTGTTTTTTTAAGAGGCTGAAGCATAAACTGACATTAAAAACAAGCATTGGTGGTATAAGTAGCTTTGGAAAGAAGGCCGGCATAAATCCTGACCATTTCTCTTTTTGCTGTGTTTGCAAAACTCAATTCTGGTCGAAGTGTCCTAGAGGAAGTACTTTTTAAAAGTTTTGCTAAAGACTCACAATTCCAAACTTCTCCGGATGGAATTTCTGTTTCCCCCCATTTTAAGCAGTCTAATCTCAAATGTATTAAACTGGCTATCCAAACATGAGGGTGTACAAAAGTGAGGGCCATTCAGTCCTAAATTATTGTTTTTAAGAAAGCAGTAGTTTGCAGTGAAGCCTGGAGCTACAGGTGCTCTTGTCCCAGGGACTTCAGCAAAGCTTTAGCATAGGTAACCATTGGCCTGGATTACCATCTTAAATTTCTAATTTCTTGACTAATAATGAGATCCTGTGAGAATTGCTGGAGCAGGGGGAATCCGTTCTTATAGCAATTGTAGGCTGCTTGATATGGAAATGCTAGGACAGAACCTGTGTCAGCTGCTCATGAGTAGTTCAGACTTTGTTTATCCTTGGCGAAATTGCAGTGTAGTTCATGTGGAACCTATGGAGGGGTGAAAAGATAGGATCTTGACAGTGCAGTCCTATAATGTCCACTCAAAAGTAAGTTTCTTTTAATCCAGTGAGGCTTATTTCCACTAAACTGTAATCAGATATAAATGGCAAAATAAAAGGCAAAACTTTGTCTCTTACTTGATAGATTTCATACTGTAAACCTGCAGGCAGCGATTGTTCTTTTTGCCTCAATCGTTGTGCACCCCTAGCTTTTGAGGTGCTCTAGAAATAATGGCAATAATAACTATTAATGTTCACTCTAAGTGACATGAGAGGCAGGTGGTTGTGGCTCAAATAGAGGAGATATATAACAAAGATTAGGGTTCCATTCCCATGTCTGCCTCTCTGGGAGAGAAGAGAAAGTTGGAATTCAATAAATGTAGCCATTTTGACTAATTTGTGCAAAGCAATCTTGTGCAAAGCAACTTCTCCTAATACAATGGGGTTTTTTGTGTGTGAGTGTTATTTTCACTAATATTTTCATTATGCACACTTTCCTCTAATATATGCATCTTTGTAAACATTGGTTGGTTGGAGAACTGCTTCACAAAATTAAGATGTGCGGATTTTTAAGGCTAGCTGTGTTTCGGTTCATATATTGCTTCAGAAAGTGTGAATTTGATTGATTTAACTTCAAATGCATATTGAACCAAACTTATCCTCTATCCCTAATCATGACTTAAGTTCAAATAGCTCAGTCTGGATCTAACTCAATATGTGTGAGGTACTTTAAATGCATAACATTTTATTTTTTTTACACAAAATGTAAAATTAGTGGTGAGCAGGGCTTGTGCTCTCTGTTGCCAGAATCAGCATAGGTCCAGAGGAGACCAAAATTCCAGCTCCTCTATTATCTGGTCCTTTAGTGGGTCATTGTTTGCCATCCTCCCAGGAAGACCCTTTCTCCCTAATAGATGCTTAGTGACTCTGAGCTTCTCGTTGTGTTTACAGCCTCCTCCACGCCTGAAGCTTTGGGGTGATGGGAAAGAATCAGCAATCAAAGGCAGAATCTAAGTGGTTCTTTGGACCCCTGGCAAGGATCTTTGAGATAGATCTCTTCAGACTGAAGGTTTCTCCAGGTCTTCAGTTGGAATGCAGTTTTCAGGGCCCCAATCCTCTTCCTCTAAATATTTCTCTCCAGGGTCTAGATTGGATGGATTGGATTCCTTAAGGGGAAACACTGAATTCTGAGGCAGGATGTTCCTTGGTGTAGGTCTTTGAGTAGCCATGACTGTTCTGTTATAATCCAGTAGCTGTGTCTTTCAGGTGGCAATACTCTCCTGTTAAAGACCTCCAAGGAATGTCCACCAGCTAAACTCCCATCAGAAACTGGTTCTACAGCACAACTCTTAACATCATTGTTTATGACTGTATTTGTGTTGGTGATAATGATAGTACTGCAACTATAATTAATTACTATGAAATGTGTGTATATTTATTTGATTTCTGTCCCACATTTTAATCAAAATAGTGTATGTAAAATAGTATAATACAGTTATATTAGGGCTCCTTCCAGGCCATCCCTGCCCCCAGCAACATTTGGCACTGTTCTGAGTTTTCCTCACCACTCTCACTGAGTTTTCCCAAACATTCCCCCCTCACAGACCACTTGCACATTGCTGAGAGTCTTGGTGAACCACCTCATCATTATTCTGCTCGTTGTAGCAATTGTAGTGTGCTGTGCTACTCGCTGCATGATTCTTCATTGTGTTTTTACTATGAACCACAGGTCACAATTTGGGAACCTCTGCTTTAGGCCATTTGGGCTGTTCCTATCCCTTGATAATTAGAGGATCTTTGTATATTTACCCCGAACCTGTAGTTTCTTTTACCAAACATTGCTTTGGAATGTTATATCATTCATCTCCACTGATTTCCTCTAACAAGCTCTGAAATAATTTCCATGTCTGTGGCTTATTGTCTTCAGTTACTCTTACACCACAAAGTTCAGGACACCAACGTTGTGTATTATTTTGCATGGAATTTTTGTCATGTTCCTGGATGCCCTGTCACATGCCTCTGTTCTTTACAAACAAAAGACACACACAGAAAAGACTTTTGCCTTGTATGAAGTAAATTTTATTGCACTAATTTAGCAAGATTCACGGCTATGGGCAGCAGTTTATCAAAACACAATCTCATTAAAATCTGTCTGCACTTTGCTTTCTGTCTCCTTTGTATAATAAGATAGTGGAGCTTTCTGTGACCAGACAGTAACCTGTGGTAACCTGCGGGTTGTGTGTGTATACATCCATAGACCATGAATGAAACTGTTGTTAGTACTCTTAAATGTTGGCCTTGCTGTGCTAATAATGTTGGGAAGTTTCTGCATTATCAGCAACAATGACTGACAAATAATCAGCCCTTTTTGTGATGGGAAGCCCAGAATATCTCCTCTGCTGAAGAAGAAAATAAATTTCATGCATTTTCCTAATTACATTTTAGGATTTACTCATTTTTCCCACACATGCCCCAAAGTCAGTGAAGCAAAAACATTAATGGCTGGGCCTTTACATGTATAGTAACTTCAGTATTCGCAGCTCAAGAGTATGAACACAAGTTAGATGCTGCTGTGTGGTCTGACCGGCATTTGCAAAGTGATAATTGCTGATAAGCACATGGTTATATATGCATTTACTTTAATTTTTTTATATATAAATATTTATTAAGGTTTTTGTAAAAGAAAAGCATAAATAACAAACAACATTGCTTATATCATAACAAAATTTCATAACTTGTTTAGACTTCCTCACGTCTCCTGCTCCCACTTACATTGTTAAAAAGTTTTTTTCAAGCAAATTATCATCTTGTTTGCAATCTTATATCCACTCGTTTAAATATAATCTAATAGTTCTCCCAAAGAGTTTGTCTTTTCCTTAATCTCACTTATCATCAAATTCCAATCTAGTTTAGTGGTGGCCAATTATTTATGATCAAGCATCCTTCTTAACATTCAATCAAGTTACAATATTTTTGTAAATAAATTTTAAATTTCTTCCAATCTTCTTCAATCCTTTCTTCTCCCAGGTCTCGGATTCTGCCGGTCATCTCTGCCAGTTGCATATAGTCTATCAGCTGCGTCTGCCATTCTTCCAGTGTGGGTAGATCTTGAGTCTTCCAATTCTTAGTAATGAGTATCCTTGCTGCTGTTGCGTACATAAAAATGTTCGGTCCTTCTTTAACACCTTCTGGCCGACAATACCCAGGAGGAAGGCCTCTGGTTTCTTAGTGAAGGTATACTTAAATACCTTTTTCAACTCATTATATATCATTTCCCAGAAGGCCTTCACTTTAGGGCAAGTCCACCAGAGGTGAAAGAATGTTCCTTCATTTTCTTTACATTTCCAGCATTTATTGTCAGACGAATGGTATATTTTGGCAAGTTTAACTGGGGTCATGTACCATCTATATATCATTTTCATTACATTTTCCTTCAAAGCATTACATGCAGTGAAGTTCAGCCCAGTGGTCCACAACCTTTCCCAGTCCTCAAACATAATGTTATGCCCAATATCCTGTGCCCACTTTATCATAGCAGATTTAACCATTTCGTCTTGTGTGTTCCATTTTAACAGCAAGTTATACATTCTTGATAATACCTTAGTCTTTGGTTCTAACAATTCTGTCTCCAACTTCGATTTCTCCACCTGGAACCCTAGTTTTTTGTCATTTTTAAAAACTTCTTTAATCTGAGCGTAATGTAACCAGTCTCGCACTTTACCCTCCATTTTCTCCAAACTCTGCAATTTCCAATTGTCACCGTCTTTTTCTAATATTTCCCAATATTTTGGCCATTTGGCCTCCATATTGGGTCTTTTCCGGGCCTTGGCTTCCAGAGGGGACAGCCACCTCGGAGTTTTGTTTTCCAATAAGTCTTTGTATTTTGTCCAGACATTGAATACTGCTTTCCTGACAATATGGTTCTTAAAGGCCTTATTGATCTTAACTTTGTCATACCATAAGTATGCATGCCAGCCAAAAGCATTGTTAAAACCTTCCAAGTCCAACACATCAGTGTCCTCAAGAAGTAGCCAGTCTTTTAGCCAGCAGAAAGCTGCGGCTTCATAGTACAGTTTTAAGTCTGGCAGGGCGAAGCCCCCTCTTTCTTTCGCGTCAGTTAATATCTTAAACTTAATTCTGGGCTTTTTGCCCTGCCAGACAAATTTAGAGATATCTCTCTGCCACTTCCGGAAACACTCCGTCTTGTCCACAATTTGCAATGTTTGAAACAAAAACAACATCTTTGGCAATACATTCATCTTAATAGCAGCAATTCGGCCTAACAAAGAAAGCTTCAATTTTGTCCAACTGTCCAAGTCTCTCTTAATTTCAGGCCAACATTTTTCATAATTATCCTTAAATAGACTCAGATTTTTTGCTGTTATGTTTACCCCTCGGTACTTTACTTTTTTAACCACAGTTAGTTCTGTTTCTCTCTGAAACCGTTCTGACTCTGTATCTGTCAAGTTTTTCCCCAACACCTTAGTTTTCTGTTTATTTAGTTTAAATCCCGCCACCCGACCAAAGTTATACATGCATTTACTTTAATGGGACCTTTGAGAGTGTCATAAATAAAGTACAGAAGCCTTAAATGGCTGAATGTGTGTGCTTGCTGTGATGCATAGATTCAGCTAAAGTTTAAAAGCTTTAGTGGTTGGGTAGAAAATATTAATTTCTATTGAGAACGTGGACTGTTGAACATATTTTTAAAGCGTTAGCTTATATTTCATTCATTGAATTTATATGCCGCCTTTCTGCCAAGGCACCTAAAGCAGTTTACAATATCAACTTACTAAAACAAATGGAGTGAACATAAAGTTGGCCTGGAAGCGGAGTGGAGAGTCCAGCAGGAGGAGGCACAGATGGTGCAATGTGGACTCAGACTAGTTCTCAGACCTTTAAAAATGGCTGACGGTGGAGGCAGAAATATTATTCACTGAGAACCATAATGCACGTTTCAATTATGTTCTGATCTCCCATACTGTTTCTAGGCTTTCAAAACAAAGGATGGCTACATTGTGGTGGGAGCAGGAAATGATCAACAGTTTGCCACTGTCTGCAAGGTAATAGTAATTAAAGAGCAATTCACAAGGTGGGAAGCTCAAGGTGATAATGTTGATGATTTCGTGAATCACCTTTAACATAAGTCACATTTACAATAATACAATAATAACAGTACAAAAGGAAAAAGTCGGTTTTAGAACAATACAAATAAATATGTTGCAGGTGTATGCATGATTGTAGTAAAATGTTTCACCAATGACTGGTTTCTAAATGAGCTAACATGGAATATTGATTCTTACATAAGAAGCAGCAGTGACATATTCTGTTATATAACGTAGGGTTGCCGTATTTCCAGAGATAAAAGTACAGAAAAGTTGTTGGGCTTTTTTTTTTGGCGATCACTAGAATAAGAGTCTTTAAATAAATAGCTAGGAGACACATCTGAGATATTATTATTGTTTTAATATGTTTTGACTATATGTACTTGCACACAAGTAGGTTTCTGATGTGAGCTGCTTGTGTTGTTGAATTAGTGGAAAATGGAGATAGAAGAATTTCAGTTAATTAATAAAAGGCACGATGGACATATTTTACTCCAGTTAATTAAAATTAAATTATTTTTAATTAATTGAATAAATGTGCTTTTGGATTTTACACATACAGTAAATGTTAAGAAATGCTTTATGTAGAGAGCCCAGATTTATTGATTATATTCTTCGATATTTAGTGTATGACTAAAGACCACTGAAGACCAATTTGCACAACATTCTGTGATGATTATGTTACTGAATGCATTTCAGATCCTGAATCTGCCTGAAATCAGCCAAGATTCCAGATACAAAAATAACCAGCAGCGAGTGCTAAACAGGAAGGAACTTACTGAAATTTTAACAGCCAGGTATGATTTATAAATTTAAGCTTCAAGTGCTTATTTTTGCAAACTTGTTTGCAGTCATGGCCATTTTATAGATCATTTAGGCTAATATTAACTATGGGGTGTTATGTAAGTTTATAAAAGCATAAGATTTCAAGTATTCCACCAAATGGATGTCACTTAAGAAATTTTGTCTTGGGCAAGGCTGTCTTGATTTGTCTTTAACTAGGTAAAGACAAATTTGTCTGTTTCTGGTCCCTCATAATAACATTCAGTTTTCACATTAATATGTGCCTTTAAAAAACAATGATCCTCAAAACACATATTTTAAATGGTACTTTTTCTTAAAATAAGTACTTAAATGCAACTCTTACAACTAGCTATAAATGGTCTGCTAGGCATCTTCTGTGCAACACCATACGTATTGTGTATGTGGTCATCAGTGGGAGAAGTCATTTTCCTTTGGAAACGTTCTTTATTTTCCTAGAACCTCTTAAAATGTTCTCAAAGGCCCCTGAGTCATCTCCTGCATGGAAGACAGTCTCATCTCCCCCATATACGTGCCCTCTCCAGTTTTATTTCAAACACCGCTCTATGGGAGGGAGGTGCAGGTTCATCCAAGTCCTGACGTGGGATTTACTGAAAGACAATATTCCATTTTTCATTTTTATACCCATAGTTGGCTGTTCCTTGGTTGTCCCTGTTGCTGTCTCAAGTTCAGTTCTTCAGCTTATTTGCCAAATATATTATGCTATGTTAGCAGAGGTTCCACAAAATCCCTGGAGGACGTCAGATGCTGCCTGTACAGACCTATTCTGTACTTCATATGCTAATGGAAGAACATAATTTATTAAGTGTCATGTTAGTTTGAATGAATCTGGCACCCAATAAAGAAAGACCAATTGTAATATAAATCTTGGTCCAGGATCTTGGAGTCATATGTTTCCATTCCTGTTCCTTGTAATTTGGCTTGTATTAGCTAATAGACATCATTTGTGGAGTGATCACATTTTATATGCTAAATTTTGAAAGACAGGTTATGTGGGGCTTGTTACTGTTTCTTGGTACTAGCAAAAACAAAAAACACCCCTTATTCCTTGGAGTCTTTGCAACAGTATCTAAAACAGAATAATTGTGGAGAACAAGTCATCCGTCACAGGAAGAAAGCAGCAGAGTAGATTAATGCTAAATATCCTTTATGGGTATGCATCTGGCAGAGTTTCTTGTGGAAAAATATTTTAAATTGCCAGGAATGGCATGGCAAGATAAAGTTTATCGGCAGTACTGTCGGCAATCACACTGACCACAGTCAAATTTAATGCATTGAAGAAGTGATTATCTGCATTACGAATTATCAGAAACTAGACGTTGGATTAGATGTGAGGTTCAGCAAAACCTGGCTGCACATGATGCATCTAGCTTGCTAAAGTTAAGCAGGTCTGGGCAGGGCATGTGTGGAAGTTTGCCTAGGAATCCCACATAGGCTGCCTTGAGTTTCATGAGCTGCTAAATACATAATCAAACACACTGTGAAGCCCCCCTCTCCTACTGAATCCCAGGTGCTCTCAAGACGCCCACCCTGCTTGCACATTAAAGGTAAAGGTACCCCTGCCCGTTCGGGCCAGTCTTGCCAGACTCTAGGGTTGTGCGCTCATCTCACTCTAATAGGCCGGGAGCCAGCGCTGTCCGCAGACACTTCCGGGTCACGTGGCCAGCGTGACAAGCTGCATCTGGCGAGCCAGCACAGCACACGGAACGCCGTTTACCTTCCCGCTGGTAAGCGGTCCCTATTTATCTACTTGCACCCGGGGGTGCTTTCGAACTGCTAGGTTGGCAAGCGCTGGGACCGAACGACGGGAGCGCACCCCACCGCGGGGATTCAAACCGCCGACCATGCAATCGGCAAGTCCTAGGCACTGTGGTTTTACCCACAGCGCCACCCGCGTCCCAGCTTGCACATTAGGGGATTCTTAATATGGGAAACCCATGTGATCTTGAACCTCCTTGTAGCTATACCCATTCGTGAGAAAGGCTTCAGGAGTAAACCCTGAGGAAAAATCAGCCTTGCAAAACAACAACAACAATCTTTATTACGGTCCAGAGACCCAACAAATCGTTACAAAGCAATACACAATTCATACAGCCTACCTCCAGGTTAAACAAGCATTTTGTTCAGAATATAGGGATCATTGGTTCTTGCAACCACTGATAAAAACTTTGCCACTTCTAATTTTCTAGCATTTGTCCAGTCTTCCAATAGGAACCTGACATAGTGAGCCTCTGATTTTCCCAGGAAGGGTACCAGCAAGGGTAGTGTCAGTTCAGCCCTGGCTTGCTCATATTTTGCACAGTGCAACAAAACATGTTTTATGGAATCGATGTCTTGAGCACACGAGCAAAGTCTGTCCTGGTAGGGAACTCCTCTCAACCTGCCATCCAACCTTGCAAAACATTTTCTGGAGAAGAAAAGGCTAAGGAGTAACCCTACACAGATTTGGAATGGAGCCCCTAAGGTGTCTTGTATGCTTCCTTCCGCCAACTCCTGCAGCCAAGCTGGTGTCAAACGTCTTGCTCTGCTTTCCTTTGGACTAGAGCAGGCATGGGCAAACTCGGCCCTCCAGATGTTTTGGGACTACAACTCCCGTCATCCCTAGCTAACAGGACCAGTGGTCAGGGATGATGGGAGTTGTAGTCCCAAAAAACATCTGGAGGGCTGAGTTTGCCTATGCCTGAACTAGAAATACAAGATACATATCCTTCTTCAGTTCAGGAACATCCACATCTCTGGTGCTCTTCCTCCATTGCCTGATTTCCAGTCCACCTTTCTCCCCCCCCCCCCTATTAATGCAATATGGCCTAGGCAAGAAAGCCCGGACAAGGCAGCTCCCCAGCATCCATCCATCCTGCTCTGCTGCCACTGCCCATCACACAACGATGCCGCTATTTCAGCCTCCGTCGTTGGGATTTGAACCGCTGACCTTTTGATCGGCAACCCCAAGTGGCACAGTGGTTTAACTCACAGCACCACTCATGTCCCTTTACATACATATACACATAGTAATTGTGTATTTTTTAAAAAAAGCTGCCTTGAGCATGGTTTTACATACATATACGCATAGTTAAAACCATGATCAAGGCAGCTTTTTTAAAAAATACACAATTCCAGACATAACAAAAGTAGTCATAAACAATAAATGAAGCATGCAAAAGTACACAAGCAAACTGAACAATGTTCTCACATGAGTCATAGCAAAATCTAAAATAAATATACTGTTACTGATATTATTTTTTGTTGCGCTCCCCCTTCCCAACCCCAATAAAACCCTAAACAACAACCAGCCTAGGAGTCTGTTCAGCAGCCTTGGCTTTTGTAGCTGGAGTCAGTCAGGGCTGTCCACTCCCAGGCCAGGTGGGAAAGACCTGCAAGGCCTCTTCAGCAGCCCCAGTTTTTGTAGTTTATACATAAGAGCATAAGGGGAGCCAGCTGTCTTTTCTGATGAAGCATTTTAAAGTGCTTCAGCTTTTTGCATGTCACGTTCATTATTTTTGACAGCGCATGCCTGGATGTTCCCTATTCTTCAAAGCTAGATTCTTTCAAATCCAAAGTGCAGCCTAGAGAATGCTGATTGTGGAAAAGTTCTTTGGCAATATTTTTCACAGCATTTACAGACCTTGTGTGTGTGGCTGCCTGTTTTGTTGCACAATGATAAAATAACAGACACATATTTGGCAAGGGTACATTTCCAAGCGCTTTGATTCAGACTACCTCAAAAAGGGCAATGTAAAAGGTTGTTTAAATGTTTGTTTTTGCTCGGAACTGTCTGTGAACTTCATCTAAACAACTCCACATAGGGAGGAGGAAGCAGGAAATGTCTCTAATGATAGGAACATGATAACGAAGTAAGACTCTGTAAATGACCCCAAGGAGGCAAGCAAGTAAACCAAGGAAATTTGCGTTGTTCAGGATAAGTATAGTATATCATATGCAAAACCGGATGACCTTGGGACAAATATTACAATCATACAACACATAAATATGTAATCAATGTTGTTATCTGACTAACAATTGTGGTTTTTAATTGGGACATGTGTTTCAGATGTAAAGGAGGAGAAAACTTTGCAAGGCTTTGAATTGGATCTTTGTGTTTAAAAATAGACCTTTTCTCATGCATATGTCTCTTAACCACATCACATCTATCTTTTTGTTGTGAAAAATAGACGTGAAATAAAAAAAATGTGAAGCTCATTACAGTAATTAAGAATGGGAGGAAATGTACTGGGTTTTATTGAAACTGCTGATAATTTTGGTTTGCATCACTGCTGGATTGCATCAGAAAATCAGATAGAATTGTAAGACAGTCTAACCATGATTTTTGCCCCAGGGCTCAGTCTCTGTATTTCTGGGGAACATGTGCAGAACATTTTTACTGCATTATTTACTACTTTGAGAGAAACTAGCTTATATATGTAAAAAAATGCTGGCTGAAATGGATAGTTCAAACCGCATGTTTCCTTATTCCTAGGTTTTTGGAAAAAGAGACCACCAAATGGCTAGAACTCTTTGAAGGTAGTGGTGTTCCATATGGTCCAATCAATAGCATGCAGCAAGTGTTCTCGGATCCTCAGGTCAGTTCTCTTCGATAAACCTTTGAATGCTTGTTTACATTTATTCACGTTTGCTCCTCTTCCATTTATCCAATCGCAGTTGATGTTGCCGTACAAATAATTATAATGATAACAAAAGTAGTGGCACAGTATAGCAAAGAGATGACTTACTATAGACATTTTAAAAGCCGAATCCTAGGAAATCTTGACTCTGTTTTGTATTGTGTCACACAGTTGGTCTATTAGATCCTGAGCCATATCCTGACTACAGTTCGATGAACTTTCAGGGCATAGGGAGTTTGCTCTGGAATGGCTTGTTCTGTGTGAGTGTGTAATTTGTCCTTCTATATCTAATAATACAATTTGTTGTGCTTGCAGTGGGCTGGGTACTGGACCCTTCGGGTCAGCAGTGCTCAACATCATACATGCTATTCATTATATTTGTGGTCAACCTTATTCCTAAGGCTCAGCCTGGGTTATCTAAATGTTTTCAGGTTTTTGTAGCAGAAAAAGTAGAATCACTGTATGTTAAGTTATCACCATCTGAAGTAATGGAAGCAGAGGCACCATCAAATCTTTGTAGTTTTATATAAAATTGCAACAGGTATGTTTAGGTACGGGGACGCGGGTGGCGCTGTGGGTAAAAGCCTCAGCGCCTAGGACTTGCCGATCGAAAGGTCGGCGGTTCGAATCCCCGCGGCGGGGTGCGCTCCCGTTGCTCGGTCCCAGCGCCTGCCAACCTAGCAGTTCGAAAGCACCTCCGGGTGCAAGTAGATAAATAGGGACCGCTTACCAGCGGGAAGGTAAATGGCGTTCCGTGTGCTGCGCTGGCTCGCCAGATGCAGCTTGTCACGCTGGCCACGTGACCCGGAAGTGTCTGCGGACAGCGCTGGCTCCCGGCCTCTAGAGTGAGATGAGCGCACAACCCTAGAGTCTGGCAAGACTGGCCCGTACGGGCAGGGGTACCTTTACCTTTTTATGTTTAGGTACATAAAAACTGATATCTCTTTTCTTGAGGTGCATGTTATTCAGATGCTAAAATCATCTAATTTTGACCTTAAGCTATTGTTTTTATTGGTCTTTTCTCTGTTATTCCTCTGGTTTCAAAAAGTTACAGTGCCATTGATAAGAAGGCATTGACTGCTATATTTCCTTTTTTGTGTGTTCAGAAGTTACTGAATACTGTCAAGACAGTGATTGGTGAACACTATCCCACTGAAGCCAACAAGATTAACTATTCTATAACCAGTAATATTTGTTAACTGTAGAAGCGAGGCTGTTGTCTGCAGATTCTCCACATATCTGCAAATTCTCCACATATTGCGGCAAAGTAATCTGTTCTTTAAAAAGTCCGTGCCACACGATGGGACAGTTCTATACAGCAAAGGCTGTGAGTAGACTTGGTTTCAAATGTGAAAATCTTATGGACAACTTGCATAGTAAAGCAGTGACTTTAAAAAAGAGGAAGCTGTTCCCATTGCTGAGAAGGTCAGGTGAGGCCATGAGACGTCATGCTTTTGTTACATGCTGGATGTCTATGTCACATTCTGTGTGGGTTTCCCCCTGAAAAGCACATGGAAACTTAAATCCATGAAAGTTCTGCTGGGTCAAGTGCTGGGATCATGTGCTCCCTTTATTGAATCAGTTGCACAGGTTGTTGGTTTGCTTTCAAGTGCTGATGGTTGTTACCTTTAAACCCTAAATGGCTTAGGACTGAGTCACTTGATGAACCTTCTCATCCCATGCAAGTTTGCCTGCTCTTTAGAATCTATCACTGTTGCCTTGTTACTTGTGCCAAATGGAAAATATTTTTTTTTTTTTAAATTGTGGGATCCATTTGGTGTTCTTACAATCACAGAAGGTTTTTTTTTAATCCATCCCTTAATGGAAGAAGAGAAGTGCCTTTTCTTTTCTTTTTTTACCACCTCCCCTTCCCACTGCAGCCTTCAGTGACAGCCCACCTCACGTTGCTCCAGAGAATTGGGGGACTCTTCAGAACATGTTGGGAGGTGGTGTGGGGGAGGCAGAAGGATGTTAGGCTGCTCAGAGAGAGAGGTGTCTCTCTTGCTGGTATCCTATGAGGAGGGTGAGAAGGACAGGTGTGACAAAAGTTTGCAAATAGGTCAGCGCGACATCAGAATGGAAATGTTGGGAGACAGTGGGCTGCAATTCGTGGGACAAGGGAATGCAGTGCTGAAGTTGCCTGTGGTCTGCAGGAAAGCCAACTTTCTCGCTTTGTAACTTTCACAGGGATTTAAGCTGTGGCTTTTGAGCACTTACAGCAGGTTGGTTTTACAAGTGTTTTGTTAGAGGTTTATTCACATGGTGGTGCTAAATTAGTGATTATGCATATGTTCAAAGGACTGCAAAATGTAAACCTTTTAACACTGCGAAAGGTGATATTTAAGGATCACGCTGGGAGGAAGACTGGCTCCTTAAACTGAACTTTCAGACGTTCCTATTTAAAATTTCACATGCAAACCTTTTAACTTTCTGTAGTGGCTTCCTTTTGTTGTGGTTCACATCAGTTTCTAGTCTTTATGTTAAAGGCTCTTTCCCCAGATAATAATTACAACCTCATTTTCTTCCTGTCTTCTGCCAGTTAATGTTCCCCATCATTGCTCCTTTTTCAGATCAGAAGAGCCTGGATGCAAAGGCTCTCTGGTGAAAAATCTGTCCTCCGCAAGCAGCAGCCCATGTCTGCAAGGCCAAAGCTGTTCAGTGAGACACGGAGACACGGGTCTGCCAGGTCATCTAAACAGAATCACCACATTTATAGGGATTGTTATTTGAAATGAAATGATCTCTTTGTTACTTAAAGTTGATGCTTAATCAACTGGATTTCTCTTCACAGTATTCTTTACACCTAAGCATTTTCAGAATAGTTGCTGCTCATACCTGTGTCGTTCCCCCCCCCCGCCCCCGTTGCAAAGATGAATTGTATTGCACACTGTTTTTAATGCTGTTGGGTTATTATTGTGTGCCTTGAATTTTTGTGGATACTACATTGAGTTCTTTTCTTAAAAATCCTAAGCTGTCTATAAGAATCTTAAATAAATTAATCAAAGAAATTTTGTAAAAGTAACTCACATGGGAAACACGATTTATTTCTATTTCTATTAAAAAGTATTTCTCACCTTTCAACCTAAAGAACTCAAAAAGTGATGTCTAACAGCACAAAAATGTAACAAAGGGCAACATTTTAAACACCAATACTAAAGATAATTTAACATATTAAGCAGCACTAATCAGCTACAGAGCCAAACAGGTCCCCTGAGATTCGAGAGTTTTCAACAAACGCTTGTAGTGAGTAGGGAAAGGAATAGGCAAGTCCCTTGAGAGAGTTTTAGCTTCTGGGCACCACAGCAGAGGTGGAAGTGGGGATCTGAAGCAAATATGAGCTCTTAACATCAGTTGTAATATGCTGGATCTTTAAACGAGAAGCCAAACTGTGTTGTGTTATGCTTTTGTTGAGGTCACATAAAGCAAAGAGCTGTTCTGACCCTCAGCAAGCAGAATGGTGGTGTAGCTTCCTTTTTAATAATAATATCATGATTATGAATACAGCTGCCACTTGTTTAAAGATGTTGGCTAAGTCATGAGTCAATTTTATTAAACACATTGCAATTGATTATATTGCAGATGTTGAATGAATTGCTTTACTGCTTGATTTAAGATTTCTAGATTGAATCCGTTTCTTGGCATTTCCTTGGTCTGCAAGTCCGTTGGATTTCTCTAAGTAGCACCAAGTTTAATATGAGTAGAAATTTCTTAAGACTTGAAGGAACAGCACCGGCTGCTGTTTTTTGCCCCATTATATCAAAGTCTGGCTTGTCACTATAAAGTGGGACAGGCATGCTTTTTAAAAAACAATTAACTGGGATTTAAATGGCTTATCAGACTTTCCCCTCATTTTAAAAAACAACCTAGTACTTTCTGGTTTTCTCATCCCAGAGTGTTACAGAAATGGAGAAGTATCTTACAGGGGGGCCATACAATCCACCGTCCCCAGAATCATGTGAACATTCATTCCTGAAGTTATTTCTAGCTGTGCAGGACTTTTCTGCTGAACAGCTGCTAGCCTTTGACCTTGAGATGGGCAGGCAACACCATTTGCAAAGTCTTGTGGACCAGCCCTGAGAAGGAACATTCAGACATACAATTGGCAGTCACTGGAAGGACAGATCGTGAAGCTGAGGCTCCAATACTTGGGCCACCTCATGAGAAGAGAAGACTCCCAGGGGGTCACGAAGAGTCGGACGCGACTAAACAACTAAACAGCAACAACAACAACAACAACATGCTGAAGTCGTACTGTTTTGGGAGAACTGCAGTAATGTACCATTTATTAACACTTCAACCGGAGCTAAGCAGCTCTTCTGGGTTGCAGCTTTTTACTGTTTTAGGTTTAGAGATTCACTAGTGGGGGGGAGAAATAGCAGTGCAGCAGTCAAAATATTTGAGGAGAAAACAATTTATTTTTGGTTAACATGTAAACGAGTCACTATGTTTGTAGAACTTCTTTGCAATCAGGAAAATTACAGTCATGCTAGCCATTTCCATGCAGCTTTTTATAGCCAGGCAGTTTCCAAGCTTTCATTCATTTTTTTAAAAAATCCTCTTTTTAATCAGGCCAAGATTGTGCAGTAAAGGAATTCCCAATAAGTTTTAAACACTTGCTAGATGATCTCAATATGGTCAGAAATACTCTAGGGAACTTGTGCATGACATATAATCAGGAATTCTGTTTTTTTAAAATAACATAAACTATTGTTGTTGCTTTTTAAAGACATTCAGAGTAAAATAGACACTATTTTGTTGTTTCCAAAAGATGTAACAGAACAAAACCCAAACAAACAAAGCAGGTATTGCGCAGGGCTGCAGCATCAAGATGTTTAGTTTTCAAGTATGTGGAATGCAGGCAGATGTCTTGATCTCCCAAAAAGCGGATTCTTTTACATACCAGTCTATAGTATCATGCATTTTGGAAGAGCCTGTGGAAAATAAATTAAGAAAATAACACAGGCTGTATCAACAGTGTCTCGTTTTGATCCAGATAGAGTTTGGGCTGTGTGTTGTTAGATAGTCATTGCCAGTCTACTGCTGTGATCTGCACATTAAAAAAAAGCTATAAAATGGATAGACTTTTTGTAACACTGCAGTTAGACATGCCACACAAGTAGAGGATATCAGGTGTGAGACATCACCACACTGCATCACTTCTGAGAAATATTGGGAGGGAAATAGCAGATCTGAACTATCACAGCTGTCCTTGATTCCAGTTCATGCCAAACACCTGCAAGCTCTAAAAGGATACCAAAACAAAACCCCACCCTGTGGCGAGCAGCCAGCCCTCAATAACACTTCCCTGACTTCACATTGCCATAAAAAATAATTTTAACATTTTTTTTAAAAAATAAAATACAGGAACCTTGTTCTTCCTCTCCCAGAAGTCCGGTTTAGTTCCTTTTAGCCACCCTTCCAAAGAGGATAAGTACAGTCCAGAAATAAACACACAGCTGAAGTAGTGATATGTTTGAATGCTGAAAAGTATCTCCTTGTTTTCATCTTGTGTTATTACTAGGAAGTTACGAAGTTACTTGGCTCTGCTAACCTCTCTGAATCACCTGTTCCTTTGTCAGGGCACATCTGTATGGCAGCTGCCCATCCAGATGAGGAAACAGGGGACCTACCCTTGGAAAAGGAAGGCAGTTTTTCTCCCTCCCCACTCCCCCCCCCCTTTGGATGCCTCCATCCCATTGGCAAGAAGCAAGAGATCACAACTGTACTACCTTTGCTGGTAGCCCAACTACTGTCTGTGTATGTGGAATCTATGCAGAGCAGATACTTGGTCTTGGGACAGCCATAGACGCTTTCCACATGGCAGTGCTCTCACCCTGCATTCTGTCTTCCTTTCTGGAGTTTGTCACCCCAGTTATCTAGTTCATGGCACTTCATGGACAAGAAGCCCGGATTTTGTGTGCTGAAGGTCCCAGACTTCTTGGATCTCCGCTTTTTAAAAAAGGACCCTCTGCTACTATACCAGTTTGGGGCTGGGTGGACCAATAGTCTGGCTCAGTATAAGTGCACCCAGTTCTCCTATATCTTATAGCAAAGGTCATGCACATCTACAGAATTTTCTTTTAACACATCCAAGTGAAAATATTACTGGCACCGTATTTTAAATGTTTGCAGTATCACAAAGCATCAGGTCCATTACTTTGTTCTGTGGAATTGCAGGCTATGGTTTGCATAATCTAATATTATTATTATTATTATTAGTAGTAGTAGTAGTAGTAGTAGTAGTAGTAGTAGTACCCCACACATCTGACTGGGTTGTCTCAGCCACTAATAAAACGTTAAACATTAAAACGTCCATATACAGGGCTGCCTTCAGATGTCTTTTAAAGGTTATGTAGTGATTAGCAAATGTCTGTTGACTCTTATCCAAGTCAAGAGAAATTATTTTTCTCTCTCAAACCTTGTCAGGAATCTTTGGCATGCGGCGCTTCTAAATAAGAAAAGGCACAGGTAATAATTCCTGGGTGAGTATCTTGCTTCAAAAGAGGGACCTGCTCTTTTCCAGACTAATTGCACAATCCGAACCACATGCACTTGTCCCTTTGAATTTAGTGGGGCTTACTCCCATGTAAATGGAATTAGGATTGCAGTTTGAGAAGGCTGGTGCCTTCATTATACACCTTTAGGCACCAGGCAAAAACGTTCCATTTTTAATCAGGCCTTTGGCTGATAGACATCCTATGACCTTTTAAATGTGTCGTGGAATGGGGATTTATTGGATTCTTATTATGTTTTTTATATTCTCCCTTATCCGGTAAACATATCTCCTCTGTTGTCAGTGAGGCCCATTTCCAGTGTATGCATACTTCATTGCAGAGATCCATAGCAGTCTGAACATGTTGCTTGGGGCTTTCAAAACACATTTTTGGCAAGGCTTTCTGCTCAAGTCCACCCTGGCCAACCACCCAGATAGCCTCCATGCCTAGCTGGCCACTCTGTTTTATTTGCTTATTTCCTCCATGATTTGCACTTGATACTACTGATAATTTCATTCCGCTTCTATTGCTCTAGTTCAAGGCGTCATCCAATATATATTGCACAATTTTCTGATTTGACCTTGTGTTAACAATGCTTCCTGGCTTGGGGTCATCAAATGATGTTAAAGTCATTGTCTTCGTCTTCCAAATCACTTAAGAAAATTCAGACTAAAATAAACTCTAAGGTTAATCCTCGAAGGGACTGCTCTGGCTGCTTGTCTCTATCGAGGACATTTTATTCTTGTCTTAATACTTTATCTTGACAAATGATTGAATATTTGGTCTTCCCTTCTACCTCTTAGCTTTTGTTGCTGATATGATAACCAAAAAGTCAAATCAGTCACACAACTGATTTTTTTATGAATGGCAAAAACAAAATAGCAACTTATCAAATGACTAGGTCTGCCTGAGCAGCCGCAAAAATTAGATGGAAGGTTGCCTAACTGAATGTTGCATGCTGACCCGAGAGATCACTTGTAATAAATGTATCTGCTTGCTTTCCCACTGGTTTTGTGAATTATGGGATTGTTCCACTTGGTTTTGTGAATTATGGGATTTGGCCCTG
The DNA here is from genome assembly GCF_964106915.1 of Podarcis gaigeae. Classification (NCBI taxonomy): domain Eukaryota; kingdom Metazoa; phylum Chordata; class Lepidosauria; order Squamata; family Lacertidae; genus Podarcis; species Podarcis gaigeae. Next base: position 57,551,789 of record NC_139688.1, read on the forward strand.
TACCTACCCTTTTGCATTCAGCCAACTTTTTGTACAATTTTGTTATGGTTCTTCTCTAGAGTAGAACATAAGACTGTGCTCCTTTTGCCTCCGATCATTATATATATGGTATGTGTGTGTGTGTGTGTGTGTACACACACACACACACACATATATATATATAGTAGAGATATATATATATATGTATATATATGTGTGTGTGTGTGTGTATATATGTGTGTGTGTGTGTGTATGATTCAGTGTTTATTTGGAGGCCAGGAATCTTAAAACTTTCCCTAAATGTACTCATAAAAAACCTGCGACACCACTTTCATACTTGTAGCTGTGTTTATCCGCATATACGCTAAAGGACAACCAAAATCATCTCCAACAAACTGGGTGTTGAGAATAATAGCAGATTGAAATGTGGAATCTTCAGTTCTCATGCCAATGATGAAACTGTCTCCTTGTAGATGGCAGGAGGGACACAGGCTGCAGTCCTTCACACACTTATTTAGGAGTAACTCTTATGTAACATTCTTGGTATACTTCTTGAGCAGACATACATTAGGACATACATCAGTTCAAAAGCACGCCAAAAGTGCAAGTACATAAATAGGTACCGCTCCGGTGGGAAGGTAAACGGCGTTTCCGTGCGTTGCTCTGGTTTTGCCAGAAGCGGCTTAGTCATGCTGGCCGCATGACCCGAAAAACTGTCTGTGGACAAATGTTGGCTCCCTTGGCCTGTAAAGCGAGATGAGCGCCGCAACCCCAGAGTCGTCTGCGACTGGACTTAACTGTCAGGGGTCCTTTACCTTTACCTTATGTAACATTCTCGGTATACTTCTGAACAGACATACATTATTACTGCACTGCTCATTTGTATCATTCCCTTGTTTTATTTTGGGGGAGATCTGTTTCGGTGCCTACTTCCACTAGTTTTCAGCATTTCTGCAGGTTGGTGATGTGCATGGATACAGACAATTATGTATTATACTTTTATCCTGCCTTGTTTCTACACCTTGTTTTTACTTTTTAATCTCACATAACCTTGCGAAGAAGGTTGTAGCTGAGCAGGGATTTGAACTCAGGTATCGCAGTTCTAGTCTGAGACTCTGAGCACTAAACCAGTGGAAGCACCTCTTATATTTCTGCTCATATGTCCATATGCCTTGCAAACGGATCCATTATTATTAGGCCTTCAAAATGTTCAGTTTGTTGCTTTTTTCTAATATTACTTGAAGCTCTGCAGTTCATTCTCATTGGGATTGCAAGGTAAGGCCATAATTCAGTGCATTGTTTTATGTACTTCAACTCCACTGAAATTTTAGATTAGCATCCTTCAATTTCATTTTTAGAAGTGAATGTCGAGGTTAATACAGGGCATTTCTGTGTGAATATGTGTGTGCCTGTGTGTGTTCATTCATTTCCTTTCTAGAAAAAAAAATCACACCATTTGAAACACATTTTTCTGAGGGGACACCCAATATGTTTTGAGTTACTAGGATTCCAAATAAAAAAGAGAATCTGCCAAGAAGCTTTCAAACGTTTGCATGACAGGTCTGCTTCTCCACCTTTTGAAAAATATTCTTGGCATTTCATCCTTTGGCCCCTCGGGACTAGAAATAACGTCACAGCCTTTTGAAGACATTGAGGTTGACCCTTGCTTTGCAGACATGCCTCCTTGTTGAAAACCTTTGAAATAATAGGTAGTGTGGTGGATAGAGAGGTGGACTTCAGCTCCACTATGAAGCCTTTGGACCCATTACTATATGGAGGATCATGCAGGCTGTCCCGAGTTCCTTAGAACAATGCCAGCACATGTGGGAAACCGGGGGAAGGTTTTTGTGTGTGCGCCTCTCCATTTTAAGCCTGCGTGCATCCATTAAATGGATAGGTCTTAGATGTGTCATCAAAGTTGCACGACAGCAAAAATGCACAAAAGGATCTGTATGTCTTTACATTTCTTCCAGAAAGAATCTGGGGTTGGTGGGGGCAGTTATCGCTAAAGCTGCTATGTCCCAGTAGAAAAAAATAATATTTGTGTATGCATATTTTGTACTCCCTTGTTGGTTGGGATCTGTCTGTCTCAAGAGAACGGAGTGTGTCTCTGGGAGCGAAGTCAAACTGCTGGGATAGCAGCACCAAAATGAACTCCCTGAGGCGCAAGTTTTTAATTACATGAATGTTTAATTGTTTTTTAATTATCCTATTCCCCACTATGTTTTTCTCTTTTCCTGTTTTATCTGTAAGCCGCTTTGAGTCCCTGTCGGGGTGGGGACGTCGGGTTTAAAGTAGTAATAATAATAATAATAAGCAATAACAATAATATTGTATTGTTTTTAACACTTGATTGGAAGCCGCCCAGAGTGGCTGGGGAAACTCAGCCAGTTGGGCGGGGTATAAATAATAAATTATTATGATTATGATTATAATCAACACTGGTTGGCATCTATCTGTCTTGGAAGACAATGGAAGAGTGTGCCTTCAGGGGTGAAGTCAAACAGTTGGAGAGTTACAGCGCCTGCTGTGGCTGTAGAGACTGATGTGGGAGAGACATGTTTTGTTGCAGATGAAGGCGTCTGGTTGTGCTGCTGCAGATGCCCCGTGGCGTTTCTTCTCTCTGCGCTCCTCCCAGTGGTCATTTCTCCTCTGGTCACAGCTGTGGATGCACAACCTGACTGTCTCCAGGCATTGCGGTTGTCTGCAAGGGATTCCTACATAGCGAGGTTAATGTTGCCAGCTTTCAGGTTATGTAATAACATTAATAATGGGGACACACCAGCCTTGCAAATGTGCCTCCATTAAGTGTTTGTCTAAAGTTATGTTCTGTTGTAATGCCAGCTGATAAACTGTAAGGAAACCGGAAACAGTTGCTCACTGGAAGCCAGGCAAAGGAGTCAGAAACATTCCTTTGTTACACAGCACAACATGAAGAGACCTTCAACCTTCTCCAGCCTTCCATATTTCAGCACCTTTTATCGCATGTTGAGATCTCCTCCCTCTGATTTCAGCAGGCTCTTTGGCATGCCTGCATTGAATTGGAAGCAGTTTAAATATTCATAATTGAGGGAGGGGCTATAGCAACTGTACTATCTGTGTTTACATAAGCCTTTATTAATATGATATATTGGTGGTTCCAACTCTGCTTTGAAGGAAAACTTTTTAATCCTTAAACATAAAACGATACATGATTATGAGAGAGAGAGAGAGAGAGAGAGAGAGAGAGAGAGAGAGAGAGACCACTGAGATGGACCAAATTGGTTTCACATGTTTTGGAATTACACAAGAGGTACATTGAAATAAGAAAATGGAAGGGAGGGGAGAATTTTCCAGGTGTTGTGCTTTCATATATGTGTTTGTGTTAACTTGCAATGTTCATTCAAGGAGATGAGCATGAACCACATTTAACCCCTCTAAAAGGAAAAAATGATATAGCCAGTAGAGTAATTAGGAAGCGGTTAGAGAAAAAGGCTGCAGCTGTCATAATTGCAGGATGGCTCTTCTTAACACCCATCTAGTCCAGCATCCTGTTCTTACAGTTGCCAACCAGATGCTCACAAGAAGCCTGCAGCCAAGACCTGAGTTCAGCAGCACTCTTCGTCCTTGTGAGGCACACCACTTCTGAGACTGGAGGGTAGTCCACAGTCATCATGAGCAGTAGCCATCAACAGCGAATTTAAATCCTTTTAAAAGCCATCAAATTTGATGGCCGTTACTACATTGGATTCTATAACAGATTAACTCTGCATGATGTGAAAAAGGACTTTCTTTTGTCCTGCCTGGACCTTCCAGCATTCAGCTTCACTGCACCATCCCAGGTTCTGGTATTTTGAGCTCAGAGGAATTTCTCTCTCTCTCCTTTCCCCACGCGGTTCTAAATCATGTACACTTCTACTGTGTCCCTTTAAAAGGTAAAGGTAAAGGTACCCCTGCCCGTACGGGCCAGTCTTGCCAGACTCTGGGGTTGGTGCGCTCATCTCACTCAAGAGGCCAGGGGCCAGCGCTGTCCGGAGACACTTCCGGGTCACGTGGCCAGCGTGACATCGCTGCTCTGGCGAGCCAGAGCCGCACACGGAAACGCCGTTTACCTTCCCGCTGGTAAGCGGTCCCTATTTATCTACTTGCACCCGAGGGTGCTTTCGAACTGCTAGGTTGGCAGGCGCTGGGACCGAGCAACGGGAGCGCACCCCGCCGCGGGGATTCGAACCGCCGACCTTTTGATCGGCAAGCCCTAGGCGCTGAGGCTTTTACCCACAGCCACATATGCTGTAACGTTTTCCAACTCTGCAATGTTTTCCAACTCTGAAATATCCTTTTTGAGGTGTGGCAACTGGAATTGGACACAGTATTCCAAGGGCAGTCACATTTTAGATGTGTATAACAACGTGATATTGGGAGCTTTACTTTCATTCTATTTCCTAATAATCTTTGCCCTTTTCACACACTAGGGCGACATTTTCTTCAAGCTATCCAACACCATTCCAATATCTCTTTCCTGGTCAGTCACTAGCAGTTCAGACACCAGGAAGTTGAGGTTTTCTGCCCCGGCAGGCATGACTTTACACTTACTACCAGTCCTTTTTTTCTAGAAAAACAGGCACCGGTATTCACCATGAAGTTGTTACATTAAGTGCCACACTATTTAACAACAACAAAAAGAGGTGCCAGTACCCCCTGAGAAAAAGCACTCCTTGCTACACCTTCCATTTTAATGCCAACTCTGCCACTTTGTAGAGATGATTTTGAACAATTTGGCGTCATCAACAAACTTGGCCACTTCATCGCTCACCTCTAATTCCAGATCATTACATCTCTCCATTGTGACAACGGCTCATTTATTCCTACTCTGTGTTTCTTGTTCTTTAACCAGTTACTGATGAATTAAAGAACCTGTTTCCTGCTAAATGTGAGGGACTTCATTAAAAGGTTTTTGAAAGTCGTAAAGACACAATGTCTACTGGATCATCCCTATCCATATTCTTGACATAATTGAACCACTCTAAAATGATAGTTAGGTCTTACCTTTGTGAAAGCCATATGTTTTTCTATATGTTTGGTAAATCTGTATTTAATAATGTTTTCCACCAGCTTACCCAGAACAAATGTTAAGTTAACTGGCCTGTAATTCCGTTAATCCTGCTATGGGTCCCTTTTAAACCATTGGCATGATGCTGGGCACTTTGCAGCCATTGGGTACAGAAGCAGATTTCCTGTTGGGGTGGAGCCCAACTACCTGGCCACAGTGTTGGAGCCCCTTTCAGGGAGGGAGAGGGCTGAGGTGGTAGAGAGTCTGGCACAGTGTGGGCACACTTGGCAGAAGTGTTGGATTGGCTTTGCTAATGCTTTTGGACTGCACTGGTCTCCCTGATACCTCTCCCCTCACCTTCCTGACGCAGCAGCCAGGATGCTAGCATTGTGACTCTGCCCTACCAGGTGAGCCAGTTCTGGTCAGGTGTGAAGGCTGATAATAGGTACAAGCTAGATATTTTTGTTAGAAGACCAACAATTTCACATTTGAAATCTCTACAAACTCTTCAGGAGATGCCATCTGAACTCAATGATTTGCTTGTTTTTCATTTGTTGCTTTCAGGGGAGATTTCCTTTCATGCCTTTTCATGCTCTCTTACAGCAAATTTATATTGCTATTTCAATATAAAAACAAAAAGGGGAAAATGAGGCAATGTGTAGTCAAAGCTGCCTCACCTAATTTTATGCATTATGGGAACAAACTGAGATTGGGGCAATTAATAGAGGCTATTTGTCACTAAGGGACGCGGGTCGCGGGTCGCGCTGTGGGTTAAACCACAGAGCCTAGGACTTGCTGATCAGAAGGTTGGCGGTTCGAATCCTCGCAACGGGGTGAGCTCCTGTTGCTCGGTCCCTGCTCCTGCCAACCTAACAGTTCGAATGCACGTCAAAGTGCAAGTAGATAAATAGGTAACACTCTGGTGGGAAGGTAAACGGCATTTCCGTGCGCTGCTCTGGTTCTCCAGAAGCGGCTTAGTCATGCTGGCCACATGACCCGGAAGCTGTACACCGGCTCCCTCGGCCAATAAAGTGAGATGAGCGCCGCAACCCCAAAGTTGGCCATGACTGGACCTAATGGTCAGGGGTCCCTTTACCTTTTTATTTGTCACTAATCCTCCAACTGTACTCAACAGGAAGCAGTCCTCAAACAGGAAACTTTAAATCAGTAATGGGAAGCTGTGACCTCTGCTTGTTGTTAGACCCCAGCTCCCATCAGCCCACCAAGCATGGCCAGTGGTCAAGGATGATGGGGGATGTAGTCAAACCACACCTGGAGGACCACAGGCTCCTCACCCCTGCATTACATTAAAATGGACAAGAGCTCTGAAAAGTCTGTCTGTCTAGAGCTGCAATTATGTTCTATTGCAGCAGCAGCAGCAGCAACAACAACAACAACAATGAATCAGATCTGAGGGGGGAGGGAAACAACTAGGAAAACAACCCCAAAAAGCATTGGATTGCAACAATTTGATTATGCTGCTGTTTCAATTCTCAGTTAAAAGTGAGTGAATGAAGGAGGGCAATTCCCAAGAAATGGGCTCATGTGGAAACAATTCTGGTCACACTAGAAATGGAATGATGATGTACAAGGGACCAGAGAGTTGAGTAGAAGTACAAGGGATCAGATTTGCTTTCAGATAAAAGTTGGAATCCAACTAAACAGCGAAGACATGCTTTCTTGTTATGCCTTTCTTCCTTTTTGTAAAACAGATGATATACCTAAGCCCATTGGCTCCTTCAACTACCTGCTCTTTTCACAGTCTTTCTAATACCTAGTAATTAGTATAAGCTACAAATGGTGTCAGTTATAAAAGCACCTGCAATGAATTAAAGAGGCACAGCACTCAGCTGCAATGATGTGAAAGTTTTAAATAGTCGGTTCTCAGTAGAACAATTGCTCGTGGTGCTTAAATAAGCCCTCTTCAAGATGTAAAAATAAACAAATGGCGGGGGGACCTTAAGAGTGTGATCAAGTAAATTTAGACCCGCCGAATGAAATCAAAGGCACAGTAATAACAAGCAACATGTAATGAAGAAAGTATGTGGCTCTTTCCCATGCCTCAGTTTTGGGGTTATAAAAAATAGTGGCAGATTTTTGGTTCTTTCAGAAGGGGCTTGCCACCGCATTGCTCTTAGCTTTTGCAACGCCTTCAGTTGTCTTGTGGCACTGGAGCTGAACACAGATAACTCTTACTTTTGTTGTGCAAACTTTCCCTACCTCTCATTATAGGCACCCGATGGAAAAACAAACACCAAATAAAGCATATGGTGTTGGTTTATTTCTTTACAAGTTGACTAGGAGACAATGCTGGGTGGATTTCACCAAATCAGACGCTGCTGTCATTTCACAATACAGGAAATTTGGAAAAGGTGTTGCAGCTGTTTTAAATAATGTTCATTTCTCAGCATGGCTGTCATGGCTAGAATCCCTTCACTTATTCCTCGGGATAAGATGCCAGGCCGGGGGGCGGGGAAGGGAAACAACTCATCATGGTGGAAATTAATTGGACTTCACTGAACACTCTGGAATATGTTTAAACTGTCCTATTATAGTTTACACACAGTATAGATGCTCTAATTTGCCATAATTTCAAGTCAACTCTTCAGAAGATGAGCTCTTTCATCTGTTTCCTCCATTTGCAAAGCCAACTTAGGGGTGGGGTTAGGGCACTCACTTATCATAAGATCCACCTACATGTTTCTTGTTTGTCATGGACAGGCCATGAACAGTGAAAGCCACTCCCAGAAAGCAAAACTGCTTTGATTTTCTTGTTTGTAAATCAAGCGGTGTACACATCTTACGAAATACAAATAAATAAATAGAATGTGGTTTGGGACGGAATCATATTTGAGGACGATTTCAAAATAGTTGTTGTGGACCCAGTTGCAGTGACCCCACCACAGGGAGCCATTGTGGTGTAGTGGTTAAGAGCGGTGGACTCGTAATCTGGTGAACCGGGTTTGATTCCCCGCTCCTCCACATGCGGCTGCTGGGTGACCTTGAGCCAGTCACACTTCTCTGAAGTCTCTCAGCCCCACTCACCTCACAGGGTGTTTGTTGTGGGGGAGGAAGGGAAAGGAGATTGTGAGCCGCTTTGAGACTCCTAGGGGAGTGAAAGGCGGGATATCAAGTCCAAACTCCTCTCTTCTTGTTCCTAACCAGAGTAAGGTGAACAAACTGGACAAGACAACCTTTCCCCGGCTTTTATCAATTGGGGGCGGAACAGAGTGAAGCCTGCTCCACCTGGTCAGCTCCCAAACCCTGCCACCCCCCCCCGGCCTGGCTGGATCAGCCCATATTTTAAAAACCTGGCTGGCAGGAAAGCCCGCCAAACAGAGCAGCTGGCAAGGGAAATCTAACTGCCAGCCATCCTGACAAGGGTTGCTCCACCGAGGTCTGCTGGGCTGGGCCGCAACTGCCACCAACCCCGGGTGGTGCCTGGGTAGGCAACTATTTCATGGCAGGCTCTTCACAGCAGTGCTTGAGAATCCCTGAAGGATGCTACCTAAACCAGGCTTCCTCAAGCTCGGCCCTCCAGATGTTTTTGGCCTACAACTCCCATGATCCCTAGCTAGCAGCACCAGTGGTCAGGGATGATGGGAATTGTAGTCTCAAAACATCTGGAGGGCCGAGCTTGAGGAAGCCTGACCTAAACAGAAGAAAGTATTCTGCTTTTGCTATTGTTAAAGGTGTTAATGCTGCTGTTCAAACTGACCTCCTTTTATAATAAAATTATATATATTATTGTAATTATTATAAAAATAATAAATAAGTTTGTGCAAATAAATTGAGGACCAGAGTGTGTCTTTCTGAATGGAACATATTTAGGTTGAGTTCAATAAAGAGACATTTTGGTGCTGATGCACACTAAGATTATGTAGAAGGGTGAACAAAAGAAAGAAACAATGAAATTGCAGGTACACAATAGAAAATTCAGACAAATGCAACTGTAAATTAAATGGAAATCCAATAAAGGATTGCGGGGAAAGTTCAGTTATAAGGTGCAGATGTTTGCAAATTATATTTGCATGAAAGAGAGTGATTACTTGCCGCTCATCTTCTAGTTCAGATCAAATGTTAAAGATCCCTGAAAGTGGTGTAATAAATTTCAGGTCTTGTTGTGAGGAAGGAGCACATTTTTACCACATGCAGATAAAGTAAGTGCTTCCTTGTGGAGATTTCAGCCATTCAGAAGTACACGTGAGACTTGGGTCTGACTGAGGTGGTCACCGGTGAGGCTTTCATTGGTTTGATATAGCTGGAATCTGCCTTCATCCCCACACTTTTCATCAAAGAATCCAGATTTACACACTTGGAATAAATTGGGCCAATTAAGCAGATTCATGAGCAAGTCGTAATTCCAGCCTTTTGATTCAACAGAATTCTGGATATTTTGGTGAAGACATGGTTGGCAGTTTCTTGGATTAGGCTGCCTGTGTCTGCAGTATGCTGCTGAGTTCTGAAAAGGTCCTTTGTTTGCAGTTCGACTTGCGCTGGAGTCACGCAACATGGACTAGAGTTCGTTAAATCTGGTGGGCTCCACTGTGGATTTAGGAGGCTCCATAGAATAAATAGGCTTTGCTAGTTATGGGCCAAGCATGCCTGCTCTGATACAGCTTGATGGTTTAATTGAACCATATCTTTGCATGTGCAAAACCTTGAAGCCTACAAAACTGATGGCAGTCTGGTCAGAAAGTGGCAAATTGAGTTCTGCTGAACTTTTTCTGTTGTTACCACCCATCTTTAGTGATATGGTGGGTGAGATGTTCCCCTGATGTATTTTCAAGGAATTCCTTGAATAAATATTACTTCTAAAAGGCACAGCATTAAACATAATTAGTAGAGAAAACTGATTTCTCTTTTCTTTTTAATTAAAAAAAACCCAAGTATCAACTTTTTTTTTAAAGTTATGGATATGATATATGTACTGAAAATACATGTCTCCTTATTTTAATTCTGGAGGCTGGGATGCATCTGTTCAACATCCTGTGGTAAAGAATTCTGCCTTGAAAACTTTCCATTATAGCAATACATAGGATGAAAAGGTATGTTATGACTTGCAGATGCAAACTTTTAGAAGGCTCACCTCCTAGAAGGCCAGCATGTATTAACTACTTAGATGGCAATCCTATGCCCACTATACCTGGGAATATAACCAAGTAAACTTAATGGAATTTACTTTTCAATTGACATGTATAGGATTCCACTGGCCATTGCCCCTGTTTCAGTGCTTTTATAATCTATGGAGGGAGAATAAATTCTAATGAAAATAAAATTTGGCCTGCCATCTGAGGTTTCTGGAAGCTGCCCTGGCCATAGTAAAAATAAATAAATTGAAGCAATTAGGAGGAGGTAATTTGCCAAGTTGAAGTGAAAGTTCTATAAAATGCTGTTATTACTTAATTTTCATTAATGATTCCTCCCTCTTCTGTCTGTTGCATCATCTGTGTACCAGTGAAATGTTGTGCACTTCTGTTTTGTTTTTGGTTTTTTGTTTAAAGAGAAAGCATTTTGAAGAGCCATATTTTAATTTCTATCTGTAAGCAATTAGAATAATGTAGAAAGGGCTTTGAAAAGCTGTTTGATGCCAAATAGCTGAATGTACTTTTGTTGGAAGTTAAGCGCCCGGCACATGACACACTCAAGCAAGCAAATGCTAAACAGGAATAGACTAAGACTTCTCTTCCCCTCTCTGCCCACACTTGCAAGCCCCTTTTCTCTGGAGACCATGTTTCACAGATTTGGCTTTGGAAAAAGAAACAGATTTCTGGTTCCATTCTGTTAGGGGCCCTGGTGAACATTTCTTGCAACTTTAATTGCATCTTTTTTATCATCCACATATTCCACTGCATATTCCAGGATGGAGGATATCACACTCCAAGGAAGCTTTACAGGGACTCATCAGCTGTTTTGCCCAAACCTGCAGGGAGTTTCACCTTACCACCAGCCTGACAAAGACCAACATTCTGGGTCAGGATGTTGCCAGCACTCCACACATCAGCATTGGTGACCACACACTTGAGGTGGCAGACAATTCTGTCTGCTTGGGTTCCACCATGACCAGCAACCTCCTCCTCAATGTTGAGTTGGACAAGCTATTGAAATGGTTCGCCTCACCAAAAGGGTATGGGAGAATGTGAGCAACACTTCAACGCCTTCCACTGGCACTGCGTCGGGAAGATTTGTGGCATCACATAGCAGGACAGAGTCTCAAGCAAAGATGTGCTCTGACAAGCCCACTGTGCTGGGCGCAGGAGTAACCTGAGCAACGCGGTCCAGGTCCGGTCTCCAATCCAAGGGTTCCGTGAGGAGTTAGTCCAACAGGGCCAAGGCAGGAAACCAGGCAAGGTCAGGCACAGGATCACGGGCAGGTTCTGGCAAACAGCTACGTTGCTCCCGCAACCTGGGGCGGGGTCCAGCAGCCTTTTATCTCTGTCGGGGTAATGGCCGGTCCTGATCCCCCGGTGACTCACCTCCCTGTTTCGCCTGAAGGCGAGCACTCCTCCTGCGAGTACTCAGGTCTCTCCTTCTCTCAGACCTGAGTCTCTGCAGCTCAGGAGACGTCGGTGGGTTACTCAGCCTCTCCTGACCCACCTGGTAGTGGAGCAGCTGTAAGTGATGGCCCAGCTGGAGGCAAGAAGGTCATCCCCGCATCTGGAGCCAGGGCAGGCTCAGGCCCCTGACTCGCCCCAGCTGGTGCTTGTTGCAGGGCAACCTGTGCAGACTGGGGCTCTTCAGAATCAGGCCCCAGACTAGGTTCAGATGCTGCCTGAGGCAAATGATCCAGCGCGGACTGAGACTCCTCTAGCTCCGAGTCCGAGCCCGAGTCCCAGGCCATCACACCCACATTCCCAGCATGTTTGCACTCACGTCTATGCTAGCTAGGTCATGTCCACAGAAGGGAAGATGGCAGGTTCCCCAAGGATGTGCTTTTATGGGGAGCTGGATTCAGTCACCAGGCTCCTTGGCAGACCAACTCTGTGTTACAAAGATGTCTGCAAACATGACATGAAGGCTGGCAGGATCAACCCTGCCATGTGAGAATCCCTTGCAGGTGACCACAGTGCCTGGAGACAGTCAGGTTGTGCATCCGTAGCAGTGACCAGAGAAGAAATGACCACTGGGAGGAGCGCAGAGAGAAGAAACGTCACAAGGCATCTGCAGCTGCACAACCGGACGCCTTCATCAGCCCCAGCTGCATCAAAACATGTCTCTCCTGGATCATTCTCTACAGCTACAGCAGGTGCTGTTTGGCTTCACCCTCAAAGACACACTCCTCCATGGTTTCCCATGACAGATGGATGCCAACCATTCCAGTGTGAATGGCAGTAACTAATTTTTGAGCAACTGTCGGCTAAAAATATTTCTTCCAAACATCATGAATTGTTCTATGCGTAACCATAGGAAAACATAATTAATGTCAACATTTTCAAGATGCTGAGTCGTTACTTCCCACTGAATACAGCCTGGAATCTTCTCAAATATTTTGGAAGATCAAATCATAGCTGAATAGAACAATGCATAAGGATATAAGAATAATCTGGTGTGAGGTTGGAGATCAGATCTCTAAGGAGCCAAAATAGGAAGAATATAAGATGCAGCCAAATACGTGATATCTTAAACAATATTTTTTTTGAAAAAGTTGGAGCAACACCATACTATAAAATACACAATTTATTAAGAAGCCTCTCACAGTATTATTACAATAAAACCAGTTTATCCATAAAAATAAGTTCTGTTTTCTCAGAGCCACCTAAGTTCTCAAGTTCATTCAGTAATATTTCAAAAACCAACAAAGGTGTTTTTCCTGTTTTTTTAAATAGCTATGACCAGTTTAGCATCTGTTAGTAGACTAGAAACCATTCCACAATGTATATTAGACATATTTAAATAATTACATTTCAGCATCACTATTTGGGATACAAATGTTTGCCCAACCATCCTCTGGATAGGTTTTAAAAATGTGAACCCCAAATTTCTCAATAGCAGTTGACGATTGCCACATGGATAAATGATCTGCCACCAGACCACTTCTCCAGCAATGGTATGAATTGCTTTAAATAACTTATTCATTTCTATTGGTCAAATATTAGGAATATATAAATTTATTTTTTTAAAAAAGACATGTACGTGCATGATTGCTTCTCCAGGAAAACGCTGCTTTCCATTCAGCTTCACTAATTTTGGTATCTACAGTCATACCTCAGGTTGCGAACGTGATCCGTTCGGGAGGCACATTCGCAACCCACAGCGTTCACAGCCTGAAGCGCCGCTTCTGTGCATGCGTGTGACGTCATTTTGTGTTTTGTGGATGCGTGAGCGCGAGCGCCGAAACCCAGAAGTAACCCGTTCTGGTACTTCCGGGTTCGGCACGGTCCGCAACCAGCAGCATTCGTAACCCAAGGTATGACTGTACCATTTTCTTCAAGTGTTCTTTAAAATATTCTTCTTTATGGCAATCTTTGCTAGCTGAAGAAAGTTAAGATGTGTGGAAAGTGCCTTTCAGCTGCCTGGGGAAAGAGACACATTTTTCTACAGAAAGCTCTGCAAGATCTGCTGCGACAATGTTGTCCCTGGCAGTAGTTGACGTTAGTCCCCAAAATGGGGCATATAGGGTGGGGATCTAAAACTCGCCATTTCTCCCAAGTGGAACAGCAAGAAGACCTGCAAGTGCATGTCACCCACCCCACCATAAGTTGGGAGGGGCTTTGGAAATGGTGGTTTGTCGGCCACTTCATTGCCCCCCTCCCACTTAAGATTGCTCAATAGTTTTTAGTAATCCTCTGGGCTTTAAGTCATTGTCAATCATTTTTCAAATTCTAAGCACTGAGTTCAAAGAAAGGTAAAAGGTAAAGAACCCCTGGATGCTTAAGTCCAGTCAAAGGTGACTCTGGGGTTGTGGCGCTCATCTCGCTTTCAGACTGAGGGAGCCGGCTTTTGTCCACATACAGCTTTCTGGGTCTTGTGGCCAGCAGGACTAAACCGCTTCTGGTGCAATGGGACACCGTGATGGAAGCCAGAGTGCACAGAAATGCTGTTTACCTTCCTGCTGCAGTGGTGCCTATTTATCTACTTGCACTGGCGTGTTTCCGAACTGTTGGGTTGGTAGGAGCTGGGACAGAGCAACGGGAGCTCACCCGTTGTGGGGATTTGAACCACTGACCTTCTGATCAGGAAGCCCAAGAGGCTCAGTGTTTTAGACCACAGCGCCACCCGTGTCTCTTTCTAATCCCATTACTAGTATAGAGAGGAACAATTGTGTGCAACGTTAAACAGACCAATCCTAGACAATTAAAATAAAGCAGAGCACATGATAGCAACATGCTATGACCCCTTATTAAAAAGTTTTGTATCACTGGTACATTTTGGGTGTATTCGTTCAGCAGATGCAATACCCCATAAGCTAAAAGGCACTGTGAGCAGCTTGCTCTGCTTCCAAAATTCTCTGGGCAGTCCACATTGAAAGGGAACAATATTGTTTTCCCCAAATACTCCTTTCCGCCTTTATGAGTCTTCCTTGCTCTCTTTCCCTCCTTCTCACTGTCTCTGTCTCTTTCTGTAACATTCATCAGCGAGTGCAAGAAACTTCCATTCTCATATTTTGGTAGTGGAAGGGTTTATTTGGCCTTCTGCCCATTGCGTGAGTTCTGTCTTAAAAGAATCAGGTTGCATTATGCAAAAATGTTTCCAGGGTATGGTCTGTAGACATATGTGGCCACTTTGCCTGATCTGGGTCTAGTCAGTGCCTGGTTGGGATAATGCATGGGAATCCTGTATATATGCTGCCTTGAGTTCCATGGTGAGTCATAGTCAGGGCAGAAAAAATGTCCTAAATAAAATAAATAATGGACCACAATATTGAGATTCATGCTCTAGCTTGCAAGAACTGCAACACTAAAACTATTATGAGATTCCTAGTGAGAGGTTGGTATAGATGTCCTATCACTGATTTATTACTTTTCAACTGCAGCCTCAATTCTGGTTGAAAAAGTGTGTCCCTGTTGGCCTGAATGTACCGTATTTTTCGCTCTATAAGACGCACCAGACCACAAGACGCACCTAGTTTTTGGAGGAGGAAAACAAGGAAAAAATATTCTGAATCTCAGAAGCCAGAACAGCAAGAGGGATCGCTGCGCAATGAAAGCAGCAATCCCTCTTGCTGTTCTGGCTTCTGGGATAGCTGCACAGCCTGCATTCGCTCCATAAGACGCACACACATTTCCCCTTACTTTTTAGGAGGGAAAAAGTGAGTCTTATAGAGCAAAAAATACGGTAACTGAGAACAAGTGCGCAGCAGACCAATCACTGAGATCTTTCTTGGCCACATGGCCTGCAGGAAGTAGGTGTGTGAAAGGCAAAGAGATAACGGTTTCCTTTTGGAGATGTGCGTGCCCTGTGACCCAGACTAGAGAGAGAGAGATCTGCTTTGCAGAAGGCAAGGGATTACCCACATGTCTTTCATTATGGCAGAGATGCAAGTGGTGACAAGTTGCACATTAAGTAACTACCTCTTCAAAGCTGTTGTGTTTTATCCTCTCTGTAAAAAAAGTGACATAATTCTGAGTTACTTGGATAAACAAACTCATTTAGCTGCAGGATGCATTCTGATTGCCGAGGAAACTTGTTCCGTCCTTCTCGGCCTCATTACAGACATATGGCCCTGTAATGAGTACCTTCCCATTTAGGGACAAGTGTGTTAGTGTTTTCTAAGTTAGTAGCCAACATTTTTCACCGGGGAAATAAATCCAGCTCGCTTGTAGTGTGAGGATTTTCTGAGGTGGGGGGCGGGGGAGAGAGAAACATAAGCAAAGTCTTCTGATGCATAAGATAGCACAGAACAGATGGTCTTCATCATTCCTCTAAGCAGGAGACATGGTCTATATTCTTTTAAGAACGGTGCTTACAACAAACAAATAAAAACACTAAAAAAAAAATCTTGTGCTGTAACCATACCATACTTATTCTCTGGCTCTCTGTGCATCTGAAAAACATATAATCTGCATGTGACTATGTTCCATTGAGATTTGATTGTGCCCAAGATCAGCTGTAAACGAAGTGGCAGGCTAAGCTGGCTAGTGGAAGGGTTGCACAGGAAGAAGAACTACATGTCTTAAGAAACCCTTTAAACTTTTAAATATTGTTCCTCTTTCTCTCGTTTGTCAGTTGCCAGCACTCATAAATTCCAAATGGCGACACGTCATTAGAAAGGGGAAACACAACTGCATCTTTCTGTAATTATATTGGTTATTCTCAAACAGAAGCTTTGTTCTGAGCAGCGTTTCCTTGTTGCAAAACCCCTGCTTGCAAGAAGCTGAGCAAAAGCAAAGAAAATTGGCTCTCCTTTGGCCTTTTGTTACAAAAGATAAAATATATTATACAGCTTTCTCTTGGAGTCTTTGGCAAAAAAGACCAGCACTCTTAGGCTTAGTAGCCAAGATGAGATAGATGTTGCAACTTAGAGGCTGATGATTGGAGAGCATTTAATATGATGACATCCTAAGCCCCTTTCCTGTGGCGGCAACTATGGTCCTGAATCAGTTCAGTGGCAGTGTTGTTTTGATGGGTTTGTGACTCCTTAGCCTTCTAACTTCAGAAAAATCCAGCAAAAGCTCAGAGACTTTGTTGCAGTAGTGACCACAGGCTGCAATCTAAATGGGCTTCAGCAGATGAACTTGTTATCATGAACTGGCAGGATTTTGGGGAGGAGGATCCTGTTGAGGGTTGCAGCTAGGAGTGGGTCACATGGGAGCAAGCTAGGAATGTGGAAGGAGAGGTTGTTGTAGACATACTCATGGGGTGACAGAGGATGATGGCAGGAGCCAGGGCCCAGTACACAGGAAGTCAGGCAGTGGGACCCAGAGCCAGAGAGGCCCCCATCCTCACGAACACATCAAGTCCTAAGACATACCTGAAGGAGCGTCTCCACCCCCATCATTCTGCCCGGACACAGGTCCAGTGCTGAGGGCCTTCTGGCGGATCCCTCGCTGTGAGAAGCCAAGTTACAGGGAACCAGGCAGAGGGCCTTCTCGGTGGTGGCACCCGCCCTGTAGAACACCCACCAGATGTCAAGGGGAAAAACAACTACCAGACTTTTAGAAGACATCTGAAGGCCCTGTTTAGGGAAGCTTTTAATGTTTAATAGGTTATTGTATTTTAATATTCTGTTGGAAGCTGCCCAGAGTGGCTGGGAAAACCCAGCCAGATGGGCGGGGTATAAATAAGAAATTATTATTATTATTATTATTATTATTATTATTATTATTATTATTATTATTATTATTAGGAACAGTGGGTGGGGCACTCCAGGAAGCAGCCTAGTTCACTAGCAGTAAAACAATGAACAGGGTGGTGATACAATCAATGACTACTGCAACCAACACAATATAACATCAGCAGGGCAACTATCTACAAACAAACAATAAACATCCATAAAAATGGCACAAGTAGTTTCTTTCCCAAGTAGCTTTTATCTTAAACAATAGTGAAACCCAGTAAATAAAGGGTTCACTTGTGATATACCAGTGGTTCAGTGCTCTGACGTTGTTCCGGTAATCTGACGTTTTGTCGCTAAAGAGCTTAGTCATCAAACTTCGTAGTAATTAATATACAAGAGAAGACAGTATGTAAACGGTTTAAAGCAGGGTTATATCTGTCCCCATTTGCATGTTTCCAATAGGGAAACATAGAAGGAGGACGATATCCTTCAGTTTGTTAAACCTCTGAAATGACCTATTTGGGAAAGAAACTACTTTGCCATTTTTATGGATGTTTATTGTTCGTTTACAGATACAGTGGTACCTCAGGTTACATACGCTTCAGGTTACAGACTCCGCTAACCTAGAAATAGTGCTTCAGGTTAAAGAACTTTGCTTCAGGATGAGAACAGAAATTGTGCTCCGGCGGCACGGCAGCAGCAGGAGGCCCCATTAGCTAAAGTGGTGCTTCAGATTAAGCACAGTTTCAGGTTAAGAACAAACCTCCAGAACGAATTAAGTTCTTAACCCGAGGTACCACTGTAGTGTTAGTTGCTGTAGTTCACTAGCTGGCCAGGTGGGGAAGGAGGCCTGTGATTTCTCAGCTGGGGAAAGCTGAGAGCAGGTGAGGGTCACAGGCCTCATCAAGCCCAGGTGCTGCAATCAGCAGACACAGGATCAGAAGGCAGCAGAGCTGAGGTGCTGTGTCTGCTC
Source organism: Podarcis gaigeae (assembly GCF_964106915.1). Classification (NCBI taxonomy): domain Eukaryota; kingdom Metazoa; phylum Chordata; class Lepidosauria; order Squamata; family Lacertidae; genus Podarcis; species Podarcis gaigeae. Next base: position 57,569,987 of record NC_139688.1, read on the forward strand.
AACTGGCCATGCTGAGGGACCTCACCTGGGATTCTTCTTTGGCCTTCATGGGTTTCTACTTTGAGACTGACTGCTGAATCTTGGCTTATTTGGACTGATCCCGGAGTGCGTTTCCTGATCTTTGGACTTGGCTTGCATGGTTGGCTTTTGGGACTTGGAACTTCGTTGTGTGGATTGGCTTCTGGACTTGGAACTTTGTCTTGGCACACTGTCTGCCAGGTAGACCAGAGGATCAGGACACTTGTGAAAAGAGGCTCCATTTCTGTCTTTGAGATGATGTTGCATAACACAGGTTTGCCAATGATAGTCAAACTACATGTGATGGTGGCAGGCCTAATTACTGAAACCCAGATGTGCTCCATGTATGAAGCACAGAGTCTTCTTTCTGGATAAAAAGCATTGCACGAGTAAACGTTCCTTGTGTTTGCCTCTGAAGTCCCCCAGCTTCATTGCCAGCTGTTTCCCCCCAGCCAAGCTCATTTCGATGGTGCAAAAGAAAATCTGTAGATTGAGGCAAGTTACGGGAAGCGGAAGGATTTATTTATTTATTATGAAATTTATATCCTGCCTGTCATCCCAAGGGAGCACACTATACATCCCTTTGCTTAAAAAATTGGACAACTCCCACCCCACACTTTTAAACAAATAGGTCTGTCACCATCACTTCTACTTTGTTCTGAGAAGCTTCTCCTACATTCTAAAAGGGCATTTGGAGCAGGTATTTTTTATAGCAAGTTCTCTGTAAGGTTTAGTAGGTTAATTTTTTTTACCTTGAACTGTGAAGGCACCCTCTGCAATTGCTAATGCAAGACAGTGCCTTCGACGGGGACAGAATATGCTAACATTTTGTCCGATCCTCGCACTGATGAGTGCTAACATTTTATATGAGTGGGTGAGTAGATATCTTTTCAGATGAGGACTGTGAAGGGTAGGAATCCTGCTGGAACTCAGACCAGTGTTTTCCTTTTTTTTACTAACACATCACACTGTGGAGAGATGACACTTCTGTCCAGATGGAAGTGTTCAGTTCATTGCTAATCCATCATACTTAGAATTTTCATGGGGGCTTTTATGCTTTCTTAATTTATCCCTGTTGTCAACATGACTGAATGATTCAAAGTGTGGCAAGATGCACAAAGCATCACCTAGAACTTAACCCTTAGCTGGAGGCCTAGAGTGAATTCTTGGCTCTGCAGAAGTTTCTCAGTGCCAAATGACATCCCTGGGGCAGGGTCTCAGCTGTATTTCTTTTGCACTAGCCCCTTCTCTTCTCCCATCGCCCCCAAACCCCTCCCAAAGAGTCTTTTAAAAAGAGATAAAAAATGCAAGAGTGTGTCTGCCTCACTTTCACTCTCAGACATTGCCTCACTGGTATAATTTATACTGCCTGTTGTGTCCTCTAACCTTAGTGCATCAAAAAGATGGTAAGCTGTTTTAGTGGCCTCACAGGTCATTGCTCCCATCTATCATTATATGTAGTTCCTCCAAGTTTTATCTGCCAGTAGAAGAAGAGTGCCAGGCTTTCTGTGATTTCTGGCTGACATACTGAACTCCTCTCTTGTGTATAGGAAGAGCCTTTCTGTAGCCCTTAAAAGTGGTTCAGAAGTTGCGCCATAGGTCATCAAGTGATCTTGTGTCTGCCATACACCTTGGAGTTTAATGAGTACCTAGGTAAGAGCTTTTAGTATGTTGACACCCGCATTCTGGAAAGTAGAAGGGTTCCAGGAAGTAACTCTTTTAGGCACGGCCTCAAAACTTGGTTATTCTACCACAGATTTTCAGAGCTGCATGTTTATATATTGCTCATGCTGGTGTTATAGATGCATTTAATGTATTCTTACTGTTTTAGCTTGGTGTTTTGCATGCATCCATTTATTTTTATTGTACACCACTATAGTAATAGCAAATTGTGGATGGTTTATAATTTTTTAAAATCAATATATATATTTTTCTAAAAAAAAAATTAATGCATTTTTGGTACACTTTCAAGCTAGCTGTATCATACAATATTCAGACAAATGTGAAATCCAGAATATTTCAGCTCCAATCCATGAATTTTCTCTTTTTGTGTGCCTGGTTCACTATTATGCTTTTCACCATTTTCAATTCACCAGAGTTCCACCGGGCCTTGCAGAGGCATTATGGGGAAGCTAAGATGGTGGACAGCTACAGCTGTTGCTGCCACTTCATTTATCAGCAAAGCCACCATGTAAACCAGGCATAGGCAAACTCCAGCCCTCCAGATGTTTGGGACTACAATTCCCATCATCCCTGCCCACTGGTCCTGTTAGCTAGGGATGATGGGAATTGTAGTCCCAAAACATCTGGAGGGCCGGAGTTTGCCTATGCCTGATGTAAACAAAGAATAAAAGGGGGGCCTCTGACTACTGCCTGGCAAACTGGGTGGCCAACCAGGGTGGTGTTTGGGGCTCCTTACCTAGGGCTTCCTGAAACTTGGTCCTGGTCCCGTGTCTCTATGTCTTTGGGTTTCTTCATACGTGATGATTCTGGCACAATGCAGCTTTGAAACAAATAAGGTTCAGAATGGTGAGAGAACTTAATTTCAGAGTCAGCCTTGAATGTCTGTTTTTCTCTCCCTTGCCCTGCAAAGAGGCTGAAAAATGTGTTAAGTACTAATCAGAAATCCACATTTTGAACACAGAGGAGTGCTGGCTGACCTTCATCATTAGGCCTTGAGGACTGGCTAGTAATAGTTCCTGCGTGGGCAGGATTTTTTTTTTTTGAGAGGAGTTGTAGCAGAGAACAGAACCAGAGTTTGAGTTTTCCTGTTGCTTCAGTCTTGACTATGTCATTTCCCCATCCGGATCACTATTACCTTCAATGTTTGGCAGCATCTCTCGAGGGTTACAGACTGGTCTTTCCCAGCCTTACTTGAAGTTGTAGAAACTGAAGCTGGGGCTTTCTTGTATGTCCTTGATCACTGAGCAGAGAGATGCCCTGCTAAATAGAGTGCTCTGCATTGGGAGTAGTTGAAACTTCCTCTATTCAAGCAGGGTTGCATGGCATCTGGACTGGGTGGGCTCCTGGCTCCAGGTGTGTGGGGTTTGCTGGAACTCAGCAAGGAGACATGTGGAGAGGCTGCATATTGCCACACGAGGCTGCATTGCACAACAGAGTTTTAAATCAAGTCTGTGCCAGGAATGGGGAACCTTTAGCCCTCCAGATGTTGAGTCTATTCTCCATTGTTTGCAGATCAAATAAATGACAGTACAGATCAGCTATTTGGACCTAGTCCTCTCCTGAGGTTTGCACCTGTAAGTTTGTGGGAGTAACTGGCTCAGCTGTCCTGACTGCAGCAAAGCAGGTGTCTGCTCCATGCAGAGCCGGTAGTTTGCTGTAGGGGACATCCTTTGCCTGCAGCAGTTCTTAGGTTCAGGTGGTTGCACCTCTAGTTAAAGGGCCTCAGGGTAACAGGGTTAGCCTTGCACCTTAGAGAGTTAAGGCCAGAGTAAGATGATACTGGGCTGCACAGACCTGCAATTTGACTAGGTGTAAGTCTGGTTTGCATGTTCTGTTAAGAACAGAGAAAATGTATCCGCTACTGACTGCTAAAGCTTTAACTACCCTGAATATGTCTTCAGGCTCTAAGCCATGGTAGATTTGACCGCATTTCCTTGGGTTTTAGGATGTGTTGAGTTATGCATTGCTTCTGGGCAATTAATGAGCAGCCGAATGGCCTTTGGAATGCACTCTAATATCAAACTGTAATCCAGCTGAAAGGAGAGGATAAACATGAGTAAATAAGGAAGTGATTAGAGTTTGCGAAAATTGTTTAGATTTTGGTGGAATTTGCTATAATCTGCTAATGGCAACAAGTGCTGTTGAATTTCTGGTGCCAGAACGAATGCTAGAGATGGAAGAGAAGGGATTATCTGCAGCTCTCTTGTACCATTTATGATTTCCTAAAAGCCCTTCTTATGGGTCCTCTTGGTCTGGATTTGCAGGCAACTTGGTTTGCTGCCAGATGCTCCATCTTCTTAAGCTTGCACCTCTCTATAGAGCCCTAATGTTTTCCCCAAAGAGTACTTTTTTCTTTCCCCTTTTTAAAGCTCTCTAATTTAGGTTTGGCAGTTGAAGTATGATGCCAGTTGAATGTTTTGAGAACTAGCAATAAATAAAGCTTTAAAACATCCATTGTTTTGTCTCTCAGTGGCTGTGTTTTGCAGTTGCATAAGCATCCTTAGGCTAGTCAAGTGGAAATCAGATTGGATTACATCTGCTAAGGTCACATTTTGGTTAGGATTTTCCCCTTCCAAAGATCCAATTTATCCTCCTTTGTATCATAAATAGAAAAGTGAGGAAGAGCTGTGCTATTTTATGAGACTATTTCCAATAAGAAATTGGTTCTGCTAAGAACATAATATTGACTAATTTGAAAAACATTATATATATATATATATATATATATAATGAAGCATTGTGTCTGGGTTATATATTTCCCCCTTGGTGTGAACATAGCAAGTAATCCCCTGTTCTCATCTACCCTGAACAACCCCTGATCATGTATCTGCCTTGTAAGAATCTAGCCCAATAAGAGACATAAATTGGGAGACCAAATGAATTGTTTGCTCTGACCAGCCAACTAGATTGCCACAGAGTCTGTTTAGAAGGCTGGTTTGGATGAGACTCTCAAGTCTGTAGAACCTGTGTGTGGTAGAAAAGCACAACCCTACCCATCCACCGGTTTGGCCTCTCCTTCCTTCCAGGGTCCATGAGGTAGTTGTAATTTTTGAAGAGGGCTTCCTTTCAAAAAGGCCAGTATGCATAGGCCTGAACTACAATAATGCCAGGAACTGTGGAAAGATCCAGGAACCTTCAGCTCACTGTACAGCAACCCCGTGTGGTTATTTGTCAGAGCAACAGCATAAAATCTCTTCCTGTCAAAGATGTTTTCTCAAGCTCTAGATTGGCCTTGCCCACCCATTGGGCTTTCCTGGACAAGAAGAGCCATAAAAGGCTTCTTGTTCGGACTGATACTGTTCTTGAGCAACAAGGTCTTTTCATTGTTTGTGTTCCTTGGCTCTGGTTCAGTCCTTTGGCTCTGATTTTCTCGCTCCTGACTCCTGGCTTCCAACTTCTGGCTCACCTCTGACACCTGCTTACAGCTCGCCCATGATGAGTCAACACTTTGATGGATATGAGTGGCTGAGATTTCTCTCCCCCACTGCACATAGACTATACACATTTATCATCTCATCCCAACTGGCCCATGTGTGTGTCTAAAAGACAAGAGCTGGGACTTTGTTGTATATAGTTCAGAAGGACTGATAGGAAGGGAAAAGATTTCTCAAATGAGCCTCTTTCCCATGGTGTTTTTGTCTCCAAGCTCCATCACTTATCTCCACAACTGATTCCATCTCCTGCATACCCGTATCTTGTCACTGGAGATGCACAGTCATTGCAGGTAGTGAACAAGGAGTGATGAGGCCTGATGGAGGAGCTGTGAGAATGCAAAGACAGTAAGGAATGACTGCAAAACCTATTGATGAAATAGGGGAAAGCCGCCGAGCAGCTTTGGCTCCTACTCTACTTGGCAGGTCGTTGCTTGCTGTGGCTTTTTTTGCGTAGAATCATAGAGTTTGGGTCATCCAGTCCAACCCCCTACAATGCAGGAATTTCAACTAAAGCATCCATGAGAGATGACCATCCAACTTCTTGCTTGGAAACCTCCAAGGAAGGGGAGTCCACAACGTCCCAAGGGAGACTGTTCCACTGCCCAACAGCTCTTTCTGTCAGAAAATTCTTCCTGATGTTTAGTCAGAATCTTCTTTATAAGTGTTTAATTCCCATAGATTTTTATTTTCAAAGCTGCTATCACCCTCAAGAACATTTTACTGTCTTCTAGCCATGGGGCATTTTCAGGATAAATTGCTAGCAAACAAACATTGGGATGAAACAAGATAAGGTGCTAAATGTGTCAGTTGAAGCTCTGTGTGTGCTTTTTCTTGCTGTTTGGCTGGAGGTGGGTTCTCATTGGGCCGGTGGAAGCTTTCCTTGGTGTTGGGGGTGGGGTCTTCAGTGGGGCTTTTTTCAGCTGGAACTCAGTTCTGGCTCCTCTCAGGTGGGCACCATTGCCATTTTAAGAGAGAGCAAGGGAGGTGTTCACAGTGAGTTCCTGCACCTCTTTCTCTATAAAAATAGCACTGGTCTACCGTAAGATTGTGTTGGGCGAGAAAGGGGTTAAAAATGCTTCCTATGTGCTGCAGTTCTAATGAAAATTAGCTACACCCCCGTTTGGAACTTTTAACAGTAAAAACAAACAAGAAAGAGAAAGAAAGAAAGAAAGAAAGAAAGAAAGAAAGAAAGAAAGAAAGAAAGAAAGAAAGAAATGTAACTTAAAGTGACGAGTTTAGTGTGATGTGTAGTTTGGCCCTCACCTATTTATTAAATATCACAGTACCTTAAACATGTGATTGTAGGTAATGCCTGCTATTTAGCTCAGCATACTTATGCAAGCAAGGGTTGAAAATGGTGGGTGGCTTCCTTCAGGGTAGATTAAAAATGAAATGTGCCTCCGAAATTGGAAGCAAGTCAGAGCAGGGGCTGTGCTGAAGGATCCTTAGAGAAATGACTCTTATGTGCAGTTTAGTGTCCGGGAGTCTGAAAGAAAGTACTAAAACTATTGGAAAGCACTGTTATTTTCTCAAATTTATACCCACCATCAAAGCTCTGTGACATTCCTTGGAGTGTTCTAAACACTTTTGCTCATCCTTCCCCATCCCTCCAATACAAATGCTAAATATTATTTTTAAGAATTTGGCTGCTCATCCAAAATTATTAGATCTGAGACTAGGGATTTCATAGTGCATTTCTTCCAACAAATGCTGCTTCTGGTTGGGCCAAGGCAGCCTATTCGCCTGAGGTATCTTGGGAATCCTGTTCCTAATCCTAGTTTGAAGCAAGAGCTAACCAAAGACCTCATTACATTGAAAGATCTCCATAGGAAAAAGGAGCTTTCACCTTTGGCTTACAGTGTTTACACTTATTTTATCCTAACTTTATGTCATGAGAAGCCCATCAGATGCAGAGCAACATAAGTTGGTAGGTAGAATGTTCTCATGGGGTGAGTTAGAGAAATACAACCAATTTGTCCATATGAGAAAATATTTTTTACTAGTTCCTGGGGACAGAGACTGATGATGAACTTGCTCCACTGATTTCAGTGGGACTAAAGCATGCGGGAGGCAGTGGAAGACAGGATGCCTGGTGTGCTCTGGTCCATGGGGTCACGAAGAGTTGGACACGACTAAACAACAACAACAACAAAGCATGACTAACAGCACAAGCCTATGCAGAATGAAATGCAGAGTGGAGTGACAAAGGCTTCTGACTTAGGGTGCGGATTAATCCCTTCAGTTTTCCTGGTTATGATACTGGCACTTTTGTCCCAGTTTCTAACATTACTTTTACACTACATTTCCTGTTGCACTAGGGAATGGTGGCTTTTTGACCACAGTTCTGCCATGTTGCACCAAATTTCATATACTCCAGGCAGTTTCACTACTCCCCCACCCTTAGTGCACATGTGTGCTTCTGTCCATCCAAGATTCATCCATGAAAACAGCAGGAAAGAACTATATATTGGAATACCCCCCTAAATTTTGTCACACGGCATGTTGTGATATGATGCATGAAATCAGTGCAATGTTGCAAATAGATTTTTTTTTCCTTGGAAGCAATTAATGCAAAAGTGAGCACTAAACTTCTGCTGGATTCTGCTAGATTTCTAGAAGTGGCTTTTATGTTGTATGAACCATGACATAAAATGTGGAAATTATAAGGAAAAGAAAGGAAATGGAATAAAGTGTCTTCTGAGTGCTTCCTAAGTCTGGATGTGGTCCAAGGACTTCTGTTAACAACAAACAATAAGAAAGCAAATCTTTCCTAAGCCCGTGTTGAAAGCCGCATGGGGAAAAGGTCCAGGGCACACTTTGCGTCCCACTATTGCACAAGTGTGTGGAGTAAAGTGAAGACCAAGGGACGTTCTTTTTAAAATGTTGATATTTCATCTGCTATTAAAAATGGCTATATTGCTGGGGTCTGGGTGTTGCTGATTCTTAATGTTAAGAATTCACATGCTTACTGTAGTCCTGTGCTGCTCTGGTAATAGGAATATGCGCGCGAGTCAGAAAGTGTTGGAAATAGCATTTCAGCATCAGAGGCTGGATAGGGAAGCCTCTGCTTCCTCTTATGTGATTCTGCCCCACCTGTGTGGTTTCTGTAGCCATTCATTATAGGAATTGAGCTAAAAAGGGGGAGTCGCAACTCCATCTGTCCCTGTAACCTAAGAATTGGCAGCAAGCAGGGGGGCCAACTTGAAGAAAATATTGGGGGGTGGGGAGAGCGGGTAATCCCTGCCCTGCATAATCAATCGCAAGATGTGGTGCACAAACACCATTTGTCTGGCAGTGCCCATCAGCTTGGGGTGGGGCAGCTCCCTCAAATATTTTATTGAGGGGGTGCTGAAGGGACCTTAGCCCCTAGGAGCTGACTCCTATGACAGCAAGGGAGCAGTGGCTTACAGAACCAGGGCACATGTTCAGATCCAGCTCCAGGATGAAAAGAGAGTAGCCGTTTGGAAGTGTGGAAATACCCAAGAAAAGGCCAGCATTATCCATGTTGTCATCATCAGGGTCCTGCTGATGCCATGGACACTTTGGAAAAAGGGAATTAAGAGTCCGTTTGCAATTTTGCATCTAAAACTTGTTACCCTGTGAACACACTGGCAGGTGTGCCCAGTGAACCAGAATGGCATGTGCTTGGCTGCTAGAACACCCAATTTTCGCCCTCTTTTTATGAGTTTTTGTTTTTGTTTTAGAAAAACATGATGTGACTTTGAAATTACTTGGATAGTTTCTCGAGCTGGTGTGTTTATGTAGCGCTTTGCAATCTAATCAAGTAACATTTGTTAAATAAAATGCTTGCACACAAAAAAGACAGCCAGAGGGAAGAATGTTGTGTATTATTAAACACATTATGAGAGCTCCTTTGAAACTTTGTTGATCTTTGTGGAAATATTTGATAACGTGCTAAAAGCAAACAAGTAATAATGCTAAATAGTCCATGTTGTGATAATTTCACAAGGTTGTTTGCTTGAATTCTCATTGAAATCTGTGTTTGTTCTCTTGCCACAAACCCCTCTCTCTCTCTCTTTCCCCTTTTGAAATCTCAACCTCGGGTTAAAAACATTTGCTGGAGCTGTTTTAGTTGGCTGTGTGAAATAAATATTGCACTACTCTCTTATTGCTTTAAAAACATATATTTTTTAATGTGTTAAGCTGCGAGGTGACCCCCTTCTCTACTAGAACTTCTTGTACCACCCGCTTTGAGGTCCATGCTCTAATTAGCAAAAATGAAATAGCAATAAAAATGTTAACAAGCCTTCAGACCAAAACATGCACACACAGAGAGAGAAGGAAGCTTCTCCTAATCTTTCCTGGAATAAGGCTTTGTCATCTCTGATTTCTTGGTGCCTTATGGGTATCTATCCTCTATGGCCTGACTCCTTCACTTCATAACCATCAGATCTCCAGACCATGCCGGCCTCCCATTCATCTGCACAGGATGATTCTGAGCCTTTGTAATTGTTACTGCCTCTGTGTATCTGGTGCCACAGCCCTAAACCAGTAGGATGGGCATGCAAATGGACTAACTCTGTGAAACAGAAAGTTCAATATTATTACATACAGGCACACCTCAAAAAGGGGCCAACTCAGGCTCCAGTTTTAAAAACAATAGGCCTGTGGTCCTCATTGGCAGAATTACCGTAGGAACTGAAAGGATGCTGTACTCTTTGCCAGCTGTGTTATCCTAAATGCTCATCTTTCTGTTGATTGACACCAATCAGAGGGACCAGGAAATTCAGGAAGCGACACTGCTTCATCCTTGATTCAGCGGTGTTCTCCTATATATGATCAATATTGGGGGTTAATTCAACATTTGTGACATCCCTCCTTAACTACACTGAATGACTTCTCCATTCCCCACTGGTTTATGCTTAATCTGCCGTACCCCTTCCTTGTCTACAGATATTAATTTCCCAGGCTTGGCACCTGCGTTCTCCACTAAACATGATCAAGCAATGACATTGGATTTGTTCACATCAAGCTGTGACTTCTCTAGAGAACTGCCCTAAGATATTGTGGTGAAGGGTGGTATATAAGTCATCAATAAATTGTAAATATATAAATATGCTTTCAGACTGTGGTATAGCCTGTGGTCAGTATGAAAATGCTAGAGGTGGCATAAAACCTCTAGCTAAATATAGACTAAAATTTATTCAGTCATGATAAAATTGACCATCTGGACCATTGGATTTTTACTCTTTTAGGACAGACTTTTTGAGGCCTCTCTGGTATCGCCCCAGCATTCTGGCAACATAAAACAGACTTCGCAGAGTCACGTTGTGGGTCATCCCCACCCCCTTATCAAATGTCAGATAACTTCAGAGCCTGCTTTCCCCCTTCTTTAAATAACAAAGAGAGTTTAAGGGTGGAGTGCTGAGATATTTCTCCTGCCAGCTAACTTACTCCCTTAAACAAAGCCATATGAAACCCAGTAAGCCCACTGGTAGTTGCCTTGCTCTGTTTACTAGCCTCTGGGAGAAGACCTCTTTGGCTTATCTTTGAAAGGGGAACCATAGGCTACTCGCTTCCCTTCCTTCAGCAGGGATGTTCCTCCTGGAGGAGGCTACCAAGAGGAAATGAGCCTTGGAGCTCCTGTTCCGATAGGGAGATTTGCAATCCTCTATCTATTTTTAGTCTGCTGATCTTTCCACATCTGGAAAAGCTTTGTGTGCATAAATAATCTCATCTGCAGCAATGAAACGTGTCCAGGCAAAGGCCGTTGTAATTGTCTTTACGATAGAAATAATTGATATATGAATATTGGCTGTGGCACACTTAAAGTTGGGCCTGGGGTCTGCACCCTGTGACCTGATAATAATGTTTCAGAGTGCAAACAGAGTTATTGTCAGTTTTGGTCTGCCCCTTGTAACATGGATACTTTTCAGGAGGGGCCAGATGGAGACCACCAAACATCAGTCACAGACCACCAAGATCCTTCGGTAGATGTGAAACGGCATTTCAAAATCGGAAGGGGCTTTCCCTCCACTTGCATTAGTTCCTGGTTGCCCAAGCCTATCTATCTGAAGAGACTAGTGCTACTACAAATGCAAACTTGCTCTCTCTGAGTTGTTACTCAACTTATAACACTGGTGTCTGAAGATTTTTGAGACCCCTGATTCTTTACCAGTTCCCCAAAGGCTTTAGGGGTAAATGACTTCAACAGGAAAGGACCATGCCTTCTTCACCCCAATCCCTTGGGGTATCAGTCAACTCCTGCCAGGACCATTGGCAGGGGGTGGGGTGGGCTATTGGGTTCTGTTTGTTTTTGTTTTTATTTGTTATGTATGTTGTGATTTTATATTGTGATTTTATGTTGCAACTGCTCTGAGACCTGCAGGTATAGGACGGTATATATTATATTATAATAATTAATAATTAATAGGTCCCTCCTCCTGAGGGCATCTGAAGGCAGCCCTGTTTAGGGAAGCTTTTAATGTTTGACGGACTATAGTATTTTAATATTTTGTTGGAAGTCGCCCAGAGTGGCTGGGGAAACCTAGCCAGATGGGCAGGTATAAATACATTTTATTAATAATAATAAATAATAATAATATTTATTATACCGTCCTTGCCAGAGGCAGTACACCTTTGAATACCAGTCACTGATGATTGCAGTGTGGGAGAGAGTACAGTTGCACTCTGCTTCTGTTTGCAGACTTCCTGTGGGCATCTAATTGGCCTTTCTTTTGTTCATAGTCTGCATGTTGTAATGAATAATTCAGTGTTCTTGCTTGAGAATTATCTCCATAGGCAGACTTCACATCTAGTGTGAGGACCCTTCCTTTCATTAAACAGTCAGGAGATGGGCCGGAACACCTAGAGTTCTGGATACACTTATCTACACTCCAGTTCCCTCCTATCTGGATTTCTGCAATGTTCCTTTGAAAACAACCCAGAAGCCTCAGATGCTCTAGAGCAAGGCAGCAAGACGGCTAAGATACAATCAAATCATGCCGGTATTTTGCCGCCTGCACAGGGTGCCAGGATGTTTCTTGGCCCAGTGTTGCACTGTGAACTTCACAAGGCACTTTGAGAACAAAATAGTGAGTTGCTTACAGGGGTAAGCAACAGGGGTTATGATGAACTTCATGCCCTTTTAATCCTTGCCACCCACGGCTTATTCAGTTTAGCCAAGAGGAGCTGGTTGGAGAGGTCCAGAGGGCGATCTGTGCCTCCCTGTGAGAGAGGGTAGTAGCTGCTGTCTTGTAAAAGACCCCCCCCCCCACCATCTCTCTCTGGACTAACCATGAATGTCTGATTCTTGGGCAAGGTGCTTAAGCATGTTGTGTCTCCATAACTGCAGGAATGCTTGGATGAAGCTGATCACCTTGATCCATTTCAATCAGGCTTCAGGCCTGGTTTGGCACTGAGACATATTTAGCTGTTCTGGTTTGTGACCTGTTGTCACGGTCCGGTTCACGGGCGATCAGATTCCCGGCAGGGGACCTCAGGACTGGGGGCAAGATGGTGGGGTGGGAGCAGGAACAGGGGCCCAGAAGTCAGGAAGCCAAGGGTCCAAGAGTCAGAAAGCAAGAAGTCACAAAGTCAAAGGTCCAAGGATCAAGAAGCAAGGAGTCACAAAGTCAGGGGTCCGAGGATCAAGAAGTCACGGGTCCAAGGAAGAAGAAGCAGGGATTCAAGAAGCCCGAGGTTCAAGGATCAGGAAGCAAGAAGCAAGAAGCCCAAGGCAGGAAACGTGTTGCTGTGGCAAAGAGCCAAAGGAAAAGACTGACCTTATATCCCTTCCCGGCTCTTGCCACCAGGTGCTGTGAGTTATCAATCGGCCTCACCTGTGTGGCTGCGCCTTGCCGCTTCAGAACAAACTTAGGAAGGCCCCAGTCCTGCAAAGTCCTATTGGTCACAGGCTCCTGCATGCACACCTGACACCTGTATTGTTGCATTCTCAAAGTAAAGGAAGGATATTTACTTGAGGCGTTCGCAAAGTAAAGGAAGGATTGGACTCTGATTAATAAGAATACACACAGAGACTTGAACCAGCAAGACTCTGGGAAGGGTGCGTATAATCGTGTCTCTCTGTGCCTGTCCGGTCTGCAGCTCCTGGCCCAGGTAGTTTTTATTCACAAAAGAACTTTTTACAGAGTGTTTGTAAGAACCAATCAGATTTCTTCTGAGCATTTCCAGAAACCCACGTGGAGAGAAAGTTAAACCACCATAACTAATTAAGCACAGGGTAAACAAAGAACAGAACTACAAAGAAGAGCATTTGGCAACCCCAGAGGTCATAAACAATCAATACATATGATAAGGAGGATGGCCAGGAGGGCAGCGGATCATTATCACCTTTATGTGAGATCTGTTTCCTGGCCCTAAGATTAACATCCTAAGATTAAAGCTACATCCACGAAACTGCCCAGTCTTTGAGGACACAGGGCACCTGCCTGTCTAAGTGTCTACGTGATTTGTGAAGAGCAAGGAGAAAGGGGCAGCAGAGGCAAAAGGGCATGAAGAGGGCATGAATGTAAAATCTTATGGGATTTAATCAGAAATTATCGTCAATATATCAAACCCAGTCAACACAATGCTTTCATCGTGGACACAATGGCTTGATGTATATTTTATAATTCCTCATGGTAATCCCATCTGATCACTACATCTCTGGATATTTGCACTCCTACATGTATTGGGAGAGAGATAAGATTTTGTGTGGCCCTGTTGATTCTCCTTGCTCTTTCAGCAAGCTTTGATACCATCAACCATGGAGTCATTCTGGAGTGGCTCTGTAGGTCGGAAGCTGGGGGCTATGTTGAGGCAGTGGTTCCACTTCTACCTCTAGGCTGTTTCTGGAGAGTAACACTGGGTGATTTCTGCTTGGGCCCATGGCAATTTTGCTGTGGGACCCCACCTTGTGCCCAGTGCTATTTAGCATTTTATATGACACTGTGAGGAGCAGTCATCAGGGGGTTTGGAACCTGGGTCTCATCGGCTACAGCTGATTCTCCACACATAGAAATTCCTGGATCAAGATAGTCTTGCTGTGGTCCTACATGCTCTGGTTACATATGGACTACTGCAGTGCACTCGATATTGTCCGGAAACTGTAGCTAGTGCAGAATGCAGCAGCAAAATTATTAACTGGCATTTTGGAGCAATGTCATATGGCATCTATTTTGCGGCATCTGTATTGGCAGTCTGTATGTTACTGGGTCTAATCCAGAGTGTTAACACTGAAGCACAAAACCCTTCGTTACTTGGGACCTAGGTATGTGACAGCACTACATCCCCATATAGATTACCCTGAAGCCTGAGATGTGCAGAGGGGATTCTGCTTGTGGTTCTGCCAACAAACATTGTAGGAACCCGTAAGAGGGATTTTCTCTGTGGTGGAACACCCTTTACATGGCAGCAGGAATGTTCTGAATTTTAATGGGCCTTTGCTGCAGGGTGAAGGCCCATCTATTTTCTGAAGCATTTGAGGGATGAAATTTCATTTCTTCTTGTCTGGTTCTCTTTTGTATATCATTCTTGTATCTAAGATTAGCATGGATGCAGATGTTTCAATTTATGGTTTGATCTGGCATCATGCATACATTCAACAAAATCTTGTCTTCAGTTGCTCACTATAAACAGTGAAGTCTCATAAAATCATATTGGCTTTTGTGCCATCACCTTAAACTCATAGGATGGTTTTTTACTTTAAAAAGATCCTAAATTAACTATTTGGAACACAGGTTATGTGCGTGTGTGCAAATCCATATGCCCTTTCTATTTGTTAAGCTGCTGAAGAAATGTGTGTATGTGTGTGTATAATTACTCAACATTGTTCTTTCTTTAAACTTGATATCATTTGGTACTGTTTATTACTGTTCATTTCCTGGCTATGCTTGTAAGTATTATGCTTCCAAGGTACTATCTGTGAAATCATAGAAACTGCTAATGCAATGTGTTTGCTTCTTTTTCTTTTAAACTCTAGGGATGCGGGTGGCGCTGTGGGTAAAACCTCAGCGCCTAGAACTTGCCGATCGCATGGTCGGCGGTTCGAACCCCCGCAGCGGGGTGAGCTCCCGTCGTTCAGTCCCAGCTCCTGCCCACCTAGCAGTTCGAAAGCACCCTTAAGTAGATAAATAGGTACTGCTGTATAAGTGGGAAGGTAAACGGCGTTTCCGTGTGCTGCTCTGGTGCCGGTTCGCCGGAGCAGCTTCGTCACGCTGGCCACATGACCTGGAAGTGTCTCCGGACAGCGCTGGCTCTAGAGTGAGATGAGCACACAACCCTAGAGTCTGTCAAGACTGGCCCGTACGGGCAGGGGTACCTTTACCTTTACCTTTTAAACTCTACATCTAAGCACAGGTTTTGTCCTTCAGCAACTTGGCTGTCAATGGAAATGGCTTAATAACTGTATAAAGCACTTCGTGTTGATTTCATAGGGCCTTTTAAACAAGCAAAACAAATGAATAACTGGCCTGCACATGTAATGGAATGTTGCAGTTGGGCTTGCCATATATACACAGCATCCAGATATGGTGAAATGGACATACAGTGGTACCTTGGATTACAAACTTAATTTGTTCCGGAGGTCCGTTCTTAACCTGAAACCGTTCTTAACCTAAGGCACGCTTTTGCAAATGGGGCCACCACACCGCCACTGCACGATTTCTGTTCTCATCTTGAGGCAAAGTTCTCAACCTGAGGTACTACTTCTGGGTTAGCGGAATTTGTCACCCCAAGTGTTTGTAACCCAAAGTGTTTGTAACCCGAAGCATTGTAACCCAAGGTATCACTGTAAATTGAATCATCTTCTTTATTGCTAAGAATTCTCTCCTTGAGGGGAGCAATTGTAATGTTTTCTTGGCGTTTGAACCATTTATCACATATTACCATAAGCGCCACTTGAGCTTTTGTACTGCCTAGTTTATGAATCTGTCATAAATAGCTATTGCCACCAGCTGCTGTTGGATCTGCTTTGTGCCTTGATAAACTCATTTCTGCCAGGGCAGCTATTATTGTAGTTGTCTCACTGAAACTGGACGAAACAACAAATGTTGTGGTTTGCAGATGGTTGACATCAGTGGGGTCATAGTAGATAGCTCAGTGAAGATGTCGACCCAGTGTGCAGCTGCTTTAAAAAAAAAAGGCAATTTCCGTTCTAGGGATTATTAGGAAAGGAATTGAAAATAAAACTACTGGTATCCTAATGAAGTTATTGTATTTTAGTGTTCTGTTGGAAGCCGCCCAGAGATGGTTGGATAGTGTTCTCGAAGCTACCAGCATGAGTCTGACCAAACTGCGGGAGGCAGTGGAAGACAGGAGGGCCTGGTGTGGCCCAGGGGGTCACGAAGAGTCGGACACGACTCAACGACTAAACAACAACAAAATGGTGTAACCACATTTGGAATACTATGTAGCATTTCTGATCGCCTCACCTCAAAAGGATACTATTGTAGAGTTGGAAAAGGTAAAAAAATGAGCAACCGAAATTATCAAAGGCTGGAGGACTCCCCTGCACGGAAAGATTGCAGCATTTGGGATGTTTGAGTGTAGAGAACGTGTGAGTAAGAGGCACCATGAATATAAAAGTTTATAAAATTATGCTTGGCGTGGAGAAGACGGATAGAGAAAGGTTCCTTCTTTCTTGTGACACTGAGACTCCTAGACAGCCAGTGAAGCTGAATGTTGAAAGATTCAGGGTATCTTACCTGTTTTGTGTCCTCTGGTTGCTTTGGTTTGGGTTTGTGCATGTGCACTGGGAGTAAGTTCACAATCAATGTTTGTTATGTACAGTATGTTTTGTTTGTTATCTATATTTTGTTTTTGAAACCCGCCCCCCCAGTAAAAAATCATTTTTTAAAAAATAGATTCAGGACAGATAAGAAAGTACTTCTTCACACAGCACCTAATTCAACTATGTCACTCCCATCATTAGCAGAGGCGAGTTTGCTCCACCCCCCCCACCCCATTAGCTAAGGAAACTCCATAGACATTTTCCTAAGGGCAGGAGTCATAGGAGGAGCAGACCTGGTCAGCTGAGGCTGCTTTGACCTCTACTCATCTACTATGTGCAGCTGCTGACATGCCCTGGGGATAAGAGGAGTGCTCCCCTTCATATGTTGAATAAACTCCCCCACCCTAACTTATTAATTGACTCTTGAGCCAGAGCCCTTTCTCCTGGGCATGGTCAGTCAATTGGTGCCAAAGAAGGATAGAACATTTTTTATGTATGCTACAACAGCAGCAAGAATACTCATCGCAAAATATTGGAAGACACAAGATCTACCCACCTTGGAAGAATAGCAGATGAAGGTGATAGACTACATGGGACTGGCAGAAATGACTGGCAGAATCCGAGACCAGGGAAGAGAGATGGCGGAAGAAGATTGGAAGAAATTTAAGGACTATCTTAGGAAATATTGCAAAATTAATGAATGTTAGAATGATGTTGATTTAGAAATTAAGAGGTTTTCAGCTGTAATGATAAAGTAAAAAGAAAAGAAAGGTTAAAAATTAAATGAAAATTAAGGGAGAGGATTTGTTGAATTAATAATTAGAAATTGGAATACAGAAAGGGGAGGTATGAGGAGGTCGGGCAAGTAAGTTATAAGAAAATAAGGGAACGAAATATTATTTGTTTTTAAATAGTTTTTAGTTTTGTATTTTGTCTTTTTTATATCTGCTATTTTCTGTGTTTGTGTTTTGTTTTTGCTATTTTTTTTGTATAACTTTTAAAAACTTCAATAAATAAAAAAAAAATTAATTGACTCTTGAGTTCTTGATTGAATAGCTGTAACAGCAATATCATTAAAGTTGCCCACATGCCCAGAAGAATAAAAACTGTCCCTCACTGAAGTAAACACAGGGAAGCATTCAGAATAAGGAGTGCCTGAGACAAAACAGAAGGAGGGGGAAACACAACAACAGCGACGAATGTACAATGCAAGGTGTATCTATTTGTATCTATGTTTTAATAGCACCGGCTGACACCTTGCCTTAAATGCAGCCACTCATGGCCAGCTCAAAATTGAAAGGTTTGAGTTAGATGCTATACGTGTTATTTCTCCATCTGTTTCCTTCGTTTCTGAGTTCCAAAGTCTCTTTCTTTTTTGTTCTTAAATTCTCTAGTGTCTAAGAATCCCTTTAGCTTTCTTGCTATTCTTGTAATTGATAGAACAGTCACATTTGCTAGAATACACCTAAGGGGCTTTTTGAATTGTCGTCATGTTGCAGCACTCAGGCAGCATTTTGAATGGGAGCCAGTCGTAGCTTTGAATAATTTGGTATTGGGTAATGAGCTCAGCAGACATTTCAAATACTGTATTGTTTTCCGTCTATAGGCAGGTAGGTCTTTAATCTAGTATATTTTCCTCCTTAACTAACACGATGTCCAGTATACAACTTCATTCGTTTTTTTGAACAGTGTCTTGCCAAAAGGATTGTAATCTGGATTTTGCAACAAAAAGGAGGCTTTGTTGCCTTCCTGTTTGTGATGGTGATTATTGCCTACAGTCTTCCTTTAAAAGCAAATTATAAAAAGTCAGGCATTACTTTCCTTCCCACATTCTAATTTTCATGTGCTTTGGGGGCTGTTTAGTTCTTGCTAAGAGAGAAGCAAAGGGCTTGTTAAATGGATTACCCTCAGAGGTCACCCTCCCCCACCCCATTTTCCCCTGGTAACTACAGTGCAAACAGATTGTACTCAGATTTTGGACCAAAAAAGTCTTGTGTGATGCTCCACACACAAGGCTTCATGTCAAGCTGTAGTTTTACAGTTCTATTCTAAACATGTGTGCTCAAAATGGTTCAATGGGGCTTTACTCCCAGCGCAAGTGGATAAAGGATTGCAGCCTTAGACAGTGTCTCTAGCCTCTATAAATTATGCAGAACTTTGTAAAATGGCCGTGGTCCCGTGAAGAGTATCATAAATCCCTGTAAGTGTTTTAGGGTCAGTGTGTGCAAACCCAGATGTTTTGCAGGAACTTGTATTTTTTTTATTTCCCTCTGGATGAAAGGTGGAGCATCAGACCTCATGGTCCTTGAAGTCCTTCACAGCAGGTTTGATGTGCAGAGGATGTGATCCGTTTTGGAGGACCAAACATTTATGTTCAGTGTCACTCATGCATATTCATTTTTGATCTTGCCCTCCCCTGCCTCTCCCCAGTTGCTCCCCAAGGGTTTGCCTTTGAGCCTCTCTCTCTGTGCACTGCAAAGGATGCCCATCCTACAACAACAACAACAACAACAACAACAACAATAATTATTATTATTTATTATTTATACCCCGCCCATCTGACTGGGCCTCCCCAGCCACTCTGGGCGGCTTCCATAAAAACCAAAAATACAGTAAAATATCACACGTTAAAAACTTCCCTGAACAGGGCTGCCTTAAGATGTCTTCTGAATGTCAGGTAGTTGTTTATCGCTTTGACATTTGCTGGAAGGGCGTTCCACAGGGTGGGCACCACTACCGAGAAGGCCCTCTGCCTGGTTCCCTGTAGCTTTGCTTCTCGCAATGAGGGAACCGCCAGAAGGCCCTTGGCGCTGGACCTCAGCGTCCGGGCAGAACGATGGGGGTGGAGACGCTCCTTCAGGTATACTGGACCGAGGCCGTTTAGGGCTTTAAAGGTCAGCACCAACACTTTGAATTGTGCTCGGAAACATACTGGGAGCCAATGTAGGTCTTTCAAGACCGGTGTTATATGGTCTCGGCGGCCGCTCCCAGTCACCAGTCTAGCTGCCGCATTCTGGATTAGTTGTAGTTTCCGAGTCACCTTCAAAGGTAGCCCCACGTAGAGCGCATTGCAGTAGTCCAAGCGGGAGATAACCAGAGCATGCACCACTCTGGCGAGACAGTCCGCAGGCAGATAGGGTCTCAGCCTACGTACCAGATGGAGCTGGTAAAGAGCTGCCCTGGACACAGATTTGACCTGTCCCTCCATGGACAGCTGTGAGTCCAAAATGACTCCCAGGCTGCGCACCTGGTCCTTCAGGGGCACAGTTACCCCATTCAGGACCAGGGAATCCTGGCATGGCAATTAAAGCTGCTCAGAGTGACTTGATGCTGGAGTGTGGTCCAGCATAGTATGGGACACCACCAGTCATCGGAACTGGAATACGTCTAAGATCCTCATGAATAGTCTGAGCAACAGAAGCTCAGGAACATACAACCACAAGACACAGCACAATAATTAAAAGGGGAAGTTCAGAATGTTTTAATAGGGGTAACTTGGTAATAAAAACTGCAAAATTCAGTGCTTTAGTTTTAGAACAATAATTTAGATGCCAGCAGCAGCAGCAGCAGCAGCAGCAGCAGCAGCAGCAGCAGCAATAAATGCCTTAATATTTTGATTGGGATTTAAACCCCAACCGCCCAATCTTAATAAGTGATTGCTCAGTGAAAACAGGCATATTAAATTTATTCCCTGGCTTTTAAAAACTGTTTAAAATTGTTTCCAACCTGCTCCAAAACATATTGGAACTCCACGACGTTGTTTGCACATTGCCTACCTTGAGGTAAAAAGTTTAGGGAAGCTTTTAATGTTTGATGTATCACAGTATTTTAATATTCTTTTGGAAGCCGCCCAGAGTGGCTGGGGAAGCCCAGCCAGATGGGCGGGGTATTAATAATAATAATAATAATAATAATAATAATAATAATAATAATAATAATAATTAATAAATAAATAAATAAATAAATAATAGTTGTTGTTGTTGCTGCTGCTGTTATTATATAGATTTACATTTCTTGCTGATGTTTCCAGGAAGTGATGAATCTTATTAAAATGGCAACAATGCTTTAAGTACAAGCATTGATGAAATTAGGCATTCATTATTTTAGAAAAAACAAATTCTCTCTGACGTATATGATCTAACTATTGGTCCTATGTTCTTTTCTACATTTGACACAGCTGCTTATGCTGTCAAAACTTTTCTGGAACTTGTGTTCACCACAAATGAAGGAATGCTCTGAATAGCAAGTCTCCAGTTTTAAACAACCAACTTGGGCCAGAAATTTCCTGAACGTGGTTGAGCTCAGCTTCAGATGTAGGCCAGTGACTGACGTATCTCCTGACTTGATCTGATGCTTAAGAGGAAACTCTCCCTTCCACTACCACTCCCTTCCTTGTGCACCTGGCCAGTTGTGCAATGCTGACCAATGAACAGCTGCTAACAATGAGGAAATTGTGCTTTGTAAAAAGTAGTTCAGGATCTGTTGGCTATTCTCTTGGGAGACTTGAAGCAGGAGGGGCTTCTTTTGTGCCAGGATGGGTTTTTCCCCATTTGAAATGATTGTCTCTGTGTTCAATTAAACACTTTTATCACACACACACACACACACACACACACGACACACACACACACACACACACACACACACACACACACGGGACTCATTTCTTTAAAGGGACTATCCCCACACTGGCATACATCTGGGAGTATTGGATGTTTTATAACATACAAATATTTGTAGATCTATTTATAGTCTGATATTTTTTCCATGTATAGATGTATTGCAAAATGTGTTCATATGTACATGCAAAATTAGTTCACGTGCATGCTTTTTCTATAAGGTGTGGTTTTAAAAAGTGTCTATTTTAGAGGCATTTGCACTGACTGAATGCCCTTGAACAAACATCTTGTAATACTTTACAAAAAAATGTGAAAAATTAAACCAAACAGGATATGAAAATTCAGTGCCAAAGGAATGAGTCCTTAGGCGTGTGATCGAAATTTAGCTAATAACATAGTCTAATCCGTGAAAGGAACTAAGTTCCCTGGGTTAAAGGAAAATAAGCGAGAACTGCTAAGCCGCAGTCCACAAACTGCTTAAAAATCAAGCTGTCCTGAAGTACTCTCATAGACTACATTGGAATTGCTAAGAGCATTTTCTGGCATAAAATGATTTGTGGATTGCAGCCTTCACTGTTTTAAGCTTAAAAGCCATGTGTTGGTTTATTATTTGATTATTTATTTAACTTCTATACTAATTAATAGATTAAAAAAGATCTCTAAGCAGTCTAAACCACTGAGCCTCTTGGACTTGCCGATCAGAAGGTCGGTGGTTCGAATCCCCGTGACAGGGTGAGCTCCCGTTGCTCGGTCCCTGCTCCTGCCCACCTAGCAGTTTGAAAGCATGTCACAGTGCAAGTAGATAAATAGGTACCACTCTGGCGGGAAGGTAAACGGTGTTTCCGTGCGCTGCTCTGGTTTCGGTGTTCTGTTGCGCCAGAAGCGGTTTAGTCATGCTGGCCACATGACCCAGAAAAACTGTCTGTGGACAAATGCCAGCTCCCTTGGCCTGTAAAGTGAGATGAGCGCTGTAACCTCAGAGTTGTTTGTGATTGGACTTAACTGTTGGGTCCTTTACCTTTACCTTTTTTAAGCAGTGTACAAAAAAACTGAAGCAACAACAAACTTAAACAAAATATTGCAAAAACACAGTTACAAATTAAAATGTTACATTTATACACAGTTACTAATATATCAGTTCATTTTTTTTCTGTCACACCTTCCCTCTTAGCCTCCGGGTTCTCACCCAGGGTCCAAACAAACTCTCAGCTCACCCACAAAAGTTTCACAATGAGGAGACTTCCTGGAAACAACAGACATCACCCTACTCTCTCATTCTATTTCTCCTCCCCCCCATTTTTTTTATTCATTTTATAACACAAATAAAAAACACAAACAGAAAAGACAAACAATACGAACTAATTCTTGTCATATCCTTATTTTTCTAAACATTGTTAAGTGGGATTCCCCAAGTCCCACCTATCTGATTTTCATTTTACTTCATCTTTAGCAGTTTACATATATCATAATTTCTAACCATCTTTTTTTATCACACTTAAAATAACTTCACACTTTATCACTTACAAATAATACTATTTTAAAATATCCTATCTTCTACTTCTAACCCTACAGCCTAAATTACGGTAACTTCCAAAGCTATTCTAACATTTAAATATTAACAAATTTTTTCAAATATTCTTTAAAATTCTTCCAGTCTTTTTCCACTGTCTCTTCTCTCTGGTCTCAGAGTCTCCCGGTCAGTTAAGCAAGTTCCATATAGTCCATCATCTTCATCTGCCATTCTTCGATAGTTGTTAAATCTTGTTTCTTCCTATTCTCTGCTAACAATATTCTCGCAGCTGTTGTGGCATACAGAAAAAAAGTAACATCCTTTTTGGGGATTTCACCCCCCACTATACCAGGTAAAAAGGCTTCTGGTTTTTTAATAAATGTGTTTTTCAACACTTTTTTCAATTCATTATAAATCCTTTCCCAGAAGTCTTTTACCTTGGGGCACGTACACCACATGTGGTAAAAGGTTCCTTCTTTTTCTCTACATTTCCAGCACTACTCTCTCATTCTAGACTTGCTTTTTATGGGCAGGCTCAGGTGGGTGGCACTTTTTCCAGCTGCCCACAGCCGTGTCCCATTCAGCTGCACTCTCCACATCCAGCTCCAGGGGCATCAGGTGTGTTGAGTATCCAAGGGGTCCAGAGGATGGCAAAATCTACTCACAGCTCTTTCTTCACCCTCTGTCCTCCACCTCCTCCAGCTGCCCATTCTTCACAATCTGATTTCAGGTGTTAGAGATAACAAGCAACTCTGCCTCCTAAAAACCCCCTTTAGTCTGAACATGAGATGTGACTTGCTATTTCCAAGGTGAACAGTCTTACTGTAGAACCTGAGCTTATCTCAGTTTTGTTTTGATCTCCCCCCCCCCAAAAAAAAATCTAAACTGCATAATGATTGCTTGCATACTCTTAAGTTAATGTAAGCTATCACATTGATTCTTAATACCAATATCTAATAAATGGAAAGCAGGATTTTTCAGATATATTTACTTCATGGAAGTTTTTAACGTGTGACATTTTGATGTATTTTTTATCTTTGTTGGAAGCCACCCAGAGTGGCTGGGCGGGATACAAATAATAAATGATGATGATGATTACTACTACTACTACTATTACTTCATCTTGCCCTTATGTAATTGGCTAGTTTGACCATAATAGGCTTTTTGCCCTTAAGGCTGAGCTTAAAACACCAAAAATCAGAGAAAGTTATTAAGCTGAAATGAATATTCATTTCTCTAGCTCTGAATGAAGTTTAGAAGGAAGTTGAAAGCTTTGAACAAAATTGTGCTTTTCCTCCTATCAGAAACATAGTGAGCCCCTAACACCCATCTTACTAGTCTTCTGCATAGATCATCTCTTGCCACGAACAGCTAGAGAAATATTAGATGAGTCAAAATGGTATTGACCATTTCAATCAGATCTGCTGGGTCATCTGGAAGCTACAATATTTGCACTTAGTAGGTTTCTCTCAGTTCTCCAAAACATGCTGAACTGACTAAGGAAATCATCTAGAAATGCTGTTCTTCTAGTCCAGAACTCTCAGGAGCAGCAGGAGGCTAGAGGGGTCCTTATTGTCTCATTCTCCAGATAGCTATCTGTCCACAAACAGATAGGGCTAGAGGTTTCCATCGGAAAGACACATAATCAGGCCTGAATCTCAAGATGCTAGACCCCATTTAATTCCAGTGAGAATTTGCAAAAGCTATACAGTTTCACGAGTCTGCTTCAAGTTGATATTTTAAACTCATATGGTCAAACGCACCACAATCTCTGCTCTGTAATGGTTTGCCTGCATCTTTTTAGATACTTCATATAGTAATGGTATGTAACCGCCAGTAATTAGGACTAAGCATTAGGAAGAAGTTTTCAGTTTTGGAGAAATTCAATGCTGAAAGAAGCTGCCAAGAGATTCCCCTTTCTCAGAGGTTTTAAAGAAATGGCTGGACTTGGAGCTGTTGGGGACACGTTAGGTATAGAATGTCCCATCTCAGGGCAGAAGACTTGGAGTACACAATCCGCTGTGTTCATTCCAACTCTGTGATCTTTTGTATTTTCAATAATTGGTCCACAGCATTTTCGCCTTCTCCTCTCACAGCAGAGTTTAATATTTTCCTTCTCCCCTCTTTGAACAATCTAACTGTGGCAGTTCTCATGGGAGGAAGCTGAGTACATTAGTGTTACAAATAGGTTTCTTTCCGTTTTTGTTTTTTTTTACACTGGAAAGCCCAGAATCCCAGTGGAGGGGTTTCAGCTGCGCTCCCCTCCTAAGAGTTTGATATGTATCTGGTCATCGTCACTTCTGCTATTTTATAAAGAAAAGAAAGGAATGACCAGAAGTTCCCGTGTGACCTCTTCGACAGCTTCCAGGGCCAGAAATAAGTTAACAGGTTTGGCAGAGTAAAAAGCATTCCCGATTCCAAAGTCATAGCTTTAAAATATATATTATATAGAGATAGGGATGCTTACGTTTCTGTTCACTTTGGGTTATCTCTGTCAACAATGACAAGTTCACCCAGGGAGTTCTGAAAGTGCTTGGCTGCCCCCTGTGTTGCTAGATGCTCAAAAGACCTCCCTGATGTGCTGTTTAGAATGAAGCACAGCATAAGTCAAGTTGAGTGGGAGCTTTTTGATTTGTATAGAATTCTGTGGCCTACTTAGTTCCTCCTTTTGAAAAGAAAAGAAATAAAAAACAACAGTGGGACCAATGGCATAGAAAAAAGAGGTTTTTAACATGCAAGATGTGACGTGTGTGTGTGTGTGTGTGTGTGTAAAGGTGAAGGGACCCCTGACCATTAGGTCCAGTCGTGACCGACTCTGGGGTTGCGCGCTCATCTCGCTTTATTGGCCGAGGGAGCCAGCGTACAGCTTCTGGGTCATGTGGCCAGCATGACTAAGCCGCTTCTGGCGAACCAGAGCAGCACACAGAAACACCGTTTACCTTCCCGCCGGAGTGGTAACGATTTATCTACTTGCACTTTGACGTGTTTTCAAACTGCTAGGTTGGCAGGAGCAGGGACCGAGCAACGGGAGCTCACCCCGTCGCGGGGATTCGAACCACCAACCTTCTGATTGGCAAGTCCTAGGCTCTGTGGTTTAACCCACAGCGCCACCCGCAACTATATCTATCTATCATCTATCTATCTATCATCTATCTATCTATCTATCTATCTATCTATCTATCTATCCATCATCTATCTATCTATCTATCTATCTATCTATCTATCTATCTCTATCATCTGTAATGAAAATTGCACTGTCCTATTATCGACATAAGCGCATTCCTTTTTTGCATTTTGTTAATGTTTTAACATACGCTGCATGAAGCAACTTCCCTCAAAGCAGATTCAATTTTACTCCTGTTAAGTATTTAGCTGAAGTGATGTGCAACCTGTCCAGAAGTAAATGGACAGGACAGATGTTAAAAGGAGAAAGGATAATGGGGAGGGGAGAGATTGAAAAAAAAAAAAAGATTGGAGAAAGTAAACCAGTTTGCCTTTGCTTTTAATGAATGAAGTTTATGTGTACCTTGTGACTTCCAGTCGACACTGACCATGCCATTTAATACTGCAGTCTATGAGGCTAATGAGAATTTTGTTGTATTCTTCTTTTTCATATTGTTGTTGGTTTTATTTTTTTATTATCCTAATCTTCTCCCCAGGAGCTCAGAATAACATGCTTTTATTATTCCAACAATCCTGTGAGGTAGGCTAGGCAGACAGGTGGGGCTTGGCCTAAGATCACCCAGTGCACTTCACTGTTGAGTGAAAATTTGGATACAGGTCTTCTTGATTCTAATCTGTTTCAGTTTTTTCTAATTATTCTATTCTATTATTCTATTCTATTATTCTAATTATTGACTTTAGAAAACAAGAATTGGGTTTCCAACTGTTTGAGATATTACTTTGATTTTTTATGTTTATTGGAAAATATAAGAAAGAATATCAAAAGATAACATTGCAACACACACAATAATATAGTATTTTCTCATAGGTCTTGGAATTTATAGGATCCCTTGCTGACAGTCCTGTGTGGTACCTTTAAGACTAACCAATTTTGTTCAGAAAACCAGCTAAATTCTTTCTTTATTATGAATGTAACGTTTGGTTTGATTTGATTTAGTTTTTATGAGTTTGTCTCATGAAGTTTTATTTTGTTGTTTAGGTTATATGATAAAAAAACAACTTGGGACTAATGAAGGTTATTCACTTCTGATTCAATGTATTTACAGACCTTGTGGAATACAAATTGCAGGGCCAAACTCTCTCAAGTTCTATCAGTGCCCAGTATGTAAGCCTAGACCAGAACTTTTGCAAATGGGCTGAAAATGTAATATCTCTAGAAAGGGAACATCTCCAGGTGTCACAAAATTCAAATTCATGGCTGAATCTGATGGCTTGAGCCTATCTTTAGCTTTCAAAAATGCAAATCTTGCTGCTGATTTATTATTTTTGCCCTATTTTGCTGTTTTCCCCCCTCCTCTTCTGTGAAACTCCTTGAGGCTGCTATCTCCCATTCATGTCAGTGAGCCAAAACAGATGTGGAAAATTAAACTGTGAGCCAACTTATAGGTAAGCCGGAACAGCCTGCTTGTTTTCCCCAATCCTGTTACCATTGCTCATAAACTTTATGAGGATGTTACAGAGAGTGAGGATAAGATTGAGATGACTGTGGCAAGGTGCTGCAAAGCAGACAGAGCTTAAAAAAAACAAATGTTTAAACATCTAGAAAAACACTCCCAAATTTCTCATAAACCCGGCCTTTGGGAATCTGATAAGAGGTTGGAGGTAATTCTATTCCATTCTTTATTTCCCTCCCTTGCTTCTAATAATTGCATGTCATTAAGGATTATTTTTGTGCAGAGGTGCTTGGCTCACTGAACTTTATTGACTACACTGTCCAACGCTAATAAAGCTGTACTCTTTGTGCCTCTTGGTTTTACAGCAACATCAGTACAAGGGCACCCTCTGGTATCTAGTGCTGCTGCTGCTGTCTTTTTAACAGATTCTTCTGAGTATGCAAGGAACTGATGAATCCATCTCTTAAAAAGTGGGTTAAGTTCCTTCCCTAGGAGCAGCCTAACAGAGGGGGAAATAATAAATCTCCCTAGCCCTCCTACCTTCCTTTCTAAAGTTGGCACAACTGAGATCTGGAAGCCAACCAAAACATCACTGTAAGCTTGGAATTGTACAACAAAGGGAATGCAGAGCATTGGAGGACAGAAGGTCAGTGCAGTGACCCAGATTAGTTTGTTGAGCGAGTGCAACAGCTCCTGCCAGGTTTGCTTGCTGTGGAGCAGCATGCGCAGTGGATATCAGTGGCAGAACTCCCTCTACTGGAAAGAGCAATGCATAAGGCTTCCTTCCTTCCGGGGGGGCGGGGGGGAGGATGGTGATCTGATACATTCCCATTTGTCATCTGTACAATGGCGCTTAGGGATGTGCAGTGATGGGACTGGCTGCTTTTCTCCCTGTGTGCTCCAGCTCAATACGACCAGCTGTAAAATGGGCTAGTGAGAAGGATGGAATCATGCAAAACCTCTTTTTGGAGTTCGTTGTTTTAAAGGTCATATTTGCAAGAAACGTGAAAACGTTGGAACTTGGCAGTAGAGATTCCCCTCCCTCTCAAGGCCAGGTTCATAATTCCTAAAACTGGATACATTAGAAACATCCTAGAATTTGGCAATTGTGTTTGTACTGTGTATGTCTTTGTACAGAATTGTATATTCTAACTTAGGAATGTCTTTGAGCATTGCTTTCTAGCTACCATAGGCAGTAATGGGTGAAATATTCACACACACATTGAAGACAGATAAAGGCCTTATGGTAAATGATTGGCATGTTGCTCAGAGTGAGCAGTTGCTTTTATCTCTGTTGTGCTCAGCTTGCACATAGACGACTGAGGGAGGCGTGTTATTATAGCCCCACCATGTTAAAAAATATGAGCTGAACACAGAGGACCAGGGAGTGAGGGGGTTAAATTCATGAGAGACACTTGCAGGATAGAATGGGGAAATGAGTTGGAGTGTTAAAGGGGAAAGTGACATTTTAACTGCTGCCTCCCACTGTGCTGAGCTTAAATTTCAGTCGTGGATTAGAAGCTTTCTGAGCATTGCTGAGTTAGTATCTAGGTAGCATTGTTGGCTACTGGGCTGCTAAGTGAGTGCTGCTGCTACTGAGAGAACAGCTAAGCTTCTGCACCTTGGCAGTGAGGAAATACTTTGTGTGAGAAGAGGGAGGAAGGTCTGCTCTTAGTAAAATTTGTTTGCAATTAGGAAGCTTTTTAACAAGTCATAGCTCGTTCTAGGATGTAATCACATCAATTAATTTAGAAACAAATTACAACAATCAGGAAGCACCAGAGCCCATTTGTCAATAAGGCAAGTCTTTAAGCATCATAGCATGTTGTGAATCTTCCAGAAAGTTTGAGTAAATAGCTCAATATCTGTTTAGTTTCGACCCTGGTTCTCAAACTGTGGATCAGGAGCCCTTGGGCGCTTGTGAGACACCTTGCAAGAGGGTTCTTGAGTGCTGGGATTGTGGAGCTGTCTATTGCTTCTGGACAGCATGCAATAACAGGCCATTACTTGTGAACTTAAGATGTTACCCTAGAGCAAGGCACACCTTTCATTCACCTAACTCGGCATGACTGGCAGTGGCTGACAGGGTTCTTTCCTAGCCCTGCCTGGAAATGACAAGGACTGAACCTGGGACCTTTTGCAGGAAACCCATTCCTCCTCCATAAGAACTCTTATTCTATTTTTTTTGGGGGGGGGGATGAGAACTGTGGCCCACGCGTGGGTAATTAACAAAAAATGCCTGGGTTCACAAATGTGGGGCCTTGCACACTCTCCAGAAGGAGAGAGAGCCCCCAGCAGAGTTTAAAACAGTCACAGAGTTAAGCAGCAATATAACATAAAAATATAAGTTGTTAGACCCCTTTTCATATCCTGCTTAATCTGCTTACAATGCTTGCCCCTTTCTCTACCCCTCTGGCAATGAACAAACCACACACAGTTAAGTAGGTTTAAAATGCTTTACTTACAAAATCCAGATGTTTGATTCATGCGTTATTCAATGCAGCAGCAAGGACTACACAGGTAGAATACTCTTGGGTATAACATACAGAAATAGAGTTTCAGACATGCGATCTGATCTTGGAGCAAGCTCAGCCACATCTTTCCTGGTTGATTACATGACATGAAGAGAGTGAGGGAAAGGAAGAAAAGAAGCTTCACTTCTGCCCTCACTGGAGGTGAGAGGGCATGACCTAACTGAGTCTAGCATTACAACTCTGGTCACATCGGTGGTGGTATAATTGGTGTCCTAAACTCAAACCATGATGTTTCATGAAGATAAAGCATTAGCCCAACTGCTTCCACTTCAGGAACTTTCATGATTCAACATGAGGGGAAGGGCCACAGCTCAGTAATAGTAGTTCTGCTTTGCGTTCAGAAGATCCTACGTGTGATCTCCAGGAGAGGCTTGGAGACTTGGAGAGGCTCCTGTCTGAGACCTTGGAGAGCTGCTGCCAGTCATTGTTGGGCATTTTGAGCCAGGCGGACCAATGGTCTGACGCAGCTTCCTGTGTTCCGCTGTTCATAGTTCCATCACTCATTATACAAACAGGGCTTCCTGTTCAAACCTAGCTACCCCAGTAGGGCTGGGGGAGAAATTCAGTTTAGTTCACAGTTCAACCTGCTAAATCCACACTTCCTGAAGTAATGTGTAAACAGAAACACAGGTGCGGCATGAGTGGCGGCGGCAAGTCCTTTCGGGGGGTGCTTTCGGGAGAGGGGAGGATCCAGCCCCCCACAAGGTCTGAGGGACAGTGGACCCATCCCCTCCTGAAAAAGTTTGCTGACCGCTGCACCAGACTTTGCTTATCTTCAATGCAGACTTTGCTTATCTTCAATGCATCTTGCTGCTGCCAACACCCCCCGCCCACCCCCCGAATACAGATGAAATATCTACAGACAAAACAAGTTATTGGGATTCCAAAAGGTCTGGTGATTCCACATGTTCCCTGAGCAAGAGTTACAAAAATTAGTCCCATGTAGCATCTTGTTAAAATGGGACTGATTGGTATTTTCGCATGCATTAGATTATGCATAAAAGTCCCAAAGCCAAAATGAATTACTAATTATATTAGTTTAATTAATGACAGTTTCTTCAGATTTTAAAAAGCAAATTAGTTTCTGAAACTATGTATGAGATGTAATCCAAGCCGCTCTTAATTTGGCTACTACAGACTTTTCTAAAAAACCCTTCCTTATTATCAATTCAGTGGATCACAACGAGAGATTTATGGGCAGTGGGTATTATGAATGCCCATTGTTTGAGGCAAAATACTTTTTCCTTAGAGAATATATGAAACAAGAAGACCATTTTATATTCTAAATCATACAACAGGTTTCTAGGCTTTTGTTCAAGGTAATCTTGGGTTAATGCTAATTTTTAGCAAATTCAGTTTTCCTTCAAGGACTCTTTAAATAGCCACATTATATTATATAAGTGAATGTTTTTCAAGGAATGTTGCTATCTTCTGTCTTTGACCCTGATACAAAAGCTTCAAAGTGTAATTTATTCAATGACTTACCAGACTGTACAAATAAAGCAACTTTGTTAATGAGAAGTGAAAAAATAAGCACTGCTGCCATCTAGAAAAATTCCACTACTGTATTCAGGCATTTCTCTCATAATCCTCCAGATTGCTTTGCTGCAAAATTCAAATTGATAATAACTTGAATTTTTGAAAGAGGTAATGCAGGCACAATCTGGGAAACCACTGATTGGACACACTTTCTTTTTAATATTGGAGTTTCTATTTTAAATTGTTTATTGATGGTTTGATTGTGCTTTTCTGTTGTAATTACAAAATTTGGTGGGACTAGCTATTAGGTAAAGTGGAGCAGGGAATAATCAGTGTAACGATCTCCTTTCTGGGATTGGTAATTGTAAAGTGTTCTTGTGCATGTGTATTTAGTCTTGGCATGAAAGGTAATATTAAAGGATTTGGTAAGATTCTGGGAGAAACTGTAGAGGACATGATTTACAAGTTGAATCCCTGGTAACTTCCATTAAAAGGATCTGGTAGCAAGTGATAGAAAAGGTTCCTGTCCAAAACTCTGGTGACCTAATGCCAATCGGAGTAATACAGCCTTTCTGAAACTGGCTCGCTTCTGAACTACTGGACTAGAATTCCCATGAGTCCCAGACCATGTGCAAATGGGCAGGGATAATGGGAGTTGTAGTCAAAAACTTATGGAGGGCACCAAATTGGGGAAGGCTGGAATAGGCAGTCCTTAGCGAAATAATATGACCTAGTACAAGGCAGATTCCTATCTTCCTATGGGATGGTTCTATGGGAGAAGATAAAAATATAATGAGGGTACAGAATACATAATGCTCATTGAGGTGGATGTGGCAATAATGAAAATGTTACAATCCTTGCACTTGAATTGCCCAAAGCATAGCAGCCAGGAGTTTTGGAGCAAAATTCAGATGGATTAGAGCTGCAATCATCAGCCTAAATGCTAGT
Source organism: Podarcis gaigeae (assembly GCF_964106915.1). Lineage (NCBI taxonomy): Eukaryota > Metazoa > Chordata > Lepidosauria > Squamata > Lacertidae > Podarcis > Podarcis gaigeae. Next base: position 57,602,481 of record NC_139688.1, read on the forward strand.
GCCAAATCTAAGCACTGTGGTGCAATTGGTAGACAAGTTCCCATTGTGGGTGGGTGATTTTAATTACCGTAATTCTTCTAAATATTGCACCCCTCCTTAGATCAGATGAATGCCAAATGCATATATAGATCGATTGTACATGCTAGATTATGCTAGATTATGTGCATGGTCATTTTTTGTGAGAGCAAGGATGGTCAGCTGTTGGCCTGCAGGGTGCAGGGTGCAGTCCACTGCTGCTAAGCCATTTCTTGCCTGGCAGTTGTCCCAGGCACTTTCCAGGAGGAAGACCTGGCTGAAGAGGTCTTCTGTCTTAAAGCCTCATAGGATTGGAGGTCTCTCTTTATGAGAGACTCACCTTGGAAGTCTCCCCATTATCACAGAAGATTCTATGGCAGCCTCTAGGTCAGGCTTCCTTAACCTCGGCCCTCCAGATGTTTTGAGACTACAATTCCCATCATACCTGACCACTGATCCTGCTAGCTAGGGATCAAGGGAGTTGTAGGCCATAAACGTCTGGAGGGCCGAGCTTGAGGAAGCCTGCTCTAGGTTCTCTCTCCCTTCTCTAGTTCCTCACTTTGAGCCACCTTTGCTAGACAACCTCTGGAGTCTGGAACGAAGGCTCTGACTTCTGCGGGGGGAGGGGTGCTGATTAGAGTCATAGTTGATGGTCAAGGAGCTCCTCCAGGCCCAAGAACTTGGCCGTCCGTGTTGTAGCCCATGCAGCCCCCTCTGCACAAGAACAAAACAAAAACCCTGTTAAATGTGTGACTCTCTGGGCATAGTCATCTGCTTTGCAAGTCTTATAAAATAGTTTATTGCCCATGTCATGTCTTTTTCCTGTTTAATCAGTTCTTTGTATCCTTCCTTGTTTCTCAGTGATCTAAAAATGCCATCGCTTTGCTTAGTTGGAATAATTAGGCAGCTGTTAAGACTGTGGCAATGGGCAGGCATGGAACCAAAGGATAGTTGAGCCTTGAGGACAGCGAAACAGAGAATAGGGGTTTGGCAAGAGAACCCATAGCTGCACCAGATAGCACTTTACATAACAGAATACAGACACCACTGCAAATGCTTGGCACAGAAAGAGAGCCATTTATGTCTCACATGAGGTAGTAAGCAACAAATACAAAGGGAAAGGGGTGGGACAGTGGCATCTCTCATACGTTTTTTGATGAATGTTTGCATGTGTATGTTATAGAGGCATCCGTTTCTCCTTTAGCAGGAATACAATTAGTTCTATTTACTGACACATCCAAATTCTACTTCACTGAGCTTTGTTTTAAATTAGACTTATTTTTTTTAAAAAATAGCTAGTGCCTTTTGAGTTAGTTGGAAAGAAACTAGATAATCTGAATGACTTTTTAAAAAATGTTTAAGAAACAGATGCTTTTTGGGGCATAATATTTTGGACATGATGTCTATCAAGAGGCAATATAGCTTAGAGTCAGTGTCGTGTAGTGGTTAAGACTCGTAATCTGGTGAACCAGGTTTGCTTCCCCGCTCCTCCACATGCAGCTGCTGGGTGACCTTGGGCCAGTCACACTTCTCTGAAGTCTCTCAGCCCCACTCACCCCACAGAGTGTTTGTTGTGGGGGAGGAAGGGAGAGGAGAATGTTAGCCACTTTGAGACTCCTTCAGGTAGTGATAAAGCGGGATATCAAATTCAAACTCCTCCTCCCCCTCCTCCTCCTCCTCCTCCTCTTCTTCTTCTTCTTCTTCTTCTTCTTCTTCTTCTTCTTCTTCGTATTCCTAAGTCTCTGCAGCACTCACAGTGCTATCCTGTACATGTCTACTCTCATGTCTGTCCCACTCAGGTGAGTGGCCTTTAATCCCAGGTAAATGTGTGTAGGATTGCAGCCTAAAACATGCAAAAACCTCTAGGTCCTACACATGGCACTACATATTCAATGCAGAGCACAATAAGATCTGCAGAGTTTTGAACCTATGGCTCCTTTATCTGGCTAACCTGTGGACCTCCAGATGTTGCTGGGCTACAGCTTGAATCATTCATTGGTCATGCTGGCTGGGGGGCTGAGTGGAGTCTGGAGTTCCACCTCTGTCTTGTATACTAGTAGCAAACTTATTCTCCAAGTGTGAGCCCTTATGTAGCCCCCAACAACACCATGCTTATTAACCAAGGAGGTTGGAGGAATGCCAAGGTTTGTGGAAATATGAAACATTCCTTTGTAAAATTAAAGCAAACCCCCAACACCAAAGCTAGGGCAGGTGGCAAAACAGCTCAATGAGGACTTTGCATGTTGATTATTTGGTGGGAGGCAGGGGAGAGAAAAGGGAGTGGGGAATCCTGGAAGACAATATTGGCAGACTGGAACCCTGAACCGAGGCATGCCACACTGCAATATTTTGCTGCAGGTTCCACCTGTCTTCTAAATGTGTCATCTGTAGGAGTTGCAGGGCTTTTTTCCCCAGCCAGAACTCGGTGCCGGCACCTCTCAGGTGGGCGCCATTGCCATTATAAGAGAACAAGGGAGACGTTCCTGGTGAGTTCCAGCACCTCTTTTTCTAGAAAAATCGCACTGGGGAGTTGAATATATAATTAACACATTTATTTTCTCCTGTGCATGCTGAGCACAGGCATGCTATGTATCGTGGACACAACAATATTTTCCGGTATTGGCCTTTGCCTTCTTGCTTTGAAGAATCCTCATGTGTTCAGGAAGTGAAGTTTTCAAAGACAAACAAATGCAATGCTAAAATATTCACGTCAAAAAAAAGTATTTAGATACAGTGGTACCTCGGGTTACATACGCTTCAGGTTACATACGCTTCAGGTTACAGACTCTGCTAACCCAGAAATAGTACCTCGGGTTAAGAACTTTGCTTCAGGATGAGAACAGAAATCGCACGGCAGCGGCAGCAGGAGGCCCCATTAGCTAAAGTGGTGCTTCAGGTTAAGAACAGTTTCAGGTTAAGAACGGACCTCCGGAATGAATTAAGTATGTAACCAAAGGTAGCACTGTGCAGGCTTACTTTTCTTGTGGGAGGCATAAAACGCATCTGTTCTGAGAGCAGAAGGCGTGAAATTACATATTTGGATACAATTATTATTGCATTATTAGATGCCTTTTATGTACAGTGGTGGGACGCGGGTGGCGCTGTGGGTAAAACCTCAGCGCCTAGGACTTGCCGATCGCATGGTCGGTGGTTCGAATCCCCGCGGCGGGGTGAGCTCCCGTCATTCGGTCCCAGCTCCTGCCCACCTAGCAGTTCGAAAGCACCTCTGGGTGCAAGTAGATAAATAGGGACCACTTACCAGCGGGAAGGTAAACGGTGCTTCCGTGTGCGGCTCTGGCTCGCCAGAGCAGCGATGTCACGCTGGCCACGTGACCCAGAAGTGTCTCCGGACAGCGCTGGCCCCTGGCCTCTTAAGTGAGATGGGCGCACAAGCCTAGTCTGGCAAGACTGGCCCGTACGGGCAGGGGTACCTTTACCTTTTTATGTACAGTGGTACCTTGGGTTACATACACTTCAGGTTACAGACTCCACTAACCCAGAAATAGTACCTCGGGTTGAGAACTTTGCTTCAGGATGAGAACAGAAATTGTGCTCTGGCGGCGCGGCAGCAGCAGGAGGCCCCATTAGCTAAAGTGGTGCTTCAGGTTAAGAACGGACCTCCGGAATGAATTAAGTACTTAACCCGAGGTACCACTGTATTTATAAAGAAGCAGGGTCATTTTAAGACAGGGATGAGGAAGGTGTGGCCCCTCAGATGCTGCTGATTCCAGCTCCCATCAGCCCCAGCCAGGATGGTCAATGGACAGGGATGGTGATAGATTCCGCAGTCCAAAAAGATCTGGAGGGCCACATGTTTATCATTCCTGTTATAAGAGAAGCAAACAAAACTGCATTTCAGAACAGGGCCTGTAACCAACTTGCATGCAACAATATGCACATGTTTGCATTGCACGTTATTGGGTTCTTGTGCCAAAGCCCATTGAGCAGGGAGATAGGAGATAGCAAGACAGAGGTGGCTGCTCCGCTTCCCTCAACGACAAGCTATCCGGGCTGAGGAAAGCCTGCAGATCTAGAAACAGATCTGATGTAACCCACCTCCCTGGGCCAGGAGATTCTGGGATATCTTGTGAGTTTCCCAAGTGCAACTGCCTGCAGTTATCTGTACAGTGCAGGCAGCCAGTGCCTTAATCCACATGGATCCTGAGTTGATCCCTGCAGCATCTGACACAAATAATGCATATAATTTCTGGTGAAACAGGAGTGACCAAGACAGTGCATGATTTGAAATACCTTTATTTGTCCTTACAGCTTCTAGGAAGAAGTAATACTGATTTTGAAAAGAGGGAAATGCATGTTGAGGGAAATGTAATAAATTTTTAAAGAACAGTGACTATCATAAATTTTCTTAATGATATGTGTAAAATGGGTTTTGTCTAAACTATTACTGGTTGGAAAGTGTCTGTGAACATTGTCCATATTCCAAACAGCTGTGCAGTTCAACTCTCTTTCAGTTACTTGCTGCTATTCACCATAGACTCAATCCTGGGAGGGTCTGAGCATTGTAAATCTGAAATTACAGAGTACTTACATGATGTATAAATTAAGCACATGCTCCTGTGCCGTGCCAAATCAGGACCATGGACTTTAGGATTTTTTTATTTTTTGAGATTATAATTAATGAGAAGGGATGGGGTGTGTTTGTCTAAGAGGTCAGTTTAAAACTAAATTTAAAAAAATAAAAAATGGAATGTTGTTCTGCTCTGAAAATCAAAAACTGGATTGTGGTCTGTTCCGTATACTTCAGTTTTGGGTAACTGAGCATGTATACCTACCCCTATATGTATTTATGCTTGTATGTATTTATTTTCTCATTGAAGCCAGTGTAGGCTAAACCTACATAGAAACTCTATGTGCCCTGTAGTTGCTGCTAAGCAGAAGTTCACATACTTGGAGAACTTTGCTAATGACCCAGGTTCCGCGTTAGCAGAATTAAGACATGAGTCAAGTTTTTATGAGTCGTGCCTTAAAAATAATAATTATGCATGTCAGCAGAGTCGCTGCCATCTTGGCTGGGCTCAAAAGGGCATTAGCGGGAACAAAGACGGGCAAGCATTTAACAGTGGCCTCAATTCCTTCCTGCCTTCCTGAAGAGTTTACTCAATCCAGACTAGTCCTAAAGAAGGCAGCGTGAGATGGTTTCAGTTACTGCTAAGACTCTTGACTGTTGTTCGCTTTACAGAAAAAAATCAGGCTCCTGGTTCATGCCTTAAATACTAATCTATGAAAAGCAAGTTTTCAAAAATGATAGTAAAAGAACAAAACCGTCCTCTTATTTTAGGAAGCTGCATTTTCTTTTTCTTTTTTGCGTTATCTCACTGCCACCACCTTGCTCCATGAAAACTATGCGGTAATTTATTTATTTTTAATTAACCACTTCTTTGAAGATCTTTGCCTTTATCACTCCATTGTTTTGTACGTATGTCCCCCTCATATCCAATAACAGGGAGGATCGCAATCTTAATGCTATATTCGCTGGTTGTATTGGTATAGCTATTCTCACTCATATGCGTTGTAATTGTTTTTTCCCTGAGTAAAAAAAATAGATTCAGTTAGTTTTGGGGGCATGAGAGGTAGTACGTAGGTTTTTGTCTCGAAATGTATGTTGCACATTTGGTTTGTGACCATGATATTATTATTATTAGTAGTAGTAGTAGTAGTTGTAGTAGTAGTAGTAGTTAGTAGTATTACTACTACTGCTACTACTACTACTATTGGAACACCATAATTTCTGAAACAATAGCTCTGCTTCTAGTTGTGTTGCTGGATTGTTAACCTTTAAGAATGTAACCTTACTTTTGTTACCAGGTTAAAGCTCCTATGAGTTTATTGCACCAGTTTAGCAAAGCCTTAGAAGTGGTGCAAAATCAGTTCCTCAGGAAAACACTTTCCTTTCCCAACGAGATATCAGCCATCCTCCTCCATGTGGAAATGGGTGTGACAGCAATGCAGGCTAGAACTGACTACCTGTGTCTAAATTACATATAAAAGACTAAGATCTTTATCGGATGAGAGGCTTCCCGCTTTGTGCCACTGAGAACCGAGACAAACTCCCTGAACATGGATGGGAGGCTTTTGGGGGTCTGGCTCTTTGGGTCTGAGGCAGAGAGAGACCTAACTGTGATTGCTTTCTCTAAGTCTTCACCATGGTTTCCACTTACTAAAACAGCACACTTTTGAGCTGGTAATCTGACACATCTTTCACCTGCCCCATTAAGAATTGCCTTTACAGAGCTACGCTTCCAGCTGATGCCCTCAGCGGTTCTGGACAGACGGTACAGTAGAATACCCTACAAAGGAAGACTCTGTCTTTGTGGGCAACCATGTGTGGATGGCATATGCCGTTACTTATTGCAATGCCCTCTCTACACCCCCCCAAGAGACCGATTTATAAAACCTCTGTTCGCGATAGAATTAATTTAACCAGGGCAGAGAGGGTGAAATGGCTGCTGAGTGAGGCTGATGACTCTGTAACTTACAAAGTAGCTCTCCGTGTCTTGGCAACAAGGAACATTAGGCGAAAGAATGAATGAGATAAACTAGCAATTAAGTGCAAAGAGATTTAATTTGTATATTTGATATGAGAATTACATCTTATCCTATGTAACAAAGTTTAGTCTGTGTTTATGCATATTTCAAATCTCATATTTTTTATCTTTATAAAATGTATCTATGTCTTTTAAGCTTATGGCAACTTTCTCCATCGGTTCTACAATTTTTATTGATAATAGTGTACTGAAGATTTATCTGAGCTCTCCTATTTCCTCTTCAGAGTGTTTTACCTTTTTACAACAATTATATTTTATGTACTGTATTTCATTTGATCCACTCTGCTCTTTTGAATTAAATGCTGTTGCCAGCACCGAGACTCTGGATATATTAACATTGCAGGCTTACAGTGCTCTTATACTCCAGTTTAGCTGTTATTTCTGCTCTCAAAAAATCTTGGGATCTGTAGTTTAGTGAGAGTGCTGAACATTTTATTAGAGACCTGAATTTCTCACATAGAATTACAGCTCCAAGGATTACTTTGGGAAAAGAAGTGGCTGTTAAACTTTATCCATATTAACAAAGCATAGGTTGCCCTGTTAATAATTACAAAAAAGCACAGAATATGCTAGTTTGATGGGGACACAGTAAGCACTCTGTACTTCAATATGAACCTGTGAGAATAGAGTCTTCTGATGGAGATGATGCAGTGCCTTTATTTCACATGACTTTAAGCACAGGTGCAGTCTTATCTCATGAACTAATTTGGAGAAGGTACTTGTGTGCCCTAAGTTGATGATCTTGGCTGGTAAAAGAGAGGCCAAAATATCTTGGTTGAGATTAACTCTTTTTCTAAAACTAAAATACCATAAAACAGAAGGCCCTGGCCAGAAAGCGTCTTTTTTTCACCCTCCCATTAGGATCAAAATTAATGGAAGCTGATGGTTGCTTGGCAACATCAGGCATACTGGGAAATATTGGTTTAGTAGGCCCATCTCGGGACATGGGTGGCGCTGTGGTCTAAACCACTGAGCCTCTTGGGCTTGCTGATCGGAATGTTGGCGGTTCGAATCCCCACGACGGGGTGAGCTCCCGTTGCTCGGTCCCAACTCCTGCCAACCTAGCAGTTTGAAAGCACGCCAAAGTGCAAGTAGATGAATACAGGAAGGTAAACGGCCACATGACCCGGAAAAACTGTCTGTGGACAAATGCCAGCTCCCTTGGCCAGTAAAGCGAGATGAGCGCCGCAACCCCAGAGTTGTTCGCGACTGGACTTAACTGTCAGGGGTCCTTTACCTTTACCTTTAGGCCCATCTCAGGTTGGTTTCTCTTTTTGTGTTATTGACATTGAGGCTTCAATTGTAACCTTGATTGGCAACATACACTTGGAGGTGAAATAGGAAAATTATCCCTTACTGTGACAGAGTGAAGGGATTCTAAGTATGTGCAGGTTCCACTTACCAAACACTATGCATTCACATAACGAGTCAACAATTTCCATTATTTCCTATGGAAATATTTCTAGTGTGGGATTTGTCTGCCCCTCCTTCTCTTCATGGTTTCTTCCTGAAATGGCTGCAGCTCAATCGCCAAAAGAGAGGTGATTGAGCTATTTTTTCCTGCTTGATTTGTCCAGTCTTCCTCCCTCTCCCTCTTTCCATGATTTCTGCCTGAAAATGGCTGCCGCCAACCAGCAAAGCAGAAAAAAACAGCAAATCTGTGGAACATATAATAAGGTTGGATATAATTCTCATTCTTCATAATTTTCAGATAGTGAGTGTGCGAATAGTGGGACCTGCATATATTGCTGTTTCCCATCCTTCATCATGGGATTAGTGTTTAGACGGGGTATAGGAATAAGGCGGGGGGGGGGGGAGTCATTGTGTATACCATGGCACTGGCCATGTTGAAAATAGTAGATACCACAACATGACAACAATATAGACAATATTTGAAGATGTTGAACCTGAATGCAGTGCATCGTCTAAGAGTATTTAGTGGACCATGAGTGCATGAAATAATAAATGATTGCTGCAAGCACCATGTAAGACAACTTTCTTTTGTACCGAGGGAGCCACCCATTATCCTTACTGAGACTACAAGAAACAGATCAAATTGAGTCTGATAATGAATGAAAACTAATGCCTTGAATTATTTGTTTAAGTGTAAGCTGAGATCAAAAGTCCTGAAAGTTTGAGTTTATGCCTCCTCTGGTTTACGCCTGAACCTATTTCATTTGAATTTGGTTGGTGACCATTCACTTGCTTATGTAAGAACCGTGTTGGCTGTCTCATGTTGGTTGCTGGCAGGTCATTGTATGTATGACGTAAGAAATCATACAGATGAATGAGCCTTTGTAAGGCTCATATTATTAGCCACATTCATTTTCTCACATTCTGTTGCTTTTCGTTCTTTGTCATCCATCAGTTTCCACTCCTTAATATTATTGACCATTTGCTTGCTGCTTTGGGGGGGGGGGGACGGACGTTAAAAAGGCACGCTTTGCAGAATTGCAGTCTGGACCTTCCCCTTTCGCTGGAGCCAAATTCAGCGGTGTGGGTTTTTTTTTTTTTTTCTTTCCCCCTATTCTGGCTCTCAAGCACATAATTGTGCTATTTTGGTTCTATTAAGCCTTTATGCAAAGACAAATGAATGGCCCTGGGTGACATTATGCTGTGAAAATGCAGCAACACACAAGGAGCTGGAGGTAGACCTGCCTCTCCAAGTAAAGCTTTTTAGATGAGGTTTAACCAGTAAAAAGGGGGATAGCTTTAAAGCAAAATGTGAGCTTATATTTCCCAAATACTCCCCTTCCCCCTTCTCCAATCACATCCAGCGAGAACTGAAGCTCTTTGTGTGCAAAGCTGTAGCAATGACTTCAGAGCTGGATTTTGAAACAAAAAAAGAAGCAGCATGTTTTCTCTTTTCATACTGGAATATTAATAAATATCAGATGGTAAAATATAATTGAACAAAACTAACTATTGAATATGTTACCTTTTTTTTATCTCTGTTTTTGCTTGTGGTTTTGCCAACCCTAGCACTTAATTAGCTGGCTTCCTTAAAGCTTTAGACAGTCGCTTAGCATTGTTCAGTGTGTATGTGAACACAGTTTCCCCTTATTGCTGTTTCTTCCATGGATCTCATTTATTAGGTAGGCTTCTAAAGCTATGGTGTTTTCTCCTTTTCTATGTGTTGTGTGTAGAGTACTGACAACTGTGGAATATGAGGTCCAAAATCTCTGACCTTGTTATTTATTTGCCTTCAACCATCAACATCCTTGCTTATTTTGCCATATGGAAAGGCCTATGATTGGCCTTGCCTTGTGGTTCCCTTTCATTGTGTGCTGTGTATGTGAAAAAGTTCAGGACAGGACCTGACTCCATTCAAAATTACAAGGAAGGCATGTATCAAATTAGTGTACACTCCAGACCCCCCAACAGAAACTCCAGCGGGATTTTCCTCATGCTCCAATAGACTGTTTCAGTTTTCATTAGAAGGTGGTGCAGTTCCTTCCCCTGAGGAAAGAACAGCTCTGCTATTCTCACCACCGCCACATGCAAGTGAACACACAGCTGGGTTAAACTTTGCTGTTTTGGGTCAGCTGGTCATTACGTGTTGGATGCAAGACCTCCATGGGAAACTTACAAGGTTGCAAAAGTACTACTTTCTATACCTCAGAACCACGTCCTTTGGAGCCTGAGTCATTCGCACACCATCAGAGCATCACAATTTGTTACTACTCAGAACTTGGAACCACACAATCAAAGAGTTCTAATAAGTTCTTGGGAACTGTTTGTGCTCAGGCTGCATGCCATGTTGTTGTTTAGTCGTTTAGTTGTGTCCGACTCTTCGTGACCCCCTGGACCAGAGCACACCAGGCACTCCTGTCTTCCACTGCCTCCCGCAGTTTAAGAGTCTCATACTCTACCCACTGAGCTATCCCTCAATGCCAGTACACAGCAAGAGAAACCAATCTTGGATGGACCAATGTTATTTCCATTAACTTAGTTCATAATGAGAGGATGAAAAATAGGTTGTAGCTAGCCAGGGGCTACTGTTTTGTGGCATTTAGCTTTTACTTGCAGTCAGCAGCTAGCCATGTTGTCAGCCACCATTATGATTATGTCAGGTGACTGACAGGTGGGTGGTGGTCTGACAAACCCTTTTGAGGTTAAGACTACAGTCCTAAGCTTCTTAACCAACGTGGCTCCTCTGAATTCCAGTGGGCAATCTTGGGGTAAGCAGGATCCGACCCCCCCCCCCCCCGCTTAATGCCTTCATGTTTTCAAATGTATCTCTGCAACCAGAAAGGCCACACATTTGCGGGGCAGGGTTGAGGGGTGGAAAGGGAAATTAAGACTGAGATTCCCAGGAATCTGGATTTGGCAGCAGATAACTGGATTCCACGCAGTAATCCACATACGTGTATGACAAATAGCCCTGCTAATAGATTCGGAAGGCTCTTAATGGCTGAAGTCTCGGCTGAGCAATTAAGTAGAGTGACCGCATGTGAGCTGCATGTCCTGAGGGAGGCAGATGAATTTCCCCCTGAATTATTGAAAATAATCACAATCTGATTTAGCAGTGGGAGTGTGTGTCGTGTTTCAGCTTGATACAAAATCCTGGTATATGGGGATTCTTTCAGGAATCTTTCATCCAATGTGGGAAATCATATTGTCAGACTAGCCTTTGCCCCAAGAGTTGCCATTGTCTTATGACAATGAGGTTTTTGAGTCTCTCTCTCTCTCTCTCTCTCTCTCTCTCTCTCTCACACACACACACACACACACACACACTGCTTAGACTGTGTGTCCTCAGCCAGCAAAATGTATTATTTTCTTAGACAAAAGATTAAGGTTTTGATTGGCTGCTTTATCAGTAGACTGAGGTTCTTACTTGCAGCTGTCCTGAGAGGCCTTCTATAAAATTGCAGGTGTTCAGTTTTAGCAAATAGTTGTTATTATATGGCTCCACTCTTGGCAGCTAGTAACAATGTTTCCTGAAATTGAAAAATGATTTTCTACCTTAAGCAGGAGTTTTACATTACTAGAATGCTGAAGGGGGGCAGGGGGAGACAGAAAGCAAGGAAAACCAAACCTCCCATCAATACACTGGATTTGGTTTCGTTGCTTGTGTGTATTTCCCACTTTTGCACATATTTTTCTACACTATAGTCCCCCCCCCTTTTTTTTACTGAAGTGGTTATACCTGAAGCTTTTGCCAAAGCAACTCTAACGATGGTGAACTAATTACCAAGAGTTAGATGGTGTCCCCACTTCTAAAGAGGACCAGCAGTTGCTTCTAGCCTTCCAGAAAAGCCCCTTTTGCGCTTAGAGCGGCAAAATATATTATTCTCCCCAAGGTTTACGTGTCGCATGGCCACATGATGAATGTCGAAAATGCTGCCAACACATAAGCCCTCGGAAGAAGAGTCCCCGCTCTGCGGTGTGCAGGTGTGGGAGGATGTTTTTTAAGCCATGAGAAAAGCTCACTCAGCCACCTTACTGGTTTATTACAGTAAATGGAAACCACGCTAGCACCACCCCTGGAAACTTCGACAAAGCTCTTCCCCCCTCCCCTGCCTCTTTGCTTTGATTCACACCCACCTACCTTTAAGTGCCAGGGGTGGGGAGAGACACTGCGAAAGGTTTGTCACAGTACTCCTTACAGCCAGTTGGTGAGCGGCCATAGCTGCAGGGAACAGAGGTACGAGATGTTTCCAAGCATAGCCACCTCCACTTTTTCCTCCAACTGTTGCTGTTGCTTTACTTCAGCTGCATTCGCACCCACAAGCACATCCAGAGATAGCTATTAGAGTTTGATAAGCTCTTAATGTGCTCTAATTTGGCATCCGATAAAGGAACTGCCACCATGTTCTGAACTGAGAGTTCAGAAGAACTGACCCTGAGGGTCAGACCAAGTCTGACACAAGGAAGCTAATATGTAAGCATTGGAGAGAAGAACCCCGCACTACATTGTTTGGGAATCTGTTGTGAGCAATATGCTGATGACACATAGCTCTATTTCTCCTTTAGATCTTCAGGTGAGGCAGTGCGTGTGCTGGACCGTTGTCTTGCTTTGGTAAAGGACTGGATGAGAGCCAACAAACTGAAGCTTAATCCATATAAGACTTAGACACTGTTAGTGGACGGTTCTCTAGACTGGATGGATGGGAGGTCACCCGCTCTTGATGGGGTTACACTCCCTCTGAAGGAGCAGGTATATGCCTCGGGTCCTTTGCTGTCGCTTGAGGCTTAGGGGGTCTTAGTGGTAAGAGTACCTTCCATCAGCCCTAGCTGGTGGCCCAGCTGCACCAACTTCTGTTGTCTATTTCCTGGTAACCACTAGGCTGGATTACTGCAACGTGTTATACGTAGGGCTGCCTCTGAAGATAGTTCAGAAACTTCAGTTAGTGTAGAATTCAGTGGCTGGGTTGCTCACCAGGACAAGATGGTATGAGCATATTACTTTGATCCTGACTCAACTGCACTGGTTGCCAATTAGTCTGGAGGGTGGCAACATGAGAACAGGCCTTTTCTGCAGTGGTTCCCCATTTGTGGAATGTTCCCCCCATGGAGGTTCAGCTGGCGCCTTCCTTAGATACCTTTAGGCGCCAGGCAAAAAATGTTTCTCTTCAACCAGGCATCTGACTAATATTCTACAGCCTTTTAAATATGTCTATGGGAAGGGAGGTGTTATTGTTTTGTTGTTTCTGTTTTACTATTTATTTGTGCTTTTATCATGTATTTTATCTTGTGAACTGCCCTGAGATCTTTTGATGAAGGGTAATATATAAATCTAAGGGACACAGGTGGCGCTGTGGGTTAAAGCCTCAGCGCCTAGGACTTGCCGATCAAAAGGTCGGCGGTTCGAATCCCTGCGGCGGGGTGCGCTCCCGCTGCTCGGTCCCAGCGCCTGCCAACCTAGCAGTTCGAAAGCACCTCCGGGTGCAAGTAGATAAATAGGGACCGCTTACCAGCGGGAAGGTAAACGGCGTTTCCGTGTGCGGCTCTGGCTCGCCAGAGCAGCGATGTCGCGCTGGCCACGTGACCCGGAAGTGTCTCCGGACAGCGCTGGCCCCTGGCCTCTTGAGTGAGATGGGCGCAGAACCCCAGAGTCTGTCAAGACTGGCCCGTACGGGCAGGGGTACCTTTACCTTTTACCTTTAATATATAAATCTAATAAATGAATTAAATATAAATATAAATAAAGACCTCCAGGCTACCACACAACCATATTTATTCCAATTAGAGTAAAATGTACAAAACCTATATGGTTGGATCCAGATTTTAGTAACAAACAAACACCAACCAACCAACCAACCAACCAACCAACAAACCAGAGCTCTTTATAAGTTAGAGGTCATGGAGAAAAGTGAACTCCTTTTACTTTTTCCCAGGAAAAAAAATGGACTAGAGTGGCTTAATCTACTCTGAAAACCTGTGCCTGCAAATTTCTTTCACTTTGGCCAAAAGGGGAAAACACTGAAACTGTTTTAGATTCCCCATTAAACTGAATGGAGAATCCAGGGGTTTTATACAGAGGGAGCACAGAGTGATTCAGAAACAGATTGGATTTTTTAGAAATACAGAGATACAGATAAAAGGCAAATACTGAATGAATGAATGTTTATTATTACGGCTAAACAGCTAGCATAGAAGAACCAGAATTTCAGTATAATCAATATACTAATTAAAATATGCATCCAAGGAAATATAAACTCCATTAAAAGTTGGTTTTTTTTAAGAATTTGATTGTGAGCTGTGTCAATTTATGAATGCTTGTGGAGCTGAATAATCTTTTGCTTTATCTGACTTATGGCTATTGCACAAAATCTAGCCACATTTCTGGTGACATAGGGATTCCAGTCGGACAAGAGGTAACTTAAATAGTAGTCCTCTGTCCTCCCTGGTACTTTTCATACAAGCGTCGTTATGAGGGAGGCTCTGATATCTGAAAAAATCTGCAGTAGAAAAGAACATGACCCACAGTTTCAATTTGACCACTTTGACATGGGCAGATCCTCTTGCCGTGGGGAGTCCTTTAGTATCGTGCAGATGGCAAGACATTAAATTTGGCTTGTGTCAATGCCTTTCTAAATTTGGGGGTGGTCAAGTTTGTCAAATAATTGGGAAGTGCCAGTGCCATTCTGTTTGTGCAAAGCATGGGATATAGAGCAGCTTGGGCTAGTGGTTTAGTAGTTCAGTATCTCTAATTCTCTGTGAAATGTTCATTTTTGCTTTATTGCATCCTTGGGTTAGGATGTTCTGGTGGAAAAACCCAAGTATAATAATTTGGCGTTTACCAGTAATCACCCCCCCCCCCCAATTGGAGGTAAATATTGAAGCTCATGCACAGTCTTAATAAATCCTGTTGATACATACATTAATACAGATAGAGGCATATACATGCAAGCCACCTGAATAAATAGAGTAGAAAAACCTAATTTCAGGGTTTAAAAAAGATAAATTAAAGTAACATTGTAGATAATTAACAATGCAATCACTTGATACCTTCACATTTTGCTGGGGGGGGGGGAGTGTTGCAGGAATAAGAAGGCACGGAGTGCTCTGCAAACATTAGCACCAACCTATCTGATGCTTATTATCTCTTAATAATAACTCTCTCTCTCTTACAGACACAGGTTACAGCTGATGACATAGAAATGTTCATTGTAGAGATTTCCTTTTATCTCCTTATCTGCCCATTTCTCACTCCCATTTGTAAAGAGCTCTCCAAGTTTACTCCATCACACAAATGTATCACTTTCAAAGACTTTGCTTTTCAGGCCCATGTCAGTCTCACAGATTAGAATGTGATATGAATCCGAGGCTGCATAGTTTCTTTAAACCTGAGCCAGTAGCACAGCTACACCCTTTCATCTGGCAGAATCCAGGACTTTAAAGTGAAAAGCATGTTGTTGATTTAATCCTGTTTCCAGTCTATGCAGGTCACCTGAACTGCATTGCTCTGAATTTAAATGTTCACACATGATTTTGTGTTGCAAAGTTTGTTTGTTTTGTAAAAAACACAGGAAGACCACACTTACAAATATAAAATATTACACCAGCGGATTGACTTTTTCCAGATTCCAGACATGTTGACAGAACATTTTCTGTCATGTGAAGATCAGGCATATATAAGGATTTTTCATAAAGATATAAATGTTTATACACACACACACACACACACACACACACACACACACACACACACATATATGAGTATGAAACCCACAAGGATAGTTTGGGGTTCATACTCTTAAAATGAGCATTTACTTACTACTTGAAAATGCTTGGAAGAATTGTTTACATTTTTTCACAATGTCTTGAAAAGTAGTAACACATTAAGGTGCTTCTAAATTGACAGAAGATAGCGGGACTTACCTGTTCATAAATTATTTGGCCCAAGGACAGCAGTTAAGTCCCAGGATATATCCAGGAGCAGTTGCAGCCTTGTCACTGGATCGTGCCATATTGGCTCTGCGGATGAGCTAGCTAACCTCCCACCACCCCCTTACCCCCTTCTGGCAAGCAGTAGCGACTCCACTGCTAGGAGGCCATGTGTGTGTTTCATAGTGTCTGTGCTCATTTACAATACCTCAGTCTCTCATAAATCAATAAATGTCTTTAATTTAGGAGGAGAGCTGTAGCTCAGAGGTGGAGAGATGCTTTGCACACAGAAGGTTCCTTGGTTTCTCTAGGTGGGGCTGGGATAGGCTCCTGCCTGAAATTCCGGACAGCAGCTGCTGGTCAGCATCAGTGATACTGAGTTTGATGGACCACTGGTCTGAGTCAGTAAAAGGCAGATTCCTATGGGCAGATCTACACTTGTGGTTTATAACGTTAAAGATGCATTATTAAAATATGACACCGGAGAGCGATGCCGAGCAGCGAACCACCGCCAAAGCTATGTGAAAATGGACTGTGCATCATGTAAAAAGGTTGCAAGCATGTGAGGAGACCTTAAAGACTTTACCAACCCCAGTATCATGTCTCTGCTAAATTCTCAGCAGAAATGGATCCTAACATAATAAATGCTACTGGTTTTCTGGACTCCCCAGATACAGTCATGACCAGCGTTGAACAAATATAATTATGCATGTCATTCAGAAATCATTCATTTGGTGCTCATAGCTGCTTCATAGCTAATTCTGGTTCAGTAGAAACACTCTTTCTGTTCTCGCTTTCTCATCCTGTCAGATAGCACACAGCGTGATCTCTGGGTTACTGCAATTACAGATGACAAGCTGAAATATATTTCAAAGGTTCTCTGCTACAACAGGTTATCACTGTCTTGGCCTGGAAGAAGTGGGAATGGGCAGTCCTGGAGCAGCTCAGTTGAGCATCTGGTTGATAATTTGCTACTCAACTCTTCCTTTTCACCTTCTGGAAAGGTGGCAGAAAAGATGGACAATAGTGGTGGACAAGATCCCTTGAAAAACAGTTGGACCAATGAGCACATTTTCCAGAGATTTCTGCCCACCTCTGGTTCATCCATTCCATTCTATCTGTGATGTTCCTTTACATAGGAGCATCTCCAAATGCCATTTGTATTCCGAGCTACACCTGCTTTTTGGGGGCGGGATGTGTGTGAGGTGCCCTTGTCCTTAAGTAAATACATAATCTATAGAAATCTGGCTCCAAATGAAAGACGCGTCCTTTATGTTTGTGTTGTCTATTGCGTGTGTGTTTTTCTTTTCTCTTTGTCATTAAGGTAGGGCATCTGCTTTGAAAATATCTCTTAAGATTCATATGCTTCTTCTTTTGTTCCCTTGTCTGAAGTTTTAATCCCCCATCACTCATAATTAGTTGCTGTGGAAATATTCCCACAAACATAAACAGGTCAGCATATAAGTACCACATGATTACCAAAAAACAAAGATTGTTTTCATGTAAGTGGACTAAAACATCCAGCGGTTAGATGTCTTTTCAATGCAGTGTCTTTTCATCTTTCAAAGTGTTGCATCACAAATATTAATATAGAACCTAGCACTGCTTTGAAAAGTAACTCTGTAATAATAGCTTGCTTGTTTTCCAGCAGACTCCTGATCAAATATGCTCCATTTACCATTTGAGGTTTTGGTTTTTTTTAACATCTTGGCAATTGAATTTGAAGTGACAGGCTATCCCTTACAGTCATACTTGAAGGTTCTGCAAATCAAGATATGCCTTGCTTCAACATATGCAAGGCAAATGTTTCTTGAATGTGCACATCACTGTTAAATGAATATGTTTCTACTTAACGTTTCTTTGATTATTGAACACCTTTTACCTTCCATCATTTTTCACATCATTCCATTGATCCAACATCTGAGCTAACCTGTTGCTGTTGATAGAGTATCAAATCCAGAAGACTGTGTTATCCTGAATGAAATGACAGACGATAATTCTTTGTGAATCAGTTCTTAAATCTACGAAGTTTATGGGTACATTGAGAGCAAGAATGCATTCCTTGGGAAGTCTTTTCCTCTTCTTTTCACATAGACCTGAGAAAGCATAGATTCTTACATTGTAAATATTAGTAATTTTGTTTAGAATATTTGGAATAGACTTTTTTTTTGGCAGTGATTGTATTAGCAGAAGGAAACAGAACATCAGACGCTGTGGGCAGATGAAGAAATATGGGCCAGGTGTGCACATAACTGCCTTCTATGTTGGAATTCGGTAATGTGAGAAATAGGCCATTACTACAGTCATATGTAATGCAGGGATCTCTGCTAAAGCATCCAATCAGAGCATAGCTTTGAAATGAAGTCTATATTTCCCAGTGACCTGCTAATTCATGGTCCTCTCAGTGTTTGGGTGGTTCACTGAAATTGCTTGCAGTGTCTGGTGAGCAAGCAGTCCTGAATTATCTCCTAGAACCGACTTTCTCAGCTTGCTGGCAGCGGCTGGTGAGAGTTGTTGGCCAAAACACATGGAGGGCGCCAAGTTGGGGAAGGCTGCCATGGAACCGTATGGCAGAATTATCCCCGCTTGTTTCAAAATGATGGCATTATCATTCATATGTCAGCATCAGCTATTAAAAATCCCTCTCCAGGGATACTTACAAGGAAGTGATATGATTAAATTGAGTGGAGCTTACTTCCAAGTAAACATAGATTCATAAAACTGTAGAGTTGAAAGGGACCCTGAGGGTCATGAATTCCAACCCTCTGCAACGCAGGAATATATAGGTGGCCCATATGGTGATCGAACCTGCGACCTTTGTGATATCAGCACCACACATGAGGATCAGGCTTACAAGCATACTTTGCTTATGGGATGTTTTGTTAGATATGTTTCATCATTAACTGTGCAAGTCTATGCATGTGGGTGGTTTGGGGAATCAGGATGCCACTTGCCCTCGTAACAACGTGTGAATGAATTTTTCCCCATTGATGAAAATCTGACAAACTATTCCTACCCACCTAGGTTTTAGCTGGAGCACTAGGCCTCAGCCAGGCTTTTCTTTCAGCATCAGAAGTTACACAAACCTCTGAGCAGCCTTACAACATGAAATCATCAGCTGCTCACATCTGCCTTTGGAACTGTGCTGTACAGTAGTATATTTTTCATTTTTATATCAAGATGTGCCCACGACAAGTTTATAGAAGTTTGAAATTCAGCCGGAGGATGCGTTAGGAATAGCAAAAGCTCATGCATAGTTTTTATATTATTCACACAGCTGGAATGTTCATAGTTAGAAGAGAGTGTAGCGAGAGAAAATGCTGAACCCACATCAAGAGGTTCCCATGTCGTGCATGTCGTTTAACTATCAATTCTATAAGGGCGTTTGCTATGTTCTTCGCGCACAGAAAGACCACAACTAAGTGCCTAAAAATATCCCATGAGTTTTTAAAAATGTGGACAAACAACCCTTTCCTTTTGATAATTCAAATGCATTGTTTCGGTCAGATGGCTCTGCAACATCTGGTGTTCCAGAAAGCATTTTAAAATGTCATCTCACTTTTCCTTTTCTGTTCCCTTTTTCGAGGGCACCTTTGGAGGATTTGGGGGAAGATGTCATATTCTGAAGAAGCATTTCCAAAATACAGAGGAAGGGATCTATGAATAGCATTTTATGTATGGATCTAATAAAATACGGAGTTGATGGCAGAGAAAGAACAGCAAGTGTGACACCAAAGCTGTTTTGAAAAAAGCCACAACTTACTGTCCTAAGCGTGAACTTAATTTTCCAAGAGTACAAGCTACAGGGTGTATTTAGATCCTCAATTGGAAAGCTAAAATATTTATTCCATCATAATGGACTTCACAAACACATTTTTAGTTTGAAAATGAACCAACCATTTCAGCCACTGGCTGGAAAAAGAGCAAAAATATATTCAAATAAAAATCTACCTTTACCTTTGTATGGCCCCCCATTCTTTAATGTCATGAAATAGCTCTTGCCTTTGTTTTTTGTATCCTGTGGTATGAAACAACACAACTGTTGTTGATTTTTATACTGCTTTTCAGCCCCAGGAGCACCAAACAACACTTAAGATACAACATTTATGTGAAGCTTTGCAGACTGTACCATCAAGTACAGAAGCCGGGTGAAAACCCTAGTTAAAGTTGCTGATATTTACCTTTTGACTTCAAGCAATGCCCTGTAGGTCTAGGAAGAAAACTCCTGCGTCCGAGGACGCAGGCTGTTGCCCATGAAATCTCAGGCCACAATAATTCTCTTCTGTTGATAAATGTTTTTTCTTTTCTTCTGTTACCTGGTGATATGCCGGGTTGGTTGGAGACCTCCATCTTTTCCTCAAACCACAACTGGAGCAGCAAGGAAGGTGGGTTGGAGGAGCTCTTCTACAGCTCAGATTAAAATCAATCTGAAGAATCATTTTTCAGGGCTTTAATGCTTGACTTATATTTGAGGTAAGAATTATATACTACCAAGATACAGTGGTACCTCGGGTTACAGACGCTTCAGGTTACATATGCTTCAGGTTACAGACTACGCTAACCCAGAATAGTACCTCGGGTTAAGAACTTTGCTTCAGGATGAGAACAGAAATCGTGCAGCGGTGGCAGCTGGAGGCCCCATTAGGTAAAGTGGTACCTCAGGTTAAGAACAGTTTCAGGTTAAGAACGGACCTCCAGAATAAATTAAGTTCTTAACCAGAAATCTTACTGTGATGTTTATGACAGACCCGTTCTTTGTTCCAAGCCACAATTTCAAACGTCCCTAGCTTAATCACTGGCAAGTCCATTCCAGGACTTACACTAAACTGGAGGGCCATGGGGATTTTAGGAAGGAGGCGTCTGGTGATGCCCTGTATGCAGAAAGGAACCTGGTTGTTCCTTATTTTATTCCTGAGAGTCCCAGACTGTGACCACAGCATCCACTAATTGTAGGGAGGGAGGGAATAGCAGGGGAGTGGGGCTCCGCTTTGAATATCAGTTCTTCTGTTTGGAGGTGCCAACAAAATGGAGCACAACAATGGCACCTTCCTAAAAGCACCTATGAGCAACTTTTGTTTTTGCAAGGACAACTTGAATACAGAATACGGTTGAGCCTGTTAGCGGCTGCTCTATGAAGCGGTGAGGGCTGGGGAATGCACCTTAGAAAAGAGGCAGCACAAACACACTGCAGATTTCGGATCTCCCGATGGTTCGAAATCCATTCAGTTGTATACAGAAGTTTTCAATCTTTCTTTCGTTTAGATTCCAGAATAAAAGAGGGAAGGAGTGGAGAAGTCTCAATGGTATTAGCTTGTCCAAATGTCTAGTGAACTCTTGCTTGCAGCGATATGGACTATGTGAAATGTTGACACTTGGAAAATGTTTGGTAATTTGTGCTCTTAAGTGTGCATCCCAGCTGTCCTTCAGGCATTTCTGCCTGTGTGTGTTCTTTCTCTCTCTCGAATCCCTGGAGCCACTTCTTGCTTGGCGATTCCTCTTCTGGCTTCCCTGATGTATAGGCAACAAATGCCCAAAGCTCAGCTTTATGCACTGGAAATCCTATTTATGTGCAGACCATACTCCTGTTAACATCCTGTTAACAATACATTTCTGGGGGTGCAGTGTGGGGAAAGATAAATGAATGGATGTTCCCATGGACAACGAAACATATTACCCCTCCCCCATCTTGCATGGTTTAGTCCCTCATCTATGCATAACTCTCATCTGGGATTTTCTTGGCTATTGTTCCTCCTTTTTCCAGTTAGCTTTTATTTCACACATCGTTATGTGAAGCTCTGTTCACAGAGATGCACTGCCCTTGTCACAGCAGAACTGCGTTGCGTGCACCTGCGGCTTGAAGCGTTGGGTTGAGGGAATATTCTGAAACCGTTAGAATCGTTCACTTTAGAGTGTGTGATGGTGCGTGGTGCCAGTTATTTATTTATTTTTGTTCGCTCCCTCACTCTCTGAAGGTGTGTTTCTCACTTGAGGAAACAGATCTAGTGTAGGGCTACAAGCTTTCAAGAAGAGATCCCAGAATAATTAATTATTCCTGTGATGGCCAATGCCATGATTCTTGGAAGGAAGAGGGGGACAGATGAGCCATTCAGTGATGACGGTGGGAGGGTGCCATCACACTTTTAAAGGGCTGCCTTTATAAAAGGGGTTTGGACACTGCCACAAAATGTATCTAAGGTGGTTTCTGGAGCCTATTAGTCACAATCTGATTCTGTGTGGGCTGGATTTCAGTGCAGGGGTCTTTATCTCCTGCCAACAGTGACTGTGGGCTTCTAAAGGAGCCATCCTGCAATTGATGCTTCACTGGGTGTGAACACTGCACAGAAAGAAGGCACAGGACCACCGTCCTCGCCGGTGGGGTCTTCTGGAACCTCCAAAGCGTGAGCAGTGGGTGACAGTGGAGGCCCTACTCCACTTCTGAACCTTAGTACAGTAGTGAGACATGCAGAGAATGGTTGCCCAGGAAATACCTGGGGCAGTTCTGCAATAGGAGGGAGGCAGAAGGAGCTGTTGACCCTGCAAGAGATCAGTGGCTTAGAAGTCCCATAAGGGTATGAAGAAGAGGTCCTGCCACCGTTCTATAGGACATTCTGGCCAGGAGAGAAGCAAGAGGGGGGGGGGCAAGGGTGCCTTTTTTTGATCTCCTCATCTCCTTCCTGCTCTAGGGATTCATCGTCTGCTTGAGCATGCTTCAGTCTCCCCTGCCAATTGAAGGTAGGGACAAAAAGAAAGGAAAAGGCATGTAGGGCCTCTGCCAATGCCACTCAGGCCATGACAGGGTCCAGGCCTGGTGATGCCCAGTCTGTGAGTCACTGTCACAACCTCTCTGGCCAGGTCTGAAGAGCCCAATGAATCTGAAGACGGGGGTTGTCGGAAGAGGATTTGGATGCCGCCTTCGTGTGTCAGGATCCCCTTTTATACGTTTAGTATCTTCCTGCTCTTCCAGACACGGCAACACACCTTCCTCTTTTGGTTCTGGCCCTGCAGTACCTCTGAAGAGAAAGCTTCTCATTCACCCTCTAGTGTTCTTAAAGGAATTTCTTGACTCCCCGAGTTTCTCAACAGAGAGAACAAAGCAGAGCTTCACACAGCTAACTTTAAACGCTCATGAAGAAAGTCTCAAACTTCCAGTGGTAGACACCACCTTTGCAGCACTTTCTTTGGCCTTTGATGGTAACTCCTGGCTAAACAATAAAGATTTAATTGGCTTACTTTCTTTGGTTAAGTCATGCCCATGGAGGTCCAGAAGACTCTTGTGACAAATGTATTGAGGTGTTTCTGTGCAGGGGATTTGAAGCATCAAGGCCTTGGATACAGTTCCATTTATCCTTAAAGGATGACAGTGTCCATTTGTCAAAAGCTGTATTCTGTAATAAGCACAAATGCATTCATGGAGATACGATCACTTTCTTCCTCCCTGCAATGAGACATATAATTTTAGGCAATCAAAGCAGACAGAGGAAACAACCTGTTGGCAAACTGATGCCTCTAAAGAAGAGCTGTGCTCAACATGAGTAGATGTCTTTGGTAGGGTGAGTCCTCTGAGGGTACCTGCAGCATTGTACTTCTGCAATATTCCTTGTTGCTGCAGGAACAACACCTCTGATTTTTATGGTTCCTCAAAAACATTTCCAGTAACCCATTATTTTAAATGAGCACAGTATCTGCACAATGTGCCAAAATTATAACATCATTTTCCTGCATTTGCCCTGTACTTTGTTGTGCATCATACCCTTTAAAAGACGCGAGCTGCATCAGTTTCCCTCCCAAAAGGCTTTGTAGTTTGGTGGAAGCTTGAGTGTCGGTGCAGGAATCGAGTTGCGGCAACACAGCTCATGCTACAAGTAAGCTGTGTGTTTCCATGGCATATATCCTGTGATGAAAGCTTCTCTCTGAAGTAGTCACTTTTGGTAAGCAATGCATTCTTTCAAGACACAAATACCATTTTGTTCTTTGACAGGTAATTATAAACTCTGTCTTGGGGAGTAGGAGTTGGGGGGAGAGCAGTTCCACAACATGCCGGCTTTCAAGTTTAGTTTTTAGTTAATCTACTTTAATCTTGTGTGTGTGTGTACCTGTGTATATCATATCATTATAACATATATGCCTAACACAGCCGGCGGTTCAAAAATTCTTTGAAAGCACTTCCCTCTCAAAATTAATCTTAAGGCTAGGGAGACTAGCTAAGCTTTGACAGTTGAAATCAGTTGGGTATACAGTGTCTATGTATCTCTATAGATGTCGGTAACTGATATTGCAGGCTGTCCTGACAAGTGTCATCCCCTTATGAGTCATATGCATTTTTTTATAAAAAAAAAAGGTTAAAATGTGCATGTTTATTATGTGGCATGTGACTGCAAAAGACACCTGTGAGTTTTTATTCCTTCTATTTGTAAGTTGTACGTTATCCACAAATCTTTACGGACAGTTATGTAATTCATGTGTTTTTTATATACAGCATTCTTTAATGCAAAGGATCACAAAACACTTCGGCCCTAAGCTAAAGAAAATAGGAAGACTTTAAGGTGAGATTGAAAGGGAGGAAGTGACTCAGTGGTTAAGGGGGAGCCTTCCAGATGGACAGAACAGCGCAAGCATGAGAGCGACACCCGACTGTGAAAGGCCAGGGGGAGAAAGCAGAGAGGAGGCCAAGACTCGGAGAGGCAGAGCGAGGGGAGAAATAGGTGAACGTGAGGTCATGGAGGTAGGGTGGAGTGAGCCCTTGGGGGATTTGTGAAAACAAGGAAAGCATGTCTGAGCTGAAAGACACAGATAGGAAGGTGGGGGGTGGCGCATCTCCCCCCCCCCCCCTCCTGCATGGCAGCATTGCCTGGCTGCTGCAGTCGCTTTCAAGAATGATTGATTGCCAATTCATTCTGCTTGCCAAGCTTTATGTAATGTTATTAGCTGATTGCCACACGTATCAGATCATTTCCAGCAGAGCGCAAGTGTAGTCTTAATTCACCCGCATTTGCTCTTTCATTCGTCTCCATGAAAGAAAAGAAGACAACAGCAACGTCCCAGCTCCGGACATTGTGGTTTTAATTCCTATGCGAACTCCACGCACACCCTTCTCCAAATGTTTGCTCTTTTGTGGAAAATGCAAGCATGGCTTTTCAGAACTGAGAACTGAAATGCGCAGGAGGCGAATAAAGGTGGCAGCGTGCCAAGGCTGGAGAGGGGCTGGCCCATTTCATGAGAACGTCGGGTGGATGTAGGATGAGGAGAGAGACTCACTTGCCTCCTCTGTATTTTTTGTCCCATCAGAATGGGGTGACCTATGTACAGCAGGTCTGTATAGTTAAAGCTGTGGTTTTCCCAGTAGTGATGTATGGAGGTGAGAGCTGGACCATAGAAGAAGGCTGATTGCCGAAGAATTGATGCTTTTGAATTCTGGTGCTGGAGGAGACTCTTGAGAGTCCCATGGACTACAAGAAGATCAAACCTCTCCATTCTGAAGGAAATCAGCCCTGAGTGCTCACTGGAAGGACAGATCCTGAAGCTGAGGCTCCAAGACTTTGGCCACCTCATGAGAAGAGAAGACTCCCTGGAAAAGACCCTGATGTTGGGAAAGATGGAGGGCACAAGGAGAAGGGGATGACAGAGGACAAGATGGTGGGACAGTGTTCTCGAAGCTACGAACATGAGTTTGACCAAACTGCGGGAGGCAGTGGAAGACAGGAGTGCCTGGCGTGCTCTGGTCCATGGGGTCACGAAGAGTCGGACACGACTAAACGACTAAACAACAACATATACAGCAGGGGTGCTGCTGAGTGCTTAAGACTCAGGGCACAGGCCCATGGCACAAACTTGCACAACCTTTGCACATAGTAATCTGTGTGTATAGATGCAAAATTAGGTTGACTTTCAGAGGGAAAAAACAAATTCAGGCTTTCTCTGAACTATGGGTTGCTCACAAAATTATCTGGGTTCAGTATACTGTATGTGGATCAGGCCTCTGCCCCTGTGGCTATTGGCAAGAGCTGCTGTTTTATGTACATTTTTAAACTAAAAAGTGCCTCTGGGCAAGTTAAGATAGCTGGTGGCTGTGGTGTCATCTGCACTGTACTTTTTTGTGTGCCCAATAGTTTTGTAAGGAAAGTTTCTTAAAAGGGAGAAAAGGGTAAGAGACCTGGGGCCTTGCACAAAAAAGCCAGGGTCCCCCAAGCCACACCCCTGGCTCATCCCAATGCATCCAGACCCCTTGCAGACCCCTTCTTTGTCATTCAATTTTAATAGCATTCTGGATAATTAGTAAAGCAAGAAGAAATAAGAGGGGAGGCGTGACATATATATAGTATATCATGATATATGTCATATATACAGTGAGTGTACAAAACGTGGTGAATGTCAACCTTCACCTGTGAATGCTGACAATTCCAGATGAATTTTGTAAATGCCCCAAAGTAAACACATATTTTCCTACCATTCAGGCGTACACAAATGAATGCCGACAAAGACATTTAATGATGATCAACATTTAGTAGCATATCACTAAACTTTTAGTCATTCACCAAAACTTTGAGGTTGTCAATATTTACATTTGAATGTCGACATTGACCAAATTTTGTGCATTCACCGTAATGTCTTGCAGTGTAGGAGGTTTTTTTTTGGGGGGGGGGGAGTTCTTGTTTTTTGGGTGGGATGTGTGGTAGATGTAAGGCCATGCAATTTCTGTTACAGAACGCAAGACTGTGGTGGAGAAGGCTGGGTGGCTCCTCCTTTTATGCTCCTGGAGCAGAACAGACTCCTGAAGTCTTCTTTCTGGTCCACCTCAGAAGCCCTGTCTCCCGGGAGCCCACCAATGAGGCTGATTGGCTCCCAACTCCACCCACAGACTCCACCCTATGAGTTGCATGAAGTGCCATGCCTGGGGCGGGAGGTTCCTACCCTTTTCCCTGACCAACATGAAGCTGGAAACAGGGGATGTCAAGACATACGATTCTTGTTACAGAATGTAACCCTGGGGCATTATGCCATCATATCTTTGGAGCTAATCTAACAAGAAAGAAGGCATGACAATACAAGTCAGTGTATAAGAAAAGATCAGTATTAAAGGCATTATTAGTACTAGAACTTGCTCATAGTCTTCATATCAAGCCAACATTTACCCAAAAGTGTTGGCCTTGTTAGCAGAATCTTCTTCAGTAGGCTGAGAAATTAAGAGCCTGATCGATAATGAACTAGCTTGCTGCCTTGTTAAATTCATAGTTTCTTGAGCAGCCATTAAATAAATGCTAACTTTGGAATGTCTGCAAAGAAAGGAATTGTTGCATTTTTCTCTGTAATAATTTTCCCATTCCGATGTGTCTGTTAGCTTGGATGGATTTAGTCCCTTTTAAATCACAGGTCTATCCATGTGCAGGCCAAATGTTTTGAGTTGGAGATATTTCACACACACACACTAAATAAATAAAGGCGCTTTTAAGGCGTTCGCTAACATCTTTTCCTTGAAAACGTCTAGGACGTACTCAGACACTGAAAGATAATAAAGTGGTGGGACATTTTAAAGAAGTGCTATTAGCTGTTTCTTAACACCGTTGGCTGGAAATGACATTTGCATCCAGAACTCGCTTTTCTTCCTTCCTTCCTTCCTTCCACATCCAGACATTTTGTCGCAACAGGATTTATAGTTTTAGCTCCAAAGTCAGGAATGAATTGATTATCTCCTCTGGCAAAAAAATTAAAGTAAAAGACTCTGAAAAGACAAAGCATTCCTTTTTATGCATCCGAAGAACGCCTGATTCTTTATCTAATTATCTTTGTTTAACTTCAGTAAATACATTATTCTGTTGAGCCACCTGATGTTGGCCAATTTACTGCAAGTTGGGTTTCTTGTGAGATCTAGTAGAGATGGCTGAACTATCTGAAGACTCCAGCAAGAGAAGGTGGACTCTGCTTCCTTGGAGGTTTTTAAGCAGAGCTTGGGTGGCCATCTGCCATGCATTATCTAGTTGAGATTGCAGTGTTGCAGTGTTGCAGGGGCATAATAATAATAATAATAATAATAATAATAATAATATAAATTTTATTATTTAATATTAATAATTTTTATTATACCCCGCCCTCCCCAGCCAGAGCCGGGCTCAGGGCGGCTACCACCAGTAAAATTTCAGTAAAATCATAACGGGGGGGGGGGGGCAATTTAAAATACAAGTTAAAATGCAATTTAAAATGCAGCCTCATTTTAAAAGTAGCCCATAGATCAAAACCATAAGGGGAGGGAAACATAAGGGTCAGACTGAGTCCAAACCAAAGCCCAGGCAGAACATCTCTGTCTTGCAGGCCCTGCGGAAAGATGTCAAGTCCCGCAGGGCCCTAGTCTCTTGTGACAGAGCTCTCCACCAAGTCGGAGCCAGTACTGAAAAGGCCCTGGCCCTAGTTGAGACCAATCTAACCACCTTGCAACTTGGGACCTCCAAGTTGTTGTCATTCGTGGACCTTAAGGTCCTCCTCGGGGCATACCAGGAGATGCGGTCCCGTAGGTACAAGATTCCTAGGCCGCGTAGGGCTTTAAAGGTCAAAACCTTTAAACTGGATGACCTTCGGGGTCCCTTCCAACTCTACAGTTCTGTGAATCTGTGAAGCTCACCATGGATTAGCGCATGGATTAATTGATGGCATTCAGAAAATGGCTTTTTGCCCAGCCTTCGGGGTGGAAGTGGTCGATTTAGTAACTTCTGTTATTTTGCTGCCGCTGTGTTTTTGTAATTTTACATACAGATATGGCTGTGTGCCAACTTTCAGTTCTCGCAGGGGCTAGGCACTTCTCTCTTACCCCTGAGGGGGAACCGCTAGTGGGACGAAGGGAAGAAAAGCAAATTTTGCTCCTCTTTTCTCATGGCTCCCCTATGTGCTCCTCCTCCCGCTGAATAAAGGTAATAAAATGGGTGTGTGTTTGGGTGGACGGACGGACAGGGAGGAGTTTTGGCAATGGGGAAGTTGGGGCAGCCAGGCAGGCAGGATTTTATTCCAACCTATACTTTTATCTATTAAGTATTTGACAAAATTTATAGACTGCCGCATCAAAATAATAGTGTAAAACATTTTAGCAAAAATACTGATAAAACAAATAAAACATGCTAAAATTATTTTTAAAAATGGAGATAAAAGCAACAGGATTTAAAAGCAAGTATACTAAATTGCAGAACAGTAGTTTAATCACCGCTAATAAAGAGGACATAACAGAGGTATTTAGTACATTTTAGACCAGGAGGGGGGGATGCGGGTGGCGCTGTGGGTAAAAGCCTCAGCGCCTAGGGCTTGCCGATCGAAAGGTCGGCGGTTCGAATCCCCGTGGCGGGGTGCGCTCCCGTTGTTCGGTCCCAGCGCCTGCCAACCTAGCAGTTCGAAAGCACCCCCGGGTGCAAGTAGATAAATAGGGACCGCTTACTGGCGAGAAGGTAAACGGCGTTTCCGTGTGCTGCGCTGGCTCGCCAGATGCAGCTTTGTCACGCTGGCCTCGTGACCCGGAAAGTGTCTCTGGACAGCGCTGGCCCCTGGCCTCTTAAGTGAGATGGGCGCACAACCCTAGAGTCTGTCAAGACTGGCCCGTACGGGCAGGGATACCTTTACCTTTAGACCAGGAGGGAAAGAGGCAGTAGGTTCACCATAGGCACTGCTTTTAACTTCATGTATGATATTTTTTTTATATGCCTGTTGTCTTTGTCCATGGAGTTTTCTTGGCAGGGATACTGGAGTGGCTTGCCGGTTCCTCCTCCAGGTGGATCACGTTTGGTCAAAACTCTCCACTATGACCTGTTCATCTTGGGTGCCCTGCTCGGCATAGTTCATAGCTTCTCTGAGTTCTTCAAGCCCCTTCGCCACGGCAAGGCAGTGATCCATGAAGGGGACAATGCAGTGATCCATGAAGGGGACCGCACAATTGCACTCATTTCACACGCTAGCAAGGTTATGCTTAAAATTCTACAAGGAAGGCTCAAGCAGTATGTGGACCGAGAACTCCCAGAAGTGCAAGCTGGATTTAGAAGAGGCAGAGGAACCAGAGACCAAATTGCAAACATGCGCTGGATTATGGAGAAAGCTAGAGAGTTCCAGAAAGACATCTACTTCTGCTTCATTGACTATGCAAAAGCTTTTGACTGTGTCGACCACGGCAAACTATGGCAAGTTCTTAAAGAAATGGGAGTGCCAGATCACCTCATCTGTCTCCTGAGAAATCTCTATGTGGGACAAGAAGCTACAGTTAGAACTGGATATGGAACAACTGATTGGTTCAAAATTGGGAAAGGAGTACGACAAGGCTGTATTTTGTCTCCCTGCTTATTTAACTTATATGCAGAATTCATCATGCGAAAGGCTGGGCTGGATGAATCCCTAGCCGGAATTAAGATTGCCGGAAGAAATATCAACAACCTCAGATATGCAGATGACACAACCTTGATGGCAGAAAGTGAGGAGGAATTAAAGAACCTTTTAATGAGGGTGAAAGAGGAGAGCGCAAAATATGGTCTGAAGCTCAACATCAAAAAAACGAAGATCATGGCCACTGGTCCCATCACCTCCTGGCAAATAGAAGGGGAAGAAATGGAGGTAGTGAGAGATTTTACTTTTTTGGGCTCAATGATCACTGCAGATGGTGACAGCAGCCACGAAATTAAAAGACGCCTGCTTCTTGGGAGAAGGGCAATGACAGGCCTAGACAGCATCTTGAGAAGTAGAGACATCACCTTGCCAACAAAGGTTCGTATAGTTAAAGCTATGGTTTTCCCAGTAGTGATGTATGGAAGTGAGAGCTGGACCATAAAGAAGGCTGATCGCCGAAGAATTGATGCTTTTGAATTATGGTGCTGGAGGAGACTCTTGAGAGTCCCATGGACTGCAAGAAGATCAAACCTCTCCATACTGAAGGAAATCAACCCTGAGTGCTCACTGGAAGGACAGATTGTGAAGCTGAGGCTCCAGTACTTTGGCCACCTCATGAGAAGAGAAGACTCCCTGGAGAAGACCCTGATGTTGGGAAAGATGGAGGGCACAAGGAGAAGGGGACGGCAGAGGACGAGATGGTTGGATAGTGTTTTCGAGGTTACCAGCATGAGTTTGAGCAAACTGCGGGAGGCAGTGGAGGACAGAGGTGCCTGGCGTTCTCTGGTCCATGGGGTCACGAAGAGTCGGACACGACTAAACGACTAAACAACAACAACATGATATTTTTTATTCAAGCTTTCTAATATGTATTCATTAAACAAAATTACAGTTACACAACAAATCTGTGCTGTATGCATTATGTAAATCCAGGTTGATGTTTCGAAGTACCGAGTTGTGGGAAAGAATAAAATGGGGGAAATGTCAATTTACACAGTTGCCATTTTGGTCTTGGCAATATTCACCCACCTGGCAAAAGTTACAAGAGGCCAGTGGCACGTATTGTGGAACCTCTTCATCTGAAAACACACGCAAAAAGGAAATACCAATACCATTTTTTTTTAAAAAAAACAACCTTTTATGTTCTTTCTGAATAATGTTCCTATTTGAGGCAATGAGTTTCTCTGTTAATGTGCAGACTTTATTCCACCACCCCTGAGTTGTAAATGGAGTATCATAACGCCAATAAAACTAGGAAATGTATTGGGCTATAATGTTTTGAAGACTGGAGGCTCTTCTTTAGTAGCAGTGAATTTAATCTGTCTGCTTATTTTACATATTAAAAATTTACATAGTCTGACAGTATTTATTTTTAAATATGTCTCTTAGCCCACAGGGAATCCTGTATTTCCCACCCCACCCACAAAAATGTCTGTAGTGTAAATGTTTCCTTCCACTGTTATAGATAATAGACATTACTGTAAATCACTTTGAGACCTAGATGGTGAGAAACAGAAAGTAAAATTATAAAATAAATAAATCTCCACTGCTGGGCAGTAAAGGCCGGCCAAGAACAAAAATGTGGCTCGTGCACAAAGAAAGAAGAATCCAGATGCATTGAGTGGAATTCTTTTACCAAATGAAATACAACCCATTTTTACATGCTGTAGAACAAAGGCTTGCTTTAATAGAATTAAACATTAAATTGGATTATTTGTGGAGGATTCAGTATTACAATGACATTTTTAAAAAGTCCTTCAGGCCAAACTTTTTAGAAGAAATCTAGAAACCAACCAGAATGATGTGATGTGATAATTATAACAATTATTTTTGGAGAAGGAAATCATTAAAAAGTTAGTCTGAAAGGGCGTACAACTGACATATGATTTTCTTCTTCTCTATGGAATCTATTTTATGTGTTTTTGGCAACTAGGAGAGGAGGAAAAAGTTGTTTTTATTGCATGGTGCTGAAATCCAAATTCAACTTTTCTTTAAAACTCATTGCAAGTGGGAGATTTTGTGAGGGCCATGAACTACTATAATACATATTCCATCAATCTATGATGCATTTTTTCTTGTTTGTATTCTTTCACCGTACACCAAATGATTGAGAATCCAGCTACTGCTAGCATAAGGTCCATTGTTAGAAGTGAATGGTCAGCGATGTGCCCAAAAGCCTTTGGGTCGGCCTGAGGGTAACACATGGTGGGAATAGCTGGGTGAATAAGTGTTTTTTTATGTCTACTGTACTTCTCCAGTTAGCAATGGATCACAGATTTCTTAGTAAATCCAGAAATAAATGGCCTTTCCAACAACCCTACAAGAAATAAAAATTATAGCTTTGGTAGAGGAAAGTCCAGGGGTAGAATTGCATATTTATGAAAAAAATGGGACTGCTGTTAAAATGGAATCTTCATATTGAGCTTTCTCCCCATGCCCATCACAAATGGCAACAACGTCGACAGTTTTAAAGGCGTATGAGGCAAAATGCATGGAGGATAAGATTTTCAGTAGCTACCAGAGCCATAGCTACGTGATCTTGCGCCCCTGACAGAACTGTCCAGATCATGCCCCCTAGCCAATGACAATTTTTAAAAACCTTTTCTTATGAGGCAATAATCAATATTTTTATTTATGGACATATTTTTAGCCATTTTTGCATCCCCCTCTGGCTTGTGCCCCTGGTGAGGGCCCACCTCACCACGCCCTAGCTATGGGCCTGACAGCTACAAGTCCTTATGGCCATGTATGGCCAGGATCAGAGGCAATATACCTCCAAGTACCAGATCTTGGAAGAGCAACAGTAGGAGAGGGTGATTGTATCTGGCATCTGGTTGGTCAACTGTGGGAAACAAGATCCTGTTCTCGATAGGCCTGTGGTCAGATCCAAGAAAGCTTCTCTTATGCTCTTCTGTTAGCTGTGTGGGGACAGCGTGTTCTCCTTCATGGAGAGCATGTGTTGCGGTGGGGGCCGCCAGGACACTCCAAAGTTGGGGGCGGTCTAACTGATCGTTGGCCACTGATGCGATTGGGGCTTCCCTTGTTGTTGGGAAGAAGTTAATGTTGCCATTTATTGATTGACAGCCAGAAATGCTAAAACTCCTTGCACGAGGCTAGGGCTTCCTCTTTTCGCCCGTGCATCGGATTGCCCGTCCCCCCCTCCCTAGAATTAGGGTTGTTCGCTTTGACCTTGCTATGCCTGTCATGGGGTCGTCTGCTTTGGAGCGGGGGCCTGGTAGGAATTTTGTCCATCTGGCTGATTGGCTGGGGCCATTTGGTTTTTGCCTACTGCGTAGCAAATCGTCACAACTTGTAAGGTTGCAGTTAGGCGTTGGTTTATGGTTTGGTTGGTTGAGGGGCATGGATTGGCTGTGCCTGCCCCTCTAATGCTGCTGCTGCAAGGGATTCCGTTAAAGGAATTGGGAGCTAACTATTGCTTGTCCACTCTGTCAAGGGGGCTCAGGCCATAGCAATGAGCTCCTGGTTGCATTTGGGGTGAGGGCAGGTTCCCTGCTCCATTGTTACCCCCAAGTGTATTCCCCCATTCTGACTTTCGCATCGTGCGGAATGTCAGTCTGTCCCCCATTGGGGGGGGGGAGCAGATAGTCGCAACCAATGCCTAAGCAACCACTCACAAAATTGTATTTTAATAAAGTTGTGGCCAAAATTATGCCAAAAATCTTAAACAAAAAATTCTGTGTGATGTGTGAGTTATTGGGGTGGACCTGGGGACCTCGACTCGCAAAAACATAGTTATGTCAGGATGTAAGTAAGTTGTACTGTAAGTCGGAGGGAAGGAGTCAACATGGGTTTGCAATTTTTCAGCATCAGTTTGCTTGATTTTTATAATTATTATTTGTAATGTGTAGTTCTGCCCTCAGGGGAAAATAGGCATTGCTCAGTTGAAAACAGATGTCCACCGCCCCTCTAAACAGGAGGGCATTTTTTCTTCCTCAGTATCTTATAAGCTGTATGGTAACCTATGACCGATCCCTTGTACAGAATCCTTCACTTAAGAATAAGTGCTGGGGTGGCAGGAGAGAGATAGAGAAAGCCAGATTGTTGTTGTTTTGTTGTTGTTGTTTCAAATTAACTGTAAATACTACTTTTCTTAGGATAACACTTTAAAGAGGCCTGCGTTTCAAGTCTGAGCAATAAATTGGCATTGTAAATTACTTACCACTTAATGAGGACAGCTCCTCACGTCAGAAATGGAAAGTATTCCAACAGAAAAAGGAAATGGATATTTTTTCTTTCTGTTTTGGGAGAGAGTTGTTGAGGGTGGGAGTAGGAACTGAGGCATATGTTCACCATACCACCTGTGTGTTTCTTCTTTTTTCGTTCAGCTTTTGAGGAATTTATTTATGCCTTGGCTTATTTGGGGGCACCTTGGAAAATGAACAATAATATTTAATTCTTCCCTTTTAAATGCATATGAGACTGAAGTTGTGTTGTTGTTTTATAAGTCTACATCTTGGCATAGAACCCTGGCTGATTAATTCCATGGAAAAGCTCATTTTTGGCAATCTTTGTTATATTTTCTTTTAATAATACCCTGTCTTTC
The DNA here is from genome assembly GCF_964106915.1 of Podarcis gaigeae. NCBI lineage: Eukaryota > Metazoa > Chordata > Lepidosauria > Squamata > Lacertidae > Podarcis > Podarcis gaigeae. The sequence continues at coordinate 57,637,305 of NC_139688.1, forward strand.
CACACTGCAATCCCTTGTGCCCTGAACTCTCCCACCCACCCTACACATGCAAACAAGAAGCTTCTTTTTAGGGAATTAAAAAAATAAATCAGGCATCTGATTGTTGTGTGTATAGACAGAGAAGCATGGAAGTAATTTCTGCATATGTGAGAGTCTGTTCCTTCATAGCTCTGTTGTGCCCTGTTAAATTATTGTCTTTCTCCCTAGATTGTAGTTTTCATTGGCCTTTTGTTTATTTAACCAACTCATTTTTATTGATGCAGTTCTTTTTTATATGTCTTATAAATCATGTTAATAGAACAATCTATCAACATCCAACCCCTGCTATAGCTTTGCAGCCCTTGAATTGCCAATAGCAGAATTACCATTATTAAAAAATCAGTATTTTTCACACACACACACACACTCTTCAGTAGCATAAAATGATTAGCGCTTTAAATAATTCATTAAAGACCTGACAAATTTCAGTTTTGATTACAAACCATTAAAAAACTGAGACCCTTGTTAAGTTGTCCCCAGTGGTCTTGCTTTTGTGCTCAGTACAATCTTGAGAACTAAACCGGTAGTTCTGGACATAATTTTAGAAATTATTTGGAACCTTCAATCCCATAATTGGGGCACATTTTTTTTATTTTCCATGATACAACCTGGATTCCATTATTTGATAAGTAACAATCTCAGGGTTGCACATTTAAATGCATTGGTCCTAAACACAATCTCACAAAATGAAGCTGCATGTATAAATAAGTCCCAACTAAATTTGCTGAGTGAACTAGAGGTGAGCAGAAATGAGGCAATAGGTTTTCTTGAAATCTTTTGCATGCTGGAAAAAGTCCCCCCCCCCCTTTTTGATAATAAGGGGCATGAGGAGGAGGGAAAATATTCTCTTATTCTGAGTGATGGTAAGGCTTTATGCCTTCATTCTGAAATGTTGTTGTGAAGTATCCAGACCTGATTGGCTACAAGGTGTAATCACAAACCCAAATTCAGAATGAAAGCAAAAACCTCTGCTGAGCTGGCCTTATGACATTTTTGCATAACCAAATTAGTGGCATACAGCCAGAAAATATAGCACCGGAGAGTAAAGCACAGAGTGAGGCAAAGGGTAAGGTTACCGTAACTTCCGTCATAGAGCTTCAGTATGCTGATGACAATGTAGTGTGCGCACGCTCAGAGGATGACCTCCAAACCATCCTAAATATCTTTGCAGAAGCTTATGAAAAGCTTGGCCTATCACTCAACATCCAAAAAACCAAAGTGCTGCACCAACAAGTACAAAATGACCCCTCTACAGCACCACGAATCCAACTCAATGGTGTAACGTTGGGAAATGTCGATCACTTCTCCTACCTAGGCAGTTATTTTTCCACAAGGGCCAAAATTGATGCTGAAATTCAGCATCGCCTGAGCTCTGCGAGTGAGGCTTTCTCCCAATTGAAGTGCAGAGGGTTTGAGGACTGGGACATTCTCAGGGAAACCAAAATGCTTGTTTACAAAGCTATTGTATTACCCACCTTACTTTATGCCTGTGAAACATGAACCACTTATAAACGCCATCTCCAACTCCTCAAAAGATTCCCTCAATGGTGTCTCCGAAAAATTTTACACATCACTTGGGAAGACAGGCGAACTAATATCAGTGTACAGTGGTATCTTGGGTTAAGAACTTAATTCGTTCCGGAGGTCTGTTCTTAACCTGAAACTGTTCTTAACCTGAAGCATCACTTTAGCTAATTGGGGCCTCCTGTTGCTGCCGCGCCGCCGGAGCACGATTTCTGTTCTCATCCTGAAGCAAAGTTCTTAACCCCAGGTAATATTTCTGGGTTAGCGGAGCCTGTAACCTGAAGTGTATGTAACCCGAGATACCACTGTACTGATAGAAGCAAAGATCACCAGTGTTGAAGCAATGATTCTTCAACATCAACTTCATTGGACTGGTCATGTTGTGCGGATGCCTGGTGATCGTCTTCCAAAGCAACTACTCTATTCCAAACTTAAAAATGGAAAGCATAACAAAAGAGGTTTAAAGACTGTCTCAAGGCAAATCTAAAAAAATGTAGTATAAACATTGACAACTGGGAAATACTGGCCTGCGAGCGCTCCAGTTGGAGAACAGCCTTTACCATGGCCCAGGCCTATTTTTATACAGCTCCTCCCTAGAAGTTAAATACTAGTCTTAAATTATTATTTGATGTTGATTTTCATGTTAGCTGTGTTTTATTAATTATTGTGAACTGGCCTAGGAACCTTTTCGATGGCTGCTTGTTTTAGAAATTTACTCAATTAGTATGTAAGTGCTTTTCTCTGAGCCAAGAAGGCTTCACGTATCAGAATTTAGCTGAGGAGAATATTGCCTGGGCAAACAGTGGGGTCCTTATCAGAAGCCAAGGGAGATTTAGAGGTGTTCTTCTACCACTCACCCCATTTGCAGTTAAAAACAGATGCCCCACCCTCTTTCCATATGACTGGATTTGGGAGATTATTTTCTAATCAGGTTTATGTTAGAGAGTTGCTTAAGCAATAAGTTGAAAGGATTGCAAATTCATTCTACTTCTGTGGGCTGAAAGTATATTCAGTGATAAAAGCTGTCCTCCAACATTTGCCTCAGAACTGGCCCTGATATACCCATATTGTTCCTATTACTACAACATCTGAGCTTCTGTAAGCAGAACAGTTTTTTATTATATAATTTACCCCAAATGATTATTAATAGATTTGGTTCAGCACCTTGTCTGATGAAGTGTTGCCTATTGTCTTGCTTGGCACTTGTCTTCTCCCTTAGGACACAAGAGGCGACTGTCTTGATCAGACAAGAGGCGCCCAAGTGACTTGGCACATCAACAGATGCTCACAATTTTATGTGATTCAACTTAGCCAGAAGCTGGTTTATTCCTTCTGGAATAATCTGTAACTTAATATTTTCTCTGTTTGTGATGTTACATTTGGCTGAACACCGTTCATTGGAATGATGGTCCTTTGTATGTGTGTGGGTATGTCACAAAATGTGCCTTTGTTCACATTGAGGCTCAGAGGGCTTCTTTCTTCTTTCCTTCTGAAGTTTAATGTTGATTAAATCCTTCACTTTAAGACAGAACACTTCTTATAGGAAAAGGGTTAGGCATGGCCAGGATGCCTAACTTACAGCTTGAGCACACTTCTCTATTTATCATATCTCACTACTGATCTCGCATCTGTTATTTATGGGGGAACATATGTTTCCACTGGGCTGACAGCATTCTCAGGCCAGAAATGTAGCACCACTAGATTTCCAGATTCTTCTAAATAGCAGAATGCAAATATGGGTTCTCGAAGTATTTAAGAGAGTACTCTGGTTATTCACACAGGGTGCGTGACCCAGCAAGATTTTTCGCTGTTCTCAACCCTCTTTGCACTCCTTGCGGAAGTTATTTGAGAGTTTGGTGCTGTACAATATGTCACATATGCGGTGCCTGCTGGAATAAACAGTGCACAGGAGACTTGTCAGATGTGCATCCATTGGGGAACTATTGATCTCCATGTGATTTTTACACATACTTTAGTTTATTCAAAAATCCAAATGTGAAATCCAGCTCATGAAGCTTTGTCAGCATCTGTAGCATTCTTCTACTGCCTTAGTCTGCAAGCTCATTGTTGGATTGAATATGTCCTTATGCTAGCAGAAATATCAAAGGATCCATCTAGAAATGCCATAGTTTTACTTAAAATGGCATATTAAATATATGTTTTGTCACTTTGGTGGCCAGACTATGGCACAGGTGCCAAGAGTGGTGCCAGCAGTGGAAAACTGGCATGCCTGGAGAGCAGCAGGGACTCCCTAACATTGTCAGGCCTACTTTCCTTCTGCCCCCCTCAAAAAAAGTGTTGCTGGCTCCTCCCCAGGTCAGCAGATGGACCATAAGCTCCTCGAGCACACTATAAACACTACCTAAAAAGGTTGATGCTGCTTTATCAGAACATAACATATGAGGAAACATAAGCCTACTTGCCATAGATGTGAGGTCTTGTTTCTTGACTGTGTAATAGAACTTGGCGTGATGAGCATTTGCATAAGGCAGTTGACTTCAAGGGATGAGCCCCTTTGCTTGTGCAAACTGAAGCAATTCCACCATGATTTCACTTGTTCTGAACTGATTTTTGCCAGCTGTGAATCAGGCCTTGAGTTCCCTCAGATTCCATGTCAATGAAATGGTTCTTCCATTGTATTTTGAGCAATCATTCATTTTTCCTTAGTTTTTTAGACGTTATCTGGCGGTCCCTCTAAGGAGCTCAGTGTGGTATATATGATTCTCCCCACCCCCATTTTATCCCCACCAACAACCTTGTAATGTGGGTTAGACTGAGAGGCAGTAACTGGCCCAAGATCACTCAGTGAGCTTCATGACCAAGGGGGATTTGAACTCTAGTCTCCCAGGTCCTGGTCCATCACTACATCATACTGGCTCTTACTTATATATTAGGAACTTTTTGATTCTTTCATTATGGGAATTAAGCGCAGTCATAGAATCATAGAACCGTAGAGATGGGACCCAAGGGCCATCTAGTCCAACCCGCTACAATGCAGGAATCACAGCTAAAGCATTCAAGATAGATGGCCATCCAACCTCTGCTGAAAACCCTCCAAGCAAAGAGAGTCCACAACCACCTGAGGGAGTCTATTCCACGGTCAGCTCTTACTATCATAAAGTTCTTGCTGATGTTAGTCAGAATCTCCTTTCTTGTAACTTGAAGCCATTGGTTCAGGTCCTACCCTCCTGAGTAGGAGAAAACAAACTTGCTCCATCTTCCATGTGACAGCCCTTCAGATATTTGAAGATGGCTATCGTATCTCCTCTTTTCCAGACTAAACATACCTACCTCCTTGAACTACTTTTCCCCAGTATGACGAGGAATCATTAACTCTTTGAGTTTGATCAGTCACTCAGTTCCAAATCCACCTAACAGTTACCTCGTCCATCTACATCTTACCAGCTTCCTGTCAAGAACGGGGAACTTTGTCAAAAGCCTTACTGAAATCAAGATACACTATGTCCACAGCATTTCCCTGATCCACCTAGCTTGTAACTCTATCAAAAAAAATAAAATGAGATTCATCTGGCATGAATTCTCTTTGAGAAACTCATGCTGGGTCTACTAAGATTAGATTACTACCACAGCATCCTTTACTAAGTGCTCACAGACCGACTGTTGAATTCTCTGTTTTTGACATTTCCTGGTATCAGCGTCAAGCTTAGCAGTCAGTAGTTACCTTGGTCTCCCTCCCCCCTCTTTATTCTTTTTCTTCTTTTTTTACGATGGGGACAGCATTTGTCTGCCTTTGCTTTGCAGGAACTTCACCTGTTTTCCAAGAATTCTCAAAGATTCAAACACACAACTTTTCTTCTGCCTATGTTATATAGAGTGACAGACTTCTGTCATTAATAATAGACCAGCTTTTAAATTGGTTTTTGGCCTGGTCCTCTTTGACCAGTGGAAGTTGCCTGCAGGTGAATAGGTGTGCCTGACACTGATAAACTGAGCTCTGATGGCATATTTTATAGTCACTTAGGGCAGTGGCATATTTTTGATATTTCCATCTTTCCCAAGAGCAGAAGACGGAAATGAATAGTGTAAGTGATATTGTGCAGCTTTCTCTGCCTTCCCATCCATCTCCATCTCTGCAGCCTGAGTCAGGTAGGGCCCTCAGGGTCCAGCTGTTATAAAAACCCTTTAGCTGCAGCTGTCAACTTTTCCATCTTCGTATTAAAATATTGTTTGCGGCGTTGAGTGCAAAAGCGACTTAAATTTAGCCTAAAGATGACTACAAATGTATAGGGTGTGGAAGAAAAGATGCTGATTGAAATGATCATTATGTGAAAATCAGCCTCTGAAAACCCCAAAGGGACTTGGCTGCTTGTGAGTGCTGTTCACAGGAAAATAAAATAAAATGGTGAGGGTGGCAGGGGAAGGAGAGGTATGTCTGGCAGATTGGCATAACAGTATCCCCTTTGACATGATGTTTCATTTACAACTGTTTCCTGTTGCCACACACACACACACACACACACACACACACACAGATGTGTTTTTCTCAGTATCGTACCTGAACAGTGCTCTCAGGCCCAACCTGATTTCTGACTCATTAGACTAAGAGGTGTCACTGCCTTGTGGGACATCTTGAGGAGTGCCTAAGATGGCATCTTGTATGTCTTCTTCTGGCAGCTCCTGCAGCCAAGCTGGTGCCAAACATCTTGCTCTGTTTTCCTTTGGGCCACACCAGCGAGGCTGAGAGGGAGGGCTTGTCGTCTGGGCAGCTCATACACACTGCCCAGGCTTATGCTCTGGGGAGATCACTTTGGTGCCGCTAACACAGCAAAAACAATGTGGGAGGTAGCAGTTACAAGTTACTAATCTCTGCAGCCACAGCGGGCGCTGTGATTCTCCAGCCATTTGACTTCATCCCTGAAGTCTCACTCCATTGCATTCATGGTGAATTCCGGCACCTCTGTTTCTAGAAAAATAGCAGTGCTCGAGACAGATGGATGCCAACGTGACTTAAGAGGGATCAATTCGAAAAAGCCCAAATGGGTAATAAAGAAAAAATAATTTACAAAATCTTATTAGAGTGGGAGACTAAGGAAGAAATGATGAAGGCTTCTGTGATTCAATGGGAAATTGATCTGGCACACAACATAGACATGATATCTTGGGAGAGACTGTGGAAAACAACAATAAACTTTTCGGCATGTTATACTCTAGAAGAGAAGGTACAAAAAATGATGTACAGATGGTATCTCACCCCAAGTAAACTTGTAGAAATGTATAAAAAAGAAACCGTTCAACAGTTTGGCTGCTGGGTTGGTGATTTGTTTTTGGGATTTTTTGAAGTGGGTCTTGAGCCCATTACCCTACAGATGTGAGCAGTGGGGTTTTATGTTTCTCACTTATATTATGGCAAGGGTCCCCCATGATCAGGGGCGCAGGATTTCTTCTGCCAACTCAGCCACACTGCAGAGTTGATATGGGGCAGGGTGGGAAACGTTCCCTCTTGATCTTTGGGAACAGTTTCCACCGCTCCCCATCACAGTGCTGCCGAAGTCTTTCAGAGACAAGGGGAAAGCACTATGCGTGTGTGTGAGAGAGAGGCATCACCTATCCTCTGGAACTCCCTGCCCATTGACGTTTTGGCACCTGCCATAAAGGCTAGAGGGCTGGACTATGGGTTCGAATCCCCAGTCAGCCATGAAGCTCACTGGGTGGCCTTGGGCTGGTCGTTCACTCTCAGAGAACCATTGAATAGTAGAGTTGGTCAGTATCCTGAGGTTCCTCTGATCCAACCAATGCAAGAATCTCAACCAAAGCAGCCAAGAGAGATGACCACCCAACCTCTGCTTAATAACCTCCAGTGAAGGAGGAAGTCTGTTCCACTGGTGATAAACTCATGCAGAAAGCTCTTCCTGATGGTTAGTCAGGTAACTTGAAGCCATTTGTTCAGGTCCTGCCCTTCAGAGCAGGAGGAAGCAAGCTCACTTCACTCTCTGAAGCCCTTTAGATATCTGAAGATGACTATCATAGGGTTGCCATATTTCAAAAGGTGGACATTCGGAAACAAAATCTGTTGAACTTTTGTTGCCCAGATTCTTGAGCTTTCTTTAGCTTTATCCAAAGTTGTGGAGCTTTGCTGGCAAAATGGCATTTTTTTTTTTTGACATTTTGGAGCTATTTTAAAGAAAAATTGACCCAAAAGACACTGCTGACGTGGCTTGCCATACCTCCGGATTTTCTTGGACATTTCCTTGCTGATTTCCTACCAAAACACTGCTTCTGACTGCAGTATTCCGGGGTATGTCTGGGAAATTCTGTACATATGGCAACCCTGAGTATCATATCTCTTCAATCTCCTCAGCCTGACCTACCTCACAGAGTTGTTGTGGGGATAAAATGAGGAGGAGAACCATGTTTGCCACCTTGAGCTCCTTGGAGAAATCATAGAATCTTAAGAGTTGGAAGGGATGCCAAAGGTCATCTAGCCCAACCCCCTTCAATGCAGGAAAATGATATATTAAATGTAATAAGTGAATAAAAACTTCAATGTTTAGAGGGGCCTATTTAGATACGCTGACAAACATTTTAATATATATATTTTTATCATGTATATTTTATCTGCTCATTTTATTAATATTTTCACATTGTTTAGGTTTAATTGTTTTTAACTTCTGACTTTTTGTTGATCTTTTTAATGTAAGTGTTATATTTTATGTAAACCACTCAAAATCAAGGAGAGGGGGAAGTACATCCCTAATTAAAAACATTCAAAAGTTAAAATACTAAATCAGATTAGACTTGCCTCAACTTTCTAACCTTGGCTAAACAAGAATGCTAATAGCAGGTGCCAAAAAGCGTACAGCGAAGGTGCCTGCTTGATCTCAAGAGGCAGGGAGTTCCAAAGGGCAGGTGCTCAAACAATTGAGTTCTTTCAAATAAAGAGCAGGTATAATGTGGCTGATGATTAGTGTTTATTCAAATGCATCCTGTTATGAGTTGCATTGAAAAGGTATTTGGAGGGCAAAGGCAAGATAATGATTATTCTTGGATTTAAAAAATAATTAAAACAAATTATGCAATAAATAATAGATAACATGTGTTGCTCAGACAACTGAAAATTCAGGGGGGGAGTTCCATTTGATTTTAAGGTGCTTGTAGCATTAAATCGGCTGCATTGCTCTGAAGATCTTCAGTTAACATGTTCAATGATACGTTTTTCAGTCTTCATACTGCTTCACACACCTCCATTTCCATCTTTACAGTGTGTGCGCTTCATTCCAGCTTCCCCGCGCCCTTTATATTTGCAAGGGAAATGTGCAGGTATTAAATTTAAACCCTAATTTTTTAACATGCCTTCAGGACTGATTCTGAAAGGTTATTCTTCAGGGACCAGAGTACCATCTCCCCTCTCAAAACATAAAGAACCAAAACTTTTATTCATAACATTTTCCATGATCTGTTTCCCAGACTCAGCTTTGCAAATAGTTTCCTTTTCTTGAAAAAAAAACACACACACAGGAAAAAAACTTTGCTGTCTTGCAGTTCAATTTCCTGTAGCACCAGTTATGCTGAGAATCACAGCCGCCGTATTATCTGAAAAATTCTGGGTTGTAACGTGCAAACTAAGCTGGGGAAGGGTAAGGGAAAAGAGGGAGGGAGAAAGTTGCTTCCGTTCCTTAAAGTAATTGTCCTGATGTGATGGATATTGCAGTTACCTGTCTGGGGCTGGAATATCTCTAGGCAGGGCAGCCCACAGCACCATCACTTCATTACTGCGCTCAGTAACTTCACGCTGGGCAGCCGTTAAAATGAGAGGCGATTAAGGCATCACCTTGCAACAATGAAAGCATTTTGAGGTCACAAGATAGCGCAGACCCACATGCTCATGTTATTGCTCAAATGCCTTTGGCTAGAAGGGGTTTTTTTTGGGGGGGGGAGCATGAGAATTGCGAATGATTTTCCTCTGTAAACCAGTTAATGCCAATTGAATTGCTTTCTTTTCTGTACTTTTTATTTGTGTCTCTGTGTTTATTCAAGGAAACTTGTTTCCAACTCTGCTCTGGATCAGGGCCAAAACAGATGTGATGCGGGAGACCTGTGATTGGATCTCCCTTTTTATTTCTGTAACTTTTATGGCTACAGTCCTGTACCCTTTTGCCTGGGATTAATTCCCGTTGAATTGAGTGGGACTTGCTTCTGAGAAGACGTGTAGGATTGCACAGCTGCAGACTTATACATACAAATAGCTGTATCTTCTTTTCACCTGCAGCGGACCTTATTGCTTGGTGCAGAGGGAAAGGGGCAAATACCCCCTCTCACGACATTTGCTCTCATGAAAATTGCATCCCCTTCTCACCTGATGGCTTTAACTTAAAAAAAGAAGAAGCTATTATTTAATATCTGCTTTGGCTGTTCTCATTTGGTTGTCACGTATAAATTTCAGTACAAGATATTAACAGATGCTTTACCGATGGAATTTTATTTCATTTTGAAGATGCAAGCGACAGAAAACGCAACAATACCGCAAAATCCCTAAGGGCATAAAGAAACTCAATTGCAATCCTTAACAGATCATGCTTATGGGACAACCAGCGCATGCGTATTCAGTATACACATCATGCACAGAAAAAATCCAGGCACCTGGATTTGACTGCAACCTGGAAACCACGATGCCATAGACTTTTTTTTTAAAGAGAATTCCTTGCTTGCTGAGTGAGTTTGTACATAATCATTATATTCCAAATTGTATTAATCCATTGATATTTCAATGGTTGCTTTGGAGACTTCCAGTTATGCACTATACAGATCTTCATCGCAATATGCAATTGCTTAAGAATAGGTTTAAAATGGTGACACAGCAAACTTTGGGAGATATCTGTGGTTTGATGTGAATAAATTCCTGGTAGTTATCAGTGACCGAATCACTTCTAAACACTTGTGCTGTGTTAGCGTTTACAGGTCACCTTGCCCTGGAATCATATAGTTGGAACAGAGCACAAGGTCATCCTTCCCGCTTCCAGTTGTTTTTTTTCTATTTATGGCAGCGTTTTATTGAATACAAAAAGGAAGAGTGGCCCTATTAAACATTTCCCATGAACAAACTATTGGACTATTGACCACAATGCTAAACAATGCTGCATGAACAAAAAGATGAGTAAGCTGTGTCTCTTCCTTCAACAGAATTTGAGCAGGTTGCCTTGTTCACTTACCAGCCATTTCTCATGGTTAATATTTCTTACGTACAGGAATTTAAGCAGCTGCCTCATTGGTCCTTCCAGCTCAGTACTCAGGCTGCAGATGTTTTGGGATATAAAGCTTTCTTGGCCATGCATGAAGGTGCCAGGAACAAAACCTGGGACCTTTTGCATGGAAAGTTCTGTCTGGGTGATAGCTAGCATTTACCATGTCACAATTGGTTTTCCCAACGACTTAAAATTACTAGTAGGGACAGCTTAAGAGGGAATGCATTAATAAGAATTAACCACCACAGGAAACTGATAAAGCCATTGTGTGATTGTTGCAATTAGACATGGGCTCAGCAAACTTTTTCAGCAGGGGGCTGGTCCACTGTCCCTCAGACCTTGTGGGGGGCTGGACTATGCAAGGGGGGGTGATGTAAGAGCATCACAAGCACCGGTGGCTGCTTACCTGTGTCTTGCAAGTGGCAGGGGCTGGTGGCGGTGGTGGAGGGATGATGAGGGCACGCAAAAGGGCTTCAGAGAGGGGCTGCTTAAAATGGTGGCCACTCGAGTGCTGCTGCTGCTGCTGCTGGCACCAACAAAGCCCAGGCCGCTTCCTCCTGTAGGCAGGGCAGGGAGAAGCCAGGAGGAGGGAGGGAGGAGGCGGAGGCGCTGTCACCATGTGAGGAAGAGGGAAAGAATGTGATCCACGCAACGATTCCCGGACCGTCCGCAGGCTGGATCCAGAAGGCAATGGGGCCTGATCCCGCCCACGGGCCTTAGTTTGCTGACCCATGAATTAGACCTTACTCTCTGATCCTAAATGCCTCACCTATAAGTAAACACAATTCATTTTATACAAATATTGATAAGCTGCTCTGGAAGGAATTTGTGGGTAGGTGTTCACTGGAGGTGATGTCTTTTTGTGTCAACAATTATTCCAAACCTGACGCACGGAACTTCCTTCTTGGTAAGAGTTCACATTACACAGAAGCTAGCGGTAAATTGGAAAGAAAACGTTACTAAGATGTGAACCCAATGGCACTTACATCTTAGGAAAATTCATAACATCTGGTAACATGCATTGGAAGGTTTGGTTTTGTCAAGATGATGGATGTGGTTTTATACACATGGGGGAGGGATCATATTCTGCCTGTCTCTTCACCTGATGACTAGTGTTAAAGATGCTTCCATAGGTGAATATCAGGAGTTATTTTTATGTAAGTTCCTGTTTGATTTGTCTTTGGGAATAGAGAATAGCTGCTCCATGTTTGGAAAATAACAAAACTTGTGAAATTCACTACTCTTCTGAGAGTAAATTGAAACTACAATCTAGGGCAGGGTGGTCCGACATGCAACCTGGGGGTCACATGTGGCAAGCAATGCCTTTTTGGCCTTTTATGCTTCACCCAGCCTTTGTGCTGCCTTCCCAAAGCTGGATAAGCAAGGTGTAAGGACTCTGACAGGGTCCTACCATCCTCCGTCCTCATTCCCAAAGCCTAGTTAGCGCTTTCCCAGCTTTGGGAAGAAGGTGGGAGGGCTCTAGGACCCTGTCAGAGCCCTTAAGGTAAAGGTAAAGGGACCCCTGACCATTAGGTCCAGTCATGACCGACTCTGGGGTTGCGGCGCTCATCTCGCTTTACTGGCTGAGGGAACGGCGTACAGCTTCCGGGTCATGTGGCCAGCAGGACTAAGCCGCTTCTGGTGAACCAGAGCAGCACAGAAATGCCGTTTGCCTTCCCGCCGGAGTGGTACCTATTTATCTACTTGCACTTTGACGTGCTTTCAAACTGCTAGGTTGACAGGAGCTGGGACTGAGCAACGGGAGCTCACCCCGTCGTGGGGATTCGAACCACCGACCTTCTGATCGGCAAGTCCTAGGCTCTGTGGTTTCACCCACAGCGCCATCCGGGTCCCTTACACCTTGCTTATCCAGCTTCGGAATGGCAGTATGTGTGTGTGTCAAATTTTGGCCTTGTGTTCCCCCACCCATGCGATAAGGCAGTGGGTTCCACACGGGTTCTGTGTCAAAGTATTCCTGCGGCCCACTTTGTATGAAAGTAGGACTGCCCTGATTTAAGGAGACCAGTTATATAATGTATGATAAAAGAATACAAATCCGAAGGCAAATTCTTATGTTTGACTGAATTTACTGTATTTGAAGTCATCCAAGTTTAGCCTTCGTTTCTAAAACGTTGTATGACTCGTTATCCCTGTCCTGTTGAGTATTATATTCCTAATTCTTTGGAATATGTATATTACAGTGTTTTATAGTATTTTTATTACTATCTGTTCTCTTTCTTTGTGTGATAAAATATTTTTTGAAAATTCCACACCATGTAGAAAGAGTAAATGAAGAAGATTCATCAGTAAAGTTAGGACAATCATCGCTTGGTTTATTAAGCTGAGATATAAACAAGAGCAATCCAACAAAGAACTCCCTGATTAATCATAGTTTTCCCTTTTCTCTGAACTTTGAAACTATGCTGACCAAAGTTAGAACAAGCCAGGAATTTAAACTAACTTCAAACCATCCAAATGTGGTCATGGACTAGGTGTGGAATTACTGTTGCTACCAAATATACCAGTGTAATGCCAATATATTTCACACCAAACTAAGCCTCCTGGTGTATTATTGCTCTAGGAGGCTTACAGTGGTACCTCGGGTTAAGTACTTAATTTGTTCCGGAGGTCCGTTCTTAACCTGAAACTGTTCTTAACCTGAGGTACCACTTTAGCTAATGGGGCCTCCTACTGCCGCCATGCAATTTCTGTTCTCATCCTGAAGCAAAGTTCTTAACCCGAGGTACTATTTCTGGGTTAGCGGAGTCTGTAACCTGAAGCGTCTGTAACCTGAGGTAACACTGTAGTTTGGTCAGAATTGAGTATACATTTCCAGAGTTAATGCTAAATACATGACTTCTGATAAATGAGCCCCCATAGCCGCTAGAGGGCTGTGAAAATTTGTGTCCCAGGTTTTTTAATCTCCTCTACCCTTGTGGCGCTGTGGTCTAAACCACTGAGCCTAGGGCTTGCTGATCGGAAGGTTGGCGGTTCGAATCCCCACGACGGGGGTGAGCTCCCGTTGCTCGTGAGCTCCCTGGGGGTGAGGTCCCTACTCCTGCCAACCTAGCAGTTCGAAAGCACACCAGTGCAAGTAGATAAATAGGTACCGCTCCAGCGGGAAGGTAAACGGTGTTTCCGTGCACTGCTCTGGGTCACCAGAAGCAGCTTAGTCATGCTGGCCACATGAACTGGAAGCTGTACGCCGGCTCCCTCGGCCAATAAAGCGAGATGAGTGCCACAAACCTGAGTCGTTTGTGACTCGACCTAATGGTCAGGGGTCCTTTACCTTTACCCTTGTACTATCTGAAACCAAAGGGGTGCACTGGTTGTCAGGTGCAGATTTTTTTTTCCAACTCTCCTACCCTACTAATGTCATTGTTAAAATTTTCAATAATTTTTTTTAAAGACTTTGGACACAGAATGTTTGAAAGGAGGAATCTCACGCGCACACAAACACACTGGGTTGACTCCAGACTTAGGTGAGCTGAGGTCCTATTAAAATTAATGGGACAAGTTAGTGATTGCTTTACTTTTCGTTGAAATGTGTAATGGGATTTAAGTGCAACTAACTTTGTCTGGATCCAACCAATTATATTCCGTACATACTTAATTATTGCATGAAATGTAGTCTTGGCCAGCAGCGGCAGCTGCTCACTTACTGTAATGGTAAGATGGAAGCACAGATCTTCTGCATTTGTTGAGAAAAAGAATACTGGGAAAAACCATGATGACTCTGAGAAACCCACTTTTCCAAAATGGAAAAAGAAGTAGAAAAAGTTTCCCACATTTAATTTATGAGCAAAGAAAAATAAAACAAATTCTAAAATTATCCAATTTGCCCCAAGCTTTGTGGAGAAGAATGAGCATGTAATTATCAATTAGCGAAAAGGAACTTGGAATGCAAGGGGGATAATTAATTGAAAGATCTTTCTGAGCTTGAAAAAGTAACTTGAAAAAGTGCCATCTGAAATGGTTTTAAGGCTAGAGGGCTGTCTATTACGGATGGGCGGGAGACTGGCATGCAGCACTAATGAGGTTAGAGGGTGGATTAAAATCCAATATGTTACTGAAAATTATACAAGAAATGATCAGAGAGAGATAGGAAGGATGATCATGTGTTTAACGTCTGAGTTGGGTTCTGCCACGGATTTCTTCTGTGATCTGTGAACTTGAATTTAAAGCTGTTCTTGCACTGGCTTATGTAGAATGCTAAATCTCTTTATAGACACACACACACACACACACACACACACACACGTCTAATATCTTTCCCATTTATCTCTATGTTTCCTGCCCTAACAAAATCAGAGTGGCTTGTGATTCTCACAGCAAACCATGGGTTGTAAGAGCACTTGGTGGGATGTGCCTGGAAGAGAAGAGCAGGGGGAGGCCCAATTACAGTGGTTCTGGGTAGAGGAAGGTATGGTGTGGAAGGAGGGGCAGGCCAGGTGAGGTGCATGTGTGCCAGCCCCTCCTCCAACCTGGGGAATTGTGGTCGTCCTATCAGCCAGCCCTCAGGTCTGCGACTGCTGCTGTTGAATGCCAGGTCAGCCCAGAATAAAACCCGATTGAAATGGATCCAGAAAATCAGTTTCTTCCAAAAGTGCCTGGATCTGCTCTGCAACCACTCATCCATGATCTGATTGTGGATGAGGAGGCTGATCTGGCATGTATTGCTGAAACCTGGGTGGGTGAACAGGGTGGAGTTTGTCTCACCCAGCTGTGCCCACTGGGTACTCAGTGCAGCATCAGACCAGACTCGAGGGTGGGGGAGGGACTGTTGTACAGTGGTGCCCCGCAAGACGGAAAACCCGCTAGACGAAAGGGTTTTCCGTTTTGGAGGCGCTTCGCAAAACAAATTTCCCTATGGGCTTGCTTTGCAAGACGAAAATGTCTTGCGAGTTCCTGCGGGTTTCCCCCCCTTTTCCTAAGCCCTAAGCCGCTTAACAGCTGATCACTAAAAGCCGCTAAACTGCTAATAGCGCTAATCCGCTAAACTGTCAATGGGCTTGCTTCGCAAGACGAAAAAACCGCTATACGAAGAGAATCGCGGAACGGATTCTTTTTGTCTTGCGAGGCACCACTGTAGTCTATAGAGATTCTCTATCTCCAGGCTCTCTGTCAGTTGGTGGGAAGGGGAATCTAGAGTATGTGTTCCTGGCATTGGGCAATCGGGACAGATTAGGGATCCTGCTGGTTTACCACCCGCCCGCCTCACTGTCCAACAGTCTCCCTGCCTGAGCTGACAGAGCTGGTCTTGGAGGCGGTGTTTAGACTGCTGGTTCTTGGAGACTTCAACATCCATGCCGAAGCAGCTGGCTCTGGGGCGGCTCAGGACTTCATGGCCACCATGACAACCGTGGGGCTGTCTTAACATGTTACTGGCCCAACGCACATGGCAGGCCACACTCTGGACCTTGTTTTCTCGACTGGGCAGGAAGAGGGTAATCTGAAGGTGGGGAACATTGACATCAGTCCCTTGTCATGGTCAGATCACTTCTTGTTGAGATTTCGGCTGTCGGCACCTTTTCCTCCTCCACAGAGGCGGGAACCTATTAGGAGGGTCCACCCTCAGAGGCTGATGGATCCACTGGGATTCAAAACAGCTCTGGGGTTTTCTGGCTGATGTGACTGGCATCCCTGTTGAAGCCTTGGCTGACCTCTGGAACACCTACTGACATGAGTGCCCCTGAGTGTCCTCTTCCAGTTTGTGGAGCCCATTTGCCCCCTGGTATACTCCATGGCTTAGGGCAAGGAAACAAGTTGGGAGACGGCTCAAACGCAAGTGGAAGAAAGATCCAAATGAATGCAGCCGAACACTAGTTAATAATAATACTTATGATGATGGAGGGAGCTAATGATCACATATCACTCCTGGAATTATTTTTTATTGCTATGAATCTGTTTTTCTATCTAGTCTTAATGTAATCTAGCCTTAATGATTTTGTAATGATGCTCAACTAGCAGTATAAAGATATAGGAAGAAATTTCAAAGATGGCCAGAACTTTGGAACAACTGACATTATAATTGAAGATAAAGAAGTGTGGGTGGTGGTGGTGGTGGTGATGAATCTTTGTGGACACTTCTGACAGACTCCCAGCAATGCTATTCAGAGTAGCTAAGCGCTTAGCACACTTGAAAATCAGGCCAATTATTGGAAATTCTAAATATAGACCTTGACTAGCTTTTGAAACACCCTCCCAAAACCTTGTTTCCAATCGTTTAAGCTTATTTACAATAATTTAGAGCCAAATCCAAGTACCACTCAAATCAATAAATGTGTTAATAGACTTTGTAAAGACTTGGTTTACGTTTCCAGGTGTCTAAATCAAAGTGTACACCTGAATTTCTGTTTTATTTCCTTTTATATGTTTTTGTGTGTTTTAATGTTGCTCTTTCACTGGTTTTAGGCTGCATTTTTTAAAGAAATGATATACAGTGTACCTCTGGTTGCGGACGGGATCCTTTCCAGAGGTCCGGTCGGATCCCAAGGTTTCCACAACCTGAGGACCACTTCTGCGCATGGGCATGCAGCGAAGCCCAGTCAAATACTTCCGGGTTTGCCGCTTTCGCATCCTGAAGTTTACGTAACCAGAGGGTTATGTAACGGGAGGTACTACTGTATTTGGTTTTTTTCAGACTATGCAATGGGGTGGGGAACCTTTTTTGGCTCCAGAACCTTATCTGCACCTGCCTCATGGGCCAAATTTGACAGGTGGGCAAGGTTTCCCACTGCCAAAGTCCATATTGCTCCAGACTTAAATGGGAAGCATGAAGAGGCTTGCCAAAATCTTGGCAAGTCCTTTGTCCCTATTAAGTCTCCAGCCATGGGCCATCTTCCTCCAGTCTTTAACCTTCACTCCTTGGTTGATGAGCAGAGATCAAATCCTGCTGCATGGGAAAAGGATCACACAGCCAAAGCAAGATTAGGCCCTGTCCTCCTGCCCATCAGATGGCATCACTAGTGACAGGATCCACTCTCTTTAATGCACCTATAGATACATGCAAAGACTTTCATTTGCACAGCAGCTATTGTGGTCACTTCTTTGCGGATGGTGTTTATATGGAGCATTTTGCAAAATAACGGAAAGTCCCTGCAGTGTATTTCCATGGCAGGTGTTATGGTGTGTGCTGGTGGAAAACAACCACATACTAGAGGGATAAATCTGCAATATGGTTTCTGAAGCACGATTAAGGAGGCAAAATTTTAATGCGAATGCCAAGCCACAGTGAGAGAAGAGCAGGTTGGAAGTGGTGAGGTAGCATGAGTGATGGACAACAGCTGGTGTAAGCAGGAAATATATGATAACCATTGATGGGAGGCCTGCTTGAGCCTCGTGTGAGGCACCAGGGATGTACATGGGAGCTCATGCTCTATGGCTTCCATGACTGCAAATCCTTCCTCTTTCTATATGCAGCTTCAGCAGTATTCACTTCATTTACCAAGTGAAGAAAGTGAGGGGTCTCAGAACCAGAGTGTGAGATGACCTCTTCAGATGCTAGGCAAGAAAGGATAGATGGAGAACCACTGCCCAAAAAATTATTTAATTTTGTTCACATCAAAAAACAGCACAATATTTTTAGTAAAATATTTTCTTGGGGAAAGCTGACATTTATGTCTCTACAGAACACCAAGTGAAAACCTGATATGAATTATATGCTGTTAAGAATGTTATCTATGGACATATATACAGTGGTAACACCTCGGGTTACAAAAACTTCGGGTTACAGACTTCACTAACCCAGAAGTAGTACCTCGGGTTAAGAACTTTACTTCAGGATGAGAACAGAAATCATGTGGCGGTGGCACAGTGGCAGTGGGAGGCCCCATTAGCTAAAGTGGTACCTCACGTTAAAAACGGTTTCAGGTTAAGAACAAATTAAGTTCGTAACCAGAGGTACCACTGTAAATCTCACTGAGTTAACTTTATTGTTGTTAATTTTTGTGAAACTTTAATAAAATATTATTTTTAAAAAAGAGTAAATCTCACTGAGTTAGGGTAGGAACGATAAGTGAATACAAATAATCATTTTACTACAGGTTTATTTTAGCGCATTGCTGAGAGCCCAAAGGCACTGGGAAGGAGAATCAGGCTGTGCTCATTTACACATTTCTAGTGCTGGGTTTATAATCTGTGTTCACACAACATTATCCAGAATGCGTATGTATCCTGCACTTTGTATTAAAATGCTACTGTTTGATGTTTTGCTTCTCAAACCAGCTTCACACCAATTGAAGACCTTAAGCCATTCCTAATTCATCTTTAGCCAAGGTGTGAACACCTTTGCATGGGGTAAAGGCATCTGCACCCGTCAACACCACTGGTGTATGCACAAATAGAAATGAATTTGACACTAATGAAGCCATGCTGATGTGAATAGCTCTGTGAAACCCACCAGATTTCACTGCGCTCTAGGCAGTAATGTGAACACCTTTTTTTTTCTTTTCTTCAATCAACCAGTTCCTCAGCCACACTGAGCAAAAGTTGAATGGCACAATCTGAGGGAAAGCTTCTGGATTTATGAAGGCAAGACACGTCTTAAAACATTTGAATGGCTTTCCTTGCTGACAGAATTTAGTTAAATCTCATTATGGAAAAAGGTGTTATGAGACAATTTTATAGAGTGAATGAGTTTTATAAACTATATGCTAAGGTTCATACAGTTTTCATTTAATCCATCAGTTTTGCCTGCAGCGGTAATGTAAATTTCATAGTGGATTTGGGGAAAAACAAAAATGAAAAACACGTGCCCATTTTCTCTCTTTAACCTTCTTTTTTCTATTTCTCCTCCTGTATTTGAAGGACTTTACTCAACTTTATCAAATTAAGGTCTGCAGAGAACTGATAAACTCTTATGTTGTTATATAGTACACTTTTACAGGTGCTGAAAATATTGATCCAACTTTGTTAGATCCTTTTCCTGGAAGCTGTTGAGATGTTAAACCTATCAATAGAGAATGTGTGGCTGTTTCTTAAATTTTTACTCTAACTATATTGACATTATATTAATGTAAGCATCCATAGCCTTTGGTCGCCCTTAATATCCTTTGTTGTTTAGTCGTGTCCAACTCTTCGTGACCCCATGGACCAGAGCACACCAGGCACTCCTGTCTTCATATCCTTAGTTCCTATCAGTGGTAGTCTGTCTACCTGTGACAACCAAGTGGAGAAAGGTGAAATGTGAGTGAATCCTGTTCAAAGTGGGACTCTCAGACTTCACCTGCAGTAAGATCTGTGACATCTTAATGAGTGCTGGACCTAATGGGCCTTCACCATGAGTAAATCCCACTTTGGATATTATAGCAGAAGCAGTGAATAAGTATGGATAACCTTTGTTATGTTAAAAGGATCTCTTAGATCAGTGGCTAAACTGTGACCCTCCAGATTTCGCTGAACTGCAACTCCCTTGGTTGGCTGAAGATGATGGACGTTCAGAGTCCAAAAGCATATGGAAGGCCAAAGGTTATCCACCCCTAGGTAACCTAGTCTTTGGTACAGTGGAATGAAGTGGCAGAGCCCTGTTCCTTACATTCAGCCCAAGGGTGGCAGTGAAATGAGTTTGGTGGGGCAGCAGTACAAACTCCTTTCTGCCATGCAGTAGCCTCCTCTGCAGACTAGACCCTTGGTCACACAAAAGCGGGTGGGTGCGATCTTCTCCTTGCTAGTGAGCTGAGATAGCTCAGTCGGAAGAGTGTGAGACTCTTAATATCAGGGTCGTGGGTTCAAGCCCCATGTTGGGTGAATTGCATGGGTTTGGACTAGATGACGCTCGTCCTTTCCAACTCTAAAATTTTATGATTCTCTGTTTTCTCTGGCCAATTGTATTATGCAAACTCTATGAGCAGAGGTCATAATGAGATAAGTGTGCATTGAATAGGCCACAATGGCTTTGTCATATCACCTTTGACTCTAAAATTAAAGAATGTTTCTTGCTTCTGCACTATTGTTTTCCCAATTGCAAATTTAACCAAATAGTTAATATCAATTAATCAACTAAAACTCACAGATTAATTTTCAAGTAAACTAGAGCATTTGTACAGCTCTAATAAATTAAAGAGTTTAACCTTCAAAGCTCTTGAGTTGAATGCAGCTCCCAGTCTTCCACTGAAAGCTGATTCTGAGGGTAACAGGATCTCAGGGATAGTCTGGGATGTAGAACAGCAGGAATTGTCTTTTCTTGCATAAGTGGAAGTGCTTGTGTCAGTTGCCTCTGGACCCAGCCCCCTAACGCTCTCCATATATGGTGTCCCCCAGTTTATTGAATTAAGATCACATGGAAGAACACTGCTGCTGCGCTGCTGGCTACAAGACTGTCCTCTACTAAGAGCAGAGCTTCTATGGTGATGGCACCTGAATTGTAGAGCTCACTCCCAAGTGAGAACTGTCAGGTTCTAAGCAAGTGTATGAATTTAAAAACCACTTTTTCTTTTTGCTTGAGCAATTTTTAATCTGAGTTTATGTTTTGTTTTGTTATTTGCAACTCTGAGCACCTTTGTGTCAGAAAACTGGAACATTAACTTTAGTATAAAGAAACAAAGCGTACTTCCTTGAACTCTGACACCAGGCTCAGACAAACATGTTAGAACATGGAGTCGGGTATGAGACGAGTAGCACTGCTTGTGCCAGGAAACATTGATGAAGATCCTTTTTATGATATAGCTTTAAGACACGTCTTTGTTGAATTGATTACAGTGTGATGGGAACCTGTCACCAGGGTGTCAAGTCTGGCTCAACCACACTGTTGTTGGATGCTCAGGAGATGGCAGTATTTAACTGTCAAAAAGGTTTTCTACCTTGTAAGATTTTGCTTACTGAGTAGACATAGAACCTTCTTTCTTCAAGAATTTCAGCAGAGCTTTGATGCAAAGCCTGGCTTTCCCTGCAATAGTTCTGTGAGTAAATGTATAATGTGTATACAGTTGGCAATGAACAGTTCAGTTTTCAATTTTACTGTCCTTTTTCTTCTTATTTCTGTTTCATTGGCGTATGTTTAGTCACTTCATCAGACTTCATGATTAACCTTAACTTCCTTGCTTGGCATTTAGCAAATTCAATTCAAACATTTTCCCATCGTTGGGAAATCTAATGTTATGATGCACAGTTTAAAAAAACAACTAAGATGTACATTTGGTAACTTCTGAACATTCTAAACTGTATTATAGTACAAATTTTCATATCTTGCATACATCACTTTTTTTTGCTAGCAAATATGTGTACAGCTTGGGGGTGAGTCCTCCACATTATTAACTGGTGGTTAGCAGTGGGTTTGCAACACAAATATATACAGCAGAGATAGTCAACATGGTGCCCTCCAGCACAAGCCAGCATGGCGATTGTTGAGGGGCGATGGGAATTGCATTATAGTAACAACCAGAGGCCACCATTTTGGCTGTCCATGGCATATAGCAATTCAGAAATGTAACTGTGCAATCCTCTGCAATCCTATTCAGAAGCAATTTTATTTGTTTGTTTGTTTATATGGTGCCCATTTGACTGGGCTGCCCCAGCCAACCTGGAGGGCTTCCAACAAATTAAAACATCAAACACAATAAAAGATCAAACATAAAAAACTTCCCTATACAGGGCTGCCTTCAGATGTCTTCTAAAAGTCAGATACTGTAGTTGTTTATTTCCCTAACATCTGATGGGAGGGCATTTCCACTGAGATAATTACGATACTTGAATGCATTTTGCGTGAGTTTATGAACACCATACTTGCAAGCACTTTGCTGCTCACATGCTTTATCCAAAAGCAAGGATAGGCAGTGTGGATTTTTCATGCTTATTCATTTGTAAAACGAATAAAGCATCCCTATAAAAACTAAAATAAATGATGGTTTTAAAACAAAAGGACAACTCCTGTAGCGTTGAACTACATGCTTAGCCTAAGTAAGGACTGAGAAGATAGTTATTACTTTGCATTTATATATTCTTTAAGGATAGGATTAATGGGAGAGCTGCACTGCTGATTTTTTAAATGTATGGCTTGTGTGTAAATTCTGTTTTATGAAAGGCTGCTGTTTCCATGGCTTGCTAAATCCATTAATGGTCGCTTTCTAGGCTCATGTCTTCTGCTGTCTTCATTAGATAATGTTTGTTAAATCATTATGATGATTTAGGAGAACATATTTAATAGATTGTAATACAGCCAAAATGGGGGGAGGAACAACAGGTATATGTGGTAATTTTCCCAGTAAGACCATATGGTTTTATGCCTTCGCTCCAATTCATCTGAAAGTTTTGGCATTAATTAACATAAAGGAAAAGAACATCAGCCGAAAGTCGACACAAGCAGAGAGCAGTAACACGAGACTGATGTATTGGTATGTGTTGTGTTTCTGTGTAAACATATGCATTTTCAAAATACAGTTGTAGCATTTCTCCAAATTGTAATCCATCAAAAATGATATGTTTTTTCCCTCTTCTGAAAAATGAGCTGTTAGCATTTCTGGCTTGCTTCCCATGATTGCAGAAGGAAGAGACTGCTGTTTCGGCTTTATCAACTAGGGTTTAGCTGTTTTCACTTATATAATGTGACTAAAACCTACTGAAACTTTGCCGGAATCAACAGGATCTCACACTCTCTCTTAGGCTGTAGAAAGATGCAGAGCTCTTGAGATGCAGTCACAATAGAATCTGTCTGTGGGCCCTTTGTGCACAATATGATCGCCAGCCTGCTGTCAGTCTTAAGGTTTGCATTTTAGATGGTGTGAAATGTCAGTGTTGCACCACATCCAAAACAATGCTGCCAGAGGCCACACTGTTTTCGATTAAAGAGGTCCAGTCTTACCATCACAATTTCGCCTACACTAGAGCTTGGCAGGTGCCAAATTTTAATTTGAAGTCACAAGTCTTTAACTGGCCAGAGTGTAGCGGTATATGTTTATTTTAACCTGACTTGGACCTATGCTTTGACACTTGCAGGTATGTATTGGCTGCACTCAGCTTCAGGGGCCCTCCCTAGGGATGTTGAAGAATACTGTTTGTGTGAATTCTGATTAAAAACTGCACTGGTTCGCTCCTCTGGATTAATGTGCAGATTGGAAAATATCCTTTGGATTTTACACTTCTTAAAATTTTGCGATTCAGTTTGCACTGGAAAAACACACATCAAAATGCATTAAAAATCTGTATGTTAGGATAATATATGTTTAGAAATATGCACCTTCAGATAAAATGTATTTTGTGATAAAACATGAATTTAAAAAACATTTTAAATTGCTATTTTAAAACATTTTAGTGCCTTTTTGTAAAAAGAAAGAAAGAAAGAAAGAAAGAAAGAAAGAAAGAAAGAAATCACAGTTGAATGCAGAAACAAGATGGAGCAGACTTAGGAATACTTGTGAAATGCATGTGGAATGGAAGCAGAATTATCCATCCCTATACTCAGCTCACTGGGATGTGGGTGGTGCTGTGGGTTAAACCACAGAGCCTAGGACTTGCCGGTCAGAAGGTCGGCGGTTCGAATCCCGGTTGCTCCCGTTGCTCGGTCCCTGCTCCTGCCAACCTAGCAGTTTGAAAGCACGTCAAAGTGCAAGTAGATAAATAAGTACCGCTCAGGAGGGAAGGTAAACGCCGTTTCCATGCGCTGCTCTGGTTCGCCAGAAGCGGCTTCGTCATGCTGGCCACATGACCCGGAAGCTGTACGCCGGCTCCCTTGGCCAATAAAGCAAGATGAGCTCTGCAACCCCAGAGTCAGCCACGACTGGACCTAATGGTCAGACGTCCCTTTATACTCAGCTCAGCCATAAGCTCTGAATTATTATTTTTAAAGTAACCGTGTCATAGGTTACATTAAGACTTTTGAAATACTACTACTCTAGTGCAAGCTGCAGAAGAGGTGCAAAACCCTGTGCCTTGAGCTGGGCAAGGAAGCAGTCAGCACCAGAGCACTGGAAGAGAAGGAAGAGAGCCGGTCTCCCTCTGTACCATAGCTGCTCCATTAGGCCATATTGCTCTTGCCCAGGCATGACATCTCTGACTCTCACGTTGCCTGTTAGCCACTTGTGGTGTAGTGATCCGTACCACTTCTGAACATGTTAATGGCCATTAATATTGTAGAAAAAATGTGCATTGTTTTCAAAAGTCCTTCCTAAGTTCTGTGCAAGTTTTAAAGCTAATGAGCTCATGTTTTACACTGGCTTGCCTACAAAGTTGCCAGAAAAACTTAATTGCCTGAAGGACCTGACCCTGTTAGGTCATTTAGCTACATAACAGCTTAGGCTGCCATCCTAAACTCGCTTAGCCGGGAGTAAGCTCCACTGAATTCAGTAGGACTTTTTCTGATTAGGCATGGTTAGGACTGTGCTGGAATTTTTTGGAATTCCTTTATTTATATACTAAATGGGCTTTTGTCATGGTGCTTCTCTAAAGGACCTCTGTATCTTAGCAGCAAACAGGTCTTTTTGCTCTGTTAGGTGCAAGTTACCATAGGTCCCTGTTACTTGTCACTATGCAGAAGAGGTCTCTATCAGCTGGTTCACACAAGATGCTACACAATCTTTCCCATATACAAATTATTTAGAGAATTCTGTGTAAACCGGGCTCTCCATGCAGGCAGAACACATTGATGTGCTTGCTACATGCCAAGCACTTCGTGCAGCCTTCACATTCTTAACTCTAAGCTCCGACGTGCACAAGCCAATTCACACGGAGCTTTCCTCATATTAGCCTGTGCATGAAAGGGTTGCATGGAAAGATGGTGCAAAGCAGCTGGTTTGCATGTGTGAACCAGGCCTGAATATGACACATTTCCCAGTACGGAGGGGATACTCAGATTACCAAAACAGATGTGAAGTGGGAGATCCCTGATCACATCTCCTGACTTAAAAACAGAAAACTTGAAAGCAGCTACCAGGAGCTCCAATTTTAAGCAAAGAAGTGTTGTTGGGGAAAGTGGGATTTTTAATCCTTTCCCAGCATGCCATTTTACTGATATAAATCCCCACCCACACCCCCCACAGAATGCAGAATGCAGACACTGTAGCTCTGTTTTGACTCTAACCTATCACAATATACATAGTAAACATCATTACTAAAGGGTATATTAGAGATTGCTGACCACTTTATTTTCTCAGAGTTTCCTGTTCCCTTGCTGATACAGTATTTTTAAGCCTTTAATAATTTTGCTTCATGTGGTGTTAAACATTGTAATTGCAATGAAAGATATAGAAGAAACTCTAAAGTGCATTGTGTTGTTATATTTCCCCACTGTCCATGCATTCTCTGAGATTCCTCAGCTAACATTAAATACAGGTCTAAGGCCCAGTTTTCACTTTTAAGGTCACCCCGAGGTGACATTTGCTGACATTTGAGCATTTTGAATGTGTTGTGTTGAATTACAATTACTCCTGCCTGACAATCAGGCTTTCTGTCTCCCGTTTGTGAAGCTGAGGGCGATGAGTGTGTTTCCTCGGTACACTGAGGCACAGTTACACTCTTATCCTTTCTTCATTTTTACCTCATACTTTCCAGGATCGATTCCAGATAGTGAAAAACCAAGCTTGGGATTGTGGATTCAACTGTAAAGAATTAACACACGACCAATTTGCTAGGTGGTAAAATATTTCTTAATTTGGTCAGTGTAAACAGGGAGTCACAGGCCTAAAGTTCCCTTGTAGATCAGCTTCCTTAAGGCCCACAGCCTCACCTTACATGACACACAGAGGCAGAATTTGGGCAGGGAGGCCATTTCCTCCACTCTGGGCACCGACACAAGAAGGTGCTGCAGGGCTTTGCAACAGTAACACAGTGAAATGAGCAGAATGGAAGGCGAGAGGCGGGCGCACATCAAATTTTGTCAGTGCACTTGTGTCCACTGTGACACATGTCGGTGGCCTGTTCAGTTGCCAAAATAGGCTTTCTCTGTAGCTTAAGTGTCGGGGAGAAGAGTCTGTGGTATGATGAGCAGAGTGTTGCGTGTCAAGGTCCCCAAGCCACCCCCCAATAATTCACACATCAATTTTGGTTTGGGTTTTTGGCACCATTTTGGCCACAACTTTATTTAAATACACACAAGTGAGTGGGTTGCTTAGGCATTGGTTCTGACTATCTGTCCTTGCCCAGGGACAGAACTGACTTCCAGATTCCAGCGGAAGCCAGTGCGGGAAACAATTTTGGGGAGAAAATGAAGCTGGGCCTCAGTCCCTCACTTCTCACCCTCCTGTTCATGTGGGACTTGCACGGCCCAAGTCCGATGCCAGGGACAAGGACGAAAAGAATGGCAAGCCCCTGGATTCCCTTAACGGAATTCCCTTTCCGCACCACCATTGGAGGGGTAGGCACTTACCCCTCCACCAACCAATTTTAACCAATGCCTAACCGCCAACCTTACAAGTTGTGATGATTTGCTAGGCAGTAGGCAAAAACCAAATGGCCCCAGCCAATCAGCCAGATGGCAAAATTTCTACCAGGCCCCTGCCCCAAGGCAGACGACCCCATGATAGGCATAGCAAGGTCAGGCGATCAAGAAAACCCCCCTATTAAAGGGAGGGTGGGCGGGTGATCCGGTGCAAAACAGCCAAGAGGACGCCCAAAGTTGGGCGGCCAATATTTAAAACCTCTGACCCCTCCTTCAAAATTGGCAACAAGCAGTTCTCCCCAGCGACCCGATTAACCAATTCACTGCCTGGGTTACTCGCAAATCCACCCAGCAACACTGGGGTGGCTTGTATCCCCCACCGCAACACATGCTCTCTGCTAGGGAGAACACGTTTTACCCAATGCTTTGGGGGGGGGGTAATACAGGGGTACATATACCCCTAAACATTTTGTGAATCTAAGTTTGGCTTCATTGAGGGGTAGTATTTCAATATGAGTAGGAAAATGAGAGCATCCCTAAACATTTTTTAAGAAAAGAAAAGCACTGGTGTTACCAGTTTAGATCATCCTGTGTTGAACTGGGAAGAAAAGGTGCGTCTCTGTGCTTGCTGCCCAAGACAAGATCAACTAAGGCAAAAAGGGTGGCTGTACTTATGGAAGGAAGAGAAGTTTTGCAGCAAGAACGTAAAGGGGAGACCAAGGAGTGGTGAAAGCAGATAGGGAGAATTGGGTCCTTGCTTTCCATTTGTTTTTCATTTCTCTGTCTCTTGATCACACTTGGGCATGACCAATATATTACAGAATCAGCATGAATTCAAAAGACTGATTGTAGGAACTCATGTCCAGAACTCAATGCATCTGTATAGCTTCATAATCCCTGCAAAGTGTCCAGTTACTTCTTATAAATATGGTGAGGCCAACGATTCAACTAAACTTGGACATGGAAACAACTTGTGAGTCCAGCCCATCTCTGTGTAAGTGTGTGAGAAGTCTGAATAGAATTCTGTTCTGTCTCCTCTAAATCTAAGCATTCCATGCAACAAGGCTTTCAGAAATCTTCTCACAGGAGACTAATCTATTAAGCTTAATGTATCATGGAAAAAGGAAGTATTTACTGATATTTCATCTTTTCCCACTCTAGTTCATCCTATTTCTTAGTTATACCCTCATGCATCAAACTAAATATTTCCTCTCTACCTGGATGCTGACAGCCATTAAATATTTCTAAACTGCAATTTCTCTGTGCCTGCAACTTAGCCAGAAATCTGTATATAAACTTGTTTTCTTCATTCTTCATAAGTCAGTCACTGTAATTTTACATGAATGGTATGGGATTTTGCCTTCTCGTCCAAGGTTGTGAACAGGAATTCCACTTGAGCTAGGAAAAGGAAAATATTAACTACTACATTTTAATAAAATATTAAGTGCTGCCATTTTTGGGCAACAGATACTCACAGAGGTTTGGAAACAGAATGAGTCCATTTTGTTTTGTCTCAGTGGCTTGAGAAAAGAAAGCTTTAAAAGCTGGAGAACAAGAATTTTCCAGTGTTGTATTCTATTCCTCTAAAGAGTTTTATTTCTTAAAAAGGTGGTGGAATAAGCTGACCAGGGAAAGTGTTGTATCTCACTGGCAGAATATGTCCTTTGCATGTAAACAGTTCCAGATTCAATTCATGGTATCTGATAGAGCTGGGATAGATCAGCACTGAAAACACAATGGAGGAGAATTTTTGTTGTAAAAGGAGTTTTGTTTTTTGTGTTTCACAACTAGGGCATCCTCTGCAAACTCTTGACAGAAATGTATATAGTCTGATATGATTTATATATTGTAAAAGAGTGCAACAATTAAAATGAAGGACCTTGACAATCTTTGGGAAAGTATCTGAAAAATCATGATACCATTACTGCATCCATCTTTCTGCAACCATCCATCAGCAAGTAGTCAATGAGTGTTCTTAATGTTGTTTTCCTCTCTTCTGGAATAATTTTGTTGGAGTTCCTTGGCGTGTGAGTTTTTGTCGACATATTTTTGGCTTTGTTTCGTGGTGCATTAATTTTTGTAAATATCATAAATAGGCCAAGAGCATATGCTCAATTCATCTGCCTTTTGAGAAATAAAAAACTGGGTGTAGAAATATTTAAACGGTCTCTTCTTCTACAGCCAGGGTTTTACTGAGGTGCAGTAATAGCAACAGAAGTAGGACTGACCCCCTGGAGGCTCTCGTTCAAATCCCACTGAAATCAGTGAAACTGTCTCCATGTTAGTAAAGATACTCTTTTTAGAAGATGTTAAGTACTTGTTATGGTGATTTTCCCTGGACAGATTACAGAAACATTCTCCAACAATGGGCTTTTTCTGAAATGCTATGTGAGGTTCACATTTGCAAAGTTTTGAAGGAAGTGAATGTGCTAATGACTCTAAAATTCCCACCCTGCTTCCTATAATCTAAAGCTGTGGCTTTCTCTCTTTCCTTTGAAAATTGCAGTCTTTGTAAACAGGTGTCGCAAACAGCATAGATTTGTCCCATACACTGCTTTATGGATGTTGCTTAAGTCTTAAACCTGGAACCACACACAGAGGTTTCTACACTGTGGAAACTACAGGGCGAAGACAGACATTTTAGACCAGTGGAACTGGTTTCAGAGTGTCCTAACTGTACCTTTTGGGACAAGTTGTGAAACCAGCAAACCTCCCACTTGTGGAAGGTACCAGTTGGCTGGCACCTGTGATGGTACAAATTCTTCTTTGCTCTTGTAGAGTCTTGTCATTGGAGCATTTCTTAATTGTTTAGTAAGTTTTTAAGCCATATTTCAAAAGCCAATGTTTTGCCATTTAATTATTTAAATATATTTGATTTTCCATGGGGTGAACAAGCTGAAGCAGCCTTATGCAAGGTCAGTTTGTTCCACATGGGTATGGTCCTGTAGCCATTTCTTGCAGCTGTCTTCGCCCAAACTCTGTATGCCATTAAATGAGACTTAAGAGTGTGTCTTCTGTATGCTACAGAGTTAAACCAGTGTAAGGTCTACTTAATCAGCAATGCTCGAAACTATAGTTCTGTGAAGGAGGCTTCGGCTCTTTGTCAGTCATCATAATTCTCAACCTCTGTAATTCCCAGGCTTCTTTGGGAGTGCCTGCAATATTTTATTCTAGTTCAATTTTGTGCCTAAGAGAAGGCAATTGATATGAGTGAACAAGTCCTATGTAGGCATTTAGGCTTTGGTCCATACGTAGCTTTTTATATTGTCTACAGAGGGAAAATGGATTGGAACACCAGCGAGGAAAATTGTTCAAGACAGTTTAATAAAAATATATGGGCTTTCAAATGTAAAATTTGTCATGCTGTGAGACACTGATATAGATACAGTAGTTATGTTCCTATGCTGTGGTCCCCATATGGAGGGTGATAAAATAGATTATAGAGGTAGAAATGGAGGTGGATTATGGGCTGGATGTTCAAGATCACATGTTTACCAACTGTTGGAACTGAACAGCTTGTAAACTTAACTGCTTTCTTCTGCATTTTTATATTATCCACTGAGCCGTCCTATCTGCATGTTGTAACGTACCTAACCTCCCATGAGTAACAAATATTAAATTTCTAGTTATATTTCTTATTTAAATATGCTACAACTAAAAATCAACTCCCAGACAAGCCAGGGAGGCAACATTTCTTCTTTGTCCAACTTGTACTTATGCTCTATCTCAATAGCTGAGGTGTTCTGAGGGGGCGCATTTGATGGTTCCACATGCCCCAGAGGTTTGGCTGGCCTGTGCCAGGGGCCAAGTTTTTAGAGTGGCACATTGTGTCCTATGGAACTCCTTGCCAGTAGATGTTCAGCAGGAGTCATTCCTGCTCATTTCCTGACATTCTTCTAAAAACTATATTATTCAGGCAGGCCTTCAAACCTGATATTCTCAGCCAACTACATTTTATTGATGTGTTTGACATTTTTCTTCAGGAGGAGGACCAAGGAGTAAACCCTACTCCAATATGCAGTGGAGTCCCTAAAACTGTTGGATGGCACCTTGTACGCCTCCTTCCAGCAGCTCCTGCAGCCAAGCTGGTGCAAAACATATTGCTCTACTTATCTTTGGACCACATCAGCAAGGCCAAGAGGGGGCTCTTCTCATCTGGGCAGCCCAGGTCCTCCATACACACTGCCCAGGCATGCACCCTGGGGAGGTCACTTCAGTGCTGCCAACACAGCGAAAACAACATCAGAGGCAGCAGTTATGAGTTACTGGACTCTACAGCCACAGTTGGCACTGTGATTCTCCTGCCAACTGTTTGACTTCACCCCTGGATGTGCACTCAAGACAGACAGATGCCAACAATAACAGTTGACTTAATAAAAGTACTGCCCTAACATGTATTATTAGGAAAGTGAATCTCCAACAGTTTCCCCACAAAAAGCCCCTGGACTTATTTGTCTATAATTTGGCAGATATAATCCACTCTGACTCTTGTCAATAAGATTTTATGTTCCATGATAGAATTCATAGACATTTCCAGCACATAATAGCCCATGGCACATGTTGCCTCTTAGCTAAAGAGGTACAAAAATTTTCAAAATACTTTTTAAAATCATGGTTCTCGAGGTCTCCTCCCACTAGAGTCAATTTTTATACAGTTATTTTTGAAATAGGTAACCCACCACTTTGGCTTTTAGAAAGGTTAATTCCCCCTGTTAGTTTTAATATTGGAGAAGTGTGAAGATATGTTAAGGTTAATATTATTTCTGCTGCTCCAGAGAAGTTCAGTTATATATTCAGAGAATACCTATTTCTAAGATAGCAATAACTCATTGTGTCTAAAAATTTATTTTAAGAACATAATGGCTAAGTTCAGACATAGCAAGAATATAAGGTTCTGATCCTGGGTTGATATTCTGAGATTAACAAATGGTGGTCTGAATGAGCCATAATTTGCCAAGGTTTGTCCTAATGTCTGAATTAGCCCATAATGTTCTAAATGCCTGTAAAAGTAAATTATTTAAGAGCAATTTGGGAAAAAAAAACGCGTTCAGAGCACAAAAAGGTACACACCTTCAATTTGCAGGCCTTAAATAGTCAACTGTTCTTCATTATTTTACACTTTTGTTTTGGCAGATTGCGACTTGGAATAAATATTTACAGCTCTGTAATAAAGTCCAGAGAATTAGAGGTTTATGTCGCAAAATGAAGTTTTTAAAAACCATTAGAATTGCATGATACTATTGTGCTACTGCTGCCAGATGAATGATAGCAGAATACCCTAAAGTTTATGAAGGAAAGAATTGCCTGACCGCATCTCCGCAAGGAGAGTCAGGTTGGTATGTCACAGGAGCTGCAACAGAAGGGAAAAGGAAGTAAGCATGAAAGAATGGCCTGGTTCCAAAGAGCCAAATGAATGAGCTCAGCTGATTCCTGTCCTACTCAGGGGTTCTCCACATTTCCCCTTGTGCAGCAGGGCAGTCTTCTCCAAAGGGACACCAGACTTTTCAGGATGGCTTCACTTGGGACTTGCACTTCCCACTCACTCCAAACATGGCCAGGCATAAGGGACACCCTGAAACTGATAGACAAGCTTCAGCACAAGTGTAATTTATATATAAACAAGCTACAACACTTAATGTGGCAGATGAACGATGGATGGAGTGCTTAAAGGAAGACTCTTGGGAGCACACTATGGTGTTGGAAAATGTGTACCGAACATATACTTTTTGCACAGGAAAACAGGTGAGACCCCTGTGGACTGTAAAAAGCAAGTGACATATGAAAATGAATGATACCAGGCTATTGTTATTGGTTCTTTCACTTGCTTATAGGTTAGGTGGTTTGTTGGTAAGTGTTCGAGACTTCCTGGCTATTGAGATTTTACAAAGGGGTGTTTTTATAGCAAGCATATATACAAAAAAGTTTCACATGATTTCTTTAACAGAAGAGCTATCATAGCACGATTCTACTAAGTGGGACTGCTCTGTATTAGCAAGGGGCATGAGCTCAGAGACACATATGATTACAATTATTCTTGTGGATATAGGCATGGGAATGTGTACAGAACAATGACTAGGGTGCATGTTGGAAAGATGCACTGACATACCTTGTCCATGGGTGCATTATTAAACACCAGCAAGTATCTAGCAGGGAAGAGAAAGATCTCTCCCTCTTTTTGTCTCCTTGCCGCCAGTCAGAGTATGGCAGCCTTCCTCAACCTAGTCCACCCCAAAAGTTTTAACATATGATTCTCACCATCCCTGGCCTTGGGCCATGCTGGCCAGGGTGATGGGAGTTGGGGGCCCAACATCGGGATGGCACCAAGCAGGGGAAATCTGGAGTAGGCAGCACCCGACTAAATGCACCAATGGCCTGACCCGGCACAATGCAGCTTCCGGCATCGCTCCTGCTCTTGAAATTCTCTCCACCCAAATTTCCCCCTCGATATTGAAGTTGCAAATTACCTAGTTTTGTTTCTGGAATGAAACATTACATTAGGAATCCTCGGTTGTTCAGGTTTTTATTTCCGGAATTCTGTGGAGACAAGCATGTTAAATGATTCTCTTAAAAAGAACATTATCATAATATTATGTTCCACAGATCACAAAGTATAAGCACAGGTTTGTGAAATATGATCTACACTAGGTCTGTGAAATGAACCATTCCAAATGAAGCAGATACATCTAAAGACATTGACTTTGCTCAAAGCAGTGCTCATTTATTGCCATAAAATGCATGACAAATGTGAGTGTAAGCACCTTGATTGCGTCTTGTTCTAATATTTTGTTTATTAAAAAGTGAGAGAACAGAGGGAGCAGCAAAGGTTAAATTAAGCATGCATTGTTCCACTCTGAAAGTTTATAGGCCTATGGGACTTCCATATTGCTAAGAGAAAATGCAGCAAGCTTTTAAACATACAGGGAGGAATTCCATGTCGTGCTATGTTAAACGTTCCATCGCTGCAAGATTTTCAGTTTGCCAGATGGAATGACCCCCCTCATCCCCACTAGTGCTGTTCTGGGGGTTCTCCCAACATCCCTCTGATCCAATTTCAGGGGTGCAGGAAGGAAAGGGGGAAGCCCCATTGTGTAAGTGGAAGACCTTGCACAGAACTTCTGCTGATGGAACTGCTAGGTGAATCCCACCCAAAGTCATTAACTTCGTCAAAAGAAGCAGTAAAATTAGCCTGTGACATGGTTATTCCCCAGTCATTTTTTTGCTCAAAGTAATGTATTATTCCAAAAGGAAATGATGAAACACTTCATAGCACATGCATGGTGAAATGTACATTGCCTTTTGTGCATCACATGAAAATAAATATTGCATGGAGTGAATATAAGTCATATGGAGGGAAGTATTGTTTGCCTTAATTTAATTGCTGATCTCTTGATTAGTTGGAGGAGTCCGGGCACAAGAATGACACAAAATATGCTGTCATTTGGGAGGAGATACTGTATATGGAAAGTTATCCACAAGATGGAAGCCTACTTGCACCCTATGTATTAGGAAAAGAGGGAAGCAGGGAGGCAATTTGTTTCCCCATCAGTCAGGGTTCATCTTGGCCAGGGCTCAGCAACCCTTTTCAGCAAGGGGCCAGTCCACCATCCCTCAGACCATGTAGGGGGGCCGGACTATATTTTTTGGGGGGGAATGAACAAATTCCTATGCCCCACAAATAACCCAGAGATGCATTTTAAATAAAAGCACACATTCTGCTTGTGTAAAAACACTGATTCCCAGACCATCCATGGGCCGGATTGAGAAGGCAATTGGGCTGCATCCAGCCCCCAGGCCTTAGTTTGCCTACTCCTGATCTTGGCAATATATAGGCCTCAGAGCTGAGATGGCAACAGAATTGTCTTTGAAAACTCAGGCTGTGCAGCACCTTGTGTCTATGTCATAGTGAGAAGAATCTCTGCAAGATCAGACCAAAGCTCCATCTAGTCTAGCATCCTGTTCTCACAAATCCTTATTTCCAAATTTTACCAAGGCATTATGGGGCAAACTACCAGAAAATAGTGGTTTAATGTTTACGACTATTGAAGAAACTGCTAGAAAAAAACTAGACTTAAATAAAAAACCCCCAACCCATTTAGACAAAGAGGGACACATTATACAAATTGGTAGATTGAACAGTAATGATGATGAATTGAAAATGTCTTGCCAGTTTCATCTAGAAGCAATCTCAAGGGGAAATAGTGCATGACTTAGAAAATAGGGGGGGGGGTGTAATCTTAGCAAAGTATACTTAAAGATGGCAGAGGGAGTAACAGATGAAGCCTAATCTTACGTTATTTTTTAAAATACTTATACTTCACTTATTGTTCTGGTTTGGCAGGCTCATTATTATTTTTTAACGTATTTTTTATTAAAGATTTCTTGGTTTACAAAAGTATGTGCAATGTCTCTTTTTTCAAGTTACCTTTTCTACAGATCAGTTTCATTTGTTGAGACATTAGTATTACATTAGGAAGAAAAGAGGGAAAGAGGTGGAGGGGGCCATGGTGGGTGGGGTTGGGTGGCAATGTTTCTATTTTACTTAACGTATTTTTCACTCCATAAGACGCACCTGACCATAAGATGCACCTAGTTTTTAGAGGAAAACAAGAAAAAAAATATTCTGAACGAAACAGTGGATGTATGTGTCAGGGAACTGACATTGGAGAGAGAGGCAGAGGCAAGGCTCCAAAACTATGCAGGAGAGGGGACCAGCAGGGAGGGAAGGAATTCAGCATAACACCAGTAGAGAAGAGAAGGAGATGGAGGATTTGGAGACAGGGCTCCACGACCCTTCACCAGAGACTAGTGAAGAGAGCGCTGACACGCCTCTGCCTTCTCCTTACTTGCGCAGACGAGTTCCGCGCAGGGAAAGTAGGAGGAGACTTGGCGTCAAACAGCTCTTATGCTGGAAGAGGTTCAAGAAACGCCCACTGACGGATTCTGCAAGCGACTGACCAGCCACGGAGTGTGGGCTGTCAGCCAAGCCATGGTGAACCAAGCAATCTGACTGAACTTGCAGGCAACTTACGCACAAGTAACCCCTTACAACCGTTACAGTATGATTTTTGTGGTTCATTCTGTGGCCACAGACATGTGATCTGATGGTGAATTTGGGGTGACCCAATGTAAAAATCCTGAGGATCCATGGGCTTTTACCTCCCCCCTCCCAGGCAGCCTCCGCTAGTGTCCTTTATCTCTCTTCTGATCCCACCGATCAGCTGTTTCCTTTCAACACTGCCTTCCCTCTTGTTTGCCTTAGTGTCATTTCCTTAGCTGGAGCAGTTTTTTGCTCCTCCTTTTCTTCTAATTTCTCTCCTTATTGCTTTAGTCTTCCTGTTTCCCCCCTTTGTAAGTTTGCTGTCTTTACCTCCCCCCTCCCAGGCAGCCTCCTTTATCTCTAGTGTCCCTTATCTCTCTCCCCGATTGGCAAACGATCAGCGGCTTTGTTTCAACACCTACTTCCCTCTCCCACCCTCCCCCCAAAAAAGCATGATCTGCTTTTTGCCCCTGGGCAATTCGGCTCCAGGGACCACACATTCAATCCATAAGATGCATAGACATTTTCCCTTACTTTTTAGGAAGAAAAAGTATGGAGCGAAAAATACAGTAATGTATTGTGTGGGGTTTTGTGTCAGTGTCGCTTGTGTGGGTTCTCTTTACTATTCACTTGTGTTCCTTTGGTGGTGAGAAAGGTTGGGGTTGGTCTAGGGTGCGGTTGTTTGTTTGTGACTGGCTGTTGTGAACTTTGTTTTCATGTGTGAGTGGGGTGGTTGGGTGTTTTGGGTCAGGTTAGCCATATTGATTCATATGCTGTTGGTGGATTCTTGTCGTTGTCTTGTTGGGCTATGTATGTGATAAAATGGAGCCATATCAGGGTGAAGGTGTCTTCTTCCATTTGTCCCAGTGTCAGTTTCAGTTTATTGGTTAATTTTTCTAATAAGGCTGTTTCCCATACTATTTGGTACCATTTGTCCGTGCTTACTCCTGACAGGTCTCTCCAGTGTCTGCTTATGATGTTCTGGTTGCTGAGAGTAGGTGGGTTATGAGTTCTTTGTGATGTGAGTGGGCATTGAAGATGCTTAGTAGGGCCAGTTCTGGGGTGAATTTCTAATACTTGCTTGGTTATTTTGCATATTTGTTGTATGGTTGTTGTACAGAATAGTTGGATTTTGGGGCATTCCCACCACATGCGGAGGTATGTACCTGTGGAAGTGCATCCTCTCCAGCATTGTGGTGAGGTTCCTGGGTGTATTAGCGCTAGTTGGCAGACTCATTATCCGATAGTATTGCAAGGAAATCAGGTGTCAGGGAACTGCCATCGGAGAGTCAGGTGGTCGAAGGGCTCAAGGAGGCTAGGAGACCTTCGGATGCGGAGGAAGGAACCAGTAGGGGGAGAGGGAGAGTTCCTGCAAAAACTCAATCGGAGGAATGGCTCCAAGATGTTTCCAGTGAGAACAGCGGGGAGGGCTCAGGACCTCCGCTGGGGACGCCCACTCCGCGCAGGAAACTGTCACGCAGAGAATCCAGAAGGAGAGTTTCCGTCAAGGAACTCTTATGTTGGCGTAAATTCTGGAAGCACCCACTGACGGATTCTGCCAGCGATTGAGGTAGCCATGCACCCATGGCTCCGCGGACTGGGAGAGTTTAGGAACTGATGGCAAAGCTTGGAGGGCTTAAACGCTTACGCACGAGCAGCCCCCTTTTCCCATTACATCAGGCATCGAGTGAGGTTCAATTTATTTTCAAATTGTTTGAAATCTTAATTGGGGAATGAAATTTCAGTTAGATAATTTTATTTCATGTTGATTGTATGTAGATGATGCATTGTTAAATCCTTTAACTCCCTGTACAATAGAGTTACAAGGCATCTTTCTTTAGTTTTGCAGGCAAGCAACCTGAATTTATAGAATTAAAAAATGAGAAAAGGGATAGTATCTATGAGTATATCAATAGAAATATATCTGTATGTAGATCAATCAAATTATTTTTTAAAAAGCAGAATAAACAATTAGATTGTCCTTATATGGTAGGAAATGTAGTTATGGGGAGATTTTTGTCTTTCTGCAAAGAAACAGTAATAAGGGTTTTAATGCCAACAATTAGAGTTTCAGGCTAATGTTGTCTTTAAGAAATCTACTGACCTTGCAAATAAACAAAAAAACGCAAATTCGGTAGTTTCCTTTGCATTCAGAAGTTGGACTGATGGACATCTCGGTTTTGTCTTGGGGAGGATAATAAACAATCGGTTAATGATGAAAGTTTATTTTTCTAACAAGCCACTAAAATTTATGCATGTTAAATTCATGTAGCATATCTGAGTCAAGAAGTGGGGAGATTTGCAGCATGATTCCAAGAGCTTCTCTTGGATCTTTGCAAGACGGAATTGTTGAAAAGAAGTATAGTATACATGGAGAGTTTGTTGTTTCTTTTTTTAAACACACACACACACACCTCACCTCACAATAACTACAGCAATATTCCAAGACAGGTCTGACACATATACCCTTTCTTTATTAAGAGAAAAGATTTGTCTCTTGGCATGTATAACTAGCACACATATTGTACATCAGTCCACTGACTTACTTACTCTGTGGCTGAGATCCAAAGTGTCCAAATGGAAAATAATTGTGCATGAGCACAGAGAGCTGCTCATTTGTCGTCCCAGATGCAGCTCCTTGCACCTTCTCCAAAGATATTTCTGAAGGCTAGCCTCTCCCCCCCCCCCCCCCCGGGCTGCTCAATTGATTTTCAATACAGCATGAAGGCTGCAGCTAGCAGAAGTCAGTAGGATATGCAATGGGTTTGGATGAAACCTGAACTGCAGCAGGTTAATTTAGAGAGATTTAAGGCTTGTCTGAAGCAAAGTAGGTGTTCTTCAAAAGAGTGCAAAGTAGTCTTCCTGAAGCGCTAAGTCCAAGACAAGGACGGCATGTCTCCTGCAAGCTCTCTTGATTCCAACCAGGGCATATCTTTACCAGGGCTCTTTCCCCCTTTACTTTTAGAAACATTGATTTTGGGAAGGATTGCTGTTATTTGATCAGAAAACAAATTCATAGCCTCAGACTTTGTTCAGCATCATTTGTTAACTCCTGTACTTGTTTGTTTGGAATTGTGCAGGCTACTTAACCAAGAAGCACCTCTAAGATTTCCCAACAAAAGCAAAGCAAAGCCCTTTCCTTCTCCCCAGATTCCAAACGCGCGCACGCACCCCCCCCCTTACACAAATGCCCCTGCGCCTTATTTGGCAGAATTTATCCCCTCGGAAAGGGCAACTATGGCCGAAAATTTAATTCAATTCTGTTCAAAGAATAAGGGGGGGAAATTATAGCAGTTACAATTTCTTAAGTAATCAAAATGTAAAGGAAGACTTGAAGGAGAAAATAAATAAATAACACCCTACACTTAATTCTTTGAAATTTGGGAGGCATCATCCACTCAGAAATGGCTTCTATACCTTCGAATTCTATCCAGTTCTGTCAAAAAAGTAAAATAAAAGAAAGGAAAAGTTATAGGCGTTTGCTTGCTTGCCAGTGTAACTGAATGGGAAAACATACAAAGGCTCTAATTTTCTAAGTTTATATGTCAAAAGCCTTACTGAAATCAAGATATAGTATGCTGGCAGCATAAGTCCCTCTCATTCCACATATTGGGTTTAATTGTTCTCTGTCATAAAATAAAGGATGAAATTTCAGTGGCAGTAACAGGGATATTGATGGTGCTAGATTTTTCATTCTTCTTTTGCAATAAAGAGTAATTTAAAATATTACAGCAATACAAAACTGAAATGACAAGCCCCACAACTCCAGTATTTCTCTTTGGCAAGTAAAACTACTGCATGAGATTTGTATTTCTTAAATATAATTAATCATATAGCCTACCTAGAGGGAGCCTGTTCATGTAGCACAGTTTCTACATACAGAGGTCCTTGCCTATTATTTATCAGATGTGACATTTGTATTCAAGTATGTGGGTTATAATAATTGAAGCCATCAGCAACAACTGTGAAATACTGGACAACACAGGGACTTCCAGTACTCCATGCATAAAGCAAATATGTATTGT
The DNA here is from genome assembly GCF_964106915.1 of Podarcis gaigeae. Lineage (NCBI taxonomy): Eukaryota > Metazoa > Chordata > Lepidosauria > Squamata > Lacertidae > Podarcis > Podarcis gaigeae. Next base: position 57,677,436 of record NC_139688.1, read on the forward strand.
CCTTCCTTAACGGGGCTTAATCATGAACCATACTTTTAGTTGCAGCTTTCTGTATCACTGGGCGATGCTTACTGTTATATATTTGCTGCTTCTTTTTTTAGGTTCTGCACAATGGACTTGTCATGGAGATGGATCATCCAACAGTAGGGAAGATAGCTGTTCCAGGTAGGCATATTTCCTTCATTTTTTTTTTTCATTTTTTTTTTATGGAAGCCAGCTCCAGAGACTGTTGACCTGAAGCAGGATTATATCTGAGCTAAGGCTGGGCAATATATTGAGATATCATCCCAAACCATAGCTGTCTAGCGTCCCTTATTTGGCGGGACAGTCCCTTATCCCAGCGCCATGTCCCACTGCTGTCCCTTATTGATGATGTCCCTTAAATTTCCCGGGTTTCAAAGGAAGCAGCTCCTCTCCCTCCCTCCCTGCCGGCCAGGGAGGAGAGAGGCTCCAACTGTGTTGCTTGGCTGCGTTGCTCACCCAATAAGGAGTCTAAGATTGACTGGGGGGGTGGAGCTTGCATGCCTTGTGCCGATCAAATTGGCCGCGTTGCCTGGGGACTCGCCTTTGCTCAGCACTTCCCAGCGGAGAGGTGACGGTGGTTTTCCTTGCTGCAGCCCCTTTGCCAGGTTGCTGCGCTGTGGGAACAACAACTTGAGGCTTTGTTTGGCTGCTGGTTGACTAAAATCCCTTATTTTGGCTGCTGATCCCTTATTTTCGAGGCTGCTGGTCCCTTATTTTCAAATCTGTAAGTTGATAGCTATGTCCCAAACCAGTTAGAAGTCCATATGATGATACTGGTTTCATAATTTTTGACCTGGCAATATATTGTGAATCACGATGTATGTGTGTGTGCTCATGCTATGCCAAAATCACGATATGTGAAAAACCTTGAAGCCAGCCAGTGCCTCTACAAAGCTCCATCCTTATTTCAGACATTGTGATATATAGGTATATCACGATGTTTAGCTGGTGATATATCGCAGTGTTGAAAACCAGATATTGCCCAGCCCTAATCTGGGCTGCTGTAAGGGAGCTACAGTTTTCAAAGCTTGATTGCTCTTTTTAACTCTCAGTGCTTCATGCACATGATACCAAACAGTGAATTAAATTATGACACTAAAGGGAAGCCTGTTTCACATCCCAAATGTGAGTTGCTACTGTACCATGGGAGGGATGAGGTGGTTGTGAGATCAGCCGAGTGTGAATGCACCAGTGAAGCCAATCTGGTCTCCTGCTGGTATGTTTGAACCGTGCCAACCTCCCTGCTGTCTCATTGCTCACTCTTCTGCTAAACAGCAGTGGCTCACCTGTTGGGAGGTCAGCTAAATGCCTCCACTCCATCCACTTCTAAACACCTTCCGATTTCTTGGTTGGGTCTTGTATGTCTGAGTATTTCTGCTAGCTGAATGGGCATTAGATTGTCATAAGACCACCAGTGAATTGCGTATGTTCTGCAATATCAATTAAGACCAGTTACTTTCCCTGTTAGATTCTCAAGAAGGCAAGCATGCCTGTTTCAGCCTAGATCATTTCCTAAGGACCATAGTCCAGATGTTTCTGAATGATGCTAGAAAGGTTGTTCCATTTTTGTGGTTACAGTCTCCAGCTCTGTTTCTTCTTTGCGCAATAGTTGTCCTAACTTGATGCATATATGGACCATGTTGCCTGACATAAACTGGGCCTTTATTGGTCAAAATAATTGGCATTGTGCCTCAAAGACAGTGCATTTTCTAGAACTCTTCCAGTAATCCATCTTCCCCAGGAAATAGGCCACTGTACCTGAAACCTCCAGAAAACCATTAAGGGCAGCCCAACAGATGTGGCACTTTGTGTCTAGGCTGTCTTTCCTGTGACCAAGTCTCTCTGATTCCCAGGGAAAGGCAAGGCAAGGAGGTTTGACTTTTGCTTTATGAAAAGGCTCCCTTGAACAAAGTATGGGGACCCCTATCTTGAAAAAAATCTTAGCGTAAGTTTGATGAAATGTTTGTGCTTTGTTTTTATGAATGTTTCTGTTAAACCATCAATGTATGGCAATCCTCAAACCACTTATTCCACAGTAGTCCCTTTGAAGTTAATTGCTTACCCTGGAGTCAGTTGGACTAATCTGGAAAAAAAGCAGTGTATATGTGCACATCTGTGTTTGCTTTAGGTTTACCTTGAGCCGTACATAAATTGTGAACTTATGTGTTTGAAAGAAATGGAAAAATATGGCTGAGCAACAGAAGGATGGTATTTTTCCTAGTGATATGAAGAAAGGGGGGGGTTTCAAAAATAAGGTGGGACTTTTTCTTGTTATGTTGGTACTGTCACTTCTCAAGTTAAAAGTAAGCATGCTGTGTGGAGCGGGAATGAGAAAAGATCTCTGAGATAAATAATGTTTCCTTTCTTCAAATAGTTTTAGTCTCATAATCAAGATGTGCTTGGCAAGGTGAAGCATATTGAGGGCATACAGGAAGGAAAGAGAGAGAGAGGGAGAAGACCAGCATTCAAAATGGGGTTCTGCCAAAAGAGATTAAAAATCAAATGTTTGCCTTTTAATCCACCGAGGGAGGCAGCACACTGTGCTTGTGCTTCAGTGGAAATGTAATTAATCAAAAATATGATTTGAATTGGCTAACATCCAGGTTAGATTACTGCAGTGTAGGATACATGGGGCTGCCTTTGAAGATTAACTAAAAACTTAAATAATTTCAGAATGCAGCAATCAGGCTATTGACCATAATTGCTTTTTGTTGCTATAATATTTTGGCTTCCTGTGTGTTTCCAGACATTACTCAAGCTGCTGATTTTAACTAATAAAGTCTTCTCCTGTTGGAGACCAGGGTTTCAGAGGGAGCACCTACTTCATGATGACCATACCTGTTTATTAAGAGCAAGTTCCCTCCAAGAACCGGGTCAGCAGGGAGTGGCTAGGAGTGTGTCCAGAGGAGGGCAACCAAAATGGTCAAAGGCCTGGAAACGATGCCTTATGAGGAATGGCTAAGGGAGCTGGGCATGTTTAGCCTGGAGAAGAGGAGGTTAAGGGGTGATATGATAGCCATGTTCAAATATATAAAAGGATGTCACATAGAGGAGGGAGAAAGGTTGTTTTCTGCTGCTCCAGAGAAGCGGACACGGAGCAATGGATCCAAACTACAAGAAAGAAGATTCCACCTAAACATTAGGATGAACTTCCTGACAGTAAGAGCTGTTCGACAGTGGAATTTGCTGCCAAGGAGTGTGGTGGAGTCTCCTTCTTTGGAGGTGTTTAAGCAGAGGCTTGACAACCATATGTCAGGAGTGCTCTGATGGTGTTTCCTGCTTGGCAGGGGGTTGGACTCGATGGCCCTTGTGGTCTCTTCCAACTCTATGATTCTATGATTCTAAGGGGGTTTGTGCTGTGCTGGTGCTGTCCCTGGATTTGGTTGCCTGCTGCCCCCTTTGCAGGGTCAAAGCCATTGTATCTGTCTGGTTCAATGAACAACATTTTCCATGAGAGCCAGTGTGGTGTAGTGGTTAGGAGCAGTGGACTCGTAATCTGGTGAACCGGGTTCGCTTCCCCGCTCCTCCACATGCAGCTGCTGGGTGACCTTGGGCCAGTCACACTTCTTTGAAGTCTCTCAGCCCCACTCACCTCACAGAGTGTTTGTTGTGGGGGAGGAAGGGAAAGGAGAATGTTAGCCGCTTTGAGGCTCCTGAAGGGGAATGATAAAGCGGGATATCAAATCCAAACTCTTCTTCTTCATGTAGTTATTGACTGTAAGCTTGATGCTGCGATCCTTTGTGCACTTACTTGGGAGTAAGCCCTTTTGAGCTCTGTGGGAGTTGCTACCAGGTAGAAATGTGCCAGATTGTGCTGTAAGCCACTTATAGCAACAAATAAGGGGATTTGAACATTTCTATCAACAATTTTTAAAGTTGCCATTTTGACATATGAAGATGCAAACTAGAACCTGAAATTCAATTCTTTTAGAAGAAAATATTGGGAAGAAATACCTTGCAGATGGCAACAGGAAAAGTACATAAACTTTTCATGTTGTGTGCAGCCCACAATCTATCTTTTGGAAAGAAAATACTCCTCAAGGGACAAGGTTAAACTGCAAGGAGAGGGAAGGGATGAAAAGGAATGTTCTAATGGCTGTCAACAAACGTAGGAAGAACAGGCAGAAATGTGAGTTTTCACATAGGTAAATGACAGTACTACCCAAAGCTTAGCTAACCTAAACTTGATTAAAACTCAAAACCCGTGACAGTGCATTGAAATTAAAATAAATCATCTTATCCTCTGATAATTTCCCTTTTAGAGGAGCCTCTTTAAATGGCTCTTTGCACTGAAGCAGATCGCTAAATGGTTCTTTTAGACAGTTGTACTGGAGAAGCACCAGTCTTTTGTAACTCGGGGTGAATATGCCTGAATATAATGCACTAGTATAGCCATGTCCTGATGGTATAAAGTACAGAAATAGTTCACTTAGTGTTATCAGCAACCCTTTAAGAGAATTTTCCATTTAGACATTCCTGTGCCATATGATGAAGCCCATGTCTACAAACCTACTGGCAGCCGCCAAATCCAGAGTGACTGATACTTTGCATGTGCTTCCTTTGTCAACCTACAATGCTAAATCTGGATCTAAACTCCATAATGCTATGCATAGGAAGCTGATTTGCTCTCCAAACTTGCTTTTGGGGGAGCCAGAAAATGGGTTGTAACAAATTTCCCAGACAGCTGGAAAAGGAACTACCTTTTCTCTATGGAATTATGTTGTTCTGTTGCCATTAGCATAGCATAAAGGCAGTGTTCCCCCTAGATCAGGAATAGGGAGTATTTTTACTCAGCACGTGTTTCGTAATCCCAGTGATGGGACTGAACAGGAAGAGTAGCTTTTCGCAGAGATATTCCAGAGTGTCAGGGCAGGAGGTGTTTATGTCCTGGGCAGCAAAAGAGCCTCACTGGCTCATCATCTCATGTCCAGCTGCCATTTTGAGATAAGGATGGTGCTGAAGGAAGGCTCACATTTAGCAGGATTTTTCCTGTCTAGGCTCATTATTTGCCTGTTTCTATCAGAATGCGGGGACACAAGGAGGTTGATAACAACCACAACTTGTTGAACTGCACCAGAGAGGTCTAGGAGATTAAGGATGAGAGCAGCTGAGCAGCCACAGCAGTGGACCTCATAAAACTCAGATATTCAAATGGAGTCTGAATTGTAGCATCCCTTTTCTCTTGGGATTTCTTACATAACTTCTATGATTATCTCTTTGTCCAACTGAACCTCTTCAAGGGGAGCAAGAGAAATAATTTCTACCTTCCTTCTATTTTGTTGGTGTTAGACAGAATACAAGATACTCTAACTTCCAGGCAAGACTGTTCAGCAGCCCCCAACACACATTAATTGCATTAATTTGCATCTGACCATCACTGCCAGGAGTACCCCACACACTGCTCTCCAGATGTTGTTGGACTACAATTCCTGCCATCCCTCACCATTGGCCAGGCTGGTGCTCCTGCTTGGAGTTTGAAATCCAACATCTGCAGGGCACCATGTTGGCCACTCTTGGTCTACACACACACACACACACACACACACACAGAGAGAGAGAGAGATGGTGATAATATTGATACATTTGTAGGATTTCATGAGACATCTAGCCATGAAGATTCATTAACATTGCATTTCAGTGATGGCCAGCAGTGGCTCGTGTTGTTCTTAGCAGTCACATTAAACTCCAGAAAGAGAAAATAGACTGGGAAATGGTGGTCAGGCTTTTATTGGATAGAATGTAATGGATATACACAATAAAACATAATGTTAGCTATAGGCCTCTTTTATCAGGCTGTTAGCAAATGCGGTGGGGGGCAGAGTGAAGGGGGGGAGAACGAGATATATGGAGGACAACTAGATATATGGACAGAGACAAATGTTGCTTGAAAAATGTTGCCTTCCATTGAGGGATTTTGCAGGAAATTAAGGAAGTCTGCACTACATGACATTGTTTCCTGCAGCTAGGAGATCTCACACAATAGGAACAACAACAACAGAATTTGCGGGTTCGGAGGGGGGATATATTCCTTTCCATTTGCAGGGAGCACCTCTGCCTGAACTTCTGATCCTGTCTGCTTCTCATCACACATTCCTTTTTTTGTGCATAGCTGATGTTGCTTGAGAAATTTTAATTTCGCTTCACTATTTATGGCACATTGGAGACAAACAGCCTCACCAGCATTACCATTACTTCATTCGTCTTTTTTAGTCATCAGTGCTGACTGCTTATGTCTTTTACATTCACAGGGCTGATTTCAATTTTAAGGAATTCGGTGCCTTTTCAGGAACTCCACAGAAACGATGCATGTCAACTCATTTGGCAGAAGTCTCAAAGCTGGGAGTGAGGGGGGGTGGGGAGAGAAACTTTAATAAATATGTAATAAGGTGACTGACAGTGATTAGTGATCATAGATCCCAAAAAGAGAGGAGAGGGGAGAAAGGAAGACAAAGGCTAAATTGCTGAAAGGTTTTGTTTTTAACTTGCTGTTTTCTATTTTTTGTGGGTGGCAATTTTAAGCGTGGCTTCTGTCTTTTGCAAATAAATTTTTAATAGCTGCTTATAGCTGCTTCGGGGACTCTTTTAATTGAGAATCAGAACAAAAGAGTAAAAGATGAGCAAACCTTTTTGAACTTGTAATCTTTTAACTTGGACCACAGCAAGATCTTTTTCTTTTACAGAAACGTGCAATCAGTACCAGAATTCCCTGGAAATGGTACCAGTTCAGATGCAATGCTAAACCATGGCAGGTGTGAAAAGGAGATAGGAAGCATCCACTTCCTGTTTTTAACCACCCATGGTTTATCATTATATCCAGAAACATCAGCTTCAACAGCATAGACCAGATCTTTAACTGGGCATGGGAGAGAGGGCTGGGCTCAACCTCCCAAGAAGGTGATCAGGACTATTGCAACTAGCCATTTGTGTGAGATTTCCCATTGAGGGCTGGGAATTATTCACTCTCTCTAGGGCTGCATGTTTCTACCATGCACAGCAGCTATTTTGGTACAGGATTTCTGACCCAATAAGGAAATGCACACGTAGGAGTCAGCTTCCATAAGGCTGCTGCTTTCTGTGGTTTGGGAGCGAGGGAAGGAAATTCTCAGAATGCTCCTCACACAAATTCAATTTAATTCAAATGGGACTAGCAGGCGACAAGACTTCAGTGGAATGTGGACTCTGATTCTTTAGATTTATGAAATTATTATTATTTTACTTCTTGTCTTACTTACAAATTGCTTTGAGTCACAACAAGGCTTACCAGACGCTTTAAAACTTTGTTGTGTTGATCATGCTAATAGAAAGTTGCTGCTGTTTAGTCACATGGCCTTGTGGGGATTCAGTCCCTCAAATAACACAGGACGTCAAGTCTCTCCTAGGGGGGTTAGAAAAGAAATGCAACTGGGGTGTGTTTTCTCTTCCAGTGTGTGTCTCTAAGTGTGTGTTCCTTCATTTCTCCCAAGGGAAAAATTAGTGTGCTTTATTAAATATTTAGGAATTTATTTTCAATATAATTTAGGCTGGAAAGCGCACGTTGAATATCTTCAAAACAAGACAAAAGCCCTATCACACTCCCTCCTCCGTTTTTTCTACTCTGAGGGCGCCTTATTCATCCCTGCGGCCTTGAAAGTGTATAGCATCAAAGTGATGGCCACAATGGCCTATGCTGCACCTTTATGGGCTGCCTTTGCAAACCTCTCACCTTTAGAGTCACTTCAAAGCCAATTCTTACGCCGACTTCTAAAATTACCAACATGCATAAGTAATGCAGCTATTCGCTTAGAAATGAAGATCCCCTCAGTGGAGTTAGTTATATGGAGGAGAGTTTTGATTTATTGGATATCCCTATGGCATAAACTCCCGAACCACTATCTCATTCAATGCATGTGGCGAGATGACTTCACAAATTTGTGGTCAGGAAAAATCCATGCCAAATTGCTGTCCTACGAGATCTCACCCACTGAATTGCTCAAACTGGATCTAAATGTGGCAAAAAGGTGTATAAATCAAAGGCTGGATGATGCGGAGCTATACCAAAATTTCGTAGCTGGTGGTGGAGCCTGCTCACCATTAAATTTCGGCATAACCCCTATCTACCGTGCTCCGTCCTACTTAACATCGCTTATGGCCGCGTCTCACCGATATGCCTTCATTAGAGCTAGGTTCAATGTCTTTCCAACAAACGTGCTGAGACATAGATTCACTAAGGGCCAAGTCCCTTCAATGTGTGCTTGTGAAATGAAAACATCAGAATCTCTACATCATGCAATGTTTATCTGCCCTTTGTACAGTTCAGCCCGTGCTAGTATACTAAACCCCATAATCCAGCCTATGGCTGACAAACCAGTAGACCTACAGCTTGCCTGGGTTCTTCAAGATGTGGATCCTTATATTACCCTACAGGTTGCTAAATTCCTAACAGCCGTCCTCTCGTACAAGAGACGGAATGGAATGTTAGCTGATTATTGATAGTTATAAGAATTTTCTATAATGACATCAGATATTGATTTTAGTGTAGTGCCTAAAATTTTTAATCTTAATCTTAATCTTAAACTTTTCTTATGAATGGCTAATATCTGTCCTTGTGAATTGTGAACTGTGTTATACTACTTGTGGTTTGTACGAGTCCGCTGTTTTATTTGATTTGTTTTGTTTTGTTGTGTTGTGTTTCATGATGGGCGTAAAGCCGAATAAACATTTTGATTGATTGATTGAATCCTATACCAATTCACCCAGGAGTAAGTCAGTGGGATGGACTTCTGAGTAGACATTATAGGCTTTCATTGACAGATGCAGAGACAGTTCACACATCTCTGTGCTAGAAGGTGTGTGGGCTCAGGTTAGAGTTTTCTAAACAGACGTGGGAAACACTTGGTAAATTTCTCAGGTGCTTCCAGAAAAGAGCTTATTGTGGAGTCAGTGCTGGTCACGCACACAAGTTTTCTGCAAACAAGTGTCTACATGATGTTGTTGTCAGCAAAATACCCTCCACATTTCCTCTTGCCAAAGTAAATCTGATGAATAAAAATCCCCCATTAGATACCTGCTGTCCATGTTAAATGTGAAAGCTCATTAGCACCCTATTTTGGGGTAGTTTGTTGTAAGTGTGTGACATTTTGGTGTGGTGGCCTCCTCACCTGAGCACAACTAGCCATGTTATTATCTGCAGCCCAAGTGACATGGATGTGCCTTTTCCCAACAATTGCCACATTCAACCCAGTGAGGAAGAGCTGTTTTCTCAAGAAGATCCACACATATCAGGAATTACCATGGAGACTAGTTGCAGTGCATACATTATTTCCAGATTCAGGTAGGTAGCCGTGTTGGTCTGACGCAGTCGAAATAAAAATAAAATTTAAAAAATTGTCCAGTAGCACCTTAAAGAACAACTAAGTTAGGTCCAGTCGCAGACTACTCTGGGGTTGTGGCGCTCATCTTGCTTTACTGGCCAAGGGAGCTGGCGTTTGTCCGCAGACAGCTTCCAGGTCATGTGGCCAGCAGCACTCATGAACCAGAGCAGCACTCAGAAACACCATTTACCTTCCCACTGGAGCGGTACCTATTTATCTACTTGCACTTGACGTGCTTTCGAACCGCTAGGTTGGCAGGAGCAGGGACACTTAGTTTGTCTCTAAGGTGCTACTGGACAATTTTTTAATTTATTTCAACTGCATGCATCATGTTCATTTTAAAGAGAGAGAGAGAGAGAGAGAGAGAGAGAGAGAGAGGCCTTCTACAATTCCTCTTTATCATCATTGGGCTTGCCTTAGATGGATAAATAAGACCACAGTATTAATGTTATTATGGGTATGCATACATTTGTTTCTAGAGCTAAAGCTCAACTGAAGGGATGTTTTCTTACTAATTTCTGCAAACAGTATAAATTGTATGTGTTCCTCTGTGTGTCTGTGTATATGCACATGCATGCACGTGCGCACACACACACACAGTAATTCACCTTCAGACATTCTCTCAAAAAGCAAATTCCTTCAACTCTTGAATGGTAACATTTATTTTTCTCCATCAACCATGTGTTTCTGCCTGTTTTTGTTTTAACTGTATGGTTTAGATTGTACTATCAACATTTCCTGGGGTGCCAATTAGCAAAGAAGAGCTGTTTTTACTTCATTGTGTTTTAAATCTTAATAAAACCAAGGAAGCTGAGTTTGTTTGACAGATCTTCCTGCTGAGAAATATGCCCACCAAAGATGACATGTTCAATGGGAATGTTTATTCATAGGAATCCAATTATTTCAGGAGTAAACATTTTTAATAGGCCTGCACCTTTATCCCAAACATTTGTACTGGTGTTGCTGTCTGCAGTGTTAATCACTGACATTGTGTAATCCTGTTGAGTTTTATTGTTATCGTCTGTTTTTTCCACCATGTATATATGGTGCAGTCCAGTCCAGTCCAGCTACCCTGTGCATAAACAAACAAAAGAAGAGCAATCCTAGTTTTATCACGATTGCCTGCCACCCTGACATATCATTCCACATGATGCTCTGACATCATCAGCCGCTGCATCTCATCCTAGATCTTAACTTGGCTGTTTCTGTGTTCCTAAAGTTTCACCAAGCACTTTTCTCTTCCTCCTTGTGACAAACTCAGCCAGGTGCTTAGCTGATCCTTAGTGGGCTATTGTAAAACATGCATGCGGGCCTCGTGTGCATTGTAAAATAACCAAATTACTTCAACACACATACATTTCAAGTATCGTTATGATCTTTCATAATTAGTGAGTAGGAAAAATGTTTTCCACTGCCTGCAGTGAAGCTCCATACCATTAAAAATAAGGACATGTTTTCAATATTTAGATAATTTCACTTAAGTGTTAAAGGCACTGGAGGTTGACTAGATGCATTCTTTCATGCACTCCCCACATATTTCTTCCAAATGGAGACCAGCACAAACCCGTCCCCTAAGAACAGAAACGAGGCATGGACATTTACAGTTCACAGATCTTCGTACATTTGCAAAATGTTGCACAGGCTTTTATTTTGATTCCCACCCTTCCCCCCCTTTATTCACATTAAAAGCTGGACTTTTAAAATAAGTGTGAGAACTCAAATATAGTCAGAGCCTGTTCCATTCATTGCTTTTAAATTAATATGGAACACAAATAGTGCAATCCTACCAGACCAGACCCACGCACCTCCAAAACCCAATGTCTGCAACAACGTGTTGTCAGAATCGCATCCATCTCAGATTCGAGGGAGACCTCTGAAGAAAAGGCATGGAATTATGTGTAGTACAGCTGGGGGACCTGGAAAACCCCACAAAACTCCCAGAAGTGCCTTGGCTCAGGAAACACCTCCCAATGACTCATCCAATCACAGCCTTAATCCCCAGTTTTCCTTCTTCATCACCCAAAACTCAAAAGCGAAGGTTGCAACAGAATTGGTGGAAAGACCAGATTCAACTCATGTGCACTGGAGGAGGGAGAAGACTCAGCTGTGTGACCCATCAGATGGCCAGAAAGTGGACTCTGGACCCTTTTTGCTACTTTAACAGCTCCTTAGTGTCCAGATCACTTTCTCACCTCCAGAAATCCCCAGCTCAGCTCCCATTGCGTGGCGCCTCCCACCAGTAGAAATAAAGACACAGGACACAGTAATTTAGGTTAATGGGCTAAAATTAGGCCACAACTTTATTGGTTACAGGTGATGAGCGGTATTGGCTTAGGCATTGGTCCTATCGACTATCCGGCTTCAGCCTGCTTGCCTGAAGACCGGGAAGGGTTAACACCAGCAGGGGGAGCCCTGCTGATGCACATCAACTAGGATCTCCTCCGGGGTCACTGCTTGGGGGCGTGCCTTGGGCCCTGGCCTCCATAGGCTTTGGACGCAGCCATGCCCCCCGGAATCCTTTACCGGACTACCCTTCAATATCCGGGGGAGGTGATGGCGCTCCCCCCCAATACATCTACATAACAATACCCATACCAATGCCTAACCGCCACCTGAGCAAAGCTCGCCGCCAATACCCTCAAACTTGCAACCAATCCCTAATCCCAGCCATCATATTCGCCATCCACACATCGTTTCCCGCATCAGAAAGATGTACACCATCCTCTCAGTAGAGGGCCACTTTGCGGCCAAAGAGGGAGATTCCCGGCCGCGCTTGCCTTAAATGAGGCAAGCCACACCCCCTGGGCCAGCCAATTGGCTGGCCTGGGGATGACGCAGCCAATGATTTCCCAGATCGCACGGGGCTGGGAGCCAGCCTCCGCAGGCATGTTGGGGGCGTGATGTCCACAACACCACCTCCTCCCGAGGTCAGAAGTGGCTTTCTCACTCCAGTACCAGTGCCAATACCTTTACTACTAGGTCCTGGCTTTCAGGACAGACAATCAAACAAAATGTAAAAGTAAAGGTAAAGGTACCCCTGCCCATACGGGCCAGTCTTGACAGACTCTGGGGTTGTGCGCCCATCTCACTTAAGAGGCCAGGGGCCAGCGCTGTCCGGAGACACTTCCGGGTCACGTGGCCAGCGTGACATCGCTGCTCTGGCGAGCCAGAGCCGCACACGGAAACGCCGTTTACCTTCCCGCCAGTAAGCGGTCCCTATTTATCTACTTGCACCCGGAGGTGCTTTCGAACTGCTAGGTTGGCAGGCGCTGGGACCGAGCAGCGGGAGCGCACCCCGCCGCAGGGATTCGAACCGCGACCTTTCGATCGGCAAGTCCTAGGCTCTGAGGCTTTAACCCACAGCGCCACCTGAGTCTCATCCAAAACTCCATTTCTTGCTTACTCACTTGCTATGTGATGAAAATATTTGTCATTTATATAGCAATCTTTGATTGCTTTAACCTTCTTTGTACACTTTAACCCTTACAAAATAGGTCAGTGTTGTTTTCCCTTTAGTGGCGGGGGATGGGCTGAAGTGGGAAGAATAGTGACTTGCCTCAAGTCCAGGCATGGGCAAACGTGGCCCTCCAGATGTTTTGGGACTACAATTCCCATCATCCCTAGCTAACAGGACCAGTGGTCAGGGATGATGGGGGTTGTAGTCCCAAAACATCTGGAGGGCTGAGTTTGCCTATGCCTGCTCAAGTCCCATTGTGAGTCCATGACTGGCACTTAACAGCAAGAGTGCATCAGTTGATGGCGAGCTGTGTGCAAAGGAAACACTGGCCCAGTCTGGACATATACTTGGAGATGGTTTAGTGCTATGTGAATAAGCCTGCCTGGACCTCAAGCTCAAGCACTCCTCCCTCCATTCTCGTCCTCTGATCTGTTTCATCTCTTTGCAGAAGCTGATTGTCATTTGAAAAAGAGAAAAAGTGAGCAAACCTATAATTGGAGGGATGGGGAACTATCTGAGGCAGTAGGTCTTTAAATACCAGTTGCTGGTAAGGACAAGTAAGGAGAGTGCTGTTGCACTCAGGTCCCCTGGGCATCTGGTTGGTCACCATGAAAATAGGATGCTGGACTAGATGACCTTTGACCTTGTCTAGCTTGGCTCTTACTACATGAGGGCCACACCTGTAGATCCAAAGTAGGCCTGTCTTTCACAACATCTGATTCTGACCATGAGGCTGGAGGAACATGACCCTCTTGGAAGAGGCCATGTGGGGCCTGTCTCAGAGCTCTGACTTGGTAGTGGTGCTACTGGCTCTGACTTAACTATACTTGAGGAATTTTATCTTCATGAATTCTGAAATGAGCCAGCCTGATACAAACCTCCCAGGCTAATGTGTGGATTGGAATTTTCATACTTCCTGAATGTTCTGGTGCAGTTTTGGCTACATATTATGACACGTATAAAAATGTGTATTTTGAGAGAAAGTCATTAAAAATACATATTTAAATGGAAATTCTTGTGCAGAGTTCGCTTTCTTGAAAATCAGTAATAGCAGTGGGGTGAAACAAGCTAGCAATTGAATACATGCAACAGTAATAGACTGATGTATCAATCCGAACTCTGACTTATATTCATGGAATAAATAAATGTATCTGTTTTTATTGACAAGGAGCCCTAGTGGAATTTTGTAGCCATTCTGTGTTAAGAAGTTGCACATATTAGATAACCTGCCCCATGGTCACATTTGGACTCAGTAAGTTTGCAAAAGGAGGGATTCTGGCCAGCATTCAAGATTCTGTGTTTGTGGCCACTGTGGGGAACATAGAAGGTAAGGATGAGGCATAGGATTTAATAGTGGTAATATATTTACTTTTGCTACTTTCCTAGCTTGCTAGTCAAAGTTTAGTGGTGTAATTCCTGAAAGAGAATTTTTACTTCCTGGCTTTCATTTGCTCCACAAATCAAAGTCCCCATAAACTCTGCTGTAGGATCTATTCATTCCCTGTTTTTATACCTGCAAATGTTTTTAGTTTAGCAGGCAGCTCTTGGGTGCCCCTTTTCCTTAGGATTCTCTGATAGCGATCATTCAAGGCTTTGTCTTTGCCCCTCCATTTCTACTGGGTCTATTAGGGTTTTAGAGATCAAGGACCTGCTAGATAAAGTTCTGGTCTGCAGCATAAGCAGTGAGCTTGGCAATTAAGAACGGAATAATGTCTATTTTGTATTGAAATGCTGTTTTAAATTAACCAATCACACAATCGCAGGCAGGCAGTTATATTTAATACCACAGTTATTTCTGGGTAGACAGATATAATTTGTGTACTATTCAAACAGCCTTTGAAAGACTTATGAGTTTTGATTATGTGCTGGCTTATCCTCCAAGCTCAGATTTCCAATCTTTTCTAAATACAGCAACTGTGAAATGTAATGACTGAGGCATGTTGGCATAAAACACAGATTTGTCCTAAACTTCCTGATATAATGGATATAGCCTGCTTGCCAGCTGTGTTCTCCCACTTTGTAACGTTTAGTTTGAATAAAATTTTTTTTAGAAAAAATAATAATTTGGAGCAGTTACTAGCTATATATTGATATAGTCAGTGCAATAACAAGGTGCAATAACTAAGGTTCTTTCCAGGCCCCTTCCACTTCACTGTTGCACAGTAACAGTGCAATGGAACCAAGTTCTTTTGAGATAGTTAAGAACATGTTAAATTTCTCATTGACATCAGTGGGGTTTATATGTGCTTAACTTTGGTTGGACTGTGCTATGAATGTGCAGCTATGACTCTTCTGCAAGGATTCAAAGATCTTCCCTTAAGGTTAGACTTGCAATTTCCTAGCATTCACACTACAGATGTTTTGCTGTGTTGAAATGTTGAACCTTCCCCGTTTAGTGCAGATGGTACAGATGTGATGTGCGGAGGAATGCAGTCACTCAGTTATCAGGGAGCAAGGGGTAGACCCTAATATTTAGGGAAAATCCCTATTGGGATGGAGGGAACACCACAAATAACCCAATGAAATCTGAGTGTGCTTAATGTCCACAGAATGCTGTCTGTCTGTAGTGGGCTGAGTGTGGAGGAACAGAAAACCAGGGAGTAGATGAATGGAATGGAATGGAATGGAATGGAATGGAATGGAGTCTCTGCAATCTTAAACAGGGAGCTGAGCTGGCTGATAAGATTTTGCCTCTGCCTCCAAGATGCTGCATACAGACCCAGCCTACTCTCCCCCACTTGCTTGCCCAGTCCCGTCGCTCTGTACCCAAAACATGTGGATGGCTGCGCCTGCCCTGCTCTTCGAAAGGTGGGTTAACTCGTATCTAGCTGTGCACCTTGGAGCTGTTCTATGAACTCCTGAACTGTGGAATCTGTTACCTGATCTAAGCTGCGTAGTGATTCTTGGACTAAAGCCTCCAGGAATAATTGAGCTGAGAATTTGAGTCCAGGTGATTTGAGTGAAATCAAGTGATACAGACAGCACTCTGAGAAGCAAAGATCCACAGAGCACCCCCTCTGATTTTGTTAAAAAGTAGACATGTTGGGTGACTGCTGCTGACAGGGTACAGTCATTTGGGGTTCCCAGGCTGTAGAGCCGCGGACCTGCGACTCCTCACCTGACCCTAGCAGCTCACTCTTGGTTGTGACCCTTTAAAAATGTGGGAAAACATTTTGGAGACTGAACCTACCCAAAGCAATATAAAGTGAAACTGATAAGTGGCGTCTGTGGACTTTGCTTGAAACTTTAACTGGTTCTCACATGCATCAAACCTGGCTTGATTTCTTTGTTTGATTATGATACACTTGATGATAAGCAGTTGAGTGTGTGATGTTACCATTGAAGAACATGGCAAAATCTGAGGTGAAATTCACATTTTATCTGTGGTAGTATACTGTGACGGTCAGTTTATTTGCGTTAGGGATTAATGGATTTTCCTTGTTCTCTGTCTTTATTATTCAGTGGGCGTGCTCTGCCTTCTAACTAAACTCTGGTTTAAGTAGGGTGATGTCTAAAATTAATTCTGGGACTGAAGCGTGTATAATTTGCCAAAATGTTCCACCCTCCAGTGTTAACAATGAACATTAAAAAAAATGAGTTCTGTTTTGTTGATAATGCATTGTAGAATACCGTACAAAAAGTATCTTAATCCTTGGGAGAACAGAGGGGAGCCGCAGCCCTGGGACTTTTTTCAGAGCAGGACTGATGATGCCGTTTGCCAGAACACTAGTGGAATTAATGAAACTGCCTTCCTCTGGTAAGTAAACCAGGTGATGAGGAGGCATTTATATTTGTTTGTGACTGATTAGCCTAGAGAAAACTGGTGAATGAGGAAAATAGCAAGGTGGAGGCTTGCTGCTTTGCCTCCTTTTCTGTAGCAAAATGAGCTGTTTAAATGCTGACACTTCTTCATAGGACTGTTTGCATTTCAGCTGGCCAAAGATCTTTTGTTAAAGTTCAGTGTGTTTTACGAGTTGAACCTATGCAGTCGGAAGGACACACAACAAAGTTTAATGGAATTTACTCAAGAAGCTCTGAACAGGATTATGGTCATGCTGATCCTAATAAATTGGGTATGATGCTAACTATTGCAGCACTTTGGGGGGGGGTAGTTTATAATAATGGATCAACACAGCTGCCTATGTTTTTGGACTCTCCTTAGGGACATGGAAAAGGGGGCCGTGATGAGCTTCTGCATTTCAACATTTGCCACAACTGTAAATGTCACATCACATCAATATGGCTTTTTTCATGATTCTTTTTTTTTTAAATCAGTAGAGATATACTACACACCAGTAATGAGTGGGGAATTTTCTTCAGAATAAACTGAAGAATACAAAAGTTGCTGCAGTAACCTGCAATCAACAGCACCCTATAGAAAATTCAGAAAGAAAGAAAAAATAAAACAGAGGATTCCTACTACATTGGTTCCACCAGTTAACCAATTAACCAATTAGGACCAGTTAACTTGGAACACCAAAATCTTTTTTGGAAGTACAAGTGGAGCCAACAACAAAATTTTGCAGTGTGGAATGCACCCTCTTCAGGATTCCAGTCCCTTCCCGAGTTTCCCCTTCCCAACTTCTGCAAAACCTGGGGCTTCCTCAAGGCTTCTGATGCCTGCATGGGTGGTGCAGTTTTGACTACAAAAGCAATGGCGCTCTTAGCTCGAACTTCAGAAATAGAAGAAATGATGTAAATTAACAGATTTATGTGCTCTAATGCACTCGTTTAGAATATATAGCAGGTAGAATGCATTTTCCTTTCTTTGTGCTCCCAAGGTTTAAAAAAACTGTAGATGATTCCCACAAATGCAGATGGCAACATTTATATTCCTGAGCAGCCCATCTCCATGTCATTTTGGTTCCAGAATTCAGCCTGCAACACCCTTCCACTGGACAATCTCTTTGGCTCTCCAGGTGTCCCCACATGCTGTTGAAATGAATGTAGTGTAGATTCTCCAATTGACAATACCACAACTCATGATGGATCCCTTGAGGAAGATTAGAGCATATCCTTTCACAGTAATATCTCACAAGGTGGATGAAGATTTTTCTGTTTATCTGTGTTCAGCTCACATACCTACAGGATCGCTTTGGAATGCACTCCCTGGTATTAAAAGGCAGAGTATATATTTTTACCTTATGCATTTGGTACATTAAGTACAATGTAGGAGTAATCTGAATTTCACAGGACATTTATAGGGACCTAAAGTGGGAATGTGAAATAGAGACACGTTTAGACTGTGCAAAGGATGTCTGAAAGGGCAATGACTGTAGACAGGAAAAGGGAACTGTGCAGAGAAATTAAAAATGGTATTAAAAGTGACAATGGTCAACTGACCTTTTTAATGTCTGCATTTAATTTGTGTAGCAGTTTGGCATATTCTTAGCTAAAACCAGCTATCGCAGAACAGAAAGTCTTACCCATATTATTATATTGGTTGATTTAAAAAAAGACGCCAGAACACATAGGCAGAGCTGCACTGTTTTTTTTTTTTTGAAAGAAGGGAAGTTTCTTGAAGCTGCCTTGTGGATACCTCCTATAGCGCTTTTAGAACTCTTGTATTCCACTTGATCTTTATCAATTTGGGAAGTGTGCTGGCTCTTATGGATGCTGAAGGTAAGAAGGTAAAATTAAATGCAGCCTGGGATAGGGCCACTCTTTCCAACAAGAAAAAAGAATTGGCTTTGGACAAAACCAACTTCATTTTCTTTAAGGGGTTACATTTGAGAATTTACACATAGTGCACACCTTCAATAAAGGAATTTTGGCTATTCCCAGTTGCCCATAACTAATAATTGCCATACTATAACAGGAAGATAAGCATATTTAGATCCCAAGTGATTGTTTGCTCTGGTTCGCCAGAAGCGGCTTAGTCATGCTGGCCACATGACCCGGAAGCTGTACATCGGCTCCCTCAGCCAATAAAGTGAGATGAGCGCCGCAACCCCAGAGTCGTTCACTGGTCAGGGGTCCCTTTACCTTTAAGTGTAGGAGAAGGGATGAAGAGAGAGAACTGAGGCTGTCACAGAGCCTAGAACAGGGGTGCAGAAGTTGTGGCCTTCCAGCTGTTTTTTTACTCTAGCTCCAATCAGTCTCAGGCTGCATGGCCTATGGTCAGGGGTGCTCTAGATGACCACAGGTTCCTCGTTCCTGGCCTAAAACTATCTTTAGGTAGAGAGGAAATACCATTGTCAGGGCAATGGTATTCCAGCCTGATCATTCAGCCCCAAATGCAAACAGAAAGACTAGCCTTGTCTGGGGCAAGGGTAGGGGGCAGAGAGCTGAGGTTCTTGGCCTTGACCTTCCTCAGATCTTGTAGCCACAACCTCTGAGGCCTTTAGCTGAAGCTCCCCCTCCTCAAGCAGTTCCATAAGTAGCCTATACTGTATAGGTAACAATTGAGTTTCAACTTTACTGGATTGCCCCATCCCCTTGAACTTTCTACCATCTGTTGTAGAGTGAATATGGGATGCTAGCTTGGTAGCCAATTGCCTGCTACCCCACACAAGGACTATTTCCCATGTGGGGTTATTTTCAGGAAAGAATACTGAACGTATAGTTATATTTAAAATACACCTCCCCCAGAAATGCAAATGGGACAAAGCTACCTTTTCATTAAAGACATTTAAAAGTTTTACTCTAAAGAGATCAGGCAGATTCATGGAATAGAGCAAAACCAAGTCCACATAATATGGCTGTGAGCTAAGAGTAAACCACACGTTGGTGCCAAGTAAGTGTTGGAAATTTTTCTCCTCTGCTGACAGTACCCTCATTACTGATTGTGCAAAGTAATTTATCAGACATTTCTTAAAATAAACCATTCGTTTATGCTAATAGGACTTGGCAGGGGGGAAAAATTGGCAGGACTTGAAGTTCATGGTGTTTTGGCTTTTGCAAACAAAAACTACAATAGTTCTGAGCATTTTGAGGAAACCGTTACCAGAGGCACGCATGCAGTTGAGTAAAGCGACGACTAATTGTGTAATTTTGAAATGGGAGGATGGGATATAATTCGTCTGATAAGTTGACATGACAAATCACTTGCCAGAAAGTTGGGGTGGATTTCGCCTTTCTGCACTCTGCACTTATTCAGCTTTAGGTATGAATAATTCAACTCTTAACATCTGCCCCATGATTCTTACCTATTTTTTTTTTGTATCTAATTTTGAATATCTCATTGAACTTGGTTTCCTCCCCCCCTCTCTCTCATACACACACACACACACACACACACACAGACTGCATGCTTTGGACTTGATTATGTCAACATTTACACATGAGAACGAACTCTCAGGGTGTTCAGTGGAATCTTACATGTTACTCTTATAGAATAGTTCTATGCAGAATGACACATACCAAAATCACTGTTTGTTTTGTCTGTTTTTATCACTTCTAACCAAATGTTTCCCACTAAAAATGTAATGGTTTTCCACAAAGAAACCATCTGAAAATAAACCAGCAAAAAACCTGGACTTTGGATATACTGTCCTGTTTCTCCCCACCCTTGAGAGAAACTATCTAAAATAGGCAGATTTGTCCATCCCTAGAAGGAGCCAAAGTTAAAACAAATACCTGCCTCTGGGTGGCCAGGTAGGTGATGGAGCCTCCTAAGAGCTTGGGATATGGTCACTCTCAGTGGATACAGACCCTGATGCCAGACCCCAGTGTCTACGAAAGATTAATTTTAAAATCCTTTATGTGAAAATCCCAGTGCAGTGCCATTTCAGAAAATCATATGCGGAGAGTCATTCTTTGGATCTGCTCTTGGATGTATTTAAGATTTAAATTGCTAAAAGGCAGCTTATTTTAAGATCACTTGTTGTGGTTACTTTTTATATAAATAGCCAGAAATGGAGGTATGCTTGAAGAAGAACAACATGTGGTTCCCTTCTCTCCCCCTCCCGCTTTTATGGCACCTCTGATGCAGTTTTTGAAAACATTTCCCCCCCTGAGTGTATTAAAAAAGAATCCTAATCTGTTTATGATTCTGTGTGGCAGTGGTTTGTTGTTGTTTTTTAGTAGTTCTCTCCTTCCTGCAAAGAATGTTTTTGAATGGCCTTGACATCTAGAAAATTACTGTTCTTCATTTTCCTCCAGCTGTAAACAATATGAGGGGTTTTTTTTAAAAAAACACCCTGTGTTATTTACTGGTCAAATAACATTAGAAATGATGAGAGCTTTTATATATATAAAAAGAGAGAGTAGAGAAAAAATTTTCTCATTTGTTCCAGCTGTAACTTGACTGTTCACAAATTATGGAGTGAATACTTATATAAAAGGCAGAAACCAAATTGTGTGTGTGTGTGTGTGTGTGTGTGTGTGTGTGTGTGTGTGTTAAAAAAAAGGTCTAAGAGCTGGATCATGTGTTCTGTTCTCAAAAGCTAGCAGGGGGAAAGTTCCAGGAATACGGGTGCATTCAGACACGGGGAATATTGCGTTAGTTTTCCTGATTGCAATGCTAGCGCCTCTGCTCCTTTCAAACTGCAATACCTATTTCATTATGGAAATTTGACTTTTTGACTGATATACTGGCAGGTTGCCCTAAATTACATTTCCACTAGCTGGCATGGTGTGACACAACAACAAATGCCATTGGACCACATTGCTACTCCCTGTTCGCCCATGAAAACAGCAGGAAAGAACTGTGTGCTGGTATGACCATCCGAAATGACACTGCTTTAATCCTGTGATTTTCCAGGTTAATGAGGCAGATTATTTTCTGAAATCAAATAACATAGATATGAGCCTTAAACATGCAGTATATTCTACTGATTTTCCAGGTGTGGCTTTTATGTCATGTGGAAGCTCAAGGATAAGGTAGACATTAACAGTCAGGGAGCTGTCATGGAAATCGAATAAACTGCCATGTGAATGTGGTCTAACTTCCACTTGCCCCCTGATTTCTAGCCATGGGTCCGAGAGGGGTTTTGTTTGGCCCATGCGTTCCTCAGGAAAACCTGCTCTTTACTGTTGCATCAGAACAAACATCAATCTGTATAAAACCCAGTTGATGTTTGTTCCAATTCACCGGTAAACAGTGGGTTTCCCTGGGGGAAAGTAGACAAGCAAGTGGAAGTATGACAAAACTCTGTGAAGGGGGTTGTTCATTCTCATGTGGAGGCTCAGGAGGGAGTGTCAAGGGCTCTTGGTTTTGGCTCAGCACCTTCAAGGTCCACGTGGGGACCAGCCTGGTGTGTAGAGATGGACACACACACCCCAGTCTTAAATAGGCAGGTTCACATTGAATCCCAAATTGAACTGAATTTCTCAATCCTACTGTTATGGCCTCTGCATGCTCAAGCATCACACCCCACTTCAGGCAGAGAAGGGAACAGGCCTATTGATGACACGAGACCCTGAGATTGGCAGGTGGAGTAACGTCTCTGGATCAGTCAAGTCTGCTCTAAATACTGGGAGTCTGGCTTTCTGTTTTGCCTGGTCAGTGGAGCAGTATTTTCTGAATGCTCCAGATCTTCAGGCTCCAGATCTTTCATTTACTGCACTTATATGCCACCCTTCATAATATTTTTTATGATCCATGATATATTTCTTTAAATATTTATGGACTGCACTGTCATAAAAATACATCAAGGTCAATAGCCCTCGGTCTCCCAGATTTTTCTTCTTGTATGGGGAGGCCTTGGAATTGCCATCATTAGCTATGTTGGGGGCGTGGCGTTCCATGGACCTCAGGGGCAGCAGGGCATGTTCAGCCCAACTAAAAATCAGACCAGGCTTGATTTGCTTAAGGTGACAAAAGAAATCTGCAGGAGAAATAGAAATAGGAACCAGATCTCCACCATCCAGCCATTCCCTGACTCTAATTTCAAGTTGATGTAATTAGAAGAGTTTCCAATGAATCTCTTATAAACATTTCATTTTTTTACCCTTCTTTGGCTGCATTAAAATGCATTTCCTCAAGAATGTCCAATACACAAGAAAGGCAATTCTCTTCTGATATATGAAACTCCTCTCTAGTAATAAGATATTTGGGGTATTTGAGAAGAGAGGAAATTGCTAAGGATTAGCTTTATAGCACTTGAACATGTCTCTGAAATGCTACTCTGTAAGTCAATAAATAAATAAACAGAAAGAGAAAAACCCCAATGGGATTACGGAGTTCTGTATCCTGTAGTTTATTAAATTTGTCAGCTAAAGCAGTGAGGGATTAAGGCAGTGTATTTAATAATCTAAGGAAATCCTTGCACGAAGCACCTATCACTGGTCTTCATCTCAAAACATGCATTGGTGGAAGTATATGGTAGGAAATGAAAACAATAGACCTGCACTAGGAAGTCATCAGCTTAGTATGCTTGCTCAAAGTACTAAACCCTTGGATATTGCTTACTTTAATGTCAACAGTTTTGGATGACACTTCCTTGGATGAGAAGAGTCTCCTGCTGCCTGCATATGGCTATTGCTTGTGGGGCAATGGAAGCAACTTCTCTCCAACTTTCCCTGTGGCAAAAGTGCTCATCCAGCACCAGCAGCTTGATCCCTGTGTAAGCGTAGTCAAAGAGGCAAAGCGGCTGATGAGGAGAAAAGCACCTCTTTGCTACCCTTCCTTAATTGTAACCACTCTCACAAGTCAATGGAGGCCTGACATTGACTAAACCAAATTGCAGCTTTTGATCGAGACCATTTCGTTGGTAATACCAGTTGAACATCTCTCATTTCTTACACAACGATCCCATGTTTGATCAGTTTCATGTAACTGCTTCATTGGAAAAAGCTAAGCATGTGATTTACTCTGCTTTTAATGCTCTCTCAAGTCCATGCCCAGTGTGTTATTTAAAAGCAAGCTTCTTTCTATGGACCTCTTACCCAACAAATTATTGCAAGCCATAGTTTTGCCTGACAGCAGCTGGGACTGTGCCAACACAAGGGCATTCCAGCATACATGAGTTGCTCTTTCCGTGTGTCCATTTCTACATGCATCTCCATCCACACATGAACGCTTTCCATTTTATGCCTCTGAAATCTTCCTTGATGTTTCCCATCCACACTAGTGGACAGTGCTTGGTGGAATAGATCTGTGCATTTGTTGCTCCTTCTCTCAGTTAATATTTCCCCGTCCTCCATAAGTCCCAGAAAACATTGTGGGAATGTCTCTAGGTATGAGTTTAGTTGTGTGTGCTTCTCTCTCCTCCCCCTCTCACACCGTATATGAAATACAATTTTCTGATGTAACAGATTTACACAAAGGTATATCACTCCAAGCCAGGAAACCTGAGGAATGCTGTGGGCACACACACAGGTATTTTTGTGCCTTGAGCAGGCACACTTTCAAATGTATATAGGTATGTTTTGCTATATACCCAATTTGCACAAAAGAGCACTAAAAATGTGTGTGTGTGTGTGTGTGTGTGTGTGTGTGTGTTGCTCCACCTGTGCAGGTAGACCCCACATTTTAGAAATACAGATTTTCAATTATATCAGATTTTCACAATAAAAAACGGGTCACTCCAAACCAGGAAAGGATTTGCAGTCGCTGTTGTTTCTTTCTTCCCCTTCTCCTTTCTTACCTCCTGTTCCTCCAAGGGCAAAAAATATTTTTATTTTTAATACAGCTGGGGTTTTTTTGCAAGCACAGTTCTGCACAAAAGAGCTGTTGTAAAAATAAAAAAATACTACAAAGCCTCTCCTACTCCCAGGAGGGAAGGGGTTGTGAGTGGGAGAAGATTCCTGCGTCATGTGTTCCGCCCCCTGCTTCAACTCCAGGGCTGGCGCCACGCCCCTCCCCAATTGGGCACCCAATAGGGAAGCTCAACAGGGGCGTGGCTTGCTGCTCAAATGCAGCCGCGCCAGCCATCCCCACCATTGCACACACATTTTCTTCGAGTCACCCACCCTCCACTCCCTATAGATTAGCTGTTCCTGAGACTTTGCTATGGACCTCTGGTTGGTTGCCCTGTTTAACCAGGGGGCCTGGTAGGAGTTTTTTCCAATTGGCTAAATTGGCCCGGCCTCTTGGTTTTTTTCCACCTACCTCGTAGCAGCCGTCACAACTTTTGTGGTATTTGGCGGTTAGGCATTGGAATGTGTTGTTGGTGTTTCGGGGGGCAAGGTGTGGCCATCGCCTTCCCCGACAATTTTGGGTATTCCGCTAAAGGAATCCGGCGGTCATGGATCCTGTCCAATGCCCGTGTGGCGGGGGGCCATGGCACGACCCTCAGTGACATCAGGAAGAGAGCCTATAGTTGGATTAGCATCAACAGGATTCCCCTACTGGTGGTTAACCCCTCCTCAGACTCACCCCTCTACGAGTGGGTGGAGTCTAATGTTCCGTGGTCCAATGCCTAAGCCAATACCTTCTCACATGCTGTAATCAATAAAGTTGTGGCCTTTACCTTACCCATTAACCTTACATTCTGTGTCCACGTGTCTTTATTCCCCAAGCGGTGATCGGGTCCTCAAATCCCAAACTTGCCTTCATCAGCAATTGGTGGAAAAGAGTGGGCTCCATCATTTCCTTTGGGAAAGGAAACAAATAGGAAGCAGGGAGTGTGGTGATAGATGGTACCCAGTGAAACATCACCACACATGTATAAATGTCTGCCCATATAATTATAATAATAATAATAATAATTTTTTATTTATACCCAGCCAAGGCCGGGCTCAGAGCGGCTTACAAGCAATAATAAAAACAAGTTGAATGATTACAACTTAAAAACAAAATTAAAATACGTATATGGGCGCATCAGTGCTGCCACAGTCAGATTACATGTAATTTTATACTGAATTTTCTTCCCTTACTAGATTATCTGCTGGTGGGGAAGATCCAAATTTAGTGTGTTGGGGTGGGGGAGCATGGGCTGCCACTTGGATAAGAAGGATGTCATGTGAGGCATAAAAAAAATACGAGACACAAGCAGCTTCAAATTAAACTCCAGGGTGGATGAGCCCTAGGTCAGTCCGTTTGGCAGAGCTCCATTGGGATTGCCTTTTCTGCATGAAACAGTTTTTTAATTTAGTGAAGTATCATATGCTATTATTTTCTGAGCCAAAAGTGCAACCTTCATTTTCAGAGACAATGGGCCAGAATTTTGATGTAACACTAAACCTCAGTTGTAGCATAGTTAGGTTTATGAGAATAAGCTTCATCCTCCCTGGAGATCATGCGCTGCATCTCCCTCTTCTCCTTCAGTGCATTTGGAAGTTTTTGCTTCTATTTCTGAATAACTCCATTTTTCTAGGCTGTCCAGACTTGGAAAGATATACTATGGTTAATTTAACTATGGTTAGTGGAAGCAGGCCAACTGCACACCATGGTCTATGAAGTTGGCTTTGTTTTTGGTAACCATAGTTAAGCTCAACTAACTAAAGTTTAGTTAAGCTAAACAGCAGTTAATCTCAAATGAAAGTGGAAGCTGCCGATTTCATTCTGGCCCTGCTGGGGCAAAAGAGTGCAACCCAGTGTGAAGTTTGGCTCATTGTTGTATTGCTGAACCATGGTTCAGTGCAAGATCCAAGCCAGGTCAATGTTCGTTTGGTTACTAGATTTTGGGGCTCTTATGTCCTGCTTGTGAACTTCTTTTAGCAGTTGGTTAGCTGTTTGCAGTAGACAAAAGGTTGTGTGAAGTGGGTCATTGTTCTGCCCAACATGGCCATTCTTTTGCACATGTGATAATTCCTTTATTAAGCCAAATGAATGTTCCTTGCATAATTGCACACGCTGATCAAGCTAGAAAATACAGCAATTAATAACATTACTTTTAGGACAGGTGTTTCTCACTATTCTTACATCTTTGTACTCAAGTGAAATAACACAATTCCCTTCACTATTATAGGAATGTACTAAATAGCATGAAAACAATTTCCATAGGTGTGAAAATATCAGAGTCTCATTATAGCCATTCAAAACATTTTTTAAAAAATGTTTCCCATTTCTTGATCCAGATCAGCTTTTATTTTTGTGGGTGGTCAACCTTCAGAGTATCTACACAAAAGCATGCTTTAGAAATTAAACTGGCATTGCATCTTCCAGATTGAATTCAGAGTGTTCTGACACTTTTAAGGGTCACCAGTTTTTAACTGAGCCTGCTCATGCTTGCTTTAAAGCATGTGAACTGTAAAGTACAGTATGTGTACTAAAGTTATAGATAGGTCCACCCTGCAGAGATCTCTTTAGGCCACAAAGAAGAGTGAACAAAGGAGGAGAGAATTTCTCTGCCTAAAATATTGATGTTCTCCTTGGCTTTTCAGATTAAATGCGCCGTGTATAATTGACAGGTCACAAAAAGTGCTGTGTTGTGGTGATGGTGTGGTGGTGCGGCAGACTTCGTATCAAGTTTGGCCACCTGATAATTGTAGAAATACTGCTTATCATCATCATCATCACCACAAAAGCAAAAACATGATATGTAATACAGTAGAAACATCAGCCTCAGTGCAGATAACCTTAGGCACACCCAGTGTAATGTGTATTTTGGCTTTCAAACTGTCCCTCTGTGTCCCATGGAGACTGCTTTACATCTTTTAAATCATCTCCATTTCCTGCCATTTCACCACTCAGAACTGTTGCCTTTCACTTCTTTAGCCTGAAGTGAGTTTTGGGTTAGCTCTTTAATTCCACCCATGAACTGAGTACTGATTATGTCATTCAATTGCCGCTTCTCAGAAACCACAGTAAGCAGGAACAGCATGATAAGCCTTCTCTTTTTTATTTAAAAAATATTACAGGACAAAGCTGCAGGAATAGAACTACAATGCTACAGAATAGAACTGAACACTCCAGGTAGATCTAAACGCTTTTTATATATCATAGCAACCAATCCTAATAGCAGCATTTTTCTGAAAGAAACGGCAGTGTGCATTTCGCTAGGGGAAAATAACAGCTGGTTTAAAAATTAATTTTCAAATGAATATAATCTGCAACAGGTACATATATATGAGGTGAAGTAATTCTTGGCATTCTTTGATTGATACAGTATCTGAAAACTGGGGAAGTGGGTTGTATTTGAATCCAGGAATGTCACCCCAAGTATTTTATTTTATGATATTTTCCTCTGCAAGTGGATGAACAAGCATTACAAACATGCCCTCCACCTGTAAGATCCCATTATATGGCAGGTAACCAGGGAATAGCCAGTGCGTTAAAATGAAACCTGCACATTGAATCTGGCGGAAGACAGCTGGTGTAGAAATCAGCACAAGAATCAGAGCAATCTGCAAAAGGCATCTGAGTTCACATTAAACATTGCTCTGTGCTTGCTGAGTTAGAAGGGTGGCTCTGAACTTTGCACGCTTTTGTAGAGGTGAGACCTGCTTTTCATTTCCCTCCTCCTCCTCCCATCTGCTTAAGGTCTTGGCTTTCTGCAAGCAGGCAGCCATGTTCCAATTCAACGAAAAGGGTTAATAGAGAAGAGAGTGTTTGTGTCCTTTGAGTTTTATTGTTTCACGGTACCATTTACACATTTTATTAGGCTGAAAAGTGTCACAAGCCTAGCCCTGGAGAGGCTGAACCTGTGGAACAGTTTCAGGGAAGCAGGTCTGGAGCTTATGGCAAGAACAGGAAACTCAGGGGGCAGGGAGCTTGCATCCATTCAAAAGCAGGGAATGTGGAAACAGGAAACTAAGGTGGTCAGAGACAAGGCCCTTCAGAACCCTGGACAGGTCCTAGGGACCATGCAGCTTGTTCCAGTGAGTGCTTGGTGTTCGCTGAGCCCTTATATACTCCCAGGGCCTGACTACACCTCTTAGATTTTGCCTCCTTGATTCCTTTGGCTTGGAGCCTGACACTTCTCTTCTGTTTCTTGCTGGGGTGCATTGCCTGTGGTAGCAAATGGGCTCAAATGTTCATGGGTACTTTTGGGGAAAGGTGTTGGCTTCCCTCTGGTATCTTTTGCAGGGGCTACAGTCTCTAAGGATTCAAAATTGAGGGTGTGTGATTCAGTAAGTTCCAGGTTACTGGCAGAGGCTCATTGTCAAGACCCTGTAGTAGCGTGTCTGGGGTCTCTTCTGCCAGCCCTCCTGAGCTTTGTGCTAGCAAGCTCCCTCCTGAATAGGTCACTGCAGGCACTCCAAGTCATGGCATCATCACAGCTAAATCATTAAAAGTGTCTTCAATATGGGATGCCCCAGTGACTTTTGAGGTGTGAGACTGTTGGTGGGACCCTTTTATCAGTGAAGAGTGGATAGCATGGGATGTGCAAGCTGTGGCTGCATCCTGGAGTCTGTGCATCCTGCTGTGATGATTCATCCAAGCAGACCAAGCCACATGGCACATACAAAAATTCAGCATCTGTTTCTTTCAAATGAGGTCAATAACAAGCACAGATGAATGTGTGGAACAGGGAACAAGAGCACTCCATGTTGCAACAATTTCTTACATATCTGACTTGTATTATCTAATACTGAATCGAGAAAGAATATATATGTAGACAATGTTCTCCATACACTTGTACATGTTTTAAACCTTGGGCAAAACAGGTGTTATATCCAGAGTTTATATTAAGAGATATCTTAAGAGATATGCCTCATCTGACACAGAATCATGGAAGAGTTGCAAGGGACCATGAGGACCATCAGGTTTAGCCTCTACAATGCAGGGATCTTTTGCCCAACATGGTGTTTGAACCCACTATCCTGATGTTAAGAGTCTCATGCTCTACCAACTGAGCTATCCTTTGAAAGGAAGTTACTGATCTTCAGTCTAATGCTTTCTCAGTTGAGCTATTTGGCCATATGTTAACTGTGAACTATACAGAAATTTATTATAGATGGAGAGACACGTTTCAAGAGACAGAGCATTGCCAGAAAGAATGGCACACACTCTGTGTAGTGCTCTGGCCTTGATTGTTTTCCATGTGCCTGGGACAAGGTCAGCTGGGGAGAGCTGAGTGGAGGACATTTGCAGTGATCTTGGGTAAGGAGAGGGGTGGTGAGAGAGGAAGGGTAAGCCAGGTGAGGGGGCCATGACTCAAACAATTGATGGTTGTGCCATGTGCCAGCCTCTAAGCAGAGGAAATGTGATAGTTCTGTCAGCCAGCCTTCAGGTCTGTCGATGCAACCACTGAATGCTAGGTTAGTGCTGAGAGTGATTTGTCACTTCTACAGAGGTGGAGAACCTATTAGCATGGTCTGTCCTCAGGGGCTGATGAATTCAGGTGGCTCTGGGGGAGTTTCCGGCTAATTTGACCCGTGGTCCTATTAAAAACCTAGTTAATCTGTGCAATACATGGATGGTCCAGGTTGGTGACATGCTCGCCCCGGACATCCTCTCCCATTTGATAGAGCTTAACTGGCTTATTCCCCTTCATGGATCACTGCCTTGCCGTGGCGAACGGGCTTGAAGAACTCAGAGAAGCTATGAACTATGCCGAGCAGGGCACCCAAGATGAACAGGTCATAGTGGAGAGTTTTGACCAAACATGATCCACCTGGAGGAGGAACCGGCAAGCCACTCCAGTATCCCTGCCAAGAAAACTCCATGGACAAAGACAACAGGCATATAAAAGTTATGACGCTGGAAGATGAGCCCCTCAGGTCGGAAGGCGTCCAACATGCTACTGGAGAAGAGCGGAGGACAAGTACAAGTAGACCCAGAGCTGATGAAGCGGCTGGGCTAAAGCCGAAAGGACGCTCAGTTGCGGATATGCCTGGAAGCGAAAGGAAAGTCCAATGCTGTAAAGAAAAATATTGCATAGGAACCTGGAATGTAAGAACCATGAACCTGGGTAAGTTGGAGGTGGTCAAAAATGAGATGGCAAGAATAAATATTGACATCCTGGGCATCAGTGAACTAAAATGGACGGGAATGGGCAAATTCAGTTCGGATGACCATCATATCTACTACTGTGGGCAAGAAACCCGCAAAAGAAATGGAGTGGCCCTCATAGTCAACAAAAGAGTGGCAAAAGCTGTACTGGGATGCAATCTCAAAAATGATAGAATGATCTCAATACGAATCCAAGGCAGACCTTTTAACATTACAGTAATCCAAGTTTATGCACCAACTACTGGTGCTGAAGAAACTGAAATTGACCAATTCTATGAAGACTTACAACACCTTATTGAAGTGACACCAAAGAAGGATGTTCTTCTCATTATAGGGGATTGGAATGCTAAAGTAGGGAATCAAGAGATAAAAGGAACTGGCAAGTTTGGCCTTGGAGAGCAAAATGAAGCAGGGCAAAAGCTAATAGAGTTCTGTCAAGAGAACAAGCTGGTCATCACAAACACGCTTTTCCAACAACACAAGAGACAACTCTACACGTGGACATCACCAGATGGGCAGCATCGAAATCAGATTGATTATATTCTCTGCAGCCAAAGATGGAGAAGCTCTATACAGTCAGCAAAAACAAGACCTGGAGCCGACTGTGGCTCAGATCATCAGCTTCTTATAGCAAAATTCAAGCTTAAACTGAAGAAAGTAGGAAAAACCACTGGGCCAGTAAGATACAATCTAAATCAAATCCCTTATGAATACACATTGGAAGTGAGGAACAGGTTTAAGGATTTAGATTTGCTGGACAGAGTGCCTGAAGAACTATGGATGGAGGCTCGCAACATTATAGAGGAGGCAACAACGAAGACCATCCCAATTAAAAGGAAATGCAAGAAAGCGAAGTGGCTGTCCAATGAGGCCTTACAAATAGCGGGGGAAAGAAGGCAAGCAAAATGCGAGGGAGATAGAGAAAGATACAGGAAATTGAATGCAGATTTCCAAAAAATAGCAAGGCCTTCTTAAACGAGCAATGCAAAGAAATAGAGGAAAACAACAGAATGGGAAGAACCAGAGATCTGTTCAAGAGAATTGGAGATATGAAAGGAACATTTCGTTCAAAGATTTCCATAATAAAGGACAAAAGTGGAAAGGACCTAACAGAAGCAGAAGACATCAAGAAGAGGTGGCAAGAATACACAGAGGAATTATACCAGAAAGATATGGATGTCTCGTACACCCCAGGTAGTGTGGTTGCTGACCTTGAGCCAGACATCCTGGAGAGTGAAGTCAAATGGGCCTTAGAAAGCACTGCAAATAACAAGGCCAGTGGAAGTGATGGTATTCCAGCTGAACTATTTAAAATTTTAAAAGATGATGCTGTTAAGGTGCTACACTCAATATGCCAGCAAGTTTGGAAAACTCAGCAGTGGCCAGAGGACTGGAGAAGATCAGCCTACATCCCAATCCCAAAGAAGGGCAGTGCTAAAGAATGCTCCAACTACCGCACAATTGCACTCATTTCACATGCTAGCAAGGTTGTGCTTAAAATTCTATAAGGAAGGCTCAAGCAGTATGTGGACCAAGAACTTCCAGAAGTGCAAGCTGGATTTAGAAGAGGCAGAGGAACCAGAGACCAAATTGCAAACATGCGCTGGATTATGGAGAAAGCTAGAGAGTTCCAGAAAGACATCTACTTCTGCTTCATTGACTATGCAAAAGCCTTTGACTGTGTTGACCACAACAAACTATGGCAAGTTCTTAAAGAAATGGGAGTGCCTGATCACCTCATCTGTCTCCTGAGAAATCTCTATGTGGGACAAGAAGCTACAGTTAGAACTGGATATGGAACAACTGATTGGTTCAAAATTGGGAAAGGAATACGACAAGGCTGTATTTTGTCTCCCTGCTTATTTAACTTATATGCAGAATTCATCATGCGAAAGGCTGGGCTGGGTGAATCCCTAGCCGGAATTAAGATTGCTGGAAGAAATATCAACAACCTCAGATATGCAGATGATACAACCTTGATGGCAGAAAGTGAGGCGGAATTAAAGAACCTTTTATTGAGGGTGAAAGAGAAGAGCGCAAAATATGGTCTGAAGCTCAACATCAAAAAAACCGAAGATCATGGCCACTGGTCCCATCACCTCCTGGCAAATAGAAGGGGAAGAAATTGAGGCAGTGAGAGATTTTGCTTTCTTGGGCTCCATGATCACTGCAGATGGTGACAGCAGCCATGAAATTAAAAGACGCCTGCTTCTTGGGAGGAAAGCAATGACAAACCTAGAGATGTTGGGAAAGATGGAGGGCACAAGGAGAAGGGGACGACAGAGGATGAGATGGTTGGATAGTGTCTTCAAAGCTACGAACATGAGTCTGACCAAACTGCGGGAGGCAGTGGAAGACAGAAGTGCCTGGCGTGCTCTGGTCCATGGGGTCACGAAGAGTCAGACACGACTAAACGACTAAATAACAACAACTGGCTTCTTGGCATACAGCAGAGCTGAAGACAGTGAAACCACCTGGGAGACGCAAATGAAGAAAAACTCCAGACAAATGCAACCAGCACAAGTAAGTGTTCATTAGTGAGCCTACTCAGTGGCAGTGAAGACAACAAAGAAGTACTTTTGATATATCCTCACTATGCCACCCAGCAGAACGTTTCTACATTTAAAGAGCAATCCAAACCACTAGTCCACCTTGCTGCAGGGGGGCTTGGAGGTGTTTGTCTGCTCAGTCTTTCCTTGAAATCCTGTCCTCCAGTGGCAAGAGAGCTGTACTACCAAAATGCTTGTTTACAAAGCTATTGTACTACCAACCTTTTTATATGCTTGTGAAACACCAAAATGCTTGTTTACAAAGCTATTGCACTACCAACCTACTATACTTCCCGCTCCTCCCCGGCTCGGGTGGCGAACCTATTTGGGCTCGTCCGCGAAAACTGATGGATCCTGATAGATTCCGACAAGCCTTGCGGAACCCTGCTCCTCCTGGTGACTCATTAGATGACCTTGTTGAGGAATGGAATAACCGGCTCTTGGCAGCCATTGATGAGATCGCGCCTAAGTGCCCTCTGCGACCCCGTCAAAACCGGGCCCCTTGGTTTACTGAGGAGCTCCGAAAAATGAAGCGGGATCTCAGACGGCTAGAGCGAGTATGCCGACAGACTCGTGACGGAGCCTCAAGAACATCTTATAGGATGCTTATGAAAGCCTATGAGATGGCTATGAAAGCTGCTAAGAAATCTTACTTTGCAGCTTCCATTGCATCCGCTAGCTCTCGCCCGGCACAACTTTTTAGAATAATTAGGTCAATAACTTCCTTAGGAGGACAACCAAATTTAAGCACAAATTCGACGCACAGCTGTGAGGCATTCGCGAGCTTTTTTTTGCGGAGAAAGTCCTGTTGCTCCGCCGTGACCTCCCTGCCAATTTAGATACAGTGACTGAACTGGAGGCCCCTCGACTGACTTCAGGTCCAGTGCTGGACCATTTCGATTGGATACTCCCTACTGATGTGGTTAGATTCCTCCAAGTTGGTAGGCCCACCACCTGCCTCCTTGATCCGTGCCCGTCTTGGCTGACTAGGGAGTGTCCAGATGTTGCGCGGACTCCCCTGGTTGAAATTATTAATTTGTCCCTTGACACGGGGACATTCCCAGGGGAACTGAAGGAAGCAGTGGTGTGTCCACTCTTAAAGAAAACTTCATTAGATCCCTTAGACCTATCCAATTACCGCCCAGTTTCAAATCTTCCATACCTGGGTAAGGTAACTGAGAGAGCTGTTGCTGAACAGCTTGGTAGGTTTCTGGAGGAAACATTGGCATTAGATCCATTTCAGTCCGGTTTCCGACCTTTTTTTGGGATGGAGACAGCTCTGGTTGCCCTAACAGATGATCTCCGTAGACAACTGGATCAAGGCGGGTCAGGACTGCTGATCCTTTTAGATTTGTCAGCAGCCTTTGACATGGTCGATCATGATCTTCTGGATCACCGCCTCGCAGACGTAGGGATACAGGGCATAGCCCGTAACTGGTTGTGCTCTTTTATCTCTGGTCGGGGACAGAGGGTGGCACTAGGGAGGGAAATGTCGTCGCGCCACTCCTTGGTGTGTGGAGTGCCGCAGGGCGCAATTCTCTCCCCGATGCTTTTTAACATCTTTATGCGCCCCCTTGCCCAGATTATCCGGAGCTTTGGGCTGGGCTGTCACCAATATGCTGATGACACTCAGCTCTATCTGCTGATGGATGGCCACACCGACTCGGCCCCGAACACACTGACCAGATGCTTGGAAGCTGTGGCTGGATGGTTTCGTGGGAGCCGATTGAAACGAAATCCTTTGAAGACAGAGGTCCTATGGCTGGGTCGGGATGGCATGGGGATGAGGGACCAACTCCCTTCTCTTGCGGGGACCCAATTAGTGCCATTGCCTTCCGTTAAGAGTTTGGGTGTAATCCTTGATGCCTCCCTTTCCATGGAGGCGCAAGTTACTGCAACAGCCAAGGCGACATTTTTCCACCTTCACCGCATCAAGCAGTTGGTCCCTTACCTTTCCCGCCCCGACCTGGCCACAGTGATCCATGCGACGGTCATCTCCAGGCTTGACTACTGTAATTCGCTCTATGCGGGGCTGCCCTTGAAGCTGTCCCAGAAACTCCAGCGGGTACAGAATGCTGCAGCGAGGCTCCTCATGGGGTCTCTGCCATGGGAGCATATTCACCCAGTGCTTTTCAAGCTGCACTGGCTCCCGGTGGAGTACAGGGTCAGATTTAAGGTGCTGCTTTTGACCTTTAAAGCCCTTCACGGCCTAGGACCCTCGTACCTCCGGGACCGCCTCTCCTGGTATGCCCCACGGAGAGCCTCAAGGTCCATAAATAACAGCACCCTAGTGGTCCCGGGCCCTAAGGAAGTTAGATTGGCTTCGACCAGAGCCAGGGCCTTTTCAACTCTGGCTCCGGGCTGGTGGAACGCTCTTCCTCATGAGACCAGGGCCCTGCAGGATCTGATTTCTTTCCGCAGGGCCTGTAAGACAGAGTTGTTCCGCCTGGCCTTTGGCTTGGAGCCATTTTGATTTCCTCCCTCCCTCTCTTTTTTCTTTTCCTTCTCCTCCTGCGATGAGGCTACATTTTAATATTTTAATGTTCCATTATTTTAATGTATTTTATTTTTGTTTTTAAGTTGTAATCATTCATCTTGTTTTTATTATTGCTTGTAAGCTGCTCTGAGCCCGGCCTTGGCTGGGGAGGGCGGGGTATAAATAAATTATTAGTAGTAGTAGTAGTAGTAGTAGTAGTATAGTATTATATGCTTGTGAAACATGGACCACTTATAAATGCCATCTCCAACCCCTCGAAAAATTTCATCATTTTTGGTGTCTCTAAAATTTTTTAACATCACTTGGGAAGACAGGCGAACTAATGTCAGTGTACTGGAAGAAGCAAAGATCACCAGTGTTGGAGCAATGATTCTTCAACATCAACTTCATTGGGCCTGGTCATGTTGTGCGGATGCCTGGTGATCATCTTCCAAAGCAACTACTCTATTCCAAACTTAAAAATGGAAAGCGTAATGTTGGTAGTCAACAAAAGAGGTTTGAAGACTGTCTCAAGGCAAATCTTAAAAAAATGTAGTATAAACACTGACTACTAGGAAACACAAGCCTGCAAGTGCTCCAGTTGGAGAACAGCCTTTACCAAAGGTGTCATGGGCTTTGAAGACACTCGAACTCAGGACACAAAACATGCTAAGAGGAAGGCACGCTTGGCAAATCCACACCGTGATCAACTCCTGCCCAGAAACTAATGTCCCCACTGTGGAAGGACGTGTGGATCCAGAATTGGCCTCCACAGTCACTTACGCATTGTTAAAACCGTGTTTATGGAAGACAATCTTACTCGGCTACGAGAGATCGCCAAAGAAAGAAAAAGACTACCAGCCGGGAAACCCTACTAGTGAAGAGCACCCCAGTGCAGCCCCGCAAATGGCAGGCAGATGGAAGATAACGTGGGAGGATCCTTGTCATTGGTAACGAATGGAAACCCCAGAAACAGGATGGGGAGGCAGCATTTAATCACCTGGATGCAGAGCTGTCATCTGATGACAACAGACCTGATCTGTGCCTCTGCTGCCTGGGAGCTAGTACTGCAAAATGGTCTTCCCACCCTAAGCAGCAGGACTGTGGATGAGGCAGCGGCTGTGCTGCTCTATTGAGTCCTGCTGTTGCTGGAGATGGGTTTCCTCACCTGCACTGCACATCCTTGACTGACACTGGGCTGGACCCGAAGCAAAACCACATAGCAAAAAACATGTTGTGTAGAGGGTGGTGAATTTAACACTGGGGTACACCGGGGAGGGGAGGGTACAAATAAAAAATTATTATTAGCGAGTATTTTACTCCAGTGTGTGATAATAATAATAATAATAATAATAATAATAATAATAATAATAATAAATTATTTGTACCCCGCCCATCTGGCTGGGTTTCCCCAGCCACTCTGGGCGGCTTCCAACAAAGATGAAAAATACACTAAAATGTCACATATTAAAAACTTCCCTGAACAGGGCTGCCTTCAGATGTCTTCTGAATGTCAGGTAGTTGTTTATCGCTTTGACATCTGATGGGAGGGCGTTCCACAGGGTGGGCGCCACTACCGAGAAGGCCCTCTGCCTGGTTCCCTGTAACTTGGCCTCTCGCAGTGAGGGAACCGCCAGAAGGCTCTCGGAGCTGGACCTCAGTGTCCGGGCAGAACGATGGGGGAGGAGACGCTCCTTCAGATATACTGGACCGAGGCCATTTAGGGCTTTAAAGGTCAACACCAACACTTTGAATTGTGCTCGGAAACGTACTGGGAGCCAATGTAGGTCTTTCAAGACCGGTGTTATATGGTCTCGGCGGCCGCTCCCAGTCACCAGTCTAGCTGCCGCATTCTGGATTAGTTGGAGTTTCCGGGTCACCTTCAAAGGTAGCCCCACGTAGAGCGCATTGCAGTAGTCCAAGTGGGAGATAACCAGAGCATGCACCACTCTGGCGAGACAGTCTGCAGGCAGATAGGGTCTCAGCCTACGTACCAGATGGAGCTGGTAAATAGCTGCCCTGGATACAGATTTGACCTGTGCCTCCATGGACAGCTGTGAGTCCAAAATGACTCCCAGGCTGCGCACCTGGTCCTTCAGGGGCACAGTTACCCCATTCAGGACCAGGGAATCCTCCACACCTGCCCGCCTCCTGTCCCCCCAAAACAGTACTTCTGTCTTGTCATATCACATCATAGTGGCCTTTTATTGATAGTTGAAGTAAATGAGGTCTGTAGCATCCTTGAAGGCAATAAATGCCAACCATTTTTTGCTGTGATTTGTATAGAAGCGAAAGGCTCAAATCTGACAATCTTACAAAAGGAAGATGCATTAGCAAGGCGGTGGGGGGGGGGGGAATGACACATCTTGGAAAGAAACATCAAGTCAAATGTGAAAGCCACAAGTGCAAGTGGCAAAGGATGAAAGGTGCTGGGGTGTGTGGGAGGGAGGGAGGTGCTGCTGATGCTCCCAGACAGTCAATGATGGAAAAATTCTCTTTAAACCAAGCACCTGCTGCTTACGATTAGAACTTCAGAATTACTAGCTCAAGTAAGTTAAAGCACTTTACTTCACAGTGAAAGTGGGGTGGTGGAGAAAAGGAAAAGGAAGTAGTCCAAAGCATCAGGAGGTGGAAAAAGTCAAGGAGAATGGGGAATTGCATTAATGAAACTGATCTGTGCACATTTGAGATGGAATATTGCTTATGCATAGCTGGTTCTAATCTGATTCTAATTTATACTCTCAAGCTTTTTAGTTGTCTTCTTTCTTGGATGCAGAGTCCCCCCTCCCCCGCCGTCTCTCTCCCTCTCTGGATAGCTTCCTAGCCTTATACTTCATTCCTCTCCATGGGTGTGTCTGGTTCTTACATTTCACTTTCTCAATATTCCTGTAGCTTTTATGGGTGAAGAAAGAGGATTCCTGACTTCTTCTTTTTTTGCCTTTCACAGGATAGAATGAAAACCTCTGGTAATATTTACAGCCACAAGAACTTCAGAAAGAGGGCCACTCTGTTGTGCTCACACATGCACACTTGTGCAATTTAAACCAAAGGATGCTTGATTGAAGAGACTTGAGTGTCCCATACTGCTTTGATATTTCCAACCTCAGATGAGCTGAATATCATATGACAGGGATTGGCAACAGACAGTGGAAAGCCAACACAATTGCTTGCCCTCCGTACTGTGTTGGTATTGATCACATTGTCAGTTTGTAAATTCATCTGAATAGGGTCCAAATGTGGAATTTGCCCTTTTCTCCCGCCCAAATCCTAATGCTGACTGTTCTTTTAGGAATTTAAAATTAAAATAAAACAGATGATTGCTTGGAATGGAAGGCAGCAGAATTGCAGCAGCCTCAGATAGCGCTCTAGCTACCACAAGCTGCAAGAGGGAATTGCACCAAGGTATCAAAACTGGCATTGGGTGCTGTGCAAATGAGGAAGTCGTGTGCCGCCATCCTCAACATTTTCTGGGCAAGGCAATTACGATGGTGGCTGTCTGCCAGTTGTGCACATGCATGGAGAAGGCAGATTATCCATACCCACTTCAGTCTAGCTTGGATTTCGCAATGCAATAGCCTTGCTCTCCTTGACTGATGATCTTTATCAGGAGTGAGACATGGAGAGTGCAACCCTGTTGGCTTTCCCTGATCTCTTGGTGGTTCAACACAATGGCCAGTGTATGACTGAGTGACCAGGTGGCATCAGTGGTGACATGCTTTCGGCTGGTTCACCTGCTGTAGCCATTCTTGAACCAGGATAGCCTGACTTCAGTAAGCCATAACCCAATAGCCTTAAGATTGGCCTGCTGTGATGCGTTTTATCCCACCCAGGGCCCACTGCCTCAGGCGGCAGGATCCCCAGGGACAGCAGATCCTGTCTCCAAGGGACACTTCTTCTCCTTCTTCTTCTTCTTCTTCTTCTTCTTCTTCTTCTTCTTCTTCGTCTTGTGCTGTGCAGTCCTTGGAGGCCAAATCTGCTAGCCTAGTGTTCCTCCTTGGCCAATAGGAGGTGCTGCTGGTCTCCTCCCATCCTTGTTCTCAGTGTAGATCTTCACCCACCCCTTCCCTAATTGGGGGGGGGCACCATTTTGTGGTTTGCTTCAAGTGTCAACATGTCTTAGGCTAGTCCTGTGTGGCACTAGCTGTCATGGGCCAGGAATCAGCTTCACCTGCTGAGCAGCAACCTGAAGGAGCAGAAGGCAGTGGCTGCACCTGCTGCGGATCAGCCTTCTTCTTCCTGATGTGAACCAGCTGGTTCCAGCTTAGGGCTTCCAGCCTCAGACAGTTGCTGGAAACATTTGTTGTTCCTGACCAGACCTTGCTGCTTCTTGCTTCTCTTGACCTTGGACCCTCTGCTTTCTTGACCCCTGGACCATCTGACTATGTGAGCTGAAATACTCCTGTCCTTAGGACTGGACTGAACCTTGCATACAGACTCTGCCTCCAGGCAAGGACCCCCGAGACTTGGCTGATTGGCTGGCCTCTCCCGCCACCAAGATCTGCTGTGGCTGAGCTGCTCAGGACGACGATGCTACTGTTCAAAGACTGTCCAGAAGCTGCAGCTAGTGCAGAGTATGACCACCAGGGCAGCAAGATCAGACCATGTGCCACCAGTCCTTTCTCAAAATATGCCTTTATTAAGGATTTCCCCTGGATTGCCATTTGTTCTGATTGCTAAATAACAGGTTTTCCCTTGGGAAGGAGTGGGGCAAGGGGGAAGCTGCTTGGACCCATGCCTATAAAGTGAGGGTCAAGCAGAAAACCTCTGAGACCTCTGAAACCTTAAGGAAATCCAGGGGGAATACTAAACTGAGCAGTTGCCAACCTAGTAGCCTTCTCTCGGAACTGTTGCATGGGAAAGGGAAAGCTGCCCTTTAATTGCTCGTTTCTAAGTTCTAGGCTGGGGGCAGAAGTAATTAAATAAATCACATGCAGAACTGAAATAATATATTGTAAAAGTCTGAATAATCATTTTTCAAAACAGTTTGCAACAAGTCCGTTATTTACAATTTAATGCTTTAACTCTTTGTCTTGGGAAGGTCAGTGCTTTTATTCCTGCGTGTGCGCACAGGTGTGGCAACTGGAATTAATCTAGGCCATCGGGACACTTGGGGCAGCTCTTGGTGCTGGGACTGAGGTTGGTCCAGGTCCCTGCCTTTGCCCTTGTTGTCTTTCATCTCAGAAATCTACCATAAAAACCCCTGGACTGTTTAACCTTTTAAAAAGAAAGACGTCTTTAATCCCCTTGGGACTTCCCGCAGCAAAAAGATGCTTGCACTGTCCTATCTGTCTTTTATATCTCATGTTTTAATGTGTTTTGTGTCTTAACTTTATGGTTTGTTTGGCGCCTGGGATGTTATGGCAGAGAGGCGCCAAATAAACAAAATTTATGATGATGATGTGGATTTCAAGTACTAGGGAAGGCGGAGACAATTTGGTACTATACGTATAACTGATATAATGTTCATCTGACGCCTTGTGAAACCTTGGTGATAAAACAGTATCTGGAGCAAGTGGCTTAGTAACTTGCTAAAGAAGTCAAAATATAAATATTGATTTACAGGACTTCACATATAGCAGAATGTGTGTTTAGGTCTTTCTTGTGGAATGCCCACTGCTTTCTCCAGAAAAAAATATTCTAAATATGTAGTACAAGGTTAGTTTTTCAAGTTAATTTTCCAAACTCCCTCCCTCCCTCTCTGTTTCATGCCTTCAGTTTGTATGGCACCTTTAGAGAGTTGCATTGGCAACA
This sequence comes from Podarcis gaigeae, assembly GCF_964106915.1. Classification (NCBI taxonomy): domain Eukaryota; kingdom Metazoa; phylum Chordata; class Lepidosauria; order Squamata; family Lacertidae; genus Podarcis; species Podarcis gaigeae. The sequence goes on from NC_139688.1 coordinate 57,718,768, forward strand.
TACATAGGAATAATAATAATAATAATAATAATAATAATAATAATAATAATAATAAATAATTTTACAGTGGTGCCTCGCAAGACGAAATTAATTCGTTCCGCAAGTCTTTTCGTCTTGCGGGTTTTTCGTCTTGCGAAGCACAGTTTCCCATAGGAATGCATTGAAAATCAATCAATGCGTTCCTATGGAAACCGCCTTCAGACCAGGTCCGGGGACAGTCTGTCCCCCGACCTCTTCTGAAGGCCGGCGGGGGGCGAAAGTCTTTGCTTCCACCCCGCCTGCCTTCCCGGGACAGCGGAGACTTCTCTGCTGTCCCGGGCGATCTTAAAATGCTGGCGGGCGGCAGCGCTGCCGCCCGCCAGCATTTTAAAATCACCCCGGGACAGCGGAGGACTTCTCCGCTGTCCCGGGGCGATTTTAAAGCCCCCGGGAAGGCAAGCAGGGGGGAGCAAAGACTTTCGCCTGCCTTCAAAAGCCGTCCGGGATAGCGGAGAATCGCAGCGCGTTTCTCCGCTCTCCCGGGAAGGCAGGCAGGGGGGAGCAAAGACTTTCGCCCCCCGCCGGCCTTCAGAAGAGGTCCTGGACCACAGTTCTATGATTGTAAGTAATTGCATTTTATTGCATTGTATTATATTTTATATGTAAATCCCTTTGCTAATTCGTCACTGAAGTGAAAAGCAGTATATGAATTCTCTAAATGAAAATAAAATGAATTAGGGCTGGGGAAACAGTGAGGATGTCACTAATTCAACCCATCTTAGGTCTGTGCAGAACCTCCTTGTGTGCTCTGGTCCATAAATGGATGATCAAAGCTCTAGGTGACACCACGAGTACAAACTTAATGCTTTTTTGTGGAAGTTCACTTTCACATGCTAGTAATAATAGTGAGTGGAGCCCACACCATCCCCACTCCCCCTCTTTTCTTCCCAATTCTGTATTGCATGCAACACTAATGTCTCACAAAAAATGAAACTGATTTGTAGAAAACACAGCCTGAAAAAAGACAATGCACATGCTTTTGTAAATTAAGAAATCTTTAATACCCCCCCCCCCCCGGGCAATCTTGCCCCTGCTTGCATCAAAAATAATAATAGCTGGTGGAGCCCATTCTCAAAACTGCCTAGTCCAACCTTTTGCATGTAAAGCAAAGCTGCTCTTGTGGAACTTTTGATTAAGGCTGATCTACTTCCTTGCTGATTATTATCCTTATTTACTATTGCCAAGGTTGGGTACAACTGTGATATTTCTAAATGCACTTTAAATGCATTGTTAGTTTGCTTTTCATTTGACCAGTTTAATCTCCAGAGGTCATTTATTTGCAAGATGGTTTCCTTAAAACTTCAAAACTGGTAGTGGCATTTAAGAATGCAAGCCCCAGCCACTTTAGACAATGAATGCCGGCATTTACCAATGCTCAAGGTGAGAATTTATCTTGCATCGAGGGTCACTAATATAAGACTTGGGGGTGGGGGGAGGCCAGTCAGCTAAAGATTAGGAATTTACAAACAGCTCTGAATGAAAGGGACTTGAAATGACAGTCCATCTCAATAGTGTTGTCTTTGACCATTTAGGATAGCAGTTTGAAGGACTGCAAATTGACTAGTTCAACATGTAGTCTTCTGGTGGGTTTGTGTGTGATTTTAGTAAGAGCTAGTAAGTAGACTTATTTCTTTAAACTGCCATAACGTGAGAGGAGTGTGAAATGCAGCTTCCAGAGAAGTAGTCATGACAACCTGTTGCAGCAAAAAACAACAGAGTCCTAACACATTTATGATGACAGAGATTTAGGCCAAGAAAAGTAAAGGGTAAAGGGACCCCTGACCATTAGGTTCAGTCGCGGGTGACTCTGGGGTTGCGGCTCTCATCTCGCTTTACTGGCTGAGGGAGCCGGCATACAGCTTCCGGGTCATGTGGCCAGCATGACGAAGCCGCTTCTGGCAAATCAGAGCAGCACATGGAAACGCTGTTTACCTTCCCGCTGGAGTGGTACCTATTTATCTACTTGCACTTTGACGTGCTTTCAAATTGCTAGGTTGGCAGGAGCTGGGACTGAGCAACGGGAGCTCACGCCGTCGCGGGGATTCAAACTGCCAACCTTCTGATCGGCAAGCCCTAGGCTCTGTGGTTTAACTCACAGCGCCACCCTGGATGCAAATCACTGCTTAGTTATGAGTAGATCATTCGGCTGGATCCAGACTAAGTTAGTAGCACTTAGGTCTCATTGAGATCAAGGAGGCTTAGCAATGGAAGGTGGGGGCATTCCAGAGAGGGGGGGCATAGAAAATGAGACAGGAAACAAAAAATGGTCTTACTCACATCAGCATACATCTGCCTCCCCGGGAATGTATTTGTTAATTAAATTTGTATCTCAATCTTCCTCCCAAAGGAGCCAAGGGCAGCACACACTATTATTATTATTATTATTATTATTATTATTATTATTATTATTAAAAAAACTTCAAAACAACAACACACAAACAAATCCAAAACAAATTTAAGAAGAGACACCAGTGAATTGTATATTTACAATAAATGTATACAAGCTTGTCTGTGCTCTTGTGCAGTTCCCATTCATTTTAGTGCGTCCCTTGACAGAAAAAGGATTTCCCTATGAACTGATTTCAGGTTTTTTGCAGTGGCAACCTTATTTCTGACTCATGGAAGTTTTCATTTTTTGCCCTGTGGAATTTTTCATCACTACACATTATGAATAATAATTGATAAATGCACAAATAATATTCCAATCCAAGTTGCAATCTCAAGGTTGCATCATAGGAGAATGGTCTGTTCAATGAATATTCTGAACATGTTATGCTCTGAATCTGTGAACAGGCACAGCCCCTTTTCATTTACCAAATCTGATTTATAATATGTGTACAAAATGTCCTTCTGGAACTCGTGATGGAATAATGGAAGTGGAATTGTAAACATAAAAACCTGAAAAAATTATTTCCACAGCCACATAGCCAGGACTGAACAACTTTGTTAGCAGTCCTCGTTTGCTAAATCCCTAGACTGATTTAAATATTCTGTGGGGGCTGATAAAAAGAAATGTAATTTGTATAATATGTATCAGTAGAGCAAATACAGAAGAGGGATATGGGCATTTCAGTAAGTGGTCACCAAAGCCTGCTTTTCATTTAACAGTGAAAACACACACAGCACTCATGTGATTTAATTCCTTTTCTGAACTTCGATGGAAATATCTGGTTGGAATGAGGACATATCAACTAGCTCTGAAGCAGTGGCTCCACAAGTTCATGAGTCTGGCATAGAGCGAGATCTTTGTCTACTGATCCATATGATCAAGAAGCATTGTTTACCAGACTCCTGCTTAAGAAATTGCTGTCTTCAAAAACTTATTTATATGTTCTGCCACAAAAAAGGGGAAGGTTTGCTATTTTTCAAGTTGTTTATAATAGCTGGTTTGGTTGAAACTGTCAGCCAAGCAGCATACTTTGTGATGGGTGGTTTCAGCTTCCCATTGGTTCCATCCTCTTTGGATTGATGCAAACCTTCATCTACATCACTCAGTGTCTCATCACACAACAGCACCTGAAAGTAGCGCCTTTTGAAATAATGAAGGGCAATGTGAAATCTCTGGCTTTTGACTTGCGTTGGTAGTTTCACCCATGCAAATCACATGAAAATCTTGTCGAGAGAAAGAGAAAAGCATTCTCAAGGCACAAGAATCTGTGATATTTGCGGGTGTCTTCTCTGTGTACAGGATGGCATTCTTTACAAAACTAACCGTGACCATTATTAACTTCCTTTTTTTCATAATAATTTTATTAATTTTCCAACACAAATAAACAATCATATCAGAATTTCCACAAATTTTATATATATATATATATAATTTTTATTAAGGGTTTTTTAATTACAATATAATTAAACAAACAAAAATATTACATATCATAACATCTTTTCTTATCTCCTTTGGACTTCCTCACATCTCCCGCTCCTGCGTTCCAAATTATAAAATTTAGACCAGCAATTTATCACCTTGTCTCCATCCTAACTGTGTATTTTTCCAATGTTATATCTCAAATTTTAGATACCTTTATTTCCCTCTTAGCCTAATAATTATCTAAAAAGATTTGTTTTTTCTTAAATTTAATTTGTCTTCATAATTCACCTCATCTGTTTTGCTGGTGCCAAATTGTTTATAGTCAAGCATCCTGCTTAACATTCATACAATTTACAATATTTTTGCAAATAAATCTTAATTTTTTTTCCAGTCTTCTTCTACTGTCTCCTCTCCCAGATCTCGGATTCTGCCAGTCATCTCGGCCAGTTCCATGTAGTCTATCAGTTGCATCTGCCATTCTTCCAATGTGGGTAGATCTTGGGTTTTCCAATGCTTGGCGACAAGTATCCTTGCTGCTGTTGTTGCGTACATGAAAAATGTTTGGTCCTTCTTTAGCACCCCTTGGCCGACAATACCCAAAAGGAAGGCCTCTGGTTTCTTAGAGAAGGTATACTTAAATACCTTTTTCAGCTCATTATATATCATTTCCCAGAAAGCCTTCACTCTAGGGCAGGTCCACCAGAGGTGAAAGAATGTTCCTTCATTTTCCTTACACTTCCAACATTTGTTATCAGACAAGTGGTATATTTTTGCAAGTTTGACTGGGGTCATGTACCATCTATATATCATTTTCATTACATTTTCTTTCAAAGCATTACATGCAGTGAAATTTAACCCAGTAGTCCACAACCTTTCCCAGTCCTCAAACATAATATTATACCCAATGTCCTGTGCCCACTTTATCATAACTGATTTAACCGTTTCATCTTGTGTGTTCCATTTTAGCAGCAGGTTATACATTCTTGAGAGTATCTTAGTCTTAGGCTCTAACAATTCCGTTTCTAACTTCGATTTTTCCACCTGGAATCCTAGCTTTTTAATATGTTTAAAAACTTCTTTAATCTGAGCATAATGTAACCAGTCTCGGACTTTGTCTTTCATTTTCTCCTGACTCTGCATTTTCCAATTGTCACCTTCTTTTTCTAATATTTCCCAATACTTTGGCCATTTGGCCTCCATATTGAGCCTTTTACGGGCCTTAGCTTCCAAAGGTGAAAGCCACCTTGGAGTTTTATTTTCCAATAAGTCTTTGTATTTTATCCAGACATTAAACACTGCTTTTCTGACAATATGATTCTTGAAAGCCTTGTGAATCTTAACCTTGTCGTACCATAAGTATGCATGCCAACCAAACGCATTGTCAAAACCTTCCAAATCTAATACATCAGTGTCCTCAAGAAGCAGCCAGTCTTTTAACCACCAGAAAGCTGCTGATTCATAATACAGCCTTAAGTCTCGCAGGGCAAAGCCCCCTCTTTCTTTCACATCAGTTAGTATCTTAAACTTAATTCTGGGCTTTTTGCCCTGCCAGACAAATTTAGAAGTGTCTCTCTGCCACTTCCGGAAGCACTCTGTTTTGTCCACAATCTGTAATGTTTGAAACAAAAACAGCATTTTTGGCAATACATTCATCTTTACAGCAGCAATTCGGCCTAACAAGGAAAGTTTCAGTCTTGTCCAACTTTCTAAGTCTCTCTTAATTTCTGACCAGCATTTCTCATAATTATCCTTAAATAGACTCAGATTTTTTGCTGTTATGCTTACCCCTAGGTACTTTACTTTTTTAACCACGTTTAACTCTGTCTCTTTCTGAAACCGTTCTGACTCTGTAACTGTCAAATTTTTTCCCAGTACCTTAGTTTTCTGCTTGTTTAATTTAAATCCCGCCACCCGACCAAACTCTTGAATCAGTTGTAATATTTTTTTCGTACTAGATTCTGGCTTCTGTAGAGTCAAAACTAGGTCATCTGCAAACGCTTTAAGTTTATATTGTTTCGCTCCGACCTGAATTCCTTCAACCAACCGGTCCCCTCTAATCATGTTCAAGAGCACCTCCAGGACCGAAATAAATAACAGAGGGGATATGGAACAGCCTTGTCGTGTTCCTTTTTCAATTTTGAACTCTTCTGTAATCACATTGTTAACTATCAATTTAGCCTTTTGATCTGAATAAATTGCATCTATCCCATTTTCAAAACCCCGTCCCACTCCCATTCCTTCCAGATTTTTCTTCATAAATTTCCAAGAAATATTATCAAAGGCCTTCTCCGCATCTATAAAAAATAACACAGCTTTTGTATTGATATTTGTTTGCAAAAGTTCCAAAATATCAATGATGTTCCTTGTATTGGCAAACAAATGTCTACCTGGGAGAAAGCCTGCCTGATCCTTATGAATTACTTCATTTAAAACTTTTTTAAATCTACTTGCTAAAATATCTGCAAATATTTTGTAATCCACATTCAGGAGGGACAGAATTTCCACAAATTTAACTCTATTTGGACTTCCTTCAGCTTCTCTGCCAATCATCCATATTTGCCTCCCAGTTACGCATTTCTTCTGTTTATATTGCCATTAACCTTCCCTCCCACTTCTATTTCTGTTCAAACAATATATCTCAACTTTCACAGTGCTTCTTGGAACCCCACTAGCGTTGTTTGCACATCACACGTTCTTTTCAGATATTCAACAAATTTCCCCCACTCCTCGATGAACTTTTGGTCTCGAAGATATCTGATTTTCCCAGTTAGTCTGTCTAGTTCTGCATAGTCTGTCAGCTTCAGTCTCCGTTCTTCTACCATCAGTATTTCCTCTTGTTTCCAATTCTGGGCCAATAGGATTCTTGCTGCTGTAACTGCATATTGGAAAAGTTTAAAGTCCTTTCTTCTTATTTCCTTTCCTGTAATCCCTAAAAGAAATATCTCTGGTTTCTTTGCAAATGTACATTTTAATATCTTTTTCATTTCATTGTATATCATCTCCCAAAATCCCTTCACTTTCTTACATTCCCACCACATGTGATAAAACGTTCCTTCTGTTTCCTTACATTTCCAACATTTATTACACGTCTTATACATTTTTGCTAATTTTACCAGTGTGATATACCATCTGTAAAACATTTTCATAACATTTTCTTTTAGTGCCATACAAGCAGTGAATCTTAAGTTCTCCTTCCACCGTTTTTCCCAATCCTCAAACTGTATATTATAACCAAAATCTTTGGCCCATTGTACCATTACCGATTTAACTTCCTCATCTTTCATATTCCATTCCAACAATATTTTGTACATTTTTGACAGAATTTTAGAATCATTATTTATCACTTCTGTCTGGAACTTTGAATCTTTTTCTACATAACCCTTTTCTTTAATATCTTTTTTAAACATTTCATTGACCTGAAAGTAATGCAACCAGTCATATGACCATTTTTAACTTTTCCAGTTTTCTTTTTTCTTGTTTTGGACAGGACCAGCCGTAAGGTACAGCCAGTTTGAAGTGTCGGAGCCCAAACCTCCTCCTCTCATTGGCCAGCACACATTGGATGTTCTGAAGGATACTCTGGGGTACAAGGATGATGTCCTAGAGGAACTGCTCAGCTCTGGAGCAATAGTTCAGCATGAACGCATGTGAATGGCTTTGGCTTCGGTTGCTGACGGAGAAGAAACTACCTGCAATTCTACCAGGATCTCTTTAGTTTTCACAACCCATGATGGAGATGTGATTAAGTTCTTGGTATTTTTTTAAAATAATCTGAAACACACCCTGCATTCAAGTATCAACCTGCAAAGTTTTAAAATAATCGATTTTTCCTGCCTTTCATGCAGGCCGGGGACAGGTAGAGGTGCTGGTAACTATGAAATTCAGCATTTGGTATATTGCTGATAGACCAAAATAAAACCCACCATGCGGTCCCCCTGCCACATGTTCAGCAGTGCCTCTCTCTGGAAACACATGGATGAATTTCAGAAGATCTGAGTTCCATGCCAAAAGCTACTAATTGCATGGGTAAAGCCAGTAGAATCTAGGCCATAATTAGCAGCACGTGATACTCGAAAGCAAAACCACTTTCTGTATACAAAGCAATATGGCATTTCTTTAAGCATGGGGGTGGGGGGGATGATTGGTCAATCTTGCAGGCATATAATTTAGATCAAAAGTAAAATTCTGAACAAGAAGATTCCAAAACTTTTACTTCTGCTAAATCAAGGCACTGCCTTCCTTCCCTGAAACTAAATAAAGCTAACCGAAACTGACACTCAACAAATAATGACCATATTTCACTCAAAGGATCGGAAACAGGCCTCCTGTTATAAGTGGCCTGTCACTTGGTTTCCAGTTTAACAAACAACATCCTCTGTGTTAAATCTGAACTTCACAACTATATCTTGCTTTCCGGGGGAGGGGGGGAATGGGAGAGAGAAAGAAAGAAAATTATTACATAATTAAGTTTTAAAATGGATTTGCAATTGCCTTTGAGGTTGCGTGGCACGGTCTTCCTTTGTTGGCTTATTTTGTAAAACTTTGTGTTGTCTCATTTTCAGATTTCCTTCTAATCTTTTTTCCTCCTTGTACGTGTGCGTGTGAAATTACAATCTCAGTACCAGAGTCAATACTTTTGTCCATATGCTAAATGCATCATTATGTTTTGGATCAAGTGATGGCTCTAAGCATGAGAAGATGCGTGCATGGGCAAGAGTCAGGAATCGGGATGCAGGGATGGGATTGGGAGGGGAAATTGCATAATCCCCCTTTAATTCAAGAATAGTAGCCAAGATTAAAGAGGAGAAACAATGCTGGGAACTCAGTTTTAGATATGACAATTTGGTCATAAACTAGGCACTGCTTTCGTTGAAAACAGTCCCTTTTAAACTCATATTTACAAATAGGCATGCTGTTTCTGCTTAGTCTCTTTCTCATTTCAAGAACAGAATACATAAATAAGATTTAAGATTAATTCAAAACCTCCTAAAGGAGCTTTGTTTTGTCCAGTAGTTTCCCAAGGAAAGGGCTAAGTGTCACCAAACCAATTCATGGAAACCCCATTGGCTTACTTAGCTTTTAATTCCATATTTAATTTTTGTTCCACAAGGCTGCACACAAATAGGAAGTTCATTTTCTTAACCTTTGGGCTTGTTTGAACCTCAGGACCTAATAGCCAGTTTCCTCGGAAAAAAGTCAGTGAGTTAAATGAGACTTGCTTCGTTAAATGCTTCATATCACAGTCTCGGAATGCTTTCAGGCATCTTTATCTGCAGGAAGCTATGTTGAGCTAGCACAAATTGTAGCCAGGCGCAGCAGAATGGTGACTGCACAGACTTCTGCTCAGCACCAACCAGCCTGACCTAGGATGACTGAGCTCTTTCCATGTCAGCAAGAGGCACTGTGACACCCAGGATGTTCTGACTAGTTAACCAAGAGCAACCCAGGTCTACTACCACTGAGACAAAGTGTTGAAATTGCTTAGAATCTGGGGCTGGGTTTACATGGGCAGCAAAATGAGATGGGAATGAACTGGTAGAAGAAAAAGCAGAGGTTAGTCAAAGTTAGGGAGAGAGCGCTTTACTGAAAATTTCCTTCTTTATGCGTCCATCTTTTAACTGGACTATGCAAAACGGAAGCAGTACCACACAATCTGCAGATCAACATGGAAGTAACTACAAAGGTAACTTTTGCTGGCTGGGTTGATGGGAGTTGTCACCCAAGATCAAATATAGTTTGTATAGAATAACACTGAATGGAGGACCTGTAAGAAGCTGTTATATATATTTTTTTAAAAAAATTGGTATTGGCATACAGAAGTGACGCATGATCAGATTTCAGATTGTTGCCCAACATGTGCCCAGTCTAATTGGCCCAGATGCCACTCGTGGGGAACCACAATTTCCAAAGCTTCCATTTACTGAAACTGAGCATAATCTTCTCAGCTGCTACATTGTGAAAGACTTCCAGAAATCATTTGGCCACAAATATTAGTTGAATCATATCATATACACACGATTTTTTAAAAAATGTTGAGATAGTTTTCTATTGTTTCAATTATCACCACACTACACTCAAAAATCCAAATTTGAAAGGATTAAGTAAAAATGAATTGACGAAAGAGTGAACGTAAAACTACAATATATCAAATTATTAAGATAAAAACAAGGTTGGAAGGATTTGCTGAAATAAAAATTTGAATTAGAATACAAAAATAGGAGGTGTGAGGAGGTCAAGGAAATAAGTAAAGGAAGAAAGTTATGTAAAGGTTTAATCTGTTTGTTGTTGTTTCTTTCTTTTTTTTAAAATGATTGTACTTTTTCTGTCTTTTTTTCTTTTTTTCTTTTTTCTTTTTGTAATCTTCAAAATTCTGAATAAATATTATCTAAAAAAAAAAATCCAAATTTTGAGAGAATGTGGAAACACACCAGACAAAATGGATTTTTTTTAAAAAAAAACTACAGTGGTACCTCGGGTTAAGTACTTAATTCGTTCCAGACGTCCGTTCTTAACCTGACACTGTTCTTAACCTGAAGCACCACTTTAGCTAATGGGGCCTCCTGCTGCTGCTGCACCGCTGGAGCATGATTTCTGTTCTCATCCTGAAGCAAAGATCTTAACCCAAGGTACTATTTCTGGGTTAGTGGAGTCTGTAACCTGAAGCGTCTGTAACCCGAGGTTTCACTGTATTAGTCCATTCCATAGTATTTGAAGTACCATTTGGATCATGAAAATATGAAGCTGGCTTCTGAGACCACCATAAACCTACGATGAAGTAGAGGTTATACTGAAAGGCACTTCATAAAAGTCTGCAGGCCAAATTAAATCCATTCCAGGATTGGATTTCCTGACCTGTTCGGTTTTTTTTTTCTTTGTTTGCAAAAAATCCCCAATTATTGGTGTTTGTGATTTCAATTAAAACTGTGGTGGAGGTGGGGCGTTGAAACAATGACATTCTCCCCACGCAATTCCCTTGATAAAAACTGCACATGCATCCAAAAGCTCATTTGCTCTGCTAGGGAAAATGGTTGCACTAAAGGGGCAAATCAAAGCTTGTCAGCTGGCAATCTTTTAGGTCACAAAAAAGGGAAGAAAACACCCACCTGGTGCAAAGTGACAAATGTCAGTTTGCAAGAGAGCTACCCAGCAGATCCTGCACCCCTTCTTCTTGGAGGCCAATAATTTCCTGGGTATTGGGGGTGGGGGGTGTTTGCAGATCCCACTGCTGACAAACTTTAAACTTGCATATGTGAAACCTTTGGCGAGAGAAAGGGACAGTTTGCACTGTGTAATCACTGCTTTGACAAAAGTGACGCTCCCCTCCAAACTGGCCATGAGAGGTATCTTCTTGTCATTGGATAAGAGCTTTGAATCCTCTCTCAAAGCAAATTTTGCCCTGGAGTCAAACCTTGAGAAAATCCAGTCTGGGAATAATCTCAGTCTAATTGGAATGATATTTATTTACTTATTTCTTCAAATTTATAACTCCTCTAAAAAGGTCCAGGGTAGCTTACAATAATAAAATTACATTGAAACAATTTCAAACAACACTATAACACATTGCGGGCAGCAGTTGAACTCAGCAGTATGAGAAAGGCTTCTTTGTGTTGATAAAGAGATAAGTTTGTCTCAAATTAAACCCAATATAATGAGATTATGCAGCAAAAGCAAGATCACACCTCTCATTGAGTTGGTATACGTACTTAAGGTACATACATAAGAGGATCGTTTATTATTATATTTTGGGAGTGATTCCTGTTCTTATATAACTGCCATGTTTTATACTTTCTGGATGTCCCATGATCATATTATAAAAGTAGTTGCTTTCTATGTGATAAATCAAGCACTGCTAGGAGTTGTATTTCTTATCAATATATTGTATTTCCAATGTATTTCTTATCAATAAAAATCAATAAAAGAAAATTATTCTGAAAGTGTGGCCCAGAGGAAAAAAGTTTGAGAACCACTGGTCTAGAGAGAAGGTCTCCTGTATTCTTAGGTTCCTTAGTGCCCTGGGACACCTCATCCATTTGGGGGGCCCCTGAAGCTTGAACTGTTATGGGGGTCCCTTCATAACCAGCAATGAGGTCTAGGTAACTTCTAGCATCTTCCATGGGGTTGTTCCACAAGAGATCACCACACCTTTACAATGTCTGTGCTACTGACTCTCAAACTTAGGGATTGTTGAAATATATACAACAAAAAATTAACCAATTTGAATCACGTGACTCAAATCTGGTATACTAGACCCAAAAAGTTTAAGCAGTGTGGACTAAAATTGCTTCTGGGGCCCATCTGGGATTAGAGACCCTCAAATATAAGCTTTGTTAGTTTCATAGTGGATCCGCCTGTGACCTCTTCTAATGTAGAACTGTCACAAGAAAATATGCAAATCTGTAAGAAAATTGCACTCTAGCCATATTTATGAGTCTCTTATGTTTGTTACTAACGCCAGTAAAACACATGCAGGAACAATCAGGCAGTACTCACAGAAGTGGCCATTTGTGTAGGGTGGGTTGGCTGCTTGTGCATGTCTGCCAGGCTAGAACCAGAAACAGGACTTGCCTAAATCCCATGGTAGGCAACGCCATGTGAATTATGAACTTTCCCAATTCACGAGTGATCCGCAAACCAAAAATTATTTGCTGATTCTGCAAATAACTTAAAATAACGAATGCATTGGAGAAGTCTGCGATCTGGTCTCAATCAGTTCTCAAGCACCAAAAAGGTGAAACTTGCCAGATAAATATTATGTTACTAATTATTCACCTAGCTGTGTTTTACACTTACGGGGCTCTTTTACAGATAATGTTTCAAAACCATTCACAAGGAATTCATTGCAAATATCTCACGGGTCACTGAGTTCCCTGAAAGCTGGGTCAGATATTCAAAGGAATACTGTGGAAACACTGAATCATGTACTTAATATTCCTACTACACTGCAGAGTTGCATAAAGAGGAAAAATTCAGCATAACCTTCAGGAGATGCTATTTTTAGTTGTAAGAATGACCTTGGCCTCTGCAGTGAGGTGGGTGAGGCTATGAAGGAGAGGGCTATGGATGGCTACTAACCACCATGGCTATTCTCTGCCTCCACGGTGGAAACCGCAGGATTTGTGCGCAAAAGGCTAATGGTCAGCTACTGTGAGGATGTGGGACTGGACGGGCCATTGGGGAATCCAGGAGGCTCTTCTCATGCTCATGTCATGACTGATCACACTGATTTCGATGAAAACTAAGCCCACCCAATGTATTTGTAAACATTTTTACCACTCACATTTTAAACATTTTTTCAAGGTCTTTTGTATACCTCTTGATCTACTCAAAATGCCCAGGGTTTTAGCATCAAGTTGGCCAACTGCCATCTTTGTAAATTTAATCCCCCCTCCCTCCCTGTTCTGACTTTTCCAGGCTGCTCTAGCAGAGACTTCTAACTCCTTTCATTTCCTTCAGTAGCCTTTTCCCATGGCTGACTGACACCCACCCTGGAAATAATCTAGGCGAGACAAAGCGTAGAATGCGGACCAAGTAATAGGATCCACAAGGAAACTGCAAAGGAGTATATGAAAAGGACAGGGACAAAATTGGCTGCCTGGCCCGGCATTTTAACTCCACCCTGGCCTAGATGATATTCAGAGGGCTGAGATCTGTCATTTTGCATAGCTATCTAGATACCTAATCTTATATTCACTTTGTACTACCCGCTTTTGATTTAAAACAATTCCGCCCTCCAAAGTTTTATTGTTGAAGTAAGAAATTTGATGATTTGGAAGCGTTTACAGTGGAGCATATTTTGTGGTTATTGTTCTTGTGATGCGTCCAATACAAACCACTTTAGAAAAGCTCTGTTTTCTGCAGTTTAAATCCACTTTTGCAGAACAGAGGTTTTCCAACTGGCTGAGGAGGTGGGCTTTCTACTTTTCATTTAATGGATTCTCTGTGAGGAATGTGGTTTTCATTATTTTATTACATTTTTATTCCACCCTTCCTCCAAGGCACTTGGGGCACCCCTCCCCCACATTTTATTCTCATAGAAGAAGAAGAAGAAGAAGAAGAAGAAGAAGAAGAAGAAGAAGAAGAAGAGGAGTTTGGATTTGATACCCCGCCTTTCACTCCCCTTCAGGAGTCTCAAAGCGGCTAACATTCTCCTTTCCCTTCCTCCCCCACAACAAACACTTTGTGAGTTGAGTGGGGCTGAGAGACTTCACAGAAGTGTGACTGGCCCAAGGTCACCCAGCAGCTGCATGTGGAGGAGCGGAGACGCGAACCCGGTTCCCCAGGATTACGAGACTACCGCTCTTAACCACTACACCACACTGGCCCTCAACCATGTGAGCTGCGCCAGGCTGAGGGATAGTGGTCACCGAAGGTCCAAGGTCGCCGAATGAGCTTTATGGACCCCAGGCCCCTGTGCCATCCAGGCTTCACTGACTGCTTCTTGTCATTCTTTGCTTTATATCAAATTATGGGGTGTGAATAAATAGGCAACTACTTGAGCCTTCTGGTTGGGGTAAGAACAGCAGCAGATTGAGAAACCTTGCCTTAGTAGACAAATCTACTCTTGCTGACCTAAGAGTGGGCAACAGATTTGATGTCAAATTTGTGTTGCATTTAAAACAACAACAACACAATTCCCCACTTTATCCTATGAACTGAGTTTATAATGTTTCCTGATTTTTTAACCTTGCAGTGTACTGAAATTATGTAAGGAATACAAGATAATCACTTACCATGTTGCTCTGTTTTCACAAAACAATGGGTGAATATGAGCTAAACAAGTGACAGTGTATTATGGGGTGGACATCACCCAAATTCAGTGGTGCTTTCAGACATGCTCTGGCATTCTCAGGAGATCTTAACTTGCACATCACCACATCTATCAGAAATGAGGTGACATGCAAAGTAATTTGGACATCTCTAAGACCCCTTGAAGGGACGTGGGTGGCGATGGGTTAAACCACAGAGCCTAGGACTTCCCGATCAGAAGGTCGGCGGTTCGAATCCCCGCGACGGGGTGAGCTCCCGTTGCTCGGTCCCTGCTCCTGCCAACCTAGCAGTTCGAAAGCACGTCAAAGTGCAAGTAGATAAATAGGTACCGCTCCGGCAGGAAGGTAAACAGCGTTTCCGTGTGCTGCTCTGGTTCGCCAGAAGTGGCTTAGCCATGCTGGCCACATGACCCGGGAGCTGTACACCAGCTCCCTTGGCCAGTAAAGCGAGATGAGCGCCGCAACCCTAGAGTCGGCCACGACTGGACCTAATGGTCAGGGGTCCCTTTACCTTTTAAGACCCCTTGAAACTGCTCTGAAGAACCTGAGGGAGCTTAAAAAGGAAGAAGAAGAAGAAGAAGAAGAAGAAGAAGAAGAAGAAGAAGAAGAAGAAGAAGAAGAAGAAGATTATTCCATTGAAGGAAACTGCTGAAGAGGAGGCAGAGGAGAACCCCTCTGCTGTGTGTCCTGGGCTGTCACGGACTTCACCTTTACTTGCTGCGCACTCACACAGGGTCATTGATCTTAATGTAAAGTGAATCCAGTTCTGGCTAGCTGAAGCTTCCAAGCAGGTTTTATTCTCTCCTTGCACTGTCCGTCCTTGTGAGATGGTTTACAGCTGCCTCACACTGTCGACATGGCAGCCCCTGTTTGCTTTCCTATGGTGATAAGTGGAGAATGCTGAGCAACCACTGGGGTGTGTGCCAGCTTGACAGGGCAAGGTTAACCTTCACCTCTCCCTCTTTGTTTGCAGGCGTCCCTCTGGCAGCAGTCATCCTAGGAATT
This sequence comes from Podarcis gaigeae, assembly GCF_964106915.1. Lineage (NCBI taxonomy): Eukaryota > Metazoa > Chordata > Lepidosauria > Squamata > Lacertidae > Podarcis > Podarcis gaigeae. Next base: position 57,734,389 of record NC_139688.1, read on the forward strand.
AACTTTTCGGCCAAAAAGAGGGCATTTGTTTTCTGTAGCGATGCCACGACCAAATCCAAATGCAAGCAACTGGGAATTTAACCAGAAATCCAGCTCCTCTGCATGAGAAATAAGGGCTGAAACACAACCCTGATTGTGCATTGACACTTGTTAAATGACTGCAACGCAGGAAGGAGGCCAAGATGTGGGGGATCCATGACTCAGGATGTTGCTGCAATGCTGGGGACAAATGTCTCACGTCACAGAGTCACCACACATGAGGCTTACGGAGAAAAAAGCAGTTATTGCTAGTTATTTCTTGGCCTTTTGGCTAAGATCAAGTATAGTTTCTAGTGACCCAGAATCAGGGCAGGGCCAGCATAGTAAGCCAGATCAGAAGCTGCACAAATTATGTGACTGGTTCAGCAATTGCTCACAATGGCTCTTTTGTTTGCTTTAGTAATATATATTGAACTGTTTCGGGATTATTACTACTTATATTTGAAAAAAGCTAAAATAAATATGTACTCCTGGACAATAATGATGCAAAGTATTTGGCAAGGATCTAAGCAACATGTTTGCAAAGAGGCAAGCTAGTTCTGGTCCTCGCCACCACACAAGTCTTACATGCACACACATACACTGTTATGAACATTGGCTATGCTACTGTTAATTATATATACATATGTCACATGCAAGGTGAAAAGACCTTTGCAACCTTTTCTGGTGCTCCCCCTCTTCATGACCCTGTGAGGCAGGTCCCTAAGGTGGAGGGGAACTGAAGGCAGGGGGGGGGCATTTGATCAAAACTACAAAATGAATTGGTGAATTGATCTCAGCTCGGAAAGGGTTACAGCCCCATCTATCTAGTCCCTTCAGTACAATCCACTATGACTTAAGATTTTCATTTGTATCTGATACAGAATTATGAATAATAATAATTTTAATATTAATATTTGTACCCCGCCCAATTGACTGGGTTGCCTCAACTACTCTGAAAGGACATCCTTTTTTGTTGGGATGTGAATAGATGCCAGGAGAGGATATATTTATTAGATAATTACCTCAGAGTTTGGCAGAGTGCATCCCTTTGCAGGTTAAAAGGAAGCTAAGATTGGCTAGTTTTAACCTTTTAGTTTAAATAATCCTGAATGCTTTAAGACAGTCTGGATTTTTCTGGTAGTTCCCCCTTTTCTACTCCCCCTTAAAATAACAATCACACAACGTCATGTAAAAGGCAAAACAGCATTTACTCACTCAGAATACTTGTGGAAGAGTAACAGATAAAGCAACTTTGTTCCGGCATGCTTAAAATGTTAATTCAGTTTGAAAGACATACTTAATTCTTGCTTAAAATGCAGTCTTTTTAAAAAAATAGATTCTTATTAAAAGTTTTGAACATAAAATGAATTAAAAATCACACTAATCTGGAAAGGAAAAAGCAAAAAGCAGGAAAAAGGAATGGAAGGAAATAAGAAGAGAAGAACAATGAGCAATTACCAAGGTCTCTATCAAAATTGCTCAGGACGTGGGTGGCGCTGTGGGTTAAACCACAGAGCCTAAGACTTGCCAATCAGAAGGTCGGCGGTTCGAATCCCCGCAACGGGTGAGCTCCCGTTGCTCGGTCCCTGCTCCTGCCAACCTAGCAGTTCGAAAGCACATCAAAGTGCAAGTAGATAAAAAGGTACCGCTCCGGCGGGAAGGTAAACGGCGTTTCCATGCACTGCTCTGGTTCGCCAGAAGCGGCTTAGTCATGCTGGCCACATGACCCGGAAGCTCCCTCAGCCAATAAAGCGAGATGAGCGCTGTCAGGGGTCCCTTTACCTTTACCTATCAAAATTAAATCTTAACCCTTATTCCACACATGAAGCTCACACTTAGCAGAGATGTTGTCATGTTGCTGACAGAGCAGAGAGAGATGGAAAGAGGAAAGAGAGTGTGTCTGGGCAGGTAGTACAATCTATAGCTCAGCCCTACTGCCATCAGGGCACAGTGTCTCTCACAAAGTTGCCTCGAGCAGTTTTCCTAATGTGCCTGATTGCAGTCCATTGGACTTTGGTGGCTCTACAGTACCCTTTCTCTGCTGCTTTTTTGTTGTTTCAGTGTTGATTTCCACTCCTACCCCACCCCAGAATTGTTTTACAATCCACCAGTATAATCAGATTTCTTAGAATAAAGGTTGTGCTTTGTTAAGGCCCTGCATCAGGAGTAATACAGAAAATTTAGGAGCACGTAATCAAGTGGATATTTGGACGCAGTGCATGGAATTAAAGGATTTGGCTGTTTCCAGACTTTACAACTGATGTGATTTGAAGCTTCCTTAAAACTTATTCCTTAAAACTTCCTTTAAATAAACGAAGGCTCCTTTTTATAATCCTGAGTCATTGGTGGTTGCATTTCCCCCCTCTGCACAATATTTGTTATTACAGTTATTTAGTGCCTGTAACAAATGCATAAATAACATCTGTTTCAAGAGGTCAGGCCATTTTGCCTATAGCAGCAAGATAATATACAGCTCTGGCTTTTTCTTCTTTCTTTCCAATGAAATGTGCAGCCTGTGCTCCATACAGCACATCTATCTATTCAGCCACTTAAAGTATTAAGCCATCTAAGTACAGCAAACTCCGGCCTTTTCAGCAAATGGAAGTTCTGCAGTCAGTGGGATCCCAGAGTCTTTTTAAAAAATATATAAAAGTTTTGTTGGTTTTATATCCCTCAAGATATCTCATATTTTAAACTTTTGAGAGCTACTTAGCTATGCCAAGAAGCCTAAGGGGACATGCATGATTCATACATGGTATTTGATTCTTATTGTCCCCATTTGACCATCACAACAACCCTGTGAGGTAAGTTAAGCTGAGAGAGGGAGAGGGAGAAAGAGAAAGAAATAAAGAAAAAGAGAAAGGGGTGTGTTATGTACTGAAGTTCTCACCCTGGGCCAGCAGGGGGATACTGTAGATAGTTCAGGTCCACATATGCAAATAAGGGATCGAAAGTGACGTTCAGTGATTGGATAGTTACAGAAAATGGTTACTGTTGCGTTCTAGTGGAGCTCTATATAAGCAGGCTGGCTGAACCCTTCAGTTCAGTTCTGTTCTGGCCTGTGAATAAACAAGAGCTGTTTGAAGAATTGCTGTGTCGTCTGATATGTTCACCCACAACTTAACACTGGCGACGAGGATGGGATCGATGGACAACAGAGCACAGCCAGATGCGGCCACCCTCTGAGCTGAGCGAAATCACTGAACAGAACCAATTCAGAGCTGACTGTTCTGGCTAGAGCACAGTGTTCCATCCATCGCCTCCACATCGGCATCGGAACCATGGCTTCACTTGTGCCTCTACCACCGTTTGCGCCAGCCTCTGAATCATGGGACTCCTACCTCGCTCGGTTCAACTGCTACCTCCAAGCCAACAAGCTGACAGGAGCATAAGAGGGGCCTATTCCTCAGCCTCTGTGGGCCTGAGGTGTTTGAGACGGCCCGAGCATTGGTTGCGCCTGTAGCAGTCCGGGCAACACTGTGGGACACGATTCAAGAGAAGCTCTGCAACCACTACACACCCAAGCCATCCAAGATTGCTGCCCGCCATGCATTCTACCACCGGAACCAGGCAGAGGGGGAGTCAATTAACAACTACACCGCCGCCCTCCGACAGGCTGCAATGCACTGCGAGTTCCGAGACTTAGACGATGCCCTGATGGATCAAATCGTCTGCGGGGTCTGGGACATCCATCTGCAACGGCGTCTCCTCGCCAAGCCAGACCTCACGCTGCAGAAAGCCACTGAGGAGGCCGTGGCCTCGGAAGCTGCTGAATGCTCCGCCCAGGAGATCTGCAAGGCCAGCAGCCTGTGTCTTGCTAGGAAGCCAGTTCCAGTGCATCACGAAGAGGCCAGTGGTGATGAGGCATCCTCCAGTGAAGACGATGACGTGCACCAGACAAAGCGGGAGCGCAGGAAGTTCCAACAGAAGTCCAAGGGCCAACCGGAATGTGCCGGCTGCAGAGGCAACCATTCCCGTGCCAAGTGTCGATTCAGAGACGCCATCTGTCGGAAGTGTTCCAGAAGGGGCCACATCGCTAAGGTCTGCCGATCGGCTCCGTCTGACAGGGTGGCGGCCCAAGGTGACCCAGGGAACTAAGACAGCAGAACACTCTGAAAGTCTGTTATTGTTGTGGACACTCTTGCAGTTAGTGTGCTTTTGACCTTGCTGCTAGGATTACCATCAGAAATGAAGCACTGCTGTGCTATTGCTAGCTTTAGGATACCAGACCATAGGACTGGTTCTGCTTGCAAGTCTATACTGCATGTTGGCCTTATGTAAGTGCAGAAGTGTACGCAATGAACAAGTATTTTATTTAAAAAACTGATTGGTTTTATCACTGCAATACAATCTGATAACATCAATCTACCTCTTTATTTTATTTTAGCATTTCTTAGCATCCTCACAGCAAAATGAGTCCTATATTCTAACCTAAAGAAGCTATTTTGGCATGCACGTTTGAGTATATCTACACCTAAAGAGACCTCCAGTTCAGATAGATTATTGTACTTCCCAAACTAAAATAACAAACAGACTCTTGACATTTATTCCAAGAGAGGAAAGGAGTGCAAAAAAGAACTGACCTTCAGACGTTTATGCATTCCTTCTATGTCTCACTTTGCATGATGTTTCCCATTGTTGCTCCATCGGAAAAATTCTGTCTGCGGGGGAGTGAATAGGTATTTTCCAAGCTTGGAAGACTTGTATGCCGCTTTGCTGACTGGTGTGATGGTGTAGCTCTCCTCGTACTCTGATTGCAGAGATGATACACATAATACACATTCTAATTACTGATTAGAATGACAAACTTTTAGGAAATGCGAATATTCTTGGAAAATTTACTTTTTCATCCTCAGTTTGCAACAGCTTGCTTAATCTTTACTGTCTGTTTCTAGTTATAAAGCCAAGCATCCCAGACACAATACTGGCAATACTATGAATTACTATGATTATACTGAATTGTATCAATTGTTTTAATGAATTGGTTGTTGTTTTTAGCTTTATATGCTATTGCATTTGATATTCTAGCAATCCGTGTTCGAAACTCCCATTGTTCTGGGTGCATTTTACTACAGGGAATTTCATTAGAGTGAGCAGTTTCTGAGCTCTGGGTGCAGTACTGGGCCTAAGATTTCAGATTAAAACTGCAGAGTAGAAGGAAAGGAGGACCTTTTTCTGCCTCCCCAATTCCAGCTACTCTCTGAAGACTGGAGAAGAGACCCTCTTAAGAATATTAGGGGGGTGGGAAGGGGAAGGACTAGACCATGTGAAAAATGAACATAGTATTTTAGCTGCAGTCCATTCATTTTCAGCTTTGTATTCTTGTTATTAAAAAAGCACACCTAGACATTCTATTGTTGTGCCCTTAACCTAGGTTTAAGATGCCATTTAGCTCCTATAGTTTCAAACACTGCTAGCAATTGCAATGCTTGTTGCTGTATTAATGCTTCTGTGATTATTGTGAGCCACTTTGAGCTCAACATTGGTTGTTGGGAAAGCGGAATACAAATATTAAATCAACACTACTCAACACAGCACACCAGCTATGTATGGCAGTCCAGCAGCAGTCACCAAACACAACTGGTAAGTCACAGTACATTGCTGTAGGCTGTTCTGCCTTGTGGGAAAGAAGGGAACACAGTCCAGTGGTTGTGCTTTGCACACTGAAGTTTTATCCCCGGCATTTCCAGCAGTCATTGATGAGGAAGATCTCTATCTGAGAGCTGCTGGCAGGCATCACTGGGTTAAATAGACTGGGTTAAAAAGACAATAGTCTGATATAGTGGAAGACAGCACCATACATCCCTAAACTGGGCCGTTTTAATTTACGTACACCCTGGAGGAGAATCAAGACTTGCATTAGCAGCCTTTGAGGGCTACTAGTTAAATCACTTCTTCAAATTATCACAACATTGTCTTCTTAAACTTTGCACAAGGAATTGGGCAAATGGCCAAGTTTCTCTTTCCTCTTGCCAGCTTTATAGCTCTTGGGAAAACATGCCAATCCGCTTGCATTATATAAGTAACAGGGGCTGTGGCCTTGCTCACTCTGCTCACCAAGCTCCTCCCTCTCCCCCCATATTAGCCCACTAGAATTTGCCCTCTCTCCACCCCATGAAACTACCAAACTCTCTTTTCACCTTTCAAATCCCATTTCTGAAGTCCCTTCTTCTCCTATTCTGCAGCCCAACATGGGACCTCTGTTTTCACGTACAGCCCCATTTCCATACCTCCTTTTGTACAACCCCCTCTTGCACACAAACCACCCCATGGTAGCATCCTGCATCTTCCTCCTCCTACACATTGCGGCTATAAGCACTTTTCCCACCCTCTGCCCAGTTAAAAACCCACCATCCCCTCCTGTTCTTCAGGACCTTTCATGCCCCTGTGATCATCTTCAACCCCATTCCCATGCCTCCTAGTCCCTTCTTTACTCAAACCCCTGTTGCTTAAAACCACAATTTTCCTCTGTATACCTCCACTCTTTCTTTACTCAAACCTCTGCGGTTGTTTGCTTAGATTGATATTTTAAAATATGATAAAATACAATTGTTACATAAAAGGTTTTGTATTAAGTTAATGTAGGAATACTGGAAGGTCAATATAACAGAATGTTGTGCTTCTTACTAATATACTATCATTTAGAGTTTGTATTACACATGAAATGTCAACATTCGTTAAATATAATGTGGTTTATTTATTTTTTTAAAAAGCATTTTGATAAGACTACCAAAATTTGGGGGCATGCAATTGTTGCTGATGATTTCATTTTTGCAGAATTCTAACATGATATTATTCCATTCTTAAGATATTCTATTCTTAAGGAAATCAGCCCTGAGTGCTCACTGGGAGGACAGATTGTGAAGCTGAGGCTCCAAGACTTTGGCCACCTCATGAGAAGAGAAGACTCCCTGGAAAAGACCCTGATGCTGGGAAAGATGGAGGACACAAGGAGAAGGGGACGACAGAGGACGAGATGATTGGACAGTGTACTCGAAGCTACCAGCATGAGTTTGACCAAACTGCGGGAGGCAGTGGAAGACAGAAGTGCCTGGCGTGCTCTGGTCCAGGGGGTCACAAAGAGTCGGACACGACTAAACAACAACAACATGATATTATGGGGTTGCAGTTTGAAAGGACGCATTCTGGATCTCAGCAAGATGGTGGAACTCTTGGGAATGGTTCAGAAGGCGGCAGAAATCAACACCTGGAGCTACATCAACCAAGGAATGTGAAGAAAGTCTACTGCAGTTCCTGCAGGGAAGAGCTTGAAGAGAACTTGTGGTACCCAGATAGCGCTGAGTGACTCTCCCTGCGTGAGCTGTGCAATTGCTGGCTGCTCTGATCTTCATGCAGTCTGTCACAGTCGGTTAGAGTGAGGCAAACAGTACTCTCCTCACCACTGTGTTGTTTTATTTCATTCAAAATGATATTATTTTGGCACCCCACCCCGACAGGAATAAGTTAAAGAATTTGGATAACAGGCAGAGCAAAAAGCATGCCGAAAACCAGCCTTTGAAGTTGCAATGTGGCACCAGGAGGATTCCTCCAAACCACAGTCAGCAGTGGTACAACTCCCCAGGAAGACTGGATGAGGAAGCCAATAGGCTCTTGATAGTTACTCACTATGAATTTAAAATATTTAAATTGAGTTCTGAAAGTATTCTGAGAGAGCGGAGAACACAAACAAAAGAAACAACTTGCTTATCAGGCTGCGCTATGGTGGACTAGTAGAGAACCTCTTTTTAGCACAATTCAAAGTGCTGGTTATGATCTATGAAGTCCTACATGGCCTAGGTCCAAGCTATCTGAAAGACCACATTCTCTCATGGGAACCAGCCTGGGTTTTGAAATCTTTGAAGGAGGCCCTTCTCCCGGTCCTGCCACCCTCACAGGCGCACTGGGGGGGGGGGTATGGGAGAGGGTCTTCTTGGTGGCTTCTCCATAGAGAAGCTAGAGCTAAACTGGCTCTCTCCTTGCTGTCCTCCTGCCAGCAGGTGAAGACTTTTCTTATTCCAATAGGATTTGGGGAACTGACTGCTTTCAATGAAAGGGTTGGTGCCGTGCTGTTTTGTTGTAATTATTTCTATGGGTTTAATTGATTTTATATATGTATATAGTTTTACTTCTAGCAATGTTTAATGACTGCTTTTTCCCTATGTTTTTAGCGGTCTCATTTTTATCTGTAAGCTGCCTAAAGTCCCATCAGAGCATATCTCCCTCCTTGGGTTTCTATCCCTTCCTCTGTTTTAAAAAAGAGATTCCAATAATTCTCAGAACATTTTTTTAGATAAACTCCAGCCATATTCTTCTTCTGTCTTTGTTCTCCCTTCTCCCACCTCTTTCCTCAACTACTGGGTGATGCTAAGGACAAACTTCTGAGAACTCAAACTCATAGTTATCAGAATACAGTGGTACCTCGGGTTAAGAACTTAATTTGTTCTGGAGGTCCTTTCTTAACCTGAAACTGTTCTTAACCTGAAGCACCACTTTAGCTAATGGGGCCTCCCACTGCCGCCACGCCGCTGCTGCACGGTTTCTGTTCTCATCCTGAAGCAAAGTTCTTAACCTGAGGTACTATTTCTGGGTTAGCAGAGTCTGTAACCTGAAGTGTCTAACCTGAAGCATCTGTAACCCAAGGTACCACTGTACAACAATACTGTTTGCCTTAAAAAACTTGATAACATGGACTGATATCTGAGAGTGAATCAGATATGGTGGCTATTGCCTCTTTTAGCTTGGCTATGTTTTAATTTAATGTACCTAAATGGAAGTAAAAGTTATCAAACATTAATGTCATCATTACTGTAGTGCAATAAAGGTTTCTAAACACGCTGGTGTTTAGAATGCTAAAAAAAGAAACATTACTACATCAGTGTAATACTAAGAATGGTTTTAAAATCATATCTCCTCAAATCAATCATTTTTTGCATTCATGTTTAAGCTTGATTTTATGATCCTGCAAGAACACTCATTATCACCTACTCTACAATTTAGATAAGCATTCATAAATCAAACATCACAGAAAAAGCATCACATCTCCAGGGAGGGTTGGCAAAGATTCCTTCCTGAAATCCTGGAGATCTGCTGCCGGTCTGTCGCTTAGCACAGTGCCGGATTTGGGGGAGTGTGGGCAGTTCCCCCACACAGAGGGCGCAAAATGGAGAAGATCCCTAATTGAGGAGGTCCAGTTGTGGACACCAAATTTTGCCTTTGTGCCAGATTACCAAAGATTACAAAAGTCTGCCCTTCTTTGATATAAGACAGCTTCTTATGTTCCTAAAAACAGCAGTTTTGCAACTTTGGAAGAGGCTGCAGAGAGAGGGGGAGGGTGGGAGGGTGGGAGGGAGAGAGAACGAACCTTAGATGAAGCGCCCCTCTGTGGATTCTGTTTCTCTGTTGTAAGAGTGCCCACAATTTGCCTCCACTCATTGTAAGGTTGCACATTGGTAAATGAAGCAAGAGTTAACCCAACCGCCAATGTCTCCAAGGCACTCTTCTCCAAAGGAAACCAAGTCACAAAAGCTTCCCTGCTCCAAGAACTTGTCACCACTCAGGCCAATGGGTACCATGCAAGCACATGGGCTCTGTGGCTGGTCCAATCAGGACCAGATGTCTCTGAGCAAAGCAGAACCTCTTCACTCCCCTTGTCCACTTACATAGAACTGCATGCCTTTGGAAAACTTTGCTGTCTGAAATGCATGCTTCTTCTGTGCCTCCCTCCCTGTTGTTGTTTTTTAAGCATCTTAAATTGAATCTTTTCAGATATGCTTTCCCCAGTTAATTAGTATTTTCCTTTTCTTCTAATCCCTTATGGCTCTTTCTTCCACACCATTAAAAAGAAGAAGTTTAATTTCTCCGCTCTCTGATCTTTCTCAGTTTTATTTTAGATATTAGGCCTGAAGGCAGGGCCATTGTCTAGGTTTACCAAATGTATGGCGCCTAGTTTATGTGAGTGCTTAATAAATAACAATAATGAAAAGTATAATAATAATTATAATAATAATTACTAGCATTATTATTATGATGACATAATCTAGAGTGTGTTACTGTGTGTTATGAATGTGGTTCAGCTCCCAGCCAAAATTATACATCAAGTAACAAGTGCAAGTAACAAGTAACAAATGGCCTCTGCCCTATTTGTGGACAGAGATATTGGTGGGGTGGGAAGGGGAGTTCACCAGATTTCCACCAGTGGCCCTTTTCTAGGAGAGGTGAGAAAAAGAAGAGGAAACTCTGAAAAGTCCCCAGAGAAAGATCTTCTGAGAAGTTTTGGCTCAGCTCAGTAAATGTCCCAGTAGTAGTTCTGGTAAGGGGGAAATCTTAACATATTGCATCATAGAAAAAGAGATGCCCGCCACTTAATGGCATGGCAAGGTCATTGCTGCAGTTCAATCTGGATGTGACAGGACCTTTTTAATATCATGTGGGCTACTGTGAGAAGATTAAATGATCTTCCAGTGACTGCCCCTATTCAAATCAGGGATGGAGCAAATGAAGAGACTATGGGGGTGTTTTACAATTCTTATCCAGGCTTTTTTACCTGTTCTGCTTGGGGAAAACAGAAAAATTATGTAGCCAGGTCTGTCACTCTAGCACCTTAAAAAAAAATCACCCACTGAAGTTAAGGTCTGTGCCTATGTGGTCATGACACAATTTTCTATAAATGGGTCTTAAGTACATAATTATATGATAGACCCAAACAGTTCCAAAAGAGTTGCTCCAGGCTATTGTGTAAGCAATACTCCTTTGAGAAACGTATAAATACATGTAATTCAGTACATAATACACATGTTTAAAAAACTGCCTAATTACGTCGTTTCCCAAGAGACTGCAAAGGCTCCAGAAGTGCTGCTCCAGTCTCTCGCGTACACAAAGTGTGTTTTATAACCTACTATGAATCTCTCCCATTCTCTTTCCCCGGAGGTGGGAGCCAGGGGGGAAGGGCAGTGGCAAGGAAATTGAATACAAAACACCTACTGTAGCTTTAATTCAAAGGACAATGCACAATGTTGATATAACGTGTGTCATGCAAACCTTGGGAAGCCAAAAGAAGTTGAGAGCGGAGACTGTCTGAGCCTAGTGCTCTGGTACCATTTTTGTAGAGTCTCCCCTCCCCACTGCAACACACTTTGTTTTCCTAATCTGCCAGATAGTTTACAATAAGGCCATTTCTGAACTCGTTACATTTCTGGACCTCCATCATTCAGTTACATAAGAAGTTCTAAGACATTCACAGAGATAAAATGATGTATGGGGCGTTAGAGGAGGGGCAGTACGTCTGGTGAGGGACACGATGCACTCCTTCTGGGGTGGTTGTCCACAAGTGGTCCCCACCCTGCCCTCAGCTGTCACCTGTGGCTCCTAGAAGCTAAACCAGGTGAGGGTAGCTGATGGGTCTCAAACCCTTGGTGAGTTAGGGACTTCCCCTGGAGGCTCTGGCGGACAGAGCAGTTGAGACAATCAATGGGTTCAACAGTCAAGAAGGCGGTTTCTGCATGTGCTGCAGAGGGAAGGTGGGGGGCAGATGGGGCTTGTCAAATCTGGGAAGGTAGCCCATCTATGAGAATGAAAACTCTGGTCCTAAACCTCCACTGCCTTGAGATATATCCTCATGGTTAAGGAGCAAACCCTACACAAATCCAGAGTGGAGTCCCTAAGATGGTTGGGTGACTCCTTGCACGCCTCCTTCTGACAACTCCTGCAGCCAAGCTGGTGGCAAACGTCTTGCCCTGCTTCCCTTTGGACCCATCAGTGAGGCCGAGAGATGGGCCTTGTTGTCTGGGCAGTCCAGGATGTCCATGCACATTGGCCAGGCTTGTACCCATGGGAGGTCATTTTGGTGCTGCCAACGCACTGGTTTGGCTTCACCCCCAGAGGTACACTCCATTGTATCTTGAGACAGATGGATGCCAACAACAGAGATAAAGCAGCCGTTTCTTTTTCTCCTTTTCCTGCTTGCAAATTCATGGTTCTTATTGAATATAGTAGTATTTTTTAATGCATTCCCCTTCAAAACCTTTTCCTGACTACTAGCCATTCCTTTACATAAACGCCTTGCCTTGAAATGTTTTTCCCCACTCTACATTTTTGTTCTTCCTCTGTGAACTTTGAAGATCCTCCAAGCCTTCTGGTGCTTCCCTTTTGTGCATGGATGGGTCTGTTTTGGCTACACAAAGATTGGCTTTCAGATAATGAGTTTCCTATTCATATTTAGGAATATTCTTACTGCCTATCCTACCATTTATCCAAGGACAACCCCTGTTATCTTCACAACAATCCTGCAAGGTAGGTTAGTGTGTGGAAGCGTGACTGCCAGTGTCCTAAGAAAGGATTTGAGCCTTCATTTCCCAATCCTCATCCAACACTCTAGCTACTGGCACTACTGGCTCTCAGTCAGTCCAATGGCAGTGCTGAAACTGACAAAAACCACTCTTTTAAGACAGAATTTATGGAGTCTGGGATGCCTCTTTGATGACTGAATTTGTCCATTTGGCATGCACCAGAGAAGGCTGAGAACTAGACAAGCATTTTATAGAAGAATGGCCACTGCTTAGGATGTTTTGGGATCTTAGTATATGTTTATAGATCATTTTCCTTAAGACAACAATATTTGTGCACTTTAAAAGATTGTCTGTACTCCCGTACATTGCTATGCTGCTCTCTTATTATTTTTATTATTTTTGTGGGGGGATTTATTAAATTAAACTATCAGAATCAGCTGCAGCTGGGTGTCCAAAAGAATACTGTATCTCTCTCTCTCCCCCCCCCCCCCGTTTCTTATTGGGTGGCTTTATTTGGGCTCAGCCATTTCCAGTTTTTCAGGTCTGGGGAATGTTGGCACGTGGTTAGTTTAGGGAATGCTTCTTGCACAAGGTCACCCAAATATGTTTAATTCTGAGGCAGGAAGTTAACGCATTGTTTGAATATTTGCCTAATGCACTGAACGAGCACCCAAGCTGTCCATTAAACATGGAACGCTTTGTACAGGAATGAAATTGAGAAGAGGAGGCATGCATAAATAAAACAATTTCATTCCCGGAGATAGTTGTTGGGTTTGTTTTTTTAAAAGGGGGAAAAACCAACGGTCCTCTTCTTGTCTGTATAATTTCAAATGTGGCAGTAATCTTAACAGCATGGCTTTTCTTCTTTCTGATGCTTCAGTGATGTTCCATGCACTTCAGCCATGCCATTTAATCAACAATTGCCTCCATATAATGGAATGTCTCTGGGCTTGCTCAGATGGGAAACAAGAACTTAGTGTATCGTTTTAGTTTGGTATCTCAAGCTGTCACAACGAAACTGAAATGTGGAATCCATTGCTGTGTCCTGCCTTTGAAAAGTGCACGTCATTGACTTTGGAGCCACATTGAAGCAGGATCCCATCATGTTAATTTCAGCGGGGTTTCTGGCTGCTTTGCTGCTGAATGTGGTACAGATGGCTTCTTTCATCCCCCCCCCCCAAAAAAAAAGCTTCAGCTGAATATGCTATTAGGATGGGCTTTTGAGCATAAATCTTGAATCTGAACTACATCAAAATTTATTGATTTTTCCTCTTCCAGGTTTCAGCTTCGGAGACTGCATATGTCTTTACCTCAAACAATAAAAACAGGGTTTTCAGGCAGTTAAAGTGGTGGTAGACTGAGTATACAATCTAACCATATGATTCATTTAACCATCTAACTGTGTTGTTTTAAACCAAATTCACCCATTGTCCCACCTGGTCCCACCTAGCAAAGGAGGCAATATTTTTAAGATAAAAAGCAGGCAACCATATCACAACAGAATCTATTATTGCATAAAGGGTGACAGCCAAAGGTTTTGCTGTAGCGTTATGAAAAGCTGTTTAACTTAATTTCCAGGGTGAGCGCTATAGTATTGTTTAGAATCTTCCTCAGAGGAGTCTGCTATGGGTAAGGAAGAAAATGGAAACATCCTGTATATACCAAGAGGGAACTGATTCCCTGAATATCTGCCCTTAGGGAACCAAAATGGCACCATTCATATACAAATATTTAAATTTTGTAAACAAAATACATATGGTATTGGCCCATACTTCTTCCAGCCTTCCTCTCATAGACCATCAGTCATAGACCTTCAGCCATCAGTATAAACTAACAATATCCCCCTTCTTCTTAACATCCACCCTGTACCCCAGGAATGGGTTACAACAATGAATGGTTTTAGCCAGTGCTAGCTGTACTCAAGAATAGACCCCCTGAAATGAATTAACCTTTTAGTCATTTCCACTTATTTCAGTGGGTCTACTCTACATAGGACTAGCATTGACTACAACCCACGGTATTAAAATAAATTAAAACAAGTTTTAAAACAGATTAAAACAGTTTTATCCAACATTAAGTGAGGTTCTTGACCTACTGAATACTTTCTGTCCTCCCATTTCAGACGATATAGACTTGCCACCCACAAGTAACATGGAGAATTATGGGAGGCATTTTTGCTATGCCCTACGAGAAAGTTTGAAACTATTGCTCTGCCTCTCTGTGCTTAGCAAAGGGAAAAACCAAAACCTTTGAGTTACAAAAATTCCCACCACTCCACCCGCCAGCAATATGGTGCTGTATAAGAAATACCACCAAGAATTATTTTTATCATTATGTAGTTCCCTGTTTATTGGAGAGATGAAAGGGCCCTTCTGTATGGAATATTCCACATGGTTGTCCATTTGATGGCATTGTTGTTCAAGATCTTGTTCCAAAGGAGCTGTGTGATGTCTCGCTTTAACGATGAACAAATGTGCAACTTTCTCGGTCATCCACTGATCTGCATCTCCATTATTATTGGAATGTAACCCACAAACAGATTTCTTCTTTTAACTTTTTATTAAACTTGTTCTCAAAGAGGCTTAAATGTCATGCTGCCCAGTGTGCTCTGATAGGCTTATGATTCCCCAGGGTATCTGTTTATGAGGTGAGAAACGCCACAGGCGTAGGCCAAACTTTTTCATTTCTGACTTCAGAAGTTGCTTCTTGTGTGAATGTTGGCATACCAGCTCATGCATAGCTTATTGAGAATCTAGGAACTGAGATGTACTTGGCTTGAGATCTTGCCAGCTTTTCTGCCTTGATTTCCCTTGCAGTCTTACAGGATGGTCACTCAAGACAGATAATATTCTGTGAGAGCGCATCCAAAATAATTATCCTCTTTCTCTTCAGCTGAAATCCACAGAATGCTTGAAACCAGAGAGGATCTTATAAACACACAAGTATCTCAGCAATTGTAAACATTTTGCAATTGTTCCATGTGTCTCAGAAATGCCTGCTTTCCACACTGTCTGAACTCCACTGTTCTGCATGCCTAAATCCTAATGAAATCAATGAGACTTAGCACGCTTAATTGCAGGCTTACAGAAGCCTTTGGATCAAGGCCTTTACCTACTTCTCTCTCTCTCTCTCTTTTAAAAAAGCTTATTGTTGAATCATCATTGTTCAGCAATTGTATTCAGTGTTGTACAAACCAAGAACCTATTGAACAATATGAATGGTTTTCAAAAACCTAATGTAATCCAGAAATTGTGGCTGATTTAGCCAAATGAAAGGGAACTATATCCACAATAATACACAAAGCATGCTTAAAACCCCCAACGAAACAGAGATTAGGTTTGCCCAACTCATCATTGTTGTACAAGTAAAACTGAAATTCAATCCAGATAAGACTGAGGCTCTGTTAGTGGGTGGTTCCCTAGACCGGATGGGCGGGAGACCACCTGCTCTTGATGGGGTTACACTTCCTCTGAAGGAGCAGGTTCGTAGCTTGGGGGTACTCCTGGATCCTTTGCTGTTGCTCGAAGCTCCGGTGGCCTCAGTGGCCCTGAGTGCCTTCCATCAGCTTCAGCTGGTAGCCCAGCTATGCCGAGCCTATCTGTACAGGGATAGTCTAAGTACTGTTGTCTATGCTCTGGTAACTTCAAGGTTAAATTACTGCAATGCATTATACATAGGGCTGCTTCTGAAGATGGTTCAGAAACTTCAGCTAGCACAGAATTCTGTGCCCAGGTTGCTCACTGGAGCAAGACGGCTTGAGCATATTACACCGATCCTGGTCCAATTGCACTGGCTACCTATTCAAATTCAAAGTGCTGGTTTTGACCTATAAAGCCTTAAACGGCTGAGGACCACAATACCTAAAAGATCACCTTTTTCTCTATGAACCTACCCAGACCCTGAGATCATCTTCTGAGGCCCTCCTCTGTGTGCCCCCTCCTCAAGAGGTTCGGATGGTGGCAACACGAGAACAGGGCCTTCTCTGAAGTGGCTCCCCATTTGTGGAATGCTCTCTCTAGGGAGGTTCGCCTGGCGCCTTCATGATACCCCTTAGGCATCAGGCAAAAACATTCCTTTTTAACCAGGCCTTTGATTGATTTGACTGCACTTTTAAAATGTGGGGTGTTTTTTCCTTGGGGGGTGGTTACTGGGTTGTTGCTTTTATTCTGATTATATATTTTGTGGTTTTATATTTTGATTTTGTTCTGTGAACCACCCTGAGACCTCCTGGTCTAGTGCAGTATATAACTTTAACTAATAATAATATGGATTAAGGCTAATGTTGTGCATTCAAACCAGCGGGGGAGGGGAGCGCTGGATGCACAAGTGTGTACACAGCCATTTGGGGTGGAAGAAATTATAAAGGTGTCGGGCTTCTCTGAAACCATATGCCATCAGTGCTCCACTCTGTTCTGAAACCATATGCCATCAGTGCTCCCAGCTATGTACGTGACACCACAGATTTTCTGAGGAAAATACAATCTTTAAATAATCTTCCCAACAATACTATACTAGCTACTATGGATGTGGAATCTCTGTATACCAACATCCCACACAACGATGGTTTACAAGCTATAAGGAACACCATTTCAGATAAAACCACAGCGGACTTTGCCACCAAACTCTGCCAATTTGTCCTTACCCACAACAACTTCAAATTCGGTGATGACCTGTTCCTTCAGATCAGCGGCACAGCAATGGGCACCCGCATGGCCCCACAGTATGCCAACATCTTCATGGCAGATTTAGAACAACGTTTCCTAAACTCCTACCCACTCAAACCTCTCTTGCACCTGCGATACATTGACGATATTTTTATCATCTGGACACATGGTCAACAGACCCTGAACACCTTCCACCAGAAATTCAATGATTTTCACCCCACAATCAACCTAACTATGAATCAATCTATGCAAGAAATACATTTTTTGGACACTACTATAAAAATACAGGATGGGCACATAGACACCACCTTATACCGTAAACCAACTGACCGACAAACATATCTACATGCCTCTAGCTACCATCCCAAACATACCAAACAGTCCATTGTATATAGCCAGGCACTACGTTACAGCCGCATCTGTTCCAATTCTACAGACAGAGACTCTCACCTAAGAGATCTACAGCAAACCTTTTTAGAACTAAAATACCCAACAGATGAAGTTAGACAACAGATCAACAGAGCCAGACTGATACCCAGAGAGAACTTGCTGCAAGACAGACCCAAAAAAGAAAATAACAGAACACCTCTAGTCATCACATATAGCTCCCAAGTTAAAACAGTACAACGTATCATCAGAGATCTACAACCTCTCCTGACAATGACAGTTCTCTTTCTCAAGCTCTGGGAGGAAGACCTTTCATTGCCTACAGACAGCCACCCAGTCTTAAACAACTCCTAACCCACAATAATACTACAACCAGACCTAACACGGACACTGGCACCAGAGCCTGCAATAAACCCAGATGCCAACTTTGCTGCCACATACACCCGGACAACACCATTACTGGCTCCAACAACATCACACATACCATCTCGGGACTATTTAATTGCTCATCGTCTAACATTGTGTATGCCATCAAATGCCAACAGTGTCCTTCAGCTCTCTATATTGGACAAACAGGCCAGACCTTACGCCAAAGAATAAACAGACATAAATCGGACATCAGGAATCACAAGGCAGAGAAACCAGTAGGAGAACACTTCAATCTCCCAGGACATTCTATACAAGATCTCAAAGTAGCTGTTTTACTACAAAGGAATTTCAGAAATAGACTGGAAAGAGAAGCTGCTGAA
Organism: Podarcis gaigeae; assembly: GCF_964106915.1. Classification (NCBI taxonomy): domain Eukaryota; kingdom Metazoa; phylum Chordata; class Lepidosauria; order Squamata; family Lacertidae; genus Podarcis; species Podarcis gaigeae. The sequence goes on from NC_139688.1 coordinate 57,752,494, forward strand.
TTACAACTTATCACCAAACTTAAAACCATGGAGAAACCTGGCCTGAACAAAGACCTTGGATTCTTATCTCATTATACATGACAAAGCCATTTTTCACCTTTTCACCCCTTGCTTCTCCCTGTAAGACCTATTGCAGTCGTTAAGAGTCTTCAACAGGCTCATCACAGCTATCTGCCAACCACCCATTCCCACCACCCTTCTGAGTAATACCCCTCCCCACCTTCTCACTATATAGAAGGGTCTGGAAACTTCTGTTTCAGTGTATCTGAAGAAGTGTGCATGCACACGAAAGCTCATACCAAGAACTGACTTAGTTGGTCTTTAAGGTGCTACTGGAAGGAATTTTTTTTTTTTTGTTTGGGCTTCTCTGAGCACTTATGAAAATACAGCCTCAGGCAGAGTCTCATGACTACCTGCCCTGAGCCACTGTGGGAATTTAGACTACAATTCTGTTCCAATGGGTGGCTGTTTAGTGAGAAAATGAAACAATAAGAAAGGAAGTGTCAATCAGTTTGTAATTAAATGGTAGCAGATGACTTCATTTGCAAAACAGCCTTTTCCCTTTTCTTTTTAGGTTAAGCCAGAGTTCTGGAGAGATGTCATGCCAGGGAGATGCAAATTTCACTGGCAAGTCAGCAACTGGGCAACTAATCCTAGCCAGGAGAAGCTGGCGTACACAAACGCCCACAAAGAAGCTGACTCCCATTACCCTCCAGGTGAATTCAAAGGGAATGAGCAGCTGCCTTGAAACCACGACAAGGGGGGAAAGTTTCTAAGAAGAAAGGGGTGCAGAGTCCCAAAGTGTTTTTCTGCGCTCCACTTTCAGGGTGAGCTGACCACATCACATTTGGGCCCAAACACCCCAATAGTAGGCAGCTCCTTTGATCCAAGCCTTGCTATGAAAACAAGGCAAGAGGCTGAACCAGCTGGCCCTTCAGCTAGAATGATTAAGGTGGAATAACTGTGCATGTAACTAACACTAATGAGAACTTTATATAATGCTTTTTATATAATGTGAAATCACAAACACTGCCTTGGAAATATTCATCCTGACTGCTGCTGGCTCCACTCCTGGCTTTTCTGCTCAGCTTCAAGGGCTCAGCCCAAATTGCACGGAAGTTTGAGATTTTGGGGGAATCCAAAGAAGTCAGGAAGAGCAGCCACCTACTTTGCACGGAACAGGGATTTAGGTACCGGCAACTTGAGCTAAGCGCAGAATCAGGCCGTAGCATTATTCAGAGTTGGGAAAATGAAGCTTTTTAGGACTCAACATTTGAAAAGCTTTGCATATTTATGATTTGTTTTTGCCTACCCACACACAGAAGGAATTCTTTTTTTCAGAAGCCAAGCAAGCATGATTTTCCATGAAGTATTGTAGATGTCCTTTGACATTCCTGAAAGGGCCTTGCATTTAAGATGCAAAGTGGTTGTATCCAGATCATCTGGATCCTGGGTATGGAACACAAAGCACATCCGTATGTGGCTGTGGAATGAGCAGGAGGGATGCCTCTTGTTCTTGCATTTAACACACTCCTCAGAAATATGTACTAGACACAGTGTCTAGACGGCATAGCATGCCAGTCTTAACAGATATGGGTACAGCTGACGGTCTGAGACAGATGTGGGAAGGTGACTGGCAGATTCCTATCAATGAAGATGTCTGGACTTCAGTGGAGGGGGGAATTTCCTTTTAAATCTGTCTCAACTTTCGCAAAGGAGGTAGCACTTTAAATATTGGGGGGAAAAGGTATCTGACATCTGCAATGTTAGCCCATATTAAGACTCCAAACCATTGTGCACTCATCAACATATGTGGTGGACATGTGGGAAAGTGGCTTAGTTCTGGAAGCAGGGTGGGGACTAGAATAGAATCATAGAATAGAATCATAGAATCATAGAGTTGGAAGAGACCACAAGGGCCATCGAGTCCAACCCCCTGCCAAGGAGGAAACACTCCTGACATATGGTTGTCAAGCCTCTGCTTAAAGGCCTCCAAAGAAGGAGACTCCACCACACTCCTTGGCAGCAAATTCCACTGTCGAACAGCTCTTACTGTCAGGAAGTTCTTCCTAATGTTTAGGTAGAATCTTCTTTCTTGTAGTTTGGATCCATTGCTCCGTGTCCGCTTCTCTGGAGCAGCAGAAAACAACCTTTCTCCCTCCTCTATGTGACATCCTTTTATATATTTGAACATGGCTATCATATCACCCCTTAACCTCCTCTTCTCCAGGCTAAACATGCCCAGCTCCCTTAGCTGTTCCTCATAAGGCATCGTTTCCAGGCCTTTGACCATTTTGGTTGCCCTCCTCTGGACACGTTCCAGTTTGTCAGTGTCCTTCTTGAACTGTGGTGCCCAGAACTGGACACAGTACTCCAGGTGAGGTCTGACCAGAGCAGAATACAGTGGCACTATTACTTCCCTTGATCTAGATGCTATACTCCTATTGATGCAGCCCAGAATTGCATTGGCTTTTTTAGCTGCCGCGTCACACTGTTGGCTCATGTCAAGTTTGTGGTCAACCAAGACTCCTAGATCCTTTTCACATATACTGCTCTCAAGCCAGGTGTCACCCATCTTGTATTTGTGCCTCTCATTTCCCCCCCCCCCAAGTGCAATACTTTACATTTCTCCCTGTTAAAATTCATCTTGTTTGTTTTGGCCCAGTTCTCTAATCTGTCAAGGTCGTTTTGAAGTGTGATCCTGTCCTCTGGGGTGTTAGCCACCCCTCCCAGTTTGGTGTCATCTGCAAATTTGATCAGGATGCCCTTGAGTCCATCATCCAAGTCGTTGATAAAGATGTTGAATAAGACCGGGCCCAAGACAGAACCCTGCGGCACCCCACTAGTCACTCTTCTCCAGGATGAAGAGGAACCATTGATGAGCACCCTTTGGGTTCGGTCAGTCAGCCAGTTACAAATCCACTGAGTGGTAGCATAGTCAAGACCGCATTTTACCAGCTTCTTTACAAGAATATCATGGGGCACCTTGTCAAATGCCTTGCTGAAATCAAGGTAGACTACATCCACTGCGTTCCCTTCATCTACCAAGCTTGTAATTCTGTCAAAAAACGAGATCAGGTTAGTCTGACATGACTTATTTTTCAGAAATCCATGCTGACTATTGGTGATCACAGCATTCCTTTCTAGGTGCTCACAGACTGTTTGCTTAATGATCTGCTCCAGAATCTTCCTTGGTATTGATGTCAGACTGACTGGGCGGTAATTATTTGGGTCCTCTCTTTCCCCCTTTTTGAAAATAGGGACAACATTTGCCCTCCTCCAGTCTGCCGGGACTTCGCCTGTTCTCCAGGAATTCTCAAAGATGACTGCCAGTGGTTCTGAGATCACATCTGCCAGTTCTTTTAATACTCTTGGATGCAGTTCATCTGGCCCTGGAGACTTGAATACATCTAGACTAGCCAAGTATTCTTGTACTATCTCCTTAGTTATTCTGGGCTGTGTTTCCTCTGCTGAATCATTTGCTCCAAATTCTTCAGGTCAGGCATTGTTTTCTTTATCGGAGAAGACTGAGGCAAAGAAGGCATTGAGGAGTTCAGTCCTTTCTGTGTCCCCTGTTTGCATTTCACCATCTTCTCTGAGTGACCCCACCGTTTCTTTGTTCTTCCTTTTGCTACGAACGTACCCATAAAAGCCTTTTTTGTTGCTTTTAACCTCTCTAGCAAGCCTGAGTTCATTCTGTGCTTTAGCTTTTCTGACTTTGTGTCTACACGTGCTGGCTATTTGTTTGAATTCCTCTTTGGTGGTTTCCCCCCTTTTCCATTTTTTGTACACATCCTTTTTTAATCTTAACTCAGTTAAAAGTTCTTTAGATAGCCACTTCTTCCATGTTTCCGTCTCATTGGTATTGCCTGAAGTTGTGCTTTTACTATCTCCCTCTTAACAAACTCGCACTAATTGTGGACAAACTACCCCAGAAGGAGCACAAGGTGTCGTCCCCCAGAGGTACTACCCCTCCTCAACCTCCCATATCATATTGCTATACCTTTTGTGCTATGGCTTGTGAACAACTGCTAGACTACTGCCATGTGTCTATGTGGGGCTGCCTTTGGGTCTGGTTCAGAAGTTCCAGCTGGTGTAGACTGCTGCAGCCAGATTGCTGATGGGATCTTCTGGTCAAGAAGAAGGGGCAGCATTGTTGAAGCAGTCTTACTAGCTACTGGTTCAAAGCTGCCCATTTGCTACTGATTCAATGGTCCTGTATTGATTGACAAAGTCCAGGATACCTCAGGGACTGCCTGAACCTTTATATTCCAGGTGGATCACTGATATAATCTGCAGTCATTCCCCAAGTTGGTGAGGTTCATAGAATCATAGAATCATAGAGTTGGAAGAGACCACAAGGGCCATTGAGTCCAACCCCCTGCCAAGCAGGAAACACCATCAGAGCACTCCTGACATATGGTTGTCAAGCCTCTGCTTAAAGACCTCCAAAGAAAGAGACTCCACCACACTCCTTGGCAGCAAATTCCACTGTCAAACAGCTCTTACTGTCAGGAAGTTCTTCCTAATGTTTAGGTGGAATCTTCTTTCTTGTAGTTTGGATCCATTGCTCCATGTCCGCTTCCCATGTTCATTTGACAACAAGAAGAAACCAGGTCTTTAGGGTCATGGGCCCAGTCCTGTGGAGCAGCCTGCCAACAGAGATTCAGAGGGCGCCTTCTGTGCTAAACTCTTGCTGAAAACTTAGGTTCCACCATATCTATAGAGTGCACCCCCACAATAGTCTGCTGATGGTTGTTTTTAATTTCTTATTTTGCTTTTAATTTACGGCATTTTTCGCTCTATAAGACGCACCAGACCACAAGATGCACCTAGTTTTTGGAGGAGGAAAACAAGAAAAAAAATATTCTGAATCTCAGACGCCAGAACAGCAAGAGGGATTGCACAGTGAAAGCAGCAATCCCTCTCGCTGTTCTGGCTTCTGGGATAGCTGCGCAGCCTGCATTCACTCCATAAGACGCACACACATTTCCCCTTACTTTTTAGGAGGGAAAAAGTGAGTCTTATAGAGCAAAAAATACAGTATTTTTTAATTTTTATTATTTTATTGTTTGGTTTTATCTTTCTGTATTGTTGTAAATATTTTTTTAAAATAAATAAACAGAAGACAAACACATCCCATTTCAAGCAGGCTAATAAAAAAAGCCACCAAGCATTAGATGACGCTCATCTGCTGTGCTGCAGCCTCGATGAAGCACCATATGATTTGCTTCAAAGGGATGGCACTTGGCAGAGTTCAAGGGAATGCACATTCCAGCAGCACTAGAGACCTGACATCAAAACAGGTTGTGCAATTATAATGGCATTTAATTGAGGCGATGACAGTATCCGTTAACATTAATTGTTATGTTTCTAACGCTGTCTCCTACCATGACTCTCTCTGTGTGATGTAATAATGTTTAATGGTACCAGAGGAATGGAGGGTGTGAGAGAAGGGATGGGACTTGAGGAAAGTCTATCAATTTAGAGGATCACTTATCTGGAAAGTCAGTGTTGCCCAAGCCTGTGGCCTGAGGAAAAAACTATCAAGACCAGACAGGGTTGGGGGTTGGGAAGTAGATTGAAGAAAAAATAGATCCCTACAATGATTAAAGTAAACCACATACATGAAAAAAGATGCAAACCAGGGGTATTATGTGACAGTCCTCAGTGTAACCCCTCCCCCTGGGACCCTCCCCCCCCCCTTAGGACCAACTGAACAACTGAGGATTGATGAATGAGTAAGCCAGGCAGTAAACAAAAACAAAACAAAACCCTGTTATCCCACCCCTGCTTTGGGCTTCTTATTCTTCAAAGGACACATGAGTAAGTCGTCATCAAATTCTTTTGTGTAGACCAAATTAGGAAGCAAAAATATCTGCAGGTGTGATTCAAAAGGGACCAGACGATTGCTCTGTTGGTGTTGCACAAGAACAAAGACATTGCAAGGCAAACAAATCATAATACCCCCCCCCCCGGGGTATGCAAATGGAAAGGTGAAAGCAGGAAATGATTCCGCAGTAGCAGAATTGCAAATAGCGAAATCCATTGCACAAGGAGCACTAACAGTCTGGAGAACGTATGTCAGTTGCATCATTTTTGCATTTTTGTGGGCTGAACGAACATGCTTTTCACAAGCTGTGGACTGAAATGAACCAAGTTCACACCAGGAGACCACAAGAACAGAAAACCTAACAGGTACATGACTGTGAACTCTATCCCTACTTGGTAGTCAGCTCTGTAATCTCCAAAGGAAGGCTTATTTCATACTTTCTGTAATGGCCTCCCACTGCCTGGCTTCTTTCTCTAAGTGCCTTTGAAAGAGACATTGCTCAGCTGTATCTGCTCTGTTAATGGTAACGTTAATAGATTTAGTTACAGGTAGGTAGCCGTGTTGGTTTGCCATAGTCGAAACAAAATAAAAATTTTTTTCCAGTAGCACTTTAGAGACCAACTAAGTTTGTTATTGGTATGAGCTTTCGTGTGCATGCACACTTCTTCAGATTAATAGATTTGTTGTTCTGCAGCTGTTTGATTGAGAATATTGTGAGCTTCCTGCATTCTGTGGCATTTCATCTTTGTGTTTTAGGCATGAGGTTTTCCCTATTTCTCTTGTTTTATTTCCGTTATTTAGGTTACTGTGCTAACTAAGAGTCCAGACAACACTTTACTCAGGGAAAACTGAACAAGAACAGTGCATGATTTAAAGAGAAAGCAGAAGGGAGGTTTTGCCTTGCTAACTTCAGACCTTGTACATAGCAGGGAGACCTTCAACCAAAGTATACAAAACAAATGTTTCCTGAGAACTACACAGCCAATCAGTGCATGTACTATCGCAGCAAACATCCTGCATCTCTGCTTGGTTGCTAAGCAACAGCTCCATCACCACCCTTGCTTAGCTAACTTACTGTGTATCTGAAGAAGTGTGCATGCACACAAAAGCTCATACCAAGAACTGACTTAGTTGGTCTTTAAGGTGCTACTGGAAGGAATTTTTTTTGTTTTTACTGATAAGAGTTAATTTTGTTAAGTTAAAAACTGAAGGAGCTCTGCTGTTGTATTTCCAGTGGTTTCCTCCTTAGCTTTCATAAATGGTTTGATATGATGATTGTAGCCATTTTGTTTAACTACCTGGAGCTCACAAGCAAAGGAGAGGTGATGTTTTGAATAAGACTCAAAGAGAAGCCCCAAGTATATTATTACTGGATATCAGAAACAATTACAGTTTGCACAAACTCCCGCCCATACAACTGATGACAGCATGCATAGGAGGCCTCAGGTGTAGGAGCCAAATCTGAGAAAGTGCTCTATGTACATGCCAGGGAATGCGTATGGCTCTCCCTCGTGCAAAGAGCGACAGGGAGTGGGTCAGTCTCTCCTTCTGTGGGGGAACTCATTGCGCATACTCTACATCAACAGAGGTGTGGCGCACCTCTCCCCATGCCAGCTGAAGAGGCAGATGGCAGAGAAACATTTCCCTCCCAGGTAGCTATGACAAGAGGTATAGCCATGGTATGTATTGGCAGGGATGCTCATTAGGGATGCTTCAGAATAACTGGCGTGGGAGGAAAGGGAAAATAATAGATTTCTCCCTTCCATAATGTACCATATATTTAGATACAGGAGCTGCTCACAATCACCTACTTTCAATTTTCTTCAAACTACCATACTTTCCTCCAGTGTCAAATAAGAGGCTGCACAGTGCAACACATATTCTCATTTTAGTTTCACCTTAAGCAAAAGCTGGTAAATATTGCAGGTTGCGGCCATAATTTTAAATGAATTCACCGTGAAGCCAAGGTGGTCAGGCATAGCATAAACTCTGATTTCCCCAGAATTTCCCTTGTTTCTGAAATGGGCGGGTGTTTGCATTTTTTGTTTGCTGGAGACATGAATAGAACCACTAACTAAAATTCTTATTCATCATGACAGAATATACAATAGTCAATATGCCTGCATTCTGGAATGCTAAAAAGCTGCCAGAGAGAGGTTGTTAGCTGGTGCCTATGATATGGATGAGTCAAGGGTTAGAGAACTTTACCGCAGTGGGAGGTACAGCTGGAAGAGGCAACGTGTTATAAATAGAATATTTTTAATTAAAAAATGTTGCCTACTGCAACAAACTCTTAAGAGTTTCCTGAAAAGGTGGTTGAACTGTTAAAACCTCTGGGAACTGTAACTCTGGGAGGCGAATAGGGACCTCCAAACAGCTCTCAGCACCAAGCTACAACTCCCAGAATTCTTTGGGACTGTTTAAAGTGGTTGCTGGTCCAAGGAAAAGCAATTTATTTTAGATTTCCCCACCAGATGAAATAAATAGAATTAGCCGGTTGCCACTTCTTAAACACAGAGAAGGAAATAGAAATGGGCAAAACCTGAAAAAAAATATATGAAAACTTTGGAAGAATAGACATTTTAATCACAGCTATCCTGCTAATCCAACTGAGATTTAAATGTTTCCATTTTGCCAATTCTTCAGAAATACCTTTGAGCAGGTGCTTATAGTTTCTGCGACTAAGCTGCTTATGATCTGATGTTAACTCGATGCCAAGATATTTAAAGCCACCATGAGCAGTGCTAAATTCTAATTGCTAATATAGTGTGTTCTCCTTCATGGAGAGCACGTGTTGAGGTGGGGTCTGCTGAGCCACCCCCCTGTTACCAGGCAGGGTCTCTAAAGATGGCCTGGGGCAGTGATTGGTTCACTGGGTTGCTGGGGTAAAAGTTATGTTGCAATTTTTGTCCATCTGGCTGATTGGCTGGGCCATTTGGTTTTTGCCTACTGCGTAGCAAATCGTCACAACTTGTAAGGTTGCGGTTAGGCATTGGTTATAAATTGGTGGAGGAGGGGTTAGGATAGGCTGGGCCTGCCCCTCCATGGTTGCTGCGGAAAGGGAATTCTGTTAAAGGAATCCTGGGGCTTGCCATCTTTTCGTCCAATCCCTGGAATGGGACTAGGGCCGGCAAGCCTTTGGGGAGCAGGCGGGTGAGAGTTGAGGGTCTGTGTCTCAGCTCCAATTCTTCCCCGACTTGCTTTCCCCCGCACTGTCTTTCGGTGGTGCCCGGAAGTCAGTTCTGTCCCCAGGCGGGGGGACAGATAGTCTTAACCAATGCCTAAACAACCACTCACGGTTTTTGTTATGTACTGAATTGAATAGGATCCAAACTGCAACAGTCTGATTGGTCCTAGAACAATAGGATCCAAAAGGCAGCAGTCTGATTGGTCCTAGAACAATAGGGTTCAGAATGCAGCAGTCTGATTGGTCCTAGAACAATGCAGCAATATGATTGGTTGGCAGGAACCACCCAATCATGCTCCAGATAGAAGTGAATCCACAACCTGATTGGCTTACAGTAGAATTCCGGAATTAGCCAATCATGTGCAGCCCATTGTGTAAATAATGTATATAAAGCAGATACTTTGAGGGGACTTTCATTCATTCCTCCTCACCACTATGAGCTGAATAAAGAGCATGAAATCACTTTGCGACTCTGAGTATATTTCAGTTTTGTATTTAAATAAAGTTGTGGCCAAAATTATGCCAAAAACTTTAAACAAAAATTAAGTGTGCGTTGTGAGTTATTTGGGGGGTGGCTTGGGGACCTCGACACGCATGTATTTATTTCATAGAATCAAGAGTTGGAAGGGACCGCGAGTATCTTCTAGTCCAGCCCCCTGCAGTACAGGAGTCATGTGCCCAATGGGGGGATCAAACCCACAGCCCTGAGATTAAGAGTCTCAAGCTCTGCCAACTGAGCTATTTGCACAGTGCCCTGTGATATTAGTTGCTCACGAGTCATTGTGGCCAGAATTTGGTACAAATATGCAGGCCAGAGGGAAATTCATAGCACAACTGAGCCTCTAACAAAAATCTCCCATTTGGTTCTGCTATAGAATCTCTTATCTGAAATGGACATTGCTTACAGAAAAGGGTCGCCACTTTTGGAAGAGGCAAGTTCAGACAGTTGCTCACTGAGCCATCGTCCCTTTAGTAATGGTGACTTTGAGGATTTGCATTGATGAGTTACCTGTAACATAGTTGCTGTATGACTGGATGCTCTCCCCATAGGGCAGCCTCAGTTTGAGCTCTTTTCTACTGCTGAGCCCAGGCCTTTAACAATGAATGAGAGGATTTTTAAGGAGCACTGTCTTTGATGGAAGATCAGCAAATGGTTTTGCAACTGAGACAAAGCCTGGAACATCTTGTGAACTTGGGCCTTTCTGGAGGCTTTTGCTAGATACTGGACTAACATACCATACTTTTCTGTGTATAAAACTATGTTATTATCTTTAAAAAGCATACTAAAAAGTGTGTGTGGGGGGGTTCATCTTATACATGGGTAGTGCATAGGGTGGACGTTTGATTGGTTGCCGCCGCGGCTGTCACCGGCTACTGTACGTGTTATTTGTTGCTGTGTCAATGGGTGGTTTGAGTTCCCCAAAATAGGGGGCATCTTATACATGGGGGCATATTATAGACGTAAAAGCACGGTAATTGGTAACTATAAAAACGTAAAACAGAACTAATCTTGTCAAACGGAGAACCTTTAACTGCCTTGGGAACAGAGGACCGCACTTCTGCAGAATCATGAGAACAGTGAAGATCTGCTGCCCAAGGCCCAGGCAAACTTAGGGACAAGTGGGGGCTATTAGCTTTTCTCCAAGGCCTCCCTTCCCACGATGGGGGTCATAAGCACAAAAACAAATTACCTTAAATATTTTGAGAGTGGACAACTGCTTTCTTCATAGAGCGCATTGTGATCAATTGTATGAAGTCTTGCTTTTCTTATTTCTCTTGGTGTTCCAAGGGGATTCCCTTTTCCTGAGTTGGTGGGAGGAGCATTGTCAGCCAGGTTCACTGTTGCTGAAAGTTGAAGGTCTTTTAGCATCTTTTCAGCTTGTTGGTTGTCTCTTGTCACCCACTGTCTCCCTTTGTGCTGGACAATAAGTTTGAAAGGAAAGCCCCAGTGCTAGACAATGCCAGCCTCCTTCAAGGCAGCTGTATAAGGGCAAATCTCATGTCACTGGGCAAGAGCGTCAGGACTGAAATACAGTGGTACCTCGTGTTACATACGCTTCAGGTTACATACGCTTCAGGTTACAGACTCCACTAACCCAGAAATAATACCTCGGGTTAAGAACTTTGCTTCAGGATGAGAACAGAAATCGCGTGATGGCGGCGCTGCAGCAACGGGAGGCCCCATTAGCTAAAGTGTTGCTTCAGGTTAAGAACCATTTCAGGTTAAGAACGGACCTCCGGAACAAATTAAGTACTTAACCCAAGGTACCACTGTATCCTTTATATTTTAAGTCCCTGGTGTTATGGAGTGCTTTACATATGGCATCTTTGAGTCTATAATGCTTGAAGCAGATGATGATATCTTTTGGGACTTACCAGTTCTGCTTTGGCCTCCAGGGACTCTCCCTCTCCACATCTGTTTATTTATAGTATAGTGTATTTATAGTTAGGGTATCTAAGAGTTGGGCCATATCTTCCCTTTTTTGATTCTCTGGTAGGCCTCTGATCCGGGGGGAAATAATACATCAATTTCTGTCCAATTATTCCTCAAGCTTCAGGACAAGTGGAAGTGATTCCTAAAGTAGACGTGAAATCACGGTGACATGCTGCCCACCCAACTCACATAGACAGTCTAGGAGGATATGGTGATCAATGGTGTTGAAAGCTGCTGAGACATCCTGGAGAATCAACAGTATTGCACATCAGGGTGACCAAATCCAATTCTGTCCCCAAACTAGACCTAAAGCCAAACTGGAATGCGTCAAGATTTTTCTGACTTTGTGACATGCCAGGAAAATACCAGCACACAAGAAGCCACTTCTAAATCTGACAGTGGAGGCCTTTGAGGGCATCTTCACATTCGAGGCTGGGAGGGAGGGTCACATGCCTAACTGGAAAGCTGACCTTTCCAGCCCTACCTTCTAGAAGATGAAGGAATCGGTGTCTCATTTTAGCGTGACTTTTGAGACGCACCCATTGTGCTGCCTTGTTTGGGGGTGCTTCTAGATCCATTGCTTTTACTAGAGGCCCAGGTGACCTCATTGGCTTGAGAGTGCCCATGAGCAACTTGGGTTGGTGCACCAACTACCCCTATTCCTGGACAGGGTATAGCCTCAGTATTAGACTACTGTAATGTACTGTAGGCAAGGCTACCCTTGCGCCTGCGTTCTTAGTAGGACATCCAGCATCACACATATTGCACCACTCTGGAAAGATCTGCATTGACTGCCTGATAACTGAAGTTCAAAGTTTTGTTGACATCTAAAGCCTTAAACAACTTAGGGTACTCAGGTGACCCAGCAGCCAGCCTCCTCCACCCAGAACAGATGAAGCTAATCTTTAAAGATCTTCCCAGGAGCCCCTGCTGGTCATTCCATGACCAGGGCATTGTTATTTCGTGGCAACGCAGAAGCAGGCCTTCTTGATGACATCACCCTCCCTCCACAATTCCCGCCAGCCTCATGAGGCAGAGGAACTAATGACTATTAAATGCCTCTTTAAAAGTGATATGTTTACCCAAGCTTTCCTGGACTCTGATGCTTCATTTCGTTTTGGTTTGTACACTGTCCAGTTTTATTTTGCAAATAAAAACACAATGCAATTGTATCTTATTTTTAAGGAATTTTTACTGAATGTTGTTGCATTTTTAGAGTTTTTGTGTAAACCACTTAGAGATTTGGATTCTATAAAATGGCACATACATAAATAAGTTTCACGAGGACCAAATGTGGCCTGGTGTATGGGGCTTCTCTGAACTTACATCATCTTCCTCTAAAAAAACCCTTTGGACAGCTCTATCAGCACTCCCACACGCAGTTGCCTTGCTGCCTGGATATTTTGCTTTCTGAGATCTCCCATGTCCCATTCTTAGCGCTCAGTTATCACAGGAGGTCTGATGAAGGAGTATCTAAGGAAATATTATTTAGAGAGGCAGTGGATGGCACTGTTGGATTATAATTATAATTCAATAAAGGATGTGAATCTTAGAAGGCGGAAATGTTTCACTGCTTATTGAACCCTGCATAGAAGGCAAGTGTGGCACTTAAAAAATGGTAATAGGGTGATCAAATGTGGATTTTCTTGATGGGTGCTATATAAGGCACTGATTGTTACTGACCTGAGTTTGGGGGCAAATCGGTGTGCATGGTGAAAGTGATCACTCCAGATCCTGCAGAGTGCAATAGATGAAGCAGCTTTGGCTCAGGACTGAAGCAAGCCAGAATGCCTGACCTGAAGGCAGAAATATTTTCCTCTCTCAAGTGTGAGAAGCAGAAATGCTGACAAGGCCTCAGCTGAGCTAAGATAATACACCAGAGTGGAGAAGATACAGGATTTGTTACTGAATGTGGCTAGCAGCGCTGGTTGACCTTCGTTGAGACTCCCTGTAGTCCGATAAGGCTTGGATCACATCAACCCCTAAAACAATGGAAATCTGTTTCTCGCAGGTGTTTCTCCCAGGACCTGAATTTCACAATACAAGACTGAATATTACTGAGGAAAAGTGGGTACAGAGAATAAGACAAATGAGAAACAGAAAACTGAAGTATCAATGGGGGTCAGAAAGAGACTGAACTCAGTGCTAGAGCACACTTTTCGTTCTTTCTGCTTAGTTTCATGTTTTTCTAATGGATTTCTGTTTTTTCTGAAGCTTTCTGAGCTCAGCTTTTTTTATGTCTTCTCCTTTGCTGGGAGCATCTCACTTCTTCAATGTTCAAAGCTGCTCTTGGTCAGGTCCTCTGAGCTAGTCTTTCTGTTTTGAATAGATGCAGGTTTTATAGGTTTTTATTTCCCCCTAACACTCTTTTAATTTTCATTTTACTTTCTGTTAATTCCCTTGTGAGGCTCAGATGCTTTTATTCCAAATGTAAACATTCCCACTATATTTTTAGATTAACTTGTTTCCTAATTGTAGCCATTCTGGATCCTATACACTGGGGGTCCTGGAATCATCTTTCTAAACTTCACACCTGATTCTCCAGAAGCCAGCTCCTTGGGTCTCTGCTTGGATTGGTAGCTATACTCTCCCCTCCTGCTGCTCCTTACTCTGTGGGTTAAACTTCTTGAAGGCTGAGAACTTTTAACTAGCTTGAACTGGTGGAAGTTTCAGGACGATGCAGTTTAGGACTTCACATTATGTATGCTTTATTGGTAACGGTTAATTTGCCAAGCCAATATTATTTGCATTTATAAATTGCTGTATTACATTCACACTTCCTTTTTTCTTCGTATTTCGTTTTTTTCAGCGTCTGCATATTTTCAAAATCTCTTTGTTCAGATTAAATATTTCCAATTTATTTTATCTTTGGTCTGATTCTAGCCCCTTTCTGAATAGAGTCCACCACCTTCTGAGGGAGTCTGTTCCAAGCATGCTCCATCTTACATATGACAGCCTTTTAGAAATTTGAAGGTGGATATCATATCTCCTCTCACTCTCCTCTTTACCAAACTAAACATTCTCAGTACCCTCAACTATTCCTCGTAAGATCCTTTATCATCCTGGTCACCCTCCTCTGCACACGTTCCAGTTTGTCAATATCCACCCAGAACTGGACACAGCACTTCAGGTATGACCAAGCCAGAAGAGAGCAGTGCTATTACTTCCTTTGATCAGGACAATATACTCCTGCTGATGCAGCCTAGAATAGCATTTGATTTTTTTTTTAATTGCTGTTGCATCACACTGTTGACTCAGGTTAAACTTGTAGCTTGCTCAGAATCTTAGATCCTTCAACTCATTCAACTTCCAACATATATTCATACCAATGAGAGATAGAGTAAGGTAAAGGTAAAGGGACCCCGACCATTGAGTCCAGTCGTGGCCGGCTCTGGGGTTGCGGCGCTCCTCTCGCTTTATTGGTTGAGGGAGCCGGCGTACAGCTTCCGGGTCATGTGGCCAGCATGACTAAGCTGCTTCTGGCGAACCAGAGCAGCGCACAGAAACGCTGTTTATCTTCCCGCCGGAGCAGTACCTATTTATCTACTTGCACTGGTGTGTTTTCGAACTGCTAGGTTGGCAGGAGCAGGGACCGAACAACGGGAGCTCACCCCGTTGTGGAGATCTGAACCACTGACCTTGTGATCGGCAAGTCCCAGGCTCTGTGGTTTAACCCACAGCGCCACCCGCGTCCCTAATGAGAGATAGAAACTTGCTTTTAATAAAATGATGGCTGAGAAGTCAGCTGAATTCTGCAACCTATCCACATTCTGAACTTCCCCTGCAATCCTGCAGAAACTATTTCCAGCAGCAGGATTTTTATGATCTTTTGTTGTGATATTATATGGACAACATACTAATTTAAAACAAGCGAGTATATGACAGGCATCTGACACAAGACACCCAAAATAAGACATGAAATAAATTTGTGTCACAGCCAGAACTACCCTCAGTTGCATGGGAGGAAGTGAGGACAAAATTCACTGAATCCAAGAATACTTCTCCATCTGTTCTTGGCAGCAAAGGAAGTGGAAGGTTGGGAGACTTCCTGGATCAGTTCAGCCCCAGGAGCTTCTGCTCCTGGTCACAGCAGCTAACTGAGCATATTGTATGTCACTGAACTTACAAACATGTGTAATGGATTGGGGAATTTCACATGTGTGTGTATTTACTTACACGTGTTTGGAAGTTGTCCTATGTTGCTGAAATCTGGGGATGAGTCACGCATGCAAAGGGAGAAACTGAAATATGGAAAATTGTGGCCCTCTTTGGAATCTGCTAAGTAGGGGTGGAAGGATATGTCAATTTTGGTTCTGACAATTTTAATTTTTTCAGACTGAATTTCAGTTCTCCACAATTCTGCAGCAATTTGCATTGGAGGAAAAAATCTCCCATGAAAACTCTTTTGTATTATAGTGCAGATTTCTCCCAATAAACACATTTCTGTATGCAATTCAGCGTGTACACATCTTTGCAGGCAATTTCTTCTAATGAAACTCATTTTTGTATGTTATTGTCTCCTGCTGAGTAAGGCGACTGCTTCAAGGTGCTTTGCAAGAGGCCAGCAGAAGAAAGATTAGAAGCTCGAATCCAATAATTTGTAGGGCCGGCCCTCCCATTAGATAGAGTGAGTCAGTTGCCTCAGGCAGCAGATTCTGGAAATGGTGGGGAAGTATTGGAAAGCCGAGCTGTGTGTGCTGCATGGCCAGCCCTATGCCCCTGAATTAGCTTGCCCTCTTCAAGCATGGTGGAGATTGCTGTTCAATCATCAGTCTTGAAGGAGGATTGAGCTGCCACTACAGTCAGCTTCTGTGGCAGGGGCACCATTTTGTCCTGATAATTTACTTCACTGACATTGAACAACATGCCCGTCTTGCCCTGGCTGACCAAATTCTGCAGCTGAAGTTTCCCAACCATCTTCAGAGAACCATGTGTAACATGTCGTGTGTGGTGACTTTCTTAGCTTGGTTTCTGTTGCATAGACATTGCCTATTTTATTGTCTTTTGAGCCACCTCACACAGTCTTACACAGACACTTGACTGGTGCAAAGAAGGAAGGCTCATGTCCCCTTTCTCCCAGCCTCTCTGCATGGGTGAGAACAATTGTATTTTACTACAGCAAAAACCTCTTGTGCAACATGGCGGAAAATAATATTGCTGTTCCTCCCTTTCTCATCCTACTAAACTTTTGCTGCTTCCTTTGCTGCTGCATCTCCAGCTCACTCGATAGCTTTTCATAGAACTTTTCATCATGTTAAGCCTACACACTATAAATATAAAAGGCTGGAAAATCCATGCCACGCAAAGTTGTTAGTGATGCCTATATTAGTCACTTGACTTTCTAAAAGTTACATCGTGCCAGTTGTTTGCAGAAACACTGGGGTGTGCTACTGCTTACTATACTTTCCCCTATATTAATCTTAGTCATGTCTTAGTCAGACCACCCCCAACTGAAAAAGCCCTCTGCCTCCAGAATTCTCATTTGTGTTTTATGCAACCTCCACAGTAAGCAAGTTTAGCTTATGTACTGTGCAGCTTGGCGTTAGTAAGAATTTTCAGAGAAATACTGACATATTTACATATTTCTGCACAATAGCAATATGACTTATAACTTGAGCCTATGCATTTTATCTGGAAGCGATGCCTTCTGACCTCAACGAGGCCGACTCCCAAGGACTGCAACCTGAGAGTTACAGTGTCTTCATTGTGTAGCTTTGAACTGCTGTTCCCAAGAGGAGAAAAATGCATTCTGGGGTCCGTCATCTTGTGGGTTACTTGTGTTCCCTGTTCTTTATACAGCCCAACTATCTGAGGCCATATGTCTGTGGTTGGTGGAACCAGAGGCAAAAGTGGACAGGGCAACAGATGTAGTTTTTACCCATGTACCCTTGGCTCATTTCTCCACACTCACTCCACCCTCTCTATCCTCCATACAAGAAAGCAAAGATCATTATCAACGTCAAAGGACATCTTCCAGCTAGTCAAAAAACATTCAGTGATCATTACTTTTTATGTGATTTTTGAACGTTTTAAGGGAATGGGATATGGTTCCAGGTCTCAGAACAAGGAGGTCTCAGAAACCTCTCAGAACAATTTCTCTCTCACGTTGTCTTTGCTTTAAAAACATCTGAGGAATGGAGTGTTGACTTGTGGTGTTGAACTTGAAGTCTGTTGTATGGCTTATGGTGAAAGAGTTAAAGCAGCGCCATAACTTCAGCTTGAAACAACCTCCATAGGCCCTGAAGATTCAGCTGTTGTGGGGGCTTCTTTGCAACCAGCAATGAGGTCCGGGTAACCACTGCTATCTTCCTCAATGGGGTTGTTCCACAACAGATCACACCTTTACAACATCTGTGCTACTGACTGACAAACTTTGGGATTGTTGAAATATATAAAACAAAAAAAGTAATCATTTTGACTAAAATCAAAGTGACTCAAACTAGGTCTACTGGACCCCCCCCCCAAAAAAAAAAGCAATGTGGACAAAAGTTTAGTTAGTTTCATAGTAGATCCATCCCTGCCCTGGCTGCATTGTGTTAATACATCAGGGTACCCTACATGGTGCCTCCAGCTGTTGAAGGATTCTAGTTCCCATCAGCTCCAGCCAACATGGCCATGGGCAAGGGACAATGGGAGCTATAATTCAACAACATCTAGAAGGCACCATGTTGGATACCCTTGCCGTTGATTCAGACAGGGACTAACATTTGAAGCACTTCTTTAAGTGCTGTACAACTACCTCTATTGTTGCTGCAGCAGCTGTAAGTAATAGTAACTAACCATGGTGATGGACAGACTCCCACAAGAGTACGGTTAATAAAGCAGAAGACAGAAGGCAATCTCGAGAGTTCAGAAAGCGAAGTGTACACTCTAGCATATGTAGGTTTTCAATTTGAAATGTCATCGTGAAGAATGCATAACGTTGTTCAAGCCTGTGATTCTTTCACAATGACTGAGGGGGAAATCCCATTGAACAAAATAGGATTTACTTCCAGGTAAATGGTCTGTGTGTTTGTGTGTGTGTGTGTGTGTGTGTGTTCCACTGGGGACAACTGGTTTATATTCCCTTGTGAGCAAAGTGGAAGCTCATTAATGAAAATGTCATCACAGCAAACATTTGCAATTCTTCCAAAACCGCAGAGAGTAGCATGTTAAAAATGTACTGACAAGCTTCTTGAACACTTGAGCCTTCCAGTGTTGCCAGTACGATGCCTCATTTCCCATCACCTTGCACATTGCATTTTTCAGATTTTGCTTGGAATGTGTCAATCCATAATCCCCCTGGTACTTCAAGGCACAGAGGACCCCTGAACTACATCCCAAGAACCAAAAGCCATGGCATACTCATTGCTATTCATTGTTATTATTATTAATTTATACCCCACCTTTCTGCAAAAGTGCTACATACTTTCAAGGGCCTTCTCCTTCCTGTACAATTTCCGTGCAGGAAACTTCAAATTCTGCGTTGGGTTTAGGGACAAGCTAAGAATTCATTCAAATGTGCAGAAATTATTTGTTTATTGAATATATTTGTTTAAAGGATTTATAATTCCTTTTGAAAACATATGCCACAATGCAGCTAACATATGTACAAATACAAATCAAAATACAATATAAAAGCATTTTAAAATATCTCTTTCATAATAAAACCAGTGTAACAGCCATTGTTTGTACTCCCAGTTTATATTAACCATTGAAGGCCACAGTGAAAGAATGACCTTTAATGATCTACTTAATTGACATAAGGCAAGCAGCTTGTCTAATCTCAGAAGGAATTGAGTGCCATAATTATGGAGCCACAGTCGATGAGGCCCTAATTCAAGCACCTGCAGGGCAGGCTCACTGACATGGATCTCAAAGGTGCATGATCCTGCAGTCCAGATATGTTAATCATGAAAGGTGCACGCACACAAGCACTTGAGCATGAACTAAAGAGTAGGGATGGGAGAATCTGACAATTTCCGTTCTCATTTTTCTAATCATTTTTCCACATTTCCACAACAATTTATGATTTGTTGGGCTCTTTAAAAAAATCCTCATGAAAGTGCATCAGCATTTGATGCAAATTTCTCCTAATAAACGTATTTTTTACATGAAATTTTGACAAATATGCCCATTTCCCCAACATAATGCATTTTTGTATGTTCTTTTCACTAACATATACGTTTTAACCCTTGGCCCAATATATACGTTTTAGCCCTTGGCCCAAGAACAGCATTGTAAGTGCGAATTTTGATGGATGTGTTTTGGTTTGCATTTTGTTTCAAAAAGTGTGAATTTTGGTAAGTTCACCTTTAATTGTGAACTGCAATTAATTTGTTCCCCATGCCTACTAGAGGCACAGGCTTGATACTGGGAGAAGGGAACAAAGTGAGAGTGACAGAAGATGTATTTGAAGGGAGCACAAAAAGGGAATTGCGCAAGTATGGCCTGGAGCATAACACCTTAAACATAGGGACTAGCATCTTGGCGCTGACACACATGCAGTGACAGAGTCCAATCATAGAAATGGGAGCCAGAGACCATTTATACATTTGATGGGAGTGTTTGTTCACTCACAGCCTGATGATTGTTAAGACTTAGCATTCAAAGACATCCTCCAACACTTGTTGAGTGGCGTTCTTAATTAACAGCAAAAATAAATGCCCATACAGCTTAAGGTTTTCCACAGTATTAGTTTCTCAAATCTGCCCTGAAGTGCCTTTGCTTTCTGCCAAAGTCAGCTCAAGGAGGAAACATTTCTCTGGTGCCTGATGTGTGTTGCTTTAATAGTAGCTGCTTGAAACCACCCAAGGGGCAGGAATGTTCGGAAGAATGCCTGGGGAAGCAGTGGAGTGGGCAGAGGTCAAATGAGGAACTGAAAGGAGCAAGCTAAATACAGTTTATCACACAGTCCTGCAGTTCATCACATATATGGCTCCCACATGTGCACCGGGCCTATATAACTGGCTGATTGCTCTGGGAAAAAACAGCCTCCGATGTTGCCCCTTGCAAAACGAGTTTCTGTCTGCAGAAAACAATCTGAGACTTGACTGTGCATTGAAGTTGCACATGTGGTTTTTCTTTTTTTACCTTAAGTAAAACTCATTCCTTGGGTGCTTCCACACTCTGTTTACTCTGTGATTGCCACTTTGTTTACTTGCTTTTTTGCAGATGACCCGCATTCATTGTTCTCCAGCGCTTCATTGTTCTCCAGTTGTTTCAAGAATTTATTTGTTCCAACTTTTGCCAGGCTCTTAGATGTAGAGTCATCTGTTCCGCAAACCTGTGTACTTGTGCAAAATTATGGCTGCAAATGGTATATTTAAGTACCCCCTACCTGTCTCCTCCAGACTGCTTTAAGATTGTCACTTTCACACTGGTAATTTGTTTCACCATATTCTAGAGACATACCTGTCTCTAACAATGCAATCTCATACATGTTTGCTCAGAAGTAAGTTCCGTTTTGTTTCATGTGATTTGCTTGCAAGTATGTATTTATGTATTTTATTACTAGGGGCTGCACCCCTGCTAACTTCACTCACCAGCCCCTCTGCCATTCCCGCCACATTAGCCCCCACAGCTTCCCCTCCCGACCCAATGCGACTGCTGAGCTCACTTTTCACCTTCCCAACCCTATTTCTGAAGCCATTGCCAATTTTTGTTCCGCAGCCCTGATTTGCAGCCGGGTTTTCACCCTCATACCCTTGCCCATGCCTCCTCCATTAAAGAGGAAATTTATATTGTTTTAAGCAAGGTTTATATATCACTAAACAATAATAAATAAATTTTTCTAAACTATTATTAACCTGTATGCCACATACCAGCTTAAGCTAAATGAGGTGGAGGGTACTGTAGGGTTGCCGTATTTTGAAGAGCAAAAAAGACGATGCTATGATGACTCACATTTTAAATATTCCTACTATATGTAGGCCATAGAAGCTGGGATAAATTACTGAGGGAGGCAGGAGAAGAGAAGAGGAAGCAAGTCTTCTACCACCAGTTATGTTTAAGTCTCCTCCAGAATGTATAGCCAGAGTTTTCAAAAGCAGTTTTCAATCAATGTGCCATTCAAAGCAAATAAATGCAATTGTCCCAGATACAAACACACTAAAAGAGCAACCCCAAAACCATTACACTAAGCAACACAACCAACATTGATCTCTCCTGAAAGCATCCCATTTTACCATCAAGGTACAACAATGATTCCAAGGACATGAACCAATGTTGGATGTTGACACATGTATAGTGCATTTTTGCAGCCAAGCTAGACCTGCATTTGATACTACATACCCATAAATATCCTCCCTTGAGCTGTACTAACAGCTGATAACCAGAGCGAAGCAACCCAGCAGGCGGGAGAGACCAGATGAGCGCCACGGCACTGCTGAATGACAGAAGGCATGCCCATTAGAGGCATACCTAAGATGGGAGCAAACAACATTTGGGCATGTCTGGGGAAAAGAGGACGGCAGTGTATGGAAATCAGCCAGGCCTGCAAAGGCACTTCTTGGGCGAAAGTAGACATTCTGTTAATTACATAACAAAACTGAGTTCTTCCTTTATTTAATTACAGGGGCAACACACACACACACCCCGCCCTCATTTGCTTCAGCTCAGGTGGGGGTGAGGAACCCTTTTTCAGGGCTGCATCCTATCTCCACAGGTGGAGGCAGTCTGCCTCTGAGCAAACATTTGCTGTGATCTGCAGGTGGGCAGGCGGCAGCTGCTGCTGCTGAGTTTGGGTGCTGCTTGGGGGCTTCCCATAGGCCAGCCACTGGGAGGACCAGGGGCTGCACTGGATGGGACTTTGGCCTGATACTGCAGGACTCAACTTGTATCACTGGGGCTGCAGTGGAAGGTTTAACTTTTCCCTCCTGAGACTTAAGAATATTTATACGCAGATGCACAGCACACGCTTATCATAATGCAAAGTTTAACGAAGACTGGGTCATACTATCTGACTCTACCAGTGGAGGTCTTTGGGTAAACAATGAAGATTTTGATTTGAATGCTCCCTGACTTCCAAGCCTCCCTCCTGCTGCCACTGGCGCTTGCCTCATTTCACCTCTTTTTTCGTCCCAGTTTGACTGGAGCTGGGCCTGCCAAAATCCCATGTACACTAACCCTGAGCTCTCTGGACAATGAGTGAGGTGCAAATGTGATAAGTAGACTCTGCTATCTTTCCCTTAATCAAACCAGAATCTCTGGCCCACCAGTGCATTCTTTGTGGTCAGACTGGGCAGCTGGCCTTTGTGGATCCAGAGCTGAAGAATGATTTCAAGTTGTGGGTGGGCCATGGGGCTAAGAGATGACCTGTTTGACAGGGGACACTGCAGTGCTCCTTACATATTCCCTAGGCTCTCCTTTTAATCCAACTCTGCCGTTTCCCATGTACGCAGTTTTGGAAGGGATTCTCTTCATGACAAAGCACTTAAGCAACGTGACTTACTGGTTCAAACCAAATTGTTCTCAATTTTCAATGATCCCAGATGTGTTGTCTTCAGGCAGACTGAATTAATTGTGCCCTCTCCTTTGAAGTGCAACCCACCCTCTAAGCTTCCCCTTCCCTCTCTTCCCAACCACGGAGCAGTGCAAAACCCAGTTAATAAAACAGTTTGTATTCAGCAGCCCAAACATGGAGCCTTAATTTTTGTTATTGTTAAAATAGTTTGAAAACCAACTAGCGTGTTCAGCGGGCAAGACACTAGACACAGCAGATCTCTGGGTAAGAAGTTCACATGCTCATATTCCTTCTTCAGTGCCAGCAACGTATGAGCAGAAAGTCTTGCTTCTCCCATAGCCATAGCCTTGGATTCCAGCAAAAATCAAGCATGTCTCTCCTTCCTGGGCTTCTGCCTGCCTTGTGCTCATAGCTGTCAACCTTCCCTTTTTTTGCGGGAAATTCCCTTATTCCAGCGCCATTTCCTGCTGCTATCCCGGATTGTTAGATATCCCATAGACTGTCCCCGGGACAGGTGAGGCTGCTGATCCCTTATTTTCAAATCTGAAAGTTGACAGCTATGCTTGTGCCTCTAGCCCAGCTCTCACACAACTCAGCCCTCCCTTTTGTCCTTCTAACTACCAGCCAGTTGAGGGAGGGGGCAACTCTTTGCCCTCTGACAAAGAGCCACATCCTGTGTTACCTTAACAACCTATACTTAGGGGGCCATCACCAAGAGGCTGGTGTGGCAAGTCCAACAATTGAATCCTTGCTGGATCCAGGAATTAGAAGGGACTCAGGCATGCAGCCTAACCCCTCTCCCCACCCCCACCCCAAACTCACAACGCTAGAATAAATGACAACTGCAAACCAAGGGCAAAGCCATTTTTGAAACAGCTGAACGTAATTAAAAGGGGGCTTTAAAAGCCCTAGTGAGAATCAATGCAGCAATAAAAGAAATCAAATCTTCTTGAGGATAAGCATAAAGACTGTAAGGAAGAAAGTGGTGGGGAGGAGAATTTGCCTCATAGGTTTGTGCTATGGACTTTAAAAAGGTTTCAGTTGCTACTTATAATAATATTTCACATTTATGTAGCATTTTGGAATGTTTGAAGTGCTTTGCATATCTTATCTTTGTGTAATCTTTTCAAGAACCTTGTAAGGTAGATCAGTATTATAATTCCCATGTTGGATAAGGCTCAGATTGAGAGAGTGGCTTCTCTGAGGTGAGCTAGTGAGGTCAAACCCAGGCAAGATGTAAAGCAGGGAATTAAGCATTGCATTATGCCATTAATGAACCAATTGTGTGTCTCAGGCTCTTTCTTTAAACGAGTACAACAGAGAGTGTGGTTTATATCAAGATATAATTTTAATGTTGTACTTTAATCTAGTTTTTAAGTCGTATTTTAATCGATTGTGTTTATATCTGGTGTTAGCCACCCTGAGCCCGGTCTTGGCTGGAGAGGGTGGGGTATAAATAAAATTTATTATTATTATTATTTATTATTTAAGAGATCCTCCTTCCCCTGGATGTGTGTAATGTACTACAGTTTTTCTTAGACCAGGGATGGGAAAGCTGTGACTTTCCAGATGTTGTTGGACAGCAACTGCCTTCATCCCTGAGGGCCACAACCTCGCCATCCCTGCCTTAGGGAATAGGAAGGACTTTTGTAACAGTCTGAGTTTCTCTTAGTATTTGATTTTCAGGGGAAAGTGCTAGATCCATCTAGTGCCCCACACCTTTCTGTTGTCAGAATGGCCCCTTCTAGTTGCTATATGATTAATCGTTTATTTTATTATTTTATTTCACAAAATACCGCTCAAGTGTAAAATAAAACTCTCAAAGCAGGTGCTGTATAATTTGCCTAATTCTAATTTTTAGTTTTAAATTAAGTTACTTGCTTGCTTGTTGTGTAACCTGCTTCAAACGGGGGAGATGTGGGATAACACATGAAGTAAAATAGTCTTGCTCTCCTAATTAACCAACAAATATATAATACGGTTTAGCAAATTTCTGTAATTTTCTTTGGAGATTCCTTTTAAGGCTTATAATGTATATTCCACATTCTCTTTCCTGGTCTATGAAGTCAGATTTAATTTCAGGAGTGAATTTTAGTAGAGGAGCTGCTAGCAAATATTTAACTTATTGGGGAGTGAGACAAATTCCAAAAGCATAGCTCAGCACCTTAACCCCCAACTTGCAACAGCTATGCACTGACAGCAGTGGACCACCCAGCAGAAACTGAGATCAAAGGACCATTGCCTTATGACAAATACTGTACCAGCACAATCCCTTGAACTGCTCTGGCCTCACAGTATTATCAAGAGCTTGTTCATCTGTATACCTTCCAATATCTCGTGTATCATCACCTGACAGCAATGCCTGTTAACAAATATAGGGGGAGGGGACTTGGACAGAAAGCCTGGAGTTCCCCTGAGGCAAGCTGGGTCCCTAGTTCTGGAGAGGCCTGACATCGCAGCAATCCCTCCCCAGATCCCTGATGCCTGGCCTGCACCGTGTCAGGATCTGACACTGGCCATCTCTGAAAGGGGGCTTTGGGTGGTTCCCAGCCAACTGGAATTCACATTCCAGCAGCAAGGGCTGATTAGAATGGAGTCAAATGCTTTCCCTAATGCAACTGCCAGCCGTGCCTACCTGCACTATCATCCCACAAAATGTGTGCGGCTTGTGATTATTCTTGCCGCTGTTGCACAAGCCGTAACATGCGATGTGATCTTGGAAATTTCCAGTCATGATAGGACCCGAGAGGTACCAGGAAAGGGGTGAGGTACTTACATGAGCAGGAGATGGGGAAGGTCTGGGGAGGACCCCCGACAAGACATTAAGTAGGCTGTTTATCAGATGAATAAGGAGACTGCTGCTCTCTGTTTCTTTGAGAATTCTTTGAGACAAAAGCTGTTTATGGTCAGATCTCATACATTCTTAGATATTTTGCTTGCCCATGCTTTTATACCCAATTAATGGAAGTTTAAAATCCCTCAAATTTTATTTGAGGTTCTGCATCTGGTTGGAGGCACTATTATCTTGTTCTTAAAATCAGCAGAGCCACAAAGAAGCCACCAATCAATTATCAAGTGGAATACTGAAATATAGAGAACGGCTCTTGCCAGCCACCTAAAACTATGAAGGGGCATAGTCTGACTGCCCAGACACAGGCTTCCTTGCATCTTTGCAAGGGAACACACTTTGCATTGGCTTTTCTGGAAAGATAATGTGCAATACAGGGCGTGGGTGGTGCTGTGGTCTAAACCACTGAGCCTAGGGCTTGCCGATCGGAAAGTTGGCGGCTTGAATCCTCGCAACGGGGTGAGTGCCTGTTGCTCGGTCCCAGCTCCTGCCAACATAGCAGTTTGAAAACACGTCAAAGTGCAAGTAGATAAATAGGTACCGCTCCGGCGGGAAAGTAAACAGTGTTTCCGTGCGCTGCTCTGGTTTTGCCAGAAGCGGCTTAGTCATGCTGGCCACATGACCCAGAAGCTGTACACTGGCTCCCTTGGCCATTAAAGCGAGATGAGCGCCGCAACCCCAGAGTCTTTCGCAACTGGACTTAACTGTCAGGGGTCCTTTAGCTTTTAATGTGCAATACAGTGGTTCGCTTCCCACTGTATGCATACAAGGTACACTTTGACATGAAGGGGGAGTGCTTACAGCTCATATTGGCTTTGCATACCGCGAGTCCTGGGAATATTCAGTGCAAAGGCTTTCAAGTAGCAGGACTGAAAGGGGGCCTCCTGCCTTGAGACTTTGGAAAACGGCTGCCAATCGGAGGAGACAAAATGCTGGGCTAAATTGAGCAGCAGTTTAACTAAGACAGCTGCTGTCAGGGGTTCAGAAGGAGAGACACAGGAGGGGGAGCAAATGGAGAGTGAGGAGGAGGAGTACGAGGGGGGCGCAGGCAGTGACAGTGGCCAGAGTTATTCCACAAGCCTCTCTAGCGAATCGGAGGACTCACAGAAGGGAGCGCCGGTGGCCAGAGCAAGGGAGATTCCAAGGGAGAAACCTCAAGAGGGAGGGGCCAGCGGGGAGTCTCTGAACAGCAGCTGGAGATCAGGGCCAGCGTCTCCACCAGAGCGCAGTGGGGAGGGGGAGTCCCAGGAGTCGGGACCAGTGTCCTCACCACCAGAGGGAGGAGAGGAGTCAGGTTTGGCAACACCCACATCAGGAAGCGGGGAAACGGTCAGAAGGAAAGTCACCGGCTGGGCGCGCGCGCCAGGTTCAAATGTACAGGAGCGCGGCACAGCGGGGAGCCCGGGAAGGGAGCCGGGTCCTAAAGCCCGCCGGAGGGAGGGGCAAGACTCAGGAGGCTCCGCGTCAGAGGAGTCCAGGAAGGAGGGAACCCCAGAGGGCAGAAGGACCCAACGCAGGAAAGAGCAGCGCAAGAGGTGGAGCCAGGCTAGAATCTTAAACTGGTGTGGGTGGAGCAGTGAGTCAGAGGGGACTTAGCCGGTCTAGCGTTAAGACGTGGGCCTGCGCGCCCAGAGCTTGGAAATGGAAACTAAACTTCAATAAAGACTTTTGTATATAATATCCACTGGGCGTTGGTCCTCTGTGAGCTGGGACCTAGCGGCAGTCCTGACAGTAAGTCCCCTCTCCATTTTCACCAATTTTGCAACCTCGTGGAGTGCGGGAAAGCAGCGAGGGGTGAAGATTGGTGCTTCGCGAGCTCACGAAAAACAGGGAAATGACTACCGAAGAGAGGATAGCGAGTTTGCAAAACGCAGTGACGCAGTTGACTGCAGAAATTGCGGCTTCCAGAAAGAAAGAACAGGAAGCAGCTGCTGCCTGCCAGGATCTGCGAACCAGGTTAGAAGTGCTAAGTACACAGAGGCTACCAGCCACCAGACCAGAAGGGATTGGGCTGGGAAACAGAGGAGGGAGCCTGGTATCTCACTTCAATGGGGACCTGCAGGAGTATCCTAACTTCAGAGCAGATGTGATTTATACATTGCAGCTGCTTGACAAAGACTTTAAAAATGAGGGAGAGAAAGTGGGATTTATTATTTCGCATTTGCGGGGGGAGGCAAAATCGTGGCTGCGCAATCTATGGAGAGACAAGGATCCAGCCCTCCAAAATGCGGCTGCCTTCATTAAAGTGATGGATGCGTGTTTTTTATCTGAGATTGATGTGGATATCGCTAGGAGGGAGATTCACGGACTAAGACAAGGTAAAGCCACTGTGAGGCAATATCATGCACGTTTTTTCGGATTGGTGAATGTACTAGTCTGGGAGAAAGAATCGCCTGCCGTCAGAGACCTGTTCTGGGAGGGGTTGAGCGGAGCTGTGAAAGATGAGATCGCAAGGGGGGGAAGACCCCAAACCACCAAGGAAGTGGTGGAACGGGCACTCTCCATTGGGGTTCGGTTGGAAGGACGCCCTTGGGGCAGGGAGGAAGGGCATTTGGGACGCACGCCAGCGAAAGGACTGCCTCCCTTCCCCAAGGAGGCGGCGCGCGCTCGATCCATGCCTCCGCTGGGAGGGGGAGAGGAGCCGATGGAGATAGGTGGTGCTAAGGCTCACTCCACAGTCGGAGCCCTAACTCCGGGAGCAGTCAAGATGAAGCCTCCTAGAGGAACCAGGAAGTGCTACATCTGCGACAGTGCTCAGCATATGGCAAAAGAGTGTCCCCAGCGGTTTCACAAGCATACTGCAGCCGCAGCGACAGTAACAGACGCAATTCAGCAGAGGGAGTCGCAGCAGGAAAACTCCACTGTCTGGCTGGAGATGGCGTCTCTGGGGACCAGCCAGACAAGTCAGTGAAGCAATCCCCAGGGATCTTACAGCCCACCGACCCCCTCCCACCCAAACCAGTAGTGCAGCTCACCGCATCCCTTCAGCTCCCCAATGGGCTACTGGTGGAAATTCCCATCACCGTAGACTCGGGGAGCAATGCAGATTTTATAGACATGCAGTTCCTCCAGCAACATGGCATAGCCCTTCTGCCAGCGGCGGTACCTCTGAAAGTCGTCACAGTGGACGGCAGGGAGCTACTGGGAGGGCAAGTGCTACAGCAGACGCCGCCAATGGTGATGCGCATTGGAAACCACCGTGAGGTCATCAGCTTCAACGTCACCCGCCTGTCAGACACGCCCATAGTGTTGGGAATGAGTTGGCTGGATAGGCACAGCCCGGCATTAGCTTGGTACCAGCGGCAACTGACCTTCGGCTCCTCTTACTGCGCAGAACACTGCATCCTGGCGGACTTGGAAGATGAGGGGCACGAGGATGGACCACAGCTGAACTTGGGCATGTTGCAAGCGGTGCCTAACAAATACAAGGAGTTTTTGGAGGTCTTCTGCGAGAAAGAGGCGGATAAGCTGCCACCCCACAGACCCTACGACTGCAAGATCGACCTCCTGCCCGGGGCGACGCTCCCGACGGGGAAACTGTACTCCATGTCTGAGGATGAATTGCAAGAGCTCAGGGAGTTCATAGATCACAACCTGAAGCGGGGATTCATCCGGGAGTCCAAGGCGGCAGGAGGCAGTCCCGTGTTCTTTGTAAAGAAGCGGGACACGCCCCAAAAGAGGCTGGTCGTTGATTTCCGCTTCTTGAACCTCAAGACCAAGCCCTCAGCATTCCCTATGCCCAAGATCGATGACCTGCTGGCGACGGTGAGGAAGGGTCGCATCTTTACCAAGTTGGATCTGCGCGGAGCGTACAATCTCATTCGCGTACGGGAAGGCGACGAGTGGAAAACAACCATGTTTACGCCGCTGGGCACTTATGAATACAGAGTTATGCCTTTTGGATTAAAAAATGGTTCCCACTGCTTTCAAGCCTTCATGCATCATGTCTTGGCGGGTCTCCTCTACAAGAAGTGCGTCTGCTTCCTGGATGACATCCTAATCTTCTCGGAATCGCCGGAGGTTCACGAGAGAGATGTTAGGGAAGTTCTGCAGAGGCTGCGGGAGCACAGGCTGTACGCCAAGCTGGAGAAGTGCCAGTTCGACAAGACGGAGGTGGATTTCTTGGGCTACAAACTGTCCGACAAGGGACTGGCTATGGACGGTGCCAAGGTACGTGCAGTACTGGATTGGAAGAGCCCACGCAATAGGAAGGAAGTACAGAGGTTTGTCGGTTTTGCCAACTTTTATCGCAAGTTCATCAAGGGTTTCGCCATGCAGACAGCGGCCATCACCGACACCCTCAGTTCCAAGAAGAAGAGGTTCATCTGGACGGAGCAGGCAGAGCAGTCCTTTCAGAAGCTCAAGCAGCTCTTCGCTTCCGAAGAGAACCTACTGCACGTAAATCCCAGCAGGCCCATGAGAGTGGAGACGGACGCCTCAGACAGGGCCGTGGGAGCCGTTCTGTTGCAGCAAGACCACCAGGGGGACTGGAGGCCGTGCGCTTTCTACTCCAGAAAACTCAGCAAAGCGGAGCAGAACTACACCATTTGGGACAGGGAGTTGCTGGCCATACATGCAGCCTTCAAGGCGTGGCGGCACTTCCTCGTCGGAGCCAAGCACACGGTGCAGGTCCGCACAGACCATAAGAACTTGGAGTACTGGCGCACGGCGAGGTTCCTGAACCAGCGACACATCCGCTGGGCGGAGTTCTTTGCAGATTTCGACTTCAGAATTGAGTACATCCCAGGAAACAGCAACGTCTTGGCGGACGCGCTGTCCAGAAAACCGCAGTATCTGGAGGCAGAGGCACCGGCGGCGGCCAAGCACATTTTCACACCACAGGCGTGGGCATGCGCGTCAGCCACGGTGGACCTGGACGCGGTGCGCCGCGCGCTGCGAACAGACTCGTTCGCCCGAGCCAAGATGGAGGAGGTGTGCAGTGGCAAGGCGAGGGGCGACGAATTCCAAGTGCGAGACGGCCTGCTCCTACGCAAGGGAGTCCTCTACGTACCAGGAGACAGCCTCCGCGCGAAGGTCCTGCAACAGCTGCACGACGCGCCCAGCGCGGGGCACTTCGGCAAGGAGAAGACGGTGGACTTAGTAGCCAGAGACTTTTGGTGGCCTAAGATGCGGGGGGATGTCGCGGACTATGTCAATAGGTGCGACACCTGCCAAAGGGCTAAGCCTGTGCACCAGCCGCCGGCGGGCCTGTTGGAACCGCTACAGACACCGTTCGTACCGTGGGAGAGGGTAGCCCTGGACTTTGTCACAGATCTACCCAGCTCAAGGGGCAAGACGGCAGTGCTCGTGGTAGTGGACCTGTTCACCAAGATGGCCCACTTCATTCCGTGCGCGAAGGTGGCCACGGCCGAGCAGACCGCTAAGATGTTCATAGACCACGTGTTCAAGGTGCACGGCCTACCACGGTCTATTTTGTCCGACCGGGGGCGCCAGTTCATCTCCAACTTCTGGCAAAAGCTGATGGGATTCCTGAACGTCAAGGTCAGCCTGGCGTCGGCGAGACACCCGCAAACTAACGGGCAGGCGGAAAGGGTCAACGCCATCATGCAGCAGTACCTGAGATGCTACGCGAACCAGCAGCCATCGACCTGGGTGGACTATCTACCGTTGGCCGAGTTTGCCTACAACAACACGAAGCACGGGTCCACGGGGGTGACCCCATTTTTTGCCAACTACGGGAGGCATCCCAGAACCTTCCCGGGTCTGGACACAGTGCGGGAGGGGGAGCCACAGGGAGCAGAGGAAGTGGCAGCGGAGTTGCAGGAGATCCACGAGCAGCTCAGGAGGCAGTTAGAGTTGGCAAAACAGGCTTACAAAGTGCAGGCAGATCGACACAGGAGGGTTGGGGAGGACATCCAGGTGGGAGACTGGGTCTGGTTGGCAGCACAAGCAGTTCCAGCCAGATCGTTAGCCAAGAAGAAACTAGGGCACAAGCAGCTAGGGCCTTACCAAGTAGAGGCGCAGATCAACCCAGTGGCCTTCCGGTTGACACTCCCGGAGGGTTCCAGAATGCACCCGGTCTTTCATAGATCAGTGCTCACGCCCTACAGAGAGCCCCACAGGTTTCAAGCACCGGGGAAGGCGCCAGACCCGCTCAGAGAAGCGCCCAAAAAAGGGGGGTCGCCGAAAGGGGAGCCACTTAATGAAGCCACTGAGATTTTAGACTCAAGGTGGGGGGAGGACGGGATTGAATATCTTCTCGCCACGGAGGACACCCCGGCCAGCGCCAACAGGTGGGTGCCGGATTACGCAGTGGAAGAGCAGTTGCTCAAGGAAGAATTCCACACACTTTTCCCGCACAAGCCTATGCCGGCGGGCTTTTTCGAGGATTGTTTGTTCACACCCACACTCTCGGCCAGCACTTTCCGGGGTTTCTCGTCAGCTGAGGACTCGGCTCCGGGAGGCAGCTCTCCGGAGGGATCACTTTCAGGTTTTGGCACGGGGGGATCTTATTGGTGGGAGGACCAACCCGAGGTGGGCTGGCGCAGAGACATGCCGAAGGGGCCCTGGGAGGTGGACCCCCATCAAACAACAGGGGGAGGAGGGCTCTTGGGTGATTTGGGGTCGAGCGCAGATTTCGAGCACACCGCGCAGGAGATGGAAGCGGAGGAGGTCGTCGTCGACGAGCCCATGGGGGACTTCCCGGACTTATCTCGATGGTTGCAAGCCTCAGGGGACGAGCTGTATCCTGGACTCACCCCTACAACAATGGAGCACCCGGAACCCGCACCGGAAGAGGGGGAGGGGGAAGGGGGGGCTTCGAGGGGGGGATGGATGTCAGGGGTTCAGAAGGAGAGACACAGGAGGGGGAGCAAATGGAGAGTGAGGAGGAGGAGTACGAGGGGGGCGCAGGCAGTGACAGTGGCCAGAGTTATTCCACAAGCCTCTCTAGCGAATCGGAGGACTCACAGAAGGGAGCGCCGGTGGCCAGAGCAAGGGAGATTCCAAGGGAGAAACCTCAAGAGGGAGGGGCCAGCGGGGAGTCTCTGAACAGCAGCTGGAGATCAGGGCCAGCGTCTCCACCAGAGCGCAGTGGGGAGGGGGAGTCCCAGGAGTCGGGACCAGTGTCCTCACCACCAGAGGGAGGAGAGGAGTCAGGTTTGGCAACACCCACATCAGGAAGCGGGGAAACGGTCAGAAGGAAAGTCACCGGCTGGGCGCGCGCGCCAGGTTCAAATGTACAGGAGCGCGGCACAGCGGGGAGCCCGGGAAGGGAGCCGGGTCCTAAAGCCCGCCGGAGGGAGGGGCAAGACTCAGGAGGCTCCGCGTCAGAGGAGTCCAGGAAGGAGGGAACCCCAGAGGGCAGAAGGACCCAACGCAGGAAAGAGCAGCGCAAGAGGTGGAGCCAGGCTAGAATCTTAAACTGGTGTGGGTGGAGCAGTGAGTCAGAGGGGACTTAGCCGGTCTAGCGTTAAGACGTGGGCCTGCGCGCCCAGAGCTTGGAAATGGAAACTAAACTTCAATAAAGACTTTTGTATATAATATCCACTGGGCGTTGGTCCTCTGTGAGCTGGGACCTAGCGGCAGTCCTGACAGCTGCATATGCTCAGTTATGTTTTTGGACACATGACTGTAGGGCATTATGTCAGCGTTCACTGTAATTCTTAACAAACGCTTGTCAAAGCATTTGTTTTGGAAAAACACTCAAGTATCTGCTTGTGAAGGCTCTTTGCTGTTATACTTCAAAGTAGTCTGCTTACACTGCCCTGGATCCAACCCACTTGATTTTTTATCATGGCCCATATCAACGCAATTGGGGGACCTCTCTGTCTGGACTTAGCCAGTGATATTATTTCCTCAGGTTCATAACTATCCAATATGTTGCTTGACAACAACAAGAAGTTGGGGGAAATGATACTGAAGACCTGTTAGAAGAGTGCTTTGGAAATGACCTCGCATGAGGAATACATTTCTAATCCATTACTTGTTCCCAAACTGGAAGGGCTGGGAGCAGGCAGACCTATGATACGGCAACAAAGGATTTGATCAATAAATATATGTTACTTGAATATCTAGCTTCTTTTGTATTTGTTCATAACAGGTCCTACCTTCTTGGCATCCCATAGACACCAGGTTTGCCACTGGGAGAAAAGCACGATGGACAAGATGGGCCTCTAGTCTGATCAAGCAAGGCTCTTCTTATGTTCTTATGTTTATATATTAATTTTACAATTGATGTTTACATTATTTTTATGACTCTGTAAGCCACCTTGTGGGCCCCTTATGGCCAAAGGGCAGAGTAGAAATCAACTGAACCCTGGCCAGAGTATATATTTGATTATATATGTGAGTGGCATGCACCTGGGAACAATTTTATAGTCTCATCAAAGCATTTTATGTGAAACAGAGTTTCGGAATGTTTAGAAATATGTAGCTACATGCAGTAAATTCCTATATCAGTACATGGTAAAAGATTGGTGTTTTTACAGCTATAATCTATTTCCCTGTTACAGATTATTAGCAATCACCAAAGAACATGTGTGGTGCTTATACATTAAGACTGGGTCTTTCCAGATGTTGTTAGACTCCAACTCCCATCAGTGCCAGCCAGCATGGCCTCTGGTCAGGGATGATGGAAGTCGGAGTCCAACAACATCTGGAAGGACCCAGATTCCCAAGCTCCGTTGTACATTATCATAATATGACCAGTGAGGCATGAATCATCAAGGTGGGCCGCCTGCCCTCGAATAAAAAGAAAATGGTCAAAGCACATTTGCATGTATGGAGGACAAAAGCAGCAGCCCTTAACCAAGTGCAAAACCAGACTGATAGTGGAACCTATGCAGATTTGCTCAGAATAAGTCCCATTGTGTTCATTGGGGATTATTCCCTGTATAGGGGTTGCAGCCTCAAAGGCACAATGCCTTTCAAATAGCATGCAGCTCTCTCTCATGGAGAATTCAGTTGAAAACTAATTTAGGAAGGCTTTTCAGAACAAAGGTTTAACCTCTTAATTCTAAAGGAATAAGCTTGAAAATAATTTTGTTACATGTAGACGAGTTCCCTTCACACTAAAGCAAAAATACCTTTCAATGCATCAGCCTGCAATTACATTTCCCTAATGAGGATCTGATACACTGGAGATTCTTTTCGTCAAGTGTGAAGAGAACTTGGAAGTACGTGTAACTCAACAGGAGGACATATAACTCAACCATTTTCAGACTTGCTTCCTTTTGAATGAGGAGGTTCAATATTTCATACTGAACACTGCTATTGTGTTTGGGGAAAAATAACTTTTCACTTCTCATAAATCAGATTGCAATTGAATTTTCCTTGATGAGGTGCTGAATGCAGCTCAAAACATGTTGGGTCTTAGCTTTTAGTATCATTCTTCTATAATAAATCTGTTTTCTCGCTCAGTTGTTACTGGCTGATTTTCTGTTCTATGCTGTTTTATACTCTTGTTGGGCTATCTCATTTAAACACATGCACATTTACAACCTGATCCTATGCAATACAAATACAAAAAAATGAGTCCCATTGAAGTCAGTTACTTTCAGGTTAGTTTCCATAGGATTACATATTTAAAATGACCCATTGTCTGCTTTTAGCTAGTGTGGCTCATTGAAGGCACCATTGGACCCAAAGGAGCCTCAGAGTCCAGTTACCATGTTTTGTTATTGTTATTGTTATAATGTGTTCATCCTATGTTACACTTGCATAAAATCCTAACTGGATGTAGGCTGGAACTGCATGTTTTAATCAATCAATCAATCAATCAATCAATCAATCAATCAAATGCAACAAAATAAATACATGAAAATCTCACTTTGTGTTTGGCTGAAAGCTTAGGGCCAGCAGCTGGGCTTGGAACTTTTTCCTGGCACAATACTGCCATGTACTGCTAGTTTTCATATCACTCACCCCATCTTTCTACTCTGACCCACACCAATGACCTCTTTCACAATATTTCTGTAGGCCATCTGACTGGGCCACTTGAACCTTCTTTATGATAGAGTTCAAATGATACCTTTGAGTCAATCTGGCTATCAAATAGATCATAGTAACGGCACTTGAGTACTCCCTGCTCACCAGGATTGCCAGTCCTAGCCTTCCCACCCCTGCAGTGATGACATACCTGAAATCCAGTTGTATGTTTAATACTCAATGAACACTGGCCTCATCGCTTGCATAATTCTCCAGTGTTTCCAGGAAACTAACTACATTATTGAGGCTTAAGTGTGTATTGGATTTGACTTGTGTAGGATGACTTCTGACGTGCCATCCATGGCAAGGACAGGGAGGGCAAGTGTGCTCTGCTCCGTACAATGTTGGATCAGCCTGAAGATATTGTCCAAGCCCGTCTTACAGTTGTCCACTTGCCTGAAGCACTTGGTTCTCAGAATAACTCAGTAATTAGGATGGAGTCAATGGGTTGTTGATAATGTGTGTTTCTTGGAATTCATAGTTCTCTGGTTTTAGAGAACCAGGATATAGTACTTTGCAGATGAATCAGATCCAATGTATCCTTCTATTTTCATATGGTAGCTATAGTGAATTCAAAGGGGGGGGGAGGGAATGAGCTGAGAATGAGGGAGGGGCTGAATTAGTTGTGCAGAGACTTGATTCTGAGGATGGAAAAATGAATTTGATCTGCGTGGAAAAAAAGAAGCCAGTAGTGGCATATGAAAGGAGAAGCAACAAAATCAGACTGAAGAACGACAAAAATCATTTTAGCAGTGGGAGTAGGAAAGAGAAGAGAACATTGCAGGCATCAGTTTTATTGTTTTAAGGAGAAACTAAGAGAATCAGAGCCATGGCGCTATTTCAGTTGTCTCATCATGAAGTGGGGGCCTTGATGTTGCATTGCATGGCTAGAAGGGAAGCCTGAATAGAATTAGGCACAGTGAAATCCTGACACATTTTGAAAGGGGCAAAATGCAATCTGTCTTCTATACCCATCTTGTAGAGAGCAGGGCTTGAGATAAGTTTTTTATTTATTTTTTAAAAACACATTGTGGCGATCACACAGGGTCCCTGGACGTTTAACGGTCTATTGATCCCTGTGCCACCACTGTGTTCGCTTTCTCAGATTATATTTCTGTCAGTTTCTTAACTTTAGTTTCTTTACCGTTCTATACCTTCCTAATACCTTCTGACTGATTATATCAACTGTTTGACTGGCTCCTCTTAACAGATTCTCTCACTCTCTCACATCAGACTAGCCCAACCCACAGACTTATCCTCCCTCTCTCTTCTCTCTCCAGACTCACTTCTCAGCCACCCTAACTCTAACTCTAACTCGTCCCCTTGGGTTCCCATTGGGTAGTCATTTTACAATTAGTTAACCCTTTCCTTATGAACCCAGTATGATGTCACACACCTAGGAGGGGAAACGCCACACACATCAGTCCCTTAGACAAATATGCAACTTCTTAGTTACTGAATATACTAACAGGGCAATCCTGGACAGGAGCCTCTGCATATTTATGGAATATGTGAAAATGGTGTGGATTTTGTAGAGTTTTATTGATATTCTTTGCTTATTGCATCCCCATTTTCTCTTCTTTTTGCGCATTCCCTATGTTTGTATTTTTTCTGTGAGGTTTAAGATACACTAGTCACCTATATTATTTTTATCTGCTGTCCATCCACATGTGATTCACCATTTCTCCCTGGTTGCATTTTATTGTTTTCTAAACTATGTGCACAATTAATAAAGTATGTTTGTATAAATGCACCTCCTTCCTTCCACTACTCACATGGAGTTCCATTCTAAACCTCTCCTGCAGTGACGGAGTTAGGCTAAGCACACTAGCTCTGACCCATGATTTTCCAAGCTGCTCTCCTTCAAAACAAAGAGCCTGTTCTATTCATGCAAACTTCCACACAATCTAGAACTGGAAAACTAGGGCTCAAAATGCGTGGGGAGCTTCTGTGAGTAGGAAAACAGGCTCTTCAACTTGTGGGAGGTGGCGGCAATGGGTTGAGGGTGGAGCAAGTGACCCCCCCTTTACTCTTCCCTTTATGTGAGAGATTTCAAATGCTGGAATTGAGCTGCTGTGTAAGTGTTTAGTAGCAGTTTCCCTGTACATTGGTGATGTCCACAACTTAGACGGCTGAGAGGTACCCTTCCTAACAGGAGCTTAAAATTGATGAGAAGATGTGGACTTCCCCCTACTTTATTCTCACAACAACCCTGAGACTGGCTTTATGGTTCAGTGAGGATTTAGCCTGAATCCAGCCCTTTGTGCACTAGAACCTTACAACAGTTTTGTAAGGTAGACCATTGTTGTTAGCCAGCTATGGCGGAGAAGGGAAGAGCCAACAGGTGAGGTTGAGAGAGAGACTTGTCTGGGGCCAACTACCCATTATAGTGATAATGTGATTAGCCACCACATTGTGGTTTTTAAACAAACTTAAATACCAGAGTGGGGAGTCTTAATGGTACCAATGGGAGGTTTATTCTAAAAGTCTACTGCAACATTGGTTGGGGGACGCGTTACTGAAATTACAACTGTGGAGGAAAGGCTGGAGTCTTGCTTCCCTGTGCATTGTGGCGCCAGTGACTATTATTAAATACATACTATTTAATTTTTTTTTTTGAAACCCATGACACAATTGCAAATTGCATCATTAGCCTTAAATGTAGTTAGGCCCAGAGGCTACCTCACGAAGTCATGGCTGAGGTAAGAGGTTAACTGGGGATTCTCCTGCGCACTCTTTAGTCACCAGCTGTCAGGGAGGGTGACGGTGATCATTGAAAGCATAGTCACCTGCCTTCAACTTTTGGATGCTGCTGTAACTGGATGTGACACGCACGGGGGTGGAGGTTCAGACCAACTGCAGCAGACAAAGCAGCCCCCCAGCTGCGTTGTACTTCAGCTTGTAAAGAGGGTCTCTTAGCAGTCACCACCTGCCCAAGCTCCACAGTTTGAGATTAACAGGCTCCTCATGGATGGGTGTGTGGAAGACTCAAAGAGAACAATAGCCTTGAAGAGAACAATGGCCTTGAAACACATTTTTGTTGTTAAAAAAAGACAACACCTCAGCAGCATGCCTATAAATTGTAATCCATTTGCTTTATCTGTACGGTAGACAAAGATGATTGTGTGTCTTTTCCTTTCTTTTCAAAAGCAAGGCACATTCTGTATGTTCATGCTCATACCACGCTAAGAAGAAAATATACCCTCAGTTCATAGGAGCAAACTCCTAGGGGCTAAGGTCCCAATAAAATATTTGAGCCCCCTCCAAGTTGATAGGCATTCAAATGGTGTGTGTGTGTGTACCATGTCTTGTGAATAGAATAGAATTTATTATTTATACCCCGCCCATCTGGCTGGGTTTCCTCAGCCACTCTGGGTGGCCTCCAACAGAGTATTAAAATACAGTGGTCGGTTAAACATTAAAAACTTCCCTAAAGAGGGCTGCCTTCAGACATCTTCTAAAAGTCTGGTAGTTATTTTCCTCTTTGACATCTGGTGGGAAGGCGTTCCACAGGGCTGGTGCCACTACCGAGAAGGCCCTCTGCCTGGTTCCCTGTAACTTGGCTTCTCGCAGTGAGGGAACAGCCAGAAAGCCCTCGGTGCTGGACTTTAGTGTCTGGGCAGAACGATGTGGGTGGAGACGCTCCTTCAGGTATACTGGACCAAGGCCGTTTAGGGCCTTAAAGGTGAGCACCAACACTTGGAATTGTGCTCGGAAATGTACTAGGAGCCAATGTAGGTTTTTCAAGATGTGTTATGTGGTCTTGGTGGCCTCTCCCAGTCACCAGTCTAGCTGCCGCATTTTGGATTAATTGCAGTTTCTGGGTCACCTTCAAAGGTAGCCCCATGTAGAGCGCATTGCAGTAGTCCAAGCAAGAGATAACTAGAGCATGCACCAATCTGGCGAGACAGGCTGCGGGCAGGTAGGGTCTTAGCCTGCGTACCAGATGGAGCTGGTAGACAGCTGCCCTGGACACAGAATAAACCTGCGCCTCCATGGACATCTGTGAGTCTAAAATGACTCCCAGGCTACGCACCTGGTCCTTCAGAGGCACAGTTACCCCAGTCAGGATCAGGGAGTCCTCCACACCCACCCCGCCCCCTGTCCTCCCAAAACAGTACTTCTGTCTTGTCAGGATTCAACCTCAATCTGTTAGCCGCCATCCATCCTCCGACCGCCTCCAGACACTCACACAGGACCTTCACCGCCTTCACTGTGATTGTGAAGGGATGGGGCAATATTTTATTCAAATTGGCACCCCTGCTGCAGTCCTCATCCCCAGCAAAAGGGTTGTCTAAAGTGCAGTTGAGAAAGGTCACTGTTCCCCACAACCCCTTGAACGTGGTTTGCTC
Source organism: Podarcis gaigeae (assembly GCF_964106915.1). Classification (NCBI taxonomy): domain Eukaryota; kingdom Metazoa; phylum Chordata; class Lepidosauria; order Squamata; family Lacertidae; genus Podarcis; species Podarcis gaigeae. The sequence continues at coordinate 57,792,539 of NC_139688.1, forward strand.
CACGTCATCGCCTCTAGTGCTGCACGCACAGACTTCTTGACTCACTGTCTTTGCCCAAACAGGTGTGCAGGTTTCTGCCATGCTTCATCAACCTGGATCAGAGGTGATATCAAGACCAAGGAAACAAGTTACAGTGCCTCTTCCACAGACAGATAATAATTGGAAGTGGTTTTAAACAGGCTTTGCTTCTGATGGGGTACACAATTTTTATCCTTTTCAGGTAATTGGTTCAAGGAGGGTGAACCAACACGCATGGTGTGAGCAGGATCCTGGTGGCAGACAGTGTGAGAACAGATGGCATGCACAAGCCATAATACTGTTTGTCTGTGCGTAGGGCTCAGGTTTACTTACCTGGAGGCCTGGGCCAGCGTTTGCCCCCATGATCCCTCCCCACTCATCCTGGATTATCTGTTGGGGAAGGGCTCTGGTTGGATGTGCTCAAGCACGTTTTGCAAGCTTTTGAAGCAATCCACTCCCCCCTCCTGCCCACATGCTTACCAGAATTGAAAAGGGCTTGAATGCACACACCAGAAGTAGTCGTCCCTTTTCCAAACAGCCTTGAACTCCCAAAGGAAACTATTGTCAGTCTGTAGCCTGGATTTCCTCATCCTGTTCCCCTTTCCCCCTCCTCTTGTCACCCTATTGTCTTTTCCCACTGACAATACAGCTCTTTGGCTCAGGGGCTTGCTCTTTTTGCTTTGCAAGATGCCATGTGCGCTGTTACTGCTGTATAGATTATTATTATTATTGTGTTTGGGATTGCAGTCTGAATGAGAAACGTGCAGCACACAGGACAGCATTATTATGGCTCTGAACAGGTTGGCATCTATTTGGGATAAGCAGAAGAGAGCAGGGAAATGAATCGCTTCAGCCAAAATATTCCATCTGATGAGGGAACAGCTGCTTTTTTTCAAGACCTGCGCCATTCTTGAGAACCGGAAAAGTCATTTTGAGCTCTGGGCTGCTCTACTGTACCATCTTTTGTGCAGCTGTATTTCTGACAGGGAGAGCTAGCTTGAACTTCTGCAATCCTCTGCCCCAGACACCTCCAACGCCCGCCTGTGTGTTTTTTCCAAAGGTTTTTCAGCTGTGCTGTTGAGAAACTCTATTCAAAGGGAGAGGAAGGGGGAGGGGAAAAAAAGGAAAAACATCTGTCTGACTTGGTCCACAAGATTGTTTCTATAGCTGTAACACTTATAAGAGCACAGAATAATGTTATTTTTCCAGGACGGACTCCGTGTCCTTTTTTGAATTCTTTTCTCTGATGGACAATGCTTCCTGTCCCACCCTTTTTATTAACCACAAGATGATTTTTATGCACGTAACAAAGTAAGAAAGACACAAATTGATGAGGAAATCAATGGAAAGAATACTGAAAATTGCACAATGATCTTAAGCCTTCCCAAGGAATTAGATGTGAGGAGGGAGCTGTTTTTATGAATGGGTATAACTGACACATGAAACGCGTGGGATCTGTCTGAGTGCCTTGTCTGGGTCAGTTGGGACATCTGGCTGTTGTGAATTTGGCACAATGTGACTCATTAATACACAAATAGCAAGCCTTGATAGCATCCACTTATGATTCCTTGCTGGCGTTGTCACAAACAATGTCAAATGCCAGTGAACTGCCGATGTGCTGACCTTCCAGACTCTGGGTTCACCCTCACACAACGCAGGCAAGACTGGTGTGCGTTCAGCACACAGTCATGCAAGGTATGGTGCAGCGAATGACCAATTTGCCCATATATGGTGCCAGCTAGGAAGATGTTCCTTGCTCTGGAATGACTGGACTTGATGCGCCAAAGTCCACAGCCTATTTATCATCTGCTCCTCTAAAAATGCCCATTTCCCAGAAACTGGTTAGCAGAGAGTCTGGAGAGTCTTTCCGACGAAATGGAAGGTTTGAACCAGAAACTTTGGTAATGGTTTACTCTCCTTGGAAATGAGAATGAAAAACAAAACAAAACCCAACTCTCATTTGAATCACTTTATATTATGAATTAGCTGCCAGAAACTGGACCCTGGGAAAGTACCAATATCAGCTGCCTGCCCTTGTTTCCTGGGGCAAGTGGAGAGTTTGAAGGGAAAAGTGCCTGTGCCTGGCAGTGCCTTTGGATGGAAGAGCCTGGAGTCTGGCGTGCCGCCTTCTCCCTTTTCAGCAAAAAGCCTATTTTGGTGCTATCATTAAGTGTGTTAAGGGTATGTGTGTACAGTGGTACCTTGAGTTAAGTACTTAATTCGTTCTGGAGATCCGTTCTTAACCGGAAACTGTTCTTAACCTGAAGCACCACTTTAGCTAATGGGGCCTCCACATGATTTCTGTTCTCATCCCGAAGCAAAGTTTTTAACCCAAGGTACTATTTCTGGGTTAGCGGAGTCTGTAACCTGAAGCATCTGTAACCTGAGGTACCCTATACTAGCTCCATTCCCATTGTGGGATGTTTCATGGAACGATTGAGGCTCCAAGTAAGGCTTCTCTGTCTTCTGGAATATGTAAGAAGCCTCCATGATTACAGGAGTCTCCCCCCCCCCCTTCTGGCTTCCCTGTAAACAGCAATGGGGAAGGGCTAGTGCTGGCTCAGTCGTGGCCGACTCTGGGGTTGCAGCGCTCATCTCACTTTAGTGGCCGAGGGAGCCGGCGTACAGCTTCCGGGTCATGTGGCCAGCATGACTAAGCTGCTTCTGGCGAACCAGAGCAGCGCACAGAAATGGCGATTACCTTCCCGCCAGAACAGTACCTATTTATCTACTTGCACTGGCATGCTTTCGAACTGCTAGGTTGGCAGGAGCTGGGACCGAGCAACGGGAGCTCACCCGTCGGGGGGATTCGAATCACCGACCTTCTGATCGGCAAGTCCTAGGCTCTGTGGTTTAACCCACAGCACCACCCGCGTCCTCTACTGCTTCATAAATTCATCTGTCCCATTCCCGCAAAATCCACATGAGATGGAAATGTTTAAATATTATAGGTTGGAGCCAGATTTACCCTTCCCAGAGCAAAACGACTCCTGTTCTTGGAAGGGACTGAGAATCAGTTAAAGCTTCAACAGGGCAAAAAGAAAGCCGGCATTTTTGCTGATTCCTTCTCCCTCTCCTGACCCCATGGTGCTCAAGAGGTCCCTCTGCCGCTACGGAACAGCTTTTTATGAGGCAAAGGGGACAGCAGTGGGAACAAGGCATTAGCAAAAATTACCTCTCCTCACAATGGAATTCTGCCCATGGGTAGTATGGATCCAAAGTAATTTTTAAAAAATTACCCATTTCTGAACATATTTTCTTTTCCTAAAACAAGCATTCTCAAACATACTCTGGCCTACGTCTTAACTTAGAACTTTGTTGGAACATCTGGAAAGCATGGAAGATTGTAAATAATGAAGATCCCATCTGCATATTGGTCTGGTAGATGTGGATCGGGGCAGTTCATGCTGGAATCCACAAAAACTGAATTCCTCAAGCTTCCCTACAACGCTCTTGTGGAGATACATATGGACAGGTGGGGTGAGTTGTTTATATACAGGTGACTTGAAATTGTTGTGGCAGCGTCCCTCTGTGAGGTAGCATTTGTCTGGGAACTCTGAGGATGAATACATTTGACATCAGGATCAGAGCAGATGAGCGATCAATGATTAACAAAATGTCCTTTGATGCAGATGGGTCTGCTCTTAACAGTCACAATGTTGGGGGCCTGATTCATCCCTGAGAAAGTACTCTGATGTAACCACCAATGATGTTGTGGAATTCCAAAATAGAAAAGTTTCACTTTAAAAAAATGTATGAATCTTAAGCCCTTGTTCAATTGTCTTTGGTCTTTTCGCAATATATACTCTTTGAAAATATGCTGCCTTTTTCAAGCCCCTGACCTGAGAGTCTTAGGGCCAGTGGTTTTTCCCCCCTGGGGGTACTCAAGGGTCTGCAGTACCAGCACTTTATTCTAGATTAAAAACACTGGTTAAAAGTGAGGCGCTTACTGTAGCAGCTTCATGGTGAGTACCAACACATTTTTCTTCTGTAAGAAAAGGACTGCTTAGGGCCAAAGGACACATGGCTTATAGTGCTGTGCTCCTCCTGCCTGAAGGTGTTTTTTTAAAAGGTGACTCAGCCCTCAGTGTTTGAGGTTAATTGAGGACCCCTAGAGGGAGGGGAAGCTGCACATTATGAGCATTTTGGCTTTTCTGCACCCCATTCTACTTCTGGGAAAGAGAGAGGAAAAAGTGCACCAGTGTGCTGGGGTTTGACCCAGGAAGTCAAGGAAATTATTGTTCGGCCATGAACTGCAAAGGGATTGAGTGACGACTACTGGCAAAAACTGAAATCTGGGACATTAGCAACCAAAAATTAATTGGCGTCTGCAATTCCACGGTGACTCCCCACAACCCCTGTCCTCCCATCTCCTATTGGCCCTGGAGCTCAGCGTGAGGAGTTTGTAGGGGCAAACTTCTCTTTTGAATTATTATTATTATTATTATTATTATTATTATTATTATTATTATTTGAATTTATAGACCAACCTATACCTGGAGGTCTCAGGGCAGTTCACAGAAAAGATCACAATATATAAAATCAAAATAAAAACAATAACACAATGGAAAAAGTATTAGATGCAAACATTCTCTCTAAAGGCAGAGCAATTGTCAAAAGGCAGGGCAATTCACAATGCCATTATTACCGGTAAATTGTAATCTTTTTTAAAATAAATAAATAAATCATGTCATATGGAGGTTGCCAAAAACACTTGTGCATGATGGTGCTCCATGCAGTGAGTGGGGCATAGTATTTATAATAGATTTATTGCATTTGTAAATGTTACATGTGGTGCTTCTTTGGGCTGACCTGTGCAGTAAGGTCAATTTGAATGATGACCTTCTGTGCAGAAGACGGCTACTTTTCTATTCTTGGTGTCTTCACTGTGGGGCGTAGAATATGAATTAAGCCTAGCAGTAAACAGAAAAACCAGGCCAGGGCTAGCCAACATGATGCTGTACAAATGTTTTGGACTACAACTCCACTTATCCCCTACCACTGGCTATTTTGGCAGTGAATGATGGGAGTTGTAGTCCAAAACAACTTGGAGACACCATGTGGGTTCCTCCTACACAAGGCATCATTCTGAATGGGCTTTCTGTCCTCCCCATTGGTCTCATTTGTGCTTATTCTTACCTGAGATTAGAAGAAGGAGAAAGATTTACAACACTCACTTAGTACCACGGTCTAGAGAGACAGAGAGAGAGAGAGAGAGAGAGAGAGAGAGAGAGAGAGAGAGAGGGCTTGTTCACACTTCCATTCATCCCGTGCCTAGAAGGCAGGAGTCTGAGAGGTTTTCCGCTTGCCCCGTATTTTCTAGGCACAGGTCAGAGCGGCTTTGCCTTTGCCCCGCCGCTTTCCCCTGGAAAACCCATTCTTTAGCGCTAAATCAGAACAAACAGGAAACCTGTGGGAAACCTGGTTGCCATTTATTCCAGCTGAGCACTAAACCTCGGGTTTTCCAGGACAAAAGCAGTGGAACAAACAGGAGTGTGGATGAGCCCTTAATGACCCAAGTTAGCACAATTCGGGATTGTCTTGTGGCCAATTTATTCCCACCACTTATCTGTAAATATTTCATGCTTTCTCTCTCTTTTTCTTTCTCCCCGTCTCCCCACGCCACATTTCTCCCATCCTTTAATGCTCCAAGTAAGCAGCATGCTGGGAGATCGTGCTCCCCAACCTCTTTTGGCTTGTGCTGCAGTCGGAGAGAAAAATCCCTCAACCTCTGGCTTTTCCCTCGCAGTTATACGGAGTCTCAGATAGGACTCACTCCAGCGACATATGGCTTTCCTCCACAGAAAATCCCCCCTTTCCCCCTTATATCCCCAATGGGGCTGCCTGACAACAAGTGCAGTGAAGCAGCCACTGCATGAGAAAGTTGCCACACAGCACAGCATGTAAGCCTTTTGTTTCCTCCCCCTGGCTAAAGTGATATTTTGCTGAATTAAAGGGCATTGCTTTGTTGCAGAGGGGTCCCGGTGCTTATAGTAGCATAAGCAAGAAGGAGCACTTACTTGCTAAAGAAGGGGTTAGTTGGGCCTTGAACGTCCGAGTGATTCCTCATCCGTCTGGTGAGGCAGGCTCTGCCTTGGTAAATTTATTAGTCTTTAAGGTGCCATTGAACTCTTTGTTGTTTCGCTCACTGTTTTTACTCAATGCCCCAAAGCCAAAGCTGACAGATAACAATCGCTTTAGCTGACAACTGACGTGTGGCATAATATTAAAGAGAAGTGAATGATAAATTCTAAAACAGAAGGTAAGCTTTTTTTCAGAAGCAATTTAATCTCCATATTCACGAAAACACAAGGAGAGGGGGGGAAATAGCTTGAATGGGTCAGGAAACCCATATTTGCAAAAATGTTTTACACATCTGTGATGGAAAACTGCTCTGGCAAGTCGCAGAGCAGCTTCTGGAGAGCTCAATGTGGCCGTGCGCAGCCACAGGTGCCTGAGCTCTCAGCCTTGTTACATCACTGCCACATATGCTTGGACCACTTTCCTTGCACAGATCAGCCATATGGAGAGATCAGATTTTGCAGAACAGAAACTTCCAGAATGACCTTATGCCAAAGAAGATTCCCTATGTCTCGCCCTTTTATCCTCACACGGGAGCATTAAAGAGCTAAACATCTCTCATTTCAACTTCCTCCCAACCCAATTCCTTTGGCTCATAGAATGGTGTTCTTTTCTTTCTTTCTTTTTTTTACTAGCAGCTGTTTTTTCAGCTGACATTTAAACTTTGCTCACATCCTTGCAGTTGATTTTCTAATGTTCCCTTGGAAAAAAAGAAAATAAAGGAAAAAGAACCCACCCTCTTTACTGTATTGAATCCCAATAACTTAAAGCATATTGACATTTGCTGGTTTAGAAACTGAGCTGGAATTACCAGCTCATATTTACATTGATTAGCACTTTGTCTCTGGAGGTTCTGGTAATGGAATATATAGCTTTCCACGTCTTAAGATGTTGGTTCAAATGCAATTCAAACCTGAAGTGGCCCGGCTTAGTCCAAAGAACAGGTGTCCAGACCAAACATGGGAAAGGAGGGAGTTGTGGTTATGAGAAGCATTGAACTAGACCTCAGGATTGATTGGTTCTGTTCCCAGTTCTGTTTCAGAATTGTGTCATTTTTGGCAATGCACTTGCAAATGGGGTAATAATACTTTACTGCCTCCTTGGGGTGTTTGTTGGATGAACTTGCTACTGTTGTGAGAATCTCAGATTCTCTGGTAGGTGGCCACACAAGTACCAACGTTCCAAGTCCTCCAGCCCTTCCTTTTATATATTACCACCACCATAATCCGTGGGCTTTAGCAGTCAATCCCTCTTCCTAGGGAACTCTGGGAATTGTAGTTCTGTGGGGGAAGCAGGGGAGTCTCCTAACAATGCACAGCACAAATAGCAAACAACATTTCCCTGCTTCATTTGAGGGGAGCCTAAAGCCTAAAGCAAGCATAACGGTGCTTTAAATGTTTGGTTCAGATGTGGCCTACCTTAGACTTGACTGCATGATGACACACTGAAAGTAACTGAGCATAAGCCAACATCATCTCAAGGAGCAATGAATGACAGTTGGAAAAGGGAGACATTTTTATCATCGCTGGAAGTGCCTGTGAGAAAGAGCGAGTCACTTGGGCTCAGTCCTAGAACAGTTCAATTTGGTTGGGAAGATGATGAGTGTCTTTTCCAAATTGGCTTTTCCTCATGAAGTCATACGTTTTTGGGGGGCGGGGGGGGGGACCACACCACTAAATCTTTAAAATAAAATAAAAAAGAGGAGGGGCTGGGATGTGCGTTGTGATATCTCTTTAAGAGGATTGTTATATTTTAGAAGGAAACTCCCTGGGCGGCTTTTTTGGGTTTTATTTTAGTAGGAAGATAGAGCCTTAGCCTGGCAGAGGAAACAAGTGAGAACAGTGTGTCAAGCTTCTAATATAATAAAGGTGGAAGGTAAAACAAATAATAAAACCCTACTATCTTGTACTGCATTACATTATAATAAAAGAAATAATCAGTAGCTTGTTAGCTGCTCTACTGGAGCATAAGTGGGAACACCACAGAATGAATATCTTAAAAAGGCAAAATAATGTTTTTAATCTCATGGCCATATCTTCAGTTTGACAGGTTCCCCCGCCCTCTCTCCGAGACAGTTTAGGAATATGGGAAATCCTTGCACTTGATGGGTAATGTTAACATCTAGTTGGGAAGAACATGCTGTGGAATTTGGGAGGAGGGAGCCACAAAACGGTGCTTATAAGTTGCTCGGCATCTGGAATGGTTCTGCCATCATGCAGGCTGTGTTAGGCCTCTTGAGAGGCCGTTAGACCCTGGCACATTTTGCTAAGGCACCACTTGAACATCCACTACCATGAACAACTCCTCTCAGGGTTTAACACCACCCTTTGGACCACCCAACAATGTGTGCAACGTCCAATGATGTTGCCTCTCTGCTAAGGCCCACAGAGTTGGAATATCACGGCGTATAGCATGAACTATACTGTTCATAATGTCATGAATTCTCCCAGGCCCTAGTTCATACAGACAATTACTTGGGTGCGAAACGGAGCCACTGTAAGGAATGGCCAGATCATATTTTTTTCCCCAGTGGCACCCCAGTGCACCACAGCACCAGAAGGTGTCTGTGGGTGCAAGGCATTTCTGACAAAGGCGATGACAAGTCCAACCTGCCCAAAAGAGCAGGTTTTCACAGGGAAAACTGGAGCAAAAGCACACTCAGGCACGGAGCTTTAAAGCACGAACTGTGCTTGGAAAGAGCCGAGGAAAGATAACTGTGGATCAAGGGTATGGAGTAGTCCAGTTCCCTCTTTCAGTCTTCCTTTACGCCATTCACATCAAATTTCCCATTGCGCAATAGGATCTTATAAAGGAAGATTGTGGGTTTTGAATAGTGTGCCAAAGCTATCTGGGTGTACAACAAATCTGGGGTTTCAGAGGTGCTTAATGCTGGCCCACAAACAACAGTAAAGGTAAAAGGTAAAGGTACCCCTGCCCGTACGGGCCAGTCTTGACAGACTCTGGGGTTGTGCGCCCATCTCACTTAAGAGGCCAGGGGCCAGCGCTGTCCGGAGACCCTTCCGGGTCACGTGGCCAGTGTGACATTGCTGCTCTGGCGAGCCAGAGCCGCACACGGAAACGCCGTTTACCTTCCCGCTGGTAAGCGGTCCCTATTTATCTACTTGCACCCGGAGGTGCTTTCGAACTGCTAGGTTGGCAGGCGCTGGGACCGAGCAGCGGGAGCGCACCCCGCCGCAGGGATTCGAATCGCCAACCTTTCGATCGGCAAGTCCTAGGCACTGAGGCTTTAACCCACAGCGCCACCTGCGTCGTTTGTTTATTATTCATTCATTCATTTGCCATTCTCCTGCAGGGGGCAGGCTGAACTGTTTTGGCAAGAGCAAAAATGAAGCATCCAAGCTCACCAACTGGTTTCACACAGTCAGCTCCCTTGTCATCCATGTTTTAATACAGGGGTTATTACACTGCAAGTAGGTTTCTCATGGGAGTAGGGGACAAACAAGTTTCTCACGGGAGCAGCCTTTTCCAAACCTTCCTGATAACTCTCTGGAGTCTGAACAAAGGCCTTTGTCCTGTAGCTACTGTATAAGAGAAGGATTAGAGGAGAGAGGGGGGAAAGCTGATCAGTAACACCTTTCTCTTGGCTTTTGTCATAAGTCTAACCCTGTGGTACTTCTTTCACAGTATAACCTTCCACTGTATCTGCATTTTTTCTTGAGTGAATATGCTGTTTATTACTCAGTGGCTTGCTATTACATAACAAAGCCAATGAAATCCCCAGTCTGTAGGATCGAGTCCATGTGGCTCTGTCTTCATGTGCACATTCTCTCACATGCTGCCTCTCCCTTTTCCTTCTCATGCTCTGAGCAGGTTGAGAGGCCTTGCCCATTGACCCACCGCTGACCTCCGTCCAAGGCCAAGCTGGGATGGGGCTGGAGGGGCTGGGAGATCACACCACGCACTGGCTCTTACGTTATTTATTTTGCTCTATAACTTAATGACTTTCCGGGTTCCGCTCACATCCAAAATATCAAGCATGATCTATGCCAAAGATATAGAAAATAAATGAGAGCCAAAAAGTCATCCAAGAAGCATTACTAGACATAACAAAAATTTACTGGCTCTTAAATAGGCCGTGGTAATGCAGGAAATATCCGTGTGCAGAAAGGGGGAAAACACAAAGGTATTCAGTCTTCAGCTGGTGTGCTTAGCATATTCACAGTATATACAGACATTTTAGCTTCCCATGTTTCTGGATGTAATTGTCCTATGGTCACATTTTTGTGCGAGCAAAACAATGCTAAATATTTCTTGCAAAATGATTAGATTTGAGTGGCCACTGCTATGTGCGTACTGTGACGGGTTAGCAGCTACTACTGTATTTTCAACTTGTCTAGAAGTCAAATGTCTTAGTTATCTTTCACAGCTATTTGGTTGCTGTACAATGACTTTGTTTATGGAGATTAATGAAGCCAGAAAATTGGGTGGTGGTTGTTTTAATGCTTGGGTCTTGCAGTGCAGCTTTGCTTTACTTTCAAAGTAAAAGGAAAATACTTATTTAACCATTTGCAAATTGCCTTGTTGGTTTATTATTATTATTATTATTATTATTAAAGACAACTTTGTAAATATAATGATAAAACCACTAGGAAAAATAAAATATCCAACAGTGTCAAAACAGTAGATCTAAAAAATACGTCTTATCAACAAAAAAATCTCTGATAAAATTTTAATTAACACCAGTGATCTATGTTTCCTTATTTCTTTCTCCCTCCCTGCTCTACTATTATTCTCTATTAATTTTCAGACATTTGTAATCAGCAGAAATGAAGAAAGGAAAAACCCAGGCACAGTATTAACTGTACATCTCCAGAAAAACGGGAAATACAAGTTACTGGCATCCAAGGCACCATGCATAGCAGTAGTTTCATATGTATGCCATGTTTAACAATAGCAATGTGAGAGTTTGTTTTTTATTACTACAGAATCTTTGATGAGGTGGCCAGGCCTTCGACCAGTAGTCATATGGTGTAGAACCCAGAAGATCAGTGGGAAGCGATTTCCACCAGAAAAGAGAGTCTAAGAATTCCAGATTGTGATGTAATGCACTCTATGTGGGGCCGCCCTTGGGTCTCGTTCAGAAGCTCCAGCTGGTCCAGAACGTGGTGACCAGACTGTTGATGGGAGCTTCTGCTTGAGAACATGCGACAGCATTGTTAAAACAGCTGCACTGGCTGCCCACTAACTACCAAGGCAATTTCAAGATTCTTGCATTAATTGCACATGGCCAGTAATGCTAGAGAGAAATTAGTCTTTTTGCACCAATGAATCAAATTTAACATTTGCCTAATCGGATCTGCAATTTGTCTGCCTGGTAGAAAACCAGATTGGTCAATGTGCATTAGCTTTGTTATTACTAACTCAATAAAAGCCTAATAACAAATTTTTGTGTTGTTGTTATACCACCCTTCATCCACATAGAATGGAACCACCACAAAATGATGCCACCCACGCACAACTCAAACAGCTGCAACTCAAACAGAATTAACAGGGACACACTCCCACAGTTTCTCTCCTGACAAAGGTCACCATACAAGGCAAACCAAGGCAGTTTCCATGCCCAAATTGGGCCTAAACCCTTATTAAAATGTATCTAGAAAATTGGTTTCATGCAAGTTCAAAGCCTGGAGTTTCCTGGCAGCCATGAATGACAACAAAGCCACCCTTTCCTTCCATTTTGTTGGAGCAAACCAGATACCCCTGTTCTCATAGAACAAATGAGAACAGAGTGTGAATGATATCAGTGGGATGAGAGAAGCCATGATTTAATCCTCCTTTCTGGCTTTAAAACAGTAGAGAAACAATGTGATTTCTCAGAGTTGCTTCTTAGTGATTCTGTTCCAGCCTCTTTTTGGTGGTCTTGATTGCCCCAAGTCAAGGAAGAGCCAGCTATGGCCTGTGTCGTGATAATTTTGCTTCTCATTCTTCTTTTCCTTTGATACTGCTTGTTTGAGAAGATTTTTTAGAAAAATAGAAATCTTAATACAATGATTAATTTTCTGTCAGCAAATTCTTATAAATTCGGAACATCAAACTCTTGACTTCCTTGGCCTTGACCTGTGTGCTTTCCATATGCAGTGTGTTTATTTCAAACTTTGCATTTTGTAGCATGAAAGCTGCATTAAAAGTAATGCAGAAACATCTGTGTGGATGTGAAAATCTGTTAGCATTTTGTATTTTGTGGGGTGAACTGTTGAAGAACCCACCACAGACAGGAAACCATGAAAGCAGCCGTGGGGACATGTGGGCCTCTAGATGTCATTGGATTACAACTCCCATCATCCTTAATCATCTGTGGGGCCACAAGTTACCCATCCTTCCAGTCAAATGATGCACTCTTCTTTCCATTCTTGACTTATTCCTCAGTCCTGATGTTTCATAACCAACTGAAAATCTGCTATTCCAAGGGCTAGACAATAGACAGAACTCTCAGACACAGGTAGAGTGTGCATGTCTGGACTCCTTTGTGACTCGCAATGGGGTGATAATAGCTGATCATTTGAGGTCTTCCCCTAAGGTCCTTAAATGGATTTTAGTCAACTGATATTTGACTCAACAGCAGCTGAGTTAAACATGACTCAGCACTTGGGCCTTGTCTTATTGACCATTTGGCTACATATGGTCAAAGTATATCTATACACAGAGAGGCTGACAAATGCGAAATGTGGTCAGACTGACTCCACTAATGGATAATTCACCACCTTTGCAGCTGCAGGACAAGATCATTCTGGTAGGTGGCATTTCCCTCCCATCCCTAATGTAATTTCCTTCAACATTCAAGTTTCACCTTTCTGAATGTGAAGAGTGAATGGAAAGAGAAGCCTTTGCTCTAAAGTGGGTGGATTTAAGGAACACCTCTATGCCCCCATCCTCCCGCCACCGCTGCTGAAGAAGTGAGAAGTTGTGGCAGCGGCTTCTGGGTTTCAGCGAGGTCTCGCAAGAACCCCACAAAATCTAATGCAGACCACCAGAGGCCTGTTTTGCTTCGGGCACAGGCCTACTCTATCATGAAGATGGATACGTCCTGCATGTAACACATTTGTTATTACTTATTCATTTGTTTATTAAATTTGTATACTACCCTTCATCTGAAGATCCTAGGGTGGTTAACAACATAAAAATACAAAATGAGGACACAAAATACATAATAAAAACAAGAACAAAAACAAACCAATAATCCCTCTCCCACAAACACCTTTATAATGACGTAGAATGTTAATAAACCAAAAGTATGTTTAAAGAGAAATGTTTTTGCCTGGTGCCTAAAGATATGTAATGAAGGCACCAGGCGAGCCTCCCTGGGGAGAGCATTCCACAAATTGGGAGCCACTGCAGAGAAGGCCCCGTTCTTGTGTTGCCGCTTTCCAGGCCTCTCATGGAGGAGGCACATAAAGAAGGGCCTCAGGTAATGAATGCAGAGTCTGGGTCGGTTTGTATGGGGAGAGGCAGTCCTTGTTGTATTGCAGTCCTGAGTCATTGAAGGCTTTGTAGGTCAAAACCAGCACTTTGAATTGGGACCAGGAACTAATTGATAGAGCAGTTGGGTCAGGATCGGTGTACTACACTCAAACCATCTTGCCTCAGTGAGCCATTTGGCTGCTGAATTCTGCACCAGCTGAAGTTTCAAAATTGTCTTCAGAAGCAGCCCTACGTATAACGTGTTGCAGTAATCTAACCTAGAGGTTACCAGAGCATAAACAACAGAAATTTGGCTATCCCTGTGCAGATAGGGTGCAGCTGGGCCACCAGCCAAAGCTGTAGAAAGGCACTCAGCACCAACTGAGCCTCAAGGGACAGCAGAAGATCCAGAAGTACCCACAAGCAACATACCTGCTCCTTCAGAAAGAATGTAACCCAATTAAGAGAAGGCAGCCTCTCCGCCATCCGGTCTAGGGAGCCACCCACTAACAGTGAATTGCACTTCAGTTTGTTGGCTTTCATCCAGTCCATTACCCAGGCAAGACATTGGTCCAGCACATCCACTGCCTCACCTGAAGATGTAAAGGAGAAGTAGAGCTGTGTGTCATCAACATCATGCTGACAATGCATTCCAAAAACTTTGGATAATCCCACTCAGCACTTTCAGGTGTGTATTTGCTCTGGAAAAGGCCATAGATATTTTCTTCTTTTTTATCATAGTCTTGGGGAATCACCTGAAATTGTACCACTGTTGTCCACAAGCTTTAATGATCATTCCCTTGACATACCTGTGCTCTGATGGTGTTTCCGGCTTGGCAGGGGGTTGGACTCGATGGCCCTTGTGGTCTCTTCCAACTCTATGATTCTATGATTCTACCTTTGTAAAAAAACAATGTAGTAAAAAAAAAGAGAACAACTTTATGATGAACCAATGGGGAAGATATATTCAGAATTTTACAACACTGTTGGTTTGTGGTGTCATTTAAAAGGAAATAAAATAATCTATAAAGCACCCTATACTTTTAAACACTATCTTTGTGGTGCATTTGAGGTTGCAATTTTAGCAGGAAGTAGGACCAGGAAGTTTTGGAAAGCAGATAGTTAAGATGAAGCTGTAGTTTATCAACACTGGAGATTTTTAGGAAGACTTCTGTTTTGTTTGCTTTTCTCTACGGAGATTGGAGAAGACAGGGGGGAAACCCACCCGTTAAGTTTATCAGCCTGCGTCTTGTACACATCAGCAAAGTATGATGCAGAAAGAGTAAATAATGTTTCCCCTCAAAGCAGCAGGTTCCTCTCTTGTGAAAACTAAATAGAAAATTATGAGGAATATGGGGGAGGGGGAGAGAATCCATTTTAAAAACACCCCAAACACCCTGTGGTTTGGCTCACTGCCACTTTGTGATGCAGGGCTCACTCTACCCATCAAAACCCAACGACGTGCTGAGCTGTCAGATAAGTCACCATGGCTAAAAGTTAACTTACATTTGTTATGCTTAGAAACAAATAAGCCCACATACCAGACAGGGCAGGGTTAGACTGTGGGGGCGAATGACAGAGGGGAAACCCAGAGGAAGGAAGGCATTCTTTGAAAATAAATAGAAGGTTCAGCTTGGGTGTGCTGCTCTGCTTGTAACCATTTTATGCACAAGCAGGAAGCAAAAGCAATGACCATCTAACCATCCTCACCTTTGCCAGGGGGAATCTTTAGTGTTATAGGAATTAAGTTTTAAGCCACTGCCTGCTGAGATTCAAAGGTGCACTTGGCCTTAACGAAAGTGCTGTGAAACCACACTGAAATGTGCTGTTGCGACCTGTTCCCTGCGGATGATCAGTAACCACACAAGGTTAGACCAATAGCCCTTCAAAGCCACTGCCTCGTCTTTCACAGGGGCAAGACCCAGCAGCTCCTGGAAGTTTAAATATCAGCGGCAGAGAATGGGCTAATCTGTCTCTTTCCTCTACGTGTTGTTGTTTTAATTGAGCGGGAGCATTTTCACATATGGAACTACTGATGTTCAGTATACATTACCAAAACACAGCTGTGCAATATGCCAGACAGATGCCTAGCTTTGAACTTTCTCCTAACTGAGAAACCTAGGAGCCGTCTAAAAGGAGTGGCCCCTTTCACATGTTATTTCCTCTGGGTGTGGTTACTCCCATGCTGCCCCAAGTCATACCTGCAGATGTGCTCTGAGCATGGGACATAAGCATTCGGTCTTCCTGAGCCACATATAGCAGATGCACAGCAAGGGAGAAACCACAGAGGTGTTGACAATCATGCTGTTGTAGTTAGCATATCGAGAGAGACTAAGACTCTCATCCTATGTGTGCTTTTTGTGGGGAGACTCTCACTGAACTCAATGGGACTTCCTCAGTAAACATGCCTAGGATCAGTCTGTAAGTTGGAATTAGGGCCAGAGCTTGATAATTTCTCCCACTGCTTTCTATCACCCAACCAGCTGCCTTTTTGCATCCATTTTGTCACATGCAGGAACAATGTAGGAAGCCCGTGTCCTCCCTGACCAGTAGTTGCTCCCCCGGGTTTCAGGCAGGAGACATTCCCGGCCCTACCAGGAGTTGCCTGGGGTTGAACATGGGACCTACTGAATGCAAAGATGATGCTCTGCCATTGAGCTTTGGCCCTCCTCTATCAGCTCTATTGTCTCTTGCTGCCGCTGTTGATGTTTCCCTCCCCAACCACCAGAGAATAAATATGGCGCGGCCAGGTTTAAGTCATTAGTTTAGGCTTTGGTACTCCCAAGGCTTAGAAGATATGTAATCTCTGTACAAGTCCCCTTTTTCTGGGATTGGGCTGAGCTTTACTTTGAGAGTCTATCTGTTAATTAAGCAACTTATTTTTAACTAGTTACAGTAATTATTTTTCATTGTCTGCATAAACACAATGTTACAGCACCTCAACACAGGTAATGTTCTGGATATGTAATCAGCAAAATTTTTGACTAATTAATACTGACAATTTACTTATTTTTAGGAAAGACATCATATATATGATTGCACTTAAAGTTGTTCTAATATTGCTTTCAACAGGAATATTGAAAGCAACAGGAGATGGTTTCAATATGTTCCTTTGTTCATTCACTGTAGAGCTACATTCTAGATAAATTCTCATGATCAAATATTTTGTCCTTTGGAAACGTTGTGTTTCTTTCAGCAAAAGTAAGATAATATTGTAATTGCTGCCTTAAATTGTTTACAGATGGCAGTCAGAAGGTCATGTTCAGCTTAAAAGGCAAACAAACCTCATCTTTCTTCCAGACAGATGTTATGGTATCAGGATGGGACACACCCAGGTGTGGTTTTGGGGGGAAAGGGATCTGGGAAAGTTCAAAATGGTATGCACTTATTTATTTGTTACATGTGTAGCTCACATTTCCTCAAAAGAACTCATAGTAGTAGACTTATCATCCGGGTTACTTAACCAATAGGAAACCAGAGTTCCCAGTTTTGAAATTCTGTACCCAAAGTGGAAAGCAGGGAGTGGCAAGGGAGAAGCACCCAGCCCTGGTGCTTGTTCATGGCTTCATAAACCACCTTGAAACCATATTTGCTGTGAAACACAGCAAATATGTTTGATTTGGACCAAACTGTCTCTCATCCAGGCATGGTTTGCTTATTCCCAATACATGGGCTTCGGACCACAACCTTAGGAGCAAATTTCTCCTTTAAGTTTCTCTTCCATCCTAGCATGATGTTAGGAGTCAATTGCATCCTACCATTAAGTCACCAAAAACTGCCCTTTCTATTGTTCTACTGCATCTGTGTTTTTTAATAGCCATACTGAGGCATTATGCCTGAGGACCAACTTTTGTCCTCAGCCTTTCTCATTGCAAGCCAGGCACCACCTGTGTCTCAGCTTGTGACAGATTTTGCCCCCGGGTGGTGTTATTACTTCTGTGTCTAGCAAAAGTGGATCCTAGCTGTTCAATGACATCACGCCAGTCTGTTTTGCTTCCCGCCAGAGACCAGGTGATTTAGCATGCAAAATTCTGCTAGACCAAGAATGTTGAACACTGCAGAAAAGCTTGGCTCCTTTCTGGATCTTGCTGTGGCCTGTCGGATTAATTAATCAAGACACTAAGAAGTGTTTTACCATGAATTCTTCCTTACATGGAAAGAGTGTAAAAGGAAAAGGTGCACACGCTGGCACTTCTGGTACGTAACAAGATTTTGGTCAGCCCCTGCCCCCAGACTTTTTGCTGCCTGAGGCAAAGCAGCAAATGGCTCCTCCCCAAGTCAAAATGCCTCTGGACATGTACAGAGTTGGCATCAAAGGAATATTTCATTTCAGATCAAGAAGTAGAGCAAAGATAGCCATAACTGCTATGGATTGCCACCTGCTTCCACTTCCCACAGGTCTACATCTATGG
This sequence comes from Podarcis gaigeae, assembly GCF_964106915.1. Taxonomy (NCBI): domain Eukaryota; kingdom Metazoa; phylum Chordata; class Lepidosauria; order Squamata; family Lacertidae; genus Podarcis; species Podarcis gaigeae. Next base: position 57,810,469 of record NC_139688.1, read on the forward strand.
GCCTCAAAAATGCAAAGAACTGGGATGGCCAAAGTATGTGCCATAAGGTTATGAGTTTATGCATGCTTCCCCTTCCCCTCTACTGGTTTTTGCTCCCTTTTCCCTCTTAAGCTCAGGGTGCACATATCATTCCTAAGTGTTTACTCAGGCAGAAATGTGATCGTAACATGCTCCAACTGTGTCTCAAGTACAAAGAGAGAAGAAGTGCATAACACAAACAGATGAACTTAGCTGTGAAATGCATTGACAACCCTCCAAATTTATGCAAAGCAGATCACTCTGGGTCACAAAACAAGGCATGCCTCCGATCAAGGGAATCCATGGTAGTAATTCAATTCCTACCCTCCCATAATTTTTATTTCTTATTTATCAACCTGAATCCTGGCCCTAGTCTGCAATACTCCAGATGAACTCTTGTGCAAGTTGCTCCTTTGAGGCCATATGGAAAAAAATTGACTGTATTTACATTAGCAGTCTTGTTTTTTAATGTTCAAAATCCCAGGGCTCTGCTGGCATAATCTCTGGTTCCCTCTGGGGCAGCTCACAGAAATGTGCCATCTCATTCCATGACAATGCATCATCAAAGCTATGGCTGAGTTCAGGGCCGTCTTTACCCGGGGGTGCAAGGGGTGCGGTGCACCCGGGTGCCGAATTCAGGGGGGGGGGCAGGCACATGTATACCTACTATATACCGGTCCCTCTTGATTGACAGCAGTGAAAAGCAATGGAGCAAAAGTCCCTGCCCTGCTCTGCTCCGTCGCTCTGTTACTCCATACCGTCAAATATTCCTGACGAGTCAGGAAACAAAAGCAGTTTTTCCCGCTGCATCATCGTTACAAGTGAGCAATTCCCCCCCCCAAAAGAGTTTGCCCCCCCAAAGGGTGGCTAAACTAAATTTGGGGGCGCTGGGCAGATCTTTGCACCCCAGCAGCACATATGCTAAAGACGGCCCTGGCTGAGTTGAGTACCGAACTTGAATATGGCAAGCCAGAAAGATCCAATCTAAAAAGAGACAACAGAGACCTTTCCTTCTGTCACAAAATCTATACAAGAAAGCTCTACCAGGATCAATAACAAGGTTATTAACAACAGCTAACCATTTCTATGTGTATCAGTTTATACAACTGACTTCCAGGGGTGGGGAGAGATGAGCAAAAATAACAAAGTCACCCCACAGACTTCAAGAGTGTGGGGAGGCAAATGAAAGAAAGTGGGGAATGAATGCTCAGGTTTCACACATCCCTAATAAATGGTGATCTGTACGCAACCTTCATTTAGTACTTATGATACAAGTACTGTACTCTGCCAATTCAGAAAGGCAGCCAAGACAAAGCAGGACTCCGTAAACGTGAGCAATTGACATTAAGATAAACAGTTGCAGGAAGAGATTGACTGTCATATAGCAAAGACTTCTGTTGCTTCGTAACTCCTCCTTGGGGCTTCCATTGCCCCATATCTGTTCCTTGAAAGGTTGTACAACTGTTGCATAATTTGGAATAAATTTGCCTTGCTGTGAGTCATATCCTAGGAAATGATGGGAAACCAGTATGCTTGCACTAATACTTTTTCAAAATAAATACTGAAAGTTTCTGACCCAAAAGGTTCAGTCTTAAAATCTGCTTTATTATATTGGCTTCTAAGTGATTTACAATTCTATTTATTAGAAAAAAAAATGTAATTTGGTCTGCATTTTCAAGCAATGGATCTATTTTGCTAATAGATGAATTGGACTAATAAATGAATTGAAATGTAATTATCATTCAGATTTTGCACTTCTCCAGATATCTTTTGCTATACAGTTAAAAACATGTTTTGAAAAATCTGTGACATTACATATTTTAGAAAGGTGTACATTGAAATAAAATGCATATTGAAAATAAATATCTTTTAAATAGTTTTTATTAAGTTTACAAAATATACATTTTATATGTGAAATTTTAGTATATTTTTCATCTTTGTTGGAAGCCGCCCAGAGTGGCTGGGGAAATAATAATAATAATAATAATAATAATAATTATTATTATTATTATTATTATTATTATTACAAAACATTGAACATTATCATTCAAGAACCAGAACAAACCATTACCCATTTACTGATATTTCACTGTATAACAAAACAAAGGCAAGCCATTTTTAATCCACACAGGTCTTTCTAACCTGCTAAACTTCCTGGTTTTGTTCTTTTCACTATTTTTGTTTTATCCAAAAGGTGCTCTGAGTTCCTGGGGATTTGGGATCAGCCACTCATGGGCGTAGCCAGGATTTTTGTTGGGGCGGGAGGGGGTGGAACCTGACTTTACTTAACTATTTTGCATTGATTTACGTGATTTGGGGCTGGGCAGCTGCCCCCCCCCCCACTGGCTATGCCCATGCAACCAGTCTTTTATCAATAGACTGAAATAATGCAAATAGTGCCTCAATCATACTTAACAGTAGCCGGCTGTGATGCAACGATTTTTCAGGCAAAACAGTGATCCACATTAAACAAACCACTCCTTAATTGTAAAACCCAACTTTGGTTTCCAGTGTTCCTGGAAACAGCCTTTGACTGGCAGTAACCTCCCTCTTCATCAGCTTCCCACCATCACACTGCTACCTATCGATTTCTGAGCAGCCTGTCCACATCCATGGAGATAACAGGTTGAAACTGATCTCCTACAAATTGATTGGACAGAGTGCTAGCACTCTCCCGCCATGCTCTGCTACCACGGTGGAGTCTACTTCTTTCCAAATTCGAGCAAATTTATCTGCAAAAAACTTTGCAAAACCATTGCAGGATATTTTTGAGTCCTTACCAGACCGGAATGGTGAAGGTGGCTCTGTTAGACTACGAAGCACCTGAAAGAGTGTCCTGAAACTGTTTTCCACATATGCAACAGAGGTGGCAAAGGAAGTCTTCCTTGCCATTGCTTTTAGCCCCTTCATGGATCACTGCCTTGCCGTGGCGAAGGGGCTTGAAGAACTCAGAGAAGCTATGAACTATGCCGAGCAGGGCACCCAAGATGAACAGGTCATAGTGGAGAGTTTTGACCAAACGTGATCCACCTGGAGGAGGAACCGGCAAGCCACTCCAGTATCCCTGCCAAGAAAACTCCATGGACAAAGACAACAGGCATATAAAAGATATGACGCTGGAAGATGAGCCCCTCAGGTCGGAAGGCGTCCAACATGCTACTGGGGAAGAGCGGAGGGCAAGTACAAGTAGATCCAGAGCTGATGAAGCGGCTGGGCCAAAGCCGAAAGGACGCTCAGTTGCGGATATGCCTGGAAGCGAAAGGAAAGTCCAATGCTGTAAAGAAAAATATTGCATAGGAACCTGGAATGTAAGAACCATGAACCTGGGTAAGTTGGAGGTGGTCAAAAATGAGATGGCAAGAATAAATATTGACATCCTGGGCATCAGTGAACTAAAATGGACGGGAATGGGTGAATTCAGTTCGGATGACCATCATATCTACTACTGTGGGCAAGAAACCCATAAAAGAAATGGAGTGGCCCTCATAGTCAACAAAAGAGTGGTGAAAGCTGTACTGGGATGCAATCTCAAAAATGATAGAATGATCTCGATACGAATCCAAGGCAGACCTTTTAACATCACAGTAATCCAAGTTTATGCACCAACTACTTGTGCTGAAGAAACTGAAATTGACCAATTCTATGAAGACTTACAAGACCTTATAGAAGTGACACCAAAGAAGGATGTTCTTCTCATTATAGGGGATTGGAATGCTAAAGTAGGGAGTCAAGAGATAAAAGGAACAACTGGCAAGTTTGGCCTTGGAGATCAAAACGAAGCAGGGCAAAGGCTAATAGAGTTCTGTCAAGAGAACAAGCTGGTCATCACAAACACGCTTTTCCAGCAACACAAGAGACGACTCTACACATGGACATCACCAGATGGGCAGCATCGAAATCAGATTGATTATATTCTCTGCAGCCAAAGATGGAGAAGCTCTATACAGTCAGCAAAAACAAGACCTGGAGCTGACTGTGGCTCAGATCATCAGCTTCTTATAGCAAAATTCAAGCTTAAACTGAAGAAAGTAGGAAAAACCACTGGGCCGGTAAGATACAATCTAAGTCAAATCCCTTATGAATACACAGTGGAAGTGAGGAACAGGTTTAAGGATTTAGATTTGGTGGACAGAATGCCTGAAGAACTATGGATGGAGGCTCGTAACATTATACAGGAGGCAGCAACGAAAACCATCCCAATGAAAAGGAAATGCAAGAAAGCAAAGTGGCTGTCCAATGAGGCCTTACAAATAGCGGGGGAGAGAAGGCAAGCAAAATGCGAGGGAGATGGTGAAAGATACAGGAAATTGAATGCAGATTTCCAAAGAATAGCAAGGAGAGACAAGAAGACCTTCTTAAACGAGCAATGCAAAGAAATAGAGGAAAGCAATAGAATGGGAAGAACCAGAGATCTGTTCAAGAAAATTGGAGATATGAAAGGAACATTTCGTACAAAGATTTCCACAATAAAGGACAAAAGTGGAAAGGACCTAACAGAAGCAGAAGACATCAAGAAGAGGTGGCAAGAATACACAGAGGAATTATACCAGAAAGAAATGGATGTCTCGTATACCCCAGGTAGTGTGGTTGCTGACCTTGAGCCAGACATCCTGGAAAGTGAAGTCAAATGGGCCTTAGAAAGCACTGCAAATAACAAGGCCAGTGGAAGTGATGGCATTCCAGCTGAACTATTTAAAATTTTAAAAGATGATGCTGTTAAGGTGCTACACTCAATATGCCAGCAAGTTTGGAAAACTCAGCAGTGGCCAGAGGATTGGAGAAGATCAGTCTACATCCCAATCCCAAAGAAGGGCAGTGCCAAAGAATGCTCCAACTACCGCACAATTGCACTCATTTCACACGCTAGCAAGGTTATGCTTAAAATTCTACAAGGAAGGCTCAAGCAGTATGTGGACCGAGAACTCCCAGAAGTGCAAGCTGGATTTAGAAGAGGCAGAGGAACCAGAGACCAAATTGCAAACATGCGCTGGATTATGGAGAAAGCTAGAGAGTTCCAGAAAGACATCTACTTCTGCTTCATTGACTATGCAAAAGCTTTTGACTGTGTCGACCACGGCAAACTATGGCAAGTTCTTAAACAAATGGGAGTGCCAGATCACCTCATCTGTCTCCTGAGAAATCTCTATGTGGGACAAGAAGCTACAGTTAGAACTGGATATGGAACAACTGATTGGTTCAAAATTGGGAAAGGAGTACGACAAGGCTGTATTTTGTCTCCCTGCTTATTTAACTTATATGCAGAATTCATCATGCGAAAGGCTGGGCTGGATGAATCCCTAGCCGGAATTAAGATTGCCGGAAGAAATATCAACAACCTCAGATATGCAGATGACACAACCTTGATGGCAGAAAGTGAGGAGGAATTAAAGAACCTTTTAATGAGGGTGAAAGAGGAGAGCGCAAAATATGGCCTGAAGCTCAACATCAAAAAAACGAAGATCATGGCCACTGGTCCCATCACCTCCTGGCAAATAGAAGGGGAAGAAATGGAGGTAGTGAGAGATTTTACTTTCTTGGGCTCAATGATCACTGCAGATGGTGACAGCAGCCACGAAATTAAAAGACGCCTGCTTCTTGGGAGAAGGGCAATGACAGGCCTAGACAGCATCTTGAGAAGTAGAGACATCACCTTGCCAACAAAGGTTCGTATAGTTAAAGCTATGGTTTTCCCAGTAGTGATGTATGGAAGTGAGAGCTGGACCATAAAGAAGGCTGATCGCCGAAGAATTGATGCTTTTGAATTATGGTGCTGGAGGAGACTCTTGAGAGTCCCATGGACTGCAAGAAGATCAAACCTCTCCATACTGAAGGAAATCAACCCTGAGTGCTCACTGGAAGGACAGATTGTGAAGCTGAGGCTCCAGTACTTTGGCCACCTCATGAGAAGAGAAGACTCCCTGGAGAAGACCCTGATGTTGGGAAAGATGGAGGGCACAAGGAGAAGGGGACGGCAGAGGACGAGATGGTTGGATAGTGTTTTCGAGGTTACCAGCATGAGTTTGAGCAAACTGCGGGAGGCAGTGGAGGACAGAGGTGCCTGGCGTTCTCTGGTCCATGGGGTCACGAAGAGTCGGACACGACTAAACGACTAAACAACAACAACAAGGCTTGATATTGAGCTCTCATCCATGGTAGATTATTGGTCAGATTACTGGTCCATCTAGCTCAAGTCTCCAGCTCTCGAGATTTGGTATTCTCAGAGACCTTTTGCATGGAAAATATGTGTTCTATCACTCAGCTACATCTGAGGCACTTCATTTTTCATTACAGTTGTGCAGCAATAGTAAAAACAAAGCTGTTTTAATTGCATTAATCTGCTACTAGTGTAAGAGAGAAACGAGTCCACATGGTTTCATCTGCCCTGTCAGTGATTTCTTCAGTGCCTCCTCCTGGCAACCAACGGCTTTGTTAATTGGCAAATGTATAGGAAAACTGCACAATGCAACCCTGAACTTTGGAAGTACTGGAGTGTGGTGAGGTGGCACAGAGCTTTTGGGATATATCGCATGTCTTCCATTTACTAGTGTCTTGTGTGTCACAAGTTTAGAGATGTGCATGCTAATGAATAAACAATCTTGGACATGGTCTATAGCACCCTGAGCAATTAGCTTCTGCCCCAATAGACACAATTTGGCGAGCAATTGATTTAGCTTTCAGGGTTCAAGTTCATGCTGTAAGTGCCCACACAAGCGGACTCTCCTTCGATAGTCTCTGAGCAACTTGTCAAGATCATCTCTGACCTGGCTTGAAATTGTCTCATTCTGTGTTCACCCATCACCAGTGGGTTTATCTGTCATCTTTGTACTCTGGGATAATGGAGAATCCTCATGTCAGGATCATGTTGATAAAATGTCTTATAGTTGAACAAAGCAGCATTAAAGCTGATATACTTCAAGAGTTTCTGCATGTGAAATACATGTTATCTTTCAGCATCTCAAACATATGTTATGGATCTCTTATCAGATTTCTGTAAGTAAAGCTAAGTGAGCTGCCTGAGGCAATACCTGCCCAGACTTTTAAGAATTGACAAAAGACTGCTGATGGCCCCGATGGCCCTGTGGCAACTGAAAAGGCAATGGTTGGAGGCAATGGTTCTTAGAGGAGATGGGTTGTCTGGGTCCCCACTCCCAAGGTAGATAGATAGATAGATAGATAGATAGATAGATAGATAGATAGATAGATAGATTCTTTATTGTCATTACACAAGTGCAACATTGCACAAGTGCAACGAAATTGGATGCCATCCCTTAAAAACAACAAAAGCAACACAACAACAACAACCAAACAAACCACATTCCAGCCACACCCACACCCACACCCATCAAACTCCCAGGTCACACTATCGAGTTACTGCATTTAAGAAGGCCACAGCTCTTGGATAGAAACTATTTTTCAGTCTATTTGTCCTTGACTTGATGTTTCTGTATCTCCTGCCAGAAGGCAGTAGTACAAACAGACTGTGTCCCGGGTGAGATGCATCCTGCAGGATATTGTTTGCTTTCCTAAGACAACGGGAACCGTACAGTTCTTCCAAAGATGGGAGGGGATGACCAATAATCCTTTGGGCTGTGGTTATGACCTTCTGGAGCACCTTCCTCTTCCTAGCTGTACAGCTGGAGAACCAGGCACAAATACAGTATGTGAGAATGCTCTCTATGGAGCCTCGGTAGAAGGACACCAGCAGTCTCTCACTCAGATTGTTCTTCTTTAAAAGTCTGAGGAAATAAATTCTCTGCTGGGCCTTCTTCACCAGAGCAGTGGTATTTGCGCTCCAAGTCATGCCCTGATCGATAGTCACTCCCAAAAACCTGAATTCCACCACCCTCTCCACCCGTTCCCCGTTGATATACAAGGGCTGAATGTCCGCCTTTTTTTTCCTGTAATCCACCACCAATTCCTTGGTCTTAGTCGTATTAAGAGCCAGATTGTTCTCTCCACACCAAGCACAAAGCCGCTCCACCTCATCCCGATAGGCGGACTCATCCCCTCCTGAAATGAGCCCCACCACCGTAGTGTCATCAGCAAACTTGATGATTTTGTTGCTGGAATAAATGGCTGTACAATCATACGTATAGAGAGTATAGAGCAGGGGACTCAACACACAACCCTGTGGTGAGCCGGTGTTAAGGCTAAGGGCTGTGGACATATGTGACCCTACTCTAACCCTCTGAGAACGTTCTGACAAAAAGTCCAAAACCCAGAGACAGGTGGAGTTGGAGAGTCCAATCGCCTCTAGCTTGGACACCAGTCTATGGGGGAGGATAGTGTTAAAAGCAGAGCTAAAATCCACAAACAGCAGCCTCACATAACTCCCCGGCTGCTCCAGATGGAACAGAGCAGCATGGAGAGTGGTAGTGATAGCGTCTTCCGTGGATCTATTTGCCCTGTATGCAAACTGGTAGTTGTCAAAAGTTGATGGAAGACAGGAAATAATGTGACGGCGCACCAGTTTCTCAAAACACTTCATGATGATTGGAGTCAGTGCAACTGGTCTGTAGTCGTTCAGACTACTGATTGTGGATTTTTTAGGCAGAGGAACAATAGTTGACGACTTCAGGCAGGGTGGGACAATAGACTGGTGTAAGGACTTGTTGAAGATCTTAGTAAAGACCCTCGCCAGCTGATCCGCACAGCCCTTCAACACCTTTCCCGTGATGCCATCAGGTCCAGCAGCCTTCCTCGGATTCACCATCCTCAATACCTGTCTCACCTCATGCTCCTCTACAGTGAATGAGGGGCCCCTATGGGCTGGTGGCTGTAATACCGGCGTCTCAGGTGGCTCCTTCTCGAAGCGAGCAAAGAAGAAGTTAAGCTCCTCCGCCAGCAAAGGGTCACCGTCGACAGCACCAAGGTTAGGTTTGTAGTTGGTAATATGCTGAATCCCCTGCCACATCTGTCTTGTGTTGTTACTCCTTAAATTATCCTCAATCCTCTGCCTATAGACCAGTTTTGCCCGTCGAATACCCCTCTTCAAGTTTGCTCTTGCCACACTGTAAAGCTGCACCTCGCCCGACCTAAAAGCCCTGTTCCTTTCCCGCAACAGGCACTGGACCTCTCTATTCATCCAGGGTTTCTGATTGGGGTAAAACCGGATGGATTTATTTACTGTGACAGTGTCTGTGCAGTGATTGATATAGCACAGAACTGCCGCCGTGTGCTCCTCCAGGTCTGAACGATCGAAAATGTCCCAATTGGTTCTCTCAAAACAGTCCTGCAGCTGATGGATAGCACCTTCAGGCCAGATTTTAACAGTCCTTGATATTGTGGGAGCCCGTTTCCTGAGTGGGATATATGCTGGTACCAGGAACAGAGACATATGGTCGGACTGGCCCAAATGTGGCAGCTGTAAAGCCCTATAGCCGTGATTTACATTCGAATAAACTTTGTCCAGTGTCTTGTCCCCTCTTGTGGGACATTTCACATGCTGATAGAGCATTGGGAGCACTTTTTTAAGTTCAACATGATTAAAGTCTCCCGCAATGATGTGCACAGCTTCAGGATGCTTGTCCTGCTGGCTGCTGATAAGGCTCTGCAGGCATCCCAGCGCCAAGTTGGCATTGGCATCTGGTGGCACGTACACACCAGTTAGCATAACAGCTGTAAACTCCCTAGGGAGATAGGCTGGTCTCCCTAGGTGAGAGGGAAAGGGGTGTGTGAAAAGGACAATAGCCTTCAAATTGAGGCAGGCTGGCTGGAATCATTTTAGGAGGACACCTGTCTCCCTCGAGATCTGATATGGGAAAAGTGAACTTTATGCTGTCTGTTGGAGAGCTTAAGCTATGTGCCACCGCCTATGGTCAACCTACGTAACTGTAAATAAACACAAACATTTCAGAATGCAATAAGCCTCCAGCGACTTTCTTCCAAAGGTAAACAAACTGGGGAATCATCTCATTCCTGGAACGTCTCATCACACAGAGAAGCATAATGATATCTCAGAAGTATATGGGAATTCTTTCTAAGCCGGGGAAAATATTTTTTAAAGTAAAAACCTTTCCAAAATTATATTTAGTCCGAGTCTGGATGTATTCTAACAGACAGCCCTTCCATACCTCCTAGCTGTTTGGATAAGAAATAAGAAGAGACAAAAACAGTTGATCAGGGCAATCAGAAGAAGCCAGAGAAATCAACAAACATCAGAGATGCCTTCCATATTCACCACAAGTGAGAGGAGGATACCGGGATGGGGAGGGGTAGCCAAAGCTGGAGCAAAGCCTGAACAATGCTGGTACATTTTCAAATGTGGAGAGGAACCTCATTCATATCTTCTCTAGTGAAGGGTAAACTAGGGCTCCTTGGGAGTCAATCTGGAAATAGATGAAGGAAGAAGGAGAACCTTCCTTTTAATTAATTAATTCAATATCAGTCAGTGGCAGAGTAGGAGGACCAGCAAGAAAGACTAATAACAGCCCCTTTCATATTCTGCTGACCATCCCTGACTGGTGAGAAAAACTCACTAAAAACACTTGGAAACCCAACACCCATTTCTGTTGTTTGAGGAAAGAGGCAGGGCTAACTGGTGCCATGCTACTTTTATTGCAATTCTTTGTATGTTTTAAACAAATTTTATAGTTGCATGTAGTTTTAATTCTATCAATGCTCAATTGTATTTTCATGATTGATTTTTCTCTGGTTTTAGTGGTTCTTCTTTTTATCTCTAAGCCACCTTGAGTCCCTGTCAGGGAAAAAGATGGCATATAAATAAATGTAAAATTCTGTCTCTCTATCTATCTATTTCTTTTTTTGGAAACCTATTCTTCTGTGAGGTGAGAATTGGCTCCTTTTTGGAGAACTGTACTTGGGTTGCTGCTAGTGACAGTTTTATATGATGTGTTAGAGAAACATGGTGTGTTTTATATGATGTTTGCTTTTGTGCCACTTTTCAGTATGTCTTGTTAGCTACCTCAGATACATTTGCTCAAAAGGTAATTTCCAAACATTTTATTTTATACCACCTCCAGACTTATCCTTTGATTGGTCTGTGGAATAGCTGAGAACCAGGTAATAAAAATTGTGGAATATTGTAGCACAGATTAGTTATTTAGGCCTGGATTTAAAAGCGGAAATATAGCACTTGGCCTTGTGTGGGGGAGGCAAAGGGGATTTTTCAGATTTTCCCATGGTCAAAAATCCCTCAGGCCAATTCTACCTGCAGCTTTGGAAAGTCCCACCTTCCAGTCTATGGTGCTGTAGCCTCCCACACTTTTGGGGTTATGATTCCAGCGGCATTAGTCATTAAGGAAGCATGGAAAAGTGTTGTTTAATTCTGATGGAATCAGGAGAGCCCTTCCAGACATGGGCTGGGGGTGGGAACGGGCTCTGTATTTAGCTCAAACTTAACACTAGCTGAGATTCAGGGCTCATAGTGTGCCAGTAGTACAATGGTTGGTGCAACGAGGGTAGCTATAGTGCTGGAGGATTGTTTTTGCTCAAAAGAAAACAAAATCAAAAAGATACACACTCAGGCCTACTCTAAATAAAAAGGGGAATGGTTTATAAAATGGTGGTGGTGGGGGTTACCCCTCTTGCTGGTTCGCTTTCCTTATTGCAACTACACATTAGAATAAAAAAGGTGTACAAAAATAGACAAGTGTGCTTTTAATTCAGTCTCACCAATTCAAACTTGCTCACTTTGGCTAAACTAAGCCATTTACTGATTAATTAAAACTTGTCGTGCAGTCCCAATGCATGTGTGTACGAAGTAATACTTACTTTTTTTGCAAGTCCCCCTCCATTCATTTTAATTAACTCCCCCCATGCTATTTGGAAGAGAGAGGAATGGATCCACCGTTATACAGATGCTCCATCAAGTTTTTAATCAGGTCTTTCATCACGTCAGGTATTTTTACATAGCCTGACACTGGGCAGTTTACCGGCCAGCTGGGGGGGGGGGCATTGCATTCTGTGGATTCTTTTAACTGCGGCACAAAAACTAGTCAAGAGGTCTTGATTAATATGTGTCCGAATATCTGAAAGATTCTCTGAGTAGAACACACACACATTTCAAGGCTTCCCCGCATCATTTATGAGCTGTCAAGATTAACAACCACGTCGTAAAATAAATAAATAAGCAGGTTTTGTGAAGTCACAAATACATGGTGAAGATTTAGCCAGCACTTCAGACTAAAGAGAATCTCTCCACAGAGAACAAACAAATCATTATGAAGGTCTTTAGGAAAACAGAAGCCTCCTCCATTTTCTGGTTGTGGCTTATTTTGTTAAAGAAAACAGTGGTTGTTCTTGTTTTAGGAGCACGGTTGGTTGGGTATGTTTTTTTAGAGCACTTTCTGTGCTTTGGCGGGTGAGCGGGTCAAAACCAGGCCTTTAAAAATTTGATTTGGAAAATAGAGGGTGGGCGAAGAAGTTTTGCTGCACTTTCAGTCTTGTTTCATGCAACTGCTCAAACTATGTCTGTTTATATCTGTATCTATCAGTTTAATACATACTGTATAGGTTTCCATATTAATCTAGAACAGATAATGAAAATAAATTATGGGTACGCTTGTCTAAAAACACAAGGTTTTTTTCTTTCTATCTAGCTTTGCATTTTTAAGATAGTTTCCTTTGGTGGGCAACTGAGTATTTTGCCAGATGCCATCCTATCTTCAAAATGCCCTGCTGGTTTCTTCTAGGAATTTAAAGCAGGCATTGTTTGACATCCTATCTACAGCAGCAGAGTGTGGGGAAGGTGTGTGGTGTGGCAGTGGCACTCATATTGCACTGCCTTCGCTGGAATGGGGTGAGGCAAGAAAGAAATGGGCGGTGCTCTGAGTTGGCAGTGGTGGCACCGCAAAACTGTGTGTACAGCTGCAGTTGCCACTGCCAACTCAGAGGTCCCTTGAAGTTGCCGCCATCTTTGTAAATGCAGTGTCCCTGGAAGGCCATCACTGCCACTCTGCCCTCTCACATTCCTGTGCTAAAAAATTATTTATTTCATGAAACTTATGTGCTACTTGATTGCAGAAAAAAAACCTGTAAACAGTTTTGAAAAAAAGATAAAACAATCACTAAAAAAATTACAAGCACAACTTAAAACATACAAAAAAGTTAAAACCACCACAGAATAGACTAAAACAGATTAAAACTCCTACAACTTTTTAAAACATCTGCGTAGGCTTGTCTAAATAAAAATGCATTCTGCAGGCACCAAAAAATAATACAGTAGAGGCCCCTGACTGATATCCATGGACAGGGAGTTCCAAAATGTCGGTGCTGCCATACTACTTGACCGAGTTCTTACAGATGTAGTGCAGGTATTATGTGGCAGCTGTAAAAGGTCCAATTCTGCCTGTCGAAGCAGTCAAGTGGGCGCATAGGGGTTGGGGACCCTTGAGTGCTTCAAAGAAATATGACTGCTTAGTGCTAGGCTCAGTTCACCCTTCTTCTTAGCGAGTAGGAATTATTGGCGCTCTTGTGTTCTGTAAGTAAGAAGAGGAGAGAACTGGGTAATCATCAATCACCCCACTGAGGAAATGGCCTCCACAGAAATGAATAAACATTTATCTAGAATTGCACAACATAAATTTAAAATTACACAGTATAACGCTTTGAAATTACAATGCATTCACGTAACTGGAGCAAAGCTTCCTATCTGCCAGAGAAAACTTTGCCAACGGAAGTTTAATCTGTAGGTATTTTTCAGCTAAGAGTTCAACTATCATTTCCGGGGGGGGGGGGGGGATCGATCTGAGAACCCGTAGAGAATAGAAGATTAATTAAATAATAATAATTCTCAGGGCACCATATATAAAGGGCAAATCAACAAACAGTGCATGATATCCTCAGTCTGTTTACATCCATAGATGCATTTCCATCAGAACTGAGTAGATAAATTGATTCCTCTCCCAGAGAACATAGCGTATGATATGCAAGACACATCCTGCTGACCAGACTGGATGGTCCAGCCTTGGTCCAGCCTTCTGCTCTCACGGTGGTCAGCCAGAGGCTTAGGAGAAGGCTACGTGCACAACATGAGCACAACAGCACTCTCTCACTTGTGGTCTGCAGCATCCCTCTGGCATGCCCTGGCATCAGGACTGCTGGATACAGCAATTATATGAGAATAGCCTATGGAAAATCTAAACAATCCTGTTGTCACACGACTCAAAAATGGCCAAGTATACTTTTCTAGGTCTCAGGAAACAAACAAACGTAATTTTGTGGTTTGGGCTGAGAATGCCAAGTTTTGGTACAATATGAATTTAGAGCACAAAGACTTGTTTGTAATGGAAACAAGAAGACACATTTCTGTACTGCAGCATAACTGAACGCTAGTAGAATGAAGCTCGTAAAACTGAATTAAAGAAAACCAGGATTGAATTTTCCACACTGTGTAACTACAATGGTTTTGTTGTACAGGTCTGAAGTCTTCCCTACTTCTGTGATTGTGAGAAGTTATTCTCTAAAGGCTTGTTTTTACTAAGGCTATGTGCAGAGAACAGGAATCATATTTTTTTCTCTTATTTGTGCATTCATATTTTTAAAAGATTTTTACATTTTTTACAATTTCATGTATTTTTACATTTTATATTTTTATATGGAGATATATATTGCAGTGTTATTAGGACAGTTATGAAATGGGCTGATCAACCTGGTATCGGCAAACCATGAATAAAGCCTTAAATGGCTCAGGAGTGCAATACGCCAAGGATGCCTCTCCCCATATGAACTGAGCTGGGCCTTGTGGTCATCATCTGAGGCTCTTCTTCGTGTGCCTCCTCCATAAGAGATCCAGAGGGCGGCAACACAAGATCGGGCCTTTTCCGTGGTGGCTCCCTGCTTATGGAACACTCTCCCTGGGGAGGCTCACTGGATGCCTTCATTACATACAGTATGTAAGAGCTGTTCGACAGTGGAATTTGCTGCCAAGGAGTGTGGTGGAGTCTCCTTCTTTGGAGGTCTTTAAGCAGAGGCTTGACACCCATATGTCAGGAGTGCTCTGATGGTGTTTCCTGCTTGGCAGGGGGTTGGACTCGATGGCCCTTGGGGTCTCTTCCAACTCTATGATTCTATGATCTTTAGGCACCAAGCAAAAATGTTTCTCTATAATTGGGTCTTCGGCTGATTAACATTCTAGGATTTTTAAATGTGTTTGTGGAGGGTGTGATCATTCGTTTGTTTTGCTTTTTTATGTATTTTGAGAGCAGCCCAAGAATTCAACATGAGGGGAGAGAGACTTTGTGTTCTTCGCCAGGCAATGGCTTTTCCCACCTGCCTTGCCTCACCTTCCAGGCCCAGCAGTTTTCCCCAGACCATGACTTTGAGAACAGCAGAAGCAGCTGAGAAGAGAGAGGAGGAGTTCAGGGATACTTTTTGAAAATAATTTTGTAAGTTGTGTGCCCTTGTTTCTCAATTTGATCCTTTTACATGTTTTGTGGTATTTTATGCATCATGATTCGCCAATTATTTTTATTGATTATAGCTTAAGTGTAAACTGTTTAACATTTGTTTGCTGGTATTTAATTTTACTGTTTACTATTAAATTCTAATACATTATTGAATATTGCTTTATTTGATATAAGTTGTTTATTTCAAAGTTATTGTGACTTTTTTGTATTGGATCAGATTGTTATTATTAATGTTTGATGTTTGATTATGTTTTTATATGTGTTGGAAGCCACCCAGAGTGGCAACCCAGACAGTTAGACGGGGTATAAATAATAATTTTAAAAAAAATTATTATTAACATGCTGCATTTTTATGTTGTGAAATGCCCTGTGATCTTCAGATAAAGGGCAGTATACAAATATGATACATAAAATAAAATAAATATCTCCTTACCATATGTTTTCCATCTGATGTGGCATGCAAACATTTTTCAAACTGAAATGCTTTAAAGCTATGCAAGAGAACATCTATAGCAGACCCTCCAAGTGTCCCTATTTTTGAGGGATGTCCCTGATTTAGAGAGGCCATCCCGGTTTCTGATTAGATCCTGGAATCTAATTCTTTTCCTTAAGACATCCCTATTTTCACTGGATAAGTGTTGGAGGGTATTGAGTTATCCAATCCCCGATCTGTCTGAAGGCAATCTTGTATCAGGAAGTTTTTAATTTTTAAAAAATGTTTTATTATGTTTTTATATAGGTTGGAAACCACCCAGAGTGGCTGGGGCAACCCAGTAAGATGTGTGGGGTATAAATAGTAAAATTATCATTATGGAATGGGGCGTTTCTATTTTCATCGGAGAAATGTTGGAGGATATGCTATACTTCTCCAAATGACCATAGAGACAACCTCAAGAAACTGTACTGCACCATCAGTTGTCTCTTGCGATAGCCCCCCTTGTACACCTGGCCATGGAGCATAATGGAACAGACAGAATGGGATGCATCCAGACTAAGCTAGTTGAACTTAGTTCCTACTAAAATGAATAGAAGTGATGACTAGTTTGCCCCACTGAATTCAATATAAATTGAATATATTCAATTTAGCTAATATATCCTGGATCCAACCCTATCAGTCAGCAGAGCATGAGACGCCTAACCTCAGGGTTGTGGGTTTGAGCCCCACATTGGGTGAAAGATCCCTGCATTGCAGGGGGCTCCGCTAGATGGCCCTCATGGTCCCTTCCAACTGTACAGTCGGATGATTCTATGGAAATACTGGCCAATGTTTGCTAGTATTACTATCAAAATTTTTGGTTAATGATTGGTTACCAGTCCTGTATTCTTGTATATTCCAGTGCGGGATGGATTGTGGTGTTCAATGCATACAAAGAATTTAAGAAGAGATCTGCTGCCTCCCTTGAACACAAAAACTCCCTTTATATCAGGACAGACTGTTTGTTTACTGAGCTCTACCAGCATTGTCTTCTGTGATCGACAGTGGCTCTCCAAGATATCAGACAGAGGTCTTTCCAATCATCACTTACTATCCAATTATTCTAACTGGAGACATCAGAGTTTGAACCTGAGACCTTCTATCTGCACTGCATGTGGCCTGCTACTGAACCAGGACCCCTCGCCCATGGAATAAAAGGGACACTTCTGCAGGCGTGAAAAGGCCCATGGGTGGGTCTTCAAAGGTTAGTCCTTCCCACAGGACAAGTGGATAAAATATGAAACTATGTCTGAGCGCATAGGCGTGAACATCCTTCTGAAAGATTACATTCACTCATAGGTGGGAAAAGGTGGTGGTGGGGAAATGTGCTTATTTTTCAGAGGAAATGTAATGTCTGTTTAATGTTCAGGAGACTGATCATGGTATTAGGTCCATGTACTCATGTGTGGCAGGGAAGGGAAGTCTAGACAACCTGTCTAGAAAAAGAAAAACCAAGGCATTTTTAAGCCACACCCACACAGTTCAAAAGTACTAAAGTAAACATCCAACACTTCCCCTATTTGATCCCTACCTAAATAGAGCCCCCCCCCAGCCTTAATGTATGTTTCACGCCGGTGAAATTTGGACCAGAGTCTTCATTTTTACAAGCTTATCCCCTAGTAATGTTGCAGTGAAACTACGGGTGGGGGGGGGGGGTTGAATAAATAAAGTATTTTCTCAAAGTCTAGGAAAATGTAAAGGAATTCTGTCAATTATGTTTGACTAGGTAGGGATAAGGAAAATGTATTTCCAATTAAAAAATACCTTTCTTGCATTAGGCACAACTACTGAAAATATGGTGGTGTTGATTGCTGAAGTACTTAACTGACTGCCTAAATACAGCATTCATTCAAGCGCCAGGCTTGTGTCTCCTCTAATTGAAATCTAGTCTCTGATGATTTCATAAATTAAACCTGATTATTAAAATATAATTGTTATAATTATAATCTAATTACAATGATGTTATAATTATCATAACTCTATCACATATTATTCAATTACAGCTTTGAATTTTAACACTCTATAAAACTTTCACTTAGTGAAAGTTTGTCATGCACGGGCATAATAAATATTTCAAAGTATTGCAATACCAAATAGTTAAATTTTCCAGAAGGGCAGTTTGCCATACCTGTCTGAAGCACTTGCCTAGAGTAATTCCTTTGTTTTCCAGGGTGAAGTTATAAAGACCAAGAAGATCACAACCTAGAATATTTGCACCTTTAGACAACTGCACCACATATGATGGTAAGAGCCCAAGTGAAACTAACCTCTGAGCAGACACGGTAAGGATTGCAATCTTAGTGCATAGAGGCTGCATAAGAAAAGCAAAGAGGCACCAGTATGCATAAATACTTTCTCATAGCTTGGCAGCCCTTAAAAGCAAATTAACTTCAGTTATTCAATTCACTCTGCATTCTCCTTCAAAGTAAAAGAAGCAGCAAACATCTCCTCTATTAGGCATCTCCCTGCAGGGTTCTAAAACCTCTTTTGATTAGGAAATGTCAAAGAAAGTGACATGTCAAAAAATGAACTATTAATATGTATAATCTGTGGACATAAAACAATAACCCACTGTGAATGAATGCAGATTGCATTTGCTTAAAGGCATGGTGTTACTGAACGCTGAATGAATATACGAACGGAGGAAATGTCTGTATCTGCATCCACTTAGAGCAGAATTCTCTGACATCCTGAATCCAGATAAAAATATATATAAAGCACGGCCTAATCTGTCTATGTTAATTCTTTGACAGGGTTAATATTTTTTTTCAAGTATTTTTAATTTTTTGTAAGTGAAAGTATTTTTTCTCCCAAGTGGAATTGTCGAAGCTTCGTACTCATAGATATGTGCCAATAAAACTTTGTTATGCATGTTTCAACATTTCAAAGTTCCTGATCGAGTATCTGTGATTAATGATCCTTCCTGTATTTATGTATTAGAGAATGACATCAGATAGCAGGAATGGCAAATTAATGAAAGGTAGTCTAGACATCTTTGAGATTGAACTGAGTCTTGGCACAGATAACACAGAAGATTAGCCTATGTTCTAAAATACCAATCAATTTATTTGGGGGCGGGTAGGGAGTATTATTGTAAAAACTGGCTTGGGAATGCCAGGTAATGGTCAGTAGTGGATTTGAGCAAGCACTCACTTTCATGTCTGAGGGCAGATATTGTACTTCCCTGGGGCCTGTTGCTAAGGGGAATGAGGGAACACATCTAGAACGTCTTGCCACACGCAAATGAATCTCTCCCCCCTCTTCTTCGTTAATCAACTGGCAAACCACTCTCTACAGAGAAGAGTTTCTGTGCAGTTGGGCATATGGCGCTCAAGAATAACATAGGGGGAAAAATAGATGAAAAAAAGGAGAATTTAAAAAGGGAAGATAAAGTCAAATGCAACTTCCTTTCCACCTTCATTAAAATCTTCTGGAGCTTTCCCTTCCTCTTCCATTCCTTGCAAGGGACCTCCCCTTCTCTTCTTGTCTCCTCCCCAGTCATATTTTCCTTCCTTCCTTCCTTCCTTCCTTCCTTCCTTCCTTCCTTCCTTCCTCTTTCTTTCTTTCTTTTGATGCTTGTTAGTTGGGCTGCGTGGCTGAGGGTGGAAGTTTATTGTGGGCTAACAAATGTAAGTTTTGTGCAGTGTCCATACATCATGCCAACCCATATTCTCCCCCCCCCCCAGTTCAATCCAGACTTGTACTTGGGGATTTCCATGGAAATGGTAAATCCAGATTAAAATGGAAAGTACAGTGGTACCTTGGGTTAAGAACTTAACTCGTTCCAGAGGTCCGTTCTTAACCTGAGGCGTGCTTTCACTAATGGGGCCTCCTGCTGCCGCTGCGCTGCTGGCATGCGATTTCCGTACTTATCCTGGGGCAAAGTTCTTAACCTGGAGCAACCACTTCCTGGTTAGTGGAGTTTGTAACCCAAAGCGTCTGTAACCTGAAGTGTCTGTAACCTGAGGTACCACTGTAAAATAGGGTCTCATTTTGAGGTGGAGGATGTCATGTAGATGCTGTGCACACCTTGCGTGCGTCAGCGGCACCAAGTCCACAATAAACTCCCATGTGGAAGTCTCCTCAGACAGCTGCTTAAATAATCCCCTGCCACAAAGATCTCCCCCTGACCCCATACTTTGGCTCCTGTGGAGCTTTGTGTGGAAGATCTTGAATGGAAGCTGCAGGAAATCATAAGTAGGCCCTGGCGGAGGAACGGGGGCAGGGGGAGCGCTCTCCCCCCGACACCATCGGGGAGGGGGGTACAATCGCGCCTGCCCCCCGGACATGTGCCACGCATTCCCCCACCGTGCTGGGCACCACACCCCGTGTTCTCACTTTCCGTTGTTCGTCATTGTTGTGACACCCCTTGCAGCACACTCTTGGCTCCGCACCCAACGTGGGCGAACAAGTCACGCTCCCCTAAATCCACCTCTGATGCTTGTCATACTCAAAGTAGACCCATTGAAATGGATAAACGTGATAAACTTTTTAGGTCCGTTAATTTAAGTCAGTCTACTCTCAGTAGAATTTAGCTGCATACACTTTTTAGCTGCAAGCAAGTTTTTATGTATGGGAGAGTTTCTGGGGGTAAAGAAAGCACTTCCTTTTTCTATGGATACTATGGGGCATCTGTGACACTGATCTGAAGATTGATATTTACTTTATTACAATAAACACAAAGGCCGTATCCATTACAATGGCCATTGCTGCTATGTGTGCCCGTTGCTTCGGCTCCGAGTAAACAGGAAGCTGTTTCTGATAACATTTCTGATGATTTAACTGGGGTGATTCTAACTTCCTGTGTGTGACATAATAATGAATCACTTTATGAAGCCAGCATTGAGTATGTTCACATTTTCTGGGCTTTTGTTGTGGAGATATGTCTGACTTTAGTCATTAAACTTCAACGTCATTCTTTCTTGCCATATATTTACTTTCCTGACCCTCTGGGCAGGTTTTTTCCTTCCCCCAAGTGAAATTGACTCTGCAGCAAGACCAAACAAAGAAGTGGCCTGATCAAGGATGACACATATACTTTTGTTTTTCTAAAGAGGATTGGCAATGGGATGAAAACACACCTTTTTATTCTGCAGTGGCAGAAAACAAATAAAAAAATCCCTGGATTACCAAAACTATCTGAACAACTGATCTGTGTTTGCTGAGTCTCATTATCTTGGAGTGGAGCAGCTCCCAGGAGCATGCCTTGTTGAACAAGGAGGAAATATATGTATATATGTGGGCCAACATGCGCTTGTAATTAACCCTGAGCTCACTTAAAATCATGCCTGAGGTCTGGATGTGAGTTAGCCATCTCATTGTCCCAGTGATTGTAAGGCCCATTGATTTATCTTGGTGCGTCTGATTGTATCAGTGTCTGAATCAAAGACCATTAGAAGCTCTGGGGAAGCCACTCTGAACATTCATAAGAGGAACCAGATGCTTGTAAATAAATATTAATAATTGGGGATATCTTAAATGCACCTTTTGAAACAGCAAACAATTATAAAAAAGTCTCATGACACCTTATAAACCAACAAATTTAGTATGGAAATAAGTGTTGGTGCTCTAGATTCTGGTCTTGAGGGTGCCATATGACTTCTTGCTGTTCTTGCAGCAAAAGGTAGATAACATAGCTACTCCTCTTTAAATAAGTTTACTTTAGACTTTTAAAAAAGGTAAAGGACCCCTGACAGTTAAGTCCAGTCGCAGACGACTCTGGGGTTGTGGTGCTCATCTCGCTTTACAGGCCAAGGGAGCCGGCGTTTGTCCGCAGACAGGTTTTCCGGGTCATGTGGCCAGCACGACTAAGCCGCTTCTAGGTTGGAAGGAGCTAGGACCAAGCAATGGGAGCTTACCCCGTCGCGGGGATTTGAACCGCCGACCTTCTGATTGGCAAACCCAAGAGGCTCGTGGTTTAGACCACAGTGCCACCCGTGTCCCTACTTTAGACTTAGGTTGATTGAATTTATGACACACGTCTCACAACAAAAAGTCCCAAAGCAAATAAAGTACAGTAATAAAAATTGTAAACATATTAAAGCATATTTAAAACATAGAATTTAAAGAAAGCCTACGATCATTGGTGTTACCCAAAGGCCCTGGAAAACACAAGCATATTTGCCTGTTGTTGAAAAAAAGGACAAAGTTTGTGTCAGGCAGGCCTCTTTGCAGAAAGCATTCAATAGAATGGGAGCTATGACAAAAAACCAAGCATTATTTCTTCTTGCTAGAACAAACTTCAAGGCAAATAGCTTACGTTGTGCATCTAGAGAATGTTTCAGAAAGGGTTATTTGGGGGCTTCCATAGGGAAGAACAGAAATGTAAAGGAGATGAGAAGAGCTGTCAGATCATCTGATGCATTAAGCTTCATTAGTTACCAGAGTAGGTGTCTTTCTTGGGACCTAACAATAAGGAGAAATAAGGTGTGGGCTGTAATTCATAGCATCAAAAATGATGAAATGAATCATTGGCAAGTTCCTGTGACTACAATGTTTTGAACTTCCTTTTGCCTTGACTTGGCAAAATTTGAAGGCAAAATGTAACAAGTAAGTTAAGTTCAATCAATTTAAAGACATGTCTCAATGTCAGGCAACTCTGGTTGTCGAAATGGCCTCAGGGTAATGTCACTGAGAGCAAGGCTTGCCACAGACTTTGCCCTCACCACCTTTCCCTCCTCATTGGCCATTACTCATATTTTGTTTAAAATTGAAGCATTTTGAATAATAAAGAAATGTCGCACTTTGCTCAAACAAGGCATCTGTTCCAGCAAAATGTTATGTTTTGATCATTTAAAAACGAGATTTTTTTTTAATGAAGCCATGTGGACGTGAGGATGAGTCAACAGTTGGAGTGATTACTGTGTGCGAAGTTATTTTGAATCGTGCCATAATTAAAAATACATTGAAAGATAATCATGTACCTGAAATATTACTTCATTGCTGTTACTATTTGCCTCGGTTTTATTTTTACTCTACAGCTGACATTTAGCTGGAAAGAAAAATAGAACAATTTTATTGCTCAAGAACCTCAGGTGATTTAAATATATTGGAATCAGCTATATGAAGAATTTCTGAATGAGGATTAGACTATTATATCAACATCCCAATCTGGGCTGGCCCTAGCATTAGGTAGGTGGTTGCCTCAGGCAACAGATTTTGAGTTTCATGAAAGGGCAGCAATTATTAGGCATTAATTTATTCTTATTTTATCTGTACTGCCAGGGAGGTAGAAAGGCACTTGGGGGTTTTCTCCAGTTGCCAAAGTGCACATCTGGCCACTTGTCCTCTTGACTCCTGTCCCACTTCACTTATTAGACCTAGCAGAGGCAAGTTGACTGGTTATGTCCAGAGCAGTGTGTGAGGGGTGTCCCTGGCATCTCAAAAGAGGTGGTGGTGTGGCCAATGCTAAAGAAGCTGGCCCTGGCCCTGTTGTTTGGACTAACTACAGACCAGTCACAAGTACGCCTTAAGGGGACTTCCGGGTTAGCGCCATCGTCTAATGGCGGATTCCCTCCGAGCTCTGGAGGGAATCGGCTCAGTAGGGGATGGGTCCTGCCACGGCGGCGACGCGGGGACCCTCAGAAACCACAGGTGCGGAAGCCTGTGGACCTGGTGACTTGGCGGGCACCATTTGTGCCCCCCGACCCGCGAAGGAGCCTTTTTAAAGGCTTCGGAACGGGGGACGGGGAGCGGCGCGGTGCTGAGAGTCGACTGCTTCCCCTACGGAGTGAAGCCGCATGCCATGAGAGAGCGCTGACTTCTTCCTTTGAACATTTGGACTAAAAGTAACAACCCGTGAGTAATATGGAAATTGGACTTATAAAAGGGAAAATTTTTCTTTGGATTAGGGACGATCAGGGAAGGCGCAAAGAGGAAGTCCGTCTCCCCGCCTTGTAAACAACTTAAAGCAAGGACTAGATAACTAAGGTTGAGAGAACACCTTCTTCTTTAGTGGATAAAAGCAATTAATTTCACGTTTTGGCAGTATAAGTGATCTTTGCTGGAGGATAAGAGTTAACTTTGAGAGCGGAAGTGTCACCCCCCCCCAGGACCCGGGAGTGATCCGTGAGAGAGCCTGTTGAAGAGACAGAGAAGATTTTGACAGCTGTCAAACTAGCTGTCAAAGTTGGGAAGAAAAGAGAACTTTGTTTCTGGTGTCTTTGCTGGTTAGATTTGTTGCAATCTGGTTATAAATTGTTGAGAACAAAGAAGAACAAGTTAATTGGACTTTTGGGTTGGAACTGGAAGGAATACTAAGTAACCAGAATCCCTCTAGAGGGGGTTCAGGGACATTACAAGAATGGCTGCAAGTGGAAAAATACTGACTGAACTGGATAGGGTTTTCTTTCTCTTGGGAAAGTTACAAGAGCAAGGTGATGTTTTGGCTACAAATGTTACAACACTGAATGAAACAGTAAATAAACTCACTGAATCTGGAAGGGACTTGACTCAAGTCTTTGCAGCTGAACAAAAAGTCTTTGTAGCTGAACAAAAAGTCTTTGCAGCTGAACAAGAAAAGAAATCTGAGAAATCTGAGAAAGTGGAGAAAGAGATACATGATGATCTGGAGGGAAAGGAAGGAGGAGCTACAATGCGGCAGATGATTAAGGAGAGCCAGAGGCCTGTTAAGATGGACACAAAGGAAAATAAGATCTGGATGATGAAAATCTGGTTTGAATTGAAGAATGAAGAATGGAGAGATCTCCTTATGTGGAGATCTGAAGACCTATGGATTACAAATTTGACCAAGGTGGAAGCTGGAGCTTTTGGAGCATTTGGACTTAAAAGAAGCAAGAAACAAGATTTGGGCTCCACTCTTAAATATGGAGGTCTGGCTGGAAGAAAAATGGACCTTATTGGGACAGAGCTTCTCCGAGACTTGGTGCTTAATATAAAGGACTATCAAAAAAACCGGCAGAGAGGAGTTGAGAGAGAATTAAGAGCCTCGGACGTGAGGTCTCCAGGCTGATAGCAGTTAGACCGATGGATATTTGTTGGGGATCGAAACCGAGAAAGGGGGGGGGTGAGGTTTGGGAATCCAAAGGGTGTACAATTATATTTTGTTTTTGTTTTTTATTTTGTTTTGTTATTAGTATAAAAATTGGGGAATTCGTGGAAGGGAATTGGGGTCGACCTTAGAAAAAGATTTTAAGAATGGGTACTGATGTATAAAGACTGATGTTTATAAGTTAAAATTGATTATATAAAATGAACTAAATATAATAATGAACTATATATAATAAGATTAAAAATTGGGGATAAGAACTTGTTGAACTAAAAATTGGAATTGGAATACAAGAAGGGGAGGCGTGGGGAAGTCATGGAAATAAGTTATTGAAAATAAGGCTTGTAGATGTGGAGAGTTTCTTTTCTTTTTTATTTTTATTTTTGTTTTTTCTTCTTTTCCTCTTTGAAAACTTCAATAAATATCTTTTTTTAAAAAAACAAGTACGCCTTGAGGAAGGCGTTGGAGAGGGTTGCAGTAGGGCAGCTGTAAATATTATTGGATGGTCTAGACCCATTCTAATCTGCATTCAGGCTGGCTGTGGAACCACCTTTACTAAGAGTGGAACAAGGGGAGCGTGACCAAGCTCCTCTTTCTCAATCTGTCTGTAACTTTTAATGCTTCTGACCACGGTATCCTCCTGAACAAGCTCTGTGGGATTGGAATTGGGGGCACTGTGGTGTTGTTGTTGGTCAGTGTGTCTGGCTGTTAACCAGAAGGTTGGTGTTTCGAGCCCACCCAGGGATGACTGTGGGCAGAATTCCTGCATTGCAGGCATTGGTCTACCATTGGGATCCCTTCTAACTCTACTATCATATCATATATCATATCATATCATATCATATCCATTCTATCTATCCCATCTTTCCCCCTGACAGGGACTGAAGGTGGCTTACAGAAAATAAGAACTGCTATAAACTTAGGGAGGAAAATCATTAAAAACAGTTAGACATTGATAGAATTGTGTGTGTGTGTACTTGGGACCAGTTTACTTGAAGGACTGCCTTACCCTTATGTGCCCCGACCTCACTGCCACCCTGCCCTGCATCAGATCTGTCGAGGTCAGCAGCAGCCTTGGCAGTGTCAGGAGGGTGGCTACTGTCTCCTGCAATTTTTACACAGCAAAAGCTGGGGATCGAAAGCAGAAAACGATTGTTTTCTCAAATTGTTGTCTTATGGGTGTCATTCTCACCATCATCAGTGTGCATTCTCAGTATGCTTAGAATGCTTTCCTCGTTGACAGTTCGTGAAACATTGCAAAAAAAAAAAAGGTGATATTTCTGAAATTATGATTTCTCCCTGACATACTATTTTTTTTTACTTGCAGGGAAGATTTTTACACGGTGGAGCCTTCTAAAGTGGGCCCTCACAGGAAGGTAACAGCTGGAAGATGGGGGCTCCCGCATGAGAAGCTGGGTAGAAAGGGTCTCCCAGGGTGGGAGGCCGGGGGAAGAAACAGGTGGGGCTGGGAGGGTCTACCTTTCTGCCCGGACGCTGAAGAGCCTTTGCATATATTCTTTTTCTTTATTTTTTCTGTCTCTGTTTATTGTGATTTGATTTGTGGAGAGGTTCCTTGATTCTTTGGCATCCAGGAAGGGCTCCTTTGAGAAGGAGACTTCCTTTTGGGAACATGTTCAGCAGAGCAATGGAAAAATACCAAGGATTGTGAAAATGCAACTGCATGTAAGCACTGCTCATAAACATATATTGACAAAAGTACTCCTTGTTAGTCCAAATGCCTTGGCTTCTCTTGCGGGAGAATTTTTGCATACAGGAAAAAAGGATCTCATCTTTATTTGTGGAAATTCTGTGTGTCGTCATATGACAATGATTCCTTTTAAATCTCTCCCCTTCTGAAGAAGAGGAAGAGGAAGAGGAAGAAGAAGAAGAAAAGATGCCTTCTATTTCACCTAGGCAGAATCTAAAAGCAACAGTCTGGTGGCATTCGCAGTAGACAACTGTGTGGCTTGAGTGAGAAGCTGTATCTTAAAAATAGCTTTAGATAAGGGAGATCTATGACTGTCTGTTACCATTTCTATGGAAATGTACACCATATAATTTTGGGTGGGGAGGAAAGAGGCTGTAGGTCCATGTAGAGCACATGCTTTCCATCTTTACATGGAGAACATCCATGGCATCGCCGGTGGAAAAAGGGATCTCAGGGATCTACCCTTGCCTTCAGACTAAGAAGAGTTGTTGCCTGTCACAGAAGACCCCTGGACTTAAATGTTCCAGTGGCCTGATCCAATTCCAGTTGCTTTGCCCTTTCTTGAAGAGCACTTACATTGGGCTGAAGATGATTGCTCATTTTCCTCATTGATTATGTTACTCAGCTTCTTTTATCACCGATGATGTTAATGGGGATTAAGGAGAACCATATGTGGCGAAATGACTAACATTTCCATAAGCTGGTAGTCCACCATTCTGTGTATAAGAATTAGGAGTACATATCTAAAAAAACAAACACACACAAAAACTCCCTGACATTAGTACGCACTGGATCACAATCATTCCATAGAAAAGCATGCTGTTTCATTACAGAGGAAATACAAATATTTGGTGCATCACCCACTAGTCTGTGTAGCTGTCCAGACACATTAGATATGCAGCATTTGGGATAGAAATGTCATGAGAACAGATTTTCTCCTTAGAAATTCCTGTTACTGGCCAACCCATAAATACCATAAATACCAAACCATAAATACACCTATTTTGTCACTCTGAATTTAGCATCCATTCTTCCAAGCTGTGTTTGAACCAGTAAATCTCAGGTACACTTAAATTCAGAAGTCAATCCATAAGGAAAAGTCTCTCTCTTGTAACTTTTGTGTTCAGTGTGGGAAAACCATGGGTGTTACGTATACTTGTCAGTAGATCTAAATTAATGCTTTCATAGTACTGAGTTATTGAAAAATGGCAGTGATTCATTATAAATAAATTCTGCTTTTTTATTACGGAACTGACAACATCCCCTTCCTCAAATATCATAAGGGAACTGGGTTTTTACTTGTATGTGGAAGGAGAGATGTCAGGCTATGTTCCTGTGGGTGCTCACACACTACGCAACAGACACACACAGATAGGTTGTGTGTGTGTGTGTGTACACATATATGTGGACCAGGATATTCTTCTCAGTCCTGCAAAAGTATGCATGCTGTTTTTATTCATTAGCACCTCCAAAGGACTAATTGCCATCAGGCATGTAGGTGGCAGTTCTGGCAGGGAGCAAGGAATGAAATAGGTTTGATGACAACCAATGATCTGCCAAAGGCTTGTCAGAAGGAGAACTCGATCTTGCTGTCACTCCCCCATCCATTTAAATTCAGACGCAGATGCTTCCAGGGGGTGTGCATCATCCATCCAAGTTGGCATTTGAAATGCAACACACACACACACACACACACACACACACACTATGCTGTAAATGCAGGGTATTGCTGCTGCTGCAGTTGCTGCTAAATATCTGTAGCAAAATGAATGCCTGCAGTTGCAGACGGAGCTGAGCAGCACACACCATCTACTACGGGCCTTGATAAAACAGTGACAACCTGGGAGACCTCCTTGATCTATTGAACATATGACTCAGTGGTCCTTGAGCCGCTTGATGCTTTGAGTTGGCTGGAGTTATCACCAAGATAGTCCAAATATTTGTGTTCTATGTGGCAAAATTAGAACAAGAGTGGGTTGATGTGTAGCGCTTGTGGACATGGAAATATGTATGAGCCATCTCTATTGTTGTTTGCTAAGGGATTTTGTGCCTTTCCCTATCACATCTACTTCCCTATCACATCTATACATCTACTTGAGGAGTGAACCTCTGTTGAGAGTAGCACTACAAGTATCTGGTTCTTAGGAAGTTTTAATATACAGTTGTACACTTGAGTCAACAAGGAGGCTCAGGAGACAATGCGGATCTGCAGTGAATTGGCCAACTCAATATATATTATGTAAGACATGTTTGGTGCCTTGCTCTGGCATCCTGAGTTGCATCACACTATTAAAATAGGTGCATGGTTTTTATTATTAGTTGCCATTCTAGTCAGTGGTTGTAGTTGCAGTGGGGACATGATGCCATTGCAAACGAAAGGTGAGGGGAGAGGAATGGGGGAGGAGGTGGCTCTTGATAATTTATCTGTATTAAGCTGTGGCATGTGCTATATAAGAAACAGAGGCCCTTTGATTTATAGGATAGGTATAAGATAACTGCATCTGCATTTACACTAGCAAGGATTAAGTTACAAGTTCTATTAATCTTCATGCTTTGGGGCATAAACTGATTACCAGCTGGGGTCAGGAAGAGCTTTCTCCCAATGGCATCATATATCTCAATTAGGTATATTATGCAAGTTTTATATTTTCCTCTGAAGAATGCAGTCCTTTCTTCCTTAGAATGAGTGAGTGAAATCTGTGGTGAAGAGAAGCTGCACAGCAGTTCTTCTGCCTCTGCTTCAACCCATATTTCTTGGTTATTTCTTGAGGTTGAAAAATTCCAGGTACCTAGTTGGCCATTCACCTGAAACCAGTGAGACCTGTGAACCTCCAGATGTTGTTGAGTACTACAAGTCCATAGCTGGGCAAGTTTAGCCTGGAGAAGAGGAGGTTAAGGGGTGATATGATAGCCATGTTCAAATATATAAAAGGATGTCACATAGAGGAGGGAGAAAGGTTGTTTTCTGCTGCTCCAGAGAAGCGGACATGGAGCAATGGATCCAAACTACAAGAAAGAAGATTCCACCTAAACATTAGGAAGAACTTCCTGACAGTAAGAGCTGTTCGACAGTGGAATTTGCTGCCAAGGAGTGTGGTGGAGTCTCCTTCTTTGGAGGTCTTTAAGCAGAGGCTTGACAACCATATGTCAGGAGTGCTCTGATGGTGTTTCCTGCTTGGCAGGGGGTTGGACTCAATGGCCCTTGTGGTCTCTTCCAACTCTATGATTCTATGATTCTATGAAGTCCTATCATCCCTGGTTTCTGGTCATGCTGACTGGGGCTGATGGGGTTTGGAGTCCAAGAGCATCAGGAGAGACAACTGCTTCAACATTTGATGCGGTTAACTAGTAATTCTAAATGTTTTCAAAGCCCAGGTTATTGCTACTAATTACTACTGGATATTTCAAGGTGAATTAGGAGGTGCTTGCTCAAGCATAGCTTCTAAGCAATTTTGAGGGAAGAAAAACCAGTTTCAGTAAGACTTGTAAAATTTCTTAGTAGGTCTGGAGATCGCCATACACAGGATATGTGCAAAACTCCTTTCTTAGCCTTCTCTCTCCCATGCATGATAGAATTTTACCCATGTTGCCCTGTCATTGTAAAGGCCAGTCATCTGAAGAATACACAAAACAGTGGAGGGGAGTGTTGGTATCTTGTTAATAGGCTTGACTAATAGTGTGAAAACAAATAAAAATGTATAAATACATTCAGTACACTGTTGGCAAGCATGAAGGAATTAATTATAAATGAATTGTGATGTACTTTGAGCATTTTGCTAATTCAAATCCATGTGTGGATTGGGAAAATCCTTATTAAACTTTATGAGGTGCCCATGCCACAAACACCAGAAGTTACTTAAGTGAGGTGTTGAGTGTTGTCTGGAAAGTGTCAAATTGCCCTTCCCTCCCACTCAAGTCAACACAATACAGAGGAAAGGAAACCCTCAACCACTTGACAACTCAGTGGCCCAAACTGCTGAAAAGCCATTTATCTTCTACCAGAAACATCTGAACGTGGTAAATGCTGTCCCATTGCCACATAGGGAACCAGTGTGGTCAGCATTTGCCAGAAAGAAATGGACATCTCCATAGTAGAACAGATCAGGCCAAAAATGTCTACTGTCCCAAAGCTTTGAGATTAGAACCAGGTCCCATCAAGTTGATTTCATTATGCATGCCAGAGCAGAGTATGCAAGGGAGTGACGGGCAGCAGACCAGACCAGAGTCTGGTGCTGCAGTGCCTCAGAATTCCACCTGATGACTGGAGCCTCTCTCTGATTGGCTACCAAGACCTGAGTCTCCTGTTTTAATTTCTGTGTTGTTTCAATGAGATTCTTTTATTGCATATTGTAATTATAAACGTTTATATTTTAAAGTTTTAATTGGATTGTTTTATCATGTATTTTAATTATAAAGGTTTACATTTTAATGTTTGTGTAAGTGGTTTTATGCTTACTGCTTACAGAGTACAAAGTGTAATAATAATAATAATAATAATAATAATAATAATAATAATAATATGCATAGGAAGTCATCTCACAGGGCTTCTTTTAGGGCTGGCTCCTATGACTCTTTTGTACTCAGGCACAAATTCATGTGTTTTATGAAGGCACATAGACAGACATGGTTCACCTTTGACATATCACTTGTGTATTTAGTGCTTGGGCACTGATACCCAAGTTCCAGCAGTTTGTAAGAATGAGGCCTGAGTGGACTTTGAGTGGAATTCAGCTAGCACCTTTGTGCCCACAGAAGAGCTTTTGACCCAGTGGATGCCTCTACTAATGGAACCAAAGGGGAGCAGGTTTTTGCCAACTCCCTGCTGGATCAAATATCAGCACCAGAAAGTTGTGGGATGTTCCAGAACAGGGCGAGAGGGCATTGTGATGGGCGGTGGGTGGGGGGAGGGCAAACAACCAAATACAACCTCCTGTTGCATTAGCAGAAATGTTTGCTAAATAAAAAGCTCTTTCATGAAGTGCCAGGTCAGCTTGGAGCCCAGTCCCTTCATGCCAAGGCCCCGTGACCCATAGGTCCCTAGTGGATAAATAAACACACGGACATGTGGATTTGGGTTCATATTTTCATAGACCCTCTCATCAGTGCCAGTCAGCAGTCTACTATAAGAAAAATACCTCAGACAATGAGGATTTGTTTGTTTCTACAATCTAATACTGATTCATAGTGGGCACAGACAGACCAAAATACATCAGGGAAGGTGAGCAATCTCAAACAGGTGAGAGTGACCATTAGAAATTCCCTTACATTATATTAACATGATACATTTCCATTGGAAAACACCTTATAATTAACTATATTTCCCTTGTGGCTCTGCTACTGTTTCTCTTAATCTTTCAGCAGCATACCACTGGCTGTTGAGAGGGAGAGAAAGCCTATTACTCAGCTCCGGTCCTGACAAAGGTAGTTGTGGGTGTGGACAGGTGGAGGCAGGTACAGTATAGACTTAGGTGTAGCCTCCACAGAGCCTTCTAGGTGAATGTGGTTTCCCTTCCTCAGCCCAGGAATGGATTGATTGTGCGCAGACTGGGTGGGAAAAGAATAATTATCCACACGCTTACCACATGACTCAATAGACAATCAACCTCCATAGACAACTAGCTTCATATCAGGCACTGCACATTCTTGCGAGATGAGTCACGTTGACGTGATCTTAGGCACCTCAGCCCCAACCTGTTTTTAAATCTGCAAGAAAAATCCAAACACTGTTTATGCAGGAACATTGAAAGGTAGTTCTCCAACTCTGGGCAAACAGCAGCATAATCTTCCCTTATCAGATGTTCACTTTTTTAAAAGAGGAGAGAGAGAGAGAGAGAGAATTGTGCTAGCAGAGGATGTCTTCCTTCATGATCAGTTTGAATTCAGATAGTGCCTAATTTTTATTCATGCAATGGTTGTAAATTTACAAGATCATATTAGGCACATCCCAGCCCCAGATGCCTTTTTTTTTTTTTTTTAATTATAAGACAGTAGTTAGTGGCTGCAATCTAATACACAAATGAGCACAATGAATACAGAGAGAACTCAAAATTCTGAGCTTGATGATTGATTAGGGTATTTTACTGTTACTGGTAAAATAAAGAAATAGATGCCTCTAAACTTTGATGATTGCCCTTAAAAGGCATTGAGAGGTTTGTTCGTAAATGTCCATCATTGTTCTGTGCCTATGGGTGTCCATGGGCATTTAATGCAACATGGTTGCACCTGGGGGTGGCAGCAGCAGCAACCATCCTTTAGAAGACGGTAAGAGATAATAAGTGGTCTGCTGCAACATCAGGACCTCTGTAGGGGACAAGTTTAGACACTGGCCTCCAAGATCAGAGTTGGCTTATTTGGAGTTTTTAACCAGCCATTTGAAAAGCATGTAGTCAGGCCGTTCCCTTCCCCATCATTTCACCCACCTGTATATTACTTAAGTTTCAAACATCAATAGAATGTTGAGTCTCATTTTGATTTGAGATGAGTATTCCCATACTGTTAATTCTGATTGTAGCTGCTTTCTTTCACGGATTAAGGGGTTGGATTCAAAATGGTGTCATGCATTTGTGCGTATGAAAGAGAGAGCCTTCAACAACCACCTACACTTTCATGAGGTACCTCAAAATCCCCCCCCCAAAATATCTAATTGAACTTGATCATCTAATCATAGAACCAGATCCCTTTTACCACCGTCTAATATCCAATGGAAATGGAAGTTTCTGTTGATGAAGTAGTGTCTCTTTAAAGACTAAATTGAAAGTGAGTGAGATGAAACGGAGGAGGAGACGAGGTTTTCTAGGGACAGGCATTGAGAAAAATCCAGGGGAGGCATAGGGGAAGGAAGAAAAAGGAGAGAAGGAATATGTGGGGCAGGTCAACTGAAGGAACATTGGCCAATCCCTCAACTTTTGGGTGTGTTCATACCAAGGTGTTGATTTATCCATTTATAAAGATGAAAAGTTTTTGACAATATGTATATCTGTCTGTGATTAGATAGTGAACAGCTTGAAGTTTGGAGGCTTATTTCAAAGACGAGACTGAGATATAGGTTCATTTGATTTGTGGAAGTGTTTTTGGAGATTGGTTTTGGAGTGAAAAGTTTGGCAAAATTCTTCTAGAAGTTGCCAAAGAAAAAATTGCTCACATTTTTCTTTTCATTGTTCGGTCAGATCAACTAGCTTGTAAAGAGCCCCAGAGGAAATGTGTTATATAAAAGTAAACTATAATTTATTAGTTGGTCTAGTCATCAAAACGGCGTTTGAAAGGCCATTTGGAGGCCATATGGTATAGTGGAAGTACAGAGTACTTATGGGTGGGTGAGTCATATCAGTATTCCAAAATTTCTCAGTTCCTCCAGCAGAGACCTCACCAATTGGTAGCCTTAAGCCTCTATTGATCCGGGGCTACATTATATTAATACATTATATTTTCCAACTTTAAACACACTGTCTCAGACCTCACACAGTTTTATATAATAAATATGCTTCAGCAATAAAATGAGTACATTGTAGATCTACTGCATGAAGGATGATATTTTCCTGCTTCAGAATGCAAGGATTTCCCTTTGCTCTGTTATAGTGAAGATAAGCTTAAATCACCACTCAGTGCTTTCTGCTTTCCCTCTTTTTCCATGACCTTCTCTGCTTCCTACAAGGAATGTTAGATCATTTGGTTACAGTTGCAGTACTAAACAATTCAAAAGAATCTTTGAAAACCTTCAAAGGTGGGGCAGGATTTACAGACTAGCAGAGCAAGGCAAATGTGCATCCATCTGCATTGGGAGGGGCCCCCTTCAGACTTCTGCTAAAAGGTATGCCTGGCAGGCACATCAAGGGTGGGAGGCATAGTTTGAAGACACAATCCTGCATTCAATAGGTACATGAGGAGGATTGCCTGGACATCCTCTGTGTCCTTCAGTGTCGGGGAGATATACTCATTCAAAATTGCTGTGCAATATTCAAAAGCAGCAGTGCAACAGCACACAGCATTAGAAATTTGCTCTTATGTCTGATGCTTACAATTTTTAAAAGAAAAGTATTAGGATGTATAAATACTAATTTGGGGGGAAATTAAAATTGTCAGATGATAGTATTATTCTAAGCCACATACTAATTATATGGGGCTTGAGAGCTGGACAACATAGAAGGACTCTTCACCCCCTTACTTCTGCCAAAAGACTGATGTTGATTCATTGGAAATATAATACTGTGGCCCCCTTTGACCAATATATGACAGCTAGTGCCAGTATTCACCGTGGTATTACAGTAAGTGACACACTTTTAAACAGTGCTTTTCTTCTAGGAAAAAAGGGTTCCCAGTACTGCATACCCCTGAGTACCCCCAGAAAGAAGCAACTTTTGCAACATATGAACAGATTGCATTTAGACACAGATTGTGTATGGATAAATGTAATGATACTTGGAATGCATTTACAAGCATTATAAAAGGTAAAGGTAAAGGTACCCCTGCCCATACGGGCCAGTCTTGACAGACTCTGGTGTTGTGCGCTGATCTCACTCTAGAGGCCGGGAGCCAGCGCTGTCCGCAGACACTTCCGGGTCACGTGGCCAGCGTGACAAGCTGCATCTGGCGAGCCAGCGCAGCACACGGAAACGCCGTTTACCTTCCCGCCAGTAAGCGGTCCCTATTTATCTACTTGCACCCGGGGGTGCTTTCGAATTGCTAGGTTGGCAGGCGCTGGGCCTGAACGATGGGAGTGCACCACGTCGTGGGGATTCGAACCGCCGACCATGCGATCGGCAAGTCCTAGGCACTGAGGTTTTACCCACAGCGCCACCCGCGTCCCTACAAGCATTATAATGATCAGTTAATAATTGTATACTCGTTGGAATAATAGCATAATTTATGCACCAGTATGTCATATTGCATTAGTTTCAAGCACCTTTTATTTTTGTTCTTTGTTTTCATTTCTTTCACTTTATTTGTTCACTGAAAATTTTCAATAAAATATAAATATAGACATCTGTTCTTTAGGTGCTGCCATGGTTAACTGGAATTAACCATTTGGATTGTTTTTTTGCAATGGTTTATTTCGTAAATGCTTTTTGTGCAAAGCGCAGCCTGACATGCACTTCTTTTATGTTCCAGTCACCTATGGATTTCATTGAGCTGACCCATACGTAGGTGTCGCGCATCGGTAAATAAATCAAGCAGAGTCTTCTTCATAAACAGAATAAAAATTTACTATATAATAATAATAATAATAATAATTTATTATTTATACACCGCCCATCTGGCTGGGCCTCCCCAGCCATTCTGGGCGGCTTCCATAAAAACCAAAAATACAGTAAAATATCACACGTTAAAAACTTCCCTGAAAAGGGCTGCCTTAAGATGTCTTCTGAATGTCAGGTAGTTGTTTATCGCTTTGACATCTGCTGGAAGGGCGTTCCACAGGGTGGGCGCCACTACTGAGAAGGCCCTCTGCCTGGTTCCCTGTAGCTTTGCTTCTCGCAATGAGGGAACCGCCAGAAGGCCCTTGGCGCTGGACCTCAGCGTCCGGGCAGAATGATGGGGGTGGAGACGCTCCTTCAGGTATACTGGACCGAGGCTGTTTAGGGCTTTAAAGGTCAGCACCAGCACTTTGAATTGTGCTCGGAAACATACTGGGAGCCAGTGTAGGTCTTTCAAGACCGGTGTTATATGGTCTCGGCGGCCGCTCCCAGTCACCAGTCTAGCTGCCGCATTCTGGATTAGTTGTAGTTTCCAGGTCACCTTCAAAGGTAGCCCCACTACCCAAAGGTAGTAGAGTGCATTGCAGTAGTCCAAGCGGGAGATAACCAGAGCATGCACCACTCTGGCGAGACAGTCCGCAGGCAGATAGGGTCTCAGCCTGCATATCAGATGGAGCTGGTAGACAGCTGCCCTGGACACAGATTTGACCTGTGCCTCCATGGACAGCTGTGAGTCCAAAATGACTTCCAAGCTGCGCACCTGGTCCTTCAGGGGCACAGTTACCCCATTCAGGACCAGGGAATCCTCCACACCTGCCCGCCTCCTGTCCCCCAGAAACAGTACTTCTGTCTTGTCAGGATTCAACCTCAATCTGTTAGCCGCCATCCATCCTCCAACCGCCTCCAGACACTCACACAGGACCTTCACTGCCCTCACTGGTTCTGATTTAAAAGAGAGGTAGAGCTGGGTATCATCTGCATACTGATGAACACCCAGCCCAAACCTCCTGATGATCTCTCCCAGCGGCTGCATGTAAATGTTGAAAAGCATGGGGGAGAGGACAGAACCCTGAGACACCCCACAAGTGAGAGCCCAGGTGTCTGAACACTCACCCCCCACCACCACTTTCTGAACACGGCCCAGGAGGAAGGAGCGGAACCACTGTAGGACAGTGTCCCCAGCTCCCAGCCCCTCAAGACGGTCCAGAAGCATGTCATGGTCGATGGTATCAAACGCCGCTGAGAGATCCAGCAGAACTAGGAAACAGCTCTCACCTTTGTCCCTAGCCCGCCGGAGATCATCAACCAGTGCGACCAAGGCAGTTTCAGTCCCATGATGAGGCCTGAATCCCGACTGGAAGGGATCCAAATGGTCCGCTTCTTCCAGGCGTGCCTGGAGTTGTTTGGCAACCGCTCGCTCTATCACCTTGCCCAAGAATGGAAGATTTGAGACTGGGCGATAGTTGGCCATTGTAGCCGCATCTAAGATGCTGAAGAAAATAAACTTGTTCAAAAACAGCATAGTTAAAGAGCATACACAGAGCGCTCATAACAGCTTTCTTAGTCTTCACAGAGGCACAAATCTTCGTTACTGATTAACTGAAGTC
The DNA here is from genome assembly GCF_964106915.1 of Podarcis gaigeae. Taxonomy (NCBI): domain Eukaryota; kingdom Metazoa; phylum Chordata; class Lepidosauria; order Squamata; family Lacertidae; genus Podarcis; species Podarcis gaigeae. Next base: position 57,847,843 of record NC_139688.1, read on the forward strand.
CTGGAGCCGCTCTGTCTGCAACAACACAACATATTGGCTGAGACACACACACTACACTGACTGAGGCCCATAGAGAGGTGTGCTACCTTTATAGGGAACCCAAGATGAGTCACGAGTCACAGGGACACAGCATTTTACTGCTATCAATTTGGCTTAAAGGATTTGTGTAGGCCTCATAGGCCACACTGCCTGGGCCTTGCCTGCTTCTGCTCTCAAGAACCTTTGTCTCATGACAGTAGGCGCACACCTCTCTGCACAGAACCAAGGGGCAGAAGCATTTTACGAAGCGCTGCCTTAAGAAGGGTTGTTGCTGTGATTGACAGCGGTGCCACCTGTCCATCTTGTTTTGCAGAATCCAAGGTCCCTGTCCTGAAGGGGGGGGGGGGAGAGGAGGCAGGAGTAAAGAGGGAAGCATGACATTGTTGTTTCAGTTGCACATGCTTAGGCTTAGGTTTGGGCTGAGTAGAGCGTGAGAACCAGAGGGTTGTGTGGTGTGCCAGAAAGCTCCATGGAAAGGAAGAGTTTAATAAAACCTTCATAGTATTAAACGAATATTTTCACAGCTCCCTGCTGGTTTACTCATAGGATTTTTTGTTATTGGCTGTTAGGGGTTGAGGTTCGTTATGACTTATGAATTATTAAAGCAATGTCCTCATTTTCAAAGTTCATCACATGGTGGATGGAGAGAACAACGTTCTCTCCTCACGCTCTTCTAAGCTCAAGAGCTGCCAATTATAGCCCACCTCTTCCTGAACACTCATAAAATGAGCTGTCGTAGCATGAAAGTTCAGCCCTTTTCTCTCTCCCTCTCCTCTCAAACAAAATCTTTCTATGAGCTGTCCTGTCGCAGTCACCCTCGATGGCATGTCTCACTCTGTCTGCCTGCCTCCAAAAAAAGCTGGAGAGCTAAGCTTCCAGCTAAGGTTTAACAGCATCATGATCAGCAGTGACTTGCTGCATCACAGGCTTCACAAGAAAAGCCTGAGTCCTTCAAACAGTTCAGATCATTGTTGTCTGTATAGTAACAAAGAGTCCATCAATATGGCAGAGAGCAAGCGATGGGGTGGATTTATAGATTTCAAGGATCTCATGAGGGATGCATCACACTGAGGAAGGAGTGTGGCTCTGTGACAGTTTCATCACACCTAGCACCACTGCCACCGCCACAATCTCCATCTCAATGTGTCCTGGGTCACACCCAAAAACTTAGACCAGAGCCATGGTTTGCTCTTACGGCATCACAAAGCGCAGGTTAATTTTCTCTACATGAATGAATGGGATTTGCTCAGTAAGAACCAAGCCTGCTCTAATCCTTATTGTGCCATTGTAGACTTTCTTCATGGACACTCAAGAATGAGTGTGGGAATCATGGTTAGAGGGCAATGGAATGTTAGGAACTGGCATAGATCCATGATAAATAGTTGTATATCTACTTCCTGCAATAAACTGAGATGCTGAAACAGCGACTTCAATTTCACTCTAGACATAGAACCCAGGATGACCCAGGCTGTGCAGATGAAGGGATTGTAGAACTATGACCATGGTCATAGGATGGATTCACAGTGATTAGATCACCAGAGTCAGGAAAGAGGTTTCTCTTCTCTCCCACCCTGGACCTTGGCATCCCTTCATTTTTATGCTTGGCGGTCCCTAATGCAGGAAGAGCAAGAACTGCCCTCTTCTCTTGACACTAGGTGACCCAGCCCAGCAGAAAGGGATTCGTTGGGTGGGGTTGGAACAGTATATCTCGCAGTCTGTAGGAGTTCCTACAGTAAACATGGTCTCTTCCACAAAGGAGTGTGGAAAAAGATAGACATTTTGTTATTTTGTTGACCAGTCTCAAAATGAAGTTGATATCAGTGTGGGTTCTGCACAGTTAAGGTTCCCCATGCATAATGCGTAGCACAGTGCTTTCCTAAAAATCACTACTATATGTCCTTTTGTGGTGAAGACCTCCTCATTGCCTAGTTGGGAGTGTTATCTCATTATCTATCCACATATATCTTCAGCTGGCATTACCCTCAGGGCAGAGGTAATGGCTCAAGAACCATTTGACTCTCAGGTTTCAGACAGAGAGTACATAGTCTGTTATCACTGGTGAGATATAAGGAGAAGATGCCAGGGAAGTCAATCCTTTTTAGGTGACAGGCCAAGGTTGCTTGCTTTATGGAGAGCTTCAGAATTACAGTGGCCTGTGTGTGTATATAACTTTTCAGATGAGGGTTTTCATCTAGGCAACTTGGAGTGTCACTGCCACCCCATTTCACTTGTATATTTTTGAAAGCAAGACATGCAAACCCTTTCCCGCTTGTGACTTATCTGCTACCGACATTTTGAAAACTCGGAATTGCAGACAGCAGCAGACAGTGATACTGCACCTGTTGATTTAGCTGACAGACCTCAGGCTTATCTTATCTCTCTAATGAGTGCCCTCTCTGGAAGTTTGAACACTGAACTGTATGGTCACACTATACACAGGATCAAACTTGATGTGACATTAAACACATCCACATCTGTGGATTGGGACTGCAACTCAGCAAGACGGAGGTTTTACCCTTCCCCCATGCTGTTTTCCCTTCAAAAATCTCCCTCAGAGGTTTTCTGGAGCAGGCCCAAGGCCCATCTAGTCCAGCATTGTGTTCTCACACCAGCCAACCAGATGCCAATGGGAAGTCTGCAAGGAGCACCTGAGTGCAACACTTGCAATTCCCACCAGCTGGTATTCAGAGACATCCTGTCTCTGACAGTTGTGGGGGGACATTGTAATTGCAGCTAGTATCCATTTACAGCTCTATCCTCCATGAATCTGCCTTTTAAAGTCATCCAAGTTGGTACCCATCACTACCTCTAGGAGGAGAAAATTCCATTGCTGTTTTGAAGAAGTGCTTTTTATTTTGTCCATCCTGAATCTTCCAATATTCAACTTCACTGGAAGTTGTTTAGCGTCAGGGAGACATGCCACTTTTAGCAGGAAATATCCTCCCCACCCTTCATTTCAGTTCAGATTTGAATGCTTTCCCCTTCCCCTTCAGGTTGGTTGTTATTTCAAACTCAATCCAGGATTTCTTAGTCAACCCGCCATAATATACCAGAGTTCGGGTATAACACCAAAGCTTCTGATCTCTACCTCACAGCCATACAGGTAAGAGGAGCCCATAATACTGAGACTTGTCGTGACTCGTTCTTGTAACCATGGTTTAATGTTAAGTGAAAACTAGGCCCCTGACTCATTAATTTGCCCTAATTTGTTGGTAAAACACTTGGAGAGACATTTGAGGGGTGCTATACTGTGGCAGGAACCCCCGCCCATTAATACAAAAGCCAAAATTAAGTCCTGTGTGGAAATGAATAAGAATATCTTTCTCATTTAGTTTGTTTTCACAAACAGATAACACAAATAGTGCCTTAATTACTTGGGTATGAAAAAGAAACATGAATGGCTGGAGATTTCATAAAAAGGCAGAAAAGATGTTTCCCCATTCTTTAATTCCCTTTGATGTTTCCTGAATTCCCTGGGGGTTTGCCATGTTTTGGGTCAAGAAAAACACACAAAAACAGCCAGTCTATTATTATTTTCTTTCTTAACGAAGTTTTCCCACTATATATCCCCTTTGCAGGCCACTGATTCTGGGCTGGAGAATTATGTCCTAGTTAAGGAAATGTGGATGAGAAGACAAAGCTCCTGAAATATGTTGGATATGGACTATGTTTTTGCTTTGGGTACTGCGGGAAATGCTCCGTTAACCTTGCCTCAGGACATTAATTAAACCGGTCATTAATTGCAGTAGCAGCAAATTTGTCAGGGGTCATTAAGCTGCCTGGATTTTGAGGAGGTCATACTTAGAAGAGAATACTGCTCTGTCAGATCCTTTTCTCTCTTCCTAGAGAAGAAACAACCTTAGCATAAATGAATGTAAAGGAGCTCAGTCCTCTTCATTGTCTTGGGCTTTGGGAGGTTCTGAAACATCAAAGAGTTCCTTGCATCAAAGAAGTGGCTACTGATGCGTTGCTAGTGCTGCTTTGGTAGGAGAGCTCTCTCTTTTTGGTATGTGTGTGTATGCCTGTGACGGGAAAAGCGCCTCACTAAAAATAGCTTCGAGAAACAATGATTTCATTCTTGAAGTTTCAAGTATGTTGTGACTTTGTATGGATGGGTATCTTAGTCTTAACCAGTGGAATGAAGAGAAGAATGCATAGTCCATTTAAACCCAATATGGCCAGAAACACATGGGAAATATAGCAATTGCGAACAGAATTTGCATTCTAGATCCTAGAGGTAATGTATTTATTTGTTTAGCTTGATATTTAAGCACTGGGTGAGGCAATAATGTTTTACTGAAGCTGGCTAAGCAGAAAGATTAAAAAAGGAAATAAATATTCTGCTCTCTTGTAGTTAGGGCTGCCAGAGGACTTTGGCACCCTTCCTTCCTCGCAGTGAAGCAGTCCTTGGATAGGACCATAGACCTGTAGTTTGGTTCATAGATCTATGAATATTTCTGAGGGTTGGTTCATCCATTGTGCTTATGAGGTCTTTCTTTCTTTCTTTCTTTCTTTCTTTCTTTCTTTCTTTCTTTCTTTCTTTCTTTCTTGTTATTCCCCCCATGTTTTCACAGTGTAAAGTTATTGAAAGCAGCTTCAAAGCATGGGACCTCTGCCACTTTAAAAAATGGTCCAGGAAGCAATTGTATATATAACAAAATGGCTGCCCCCATCAGCACAACATGGGATAAGGTTTGAGGGTGTGGCAGACAGAAGGGGCCAGAATGCCTGAATCTGTTACCAGTGTCTTTTGTGCATCTTCTAAAGATACCCTCCTTGCGTTGCTTTTTTTTAAAAAAATAACAAGTACCACTTCTCCCCACACAAACCAACCCAGACTCCAAACCAACCCAGAGCACTGGAAATACAAAGATGCAAAACACACGCCAGTAAATTGAAAAATGACAACAATTAGGAAAATGTAGAATAAATTCACAATTAGGAAAAAAAAAACCCCAGAACCAAAAATATCTAGAGCAGTGGTTCTTAAAGGGTGCGGCATGCCAAGAAGGGCATGGCAAGTGTGGCAGGAAGATTCAAGGACAATATTATATTTTGGGAATGATTCATGTTCTTACATATGTAGCTGTTTTCAGAGAATCATAGAATCACAGAATCTTAGAGTTGGAAGGGACCCAACTGTCATTTAGTCCAACCCCCTGTTTTATACTGTGGGTGTCCCATGATCATATTATGAAGCAGTTGTGTTCTATGTTACAAATCAAGCACTGCCAGGAGTTGGTTAGGAGTTGTTTTCCAACGTATTTCTTATCAATTTGGTGTGGTGCAAGGAAATTTTTATTCTGAAAGTGAGGCCCAGAGAAATAATTTTGAGAACCGCTGATCTAGGGTTAATGGACAATAAAACTTCTGATACTGGTATTGCTGTACTTCCAGGAGCCAGTTCAGAGGGAAGGGTAGATGACATCCACTTGACTCCCATCTCCTTACGCCAGAAGAGGCTGACAACAGCCAAAGGCCATAACAAGGAGGGCAATGGTGGTAAGTCTCTTCTCCAGCTTTCTAGAAGAACCAACCCATAGAATCATATAACCACAGCATTGTAGAGGTGGAAGGGCTCAAAGCGTAGACCATCTCAGCAAGTCCCGTCTTGTCCTTCCAGCTGAAAGGAAACTGGCATCCTCCTGTGCAACTCTGAGGAAGGGAGGCATGCAATTGTAATAAATACGAAAACATCATCACTCAGTATAGAATTAGAACCCACTGTTTTTCTTTCTACTTCTTCTTGTCTGCTGTTGCATTTGGATTTATTTGTGCTTTTTGGCTATTTTAATATCCTTGGGAGTTAAAGACAACATGTTATATCTTCAAAAAGAAACAACATAAAATATTTCTGACCGCATTTTTCCCATGCCTTAGTATATTAATTTTTTGCTTACATAAGAAAATATCTTAAAATGAATAACTTGCAATCGGTGCAGGATGACTGATGATACAAATGCTAATTGTATTCCAGGTTTCCCATCACTGTGTTTGCAGAAAGCTAGTTTCCGCCAAAATAAAGAACGGGGCAGCGTATGTATGTATATATATTTTCAGATCTTCTCACCAAATATATTAGCACATGCTTTATTAAACTAGGATAGGGGGATCAGCATTAAAATCTCAGATTTTACTATTCTCTGGGGCAGGACTTTAGCAGCAGCACCAGTTGGAAGGGATTATCTCTTCTTGGGACTGGAAATGAAAAGGGGTGTGAAGAACATGCTGGCTAGAGCTTGCTGAGAGGGATGGAAAAGGAAGGGCATGCAAGCGCCCTGGTCAGCAGGGGGCAGCCAGTGGTTGTGGCTTGGGAAGCGATGGGGTGGGAGCAAACCCAAGGAGCACCCTAAAGCTGATTGCAGAGGCAAACGGGGCTTAGGGGTACAAACAGAGGATTTATTTGAATTCCCTTCTAGGCTGCCGATAAGGAGAAAATTCTCTCAAGGCACTTATAGTAAAAATAGAATACAATAAATAAAACCATACAATGAAGCCCCAAAATAGTAAGATGCAGAACAAATCAATTGCCAAAATCTACTACAGAAGAACAGAGCAACACAAGAAGAATTTGGCAAAAAAAGCAGGTCTCCAGGGATTTCCTGAATGGAGGGATTGGCCCATGGGTAGGCAACCTAAGGCCCGGGGGCTGGATTCAGCCCAATCGCCTTCTAAATCCGGCCCATGGACGGTCTGGGAAACAGCATGATTTTACACGAGTAGAATGTGTGCTTTTATTTTTAATGCATCTCTGGGTTATTTGTGGGGCATAGGAATCCGTTCATTTTTTCCTCAAAATATAGTGCGGCCCCCCACAAGGTCTGAGGGACAGTGGACCGGCCCCCTGCTGAAAAAGTTTGCTGACCCCTGGGACTCATTAGGCCTTTCAGAGTGCAGATGGCAACATACAGTTAGCTCAGTCTGTAGAGCAGGAGACTCTTGTGGGTTTGGGGTTTGATCCCCATGTTGGATTGTAGGGGGTTGGACTAGATGGCCCCTGGGTCCCTTCCAACTCTGCAGTTCTATGATTCTCCACTCCAGAGACTACGGTGGAAAAGGCCCTCTCTCACATAAATACCTGCCAGCATATTTTTTGAAAGGTGTATACATAGTTATTGGTTGTTTGAGTGGTCTACTGAAATGAGAACTGAGTGGCTGAGGTGACGTGGTAGGTACAGCCTGAGAGCGATTGTTGTGTGGTGGTATTACCATATTGGCCCAAATATAAGATATCCTTTCCCCCCAAAATTCCAACCGTGAAAAGTTAAAGTGTGGCTTATATTCACGATCTTACAAAAATTATCCAGTATGCAGCCAGGAGTGCGGGGCAAACAGTGCCAGGAGAGCGGCAAAGCGGCGTCCGCCCCACATGTAGTTCCCTGTCCTCTCCTCCAAGGCTGGGAAGGGAGAAAGCAAGGAAAGGGAGCAGCTTAATTTTGGGTATTCTATCTCACACCGCCCCCCCCCCCATTTTTAAATGTGTGGCTTATATTCGGATGTGGCTTATATTCAGACCAGTACGGTATTGTTATGGTTTCTAAGGGGTTGCTCGTGCACAAGCAGGCAACTATTTTCCCCGGCTGGGTGCAAACACCTGTCTGGGTTGCCAAAGCAAACTTTATCTGTCCGGACACCACTTGCCCGTGGCTGACTCAGTCACTGGCAGAATCCGTGAGTGGGCGTTTCTTGAACTTTTTCCAGCAAAGAAGCTCTTTGACGCCTAGTCTCCTCCTACTCTCTCTGCGCGAAAGCCTTCTGTGCAAGGAGGGCATAGGCAGCAGAGGACCCCTACTCTCCCCGCTGGTCCCAGGCAAGGAGACATGGGACCGCCTCACCGCTTCCCCCATCTGCCCCCCTTCTCCACTGGTGCTACGCTGATTCTCTTCCCCAGAAGATGGGCTGCCTCTCCCAATCCCGGGATGCTCTCTGGAATCCCTCTGGATTTTGCTCTCTCCCTCCGGCCCTGATGTCAGTTCCCTGACATGATGAAGGATGTGCATCCACATTGGTTTTGTGTAAATATGAATTCTATCCCCGCCAAAGTATTTTTATGAATGTTTTAACATTGACATAGACAATGCAACACCTAAAACAACATGTTTGTTCAATTGTATTAAGAATTCATCCACTCCAGAAAGTTGTGTGTATTATGTGGCAATTGATGAATTCTACAAATGGACGCCATACAGCAAAAAGAAAAAGAAAAAGAAAGAAAGAAAGAAAAGAAAAAGAGTCCTTTTTGGTGGTGCCTCTTGAGAGTCGAGCAAGGATTATATAAATGATTTCGATAATTACGTACATTATTATGTGGAATGGCTTTTTTTTTTACACTTTTTTTGAGATTTCCCATAATTATATGCTAGAATTGTGTTCCATTTTGATGGTATATCTTGATGTATTTTGAAGTTTTGCATGGAATTTGCTTTTGTGGTTTTTATTCATTTGCTTAGGTACATTGTTTTGATATATTTATTTGTTGTTTAACTATTTTTATTTATTAAATTTATATACCGTCCTTCATCCAAAGATCTCAGATCACAAGGTAAAAGGACATACAAACCAAGGTGCCCCCCCCTAGAAACCCATTTAAAGGGTCGTAGAATATTAATCAGACAAAGGCCTGGTTGAAGAGGAATGTTTTTGCCTGGCACCTAAAGATGTAATGAAGGCACCAGGCAAACCTCCCTAGAGAGAGCATTCCACAAATGGGGAGCCACTGCAGAGAAGGCCCCGTTCTCGTGTTGCCACCCTCCGAACCTCTTGAGGAGGGGGTACACAGAGGAGGGCCTCAGATGATAAACCCAGAGTCCATGTTGGTTAATATGGGGAGAGGCTGTCCTTCAAGTATTGTGGACCTGAGGTTATTTAACATGTGCAGTTGCATTGTTTAGTATTGTATATGGAACTGTAATGCATACCGCTCTTGTCCACACTGTATTCCATTATTTGTATTATTATTACTATTATTTTAATGATTTCTGTTGGGCCATGTAAGCCACTTAGACATTTCTGTTGAGGTATCAAAGCAGCATACAAGTTAAATAAATAAAAGCATAACTGCTCTTGTGATGGAACGTGATACTTAGGTCATTCTTGACTACGCCTAAGCAACTTCTTCATTTCAGTACTCATTGTATTGTTTGGTTGGAATGGTAAAGTCAATGCATGAGGTGAGACTTCCTTAGTCAGGAGAGCCTGTCTTCCTCTTCTCTGACTCCCAGAGTGTGTCTGATTAGACTTGGAGTCAGAGACCAGACTCTTCTGTTAATTGGTGGGGATTTGTCATACATTTGCAGAAACTTGACTGAGGGAGGTCTAAGTATGGCAAAAAATTCCCAGTTTAAACAGTGCTAAACAGTAAAGAATTTCCTTTTTACATAGCAAAGTGACCAACTCTCAGGAAATAGATAAGGAATCTTACTCCACCATATCTAGAAATAACGATGTTCTTTCCCAGTTAAGGAATTCTGTGACTCGGTCTGAGAGAAATCTGCAGGAAACCAGAGTGCGCACAATTCGCAAGGATGATACAAAGTCTTGGCAGTGAGTCCTGGAAGACCTGCTCCCTGCCTTGCAGGTCTTTCCCATCTGGCCTGGGAGAGGACAGTCCTGACTGACTCCAGCTACAAAAGCCGAGGCTGCTGAACAGACTCCTGGGCTGGGGTGTGTTTTGGCAGCGGCAGATAATAATTTGTTTTAGATTTTGTTGTGGAAATGGTTCAGATTGATTTTGTATTTTTATATGTTTTATTTATTGTTCATTAAAGGTAAAGGTAAAGGTACCCCTGCCCGTACGGGCCAGTCTTGACAGACTCTAGGGTTGTGCGCTCATCTCACTCTAGAGGCTGTCCGCAGACCCTTCCGGGTCAGCGCTGTCCGCAGACACTTCCGGGTCACGTGGCCAGCGTGACAAGCTGCATCTTGGTTAGCCAGCGCAGTACACGGAACGCCGTTTACCTTCCCATCGGAGCGGTGCCTATTTATCTACTTGCACTTAAGCGTGCTTTCGAACTGCTAGGTTGGCAGGCACTAGGACCGAATGACGGGAGCTCACCCCGCCGCGGGGATTCGAACCGCCGGCCATGCGATCGGCAAGTCCTAGGTGCTGAGGTTTTACCCACAGCGCCACCCGCGTCCCTTTATTGTTCATTATTACTTTTCATATTGTAGTTATTATGTTTTAAGCTGCCTTGAGCATGGTTTGAACTGTGGAAAAGATCGATTAAGCTGAATATAACTGAATACAGTGGTACCTCAGGTTACATGCGCTTCAGGTTACAGACTCCGCTAATCCAGAAATAGTACCTCGGGTTAAGAACTTTGCTTAAGGATGAGAACAGAAATCGTGCAGTGGTGGTGCAGCGGCAGCAGGAGGCCCTATTAGCTAAAGTGGTGCTTCAGGTTAAGAACAGTTTCAGGTAAGAACGGATCTCCGGAACGAATTAAGTACTTAACCTGAGGTACCACTGTATAATTGAGTCTGTTATAGGATATGGAGCCAAATTTCCCTGTACCAGTATGCAATGTTAAACTGAGCAGATTTTTTTTTTTTAAAAAAAACAATTTTAACGTATGCTTTCTTCACCTTCAAGATTGTAGCAAACCAGAGACTGAACATATACATAATTAACAGGGTAGAAAACTAGGGAGCTGCCTTGTACTGTGTTACATCACTTCTACACCTGGGCCAGGATCATCAGCTCTGGTTGGCAGTGGCCCACTGGGACTTCAAGCAAGACTCCTTCCTAGCCCTACCTGGAGATGCTGGGGCAAAACAGATGTTCTACCACTAAGTTATGGTTCTAAAGCTAGTTGAGCTGTGTGTGAAACAAAGAGCTCAGAAGAGGGAACAAATCAACAAAACTTGATTGACAAAGATATTCAAGCTTGCCCAGGTTACAGGGCATGCAGGCATTCTTCCAGGGTAAAATGGACAAGTGGGATTAAGGGAAGCTTTAAATTTAAATGCTTAAAAATAAGGGATTTTGCAGGGAATGGCTGGAGACTTCAAAGATAACATTCCCCGTGTCAGACTGTCATGCTATTTTTCTTATCATTTAAACAGCCATTAAAATGTTGTCATCCAGACCACCAGATTGCAGTCCCAGTGGGTGGGAGTCTATTTTTAGAGCTCCGCTTTAATGAATGAGTGGTCAGCAAACTCTGATTCCCAGAAATCTCAGTGAAGGAAACTTTGAATATGGTCAAAAGGAATATTATTCAGAGGACTTAATAAGTTGCAAAAACAAGAGATCGAACTTTACTCCTTTGTCTCTCACAAAACTTAGTCCTACATATGGCTTTTTGGAAACAGGATTCAGTTTGATAGCTTAGTGCTTCAGTTTTCCTTAACAACATACCTGGAACCACAAACTGAGGGAAGTAAGAGAGGTTTCTTTTTTATGCCCTAGATTGTTTTCACAGAAGTGGCTAGTTAAATTCTACTACAGGGATCCTTTCCCCACATGTGTTGGAACAAATGGGATTGTTACTCAGGAGGACCTATATCTCTGGTTATCGTGTGATATAAAAAGTAACCACACCAAAGGCTCTGAAAACAAGGTGAATTGGATCCAGATTCCTAATGCAATCCTCTACATGCCAGAGACAAGATCCATTTTGATCAGGCAAGTGTGCATAGGCTTGTAGCCTAAGTGAGTTTCATTAGGTCCCATTGGAATTGATGGGGGAAATGAGCTATGAGTTAAGTCCCATTTATTTCAATGGAAACTTTGTGCAGCTATGTGCAGCCTCTTCTGCTACACATTGAGAGACAGTTGGGTAGTCTACTACTATGGTTGCGACCTGATAGTAAATCCCATGGGTCTCACGTCTGTGTACACACGCGTGGGATTGCACTTTTAGTTTCCCATACTTTACAGACTGGAAAATTTCACTGGCACCCTGGGTGACACCAAAATGTTGGACCCCCTGCTTTGCGCCTTCTGTTGTTCATCATTGTGGCAGCATCCCTGTGGGTGAATCAATTGTACTCCCCTAAATCCACTGCTATCTAGAATTTAGACTCTAGTCATTGATATTTACCCCTCAAATATTTATAAGGTACAAAAAAGGGCAAAGGACCCTTGGATGCTTAAGTCCGGTCAAAGGTGACTATGAGGTGTGGTGCTCATCTCACGTCAGGCCAAGAGAGCTGGCGTTTGTCCACAGACAGCTTTCTGGGTCATGTGGCCAGCAGGACTAAACCGCTTCTGGCACAACGGAACACCATGATGGAAACCAGAGTGTCCAGAAATGCCATATACCTTCCCGCCACAGCAGTACCTATTTATCTACTCACACTACTGTGCTTTCGAACTGCTAGGTTGGCAGAAGCTGGGATAGAGCAATGGGAGCTCACCCTTTCACGCAGATTCGAACCGCCGACCTTCCAGTCGGAAAGCACAAGAGGCTCAGTGGTTTAGACCACAGGACCACCCGCTCCCACCTGCTCTTAACCATCCACGGGTCCTTTATCTTACCTTTATAAGGTACAATAATATATACATGTACATAAAGATACAGAATCATAGAATTGTTGAGTTGGGAGGTAGCCCAAGGGTGATCTACGCTACATTTTGTTTTAAATGGGAAATTATTATTTCATATACAATGTTCATATTTCCTAATAACAAAGAAAATACAACTGCTGATGCTAAACTGAAATATTTAAAAGAAATGAATAATGTCCGTAAATTTTAGCTTGTAAGCACAATCAGTGCGTAAAGGCACATCTGAGAAATAAATAAGAATGTCCTTTTCTTTGAAAAATGTATTTGAAACATGTGTGGAGTAATAAATAACCGACCATGCAGTTTTGTTTTTTCTTGCTTTAGCTGGTTAAAATGTTACATGTGTTCATTATTTAAATATGAATGTAAGCATGGGGGGGGGGGAGGAACCCCACAAGACCATGAGCACATAGGTTTAACATGCCCTACACATCTTTGCTTTATTTTAATTGAAAACACTACCTTCTGCCAAATAAACTGCTGATTCATCAAACCATCTTGATTCATCCAGGTACCCATGTCAGGATCAGATTCAGAGCAATGCTATATTTGGTGTGATAAATAAATATTATCTGGATGTTCTACAGCACCACAATGAATGAAAGAGATCGCTGCTCTCATTTGAGGTCCCCTTTAGATAGGCTTCCATTGTCCCATTTGCAGTAGCTCCTGTGATTGCTCTCAAAAGCAGCCAGAAATTGCCTAAAGACATTGTGTGGCCCATTTAGGTGTTTCCAGTGTCACTGATAACAACCAAACAGACAAGACACCTTCCAAAGGGCCGGGCATTGCCTGCATAGTTTGACTGCCTTTGACTGCGGAAGCAGAACTTAGCTATTGTGGCCATTGATAGCCTTGACGTTGCCCAACCCACTTCTAAAGCCATCCACGTTCGTGGCCAATACTGCCTCCCTTGAGAGCAAGTTCCATAGCATAACAGTGCACAGAGTGAAATATATTTGTATCTCGCCTTTCCAGCCAAGAGCTCAAGGTTCTGTATGTTTCCCTTGGTTCCCTCTTTTATACTTGCAGTAGCCCTGTGCGGTAGGGCAGGCTGTTAATATACAGTATGTGCATAAGTGGTCGTTCTTCTCAATAGACTGCAAAGGGAGGTGCACAGGGGGCCCACATGCAGTCTTTGGGGTCTAGGAAATCCTGTTGGCATCCCTGATCCCTACAGTTGTTGTCCTGCATGTGGGAATGGAGTGCCCCTTCCCCAGTGGAGTTACGGGGTGGCGCTGGAAAACCCCCAGCATGGATCTCAGTGAAAAACAAATGCTTACTTCAACATCTCTGTCCCAAACCATTGTTAATTGAGTGCTATTGGGAAATAATTCACTGTGATTAAAACCTACACCTGTCCTTCAAAATGAAAGATTCCCCCCGGCATCTGTGTGCCCTCACCCCACTTTAACTCAGGGTGTTTCCCTGGTCAGTTTGGTCATGCTTTTATAGAATGGAGCAGTTTGGGGGCACCGGAGTCCACAGGGACCCTCAGGACTTGAGGGATTCTCTGCTCCAAATCAAGATGTCTTCAAGATCTGACTTGGGCATGTGAAAACCTCACCTGACCCATCACTATGCGCCTTGTAGTTCAGGAAGGACAGAGCACCGATGAACATCCTTAGCACCAAGCATACCTGCTTCACCCCTGACCTTCCTGGAAGGACTGAGGAGAGCTACAGTCGGCTCATTTGGCCAAATGCTCTTACAATCCTCCTTACAAACAAAGCCCTCCTAAGGCCTTCTTGTGGTCTTGGGGGGGCACTTGTCAGCAGGTACCATGGAGTCCTGAAGTAGTTGCCAGCACTCTCAGCTTCCTTACTACCAAGATGCCCTCTTTTAGGGTTCAAACCCTGCTTTGCCGCTTTGCTGTTGAGCCATATTTGTGAGTCAGTCATTAGGATGATGTCAAGCAGACTAAATTAAGTTACTGAACTCTGAGAGAAAGAGAGAGAGAGAGTTTTCTTTTTTTCCTGTTACTTTCCAGTTGGGGTGATTACTATATTTATACATATGAACAGGCTTCTAAAGAAACTTGCTAAATATAGCCAGAACAGTAACAGATTTTCCTCACAACAATGTTGCCAGTATTGGCAGTCACCATTTGCTTACACACTGTACGAGGGTTTGCACGACATTTTTAGAGGGGGGCGGGAACCTGCTTGTTTCGTAAGAAGTCTTTGGCCTCAATCCAAACAATTGTGGGCATATCAAAAAGCTGTGCACACACGTCACAGGAGCAATGAGTTATTAGGCAGAGTCGGCTGTCATGACCCCAGAGGCCAGCAATGACCAAAGCCAAAGGTTGTGGTGTGCCCAATTAAGAAGTCGGTCAGAGTTCTTGACTCTAAGCCTGATGCTGTTGACCACTGAACCCAAGACTGGTAGGCAGGGCCCACGAGACCAGATCTCACGGCAGCGGAGCCAGAGCTGGGATTCTCATGGGCCTCCTCCCATGGAACAAAATGGCTGTGTCGCTAACAACTTACTTCACCAGTCCAACAGCACAGGGATCACACCAGGGCAGGAGGCCAGGGAGTTCAGATCTGCCCACCTGTAAGTCAGAAGGTTGACCCTCTGTGATGCTTCAAATGGTGGTTGGAGTCTAGGATATGAGGAGTGGAGGCAGAGGCTCAAAAGACTTCTAGCCTTTTGCCAGAGCAAGTTGCACACCGTGTGCTGTTGCAAGACACAAACAGGAGGGGACGGGATAGAGAGAGGATCACTGGTGGGTCGTGTCCCATGTACATTTGCAGGAGAGAAATGGTATTTGCATTTTCTATCTCAAGCCCATCTCTCATTCCGCTGTCCTTAATGGCATCCAGAATTTGTGGCCTGAGGCCGCCGCCTCATCGTGGGACTGGCTGCCTCTGCCAGAGTCTCACCTACAGCAGAGTCAAACAATTCTTGCCAGTATAATAACCCTGGGCAGGAGCAGTAGAGAAATACTGCCCTTTTAGGGCAAAAGATTGTAACTGTAATGAACATCTTGGGGGGTTGATGATTACTCATTTGATGCTGTAGACAAACCCAAAACAGAGAGCTTATTTTTATTATAACTCTTAAAGCCAGATGCATGTTTTCCTCAGCAGTAAGTTCTACTCTGATCAGGGGATCCTGCTCCCAAGTTAGTGTGCTCAGGATTAAAGCCTTAGGCTCCTTTTATAAATGATGCCAAGAATGATTTTCTTTATTTCCCACACAACAGTGAACACAATTAATGTATAGTATAAGAAGAGTTACTATGTAGAACCTATAAAAGTTGCTTAGAATGATGAGGTGAGCAGACGTGGCTTTTGTTATTGTTCCTTTGAGCAGATGCAGTCTGCAAGATCATTTGTTGATCACTATCTTTATTAGAGAAAATCTAGCATTTGTGGACTCCTGTTATTCCCCCGCCCCCCAGCCAGGGTGTGTGGCCTCTCTTACACAGTAAACTTCACAAGAGTGGTATTTTTAGAAAGGTTTTCTACAGGAGACTGTTTCTGAGGAGCAACAAGAATTACTTTCCCCCCTTCCTGCTACGAGTGCCATAAGTGCTGATCAGCCGTTTGATAGGCACACAAACAGAATGAAAGGAAAGGGGAACTTTGCTTGAGGTGACATAGCCTTACCTAAGGAATTTTTTTTATTTACATCTACTTAATGTTGTCTAAAATAAAATAGATGTTCATAGAATCATAGCATTGTAGAGTTGGAAGGGACCCCGAGTGTCATCTAGTCCAGCCCTCTGCAAGGCAGGAATCTCAGCTAAAGCATCCATGACAGATGGCTATCCAACCTCCGCTTAAAAACCTTCAAGAAGGAGGACCCACCACCTTTTGAGGGAGTCCGTTCCACTGTTGAAGAACTCTTACTGTCAAAAAGTTATTCCTGATGTTTAGTCAGGACCTCATTTCTAGTAACTTGAAGCCATTGGTTCAGGTCCTACCCTCTGGAGTAAGAGAAGCCATGCTTGCTCTTTCTTCTGCATGAAAGCCTTTGAGATATCTGAAGATGGCTATCATATCTACTCTTTTCCTGGCTAAACATACCAAACTCCCCCAACCATTACTCATCAGGCTTGGTTTCCAGACCCTTGATCTTCTTGGTTGTCCTCCCTTGCACATGTTCCAGCTAGTTAATATCCTTCTTAAAACTGTGGTTAATTCATAATGAGATTTTCCTGATTTTTTTCATGTATATCAACTTTCTTTTCAAAAAGAAGTAAAAAACCAAAGAGCAATAATTAAAACCAATATACCGTATGTTCCGGCGTATAAGATGACTTTTTAACCCAGGAAAATCTTCTCAAAAGTCGGGGGTCATGTTATATGCCAGGTATGGTTGTGGGGGTCACTTGAGGGTTGCCCTCCACAGCGATAAAGTCCAATGGGAAGCTCTCCACCGGCTGCCTATGCTCCCCCCACGAGACATGGGACAGGGGAGGCAGCTCCTCTGACTTCCTTCGGAGCACCTGTGAAGGAGGAGCCGGAGCGAACCATTGTCCCCAAAAGAAGCGGGGGGATGGGCGAGGAAGGGAAATCCCTTCTCACGGCTCGCCATGCCTCCCGAGCACCAAACCTCCCCACTCACCCACATGGGCCACTGAAGCGACACCTGCCTCGGGCGACCTCAGTGTGTACGCACGTTTTCTACATTTGTGCTTCTTTCTGCTCTCTCTCTCTCTGCCCCCCCCCACAGATGGACGCTGCCGAGCTCAGGCGCGAAAGAGTGAGAGACAGAGACCCCCCCGTGCCCCAGCTGCGGTGTGCGTACAGGGATGAAAAGACTGGCTGCCTCTAGTTGGCAAGTATATCCCAAACTCTATATTTTAACTTGGAAAGTTGGGGGTCGTCTTATATGCCCAGTCATCTTATATGCCGGAAAATAAGGTAAAGGTACCCCTGCCCGTACGGGCCAGTCTTGCCAGACTCTGGGGTTGTGCGCCCATCTCACTCAAGAGGCCAGGGGCCAGCGCTGTCCCAATCAATCAATTTCCTTTATTCGACCGATAGTCAGAAATAAAACACAGAAATAAAACACAATACAGAATTATGAACTAAAACATCATAGGGGTACATGAATAAGGTAGGGCCACAGCACTAAACCTCTCACAGATAACCCACAGGGGCCAGCGCTGTCCGAAGACACTTCCGGGTCACGTGGCCAGCGAGCCAGAGCTGCACACGGAAACGCCGTTTACCTTCCCGCTAGAAAGCGGTCCCTATTTATCTACTTGCACCCGAGGGTGCTTTCGAACTGCTAGGTTGGCAGGCGCTGGGACCGAGCAACGGGAGCGCACCCCGCCGTGGGGATTCGAACCGCCGACCTTTCGATCGGCAAGCCCTAGGCGCTGAGGCTTGTCATCTTATATGCCGGAAAATACAGTACAATAAAATACAACAACAATACACAGCTCAGCACTAGCAATAATTGAACTGCAGGATTTCCTTCCAGTTAGGTGAGGACGGACCTTGGGAACATGGGGTCCTGGGTCCATAACCATGAGACACCAGCATTCTTCCTAAAGAGTCCAGGTTGTGTTTAGATAGGATGAGGGGGACTGGGCAAAATGAGAGGCTTCCTGGGACCTCAGCAGTCAGTGAAGCTATTGGTCCATATGCCTGTCATTCTTATCGGCTATTATACTGCACTCCCACTATGGGTCTATGCCTGTCTTCTCAGCTCTTCCTCTTTGGGGACCATAAAAGGTAAAGGTAAAGGGACCCCTGACCATTAGGTCCAGTCGTGACCGACTCTGGGGTTGCGGCGCTCATCTCACTCTATAGGCCGAGGGAGCCGGCGTACAGCTTCCGGGTCATGTGGCCAGCATGACTAAGCCGCTTCTGGAGAACCAGAGCAGTGCACTGAAATGCCGTTTACCTTCCCGCCGGAGCGGTACCTATTTATCTACTTGCACTTCTGATCGACAAGTCCTAGGTTCTATGGTTTAACCCACAGCGCCACCCGCGTCCTTGGGGACCATAGGAACTCATTTACTAAGGCAATGCTATTCCAGAAGGAGTTGTGGCAGTTGGGCCTCTTTGGCACTGGGCTCTGGAGCCCTCCCAATACATGGAAAGGGAAGGGGAAATTAGAAGTTTCTACTTCCTGAAACCCTGGAGAACCTGGGTCTTCCTTCTGTTGGCTTCTGTTAGCACTTTTGATCAGGAGGTCCAGCCACCTCTCCCTTCTACTATCTTATTGTTGGCAGCAGATCCCTTAAAGCACAATCTCTGGACATTCCTACAGGATAGGATCAAACCAGCACCCCCTATTCCACACTGCATCACCCTTTTCCACAAAGTAGTTTGTCATGATGCTTGAGGTGCCTTCCATTCTTCCTTGAGCATAAGGATCTTGTTGCTTTCATATTGACTCTGCTTATGGTGGAACATAAGAACTTGATGACTACATGGTTCCAGCTTCAGACCTTATGCGGTCACCAACAATGAGCTTGTACCATAGGACCACCTTGAAAGTCTTGTGAAACCAGCTGCAGAGTGGCTTCGTGTTGAAATCCTCGCAACACACAACAGGCCTGTCACTTTCTTGGCTGATTCCAGTTGCTGGATAATTACCTGCACAATCAAAGGTACAATAGTTCATGATAAACAGCCACATGGCAACGTCATGCTATCAAGTGACAGTGACAATCCATGTGCAGCAGTTTTCATTCATAACCCCTTATTTCTCCCTTACAACAGATGCCTCAGAGAAGAGATTCAGCTTCCCTAAATTCCCAAATAAGGATGGGGTGGGAATCCAGTGAAAGCAAATCCCAGTGTGGACTCACCCATTTGCACTGCTGAGACATGCATGTTAGATATAGTGGGGTTTTAAAACAGAAGTAAAACACATTTTATTGGAAATCAGGAAATGCTTTGGGGAGCAAGGCACCTTTGACCAGCTGCTTCCAAAGGTTTGCCTCGCCCCTTCCCCACTGGGAATGGCAAGAGGTGAGGGAAGCTGGCTGTGTGCGTATGGCTGGTCTGTGTGTCTCAGAGTGTGTGCTATGAGCCTCTGTTTGTGTCTGTGTATGAGAGTGCTATGAGCCGCCTCTCTCATTTGCAGTGGAGACCGAGTTGGACAGTGAAGGAAGGAATACCCAGTGTCTAGTACCAGCATCTGCACTGGGGAAGGAATTGGGAGCAAGGCTGGGCTGGATAGTGAGCCAGTGAGCCAGTGGCGTAGCGTGGGTTGTCAGCACCCGGGGCAAGGCAAGTAATTTGCGCTCCCTAACCCATGGATTTTAGCAGGGGGCAGAGAGCTGCGAGTGCGAGCGTGCGCCCCCCAGATGTTGCGCCCGGTGCGGCCGGCCCCCCTGCACCCCCCACGCTACGCCACTGCAGTGAGCCCTCCGCCCCCCCACCCACAATCAGAACCCTCTCCTCCAGTGACAGCCCCCATCATATGTTGATGGAATAGGAAAGAAGGTTCTCTCTACTGATCCCCAGCCTATAGATGATCTCAGGAACAAATTATTATTTTTCCTAGGATACATTGTGCATTTAAGAAATGGTTTTTTACATACCTTTTAATTTTTTTATTACAAAAATAAGATTCCCCGAGATGAGAGTGACGGCATGGCATTAAGACTCGTCACTCCCAGGGGGACTTGTTTTGCTTCCAGCCCATGCCAGCTAGCTGCTTGTAGGCGGTGGTAATTATTTTTTAAAAATAATGAAGGCAGCCCTCAGACCACCTCCTAAGGTTTTTCTTATTTATTAAAAACCCTTTTAAACAAAATGTGCATGTTTAAAAGGATTTCTGCATATTTTTTGATAAAGACTGCACAGCAATGGAACAGGGCAAGCTTTACTCCAGTGATGAGTGGAACCAGGACCAGTCAGAATTTGGCCTTGTGCCCAGCTCAACTGCCCACTCACGCTTCCCTTTAAATGTTATTCCACACCCTTGCTTTTATACATATTCAGAAAAGACCCATTTGGATCATCGTGTCTAGTTGCACCCCATGCGTAGCATTTGTCACCGTCCCATTTTCTGAACTGATGCCATGTTCTTTTTCAAGGCATGAGTGACATCACCATGCTCACATTTTGGCTTGGTTCCTGAAGAGCTCTTAACAGGCATGTATTGTCAGTGAAGCTGCAATGAGGGAATGGGGGTGGGGAACCACGAGGTTGCGAGGAAGGGGCTTCGTCCAGTTCAACGTTGAAAAATACCAAGCAAATATTGTGGGAATCCTAAGTTGCTCGTGCCTGCAGTTCACTCGGCACACAGGGTCTAGAAAAGACAGCGCCATCCACTTTCCCCTCTAATTAAAAGACCTGAGCCTTCTCTACATGTTATAGAGGAACAGGCAGTTGGCTTGAGAGAAACTACGCAAAGCATGACATCCTCCTGGACTCCACTCTATTTCTATCATACTTTGCTGAAAGAGCTGCTGTTTGTCTGCTCAGTGTGCATCCCAGCAGGGGCTTTAACAAAGGACCTCTCCGCTACTGTTATTGCGATCCATGGCAGACTAAGCTATGGAACTGAACTTTCCTTGACAACAGCCGATGAAAAACAATGAATAGCTTAGTCAGCAACCACAGTTCCCGGTTCCACAAAGAAGGGTCATGTACAATTCAAGTGAGTAAACCGCAGTCTTGGACCCCTGATCATATGGGTCCAGGAAATGTAAAAATCAATGTTCCAAAACAGAAGAATCAAGCTGGGATCAATGGAGCACTGTTTAAACTTTGGCTCATACCTCTTCAAAGAAGGCTATCTTTAAAAACATTTCCCTTCAGCTTTGACGTTAAGAACCTTGAAGATAGACTCGGAGAGGGTCCAAATGCAATTTTCCTGTTTCCTTCTCAGAAATATTTTTAACAGCCTAAGGGGGAACGTGATCTGCAACTGCTTTGTGAGGTGTCAGAGAGGAGTGAATGCTAATGGGGCCTCTGGTCTCAGGCTCATAGGAGGTTTAGAGCATGTATACGCTTAAGAAGGTGATATTTTCCAACTTTTAGAATTGAGGTTTGTAATCTTAAGACTATAGCGTTCTCTTCTCATTTCTTTCTGATACAGTGGATTACAGGACTACGGTTAATACCTGAAACATATAATAGGCGTCAGATGTGATTTGTCATGGGCTCATGTAAGGTTTGCCTTTAAGACACTGCGTTCAAACTGCATTCTGGGGATCCATGACTCATTGGGGATTCCTCAAGAACACATGATGGCCACCACTATCAATATTTCTCCACAATATGCAACTACAGGATGGATCAAGTGTTTCCTAGGGTAAACTCTTGGCATGTGTGAGACATACGTGAAATGCAACAGCATTAGCCAGTTCTACATGTGTACTGAGTGGAATCATAGAATTGTACTGTGTGCCCTAAAACATGTTCTTGCAATGCACAGTGGTTGCGTAGCATATTAGTCAATGGGGAAAGTGTAGATTATGGTAGAAAGTTCTGAAGACCACCACTGCAGCATTGGATTTTAGTTGAACATAAGTGGATAGCAGTAAAAGTCTAGTGACTTCCATCTCTTTCACTGATCCTTGCTGAGAGCTACACCTGTTATCTTCCATCATCAAATAAACTGAGTTGGAAGGTCTGTTTTCACTGAAGCATAATATATGAAGATGCCATGAAAATGTTAATGATTCAGAAGTCTACAAGGAGGACCATCACCTCCCTCAATAATGGGGAAGCAAGCATGAGCTGACTATAGAGCTGGCAAGTCAAAGCAGCCTACAGTAGGCAGTTTAACATTCAGCAGCTTGTGTAATTATGGTTAGTGCATTCATCCTTAATATCCATGGAGCTAAAATCTCAAGCTTACCAGGCAGTGGTGAAAGTGGGCAGGAACAGACAAGAACAGAGCGCTGAAAAAATGTTTCCCAGAAAAAACATTTCACCCATGTTAATCTTCAAGTTTAACATATTGGCTTTAGCAAAACATGTATGCAGTGCTGCCAATGTGATAGACCTGATACAAGGTTAAGGGGTTTTATGTTCTGTTGATTTCAGAGGGAGAAGTTTAATCATAACGTAGCTCTTCAAGTGACACGTGACAGAGGACTTGTGGAATGATGACAAGGCTCTGGCTTTGCTCCTGGGGGGAAGGGCTGCCATTCTTCAGGCCAGAGGACACTGACCTGCCATCACCCTCAGATTCAGAGGAAGAGTCTCTCAAAGCACCCTTGACTCCTCAAGTTTTGTAGGAGTCAAATATTGCAAAATAAGGAGAGGGTCCTCCAACAGTCCTCCAGGTCCTTTGGGGAGGTGGAGCTTGCAACAGCACAGGCCCAGTCAACATAGATAAAGCTTCAATTGGATCTGGGTACTTGTTGAGTCAACAGCTTTTATAGCTGCTCTCCAAGGTCCTGTCTTTGAATTCCTGACTCAGTCACTTGATAGGGCACTGCTGGCCTTTCTCAGTGAACCCTGAGTTCTTACAGAAGAGGACACTGTTCACATAGTAGAATTGCTAAGGAGCTATTTAGCTGTGGGTCAAACTACACTACATTGTTTGCACATTTATTAATTTTAGGAATTAACCTCCCTTCAAAGAGAATCCTAGGGTGGTTTACACCACCTCAACAATACAATATAGTGGTACCTCAAGTTACAGATGCTTCAGGTTACAGACGCTTCAGGTTACAGACTCTGCTAACCCAGAAATAGTACCTCAGGTTAAGAACTTTGCTTCAGGAAGAGAACAGAAATTGTGCTCCAACGGCGCAGCAGCAGTGGGAGGCCCCATTAGCTAAAGTGATACCTCAGGTTAAAAACAGTTTCGGGTTAAGAATGGACCTCCGAAACTAATTAAGTTCTTAACCAGAGGTACCACTGTATGAAACATCTTCTAAAGCCGTACCCAAAATTGTAAAAGAGCAATGTAAGAGCTTTACAGCAATAAAGCAATGAGGGGCAGGGCAGAAAGAGGTATTGCCAGTGACACAATGAGATCAGTTCAGGTGCCAGGCAGACCTCCTTGCAGATAGCATTTCACAGTTGGGGTGCCATTATTGAAGCCCTTTCACTGGCCACCAAGACCCACTACATCACAGATGGTGGAAGAAAACACAGAAAGATCTCTGACAAAGGTTTTAGTTCACAGACAGGTACAGGTGGAGACAAGTGAGATGTCTTCAAACCCATGTTCTTCCATTAGCAGAAATGGAGCCAAATGTATTTCTGAAATGTGCCATTGAGTTCTTCATCCTGGAGAGAGGAAACAAAAGAGAGTGCATTGCTCCCAATTTCCCTTTAAATGGCACCTTGCCCCAGACCATGTGTGGTCATTTTTCCAGTTTAACCAACTCTGAAGCTGAGGGTTAATCCCCCCCCTAAAGATCACCACCCTGTTGAAAACTGGCTGATTCAGAGTGGTTGCTAGGTCTCTGTAGAACACCCAAAAGATCCTGACTGAAAAGGTGACATAGAGACACTGAGTCAGGCCCGTCTGTGCCCAACTATTCTTGTTTTGTTTCTACAGTGTTTCTCTTCTTTTTCCACTTGAAATGAGAGAAAATGACTTTCTCTGTTAGCTGCCAGCAGCCATTTGTTTTACATTCTGTTATTCACTCTATAACTAGTTCAAGCTATTGACTCTTCTTGTGACGCTGCTGTTTTTTCCTGACTTTTACACAGGTTATTAGAGGTTAAGAGACTTTAAAAAATGGGAGGGTGGGTTTGAAAGGATTTGCTTTAAAGTACTGGCTTTTAATATTAGCCACAAGCCTATGGTTAAAAAGCAAAATTATTGTTGGGTGGCAAGCATCAGTACCAAATTAAGCAGAAAAAGGAGTTGGTTCTGGAACCTATTGATGGCATTGATTTCCTTGGGCTTTTTTGATATACGCTCACCCACAATTCCCTTGGTCAAGGGTGGATATACCCTCCCACCATTGATTTCCTTGGGCTTTGATTCAGACCCACAGAAGAGAAGAATTGAGTTATTTTGTTTGGGGTGTTTTTTTAAAGAGGACAAGAAGTTCTGGTTTTGGGAGAAGGAAAACCAGAAGGAAAAATTACTCAAGGCACACCTTCACTACTAACCTGTTACTGAGATAATGCATCTGAAGTGCTTAGAACACCCGAAATGCAATTATTAAATATTATTAATAATTCTGCTGCTACTGCTCAGTCAGTAGAGCATGAGACTTTAAATGTCAGGGTCTTGGGTTTGAGCCCACGTTGCACAAAAAGACTCCTGTATTGCATCGGGTTGGACTAGAGGACCCTCATGGTTCCTTCCAGCTCTACAATTCTATGATTCTATGACTGCCACTGGCCAATAAAGGATGATTTCCATTATTCCACTGACGAACTGGTAACTTGAGTGTGCCATCTCTGAGCTGCACACCTAGCATTTTCCAACCCAGGCATGTCATAACAAATCAAGCCCTAATCCACACGAGCCTAACTGGAATGAACAATAACACTTGGTGGATGAATTTGTAGTGGATGGAAATAAGCAGCACATCTTAACTCTGTTTTGCCCTGCATTCTGGCTCACAAGGTTCTGGCAGGATCTGTAGATGGCACAGAGCTTGAAACCTTCCTCAGAATTCAGCAGCTCTCTCCAGATCTCTTACACATTGGTAAGGCAGTGAGAACATTAACAACAACAACAACATTTCTATCATTATTCTATAATGTATTTATACCCCACCTTTTTTCTTGACAGAGACTCAAGGCAGCTTGCAGATAAAATGGGAACAGCTAAAAATCTAGGGTGGGAATATTATATATATATGATCTATTAGAAACATACAGATAATTACAATAAAAACAGCACAGCACCAGCCCTTTTGTTAGAAGTAGTCATTCCCCAAAGCCTGTTGGAATAAGAAGGTCTTCATCTGCCAGCAGAAGGACAACGAGGGAGCCATTCTAACTACTCTAGGGAGAAAGTTCCAACATCTGGGAGAAGCCACCACCAAGAAGGCTCTTGAGGATGAAATTATGCAAATTAAGTCCATTAACAATGAAACTGGCGGACATGTTCAGCACATCATATGAATGTAAGTTCCTAAGTTTTAGGCAGGACAGAATGTGGGGAGGGTGGGAAGAA
Source organism: Podarcis gaigeae (assembly GCF_964106915.1). NCBI lineage: Eukaryota > Metazoa > Chordata > Lepidosauria > Squamata > Lacertidae > Podarcis > Podarcis gaigeae. The sequence continues at coordinate 57,873,423 of NC_139688.1, forward strand.
AGAGACACAATTTCTTAGAGCTGGGTAAACCATGAATGGAGCAAGCCTTCAGGTGCTGTAGTGGCAGCAGGCAGGGTTGGCTGTTGCTCAGATAAAGCTGAACTCTGACCTGGAAGCTTTTATATGGGAAGCCAAGTGGTTGATGGAGTCACTCTGGAATCAAGGAGAATATCACAGCCACGTGTCAACCTCGTAGCTCACCACAAGGGAAATTAAAGACAGATTTGAAGGTTCCCAGTTCCAGTCTTGGGACAAATTGCTTCAATCTGCTTGACTCTTTTAAAAAGTGTGGTCCATGTCAGCTTTGGGATCCATAGCAGGAGTTGGGGGTTGGAAAGAGAAAAAAAGAGTTGCCCATTCTCACCAATATAGTCTCTGTGCAATGTCAAAATTGCCAGTAGTGACTAGTATAGAAGTTTTGCTCTCTCTTGTCTACTGTCCATTAACAATCAATGAGAGTAAACACTGTCTAACTCAATTATTTGTGACCTGGGTCTGAATTAATTCAATTCTACAGTGGCAGAGAACCAACTGTTAGAAACCAATGAACCATTTATCCCCACCGAGAAAATAACTCTTGTGCAGTTATTAGTTAAGGATGGACAGGGGCCTGATTCCTCTTCCTTTGGCAAACAGTGTTTCATGGAGTTGGTGTGGCTTTATGAGATCCCTGGTGCTGGCACACTAGGAGAACTTTTGCTCACAGACGAGAGCTACACAAGAATTTACAATGCTTTAAACAGATCAGATTTAGAATCTGGTATGCTGACAAAAAACAAACAAACCCCGCTGTTGAACATCTTGGAGCAAAGGGCAGTTCCAGAATTTGATAATGTATATGTAATACTCCATTTGGAAAGAATATCCACAGATGTAAAGGAGAATACTTCACTACCAAGTGTGAATGGAATGACTTGCTAGCAATAATATGACCGCAACTGGTTGCCGCAGCACATCTTCTTTGAAACAGATAGTGACATGGGGAAAGTCAACAGGACAGCTACTGATATACATAGAGACAATTGATCACATTAAAGGCTGGACAACAGCTAAAGAAATTACTCAGTTCAAGTGGTTTTGTTTCATTCAGCATTGATGGGAAAATGCTCATGTTTAATGTAGTGATCTGCACATGCTCAGAACCTTGGTTTCTTCCTTCAAATTGGAGCAATGCATAATGTAGCCAAGAAGATATTTTGGTGTGTAAGATATGGAATGTAGCATACTGGGATTAGATGGTGTCCGGTTTTTAAAAAGCTAACAACTGTTTTTTTCTCCCCTATCAAAACAGGCGGTTTTTCCATGCAAATATCTGAGTTTGGTCCTTAGGCATCTTTTTGTTGGGATGTTTGAGCATGAACACATTTGAATTTAGAACCTCCGTTTTAGGTGACTGAAACTATGATTTCTGAATTTGAAATGAGATTTCTTTGATTTGTGACATACATCTTTGGAACCATCTAAAAAGCAATCCTGTGTATCTTTACTTGGAAGTAAATTCCACTGTGTTTAACGAGGCTTAATCTTTCTAGCAAGTGCATTTACAACATTTTTAAAATGACTGTTTTATAAAACAGCAATATAAAAATTTAAAATGAGAAACTGCTGGAGGCCCTCAAGTCTTTCCTTGGTGGTTGTCACTCTTGGATATCAGAATTCCTATGATGCTGCTTATGTTGAATGTTGGCTTCTAGTCAAGGGTATCTGACACTATTAAAAGAAAAATCAAATGCTAGCAGTGGCTCCTGATGAAATATTTCTTTGATTTGTGACATTCATACCACAACAGCTTCTAGAAGCACACATACAAAAAAATGTGAAATTCAAGACTAGGTAAGCCAATTCTGTTGAGTTGGACAAGGAGTGAATTAGTGATTTTGTGGTTTGACCTTCATATGGTACTTCAATCATGGCAAAGTTTGTTCTCCCTCTGTCCAAGAGAAACCACGACTTCCCACGCAACATGTCATTACCATCACAATAGGACCTGCTTGGTAAGAGCATTTGGAATAGATCTTTAACTTTAAAGCACTGTTTGAAATCAAGGCTTCCTTCCTGTTGCAACTTAACTTTAAAACAGATCTGTTTGCCTTTGGCACGTAGTCTCACCTTTTCATTCTCTGCATTTTCCTTTCTGTTTACTTTGCTTTAAAACTGAGAATCATTGCTGTGCTGCTGTTTTCATTGCAATAATTAGAAATTAGAACAAAAAGTGAAATATTTCCAAATGGCATAAATTATTTTAAACTTTCATGTTTAGGGTTAGGGTTAGCTAAGGCTGAGAGACATGGCAATGCACTCCCCTTGGCATTTACAAAACAGAAACCTCAAAGTTTGCAACACAATCATAATCATGTCCACTCAACGAGGCTAACTCCCAGGTAAGTGGAAGTAACTAGGTAATTAGTAAATACCCTTACAAATTAGCATACTTCTATGTAAGTATACATAGAGTGATTGTGCTGCAAGCAATATTCCTAAATTTTATTTGATGACATATCTAATATTGTTCTAATAACGTTAAACAGGTCAGTGTAGACCCATCGAGGGCTGGTCTCCTTCCATTAAAGGGTCTTGCCTGAATATGGGAGGCGTTTCTACACTTCCCCCCACCCCCACAAAAACCCAACCCAAGTGTTCCCAATAGCTGCTAGGAGCCAAAAAAAGTTAAGTGTCAGCTGGAAAAGAACATGGAAAAGTGGGGTAAAATGGGGGCAGCATAGTTAGGTGATTGGGTCCTGCCCAGCCCTATATTTTTTAGGGAGGAGCAGATGGTGAGCTGGCTAGACCCTAGAACAGGAACAGTATTTTTAGGAGTGAATAAAGGCTAATTAATGCATGAAGAGGTTAATACCACAGAGTAAGCTGTCCTGCCTGGCTTAGCCTAGGCCACAGGGAGAAACAAGGTAATCTAACCTCTGTTCCCTCCCCAGTCTATATGTGAACTCTGTGAGAAGCTCTGATCAGCTGCCTCCAGCCACGTGGCTCTAACAATCCTCTCTTGAGTTTGTATACCAATAGTTTAGGAACTTTCACCACTTTGTTAGCTAGGTTTTGCTACCTGCACAACTTTTTCTGAATGCTGTATGGAAAAGCATATGAATCTGACCTTTAGAGAGTTAGTAAGGAAACCATTTTTAACTTTCCAAATGTCTTTTTCTATGCTAGGACAAGAGGGAAACTTGGGAAGAAACTTGGAAGGGCATATTTTAAAGGTCTATATCTCCTCGCTTTACTTCGTTGCATGTTTTGTAATTTTAAATTTCTGCTGGTGTTCTCTCTCCAAAGAGTATTTGCCCCAAACTTGGATTTTGGTATTGAGAAATTCTCCTTTTATACCTATTTTGTTTTCTTGAATCAACAGATAGTCTATCATTTTGTTTGGGGTCCTGCTTCCTCAAAACGCAAAATAGGTGCAGACACCAGAAAATTAAGGTTCTCCCTGATAAACAGGGACAGTTGGGGTGTATACAATACATGCAACACACAACTAGAAGTTATAATGATGGCTCTGCTCCACCCCCACAGCTGGAGGAAGCAATGCTGCCAAATACCAGGATGCTGGAGTAGATGGGCCATCTTATGTTCCCATAATCAAAGGATGCACCATCACTGAAGGTGGACCAGAGACCATCAGTAGCTTAGCTTTTCTTTTATATCTAGCTGAACAGGCCATATTTCCCGGCATTTCTGATGGTAACTTTAATGGATGATACAGAGCTGTGAGCCTGTCAGTACTTGCAGAACAGAGTATGGATATAAGGCAGGATTTCTACTGAATTATTTGCTTGTCCCAGACTGTTGGAGATATATAGGTCAGTTGTGGCAACCTGGCATAATGACCACTTTAGGGATAATGTTGACTGCTCCTGTTTTATAACTGAGTTTTACAGTGTTGGATGTTTTGTGCTCAAATAATGCGTGTGTGAGCTAAAAACAAATTACTGTTGCTATACAAGAGCTTCCTTTATTAATATCTTGCATATCTGATACAGACAGACATAAGAAAATAGATGATAGTGCAAATATGTTTTAAATTATAGAAACGTTTGTGTTGGCTTTGAGTTCGAATGATATCCCGTATAAATGATGAGAGGTTAAGGCATAGCCTGGAGCTGAACTCTGTTAAGAGATGGAAAACCTAATATAGTTCATATAGGGCAGTCAGATGGATTTATTCATAGTAATGTTTTACAAAAGCCTTCAGAATTACAGGACCTGATCCTACATCTATTAGGGAGCTCAAGGACTTACTACCATGAACAGACATCAAAAGATCTCCCTAGCTCTTTGTCAACTCACAGAGTTGACATTTTGTGTGTATGTGCCTATATATACTACTAGATATTAGGACTGTTAGGCAAAGATTTTTTTCAGCTAGTAATCGGGTTGAAGCAATTAACTGACTATGAATTAAGTTTGCATCAATTAGCCCAAAACCACGAACAGAATTTTAAAGTTTCCTCTTTTTGTGTGTGTTACAAATAACCTTACAACATGGAATATTAGGCATGTTTTTGTGAGTTGCACACAAATTGACTATTTTGTTTTGTTTTTCTAAATTGCTATGATTCAGCAGGCATTCCGCAACCAAAATTTCCTTCCTGGAAAGAATCAAGCCTGCCCTTCAAGAGACCCATAATTTGTGCTTGTTATAGGTCCTGTTGTTAACCAAGGACAAGTTTTAGCTTGAGCTGATGAATTGTACCAATTGATCAACCACACCAAATCTCTAACTCTAAAGTTGTTGGTATACATGTGTACCTTGTTAAAGCAAGAGTTTAGGAGCTCACGCTAACTTCTTCAGGCCAGGAATGATCTCCTATTTTTAAATGTATTATTATTTACAAATGCTTATAAAAGCACAAGTTAAATTTTAGTTTATATGTCAAATTTCCTATAGATATCTTCTAAGAAGAGTGAGAATTGCGAGAGCAGCATTCTGCTTGCTTTACTGAAAAGACAGTGCTGAGTTTGGTTCCATTATTCATACATGACATTTCCCATCACTGGAATAAACTAGGTAGCCTTCTTCCCCATAACTCTGTGTATGCGATAGGGATGCCAGAAGAATTCATTCTTTGTGAATTACAATACAAACTCAATCATTTTATTTGCATGTGTTCTTTCCAAAGCTAACACCATACTCAAGGTGGCTTACAAGATACATTTTTTTTAATGTATGTTTTGTCATGTTTACAAAAATAGTCATAAATAATAATGGCTGCTCATCGCCTTCCGGGTGTGTGTGTGTGTGACATTTTCAGTCCCTCCCGTTCCAGCCTTGTTCCCCATGGGGCTTCCAGCAGCAGCCATAGGTCAGCCACCTCAGTAGATTGATGCACTTAAAGGTAAAGGTAAAGGTACCCCTGCCCGTACGGGCCAGTCTTGACAGACTCTGGGGTTGTGCGCCCATCTCACTTAAGAGGCCAGGGGCCAGCGCTGTCCGGAGACACTTCCGGGTCACGTGGCCAGCGTGACAAAGCTGCATCTGGCGAGCCAGAGCTGCACACGGAAACGCCGTTTACCTTCCCGCTGGTAAGCGGTCCCTATTTATCTACTTGCACCCGGAGGTGCTTTCAAACTGCTAGGTTGGCAGGCGCTGGGACCGAGCAGCGGGAGCGCACCCCGCCACGGGGATTCGAACCGCCAACCTTTCGACTGGCAAGTCCTAGGCGCTGAGGCTTTAACCCACAGCGCCACCTGCGTCCCACAATGCGATGCACTTGGAGAGGCCCTAATCCTTGGCTTGACCTTGATGCGGTTCCAGCCCTCCAACAGGAGGTCAGAATGGATATACACCCAACATCTGAGCCAAAGTTCCACCTACACCTGTAATCAATAAAGTTGTGGCCGTCTTCATTCCAGATCGTTGTGCGCCTGTGTTTGTGTACTCTCACTTCACCATAGAATAAGAGCAGAGAGGAGAGTCACTGCAACAGGGACTGCAAGCAAAACATCAAATAATACTGAATGAAGTACCCCAGCCCATTTTGTGAGATGCCAAGATGTATTTTATGCAGATTTTAAATAAAAAAAAAATCAGTTTAATACAGAAACTGGAAAGAAGTGACTTAATAATGAACACATGTGAAACTGACAGGGATAAGAAATAGACTTTTCTATTCTTAGCACACAGTGTTCTAAAATAACTTTGGCTCATGGGACTGTCTTAGCAGTAAACACTGGGGTTGTCCAATGCAAAAATTCACCTACTTCTGAATGCTCAACATATTTCTGCCAGCAGCAACCAGCTCCCTGAGCTTTATTAAAAAATGTCGTAATTCAATGGTTAAGCAATAAACCTTCATTGTCATGTGACATTTGTGAAATGGTATGCCTGTAATCAAATATTCAGAGAAGCAAATCAACTACTAGGATTTCCAGTCCAATAGTGTGAATAAAACAAACTAAATTCTTTTCTCAATTGTATTTTTTAAATTAAAATAAAACATGTTGTTTGGAACCCTGCTTATTCCTACTCCTAGCAATGCTAGTTAGTAAGAACACGTGCAGTTTGAGCAGCCTGCTGCGAAGGGATTCAGGGAGATAAATTATTGTTATGCTGGGTTTTGAAGACAGTCCTTGCAAAATGTAAAATTAATGCTCACCACCGAGCCAAAATCAAGCCCATTGTATCCATGCCATTTCCTTGTTCTAAGTAAGGAAACTCCCTTGACTCCAGCACTTCAGAGTAAGGGAAATCACAGTATAGGATAAAATGGCCAGCTGGAGTTATAAGGAAATTTACCATGTTTAGTCAAATTTCAGCTCTCATCCCCATTCTTTAAACCACTGCAAACCCACTGCATCTGACTTAGAGAACAAAAGAACAGTGGTTATAGAGCCTGACATGTAAACATCATAATCTGAAACAGCAAAATTTGGTTGGGGATCAACAAAAGTGGCTATAGCGACTGGAGAGCTGCTCTTCCAATAGCATTCCTCCCACAGTGGGGGAGACAGACCTCCTACTTTATGACTAATATGTGGGGAAAGGAGATGATCAGACATCTATGGGAGGAACAGACAGCTGGAAATGCATTGACTTTGCATTACGGATAGCTGCTAAAAGAAGAACTGGGTTTAGCTGATGCTTTGTGGGTTTCTTGCTTTGCACAAAGATGTAGGTGATCACATTCTTGTCAGCGACTTTGGGCTTCATATACTAGTTATCCAGCTCTGCTTAAAAATGATACCTATACCTCCTTCACACTTTTCTCCTACAGGCCAAATAGCAACCAGCAGGGGTGGCTCGTCCTGATTTGCCGCCTGAGGCTAAACGGCAAGGTACCCGCCCCCCCACCACCGAAGCCTTGCTTACCAAGGTTGTGTGGCTGTGGTGGCTGCGGCGCCAGCTTCCTGCGAGATCTTGTGAGATGTTGCCAGATGCTATTGCCACACGGCCCCAGTGGTGGCTGGGACAGGTGGAGCAGCTGCTCCATGGACTTTTGCTGCCTAAGTCAGCTGCTTTAGCCTTACTCACTGGTGGGGCAGCATGGCAACCAGGGACTTATATAATAGGGACAGCCAACTGATGGCCTGGGGCACCTAATATGGTCCTCAGGGATTTTATTTTTTAATTTATTTTGCTGTGTGTGTGTGTGTGTGTGTGTGTGTGTGTGTTTGTGTGTAACACTCACCCAGGCCTGGAGTGAAGCGCAGAATGTATCTTCGCCATTCCACATACTGCACAGAATCTGACCAGACCAGCAGGTGAATCTTAATTCAACACTGTCTTCCCCTGTACCTGAAAGGGGCAGCCAAACCTAGAGGGCACAAGGCAGTCTCTGAGGCTAACAATGAACAAGCCTTGCTGCCAAGCGATGTTGACAAGAGGCTAGAAGAAGGGTGGTGAGTTCGAGAGGAATGGTTGGGAGGGCTGTGACTGCCTTCACACATCTGCTGCTGAGGCAACCACTTCACTCTGTCTAACGGTAGGGCTGTCCCTGCAGCCTGTGATCTTACCATTCCTCCTTTTTGTAGCTTAGGCAGGGCAAGCCATTGGTAGCCAGCCGCTGAGGGAAAGGCTGCTTCTGAAAAGGATTTCCTAATGTATTCAAAGGAATTTACTCCCATGAAACTGTAGAGAGTTTTATTCTAAATCACTTACTGGCATGTTTCCTTACCTTAGTTTTACAATGCAATAGGAAACAGTCCTAGGATCAATTCCTCACAAAATGCACCGGAACCTTACTGTAATGTACAAATATGTTAGTGTCTAATGGATTTATGCATGAGACTTACAGTGACTTAAGTACAGAGGAAGCAATCTAGGAAACTCTTTTTACACCCAGTTCCTACCTGTCCGCAAGCCAAATTTGGTCATTTCCATCCTTGGCTATGCCATCCATCAGGTGTGGGGCAGGCAAAGCCTCAGCTGCAGAGGAACAATTGAGTGTTAGAAGGCACTCCTGATTGTTCCTATGCAAACAGGGCACCTTTTCAATTTGGCGCCAAATGCAAGCCTGCTAGGACCCTTCCCACAAGCCCACTGGGAATAGCTCCACTTGGTTTGGAGTTCTTAAGTGGAATTGATCTCTGCCACAAAGCCTGCTTCCTTTTCAGACACAGCTTAATTCAAGCCACACCTGCAAAGGAAAAATACTGCTAAATCCAAATCACCTGCAAAGGAAGAAATTAATTAGGAGAGCACTCCCAATTCCTCCCTTTGAAGTTACGTCAGCTGACATCAAGTGACTGACATGGTGGTGGCATCCCAAGTGGTGTGGGAATCCCCCATCATGGTCTGTATGCTCAAAATACACTGGGACTTTTTAAAACTCAAAATTATTAACATGTGATTACAGTGTACAATTGCAAGCTGAAACCTAAATTGCTTTCCTATCCAAGTTTTGAAAGTTTGTTGTCTCTTCAATAAAGTGAGCCTCTTGGCACCTCCCGGTCAAAGGAATGCACACAACTGATCATTAACTACTGTACTGTCAAAAATAACGGTCACTTCTACAGCTCCCGATACCTGCTGTCCAGAACCCCTGTCAGCAAGTCAGTGTGCCAAGTCCAAGTTTTAAGTCTGAGGGTCAATCCACACAAGCAAAGTCCAAAGGTCAGGAAAAGAGCTTCAGGGTCAAGCAAAGTAGCCACGCCTGAAATCTAGCAGTCAGAATACAGCCAACCTCAAAACACAGTCCTGTGGTGGTCCAGGAGCATCCAGGTTACCGTCCCTCAACATGGGCAGCTGAGTAAGCGTAGCCCCTCAGCTCTGCTGACCTTTTATACTTTGCATGCAGATTGCAGCATCTGGGCTTGAAGAGGCATGTGACCCTCATCTGTTCCAAGCCTACTCCATCTGAGGAATCACACAGCTCCTCTCAGAGCTAGCGAGCCCCACCTGGCCAGCTAAAGAGCTGGGCTGTGGGCCTTGCCTGCCTCCATCTCCTGGAGCACCCTGCACACTGCTCCCTATGCCTCAGAGTCCACCATGTTCATGGGGACAGGGGTACCTCTGGCTCTGGGGATGGGTCCTGCTGCTCTGGCTCCCATGCACAGACCCCCACCCCTCATCATCTTCCACCACCTCATGAGTACTTCCTATACCAACCTCTCCTTCCCCATACCGAGCCTGCCTCAGCGTGTCCCAGTCTCAGCTACAGCCTTGTTAGGATCCTCTTCTTCTTCTTCCTTCTCCCTGTTGTCCTGCCAGTTCATGGCACCTACATACCTAGCATCTAGGCAGCTATTCCTAGGTCTGCACTGTATGGAACAGTTGCAACAACGGGAGGCCACTCTCCCTCCAACAATTTATATACCTTCCCCTGACGGGCTGTGCACATGTAGCCGGAGACTGTGCCTGCGTGGCAACTTCCTCTGCCCATCCCTTTTCACTCCCCAGCTGTTTCTGGGAGACAGTGGTGCAGGCGAGGGCGAGGAAGCACCAGGACCTTCACTTGCCTGACCTGCCTCTTCCTCCTCTTCTTCCCACCCATCCTGTGCTCCACCCTCCAGCTCTGAAGCTTCCCCTGCTTCCAACTCTTGCCTCCTGGCTGGTACAGTTCCCCACAAATCACTGGCCCCCTCTCCCAAATCAGACTCTGGCTTCACTTCCCCCATGCACACTCACCTTGTGCCCCACAACACAGCTGCCTTTCTTTCTGGCCCAGTTGCTGCCTGCTGGGTCTGGACTGTTGCGTGTGCAGCCCCCTTTACACAATTCTGACCAAATTGTGGCCAACATCTGAAGGCAGCCCTGATTAGGGAAGTTTTTAATGTCTGATGTTTTGTATTTTTAATATTTTGTTGGAAGCCGCCCGGAGTGGCTGGGGAAACCCAGCCAGATGGGAGAGTATAAACTAATAATAATAATAATAATAATAATAATAATAATAATAATAATATAAAGCAAGGAGCCTGTCAAAGTCCTCTATGATGGCCCAGGTCAGGTCAATGCCTTTATGTAAGCCTAGGTTGTTCTCGCCCAATTGGATGACAATGGTGTGAGGAGGGCCAATGATGATAACAATTATGATACTAGTTGTTATGGCAGTGAAGAGTTCTTGCCATTTCACGCCCTTTTGCTATAACCAATCTGGACATCTACCAGGAAGTCAGTATTGCCGCCTCTTCCGCTGGCTAGAGCATGTGTCTGGGCTCACTGGACAATACTGTGCCTTCAGATCCAGACCTTTCTCACCAGCACACCTGAAACCAAGGAATTAACAAGACGGGGGAAGTTCCTGTGGGCTGTGGCAAACATACTTTCTGTAACAGATAGGTAGCCGTGTTGGTCTGCCATAGTCAAAACAAAAAAAATTCCTTCCAGTAGCACCTTAAAGACCAACTAAGTCTTTACTACAAAGTTTTACTACAAAGGAATTTCAGAAATAGACTGGAAAGAGAAGCTGCTGAATTGCAACTTATTACCAAACTTAAAACCATGGAGAGACCTGGCCTGAACAAAGACCTTGGATTCTTATCTCATTATACATGACAAAGCCATTTTTCACCTTTTCACCCCTTGCTTCTTCCTGTAAGACCTATTGCAGTCGTTAAGAGTCACCAACAGGCTCATCACAGCTATCTGCCAATCACCCATTCCCACCAGCCTTCTGAGTAATACCCCTCCCCACCTTCTCACTATATAGAAGGGTCTGGAAACTTCTGTTTCAGTGTATCTGAAGAAGTGTGCATGCACACGAAAGCTCATACCAAGAACTGACTTAGTTGGTCTTTAAGGTGCTACTGGAAGGAATTTTTTTTGTTTATACTTTCTGTAAGCATTAGATCTCCAACGTCCAGTAGCTTTTATCCTGTCCCTGGGCAGGCCCCAAGGCGTTGTGATGGTGTTGTTGTTGTTTAGTCGTTTAGTTGTGTCCAACTCTTCGTGACCCCATGGACCAGAGCACGCCAGGCACTTCTGTCTTCAGAATGTCTTCAGTTGTGATGGTAGCTGCACCTATTCTAAAGGAGCTGCCTGCAGGCCATATGCCTCAATTGCCTTGCGCAGCACCTTGGTAAACTGATGTCTGGGAAGGCGTGAGCAATCTTCATGAATGAGCAAAGAAAAACTGAGGGCTGGCCTCACCTCAATTTATTCCCCAGGGGGCAGACCCAAATGAGGCCCATTGGCCGGTTGGGTGTGCCCTCTGGGAATCCCCAGCCCCAGCCCTGCCTGCCATAGGCCAGTCTTCAGGCAGGGCTGCAGTCCTCTCTAGCCGGCTGATGGATCGCTGACCAGACCCATGGCCAGGCCGCAATGCCACCTGGCCGTTTAAGGCAAGTGGAATTGGAGAGGAAAGAATTCACCTGAGACAGGCAAAAAAATACTTCAAGAGGCATGTGGAAGTGGGAAGGGGGAAATATGAAAGAAAAAACTTTCTCCATTTAGGTTGATTTTGATCCAGTCTCTAAAAGGGGATCCTGAGTCACATTATCACAAGAATAAATGTCTTTGCTTAGCCTGAGGAAAACTGAGCTGTGGGGCTCCTTGCCACACTGTGGCAAAGCAGCAGTGTCCAAAAATGGATTACTCATGCAAAAAGTAATGCCAGTATTTGCCAGCTGATTATGCATCTCCTCCTGTTTTGTGACTGGTGGGCCTCAGTGGTTTCGGCTGTCTCAAGTGGCCCCTAGGAGTAAAAAGTTTGAGAAACTCTGGTTTTGTGTGCTCCACCCTTTGAATTGTGTGGTGCCATTAGGATGGTAACTCCTTTAAAGGACAGAAGAATTTATGTGAAGTCTTAAGCTGACCTACATGTGACTCAACCATCAGATCCGTTGACCCAAAGAAGTATCACATAGGTGTGCTTTAGGTGCAGATGTGAGCCAGGCACAGAGATGTATAAGGGATATGAAAATGGAGAAGTTTGCTGTTAAAAGGTTTCTTGGACTAGGAAAGACCAGTTCTGGCTTCTGGTCTTAAGTGTTCAGTTGAGATACATGGAAACTGCAACTGCACAGCCGTTCTGAGGCCCTTTTATGTAGTCACCAAGTACAGATATGAGGTTTTTAGGCAGGGAAGATTTCCAATAAACATCACAAACAGCCGGCAGACTAAAGTCCTGAAAGTGCGGAACATTTTCAGTGTTTGTATTTAATGTATTCAAAGAGGGTTTGAACTTTTAACTGTCTAAGTTGTGCTATTTTCACTTAGAAAACGTTGAGAGTCCTACAGTGCTGTAATGAGTGATTGTTTTCTATGACTAGTTACCGTAATTAATTATTCCTTTGAAAACTGAAAACTGAAAACATTTCCCCCTACATTATTATCTACTTTCTGAGTCTGGCCCAATGAAATTCCCATTTTTTCAGCAATTAACTTTTGAATGATCATCAGAGAGCTAACTTAATTGGACCTAAAACTGTTACAGATGCACGCATCGAGACGTGGTTAAAAATGCTCCTAAGAATATGCTAGTCCAGAAAGAAAATCGCACATGAATGATGGCAGACAAGGGCCCTTATTGCTATCATGGTCCATGTATGCAAAGATAAATTGGCATACAATATATGTGGGTCACTGCCAAACTCAATGGGCTTTGAATCATAATGCACAGCCTATGTGTGTTGCTCAGGCTTCCAATAAAACCAGACACTACTACTTCCGAAAGGCACTTAACTTTATTTTAGTATGAAACAATTGAGACCCAGAGCTTCCCACAACAGTCAGCCAACTTACCAATATGACAAACAACAATCAGAAGTTCTTCTTCCCATGCTGCCTCTGAAAGACAGGCGGCTCTGCCTGCACATTTTAACTCTTCACTCTCCCAGGACTGCTGCATGCACATGGCCACATGGTGAAAGAGAAAGTTAGAAACCAGAGGCCTTTCTCCTGGGCATGGTCGGCCAGTTGGTGTCAAAGAAGGACAGAACTTTTTTTATGTATACTATAACAGCAGCAAGAATACTCATCGCAAAGTATTGGAAGACACAAGATCTACCCACTTTGGAAGAATGGCAGACGAAGGTGATAGACTATATGGGACTGGCAGAAATGACTGGCAGAATCCGAGACCAGGGAAAAGAGTCGGCGGAAGAAGACTGGAAGAAGTTTAAAGATTATCTTCAGAAATATTGCAAAATTAAGGAATGTTAGAATGATGTTGGATAGAAATTAAGCGGTTTCCAGCTGTAATGTTTTAAGAGATATGAAAAATAAGATTTTGAAATAAGCAAAATTAATGGCGAGAACTAATAATTTGCTGAGTTAATAATTAGAATTGGAATATAAGAAAGGGAGGTATGAGGAGGTCTGGAAAATAAGTTAAAAGAAAATAAGTAAATGGAAATTTTATGTGTTTTTATTTTTTCTGTTTTTGTATTTTTTGTATTATGTACTTTTGTTGTTTTTTCTTTTTGTTTTACAATGTATTTCTTTTGAAAAAGTTTAATAAATATTTATATATAAAAAAGAGAAAGTTGTCCTCTGCATAAACAGGGGCATAGCTAGCTGCTCTGGCACCCGGAGCAGCAGGGGCAGGGCGATCTGCGCACTGTGGCGGCGCAGCGAGCTGCCCACGGAGTCCGCCTGGTGGATGCAAGCCCCATGCTGCTGTTTCGGGCAGTGCGGGGCCCCAAGCAACCGTGTTACTCCCAGGAGAGACATGTGGCTTGGGCACACTGCAAGCTAGGCCCTGTAGTATGTGCTGCCGCCCGCAGTGTGCCATTTTGTCACCCCCTCAGGGATGACACGCGGGGTGGACCGCACCCCTGCAGCCCTGTCCTACGCCCCTGCGCATAAACACATCCCTGCAGAGGTGCCAGAATTGAGTTCCAGTGAGTTCTGGCTGAAAAAAGCCCTTCTTCTGAGTATACATGCATGCGATTATTCTGTGAGATTATTATTTTTTTCAAACCTGTGCAAATTCTGATACAGTGGTACCTTGGGTCAAGAACTTAATTCGTTCTGGAGGTCCGTTCTTAACCTGAAACTGTTCTTAACCTGAAGCACTACTTTAGCTAACGGGGCCTCCTGCTGCCGTCACATGATTTCTGTTCTCATCGTGAAGCAAAGTTCTTAACCCAAGGTACTATTTCTGGGTTAACAGAGTCTGTAACCTGAAGTGTCTGTAACACGAAGTACCACTGTAACTGGGTTTTTCTTAGCATGAAAAGGTTCTTATCATTAAAAGGCTTTTAAGTTTACTGTCTGCTGGGTCCAGAAAGCTGTACTAAAGAATGTTTTGGGCTTCATGCAGCTATTCTGCTTTGCAGAGGTGGAAGACCCATTGAGTTGGTCCGCCTTTGGAGATTGATGGAATCTGATGGATACAGGGGAATTTCCGGCTGACATGAGTGCTGCCCCTGTCGAAATTCTTGTCTCGCTGTGGAATGGTGAGATGTGTAGAGCCACTGACATTATCCCTCCCTTCTGCCTTCGCAGTCACTATGGAGCATGGAGATCACCTTGGTATCTCAGTAGTCTGCTTGCCATGAAACAGGAGGGATGGTGGCACAGAGGTGGCAGAGAACTCGGTCTGCACCTGAACTGAACATGGATGAGGCTGTACCATTGTTCCTGCCGCTTGGTGGTGTGAACAAAGAAAGGCAACTTCTCTGCCACCATTGCATCCACAAGTAGCTGCCCGACAGAATTTTTGCAAGTGAGATTTTGTCATCTGGCTAAGAGAGTACTGCCCTGACACCCTCAGAGGGCTGCTGTAACAACTTTGCAAGGCCCTTTAGAGACAAAATCACTCGGACAGACTTGGATGCCACACTTAGAGGAAGTCCCATGGAATTGTTGAGAGCACTGTCTGCTCCATCTGCACTGGATCAGTTTAGATTATAAACTGTGTGAGTGCCTGGAGGCGGTTGGAGGATGGATGGCAGCTAATGGATTGAGGTTGAATCCTGACAAGACAGAAGTACTGTTTTTGGGGGACAGGGGGCGGGCTGGTGTGGAGGATTCCCTGGTCCTGAATGGGGTAACTGTGCCCCTGAAGGACCAGGTGCGCAGCCTGGGAGTCATTTTGGACTCACAGCTGTTCATGGAGGCGCAGGTCAATTCTGTATCCAGGGCAGCTGTCTACCAACTCCACCTGGTACGCAGGCTGAGACCCTACCTGCCTGCAACCTGTCTTGCCAGAATGGTACATGCTCTGGTTATCTCCCGCTTGGACTACTGCAATGCACTCTACGTGGGGCTACCTTTGAAGGTGACTCGGAAACTACAACTAATCCAGAATGCGGCAGCTAGACTGGTGACTGGGGGCGGCCGCCGAGACCACATAACACCGGTCTTGAAAGACCTACATTGGCTCCCAGTACGTTTCCGAGCACAATTCAAAGTGCTGGTGTTGACCTTTAAAGCCCTAAACGGCCTCGGCCCAGTATACCTGAAGTAGCGTCTCCACCCCCATCGTTCTGCCCGGACGCTGAGGTCCAGCGCCGAGGGCCTTCTGGCGGTTCCCTCATTGCGAGAAGCAAAGCTACAGGGAACCAGGCAGAGGGCCTTCTCGGTAGTGGCGCCCGCCCTGTGGAACGCCCTCCCATCAGATGTCAAAGCGATAAATAACTACCTGACATTCAGAAGACATCTTAAGGCAGCCCTGTTCAGGGAAGTTTTTAATCTGTGATATTTTAGTGTATTTTTGGTTTTTATGGAAGCTGCCCAGAGTGGCTGGGGAAACCCAGCCAGATGGGCGGGGTACAAATAATAAATTATTATTATTATTATTATTATTATTATTATTATTATTATTACAGCTTGAGATGCAGTTGTGGTGCAAGACCAGGGCTTGGAGGCAGTGATGGGCTGGATGTGAACTGATAAACTGAAGCTGAATCCTGAAAAGACAGAGGTGTTATGTGCCCCAAGTTCTCAAGTCCAGGAAGTGGAGTGGCAGTCTGCCCTGGGTGGGGTTGCCCTCCCCTGGAAGGAGCATCTTAGTGGTTTAGGCGTACTCCAGTTTTCAACCCTATCACTGGAGGCTCATGTGGTCTCTGTGCCTGGAAGTGCCTTCTTCAGTTCTGGCTGGTTCACCAGCTACAACCCCTGTTGGATAGAGATGACTTGGCCACTGTATTCCATACTCTAGTAACTTCCAGATTGGATTATTGCAGGCTGCTCTACATGGGGCTGCCCTTGAAGACAACTCGGAAAAATAAATTGGTCCAAAATGCAGCAGCCAGCTTACTGGTAAGGGTTCCATTTAAATTTCCTATAACTCCTGTTTTAAGAAGAGGAGGAGGAGGAGGAGGAGGAGTTTGGACTTGATATCCCGCCTTTCACCCCCCTTAAGAAGTCTCAAATTGGCTAACAATCTCCTTTCCCTTTCTCCCCCACAACAAATACTCTGTGAGGTGAGTGAGGCTGAGAGACTTCAGAGAAACCCAAAGTCACCCAGCAGCTGCATGTGGAGGAGCATTACACCACACTGGTTCTCAGCTGCACTGGGTGCCTATTTGTTTCTGGGCCGAATTCCAAGTGTTCAGAGCCTTAAATGACTCTGGTGGCTCTCTTGGTAGTTCCTCTACCCTCAGAGGCTTGGGGTGGGGTGGGGGGTGACATCCCAGGAGAAGGCATTCTCTGTAGCAGCCCCTTCCTCCGCATCATCATCATACAGTTTCCTGTTTAAAAAATAAATAAATAATCTTTATTAATTTAAATTACACACATATACAAAGAATTTACAAAGCATTTACAATCTCATACTACAAAAAGAAAATTAAAGAAAAAACAATTAAGAAAAAAGAAAAGAAGAAAATACAGAAAGAAGAAAGAAGAAAAAGCAGATTTACGTGCATAAAAAAATAATCTTCCTAATTAATACTTAAATAAACACTCAAATAAAAAAGACTCGAGGAAGTCATTATACAGATTCCAATGAATGTTGAAGATCACCTCTTTGCCCCAGCTTTTGACACTTGGGGTGTATATTTTAGGAACCACCTTATTTCTGTAATTTTAAGTTGTTTTAAACTGCTTTTAATGGTGTGCTGTAATGTTGTGTTTTAATGTTGTAACCCACCCTGGGACCTTAGGGCGCGTGGCGGGTGATAAATTAGATAAAAATAACAACAGCAATAATATCGGGCACAATGCCTGAGCTTCACATTGGAACGGGCTTCCTTTTTATGATTATGGGAAGAAAGAACACTATGCAGGGGGCTTTCCCTTTATATACTTGAAACATTTGTCTTGATAAGCAACCGTCTTCTTGATGCATCAAACTCTGAACACCCCCATGATCTGTTGCGCATTAGGCAGCAGTGTGAAGAGTGCCCCAGGATTAATTTTTCGGTGTGTTCATTGATACAAATAATATGACTTTTGTTTTTTTCATTTGTACAAATAACAATCTTTGCCTTCTGAATTCCAAAAATGGCTGAATGATTATTGTAATGTCACTTGTGCTGAAGTTATTTTAGGATAATAAGCAAGTTTAATCTTACTTAATAAAAGGTTTCCATTGGGCATTTTAGAGAATCTACATGCAAGTGGTTTGACTAAACCAATTCTTTATCCTTTGACATTTGTTCAAGGGTTTGCAAATCCTACAAACCAGCAGATGAAAATAAAAGTCAAAACAGCCATAGCCATGGACTTAATTAACTGGTTGACTGTAAAAAAAAAAAAAAATCTTATTAAAAGCAAACAAAATTGTATTCTTTGAAAGTTCTTTGTCCTGATTTGAAATAGGGCAATGGATGAGTGTGTTGAATTCATCATAGGTTTACGGGCCTTGGGCAGGGATCAGCTTTCATTTGTCTCTGACAATTTGGACCCATTTGAGTTATTGCGCTCTATATAACAACAAAAGCGGTTTGGCATAATGTCTTCCTTTAATTTTGGTTGGTGTTCCTCTTGAAAGCAAAGAGGAGTTGGAAACTGTTAGCAAAACAGATGCAACAAAAGCAAACTTTAAAGCAAATAAAAATATTGAGCATCATAACAAATTGGCTGTAAAGTTCAGAAAGAACAGTGCAATTATCAAGTAACCACTTCTGTTGCTTTCAGACTTCTGGAAATATTTCAATTCCATTCCGTGGGAGAAGGGACAATTAAGCACAGTAAAAACAGACCTTGAAGAGCAGATACAGTATTACAGGATATCTGCCTCAGTCAGAGGTTTAGTCTGATCTGAAGGTTGTTCCAGATGACTACTTAGAGGCATGCATTAGTTTTACAAAGTATTCCTCTACTCTTGTGACTTTATTAAGATAGTCTAGCTTCCTTTTTGAGAAAAATAAGAACTCTTCATTATTCAAATAATTACAATTGCCTTCTTCGTTTCATGTAGCTTCACAATAATTAAGAGATCTTTGGGAAGTGTGGTGACATATGCTTTCTGGACATCCTTTTCTATTAACATTTCTGTCACCTGCCAGTTTTGGGCCCAAAATACTTGTTTAAAATGCTATCAATTTATCCAACATCTTGCCATCTTTATTACTCACTGTTCACACACTGAAGTGGTGAGAGGAAATTTAGTGTTTCCCATTCAGGCTTGCAATTACTTCTCTGAAAGAGATGCCTTAACAGTATCTTTCATTCTTTGTATTTGGTTACGAGTTGGTTGCTCCCCCCCCCCCCGTCTCACTTGTTTTTTTATTGGATTTCTTTTAAGACTGCAGCTTTTTTATTGGGTTGGTACCAAGTTCTAAAAGAAACGATCAAAACCATACCAGTTTCCAGGAAAACAATAGATCCCTAACCTGTACCACTAAATTTCATGATTTGGAAATTGTTAGGGTACTCCAATGTCTCAGTCATTTATTGTAGTAGCAGAGGAACAGGAATCACTGTTCTTTTTTCTTCCTATTGAAACCCCATATGGGTTGTATCTACTTCAGTATAACCTAAAATATTAAATATCCTGATTGATTTTAAAATTTTGCTTCAATATAGAGAAATCACATTTAATCCCCGCGAGTTTAGCACATGACATTTACTCTTTTTATTCCCTTCATTTTATACTGCCACAAAATGTAAAGCAGTTATTTAAAACATTTCTCCCACAATTGGAAGCCACTAACATCATATTTAAAATTAACAAGTAAACCATTAAAAAACATTTCAAATTGCTTGTGATTTTAGTTTCCTTTTAACAGCAGCCGTGCAACAACTTAATTCATCTTTACTCAAACTATAAAACCAGCAGATGACAAAGAAAGTCATCAAAAAAGGTGTCAGCCCAATTTTTATTCACCAAACACCTCTTTAACCAAATGGGCTTTGCATTGCTTCCAAAATTTCCGTAAGGAGGCAGAGTGTCATACCTCCTCCAGAAACTCATTTTAGAGCCTTGGAGCGATGTCAATAAAGCCTCTGCTCCTCCTGCCACCTTATTATTATTATTATTATTATTATTATTATTATTATTATTAGAGTTTGGATTTCATATCCCGCTTTATCACTACCCTAAGGAGTTTCAAAGCGGCTAACATTCTCCTTTCCCTTCCTCCCCCACAACAAACACTCAGTGAGGTGAGTGGGGCTGAGAGACTTCAGAGAAGTGTGACTGGCCCAAGGTCACCCAGCAGCTGCATGTGGAGGAGCGGGGAAGCGAACCCGGTTCACCAGATTACGAGTCCACAGCTCCTGACCACTACACCACACTGGCTCTGTGTTGTTGTTGTTGTTGTTGTAATTATTATCAGGTGGTGGAGAAGGAACTGGCAATCCACTCCAATATTTTGCCAAGAAAACTCCATGGACATAAAAAAGGAGAAGCTTTTGAGAAGGAAGCAAGAGTTTCCAAGGCATGCTCTGGTTCATGGGGTCACGGAGAGTCAAACACCACTAAGTCGACTAAACAACAACAATGATCAGGCGGAGAGGGGGGTGGATCCACTGCCAGTCAGAGCAAACAGTACCCGACTAGATCAGTTAATGGTTTTGACTCTAGTAAAAGGTGCTTTTTATGGTATTAATCATAAATACAAATAGTAAACACGTACACTGAATGCCAATCCCTTTGTACCCTACATACACGTAAGAGGGATGTATCAGCAACTTTGGGATTCCCAAGCTTCGCAAAAGAAAAAAAGAAAAATCAAATTGTAGGGAAAAAACCTTAACGGGGAATGAGCTCTTAAAACAGTCCAGTGAAGACTGACCATGCTCATCAGCCATAAAATGCTGTCTTCCATTTAAGGAAGGGAACAAAGAGAAGGGAATGTAATAGAGTATCCTGGGAAAGGGTTCTTTCACACCATAACATTTTTGGTACGTCCATCTTGTCATTCCTTCTATTTCCAATGTTCAGGAGTCCTTGCTTCTGCAGCCGAACATAATCCTAGCACAAGGAGGAGGTATCAGCAGGTTTGGGGAGCTCTGAGATTAGCAGAAGTGCAAAAGAAGCTTTTGGGGGGGGGACTCTAAGGGAGAGAGGAACCCCCAAACAGCCCAATGACCACTGAGCTTACTCAATGTCTATGGAATGACCACTCCCCACATCAAATGGGGGGGCGCCCTTTGCGTGGTTGCACGCAGCCCCCTGGACCCTCTGCAGCACCATTAGCACAGGCTTGGCTTCACCTTCCCCAGGTGAGATGCCTGGAGGTCTCTGCCCCATCCCGCCTAGGGAGGCGTTGCTAAGGTGATTGAGCCAGGTAGGGGGAGGGACTACCTGCCCACACAATAGGGGGAGGATCTTACCTGGGAATCGTCAGTTGGCTCCAGAGCTTCTCCCACCCTACCCACCCTCAGTTAAGACTTCTTTTGCAGGTTAACCTTTTCTCCAAAGTACGCAGGCGCTGCTACGTCAAGGTCGCTGTTGAAGGGCCGGAAAGGAATTCTCCTGCATTGTCAGGCTTGCCTTTCCTGTAGCAAAATGTCACAACTTTGGCGGCCTTGATCAGAATCTTTTAGTCTATCTTCCCTGAAGGGGGGCGTACACCCCCTCCTCTTTGTTGTGGCGATACCAGGGTTCCCCATTAAAGGGGTTGTTTGAAGGGAGGCTCTGGCCGTACGCCTAGAGGTCGTCATTGCTCTCCCCTGCGATGGTGGCATAACGGGGGCAGGCTCTCTCTGCTTGAACATATGTTCTCCAGAGCCAGCCCCCCCTCACTGGATAACCCTGATGTTCCCCAGATCCCTGGCGGGGGACTGGAAGGGATAAATGCCCAATGCCTGAGCCAAGGTCTACCCACATCTGAAACATAATAAAGTTGTGGCCAATTTTAATTCCATAGCACGTTGTCTTGAGTCGTTATTCCACACGGGGGCCGCCCAGGGTTTGGGGGATTCCGCCTGTCCACGCAATGTAACACTTTTGGGAAAATACAGAAGAATTCAGTGGATAGAAACCTGAATGGGAGCGCTTCACATTGCAACTTTTTGTTGCGTGTTTCACTTGCAACACATACAGTCTCCACACATGAAAATCCTCTAAAGTATGTAGGTCCAGGTCATTGTAGCTTTTCCCATGAATAATTCTTTGGCTGTAATTTTGTGATTTGGGTGTGTTTGTGTGCAGAACTGCCAAATCAAGGAAATGATTATCTGGGCCTCCCTAAGTATAATTAATGGACAACGAACACAAACCTTTTGGCTGGCAATGCTTCGTTTTTCTTTTGAAGAAAAAGAAAGGAAGCTTTAATGTTTCCGGTACAAGGAAGAAAACTGTGTGTGAAAGATAAAGGGTTTCACCATTGGTTGCTGCAATGAAGATTACAGAGCAATACAAAACAACCTTTTGAATTGCACTAGTTTTGAGACGATTGCTAGTTGGAAAGCATTCTCTCAGAATTCTCAGCAGGGCTGTGTTTCTGATCTGTTTTTCCATTTTTGCACCATAGATAAATCTTTGGATTTTGTCACTTGCATTGCAAATGCTGCTGGATGCGAATTTCTCATTTGCACTCCCCCCCCCTTCCAGTTGATCTTTACTGTGTCTGATTCTGGGGCATCAGTGACACTTTAGTCTCCTTGGGGAAAGGCTAAGCAAGAAGATGACATCAGAACTGGCTCAGGGTGTGAGAAGCCGAGTGACAATAATTTACTCCAAGCTGGAGAAGATTGGTTTTCAGAATGAAATAAGCACGTTAGATGTATGTGTGTGGGCAACATGATGAAAGTGTAGCTATTTGTTTGCAAATGCAAAAGTAATCCACATTGATGAAAATAATTAGAACTACTCAGGACATTTTACTGGTAGAAAGGCAACGCTTTCACCCAGTACAGAGTTAGCATATGGGAATCATTGTAGTGACTAAAGCCAAGAGCTCAATGTCTTTTAAAATGTGCTAGACATTAATACAGACATTAAAGATGCAATATTATAATGTCAAAGGTTGGACACCTAATTTAGGAACATCTCTTAAAGGTAAAGGTAAAGGTACCCCTGCCCGTACGGGCCAGTCTTGACAGACTCTGGGGTTGTGCGCCCATCTCACTCAAGAGGCCAGGGGCCAGCGCTGTCCGGAGACACTTCCGGGTCACGTGGCCAGCGTGACATCGCTGCTCTGGCGAGCCAGAGCCGCACACGGAAACGCCGTTTACCTTCCCGCTGGTAAGCGGTCCCTATTTATCTACTTGCACCCGGAGGTGCTTTCGAACTGCTAGGTTGGCAGGCGCTGGGACCGAGCAGCGGGAGCGCACCCCGCCGCAGGGATTCGAACCGCCGACCTTTCGATCGGCAAGTCCTAGGCGCTGAGGGGCTCAAATCCATAGCTCAATCTGTTGCTGTTTCAAAACATAGCATTTTGAATACTGACCTAGGTGCTAGATAGCATTGCAAATTCTCTTATTTTTAAGGAGCAGATAAGTGAGCTGAAAGAAACAGATACAAAAGTTGAGGGTAGGGTACAGGCAGAATAAGCAAAGCAATCAATTTATCTGTTTATTTAAGCTGTAATCCTGCCATATTCCAAAGATTCAAAAATTCTCCACATGGTTTTACGTTTTAGCCTCTAAAGTTGTCTGTGTAAACTTGCTTCATTTTTTCATCAGGGTTGCTGAGAGAGGAGGCTAAAAGAAACATTTCACGGACTTCCGGAGGCGGCGCGAACGGTAATGGCTGCCCTTTCCTAACCGGGAGAGGGAAGCTCCGCTGGAAAAGGGTCGTCCGCTACGGCGAAGCGGAGACCCATTCTGGAAAACCGCAGGCAGCGGAAGCCTGCGGTCTCGGGACCCGGCGGGCGCCAGGAGCTACCCCCGAAACGTTGAGGGAACCCCGTAAGGGGCTCCGGATCGCAGAGGGGGCAGCGGCGCTGTGGGTCTATGCGCATTCAGCGGAGCGAAGCCGCGCTGCCGTTGCCGGTGAGCGCCGACCTTTCTTCCTTCAACATAAGATTCTAAAACGCAACAACCCGTGAGTAATTGAGGACTTTACTAAATTTCGGGACTAAAAATACTGAAAATAAGCTGAAAGCGGAGAGACGAGGAAAAGGAAGTCCGTCTTCCGCAGCCACTGACTTTTAAAGCAAAGAGCAGGAGGAGTGGAGGCATAGAGAGAACTTTTGACAGCTCAGATTGAGCACCCGCAGAAATTACTTTTAACCCCTTTAAAGACTGTAAGCAATTGATTTTTGGACTTTTATTAGGACTTATATACTCTCTTCTTTGTGGATTACAATTCTATTTAAGAAGCCCAGGTGTCAGAACTGCCTGAGCAGTAGAACTGTCAGACTGCAAATTTGGATACATTCTATTTAAACTTTGAGACAGTCTGAGGGAGTTCAGAATGGTTACGTTCTTGCATTATGGAACTCCAGTAAGCACAACTTGAAATATTGTGGCAAACCTAAAACCAACTCTGCTAAAACTACTTTTGTGAAGATCTCTAAGTATTGGTTCAGATTTCGTATGTGGAATGGACTCTTCTTCCTAGGACATTTTATGCTCCCCCTAGAGGATTGAGGATTTATAACAAAAACATTGTTTTACTTTCTATTTCCCGGCCCTCTGTTTGATCGCTACCACCTGGGCCGTAGCTTTCCCATGGGAACAACTCAGCTTGACCTTGACTGCTAGATAACTTTGGAATGAGTGGCGCAAAAAGAAAGGGATTAAGAACCAGACAAACAACTCTGACAACCGTAACTGCAGCCTCACAAGCACGCAGATCATCTGTGCCTACTTTGCCCTCGGAGGAAAAAGCTACCTCCCTGTCACAGACAGGGGAGGAAGAAACTGAGGATTTACAACTAGAAGAGATGGCCTCAGGAGGATCTGGTTCTGTATTAGAGAGAATTTTTGAGAAATTGGAGTCTTTGGACAGGAAAGTTGACCAACAAACTGCGAAAATTGACCTTAATACAGAAACTTTAAACAAATTATCTGGGCAAGTTGCACAGAATGCACAAGCAATCGGACAACTGAAGGAGGCTGCAGGTGAAAATCAGAAACTGGCCGAAGAGACCAGCCAAAGAGTGGGAGAGTTGGAAAAAGAAGTAAGGCCGCTCAGTAAGCAGGTTGGGGAACACCAGACCTACCTTTCCATGTTGGAACTTCGGAACAGGGAGATTAATTTAAGGATAAGATCGATACCAGAAGTGGAAGAAGGTAATCTAGCTGAGTTTCTGACCAAAGAATTCTCCAAGTTCTGGGGTCTAGAGGAGGAAGACTTTAAAATTGTGTCAGCCTTCAGACTTGGAAGACTCACAAAGAGAGAAAAGCCCAGAGACTGTTTGATTACGTTGAGATCAAAGGAGGAAAGGGACAAGATTTTGGGCCTGCACTACGGAAGCTCCCTGAACATTTCGGACAAAAGAATTGAGATTTTTAAGGACATTCCTAAACAGCTGTTGGATCTTAGATCTGAATATTTGGACTTAGTAAAACTGCTGAGAAGCAACTCAATCATCTTTAGGTGGGACTTTCCCCAAGGATTATCTTTTACCTTTAGAGGGAAGAAGATTAAAATTAGAACTTTGGAAGATAGGGATAAGTTTTTGACTGCCTACGGAGAGGACCTTCATAAAGGACTTGAACTACCCTCAGGGCCTGAACCACCACAGGTGCCTGTACCTCAGAACCCTGAAGACTCACAGAACAAAATACCATCCCAAGGAAACTAAACAGATCCATCCAGGATGTCTCTGCAACTTTTAAGCTGGAATATAAATGGCTGCAACAGCCCGGAAAAAAGGAAGAAAATCTTTCACATATTAAAAAAGGAGCAACTAGACATTACTTGCTTACAAGAAACACATGTGACTAGGCTCCACAGAAAAATATTGGTAAATAAAAGGTTAGGCCAAGAATTTATATCTTCGGACTCAGTTAAGAAGAGAGGAGTGGTGATATATGCAAAGGAGAGCCTCTCACCAAAATTTCTATTTAAAGATGAACATGGAAGAATTTTGGCAATTGAAATACAGCATCAAGGAGAGAAAATTTTGATATTAGGAATTTACGCTCCAAATGAAGGGAAATCAGAATTCTACAAGAAGTTGCATGAGATTATGCTGGATTATCTGGACTATGATAACATCATCATGATGGGAGATATGAATGGGATCGTTTCAACGAACATGGATAGGTCACAAAGCCAAAAGGTTACTAAAGATGGCAGACTACCAAAGACCTTTTTTGAAATGACAGACAACATGGACTGGATTGATATATGGAGGACAAAGAACCCCTTGGGGAAAGAAGGAACATTTTTCTCTGAAGCCCAACTGACTTGGACAAGAATTGACCAAATATGGATTTCTAGAGGTCTGGCTCCTAAGGTGAAGAAAGTGGAAATCTGCCCAAAGACCTGCTCCGATCATAACGCGTTGAAAATGGACATGACATTATTACCAACCGGCTCCTTTAGATGGAAGATGAATGACAACTTGTTTAGAGATCAGGAGATTATTAAGAAGGCCAAAAAAACAATAAAGGACTATTTTGAGATAAATTTGAACACTGCTGTGGAAAAAAGAACAATCTGGGACGCAAGCAAAGCTGTGATGAGAGGGTTCTTGATACAACAGAACGCCATAAAGAAAAGACTACAAAATGAGAAAAAGGATAAGATTTTGGGGAAAATTAAAGAGTTAGAGAAGAAACTAAGAGTAAACCCGAAGTCACAGCCGATCTTGAGAGAAATTAAACTTCATCAGGCACAATATTCCAAACTGATAAATCAGGAAATAGAATGGAAGATTAAATCAATGAAACAAAAAACATTTGAATCGGCTAATAAATGTGGGAAACTGCTGGCTTGGCAGTTGAAGAAGAGACAAAAGCTGAACATAGTAACAAATTTGGAAATAGAAGGAAGGAATATTCAGAACCCGGTGGAAATTAGAAAATGTTTCCAGAAATATTTTAAGAAATTATACACTCAAGGGCCACAAAATGAGGAAGAGATTGCAAAATTTTTGGAGAAAAATGGACTTAAAAAACTATCACAAGAAAATAGATCACTCCTGAATAGTAAAATAACACGATTAGAGATAGAACAGGCCATTCAGAATATGAAGTTGGGCAAGTCTCCAGGGCCAGATGGCTTGACCTCCAAGTACTATAAGATATTAAGTGACTATTTGATTCAACCACTGATGGAGGTCAGCAATGAAATTATGGAGGGAAAGAAGGCGCCTGAATCGTGGAAGGAAGCTTTCATCACATTGATACCAAAATCAGAAACTGAAAAGACACAACTTAAGAACTACCGTCCCATTTCCCTTTTAAATGTGGATTACAAAATATTTGCTGACGTTTTGGCAGGAAGACTCAAAAGGGTTTTAAATGAGACAATTCATAAAGACCAGGCAGGCTTTCTCCCAGGAAGATATTTGTTTGCTAATACAAGGAACATTATTGACATTTTGGAACTTTTGCAAACAAATATTAACACTAAAGCAGTTCTAATTTTTATAGACGCGGAGAAGGCCTTTGATAACATTTCTTGGAAATTTATGAAGGGGAATTTAAAAGAAATGGGAGTGGGGCGGGGTTTTGAAAATGGGATTGACGCGATTTACTCAGAACAAAAGGCAAAACTGATAGTCAACAATGTGGTTACAGAAGAGTTTAAGATTGAAAAAGGGACACGACAAGGCTGCCCGATTTCCCCCTTGCTGTTTATCTCGGTCCTGGAGGTGCTCTTGAACTTGATTAGAGGGGACCGGTTGGTGCAAGGGATTCAGATCGGAGCGAAACAATATAAACTTAAAGCTTTTGCAGATGACCTTGTTTTGACATTGCAAGAGCCAGAATCTAGCACAAAAAGAGTGTTACAATTGATTCAGGACTTTGGTCGGGTAGCGGGCTTTAAACTAAACAAACAGAAAACTAAGGTGTTGGGAAAAAACTTGACAGATGCAGAGTCAGAACGGTTTCAGAGAGAAACAGAACTAACTGTGGTTAAAAAAGTAAAGTACCTAGGGGTAAACATAACAGCAAAAAATCTGAGTCTATTTAAGGACAATTATGAAAAATGTTGGTCTGAAATTAAGAGAGACTTGGACAGTTGGTCAAAATTGAAGCTTTCTTTGTTAGGCCGAATTGCTGCTATTAAGATGAATGTATTGCCTAAGATGTTGTTTTTGTTTCAAACATTGCAAATTGTGGATAAGACGGAGTGCTTTAGGAAGTGGCAGAGAGATATTTCTAAATTTGTCTGGCAGGGCAAAAAGCCCAGAATTAAGTTTAAGATATTAACTGATGCGAAAGAAAGAGGGGGCTTTGCCCTGCCAGACTTAAGGTTGTACTATGAAGCCGCAGCTTTCTGCTGGCTAAAAGACTGGCTACTCCTAGAGGACACTGATGTGTTAGATTTAGAAGGTTTTAACAATGCATTTGGTTGGCATGCATACTTATGGTATGACAAAGTTAAGATCAATAAGGCCTTTAAGAACCATATTGTCAGGAAAGCAGTGTTTAATGTCTGGACAAAATACAAAGACCTATTGGAAAATAAAACTCCAAGATGGCTATCACCTCTGGAGGCTAAGGCCCGAAAAAGACCCAATATGGAGGCCAAATGGCCGAAATATTGGGAAATAATAGAGAAAGAGGGCAATAATTGGAAATTGCAGAGTTTGGAAAAAATGAAAGACAAAGTGCGAGACTGGTTACATTACGCTCAGATTCAAGAAATTTTTAAAAAGGATAAAAAGTTAGGATTCCAGGTGGAGAAATCGAAGTTGGAAACAGAATTGTTAGAACCTAAGACTAAAGTACTCTCAAGAATGTATAACTTGCTGTTGAAATGGAATACACAAGATGAAATGGTTAAGTCGGCCATGATAAAGTGGGCACAGGATATTGGGCATAATATTATGTTTGAGGATTGGGAAAGGTTGTGGACCACGGGGATGAACTTCACGGCATGTAATGCTCTGAAGGAAAATGTAATGAAAATGATATATAGGTGGTACATGACCCCAGTTAAACTTGCCAAAATATGCCATGTGCCAGACAATAAATGTTGGAAATGTAAGGAAAATGAAGGAACATTCTTTCACCTCTGGTGGACTTGTCCCAGGGTGAAGGTCTTCTGGGAAATGATATATAATGAGCTGAAAAAGGTATTTAAGTATACCTTCCTTAAGAAACCAGAGGCCTTCCTCCTGGGCATTGTCGGCCAGATGGTGCCAAAGAAGGACCGAACATTCTTTTTGTACGCAACAGCAGCAGCAAGGATACTTATCGCCAAGAAGTGGAAAACTCAAGATCTACCCACTCTGGAAGAATGGCAGATGCAGCTGATGGACTATATGCAACTGGCTGAGATGACTGGCAGAATTCGAGACCTGGGAGAAGAGAGGGTTGAAGAAGATTGGAGGAAATTTAAGACTTATTTACAAAAATATTGTGATTTGGTGGAAAGTTAAGTAGGATGTTTGATCATAAATAATTGGCCACCACAAAATCGGATCGGAATGGGATGTAAAGTGAGATTAAGAGAAATTAATTTACAGAGGATTATATTTAAATAAGTGGTTATAAAATTTGCAAATTAGATGATAAATTGCATGGAAAAATCTATGATGATGAAAATGGCAGCGGGAGATGTGAGGAAGTCCAAAGAAGTTATGAAACTCTGTTGAGATAAAAGAAAGGTTGTTTATCTTTGTACTTTATTTTGTAAAAACCCCTAATAAAAATTTTATTAAAAAAAAAATAAAAGAAACATTTCACTGTGTGGACAGCATCTTAAAAAGCAGAGACATCACCTTGCCGACAAAGATCCTTATAGTTAAAGCTATGGTTTTCCCGGTAGTGATGTATGGAAGTGAGAGCTGGACCATAAAGAAGGCTGATCGCCGAAGAATTGATGCTTTTGAATTATGATGCTGGAGGAGACTCTTGAGAGTCCCATGGACTGCAAGAAGAACAAACCTCTCCATTCTTAAGGAAATCAGCCCTGAGTGCTCACTGGAAGGACAGATCCTGAAGCTGAGGTTCCAGTACTTTGGCCACCTCATGAGAAGAGATGACTTCCTGGAAAAGACCCTGATGTTGGGAAAGATGGAGGGCACAAGAAGGGGACGACAGAGGACGAGATGGTGGGACAGTGTTCTCGAAGCTACCAGCATGAGTTTGACCAAACTGCGGGAGGCAGTGGAAGACAGGAGTGCCTGGCGTGCTCTGGCCCATGGGGTCACGAAGAGTCGGACACGACTAAAAGACTAAACAACAACAACACTGTGTGGGTAGTGCCATGATATAGTTTAGTCATTAGGTGGCAATGGTCTTACTTGTCTCTTTTTGCTGGTGCTATTCTGTTCTTGTTTAAGACAGGTAATGCAGATATTGTCTAGCTTCCTAACTGGTGGGGCCTTCCATGACAAACCCTACCTTCCCCACTTCAAATGCACAATGAAACTCAAAGAAAACCTCATAGTAATTCTTTCACAAACACCACTTCCTGCTTCTAGAAGCCGTTTCTGCCTTCAAATTTCTCTTCCCACCGAAGTGTTATGATCTCTTTTTAATGCATTGGAGGGGCGGGAGAGAAAGTTGTTCATGTGGCCTATATTTTTCAAAACATGTTAGGTTGGAAAGATGTAGCAATGTGAACCGTCTCCTGTTTGCTCTGAGGCCCATGGATTTTCTCAGCAGATTTTCATAAGTTACCTTCTTAATCCTTCCTCATTTTTTTGGTTAAAAAAGTAAATCTATTTTTTCTTCTTAGTAGTTTGCTGTACCTCCCTATAGGATTTTTGTATGAATTCCATACACAGACTTGATGTGCCCAATGAAAATCAAGGACAGCTGTTTCCTAAATCTGATCATCCTTTCATTTTTAATATTTTCCAGTAATTAGCTTGTCTACAAGAAATACCATACTCCCCTATAGCACTCTTGAGTATAGTGAGAGAGTGATTGCCTGCTCGTGATCTATGAATTTTTACATGTTACTAACATCCTAAGTAATTATTCTGGAAGCTCTGTTCACCTTTTCCAAGATCATCAATATTACCCGTGTTTGAAAGGAAGCCTTAAGTGAACATCCTGACTAAAGGTTCTCCAATCTCTCTCGCTGTCTGCCTTCTGAATTCAGAAAGGGATCTGCGTAGGACCCTCGAGTCCTGTCAGCTCTAATTTGAGACGTTGTAATTTCTTGATCACATGTTCTGTGGTGATCATAATTTCTTTCTGTCAGGTCCTTCCTCCCTGGAGAAATCTATGTCTGTTTCTGTCATCTAATATGGAATCCCTTTTTTCTTTTCTTTTTGGAAACACTGAGGGAAAGCATTAAAGTAATATATTTAGCAATATCTCTTTCCCTTATTTAATAAATTGTCCCATGTCTATTGACTCCAAAGACAGTAATTATGCAGAGGAGCTTTATTTTATAATCAGCTTGTAATATAATTCTTAGCATTTATACAGCATATTTAGAGTCTTTGCATATCCATTAAATTGTGGAAATGTTTACAACAACTTTGTAGGTAGGTTGATATTATCATCCCCCTATTGCAGTGTGTGTGTGTGTGTGTGTGTGTGTGTAGCACAGACATTGTGACTTGCCTAAAATGACCTGACGAGTTTATAGCAGAGGCAAGATTCAAACCAGGGAATTGGGCTCCAGCCCAAGCGCCCATCTCCTCCAACATACTGGCCAGTTATTTGGCCCATAACCAAATGCAAAGACTGAAAGTAATGGTCCTCTCCAGTTTGTTCCTGGAGCCTGTTTCTGGAATATGGAGCCCAGCATGGTGAAAGATGAGATTAGAATTTATAGACCTAGTGGCTGTCTAGAGGTCAATGTAGCACATTTGACATTTGAGGTCAATAAGTTTCTCAAAAGATGTGAATCTCTTAAGGGTTACCATTCTTCATCAGTTAACTAATTTTACGAAGTAATTTGTGACGTACATTCTGGGTTTAACCACATATCATATGCTTAATGATACAAATTATTTCTGTTCATTTTCTGATTTCTCTATAAGAGCAACTGGCTGTTCAGATGAAATGAGTCCTACGTGCTGAATAGCATCCTGCCTCTTTTTTCCAGTTGCAAAGAATACACTCTTTCAGCTGGAAAGAAGAAAGTCCACCCGAGCTACAATAGGCTTGATTTAGAAAGTTCTGAGCTACATTTCATGGAAAAAACTTAAAGAGTAAATACAATTTTTTTATGATGGCCCTGGTGATTTCAGTGTGGTTTGGCTCCAGTCTTAGAATTTGAATGGTAGAACATGAGCCAAACTATCTAGAAATCAATTTTAATGCTTGATTTGCCATTCCCTCTTGGCAGACTGTAAGGGGTTTTTCCCTCTCTCTGTGCCATGGAAACCCAAATCCCATGTGGGACCACTCTCTAAACCCAGGATTGCTCTCCAGGCTCCAGAAAGCTGGCTCTCAGCATCATCTGCTATTTTCCTCAAGGTGAGCCAGAAGCTGATGTTACATGTCTATGTAGTTTTCATATGCCTGGCCCCTGTTTCTGCTTCTGTTTGCACAGACCACAATATTCTGGCATCCTAGTTCCGAATGCCTTCACCTGGAAGGAAGTTCAACTAATTTTATTGGAACTCATCTCTAAGTAAAGATGGGGAAATCTCCCTTTGGAAAGCTCACAACTGGACCCAACATAGTGGAACTGTTTCAATCTGAAAATAGTTTGGTTACTCCCAAGTTCAGTTTGAACCCTGTTCTGTCACATGCACAATGATCTCAGTGTTTGTGGGTCAGGGGCCAATTTATCTCCTAGTTTCCCTGCCATTGAGCCTCCACTCCAGGGTTGGGGAACCTTTTCTGATCAACAGGGCAGATCCTTATCTTCCCACCCCAAATTTGACTGGGGGGGTGCTCATCTGTCCATCATCTGATGTTGCCCTGATGTCAGATGGTGCTGAGCTTCAAAGCCCTGATCACCTTATAATTAGAAGTGTTTATCTGATGAAGCTAGATGAATAAGAAACAACAAAGAAACATGTTTCACTCTTCTCTTCACACCTCCGTATCCTTGACCAATTCCCACAAACTGGTAAGAAACTGTTTTATTGCTGAAAATCGTTCTGGGTCCTCACCGGAGAAAAGTACCTGGGAAGACTCTCATTTAGAGCCACTTCCACATTGAATCAAAACCAGCTGTTGCCTTATTTTAACAAAATTATTTAAAGGTGGTTGGGGAATGCATTTAACACTACTTCGTGCCTCCCTGGCCCATGCCCCCCAAAGATGTGGGAGATCTACTGTGCAGTGCAACGGGATGGAAAGGGCACTGTTTTCCAGCATATGTGCAACATAGTTTATTTTATCATCTTGCCGTGTTTTAGAAAATGTAGCTCCACAGATTTCCCTGGTGGAAATTATTTTTAAGCACTATATTGCTGGGGTCTAAAGTGAGTTTCAATAAGATCAATGTTTTTGAAGAAAGTAGGGCTGCCATGCGTTTGGATTTTCCTGGAAATTACCAGGGGGATTTCCAAAAGGTGGCACTTTGTCCTGGATCTTAGGCAAGTCAATTGAATTTAATTATTTTTTTGCTTTTTTGCGTAGTATTAGTGAGGGAAAGAGTGTGATCCATATATAGAACTTCCAGTTCCAAATATAACAGGGCAAATATATTCATATAGTGTTTCAGTCCTATGCCTGTCTTCTCTGAAGTAAGTCCTACAGAGTCCAGTGGGACTTATTCCCATGTGTGTATTGGATTGCAGCTTTAAGCTACTCTAACTTGCTACCATTTGCTTATAAATGTGACAAACAATCAGAGGCTGTGGCTACCAGGATTGATGTCATATAATACGCGGAATGGCCCAAAGATAAGGACTTGATCACAAGTCTGGACCAGGGAATTTGGAAATGTGTAGTTTTCTTGCTCTTCTGAAGGCCTCTTTGCAACCTTGGAAGACATTTTTGCTTGCGTAATCTCCACTTTGTCCCACTTTCCATTTGCAGAACAAAATAAGATTGTCCCTTTGTACATCTATAAAGACAGGAAGCTGCCTCAGACCAAGTCAGCCTGTGAAGACCACTAGCTTAGTATTGTCTTTAACGAGGACTCATCCACACTTCCACTTCTCCTGCCATTTCCACTCAGGAAAACCCACTCTTTACAGCTGAATCAGAGCAAACGTCAGTTGGGTTTTCCATGCATTAACATTTGCTACGATTGATCATGGACCTTTGACTTTTGCATTGAAGGCATGTGCTATACTACTGAGCAACAGCCTCTTCTTCAACATTGGATTAATAGATTAGCCCACCACTTGCGTTAACTGATGATGGGTTAATACAAGGCAATCCAGGCAATTCACCCCTCTTTTGTAGAATTAAAATGTGCTTCTCCTGCCCTATTCTGCTTTCAGGGTGCTTTCAGTTCAGTTCTGTGGCTTTGATTTTTACCTTAATCATTGCATTTGCAAAGGCTCAAATATTTATCTTGCCTTATGAAGGATCATCATAGTAAAGGCAGCGCATTGAAGCTGGTAGAATTTTGAACTTGAAGCAATGTACTCTTGAGAGCAACACGCCCCCCCCCACTCCCCACATACAGGGACACTGCTAGCCATGCACTTTGGGGCAGAGGTTTGGGATCCCCACAACTCAGAATGCCACCAAACAACCCTGCAGGGTCACAATGTATTTTCTCAGTCCCCTGTTACTTAAATAACAAAAATAATCATAGTGGAGCAAGGGTGCACTCAGATAATTCAGACTGAGAATGGCTTAACAAAGCATGTAAAAACTTACTGAAGTGACATGTAGTCTTTCTGCTGGGGCTGTGGTATTCCTTCTATTTTTCAACAAAGAGGTGAGCATTTGTAGAATCATCAAGTTGGAGGGCTCCACAAGGGTCATCTAGTCCAATCTCAACACACAGCCCCCCATCCAATTTGAAATGTACTAGAGCCTGCTTAGCTTTGCAAATGTGGGAGCAGCTTAATTGCTGCAAGACGAGGAGGTCTCCCCTCATGGTCCTCAGGACAACATACATCAAGCTTAGGCCATATTATCCCACACAACGGCCTAGTAAGGTAGACTGAGAGATAGCGATTGGCCAAAAGTGATTTCCATGGCTGAGCAGAAATTTTTCACCCAATTCTCCTTGGTCAAAGGCCAACTCTCCTATTCTCCACACTGCACTGGCTCTCCTGTAATGCCAGAGAACTATTATTACTATCTTGATAGCATAACAGTTATCATCAGATTCAACAGTGACTAGCTGAAATATAAACAAGACCCCCTCATATATATATTCATGGAGTGCTTGTCTTATGTGTGTATTCCTGAGGACACCATGTCGCCAGGCTACACCAACGTTCACTGCATATCACGGTGCCTGGAATGTTATCAAGCGCTCTAGTTATAGATCACGAATAAAAATGTTCCAGATTGATTCATGTGCATTTCCAAAATTTGGACCTGTGTTGTGTCACTTGCAATGATTAAAAAATAAAAAAGCCAACTGTATCTGATTTCTGTGGGTTGCCAGGCTCTGAGTAATGCCACGTTGTGTATTCTGTATTTTGAGTTCCAAAATCTTCATTTTTGCCTTTGTTGTTCGAAGTCGTGAAGTTGTGCGTGCACAACAACCTTCAGTGTATTGTCCTAGGTATTTTTTTAGTCTCAACTAAAATAAAATAAAATGATTGGGGGGGGGGGAATATGGAATCCATCTATCTATTCCAGCACCAGCAACCAGAGAATTTTCTGGCTCTTGCTGCCCTCCACAATGAAGGGCCAGTTGGCAGAAGGCACAGGAGCAACCCAGGACATTCTGCGGCCTGAGATGGAGGTGGCAGCCCACCATCACCTGTCAAAGCCAGCCAAGTTATTTTTGGCACCTGAGGCAGACAATTCCACATGCATCCCTCTCCTTCACAGGTTCTAAAAATACAATTATAATAAATTAAATAAGTATTAACTTTCTGGCTTTTGTGACATGCAAGATCAACTGCCCGAAGCAGCCGCCTCTCTCTACCTCATAGCAGGGCTGGGCCTACAGGCAATCATTCCTGACTTCTTCTGTTTTTTGGTATGTGGCATAAGGGTTTGATATGTGGCATAGCGTGTTCTCCTTCATGGAGAGCACATGTTGCGGTGGGGTCTGCTGAGCCACCCCTCTGTTACCAGGCAGGGTCTCTAAAGATGGCCTGGGGCAGTGATTGGTTCACTGGGTTGCTGGGGTAAAAGTTATGTTGCAATTTTGGTGGGAGGGGTAAAATGTTTAAATACTCTGCACGCAGCCTGGAGCTTTCTCTTTGCTGTGTGCAACGGATCACCCGCCCACCCGCTCTTGAGTAAGGGGTTGTTGCATTGACCTTGCTATGCCTGTCATGGGGTCGTCTGCCGTTGGGGCAGGGGCGTGGTAGGAATTTTGTCCATCTGGCTGATTGGCTGGGCCATTTGGTTTTTGCCTACTGCGTAGCAAATCGTCACAACTTGTAATGTTGCAGTTAGGCATTGGTTATAAATTGGTGGAGGAGGGGTTAGGATAGGCTGGGCCTGCCCCTCCATGGTTGCTGCGGAAAGGGAATTCCGTTAAAGGAATCCTGGGGCTTGCCATCTTTTCGTCCAATCCCTGGAATGGGACTAGGGCCGGCAAGCCTTCGGGGAGCAGGCGGGTGAGAGTTGAGGGTCTGTGTCTCAGCTCCAATTCTTCCCCGACTTGCTTTCCCCCGCACTGTCTTTCAGTGGTGCCCGGAAGTCAGTTCTGTCCCCAGGCGGGGGGACAGATAGTCTTAACCAATGCCTAAACAACCACTCACGGTTTTGTATTTAAATAAAGTTGTGGCCAAAATTATGCCAAAAACCTTAAACAAAAATTAAGTGTGCGTTGTGAGTTATTTGGGGGGTGGCTTGGGGACCTCGACACGCAAAAGGTTTCCCCCCAGCATCTTGTCCATGTGATGGCCTCACAGAAAAGAGCTGTCCTGTGAGCAATTGCAACGGGGAGGGGAAAGCCTATAGAAGGCTGCTTCTCCTGGAGCTCAGGGCCATTTTGCCTTGAGAGCTTCCTGCCCACCAATCTGCAGGTTAGAGCCTTCACTGACCATTTTTGAGTTGCCGGAAAGGATTCCCCCCCCCCCCCAACTGCATTGGTACTTGGGTTTTTTTGTTTGTGTGCCTTGAAGGATTAATTACCTGAAGGAGCGTCTCCACCCCCATCATTCTGCCCGGACACTGAGGTCCAGTGCCGAGGGCCTTCTGGCGGTTCCTTTGCTGCGAGAAGCCAAGTTACAGGGAACCAGGCAGAGGGCCTTCTTGGTAGTGGCACCCGCCCTGTGGAACGCCCTCCCACCAGATGTCAAAGAGAAAAACAACTACCAGACTTTTAGAAGACATCTGAAGGCAGCCCTGTTTAGGGAAGCTTTTAATGTTTAATAGATTATTGTATTTTAATATTCTGTTGGAAGCCACCAAGAGTGGCTGGGGAAACCCAGCCAGATGGGCAGGGTATAAATAAATTATTATTATTATTATTATTATTATTATTATTATTATTATTATTATTATTATTATTATTATTATTATTCCCTCAGTGAAATTATGGCATTCCTTTGTTTGGCAAAAGAACATTGTTTGAACGAGGGCGGAAATGGCATTGTACATGATCAGCATAGAATAGTGGAGGGCATAAGGGAGCCGAGGGGAGGAATGACCACAGCACCCCCCAAGCTCAGGTTGGGGTATCTGGCTGGTTGGAATCTGCACCATGGCAATGTTCAACACTGGCCGACTCCCATGGAATGGGCTTGGGGCAATTCCATCAACGTGGGGTTGTGGAATGATGAACTAATCCTGGCCCCTATGCCAGGCCAACACTTACCCTGCTGTCAATAAATATTTGGCCTGATTTTATCCCATCATTGTTGTACAGTCTGGTTATCTGCTGCTCTCGTGGCTCATATAATGTGCCTGCCTGGGCAACAACTGCTTCCTCGTTGTTTGACTGGGGAACTATGGCAGAAAACTGAAATAGCACTGTCTTCTTGGTTCGGTTCCTCATACTGAGGAACACCCTTTAGCCAGCAGAATTATAAGACATTTTAAGGAGACTGCTTCTGTATATACATTACACAGTGAATAAGCTGGCTGGAACAGATTCTTCCAGTTCAACATTAGCCCTTACCATGTTCTCTACTCTAACATTTATATGCAATAAGCCTTAAAGTGAGCATTCTTTATTCAAGTACAGGCGATGCTTACAAGCTATACAGTAGCATATGCAAAGCTAAGCACATATATACCATTTATTAAATTATCAAAACAAAACCCATCATTAGTCCTGTACACTACAAAGCTATGGAAGATGCAGACTAATGCAAAATGCAGATCTGCTGTTTATAGTGTACATATTATTAGATCATAGTTTAACACGCAAATGGTTGCTAATAAGTACATTTGCCCTATAATTACACAAATAATGTATCGGTCTGGCAAAAAAGGTATGATAATATTTAACAAACCTACATTGAGCATATTGAACTTCAAAATACAACAGGATTTACTTCTGAGTAAATGCAAAATATTGAGCTAAGTGTTTAATCTGTGTATATAATCTTTTTGTAACACTTTGTTTACCATATGTAAGGATTTATTTGATTCTTTTTTTAAAAAAGAAATGTTGTCTTATAAAATTTAAGCTATTTTCCTTGGCATATCTTGTAAGAAAGAAGCATATAAATCGGTGGGTCTTACTTCTGAATGACACTCAGACTGCCAATTTTACTTGTTTGTGGATTTTGTGGACCATTATTGAAACTCTTTATCTGATACTAGATGCAATCTAAAGGAGTTCGACTCTAATTTTCTCTTAGGGTTACCATTCAATTAAAAGGTCACCTGGAATGTGAACACCTGTATTACTGAGAGCTAAACCTGGCCAGAGCAAGCCAGTATCTTTGAGTAGGTTTTTCCCCTGTCTCTCCTTGCAGTGTTCACATTTACTTTGTGCATTCATACATTTGTCACATATCTCAATTGGATCAAGCTTTCAATACCCATCTGTTAAATAGGAATAACAGAAACCTGTGAATGAGTAATGTAGACACTGGAAAGCATTTTGCAAGCTAAACCACAGTGATGGGGCAAACTCCCCATAGCTTGCTTCAGAATTAAGTTGGCAATTAAGAGCATCGCCAGAGAATGCGGAAGCATTTTAAACAATTGTTCTAAATTGGCTTGTAGTGTTTGCTGCACCTTATCATATTAATCGATCATTTTATTGCCCAAGTCAAGGACTTCAATGGCAACTCAGACAGAGCCATAAAGAATGATTTGAGAATCCAATGAGCTAGGTAGGGGAAAACCATGATTTTAAGTGCCATAAGTTCCTAGTTGGAATGCAACTTTACACACATGCAGAATGACTTCCATCAGCAACATATAAATTTTAAGTAACAGTGAGGAAAAAACTGGGCTTGACTCTTCACTTAGCCCAAGTGTGTAGAATTAAGAAATCAATATTTCTTGGGGATTTCAAACCAGCTCCGATATAACAATGAGGACAGACAGCTTTATTCAGAATGTGCAGAGTGTATCCCTGAAAACTCCAAATCCTGTTGGGTTTTTTATACTAGAGTCATCAAATTGCTTTCTTTTGACTTGGCTAGACCCCATATTGCCTTTTGCAGTGGATATCTTACTTTGATGTATCCTCCCCCATGCCAGATTCTCCCTCTTTGGCAGTGGCCAGCAGGGGCCGGTCCACTGTCCCTTAGACCTTGTGGGGGGCCGGACTATATTTTGAAAAAAATAATGAACCAATTCCTATGCCCCACAAATAAGCCAGAGATGCATTTTATGCATTTTATTACATGAGCATTCTACTCATGTAAAAGGACACTGATTCCCGGGCCGCCCACAGGCCGGATTTAGAAGGCAATTGGACCTCATCTGGCCCCTGGGTCTTAGTTTGCCTACCCATGCTCTTTGCGCTCAAAATAAGAGGTATATATTCCTTCGTAGACAGAGTAGCTGAAAGCCCAATGAGAATGTATTGGAAACATTGGGCTAGATTTACACTAACTTAGACTTAGGAGCAAATCATGTGTGACATTAGCCAAGTTATTTTAACATGAGGATAAACCTGGTTGTTTTTATTTTAGAGAAAAAGTAGTCACAGAACCCCAATCCAAAGCCAGTCTCAGTTGGGGCCCCACTCTAGTTTTGTGCGGAAAATAGCATTCCACTCGTGGTGTTTTTTCTCCTGAAAGTGCTATCTATTGTAAAAAGCACATTTGGCATAAATAGCCAGGAAGAGGTCCCAATGTGAATTGGGAAAACCAATGTAGGATTCTAATTTGAATCACAAGCTCATTCCAGATCAGGGCCACAGGACTGGTTTCCCCCCTCCAAAATAAAAGCACCCAAGCTAAGTATGCTTGTTTCAACATGTGACTGCTGTGACATGTAGTTTGGTCTTATTGTCACATGTAGTTTGTTTTCAATAGGACCTAAGTACAGTTAATCTGGCCTGGCTGTAACTCTTACTGCTGGACTAAACTGACTTCAACTTGACTGAGCTAGGCAGTTTTATATACGTACTTCATATAGATATACCGCACTGCAAACTTGCCTGGAACCAATCAAACTATGCCAAATTTTTGCATATCACCTTCTTCCAATTAAAAACATTTTTTCCAGCATTACTTTTTATGGTTCCCTTTGTAGCTCAGGGTAATAAGACCAGAGCGACTTAAGACAGAGACACAGAGAAACCACAAGGCCATCTTCCCTGTTAACCAAAACGCTTTCTCATCTACCAAGTGGCAGAGCAGACAAAAGAGCTTTGATCACTTTCAGTCTCTCTTCACAAGAAGACTTGTTTTAATTATAGAATACCTCAGCTATTACTACACATTTGCCTGGCACAGTTGGCATATGACATCATTACACAAAAGCCTGGGTTCCCCCCCCCCCCCTTAGAGCATTCCAGCCGTAGGTTATTCTGCTTAGAACTAAAGAAGCAGACTTATTTGCAGCCAAAGGAAGGTGGTGTCTTTAAATTAGAGCCAATAAAAATAAGATAGTAATCCGGAACCATTCCAAAGGAATGACCACAAAGGCAACAGCCACCTAATGAAGACATTTTCCCATTCACTGCTCCATGCATTGGTTTCCGGCAAACACTTAACAATGCTACAGAGTTCCCCACTGCCCCAGAGACGTAAGAATACGGTTGAATTTCCCGTAATCC
This sequence comes from Podarcis gaigeae, assembly GCF_964106915.1. Classification (NCBI taxonomy): domain Eukaryota; kingdom Metazoa; phylum Chordata; class Lepidosauria; order Squamata; family Lacertidae; genus Podarcis; species Podarcis gaigeae. Next base: position 57,914,375 of record NC_139688.1, read on the forward strand.
CAAGGCCAACATTAATTTTACAAACTCGTATTGTTCTCTAAAAAGAAAAAGGGAAAAAAAGCATTGCTTTGGGAATGTTTTTCTTTCTGAGCCACTGTGACATGCTGTATGGCAAATACCCTGCGGATTAAAAACCAGATGAGGTCAGTGCCACATGAAAGGAAGGCTGATAGAATCTCATAATCATGTATTTAAGTGTCATAGAGCTGCAACATGATACTCTGTAAAACGGTGGAGGACTGTATTCCTAATTAACCTGGGTGATTTCTGTCAGCTTCTTCTGTTTCATAAAATAAAGAGTCTTATATATGCATATCATATGAAATATTACCTTGGAGTAATGCAAGAGGCATTATTATTAATTGCATTACAAGTATCTATCACTTGCTTCTTTTCCCAACATAATTATTCTCCTATCTAACGAAATCTTTTTGACACTATTAGCAGGGCAAGGCCAAAGGAAGTGCCACATCCTTCATATTGCCCACATCATTCAAGTACTAGCTCATAGAGGGGTTTTTTTTTATCATATTGTTATAATTGCTTCTCTGGTGTACTTCTGCATTTACCTCCATCACAACTGCCATGATGTGACAGGGGCAAAAGTAAGGAAAAAAATTAAATGCTAAACCTTAATTATAAATCCTTTTGAACAATAGGTAAAGGTAAAGGACCCCTGGACGGGTAAGTCCAGTCAAAGGTGACTCTGAGGTTGCAGCGCTCATCTTGCTTTCAGGCCTAGGGAGCCGGCATTTGTCCACAGACAGCTTTCCGGGTCATGTGGCCAGCATAACTAAACCACTTCTGGCACAACAGAACACTGTGATGGAAGCAAGAGTGCACGGAAACGCCGTTTACCTTCCCGCCACAGTGGTGCATATTTATTTACTTGCACTGGCATGCTTTTGAACTGCTAGGTTGGCAGGAGCTGGGACAAAACAACAGGAGCTCACCCCGTTGTGTGGATTCAAACCGCCAACCTTCTGATCAGCAGGCTCAAGAGGTTCAGAGTTTAGACCACAGCATCACCCACATCCCCTTTGAACAATAAATACAGGTGTAGGATAACTGGCCTCATATAACCAACATGTTTAAGCCTAATTAGTTAACGAAGGGATTAAGACCACAGAGTAAGCTGTCCTGCCAAGCTTTAGCTGTGTCCACTTCCGCTCACCTTGGGAGGAACTAGGTAATCAAGCTTTGATCTTCCTGGTCTACCTGAGAAACCCACCGTGTGAAGAGGTTTGAGCTAGTTGCTCTAGCTCAGCAGCGTGACTCTCACAAGCCTCTGTTGTGTTCATATACCAATAATTTAGAAACTATATGGAAAAGCACATGAATCTGACATATTCCTTACAATGGTTTGTAAGGAAACCATTTTAACTTATTTATTTATTTATTTAATAATAATAATAAAAAATAAAACTCTTGCCCAGAGCAACACAAAACAATTTACAAACTTCCCGTATTAAAACCCAGTCTAAATCCAGACTGAAATGGATCTATGAAGATAGCAGGCTCTCCACTTCAGACCATGACAGAGTTAGTGCACTCATCCCACCTGAAGAGACCCATTGCCCTTTAATCACTATGTAGAAATAGCATTTTCACACAAAATATTTTACCATTAGCTAATTTTTTTGTTTGTGCATTGTCACAGCATCAAAAGCTGGTTTGCATGTCAAAATTGGGTAGGAAAAAGCAAATGGTTCTGCCAGCGGTAGAAAGCTTGGCACTGAAGATGCCAGTGACTTTTATGAGCAGCTTGCGTGAGAAAGGCGGGGCGGGGGAGATAAGAAAACAGCACACAATGCTTGCATCTTAAAAGGCACAGATACCTTGGCTGGGAGGCCCTGGGCACAAATGAACTGCATTTGTGACAATCAGCTGGTTGGAAGGGACTGGGTTGAGTCCTTATCACTCTCCTTCACTTGACAGATGATGGGCATGATTATGTGGCCGCAGGCTGCCACAAGAACTGTGCTGGCTGCTGTGTGCATGCAAAGTTAGACAGACTGGGGTCACAATCGACAACAGGTAAGGCTTATTAAAAGAATATCTAGTGATGCCTTTGGGTATATAAGACACAGTCCAGCAAAAGTTAGTTATGGTGGTCAACTTTGGTTCTGTTGCTTTCAATGAGTCTAAATTAGGGCCACCTATTTCTGAGTTGTGTGCCCATGTTGGCAGATAAGCTGTGTAGTGATTACTTAGTCATACTGTAGACTGCTATACCATTTGTTTTTGCAGTTATGTTCTTACTTCTTGGCCGCCCAATGGAGGAATGCTTAAAATCAAATCAAAACTCAACTGATGTACATGTTTTCTGTTCCTGCATCTGAAAACCATTGGGTCGATATGCATGCCTGTGGGAGAACCCATGCAATCAGGAGCTTCTCTGGCATTCACACTGCTGAAGAGGCAAGTTGCTTTTCAATTTATTAATTTTTTTAAAGAGATTGCCTCTTCAGAAGCTGTGATCTCACCCAGGATTTCAAAGAACACTAGAAGCCACTCGTGTTCCCTGGGCCATAGATTAAGAACCACTGCAGCGCTCCAAGTTCATAATTTCACAAAGATTTTTTCCCCAGTTGTCAATTATAATTTGCAGGATATAAATTTGTCAGTTGTCAATTACAATTTATAGGATCTAAATGTTGTCTGATACGCAACATTCCATGCTTGGCCTTTCCAGTTGTACCCAGGGCATTAGGGCCGGAATTAGGAATTCATAACTTATTAACTTGGGTAAGATTGGCAGCAATATGATACCATTTTAAATTTGAGACTTTTAGCCCTCTATTTTCACAAGGCTGGAGGGAAGCTTGTTTCTCTAAGCTATGGATTTGGATGCCTCCAAGGCAATCATTCTGTTTTAGAAAAATATTCCTCTGCTTGACGCATCTGTAGGGCAAAGCGAAACTACAGAGCTCTCCAGTCATCTTTATCATGCTCATTTTTCCTCAGAGATTAAGGTGGAATTTATTCAAGCACCAGACATTTTCCCAGTATATTTAGTACAGCTAGCAGAAACAGATAGAAGAAAGAGCCTCAGTTTTCTTATATAATTAGTACTGAGCAGTGATCTGGGTTGTGTAGGGAACTACTTCCCACTTTATGCATCCCCTTCTAGACAGCTGGTCGTATGCCACTCATTCTAAAAAGTAAAGTAGCTGTTGGTGGAGAACAGTTTAGGATGAAGATGGTCCTCATTCAAGTGGGCTGGAATTGTCTTTTGAAAGGAAGTGGAGGAATGACTCCTGCTCCATCCCAGAATAGGTCCTGCATAGTGACCAGTGACCAGGTTCTTTTCCATTTCTTCACTGGAGCCCAGCCGCTTTCTGCTCTCCCCTGCCCACCTCACCCCCAACCACAGCATTTTGTTCTGAGAAGACCCAGGGGTCAGCAGTTAGAGGCATTCCTTTCTCCAAACCAGTGGTTTGGGAGAGGATCCAGCACCTTCCAGAAGTCTCAGTGGTCACAACATGGTGGGCTGCCTCACTGAGTCTTGTGGTCTTTGAAGTACTGGTTAAAGTGCTGATTAAAGGACTGGTAGCCACATGGCCATTTGGTTCAAAATCCTCTTTTGGATTTTGTGACCAAGGGAGAGAATCTAAACTTGCCACTATCATACCTCCCCTTGCAATGTCCACTTGAATGGACAAGACTTGATCTTTATCCTGCTGCACCATATTCAGAGAAAGACTACACTTTCATTTGGCCTACTGGCTTCTGAAAGGAGATGGATTTCATTCTAAATCCAAGACCCAAGGTTCATATAGCTCAATTCTTACGTGAGACTGTTCTTCATGCCATCAGTGTCAGAGTGCAGAAATGTGAGTCCTAATGTGTTAACAAAGATAATTGTGACTTCCATCAGGATAAGGTGGACTTTAAAGCTGATCTGCCATTTATCTGTACGGCCAACTTCACTTACAAGTCTCAAGAGATGCACCGATCTTCTTTCTGTATGAAAACTGTCTAGAGAAAGAGGAACATAGACTCAGGTGGAATCTACACAGATATAAAAAATGCTGTGAAAATGCTTTTTTAAAAAAGGTTTTGAAAAATACATTGCATTGCTCACTGTCGTCATCTAGTGTCACATTTGTACATTGCACTTTACAACACATTCAAAACGTTTTATTTGCAGCTGTATAGCTGAGTCCTCAGTATAAGTGGAGGCTATCTCAGAAACACATTCCCAACATCCGCAGTCAGCATGGGCAATGGTCAGGGATAATGGGAGTTGCAGTCCAACAACATCTGGGGACCTAAAATTGTTATTGTTATTAGTTATGTTATTATTGTTTATCATTGATTCACATGAAAATGGCATTTTCAATATTTACTTATTTTATTTATTTATTTCATAAAATTTATATACAGTTGTAGAAGAAAACATCTGAGCAGTTAATATATATGGTGTTTTACAGGATAGCATAAGAGTTAGAAGAAGAAGAAGAAGAAGAAGAAGAAGAAGAAGAAGAAGAAGAAGAAGAAGAAGAATAGGAGGAGGAGGAGGAGTTTGGATTTGATATCCCGCTTTATCACTCCCCTTCAGAGTCTCAAAGCTGCTAACATTCTCCTTTCCCTTCCTCCCCCACAAGAAACACTCTGTGAGGTGAGTGGGGCTGAGAGACTTCAGAGAAGTGTGACTGGCCCAAGGTCACCCAGCAGCTGCAGGTGGAGGAGCAGAGACGCGAACCCAGTTCACCAGATTACGAGTCTACCACTCTTAACCACTACACCACACTGGCTCTAGTGACACTAGTGTGTGATAGTGGTTAGAATGTTGGACTAGGATTTGGGAGATCAGAGTTAAAAATCCCACTCTGCTATGAAGCTCACTGGATGATAACAGAACGGTCACCATCTTTCACCCTAACCTACTTCATATAGTTGTTGTGAGGGTAATATGGGGTGAACCAGGTGGGGTGAACCTTGAGCTCCTTGGATGTAAGATGAGAAATAAATGTCATTACTTAATTAAAAATAAAATATTAAGTAAAACAGCAAACTTCCTGCTGTTTCCTGAGGAGCTTTCTGTCAAAATTTTGAAAGCAGGACAGGTAATAATGGGAGAGAAATGAAGGCCAGAAGCCCATGGTATGTGAATGATCTAGAACTATTAGCCAGTTAGCTAAGTACTGCAGACCCCTGTTTTTCAAAAGCCAAGCCCTGGACCCCCTGATTTTGGAAATGTTGATATCTCTATGGTAGCTTTTGCTATGTGAATGGTGTCATGGACTCTCTGGGAACCACTGGTCTAGAAGAGAGGCCTAATGGGAGATGAGAGAGTAATGAGTTGTTTGTGAAGCAACTGGACCTTAATGGTCTCAGTTTGTGTGTGTTTGAGTGGCATTTCCTTCAAACTCTTGATGACAGCTGCTTATCATGTTTTCTGCCATTTTGGCAGCATCTGCCATATTTTACAAGTTAATAATTGTCCAAAAGCAACTGAAGTACATTCTTTGTGTTTGGTAAACTTTATTGTTTTGCCTTTTACGTAACATGCTGAAAACATTAATGGCCAGATTGTGAAATCCTTAGTCATGCTTGTTTGTCACTAACTTCCTTCACGAGCAGCCGCTCCTTTTCTTCACCAGCAGTTCATGCAGAGTTCTCTGCTTTTCACTGTGAGGGGATCGTGTTCTGGCCCTAACCAATCAGAGACTTCCTCCTGCTTCAACCTATCACTTCTTCGCACAGTTAGGTGGTGTTGCAATTCCAGATATGAAACAGAAGATTGCAATTAACTGGAGGCTTAGATTGGAACTCGGTCTTCAGACTGAGTTTATTGCAAAGGCTCCAGTTCAATTTAATGTTACATCAGCTTGGTAAATATGTCCAGACGAATTATGAGTCAATGCTAAGTAGAGATGGGCAAATGTTGCCAATTCTAGTCTGGAAATATTCTTGTGACCCCCACATAAGAGTGGCTATTGCAGGCCAGTCATGGTTATCATATTGTTGTCTCACCACCCTACAGCAGTAAGGCCTAGTGTGGAGACTTGGACTCTTTCTAAAAACCCAGTAAGTTCTACCTATCTCCTCACTGGACTCCTCCCCTACTGTAGGTCTGATTATTTCTGAGAAGTTGTCCAGACCAACCTAATCCTATAATTTCCCTTTAGATAGGTTTTGGTTTTTTGTAAGCTACGCAGAGGAATTTATGTTATGGGACAGCATGCAAGTGCTGGGGAAGAAGGAAGGAAGGAAGGAAGGAAGGAAGGAAGGAAGGAAGGAAGGATGAATAGTGGCTAGATACTAATTGCTTATGTTCCTGGTAAACTGCACCAGACATCACTGGCTTATGAAGGGCTGACCACATTTACTTAAGTGTCATATTCAGTGATTAAAAGCAGCAAAGTTGATATGTGGCTTAGAAAACACTACTGTAGTTTGAGGAATCAGAATGCCAACACTGCTATACATGAGTTTACTAAAAGCTGCCATCTACTCTTAGCTTTTATCCTGAGTTGCAGACCAAATGCTTTGTTTGAAGACATCAGCACCTTGTAATAAAAGGCCATCTGGGAAGCCACAAATTCTATCCACTCTATTTATATATGCGGCTAATTACAATGGAATTCAAAGACCTAATTTATAGCCAAGCAAAATATGGTGTAAATAAAATAAAATAAAAAATAAAATGAATCCGTTCCAGACTGTGTCTCATTTGGCTGCTTCTTGCACAGTTAGCCAGCTATAGGCGCCCCCCCCCCCCACTTAGGCAGGGGTTATGTTCTGGACCCCTATGGGCATTAGTGAAATTTTGTAAAGTGGGGAGTGCCTTTTAAAAGCCTCTAAATGCCTCCCTCTCCACACAAGTCTCTCTTCAGCTAGAGCTGAAGCTCTAGGGCTGGCTGGAGGATGAGAGGGGAAGTGGCTGCTGCTGCGCTACCCTGTGGGTCGGATGTTAGCCTCCACAAAGCCCCACTGCGCCTCAGGTCGTTTCGGCACTTCCTCTGCCCTCACTGATGTCCTCTTCAGGTTCCAGAGAGGGTCTCTCCAGCTCTCTCCCACCATTTTTTGGTATGATTCTATTTATTCCAGGCATCACGCACATGCACAGTCGCACATGAGTAGAATGCACATAAGTGGGAAGGGGGATGTCTATACATTTACACTAAGCCCAGGGGGGCAAGGATTCATGGTGCTGATATCCAGATACCAAGGGGCACAATTTCAGCCTTTACATGGCTATTTTTTTTTCATACAGTGGTAAAAATATATATGAGTAAGCTTACAATAAGTCTGTTTGGAATTAAAAGGCGGGAAATGAAATGGCGCTGGAGAGCAAAATATGCTTATGAATATCCTGGTGTACGTACCATGAAGTTTATTTTTTGTGTCTTTGGTATGTGTTTCCTGAACACCTCAAAAATGGGCAGGCAAAATTAGAAGAAGCAGAAAGGCCATGGGAGGAAAGCGAGATTGTGTGTGGTCAGAATTTTAAGCTTGGCTTTGTTATGTATTTAGATCACCATCTGGACAGCAGCTTTTTGCCCTCTCTATGATAGGTCCTCTGTTGCCACTGTCAAGGGTGTGTGAGAGAGAATGGTGAAACTAGAATCTGCATTTCATTCCAAATAGCTGCATTTGTACAGTATTTGTATACAGAAAAGCAGATGTGGTCTTCCTATGCAATCATACAATTGTTTCCCTCCAGTGGAACACAATTCCTTATACTTTGAAGATATTTTGGAACTTTCTACCTGAAGGCCAAGTGGAGACGACTGTACCTCTGGATGCCTCCAGTTTCCTTTCCTCACAACTACTGCTAGCGCCATTAAAAGCTGAGCTTCTGAGTCAGAAGGTGTGTAGCGTCTAATGAGCTCTGACTCCTCTCACTGTATTTATCCACCCTACCCCTTAAGGCTGGTTCTTCATCATTTTCTGTATTAAGCACTAAAATCAACATGTGTTGACATTTCATACACTCTTCCTTGGAAGCCAGCATTGAGCCTGATCCTGAGAGTGTTTCACATATTCCAACTTATTTTGTGAGAATGTGGGGAGTTTGAAATACATGTTGACCCAGACCAGTGCTTACTGTTCTTGTTTTTCTTCTTTCCTATGCTCAAAATATCATCTCACTTCCTTCTTGTCAACCCACATTCCCTTCTTCTCCTTTAAAACACTCATTTTTTTCAAGATCACCTTTTCTGATTTCAATACATTAAAAAGCCACACTAAGCAGCCCATGTTTTAATTGTGCTGGGAACAGTGATAAGAGATGCAGCCACACAACCCATCCAAGAAGGTGGTGTATGGAGGGACTCTGAAGGAACAATTGAGTTTCAAGGTCTTTTGATCAGTTTGAGATAGGGACACGTGACCTTTGCTCCTGGAGTTTTATCTTTGAGTTTTATCATGTTCTCTGCCACTGAGCTATGTCTTCTCTTGTCTGCATTTCAACAATGTGTCACAAACTGGTAGGACACTGAGGAAGAAAAAAGAGGATCCCTGCGAGGGATTAGCCATAACTGGCCACACTGGAACAAGCTGAAGATGGGAAAGGGGAGGTCTGGGACATCAGAGGATGTCAAAGGGGCAGCCAAGAGTTCATGAGAGCCAGAGGAAGTGGACACCTCACCAGAACCAGAGGTGCCTCCCCCTCTCTGGGAATATGACAGGCTCTGAGGTGTACAGCTGAAGAGACTGAGGCAGGCAAGTGAACACAGCCCAACGTACGAGTTGATCAGGTGAAGAACATGGGATTTGTTAGGTCTGGGAGGAGGTTTGTGGTCACTCAGCTGGATAAAGTTTAAGGCAGGTGACACTCACAGGCTTTGTTAAGGGGAGAAACACAGCTGGTGCAAACTCAGGTGTGTCAAATAAGATTGGGAGGAATAAAAATAGAAGCAAGGCAGAGACTCTGTGTCTGTTCAGCTTTCACCATTGATGAACCATGGCTTGACTGTTTTGGGAGCTCCAACGGACTGCGATTTTGGAACTGCCCCTAGGATTCCAAACCTGGATCTTCTTCAGAGATGGGAACCTGGCCTTACAGCTTGACTTTGGACTTTTCTCATTGCATTGGGCCCTAACCTGTATTCGATCACTGGACTCTCTGACTTAACCTCGGAGTGCTCTGGGGTTCAGGACACAATGCTAAATTCAAGTTAACATTAAAAGATCTGGGGCAGTTTGCATACCATCCAACTTTTTAACAGATGATCTCCGCAGGCAGCTGGATCGAGGCGGGTCGGGGCTGCTGATTCTTCTAGACCTGTCAGCCTTCAACATGGTCGATCACAAACTCCTGGACCACCGCCTTGCCGACGTGGGGATCCAGGGCACAGTCCTTCAATGGTTGCGCTCGTTTCTCTCTGGTTGGGGACAGAGGGTGGCGCTTGGGGGGGAATTGTCATTGCACCACTCCTTAGTGTTTGGAGTGCCGCAGGGTGCGATACTCTCCCCGATGCTTTTCAACATCTTTATGCGCCCCCTTGCCCAGCTTGTCCGGAGTTTTGGGTTGGGCTGCCATCAGTATGCTGATGACACCCAACTCTATCTGTTGATGGATGGCCATCCTGACTTGGCCCCAGACACACTGATCAGATGTTTGGAAGCTGTGGCTGGATGGTTACGTGGGAGCCGGTTGAAGTTAAATCCTTCGAAGACAGAGGTCCTCTGGCTGAGGCGGGACGATATGGGATTGAGGGGGCAACTCCCATCTCTTGCGGGGGTGCAATTAGTGCCAGCACCGTCTGCTAAGAGTTTGGGTGTAATCTTCGACACCTCTCTTTCCATGGAGGTGCAGATTGCAGCTATAACAAAGGCGGCATTTTTTCATCTCTGCCAAGCTAAGCAGTTGGCTCCTTACCTCTCTTGCCCTGACCATTTTTTTCTGGGACACTTAGAAGGCATGTAGTTTGAAGTAGCACTCCTATACTATAAGCAGGCTTTTTTTTCAGCCAGAGCTCGCCAGAACTCTGTTCTGGCACCTCTCAGGTGGGTGCCGTTGCCATTAAAAGAGAACAAGGGAGGTGTTCATGGCGAGTTCCAGCACCTTTTTCTCTAGAAAAATATAATCATATCAAAAAAGCCAGTTCCCAACACACACACACACACACACACACACTATTGCAGGGGTAGCCAAAGATGTTCTTGGACTGCAGTTTCCATAATTCCTGACCACTGGCCATGCTGACCTGCTTGATGGGAGTTGTAGCTGAACAACTTCTGGAGGTCACATTGGCTACTGCTGACCTAGTGTGGTCAAGGCACATAAACCATGCAATCATATACAGTGGTACCTCAGGTTACATACACTTCAGGTTACATATGCTTCAGGTTACAGACTCCGCTAACCCAGAAATAGTACCTCGGGTTAAGAACTTTGCTTCAGCATGAGAACAGAAATTGTGCTCCAGCGGCACGGCAGCAGCAGGAAGCCTCTTTAGCTAAAGTGGTGCTTCAGATTAAGAACAGTTTCAGGTTAAGAACAGACCTTCGGAACAAATTAAATACTTAACCCAAGGTACCACGATATGGAACTTTTTAGGAACAAGCTTCATTCTCCATTGCAGTTAGTCAGCAACCAGGTGCACCATGTGCAGGCCAATCCCTGGCCAAGTGGCGCTTGCTGTCAGCATTGTTCCCAGTATCCCAAGAGGCATGACTGCTTTATAAAGATGCTGAAGCCCTCTGGTTTTGTGAGTGTCCGATGGGAATGGTAAGCAATGCAGATGTGGTAAAAAGCCGGGCAAATTGAATATCGCTTTCCTCCTTGCTGCTATTTCTTTTTTGGACGAGGTCTTGTGAACTAGATTGGGCGTTGAGTGGAAAGGCCATCTGTTGCAGGGGTTTATACCAGGATTACACAGAAAATCCAGTTTTTTGTGCCAAAAGTGACAGACTTTCCAATATTATTATTATTATTTTTTCCTTGTGAAGATGCAGCTTAGCTATGGTCAAATACAGATGCACATGTCGCCAAACAGGGATCTGACTCAGTCAGGAAGCAAAGTATTGTTAGAAGAACGGCACCTGAGTGTCGCCGGCACCTGTGTGTCCACCCATGGACTACCCATGCTTCAGACTTGCTGCTTTTGCCAACTTTGTTTCTCTTCTTCCTTTCCACCACTCAAAAGTCAGCAACCTAGCTGCTCGCGGTAACATTACCAGAGCTTGATAAATATTATTACATCTGGGCTGACAGGAGCTAGAAATGGCATTTGGGGGTCAAAGGGTGCTTGTTAAACAAATAGTCATGCCCTCCTCATGCAGCTTATTTAGCTTTCCTATTGCTAGACAAGTACTAAATTGTTCAGATTCAGAAAACCCTATTCATAAAGGCTATTGAGCTGGGCAGGAAACAGATCTAGCAACAAATCATGGGTAAAACTTTTGAATCCAATGTCAAAATCTCTCTCTCTCTCTCTCTCTCTCTCTCTCTCTCTCTCTCTCTCTCACTGTCTCTCTCCCTCTCCGTATGATGAGGCCAAATCAAAATGCTGTCTTGTGTATTCCAGTGGGCTGGTGCTTGTGCTCACAATTTCTTCCCTAGTGCAATGGCAAAAGGTTGGGAATCTGCCCTTTCCCAGGTGAGGCTATTTGTCCATCTACCTGCTGACTGGCAGTCATTCTTCAGGGTCTCAGGCAGGAGTCGTTCCCACCAACTGCTACCTGACCCTTTTAACTGAAGATGCCAAGGACTGGCTGTTCTCAATCTTTGCCAGCAACAGTTACAACTCGCATCAAGTCCAGGTACCTCCTGCAAGCAAAACATATGGCTTACCTTTGAGCTAATGCTACAAGGTGTGCTACAATGCTAGCATATGCTTATCTTTGAGCTAATGATCCTTCCCCCATAAAACAAAGGCTGGCCAAGCGGAATATTAAATCCTGCACTGTATGCTGTAGGATACAATGCTAGCATATGCTGCTCTGAGCAATAAATCAAGTAAATAACCCAAAGGATCTTTTCAGCCCTAAGTACCAACTCACAGTCTACTACATTTCGGCACAGTTCACTGCCCTGGCTTTGCCTCTTTCCAGTCAGGAAATAAGATGTGAGGAGGCCACAAAGAGTTAACCCTGTCCCCTGCTCCTGATAGTTGTGCAGCCATGCTCCACCACAACCCATGCCTCCAGAGCACATCAGAAGAGGATTTTGCACATACCCGCACATAGATATACCCATACATAGAGCCCCTTCAGACATGCTCTGAATCCACAGACAGAGGAGGAGTATTGGCTAGCCTGAATGACTGCAACCCCTTTCAGTCAAGGGGATGTAAAGGTAAAGGGACCCCTGACCATTAGGTCCAGTCGTGACCGATTCTGTGGTTGTGGCGCTCATCTCCCATTATTGGCCAAGGGAGCCGGTGTACAGCTTCCGGGTCATGTGGCCAGCATGACTAAGCCGCTTCTGGTGAACCAGAGCAGCGCACGGAAACGCCGTTTACCTTCCCACCAGAGCGGTACCTATTTATCTACTTGCACTTTGACATGCTTTCGAACTGCTAGGTTGGCAGGAGCAGGGACCAAGCAACGGGAGCTCACCCCGTTGCGGGGATTCGAACCGCCAACCTTCTGATCGGCAAGTCCTGGGCTCTGTGGTTTAACCCACAGTGCCACCCGCGTCCCTTTCCAGGGGATGAGGAGAGCGTAATTCTTCATTTATAATGAAACTAGCAAGGGAGATGTCCTCTGTTGTTCTACAAATGTTCTACAAATATTCCGTTTTAGCATGTAGAACCTGATTGCCACAGTGAGTGTGACTAATCTTTTAGACATCCCTAAACTAGCTCTTTGGGTCTTGGTTTACAAAACACCCCCCCCCCCGCCGCCCAATTGGCAAAAAAACCCGCATGTTATAAATGCAAAGCCTTCTTATTACTCCATGTTGGCACATCAGATGGTTTCTAATGCACCCTTTGTTGCAATAACTTATAGCTTTTGGATTACTGAATCTGAAAGAAGAAGGAGAAATAGTGTAACCATATGCCAGGTTTATGGAAGCACCATAAGGGTTAAGAAACTAAAGACAGTCAAACCTGGAAAATAAAAAGCACAAAGAAATGTTGTTGCAGTCTGATGAAGATTACCAGACCACAGTGGAAAAGCCCCAAAGCATCATTCAAACCTCAGGGAAAAAATGTACTTAAAAGTTGCCATGGGAACCACATATTAAATGATCCAATAAAAAAGACAACCATCTACACCTCAACCAACAACACAAACAAACAATAAAAACAGAACTTTAAATCAGCTAAACTCCAAAATTAACCAGGAAGTGGGAAAACTAAAAAAAAACCACCCCCAAAAAACATTCTTGTTGTTTTTAAAAGAAAACCTTAGAGAAATAAAGCAAAAATGTAAGACTCTAAATAAGACATTAACTGAAAACAATATCACAAACCACACACAATAAATACATCTCAGAAATTGTGTCATATAAAACAACGGCTTTTTAATAAGCCAAGTGGCTTCCTCATTACAGAATGCAGAATGGCAACATTTTTTAAAGGTATGCACAATTTGCAGCCTCAGATTGTGGACTGCATTAGGCTTGGTAGGTCCTTAGGCTTGAGATACTGGGCTTACCAAAATGATGCTGCCATTCTGCAATGACAAATCTTATATGGCACACTTTCCAATATGTGTTTTGGAAAGGCATCTAGTGCATAGATCTTGGGTTTACATAGCCCCAGATCCACAATATGCGGGTGGAGGCCTTTTAGTGTCACCGACTTTGGATCAAGCAACTCCAAGAAGAGGAGCCTGGCATGTTTTAGAACTCAAGAAGATTAGGATTCTGAAATGTCCACATTCGAAAAGGTGGGATTCTCATGTCCTGCTAGCAGACTTAGGCATCTGGTTGGCCACTGTGAAAACAGGATACTGGAGCAGAAGGGCCAGATCCTGCAGGGGTCTTATGCTCTATGTTCAACATAAACATAACTATTTTTGTCCCTCTCTCATAAAACTCATGGTTACCCAATGACTGGCAGTAAATTCAGGACAGCATTTCTTCACTTGACACATAAATCACTTTTAGAATGTGCTATTACAAAATGTGATTATGATGAACAATAGTGTTGATGGTTTTAAAAGGGGAATTCAACAAATTCAAAAAGGAGAGGACATTCAATGGATTTTAGCCATGACAGTTAACTGGAACATCTATATCCAGAGAAAGTATAACCTGAATTTCCAGCTGCTAGAAGATGGAACAGTGGAGTTCTCTTGCCTTTTCCCCCAGACTGAGCTTTCCAGAAGCTTCTGCAAGAGAACTGCAAGAGAAAGGATGCTAAAGTAGCTAGACCCTCAGTAAAGGTCCAGTAGAACTCTTGTTACATTCTTCTCTGTCCTTCCCTTATACTTTAGCAGCTGTGTCAAATATTATAGTATACATAGTATTATATTTCAATATTTGATTTAACAAATATTTTCTAACAAAAATTGATTTAACAGTCACTATTAACGTAGCTTTCAATCTTAAAGCACCAATTATATGATGGGAGGATATCTCACATTTCTTAGTGAAAACAAGTCCACGGAAGTCTGGAACATCCTTATTTACTTGTATACAGTTGTGGAATTCTGAAATGCTTCTAATAAAAATTCCATTGCCAAGAAAGGCAGCTGCTGCTGGTGAAATGAGAAAAGAGGAGCGAGAAGCCGTTGAAAAAGTTACCTTTTTCATTGGACATCATTGCAAAAGCTATAGATTGGGCTGACCTTTTACCAGAATGAAGTGCTGACAGAAACAATGTGGAGATTTTAGAACAGATACACATCTGCATTGTTTCAGTGCTGTAATTTCATCCCACAGTTGCCAGGTACCCTTCTCCTGCCTGTGGAACAAGTCGCCACCAGTCTAAGGACACAGATCTTTTGGCTCAAAAATGATAGAGAGGAAGGATTCCCGGATGAAGGATGGTCAAGCAACTTTGGGGTGCATACTTCTGCTGCTCTTCTTAGTGCCTCCTGATGCCTCTGCTGCAGCCATCCAGGCATCTGTTTACGTGCATAAACTGTAGCATCTCTAAGCCTAACATCTGCTATGGGGCTCTATTCCTGGCACAAATCAGCATAGGGTACTCTAAAACACCAGACACAACCCTCCATTGTGATCCAAGCTGCATTATCTTGCTAGGAAGTTGCATTGGTTCATGGCCCATAGGATACACTCCTGCTGAACCATGTGGCTT
This sequence comes from Podarcis gaigeae, assembly GCF_964106915.1. Lineage (NCBI taxonomy): Eukaryota > Metazoa > Chordata > Lepidosauria > Squamata > Lacertidae > Podarcis > Podarcis gaigeae. Next base: position 57,929,548 of record NC_139688.1, read on the forward strand.
TTGCAGCAACATCTCTGCATGACCTCCACGAGACATTGTGGAGCGGACCTTGGGCTGGGAACCACATCTGGAGACAGGCAATTTCTTCAGTGGAATTAGAGAGCTGGTGGCCATTTGGTAGAGCACAGGGAGAGCAGATATCAAACCCATTAAAAACAAAAGGTATTTATTTCTGAGGCTGAAGCAGCACTGTCCCAGCCTGGTGCCAAAAGGTCAGATATGTTGAGCACAGCCATTCCATGGATCTGAAATATGACATTTGGCCATTATAGCACAGATAGTATGTAGCACTGATGCTCAATGTGAATTCTCCCAGGTATCTATTTGCAGTGGCGGTAAACAAACTCTGAAGGAGTTTGCACGGTATGCTCTCTAGTCATTGCTTGTTATGCTGTCCAGATCTTATTTCCTCCCTGTTTAGCCTCATGTTAGCATATCATATTGTGTGCTATCAGTTGCCCTGTATTTTGTCTGCCTCTGCATCACGTTTCTGTTTCTATTTTGGTACATTCTTATAGCATCCCAAAGTTCAGATCAAGAGTTTCTTTATAGAGCTGTTGTGTCATAAACCAGCTTCCTATTTATGTGAGATCATGCAGACCTCCTCATCACCTATGCTAGCTCACATAATAGCACCATGAGACCCTCAGTAACTGCTTACATAGAAAACTCATCCAAAGAAACAAAACTGTTTCTTAATGGTTGCATTTTAAAGCTGTGTGCCTTCTGTTTTATCTCTGTAGTTTCTCCAAGGGACACACTCCTGCATGGCTACTTTTGATTTCACTGTGCTCAATATTAGGCTCAGTCTTCAAAGTGGGCTCTTCTGCACAAAGAAATAAACAATAAATCATAGGAAGCACGGGAGATTTGGTTTATTTCACCTTACCTGTGCCGATGGTGGGGTGCAATGGGAATAAAAGCAAATGGAAATAAAACTTGGGTGAAGCATGGGAAAATAGCTGGTGAAATAGGTCTGAACTCAATTTTTGCTCCACCCATAGACCTCACAAATAGGATGGTGAAGAGATGGTGGAAGGGAAGAACTCTTTTATTTTATTTTTTACATATAATTTTTATTAAATATTCTAACTTACATTTCAAAATATCAATTTAAACAACCCTAAATCAATGACTTCCCTTCTTCTTCTTCTTCTTCTTCTGCGGTTCATTTTGCATACCACACATCCCTGCATATTTTACATGAACGAAACCATTCAGGAATCCATTTGTTACAGCCATCAAAACTTATTTACACTGTTGAATTCATCTTAATGCTACCAGCGTTTTTAAATAAACACAATTTTCAACCATATATTCCGTAAACATTTTCCAGTCTTCTTTAAACGTACATTTCTCCTGTTCTCTTATTCTATATGTTAAAAAGCTGCACATATTCCATCAGTTTAAGTTGCCATTCTTCTTTGGTTGGGACCTCGCTAGTTTTACATTATTGGGCTGACAAAAGACGGGCCGCTGTAATAGCGTACATAAATAGTCTTTTTTGACAGGGAGGAATTTCCCTCTGAATTATCCCCAACAAAAAGGACTCTGTTTTTGTGTGTGTTTTTTTTGGAAAGGTACTTAAAAAAAAATCCAAATTCATTATATATCATTTTTCAATATTCTTTTACCCTTTTACAAGTCCACCACAGGGAATAACTCTTTTAGAAATGCACAGTGAAAGCATTTAGACAAACACTCTATCCAATAAGAAGTCAACTTTAATTGAATTCATTTTCAGTGCTGAATTACATTACTCCTAATCCCAATCCTCTCTAGACTGCATTTCAGACTTTTCTGATACAACAGAATACCTGGCAGTTAACAGCCATCATTTAAAAACAGACAAGAGCAATAGACAGAAGGCACAAACAGTACGACAATCAGGCATAATTAAATGCCAGTAGGGTTGGAAGCCAACTGGAGTGAATGCATCTTCCAACAATGACTTCATAAGAACAACGTCAAGGAAGGTACCACACAGATCTTTTGTGGCAGGGAGTTCCACAGCTGAGATACCACAATATAGAAAGGCCCCTTCATATGCTCCATACAGCTGTATTTCAGGCAGGATCCAATATAGGATGTCCCAAACTGAAAGTCACATTTTTTAAGACACCCCCCCCCCCAAAGTACAATCTGTGCTGATATAAAATTAACTCTGAAGCCCAAACTGAGAATTTCTTTCTTTCTTTATTTTGCTATCCAATCAAATAGTAATTTATTAATATATTGCGCGGACAGGCGGAGTCCCCAGATCCTGCATGGTCCCCCCGTCATGTGGAATAACGACTCAAGACAACGTGCTATGGGATTAAATTGGCCACAACTTTGTTAAATTTCAAATGTGGGTAGACCTTGGCTCAGGCATTGGGCGTTCTCCCTCCCCAGTCCCCAGCCGGGGACCTAGGGAGCATCAGGGTTATCCAGTGTTTGTGTGGGGGGGGGGATGGGCCGGCTCTGGAGAACATATGTTCAAGCAGAGATAGCCCCCCCCGTTATGCTGCCGCCGCAGAGGAGAGCAATGACGACCTTCCGGCGTACGGTCGAAGCCTCCCTTCAGAAACCCCTTTAACGGGGAACCCTGGTATCGCCGCCGCAAAGAGGAAGATGGACAAAAGGATTCCGCCCAAGGCCTGATACCGCCAAAGTTGTGACGTTTTGCTACGGGAAAGGTGAAACCTGCCAATGCAGGGAAATTCCTTTCCGGCTCTTTTACAGCGACCTTAACGTAGCAGCACCCACATACCTGTGAAGAAAAGTTAACCTGCAAAACCTGTGAAGAAAAGTTAACCTGCAAAATAAGACATTAACTGAGGGTGGGTAGGGTGGGAGAAGCTCTGGAGCCAAGTGAGGATTACCAATTAAGATCCACCCTCTATTGTGTGGGCAGGTAATCCCTCCCCTACCTGGCCTGGTCTCCTTGGCAACGCTTCCCCCAGGTGGGATTGGACAACTGACTGAGGTAGGCGGAGACCTCCAGGTATCCCACCTGAGGGAAGGCAAAGCCTAGCCTATGCTGTTGGGGCCGCTCCAGATCTAGGGGCTGCACGCGTCCACGCAAAGGGCGCCCCCCGTTTTAAGTGGGGAGCGGTCATTTCTATATTGACTTCATGAAAATGGCCCCAGGGCGGTTTATATCAGAATGAGACAATTCAGAATACATACAAGCCAATAAATAAGAATTAAGATAAATACATTTGAAAACATACATAATGGTGTCGGAACTCAGAATTGATTTCATCTTAAGGCCTGACAAAAATGTAAGCATAAAATGGTGGTAAGGAGCACCTCAGTTGGGTGGCCATTTCACAGATGCAGAGTCACCACCCAAAAGACTTTTCCTCACATTACACCCCTCTTTCAACTTATGGACAACCACGAGATGTTTTTTATGTGTTGGAAGCCATGCAGAGTAGCTGGTGCAACCAGCTGGGCGGGGTATAAATAATAATAATAATAATAATAATAATAATAATAATAATAATAATAATTTATTAATTGGGCCTGGGAAACAGCTGGCAACCAATGCAGCTGTTTGATCCCAGTACTTCCACCAGCACTGGGGTTGCTGCATTCTGCACCTATTGCAACTGCTGAGTAATTTCAAGGAGAGACCTACATGAGGCACATTTCACTAGTCCATGCTGGAAGTTACCTAAGCATGGATAACTGTAGCCCGGCTATCTGTATCCAGAAAAGGGCATCGTTGATGCACCAAGTGAAGTCAGGCACAGGCACTCCTAACCATTGAGGTTGCCGGGGCCTCAAGTGACAGAGATGGTTTCCAGAGCAGCCCCAAGTGATGAACCTGCTCATTCAAGGGAACTGCAAACCCAGACAGAGAAGCTCATCCACCTTCGCCTCATCTGGATTAATTTTCAATTCATTGGTCCACAACCAACCCATTCCTGCCTCCCGGGACCCATATAGGACCTTCTCTGCCTCCCCCGATACCATTGGAACCAAAATATACACACCTTGACAATGAAGAACATGTTTCTATTTGCTTTTTGGCTTGAGTAAAATGTTCAGCTTTCTTCACTTTTAATTTCCTTGTTTTTTATGAGTTTGGGTTTTGTAAATAGTGGTGCAATAGTCAAACCTGTTCTTGTCTCTTGGCAACCACAACTCAGTGTTGTAAAAAAGCAACAGCATTTTATTTCACTCCAGTGTAAACTCATTATCTGGCTTCTGTGACAGCATCAGAAGAAAAGTGTATATATTTATATGTCTAATTTTTTTCCAACACTATTAATAGTTATCATTTCTATGACAGCTTTGACATGCACTTCTATTTCTTCATCATTAATACAACTTTGGGAAGCAATATTCCTTCCACTTTAAATGCAGGAAACTAAGAATGGAATCCTCTGCACCTGAGAGCAAGCCACAGAGAACTCAATCGGACTTACTTCTGGGTAGACATACTGGCTAGACTTCTGATGTTTCCAAGAAGCATTCGACCTTGATTTTCTACAGTGGCTCCTGCTGAACTATCAATTAAACAACTAGCCCAAAGGTAAAGGTAAAGGGACCCCTGACCATTAGGTCCAGTCGTGGCTGACTCTGGGGTTGCAGTGCTCATCTCGCTTTATTGGCCGAGGGAGCCGGCATACAGCTTCCAGGTCATGTGGCCAGCATGACTAAGCCGCTTCTGGCGAACCAGAGCAGCTCACGGAAACGCCGTTTACCTTCCCTCTGGAGCGGTACCTATTTATCTACTTGCACTTTGACCTGCATTCGAACTGCTAGGTTGGCAGGAGCAGGGATCAGGCAACGGGAGCTCATCCCGTCGCAGGGATTCGAACCGCTGACCTTCTGATCGGCAAGTCCAAGGCTCTGTGGTTTAACCCACAGCGCCACCTGTGCCCAAAGGTACTTATCCCCAAATTAGTTACATTCTGTGTTGTTTATATCAGAAGATAGGTAGGAAGATGCTGGTTCCAAACCAGTGGTTTCTTTTTGTAAAACACTTCAAAGTTTCTTCCCTCAAAGCCACAGCTGCCATCACTCAGGAAACGCACCAGCTCATCCTTCTCCCCCAGCATGGCAGTGGTGGAACTGGCTGGGGAAATAGAGACATTCTGGGATCAAATGGGAAGCTGGGATGTCTTTTGTAATTCCAGGACTGTCCTTGGAAAATCGGGACACTTGGAGGGTATGAGACATAACGTAATACGATTATTTCTCAATTTGCACCTGCAGATTTTATGCAGACAAGTTCCCTCTTTTGCCCTCTGTTTTGATAATGCAACCCATGGAAGGATCAGTAACTTTTTCACACCTTGTCCTCTTCTAAGAGGTACAGCAGGTTGGGCCCAGAGGAAGAGGTGGGGAAATGGGCAGTGATACAAGTGGCAAGGGAGGAGGAGATGGGCACGCTCAGGGGGGGGGGTGTCCACTAAGAGCATCCTGCCAAGCACCCCCCAAAATGTGATAACTGCACTGTGTACATTGGTAAGTGTTTCAGGCCTAGCAAAGTCCAGGCTCTTTCCCCCACAGGAATTTCCTACTGGATAACTAGATAGTGTTTTTCTTTTTCCTTTTAAACTGTGAGTCTTAATTTGTGGGGGGCAGCCCTCTCAAATACTGGGGGGGGGGGGAGATCCCTCGGCCCCTAGGAGTTGGCTCGTATGGCACAAAGTGCGACTACAGACTTTGAGCAAGCACATTAAACAAACACACATTCACAAAAAATATAATTTTAAAAGAGGCATTAGTGCTCTGGAAAAACAGGACAAACACAAAACTACAAAGCTGTGTAACGCTGCAGAACTGTTTTTGTTATTTGACTATGTGTATGCCCATGTGTGTTTGTGGTACCTCCGCTCTAAAAATATATGTATGGTATTTATCTCTCTGTCATTCTTAGGTTCTCTATGTGTGTCTGTCTGAAAATATATATAATTTGAAGCACACAAACATCAGAGAATGGCATTCACGTTTAGCCTTTTCTTAGACACTTCTTGTACATTTTGCAAGCTTCCCAACGGCTACAATACATCATAATCTCTTCTGGAACCTTTGTGCTGCAGAAGCTAAAAGAGACACAACAGCAATGTAATGATAAATGGTTATGTAACATTGTGGAGTTTTATCAGTGGCACTGGTTCTGTGGCTAAAATTCAGATTGCATTAAGGTAAATAAAATATTATTTTATCTCTGGCATTTTCTGATCCATTGCCTGTGTGATTGTTTATGATTCTCCAACCCTGCTGTGTCTAACATGTTTTGATGCACGACCTGATGATGAACGTCACTGTGAAAGAAAATCCATGTCAAGGAAGGAACTGAACAATGAATTGTCACAATTGTCAGAGGGCACTGTGAAAAGCAGACCTTCGGGGGGGGGGTGTACAGAGTGCCTCCTTGATGGCACCCCCCCTCCATCCTGCTTATTTAGTCTAGTAGAATGCAAGAGCACATGCACAGACTAACTGGCGTCCCATTGCATTCCTCCAGGGTAAATAGTTTATCAGGACTGAAGCTGATTAAGTGTAAATGAGAGGAGTGTCAGGAATCCAGGTAACACAGTGGTGTGTGCTGCCTTTTTGCATCCAAAGTCTGCAGGTCACATGTCAGTCTTCACACTCTCTCTTGGAGAATACTTAATGGACTTGCTTGTTTAGGAACACAGAGGGTTGTTTTTTTTAAATAGACCCCTTCGAGCGACTGTATCACAGCGCAGAGAGTTTCTGTGTGTGTGTTCATTAGAAGATAATTGCAGTAGCTGAAAGCTCAAGAGACAGTCAAGAACATTTAACCTGTGAAAACCAAATTATGAAACAGGGTGTATCTCCCCATACATGTTTACACAGATGCCAATGTGCAGCCAACCTATGAGACTTGCACCATTCCATAGGTCAGCTTCCCACTGGCCACATGCCAATGGCAGCTCAGGCCACATCCACTCCATGCGTTTAAGCACTCATACCACTTCAACTGTCATGGAGAATCCTGGGAGTTTGTTAGGAGTGCTGGAATTTGTGGGTCTGTGAGATCAGACTACATTTCCCAGGATTCTTTGGGGGGAAAGCAGTGATATAAGGCTGCTTTCAATGTATGGTATAGATGTGACCTCAGTCACAGAATCTTCGGTGCCAACAGGAATGACTGCTAAATTGGTGGTTACGTGGCATGGAGGAACCTTGTCAGTACTGGTTCATCCCATGACACACTGGTCTAGGTTTTAATGTCACAGTTATGGATAGGGGAGAAATTAGATTCTGTTCACACCTAAAGGCAAATCTGCCTAATTTGCACTTTCCAAAGCAATGCATGAAACACAGCCAGCCTTTGAAATTCACACTTCTCTGAATTTTGCAATGCACTTCTCCAGCCAAATAATGTGTACAAAAATGTATATACTAGAGTATATATCCAGTGATCAGAGCTAAGGAGGAGCTGCCCACTAGGGAGACAGAAGGACCTGTACCCACGAGTCTCCCACAGGTAAGGAGGTTTGCAGGGACTGAGTTAGTCACTTCTGCCTCATTGCAGATACTCAGTGAAGTTGTGACTCTTTAACCCATTCCTGGTCCTGCGTCCTTCTTTCTGGGTGGGGGTGCAAAAAGAAAAGTACAGAACCCCATGATGCATTTTGTCAATTTTGAAGTGACATGAAAATGTGCAAGGCATTTCATTTGGGTTTGCCTTTGCCTGCCCCATCTGTTAATAGCCTGTAGACATGAAAAAGTTGTTTTGTGTGGTGGGCTGCTAGACTTAAAATACTATTGTGTCTGGAAGTCAATAGAAGTCTTAACCACTGTGTTGCTTATAAAAGATATTAATTCAAGCTGGCCTGCTAAGATGGAGCATTGTCCAAAATGAAACAAAAATAGACCCAAGGCCTACTTCATCATCCTGGAATCTGTCTTAAATGGCAACATGCCGCATCTGCTTATTCCTATTTGTGATATGCAGTGATGACAGGTCCAACACGCACAGGGAGTGGCTTATTCGGGAGGCTCAGAGTTAGCAGAATTTCTATGTGGTCTAATGCTTGAGTAGGCTTGAATGGGGCAGTCTGCACTGAGATACCAGTAGGTATGGAGGATCGGCAACTGGGTCTCAGGATAGACAAACCCTCAAGAGCAACTTCATCACAACATCCTAATACCAAACAACATTGAGAACAGTTTCCTTTGAAATTTAGCCAGTTCCCATTTCTCCTCTTCACTGCTTGTTCAGTTCTTTGTCTTAATTCAAAAGTATATTTACATACACCCCCCTCTTGGTATCACAGGTTTTGTCTGCCTAAACTTTTCATTCTCCATTTACACGACATGAATCTAAAATGGGTTTTGTCATCAAATGGTCTGGATGCTACTGCAGGAGATGGCCCCTGAAGCTTTCAAATGTCATTCTAATACAGGATACCTGCAGGTGTGTTGGTGAAATCATTAGCATTCCCTAGATAAATAAAATTCGGTGAAAGTCTCCTTGCAGTTCTACACCAATATTCCAACTAAGCTTTGAATTCTGCAGTTAACAAAACTCAACTAATCATGTTTATTGGATGTTATGGCTGCACACTTATATTTTGAAAACAGCTGCCTTAGTCGCAATAGATGAAGGCACCAAGCCTAAGAGGAAAGGGCTTGATACTTGCCACTGTGCCTCTCAGGTTATTCTGAAAAGCAGAAGCAAAAAAGTGGCTGTCTGAAAGGTTTGGGCATTTCTGTCCTCGCTGTTAAGGAAATTTGTGAAGGAAGAATTGTGTATCTCTCCCCCCCCCCCCTGCAGGGAGATGGGAAGATTTTGAATAAAGATGCAATGGTTCTCACTAAAGGGATGAACTGCAAAGTTATCTCTTTGGATATTACTGCAGAGGTGGAGACAGCAAATTCGTAAGTCAATAACGCATCTACATTATCCACTTCACCGAAACATGAGAAGCCACTTGCAATGTCTCATCAGTGTTAACGTATTGTGCAAATCATTTATATATTATTGGACACTTTTATGTCCTGCCTTTTGTCACAAATTGACCTAGAACAATACATTAAAACTTCCTTTCCAAAAGGGATACTGTGATACCCAAAGTAACTTGGTATGTACAAAACTCCATGGTCAAATTTTGCTCATTTCTGTAGAAGCTCTCTTGGGTCTTCATTTGAAAGTCCTCTGGTGTTTCACCTCCGGAGGAACCTGTGAACTGCCTTCAGCTTTTGCTTTAGGGAATATGTTGATAGCAACTCCAAGGAATAAAGAGAGTTTTGTCTGGTAGGACATATAAAATGACCACATGTAAATTGATCAAAAAATCTGAATTGAAAGCAATGCAGTAAAAAAAAAAAAAGCCCACCCCACAGGATTCATTCTGTGAATCAAAACTCAAGGTTTCCCCAAGCGTAGGGGTTTTAGATGTCTTTCTTCCATTGCAACCCATGGCAAAACTAGGGTTAGATCTGGCTTTTCCTTCAATGCAGGGCAGTTGGACTCTAATTTTAATTCAGCGACATTATTATTTAAGGCTGTAAATGGTATATCCTATTGTAATACTGTCTAATGCTAAGTTAAGATGTTGGAGGAAAAAATAATCCTGTATGTTACTAAATAAACACAGGGAGGGTAAGCAGGGAGAGAATTCATAGTTTGCACTTCAAAGGAATGTTCACAGTTAACCTTGGTTACACTATATTAGCATTACATGTTAGCTATGGCTTACAGTAACCCAGAACAAGTGTCTTCCTGCTGACATGAGTCAAAGAATGACACTGTGCATGAACTCTGAAGGGAGTGTGAAACCCACTTGGACACAATACAAAGGAATGCCACAGGCTATACAGTAGTCAGTTGTCTTTGGAGGCATCTTAGCAGGGATTAAGTCAGAGACCGTGTGGGGAATGCAAAATATCACAAGCAACAGCTTTTGGGAGTGCTTCTTTGTCTAGACAGGGTCATGCCATTATCAGGGGGGGGGGGAGTTTTAAATGGCTATGGTGTATTTTAAACATCCCTCCTTAACCTTTAAGATCACTGTTGTGCCTTGTTGACATTCTGGCATGGGGGAGTTTGTAAATCATGCCAGCACCTGGAAAGAGCTTGCCTCACCAACAACTGATGCCTCCAGCTGCCATGCAGAAGTGGTCGAAAAAGAAAGAAAGAAAGAAAGGCAAAGGGGGGGCCAATTGTAGGCCCAGTTACAAGGGAGAAGAGCTGGTGGTTTCAAGGGCATTAAGGCAGCAATCTTATGAAGGCGGAGGAAGAACCAATACAGACCACCCCAAGTGCAGCAATGAAGAAGGGGGCCACTGTTGTGAAGAGGCAGCTGTTTTCTCCATCTCAGGATGCGGAATGTGCATTGTTTGGACCAGTGGGTAGCCTCCTAGGAGACAGTCACAGTGGCTGTGATAGCAGCCACACTACCTTTCTCTCCACCCAAAATTCATTGGGGGAAGAAGCACCGTCCCATTTGCTCCACCCACCCATTGAGAGTGAAGCCAGCACCATGCAGGAAGCATTGACATCACGCAGAACTGGCTGACAGTCATGCCGGCACAATGCCAAATCTGATTGAACTATGGACGGCCCTAGGTTGGCAGAGGCTGGCCTAGATTTCATAGTGCTTTTCGCTTCTTTTATGTGAGTTTGTGGCTGGGTGTTTATGCTTAGAGGGAACTACAGTCAACCCTGGTACTCCAATGAGAAAACCTGTATTGGAGACATTTTTTAAACAATTATCTTCTTCACACATTAATATTTCTGGGTAAACTTCAAAATCTTGTGTGAATACCTAAAAAAAAACCCTACTACATAATGTGTAAATCATTCCCAAGATTGCCGGGGGGGAATACAATAATTCTACAACTTGGCACTGTAAACCAGGTCTATATAGGAATATTGTTTCCATGCAATATATTTCATTCTAATGGTTAACTAGTTAACAGGGCCATGTTGTAAGATGCCATGGTAGTATTTCTGAAAATACATATTTATATGAGAGGGCAGAACATTCCAAATTAAGTTAACCACTTAATGCAGATGTCAGCAACCTCATGTCTGCTCTTTATGCTGTGCCTGCTTTCAGATGCAATCTCCACACACACAAGAGTTTGCAACACATTTGCACCCAGATGAGTCTGGTCCTGCTGCAGTCATAGTCCAGGGCAATTTCTGATGTGGGTGTGCACCCTTCCTCATTTCCATCAAAATAAGCATGCATATAGTTCAGCAAGGATCATGGAGCTTATTTAAAGGGCCACCTGTATCCTTAGAAACCTACCAAGTCCTCAGTTTGGCTTCAGAGGACCTGCTACATGACTCACCCTTAGGAACAATCCAGTTGGCAGTACCAGGGACAGGGCCTTTTCACTGGTGGCCCCATGTCTTTGGGGCAACCTCCTTTGAGAAATTTCTTTGGCTCTTTCACCTCAGAGCTTTTAGCAGACCCCAAAGACCTTTCCCTTTGATCTGTTGCTTTTTTAAAATCTATTTTAATTTTGTTGCTGTAGTTTGTTATGTAGTTGTATTGCTTTAAAAGTTTATTTGTATGCCACCTTTTGAGAGCTCACCTTGAAAGGAGGCTTATATAAAAATGCAGATAAATAAATAACAATACCCAGATGTGTGCCACCTGCATTAGCAATATGAGTGGAACATTTGTTGCACATGTGGCTCTCTTTTGCTGAACTGAGAGAAATGTCTTCTGTGTTCTGCCACACAACCGAAACAAGCAGAAGGCTAGAATAAGAGCTGTTTCTAAATAGGAATATTAAGCTCACCTAAAGGGAACATGTATGAGCTCCCAATGGGAATTGAATGTCCATTTTTGTTTTGGACCATGATGGGTACCAATTGTATGGGCTGTTGTTGCTAAATATGGCCAGATGATTGTGAAACTCCTATCCCAGTTCCAAGACAGTTTTTTCTTGGAACTGAAAAAAAAGAGAGGATGGTCTCCCTAGGGTGGAATAACTTCCGTTAGGGTTTTCATAACATCTGCATTTATCATCTTCAGTTCACTCTCACCATATGTGGGAAGACTCATAGTAAACAGAAGTGACAACCAGAGGGAGGGCAAATAAGACATTTTGAAACCTGGCGTAAGCATTCTTGGCTTCTTGAGCTTGCTGATGACATAACGGCTGTCACCACACTCCGTTTTGGGTAGGGGGAGTTAGGAGAGCCCTGGAAGGAAGACAAATTGTTCAGTGACTGGACTGGAAGAGTCATTTGTTTAACCGTCCTTCTGAGCAATGTTGGGATTCATATAGGCCTCCCATAGAGCACATGTTGTATATCCTCCCAATAAAATGTGACAAAGCACAGGCTTCTCTGAACACATTAGCAACCACATTCAAAACAACAGGGCTGTAGTCTTTCAGTTACTGTTCTAGACCTTTGTGTCACTTCCTGGTTGTTAACTTATTCACAGAGAAATGATTCCGTTGAAGTTTTCACCACCTGCATAGTCGTCTTTGACCACGGAAGCTTCCAGACCCTGTGTCACTTCCTCATTTTGAAACCCATAGACTCTACTGCCATATACTCAAGGGGTCTTCCAGTCCAGGCAGGAGACACCACACTTATGAATTACCACCATTTAGGGATGGGGGAGAACTTGATTCAGTAATCATCATCATCATCATCATCATCATAATTTATACCCCACCCATCTGGTTGGGTTACCCAACAGAATTAAAAGCACAATAAAATATCAAACATTAAAAACCTCCCTAAACAGGGCTGCCTTCAGATGTCTTCTGAAAGACGGACAGTTGTTTATTCCCTTGACATCTGGTGGGAGGGCATTCCACAGGGTGGGTGCCACCACCGAGAAGGCCCTCTGCCTGGTTCCCTGTAACCTCACTTCTCACAGTGAGGGAACCGCCAGAAGGCCCTCGGAGCGGGACCTCAATGTCCGGGCTGGACGATGGGGGTGGAGACGCTCCTTCAGGTATACAGGGTTGAGGCCGTTTAGGGCTTTAAAGGTCAGCACCAACACTTTGAATTGTGCTCGGAATGTGAACTTACCAATTTTGCACTTAACAAAATCAATATGGAAAACAAAACAAAGCACTTCAAATTTATTCCTTATCTGAATATGGAAAATAGCATACAAAAATGAACGTTGCTTCACAAAAATGTGTACATTAGACAAAATTGCACATATAGATGTGTATCGTTAGAGAAATTCACAGAAAAATGCTGATGAAGCTGGTGTACAAATGTGGAGAATTGAACTTCAGGTTGGAAAAATGGGAAACTGAGGGAAATTGAAACTGACATGTTTGTCTGCTCCTACCACCAGTATTTCAGCAACAGCAAAATTGGACAAGTGGTCTTAAGGATTTTGAGAGAAGTAAGCAATTTTTGAGGTATTCCACAGCCCATCAGTTTTCACTGGATTCCTGAAGCAACATATGAAGCAAATTTAGAAATTCTGCCTTAGGTGAATTGTTGAGAAAGTCAAAAAGACTAAGCAAATTCCTCAGCAAATTTTGCACAGCCCCAGCAAAAGTATGCTCATGTTCCATTTCTTTTGAAGACAATCTAGGACAAAGCCTCCACAAACACTTTTTTGTTCTCAGCGGCATAGCGTGGGTTGTCAGCACCCGGGGCAAGGCAAGTAATTTGCGCCCCCTAACCCGGGGCAAGGCAAGTAATTTGCGCCCCCTAACCCCTAACCTGCCGCCGCTGCCAGCTTCTTCTTGCTGCTGCCTGGTCTGGTCTGGTGTGGTTCTCTCCCGTGCTCAGTGCTGCGCTGGGCGGCCGCTGCACTGTCCCTCCCCCAGATAGTCCCTCGCCCTCTCTCCACACCGCACGCCTGGCACCCACCCCCTCCACAGTGGGCGGTGACCCAGCGGCTCGGATCGGATTCGCACAGCCAGCGCTGCAGTGAGAGAGAGTGAGTGAGCCAGGTAGGGGCAGAGAGCTGCGAGTGCGAGCGCGCCCCCCAAGATGTTGCGCCCGGCCCCCCCTGCACCCCCACGCTACGCCACTGTTTGTTCTAATTACCTTCTAATAAAATATTTGCACTTTCCCCTTATCTCTTCCCCCTCCAGGTGGAGAGCATGCAGATCCTTTTTGCTGGAATGCACAGTTTCCCTAGTACTCAAAACACAGAGAGACATACAGAAGAAACTCAATGGCTCCCTTAGGGTGAAAGTACCTGTTCTCAATCTATGCAGGTGGAGGTGAGGATGAGAAAGGGAGAACAGGATATCCTGTTACTGGCATTACATGAATAAAGCATCTCCAATCCAACTAAGATTTCCTTTCTGGGAAATTCAGCATCTGAAACTACATTCACAGGTGCAGGAGCCAGGAAAAACCCCATGACTACTTTAGTTATAATTACAATAAAACTGTTCTTTGCTTTCAAAGACTGAAAGTAAAATTATGTTCACTGACTAATCATAAAATCCCATATCAGAATTGGAAAGGGAATAGCCTGTAAATTCTGTGCCATGGGTTAGAATACCTTATACCCTAGGGCTAAGCCAGCTCCTTTGCTACTGGGAGGGCTATTGCTGGTTTGAATTATCATTGCAAGAGAGTAGTTTGTCAAGGAAGCAGGAAAGGGTATTTCTAGAAGTGCTTTTTAATGCTTCTCTGTATAGAATAAAATACACTACTGTTTAAACAGAAATCTTGTCGGAGAGACGAAACAGACCTGCCACGAGTGATCATAATTCACGAGCCTGGATTTATAAAAATCTGAGTCCAGTATTGTAAACAGCATAAGATCTAATTTCAGCTCCTGTTTTCAGATTTTAGCCCTGCAGCAACTTTCTGGGCCTGTATACAACTTCACCCAAGGAGTGGCACAGGAAGGGAGCAGACTGCAGCAAAGAGCCAGCCAATCTATTTACTCCTAAAAGATTTTAAAAAATAGTGCATAGTGTGGGAAGGGGGGGATTTCTATGATACATTTAAACCAAACTTTTTCAAGAAAGGGCAAAAGTGCTATTTATTCTCTCAATGAACTTTGGTTCTGTAATGTCATACAAGCCTATTACCAAGCCAAAGGTAAATTCCAAAGACTTCAGTGGTCTGCTGTGATGGTTTGGTGTGATTGTGTCTTTCAGGGTTGTTTTGCTCCTTCCTGCTGCTACATGGAGGTAACAAACCACAGTCCCTGGCGTAGTGTTGCATCTGTAACAGGGATTGTGGTTTGTTTCACTCCCAACAGACCACAATCTGTAGCCATGGTTTGTTCTTAGCTTATGCACCTCAGTGCGGTTTGTGAAACAAATACTGTAACAATCCCGGATTCGCTGATAACACTATGCCAGAGATCATGGCTTGTTTCCCCTGTGAACTAGTGGAGAGCAGAAAAACAGTCCAGAAAGCCATATCAGGGCAAAGTATTATCTGTGGCTTTTTGTGTTGTGTTAACTAGGCCAATGATCAACTGAAACATATACTTAAGTCATTTGAACAAATTGCTTTCCTAAAGTGTGGAGCTTCAAGCATTATTCCACAATATGTCAAGATGGAAACTTCAAAATAGTGGGACTAAATCTGGCCAAAGTTAAGCATTTTAAGACCTACCAATTTCAACTGAGAAGGATATTTTAGTGGAAAGGTTAAACACATAAATGAAACACCACAGTTTCAAAACAACATCCAGCTATAGGGCTCATACAGAGAAGTGTGTGGTGTGCACTAGAAATCCACTGAAGGGTTTGGTAGCAGAACATCTGACTTTGCCATGAAGAAGCTCCCAGGTTCAATCCCTGACATTTCAAGGTCAGGCTGGAAATGTTCCCCATCTGAAACCCTGGATTGTTGCTTCCAGTCACTGTAGGCAAGGCTGAGCTAGCTGAATCAGTGGGTCTGATCCAGTATAAGGCAGTTTCCTATGTTCCTACATTCATTGAGAGTCCACAGTAAGAATGCATCCAATTAAAACAATGCTGTTTTCTTGTAGTTGGGTGGATTCAAGAGGGATTATGTGTAGATGTGTGTCCACTGGCTCTTATTAATATGTAGTGTTATTTGCATTTACAGTAACCCATCAGAGGAACCTAGCAGATTACACTGATAGAAAGCCAAGATGTCATGTAGCTCCCTTTTCCTCTTAATTGCAATATCCTGGCAGTTTCTGATGTTCCTTAGCTTCACACTGGGCAGTGCGTTCACATCTTCACTTGCAACCCTGACAAGAAGTCTTCACTAACGGAAACTGCTATCCTGTTTCCATTTACCTATAGTCATTTACTGAGCTCTTCTTTGTAGAATTGTTTAGTATTGTGCTGTGCTGTAAAAAAAAAGTTAACATATCCCCAAAATGATGACCTCTCACTTAATTGATTTGTGTGTCAGCTGCAGCACAGAAATGGTTTGATTTCCCTGAATCTTCATATTTTTCTTGCAATCAGATTGGCAAATGTGTGCTTTCCATGACCTGACCCAACTGAGGAGTATTATGTTTGGAAATGATAAGGTGACAGATTATTTATACATGTGGGACATTGCTGGTGAACAGCTGTGTAATAGTATTTAATCTCTGTAAGATTCATAAATGGCAAAGTAACAAATCTGGAGATAACAGAGCTGTGTTAGTCCACAGTCAAAAGCAGAATAAATCTCATCCAAAGCCCAGACAGTGTGAATGTGATTACTATAACCATGTTGTCTTCGATAATATCTTATGACTGCATATTGCGTGTGGCAATCTTGTATTTGAATGTGATTTAATTTATTCTGGACATTGTAATTGTACTTAACAATGTGAAGAAATTACATCTGGAAGATCTAAGCAGCCTGTTTCGTTTTATGATTTGTATAAGAAAGATGACTGTGACATATTTTTCACTTTTGATATACTGTCCTGGTAATTTCTCTATAATGAGGCAGGTAGAATATCACTGTCATGAAATACAGGGCCCGCAGGCAACATCTAACTTCATGTGAAATGCGAGACATTATTGCTAGCTGACAGCCGTGTTTGTCTGCAGGCCTTGCCTCTATATAGGCAGGCAACAGGATTTCAAAAGAGTTCAAAAGGAGATGCACTTAAATGCTCCCCATCAAACTTTAGAGCTGAGGAAACTCAGGAAGCTGCTTCCTGCCCAGCCTGAACATTAGCTGCTGTCACTCACTATTGTCACACTGACTGACACCAACTCTGCAGGGATCCTGCAGACAGAGCACATTCCCAGCCCTACCTGGAAATGCTAGGACTGAGCAAAACAGGAGCTCTGCAATCTCTTTAGTTGTCCTAGTCAAGTATCCATGATCATTGTGCGTTAGACAGTATGCTCTGAAAGATGGTTTTGTATGTTCATTTATTATAAAATATTTCTATAGTATAGTTAAAGCTATGGTTTTCCCAATCATGATGTATGGAAGTAAGAGCTGGACCATACAGAAGGCTGATTGCCGAAGAATTGATGCTTTTGAATTATGGTGCTGGAGGAGACTCTTGAGAGTCCCATGGACTGCAAGAAGATCAAACTGATCCATTCTTAAGGAAATCAGCCCTGAGTGCTCACTGGAAGGACAGATCCTGAAGCTGAGGTTCCAGTACTTTGGCCACCTCAGGAGAAGAGAAGACTCCCTGGAAAAGACCCTGATGTTGGGAAAGATGGAGGGCACAAGGAGAAGGGGACGACAGAGGACGAGATGGTTGGATAGTGCTCTCGAAGCTACGAACATGAGTTTGACCAAACTGCGGGAGGCAGTTGAAGACAGGAGTGCCTGGCGTGCTCTGGTCCATGGGGTCACGAAGAGTCAGACACGACTAAATAACAACATTTCTATACCACTAACCCCCTCACCTATGTTTATAAAGTAAAGAACAGTACCAGAGGGCTGTCCTTGCAGCAACAATACCAACAATACCTTTAGCATCCTGTCCTCAAAATGATCATTTAAATGCAGGATTTGAATATCTGAACAGATATAACTGGGTGTGTTTGAAAATGAGATTGTGCCAAATGTTCTAGGCAAATCTTCAGAGCACATTAAATGTCTCTCAAAAGAATTTCCCCTCATTTTTGCATCAATTTGCTGCTGTTTATAGTTCCGATCTAGGGACGCGGGTGGCGCTGTGGGTTAAAGCCTCAGCGCCTAGGGCTTGCCGATCGAAAGGTCGGCGGTTCGAATCCCCGCAGCGGGGTGCGCTCCCGTTGCTCGGTCCCAGCGCCTGCCAACCTAGCAGTTCGAAAGCACCCCCGGGTGCAAGTAGATAAATAGGGACCGCTTACCAGCGGGAAGGTAAACGGCGTTTCCGTGTGCAGCTCTGGCTCGCCAGAGCAGCGATGTCACACTGGCCACGTGACCCGGAAGTGTCTTCGGACAGCGCTGGCCCCTGGCCTCTTGAGTGAGATGGGCGCACAACCCCAGAGTCTGGCAAGACTGGCACGTACGGGCAGGGGTACCTTTACCTTTACTATAGTTCCGATCAGTTGCAGTACTATTTTTATATATATAAAAAATAGCTCTTCTTTCCAGTAAGAAGGTTTGTCACAGAGCCAGTGATATTTGGTTATTCAAGCCAAACTAATTCAGAGTGAGGGCAATTACCTTACTCTAAATTAGCTTAATTTGCCCTCAGTGAATACATGATGGCATTACAGTTACTCCGATGACAACGTGCCAGAACGCAGCCATGTGCCGTGAGACAATGCCTGGTGACTTCTGCCCAGCGTAATTCTCGGTCTCCTATCTCTGCCCCATCTGACTCTGGAAAGGCTTGTGGTTTTCTCATCCTAGCTTCAAAGCGGCATCACCCAGGCTTGGTCTAAGCCAGGCATGTCTAAAATCTGTTTCGTGGGCCTAATCCGGCCTGCTGGTTGATTTAATCCAGCCCCCGTGGCAGTATATGTCCTGGGGTAAAATCTTAAAAAAAGAAAAAGTTCAACAACTTTGTTCGGCCCTCACACATGTTCATTTCATCCAATCTGGCCCTCTTTGAAAAATGTTTGGGCACCCCTGGTCTAAGCCCTAGCTGAGGGTCTGATGTGCATCTGCTCTCACATGGCACTGCAGGGTGAGACAAAGTTCAGTGGAGAACCAAGATAGGACAGCATGTGACCAAAGGTATACAAAACTGAGAGGCAGCACCAGATGCAGGGTGAGAGCAAGTACCAGGGCGCGGGAACAATTTGGTACTAGACCAGAGGAGTGGTCAGAACCGCAGACATTTCAAAGGCGGACATGGACTGGAGCCAAACTCAACCCTTACAGTCATGCTGCTGCAGGTATGAGACTAGCTTTGCCTTCCCTTCATGAAGAGTAACTCGTGGAAGGATCTGGGCTCTTCCTTGGACCCTTAAGTTTGTTTGGCACTCTTCTTGATGGGTTCTATGGGTTTTCTGGCATCTCAGGCTAGGGCAGATTTTCAGAGGGTTCCTTGGTTCAGGTAGGCTGAACTGCTGTCTCTGCAGTATTTGTCAAGCAGTGCTGCTCCCCACCCGAAACTGAACAATAATTTGCCAGCTGTGTTCTGAACAAACTTATAGTGTGCGATGAGGAATACATTAAACCCGTGCTTCTCAAACATTTTTCTTTGGGCCACACTTTCAATATTAAAATTTGTTTGCGCCACACCGAATCTTTTATGGATAAGAAATACTTTGGGAAACAAAAATAAACGTCTAGCAGTGCTTGATTTATAATACAGTGGTACCTTAGGTTACAAACACTTCGGGTTACAAACTCCGCTAACCCAGAAGTAGTACCTTAGGTTACAAATTTTGCCCCAGGATGAGATTGAAATCGCGCGGCGGCAGCAGAGGGAGGCCCCATTGGTGAAAGCGCACCTCAGGTTAAGAACTGTTTTGGGTTAAGAATGGACCTCCGCAATGAATTAAGTTCGTAACCCGAGGTACCACTGTATAGAATAAAACTACTTTATAATATGATATGGGGACATCCAGAGAATATAAAACAATGCAGCTACATAAGAACAGGAATCATTCCCAAAATATAATTATAAACGAGCCTTTTATACATGAACCTTTTTCTCGGGGGAGGGGGGTTAGCAAGGGTACACAGTACCGGCACTGTTTTTCTAGAACAAAAGCACTGGTTAAAAGTGTGGCACTCACTGTAACAACTGCATGGTGAGTTCCGACACCTTTTTTTCCTAGACAAAAAGCATGTATGTATACAAACTCAAAGAGAGGTGAGAGCTTGCTTTTCCAGGGTAATCTCATTCATATTAGGTCTAATCTGAGACAAACAAGCTCTTATCTCCTCATCAACACAAGGAAGCCTTTCTCTTTTCTGATCTCTCATATTTGTCAGTTGAAAATCCCTGTTCACAACAATATTATGTGGAGAGCAGGATTGTACTCAGTATCACTTGATGCTCTTGCACTCATTTTGAAAAGATATCTGTCCATATTCTGAAAATAAAAATTATTTTGATACTATACTAAACTGAAACATTTAAATCTTTCTTTGATTGCCCTTGAATCTTCCCGCCACCCTTGCCATCCTCTCTTGCCACAGCAGGCATCCCACACACTTTGAGAACCACAGTGCCCATGCCCAGAAGATGCTGCCTGCTACTTCTCTGATGGAAAGGGTTGTGGCTTTGCAGACTCACAAACTTATAAAGACTTACAAACTTCTCTAACATGTTAGAAAACAACATCTCCAGTTACATGGAATATTGGAGGCTCTCCCCCCCCCCCCATTAAGAAATGGTTATATCATGTATCCAAACCCCTACATGTCGGAACAGGTAGCCCGCAAGTTACTTTTTCCAAATGTTACATACCTCTTCTCTATAATAGCATTAACAGCAAGTGATTTTCTCCCACAGGAATAATTGAATGATAGGCATTTAAGTGAGAAAAGGCAAATAAAGTAATCTTCACAATTTACCTGCTGACACAGCCTTCCTCCCTGAAGTGTTTTTGAAGCCACATAAATGAGGATCCTATGTAATAATGGTGGATAATTGTAGTTGGAGGGAAACCTTAGTTTCCTTACAAGGAAATGCCGTTAGGACAAATTAGCAATACATCGCAGAGGCATTGCACATGTGCTGCGCCAGGAAGATTTGGGGCATCACATGGCAGGACAAAGTTACAAAGATTTGCTTTCCCAGCATGTTTCCATTCCTGTCTCAATGACGTCTACGCTGCCTTGGTCATGTCCAGAGAATGGAAGATGGCAGGATCCCTAAAGACATGCCCTATGGAGGAGCTGGCTTCAGGCACCGGGGTACCAGTTTGAATGAAACATTGCGGGAGCCCAACCCCGCTGGGAGGAGCGCAGAAGGAAGACATGCCCTGGTGCATCTGCATCAGCACAACCGGGTGTCTTCATCTGCCCCAGCTGGAACAAAACAGGTCCCTCCCATATTGGCCTCTACAGCTACAGCAGGCACTGTAACTCTCCAACCGCTTGACTTCATCCCTGAAAGCACATTCTTCTATTGTCTCCTGAGACAGATAGATGCCAACCACCTTTTCAAAGATCCCATCTGGTGCCTCAGTTTGTGTGTCCCCACCTGATTTTTGCTGCTTCCTCCTTCCTGAATGAGCCACCTGAATAGAAAAGCATCCTGGGACTATGACAGAAGTGAAAAGTGGCTGATATACGCAGTATGGGGAGGACAAGCACTTTCCCCTAGAATTCTAAAGGGCAGGTGGATTTTCTGTGAAAATAAATTAATTTAGACTAGGAAAAAAGATTTCAGGATGGTGTCCTTCTCAGAGGGAGGGAGGGAGGGAGGCACAGGGTCACTATTGTTTTGAGCTAAGGGAAAATAGTGTGGACATGCTATACGGAAGTAGTTTTAGCAGTTTCGATGTCCTGCTGCCTCATGAGTTCAGTTGTTTGTCCCCTTCGTGCAACTCGCTGAGAAACAGTTTGTAACGACTGCCTTAAATGGTTCACAGTTATGTACAACCTATCTCTGGATAGCTATATGCACCAAGTCAAACGTTTTCAGCATGGCACTAGAGCAGGAACACTTCATATTGTGTCACCTCAACAATTTTCTATGGTACAGAAATGCACTGTGACTGAAATGCTGTTCTTCAGGCTCATCTCACAGACAGAGGCTAATACGGTTTACTGTTAGTAAAGGCTCGTTTCTGCTGTTTTCAGCCATTGGGTAGAATCCAATGAGCAGAGTCAGGTGTCCCATGAATTTCACATTCTACTCATGGGAGAACTGCTAACCAGGGTAGATGGGGTGGGCATTACAGAACTCCCATGTTCCAAACTGTGTGTGAAAGGAACATGGTAGGGAGAATGTGGAAAGATGACTGAATTGTGCCCTTTGAATTTGCATCAGATGAACAGAGACATGATGCAACTATGCAGAAAACTAATCCAGGATGGAATTCTGTACCAAAATAGTCATTGTTCCATATTTAGAAAACAACCTGATGTGAAGTGTCACTTGTTGTGCCATTTTTCAAAGGAAATTCAAAGCAGGAAACAATACAAGATAAAATTATCATATGCAAAATCTTTATAACAAGAAAATTAAGCACAAAGCAGCAGACTAGGCAAAGCAAATTAAAGTTTACCCCCAGGAAGTAAACTCTACACTTCAGAATGTAAAGGGACTTCAGTGCGTAAAGATACAATGAGCATCATTATTCAGAGAAACTTACAGTAATGATTTATGAATATTTGTCCTGTTCTTAAATTTAAATCAGGTTGTGTGCTAGTACAAGACTTGGGGAGCTTCTGGGGCCAAAGGGCCCTGGGGGGAATGTATCTCCGATGCCTGTTCTGGGCTCCCTTTAAAAAAAGGGGTACCCTTTGAGAGGACTACCAGGGTAGTTGGTTTTTTTTTACAGAGTTCATCTGCCTCCTCCCCCAAAAACACATACTAGCAATGATGTTAGCCATCACACAAGTACTCTGGAATTACTTAGTTTATGGGGCAGGCATGGAGGCAAATCCAAGATGGTGGCCTTAAACTGCTCAGTGCCAAAGTTTTCTTTTTTACGTTTAAAAAATAATTTGCTGTGGGCCACATCAACCCTATTTAAAATGTTTCCTTTCTCTTGGGAAGCTTAGAGTATTTATTCTGTGCACAATGTGGCACCTCAAGAATATACATCTGGCCCAGCAAAGAGAGCCATAACAGTACAGGGGAAACCAGCTAGGTGTCCACAGCTTATTTGCTACATCATAATCATCAACATTTTCTTTATATACTGCTCAATGCCAAAATGGGCTTCTAATTGGTTTAAAGGTATAAAAACCAATTACACAAGCATTAAAATATGAACACCCATAATTAAAAGCACAATAAAGCAATCTTATTAAAACAACATAGCAATTAAAGTAGGAGACTCTGGTCGAGAGATCAAGGGAAAGTCTGTGTAAACAGGTGTGTCCTCCAAAAGCTGGCAGAATGTCAAGAGAGATGGGGCCTCTCGCATTTCAGCAGGGTGTGCATTCATTATCACCTGTGCCACCAGTGAAAACATCTACCTCTGCGTCACCACACAACAATAATCATCAGGCCGTGTTACTGGTCTCAATGGTCTTACTGGCCTCAATGGAAAGGAAGTCCGTTTTTCAGCTAACCCAGGGCTTTATGGACCTTAAAACTGAACGAATGGCAAACAGGCAGCCAGTGAAGTTACATGCCTGGTACCACTCAACACCTAGACATAGTATTATTTACCAGTGGAGGCCTCCAGATTAGCCATAAGGGAAGATCCACACAGGCTGCACTGCAGACCCAGCAGCAGTGAGCCCGCAGCTGGCGGGGGTTAAAACATGGGAAGAGACAATAATCACAGGACAACTTGGGATTTAGACAGGCCACAACTTTATTGATTAGAGATGTCAGTAGGCTTAGGCACTGGGTGTGTAACCTGAATTGTCAACTTTTCCCTTTTCTTGCGAGGAATCCTATTCGTAAAAAGGGAATTTCCCTTTAAAAAAGGGAAATGTTGGCAGCTATGAACCTGAACCAGCCAGCCCACTACCGGTTGATTGTTTGGCAGGGTTGATCCTGGTATAAGGGTTGCCCTATGACATACATCAAATCAAGGCAACCCCTCCAAGATGGCTATTTTTTGGGTGTGGGGATGTGCTATGGTCCATTGGCCCCTTTCTTGGACATCCAGACAGACGCACCTCCCCCTGGAGTTGGGATTGGGGCACCCAACCCCTCCTTCCTCCTTGACTAAGAATCCATCCCAATGCCTTATCTGGCAAACAAGTTGGCAGGTTATAAATGTCAAGAAGGGAACATGTATTTGAGATTTCCAAGGCCCAAGTTTTTGTGATGCTAAAAAATGCAACACAAAAAATGGAATGGAAAAGGATTTCAGTGCTAGCTCGCAGATCCAGTCTCAGAAGAGTAAATTGAATGGAGGTTTGCCACTGAGATTCCCAAATGCTATGAGACACAACAGTGAATTGCAAAATTTGGCATTGACTCATTCAAAAGGATGCAAGCTGGGGCAACACAGCAGGAAAGTACTATAATTGCAGGGGGCGGGACTTGTGGGTAGAGATGTCACAAACAATTGAAAAAGTGAGGAAGCAAAAGTGAGCACTCCTGTCCAATTACAAGGACGTGCAAGCCAAGGAGGCTCTGTTCATGGCTTCCATCAGCAGGAATGGATGCAAATGGTGTCACTTTTGAACAGAGATGCTTTGATGTGCAGCCCCAGAGCATTCCTCAGTGGGAAAATAAGCCTACCATGACTCCCCTTCTCCTGCCCCAGGAAAAGTTTGGTGGAGCCTCGGGGAGCAGGAGAAGAGGGTGGAGGCGGCATTAGGCAAATGTTTTACATGTGCTTGGAGCATAGTGCAAAGCATTTATCCTTTACCCATGATCGTTTGAAGCATGTACAAAGGAAGAGAAGGGTAAACAAAGGCATGGTTGTGCATCCCTGCTTAAGGGTAGTTGCCAAACTGAGTTGCTGTCTCTCCCTTTTTCTGGCAAAGCTCCTGTGTCTAACAGACAGATGTTTAACAGCTGAACCATTTAACAACACGGAGATTTGGTGACTGGCAAAGATTAGTCTGATGTATTTTGCCTGTTGTTGAGGAGTTAAAGTTACAGGGGCTTGGCCAGATGAAAATGTTGCAACCCCCCCCCATTTTCTTACATTTATATCCTACTAGTTTTCCAACATGGAACCCAAGGTAAGACACATGTGTCTCCATCCAGATTTTGAGCAGGCCCAGGTGGTGGCTTCCTGTTCCTTCAGAAGGTGTTCACAATCCTCCTGTGCTCCCTGGGATGTTCACAATCGTAATCCTGTATGATATGGCAGAATATATCCTACCGGCATGAGAAGAAAACCATAGCATGCTGCCTGTGCATTGTGAGATTAAACAGTTTGCTGGGGATCCCACTGAAATTGATTAATGTGGCTTTTCTAGCAGATTCCTAGCTGTCTCTTTCCTGAACCCCAACAAAACAAAAACATATGGCCAATTGCTATGTAACTCTGCAGTGCACCGCCATCATGGCAAACCTCTTTGCAGATTTTGTCAGGGGACAAAAGTGCAAAGCCCACCAGGTGTCCTGCCATTACAAAAATAATAATTGGAGAGACCA
The DNA here is from genome assembly GCF_964106915.1 of Podarcis gaigeae. Classification (NCBI taxonomy): domain Eukaryota; kingdom Metazoa; phylum Chordata; class Lepidosauria; order Squamata; family Lacertidae; genus Podarcis; species Podarcis gaigeae. The sequence continues at coordinate 57,955,017 of NC_139688.1, forward strand.
AAAGCAGTGAGTGGGGAATGGAAGCCTTTAAAAAGTGTACAGCCTCTCCTTCAAGATGGCCCTGAACGTCTAGACTGACTTCACCTGGTAAGAAATGACCTTGATGAGGGGGAAGCTCAAGTATCCAGTGCCCAATAAGGGGCTGCCTTTCCTTGAGGCATTGTATGTGGGCCTCATCCAGTCAGAGAGTCTAAGTTAGTGCCTGAATGGTGCAGTGACTCTAGTCAAGGACCAGGCTGTGTGTGACACCAGATTTTTGTCTACCCTGCGGAAGTGGCTTTCGGAACTATAGCTATGATGGTTGGGAGACTTACCAAGTGCTCAAATGGGTCGTGAAGCATAGAGTCCTAGGGTCCATACAAAGGCGCCAATGGAAACTTGTTAGCAGCTAGGTTCCGTTATGTCAATGCCATGTCGGAAAACATTGCAGCTCTAAAGACTGCTATCTACAAGTGTGGCCTTCTGTCCATTAGACCTGGCATCTCCCACAGAACCTTCTTCTGTTCCATTAGCCCAGGTGACACAACAAGAGGAGCAGGCTGACTCATGCAGTTCTAGCTGTAGGTTATAGTGTTTTCCAAGAAGAACTTTGCTGGCTTGCAAAGAACTCTGAGGAAATGACAACCACATCATTCAGCAAACACCTTCTGGCAATCTCAGAGATTGCCGCTTTTTGCTCTGAATCTAGTTTGCTCATCTCCGAAACTACTCTGGTGTGTTTTTTGGAATTACTGTCACAGAACTGAAAGAGATTCAGGAAAATTTGAAGGGAAAAAAGCAATATAAATACCTAAATGACAGATTTGATACCTGAGCTGCAACCTGGAAATTTGCCTTGCATCTTTCAATCTCTTTCCGAAAGTATCAGGAGATGATGCCACTGAGGCTTTTTTAGTCCATTGCTCCCTAAGTTCTTAATGCACTCTCTGTGTTTGCTTTGTGGCACACCATGGGCAAGAAATGTGCAGTGGGCAGACTGCAAGGGAAGAACTGGAGGGAGAATTTGCAGGTGCTTTGGACCTCAGCAAAATAGGGATAGCAATGGCACAGGCTGCAAACCTAGTTGCAGATTAGGACACTTTCTGCCACTAGGCCAAAAGTATTCTATGCGTATTAAGAACGATTATATTCCTCTTGTCAGTTTAGGAATCCCATTCCTCCCCCCCCCCCACTGCTTATTGTTTTGCTTTTTGCTCTTTCACCATCATTGTTTCTCAGCAGCTTGGGATTCACAGTGTGTTATCATATCTCAGGGTCTTATGAGATCAAACTATGCGGAGGATTTTCTTGACGCTTGACTACAGAGATCTTTCCAGTGCGACAAGGCCAGCCAAAAAGCCCTGGAAAACAAAGGCCTTGTTGAGGGTGCAAACAAATTCCAGGAGATAATAGATGAGCCCTTTCCCCTTTGCTTTGCTAGCTACTTTACTGAGGCAAGATGCCTGGGTTCTTCTTTCACTAAATGTGTGAGGAAAGCTAGCCTGACCTTTGTAGGCTGTCTTAAATTTTAGGCTGCTGGAGACCTTACCAGAGCACTGGACTGGGAGACAAAGAGAGTGACATTGCAAATGCTGGCCTTAGAAGGAAGCATTTATTCTGCTCACAATAGCTCTTTGTCCTCCTCCTGAATTTTGGACAGGGGTTCCTGTGTAGCGTTTGGATACACTAGTCACAGACACCTGACATTTTCAAGGACAAAATTCTATGAAAAGCAAAGGTGTGCTTTAAACGTGCTGTGGGTGTGATGAAACAAAAGTGGCCACGATTACCACTGTGAGCAGATTGGGTGGAAACAGCTACTCCTCTGATCCCATTGAAATAAGACTCCACCTTCCTTGTATAACAGTGTGCAATAAGGCTATCTTCCAGCTGCAACTATATAAAAAGAAGCGTTGTGTAAAATGTGTCTGCTGAAGATATACAGTAATTCAACAAGTGAACAAGTAAAATACCTCCTGTTTTCTAAAGCAGTAACACAGAGTTACAGTGAGTTTAGGATTTCTTGCTAATGCAGCATATTTCTGAAATGAACAATCCCCCCTCTCCTGTGGAATAGTACTTGAGTATTTGGAAGAAAACTCTGTTACTAATTGCCAGGTAGGTTATTATCACTTTCTTGCTTGCCTGCATATGAAAAGGAAGAGAGGGCACTTAAGAGAGAAGGAAAATAATACAGTGGTACCTGGGGTTACATACACTTCAGGTTACAGACTCTGCTAACCCAGAACTAGTACCTCGGGTTAAGAACTTTGTTTCAGGATGAGAACAGAAATCGCGCAGTAGTGGCGCAGCAGCATCAGGAGGCCCCATTAGCTAAAGTGGTACTTCAGGTTAAGAACAGTTTCAGGTTAAGAACGGACCTCTGGAACAAATTAAGTACTTAGAATCATAGAATCATAGAATCATAGAGTTGGAAGAGACCACAAGGGCCATCGAGTCCAACCCCCTGCCAAGCAGGAAACACCATCAGAGCACTCCTGACATATGGTTGTCAAGCCTCTGCTTAAAGACCTCCAAAGAAGGAGACTCCACCACACTCCTTGGCAGCAAATTCCACTGTCGAACAGCTCTTACTGTCAGGAAGTTCTTCCTAATGTTTAGGTGGAATCTTCTTTCTTGTAGTTTGGATCCATTGCTCCGTGTCCGCTTCTCTGGAGCAGCAGAAAACAACCTTTCTCCCTCCTCTATGTGACATCCTTTTATATATTTGAACATGGCTATCATATCACCCCTTAACCTCCTCTTCTCCAGGCTAAACATGCCCAGCTCCCTTAGCCGTTCCTCATAGGGCATCGTTTCCAGGCCTTTGACTATTTTGGACAAACTGGACACGTTCCAGTATGTCAGTGTCCTTCTTGAACTGTGCTGCCCAGAACTGGACACAGTACTCCAGGTGACTTAACCCGAGGTACCACTGTAGATGCAAGTGCCTTATATTTTTAAATGTTGCAGCTACAACAAGCTTCCACGGTGCCCTTGACAGACTTACTGACAGCAACCAACCAAGCTTGGGAATCCCTAACCTCTAACATTACCAATAAAAATAAATAAATACATAAACAGAGAACCTACCCACGTGATGCTGACACAGACCCCTACACCAATAATTGGCAATAGAACAGGATACCCTCATCTCTCTCCACCCTCTCTCCCCTCTCCCACAGAAAAGCTTAATAAAACAGCAACAGCAACATTTCAAGCACCTGTTTCTGCAGATACACTAAAGTAACATACTACCCTGTTTTCCTGAAAATAAGACAGTGTCTTATATTAATTTTTGCTCCCAAAGATGTGCTAGGTCTTATTTTCAGGGGATGTCTTATTTTTCCATGAAGAAGAATACGGTACACATTTATTGTCTAATTGTGAGTCAGCCAGACTCCGTCAGGGCAGAGCGAGCAGCAGGCGGCAGCTCTCTGATTTAAAGAGACCTTGCATTGCCTGAACAGCTCCGGCTGCGCTGCGGCCAATCAGTGAGCTGTGCGGTGGCGCCTGCCGCTATGGTCTAGAGGAGTCAGATGCCTTACGGTAGCTTCGGGATCCTTATATTCCGGGGAGGCCTTATGTTCGGAGGAGGCTTTATTATCGGGGAGCTCTTATTTTCGGGGGTTGCCTTATATTACAGCAAGAGGCAAAACTGGAAGTAGGTCTTATTTTCGGGGAAAGACGGTATCTAAAGGCAGCTGTGCCTTAAGAACCAGTATGGCATAAGCATGGACCATTTCCTTGTGCATGCAGGAAAATATTATTTAATCAATAATATACTAACTGCAATGCTCCATAGTCTGTTGCCAGTTTTATATCACTGCTTTTATACAATCTGAAATATTTTTAGAAAGAAGGAAGGAACCAAATGCAGTGGTACCTCGGGTTACATACACTTCAGGTTACATACGCTTCAGGTTACACACTCCACTAACCCAGAAATATTGCTTCAGGTTAAGAACGTTGCTACAGGATGAGAACAGAAATCGTGCTCTAGAGGCGCAGCGGCAGCAGGAGGCCCCATTAGCTAAAGTGGTGCTTCAGGTTAAGAACAGTTTCAGGTTAACTGAACTCTGGAACGAATTAAGTACTTAACCCGAGGTACCACTGTAGTGAGTAATAGGTCAAGAAGTCTTAACATCTTTCCTACAAAGAGTTAAATATCCTTACATTAAATTATTACGTAACTTCAGGGAAGAAACAACCCGGGATTCCAACTGTTCTTTTCAGCTTTACAGTTTTGCCTCTTTATATAGTGATGGGAGGGAAAGTTAAGTGGAGGGGGAAAGCATCTAGGGACCCCTCTCTCCCTCCCACGAACCCACCCTCTTTTCCTCCTAGTTTTGCTTCTGGGAGGTTGCTGCCATCCAATGAGATTTCCATTACATCAATATGGCAGTTGTTGCAGCAACTCACACATCATTCAGGCACTTCACAGAATTTGTTTGCACCACGTTTTGAAAAAAAACACACCAAGCAAGCCTCCATGGAAAGAGTGAACATATACCCAGGAAATAGTTTGCTGATAACATAGGAGCCTTCAAGTCTGCTGGGTGTTGCTTGGAGTTTCCCTAACAAAGGAGTAAGTGTTGGTTCTTCAAATAAAAATGGCTTTTTAGACTCCCGCAACTGAGACTGAGAGTTTCCAATATGAAAAAAGTTCCCTTTTGGTTGCTATTTATATGTATTTTTTAAGCAAGGCATAATTAGAACGGGATCTCCTCACTCTTACCCCCCACATTGGTCTCCCTGTTTTCTGAGGATTAGAGAATCTTGAAACTCTTTAACTCTGTGAACGCTAGAAGACAGAAGGACTCTGCACTGAGACTTGAACAGAGATTAGGCCACTGATGGCCTTGAAATTGTGCTTTCTGAATTTCCTTTCCCATATGGTTATCCACACAGAGTTGCTGTTCAGTACACAGTCAGCCTGATGAAGTTTATTTGTTCAGTCTCTTTGGTGCCAAAGTGTTTGCCAGCAATCTGATTTACCTGATAGCAGTACCATTTCAGATATTCCAAATCAGAAGGGAAAATGCTGGCAACTGTGGAGTTTCTATTTACAGTGCCCCAGACCCCAAGCAAAGAATATTCCTACCCCCACCAAGAAAGCTATCCACACCCTCCTCTCTTTTTTTTTACTTCTAGATTGCTTTTTGAACATTCAGGCAAATGAAGGCGTAGAGTTTTTGTTTTGTTTATGATGATTATTTTGCTTCTATCCTGCTTTGTATGAGTTAAAGAAAAATGGGGTGCTCAGATCTCTGCTCCCAATGGTGCTTTTCCATATGCCCCATTCCCTTACTTAAGTCACCCCTCAGCCATTCTTATGCCTGAATGTTTTGTGATTAAATGGATAGCTAGAATTGCTTCTCCACTCTTAAAAACAGATGTGTGTTGTTCAAACATGGTATTCAGACAGTTGCTGGCTTGCTTCTGGGTCCATTTCAAGCTGCTCGCATCAGTGTTTAAAGCACTAAATAACTTAGGTCTCAAGTATCTTTAAGATTGCCTCCATCTTTACAGACCCTCTTGAATGTTAAGGTAATCAGAGGGGGGGGGCCTTCTGCTTGGTAGTTCCACCCCCCTCAGAATGTGGGGTGTGGCAGGCCAGTCCCTAAATTATGGAACTCACTCCACACAGAAGTGAGTCTAGCATCTTCATTGTCAGATTGGATCACTTCTATCTCTATGTTTGCTAACACTCCCTAACAGGCTCACAAGACAGGCCTTTACACCCTTTTAGAAGCCATGCTGGTTCTGTGTCAGCATGGCTTGTTTTTCTATGTCTCATGTTTAAAAATACTTTCCACCAGTTTTCCCAGGACAGACATTAAGCTAGCTGACTTGTAGTTTCCAGAACCGCTTCCCCACCCCAAATCCATTTTTAAAAATTAGTGTTACATTGGCCACTTTCCAGTCCTCAGGTGTGGAGGGGACAAGTTACATATTTTTGTTAGAATATCAGCAATTTTACATTTCAGTTCTTTGAGAACTCTCTGGTGGATGCCATCTGGACCTGGATGCCAGTTTTTATTTTGCCTCTTCAGTGCAGAACTTCATCTTTTGGCTTTTTTCACCACTGTTCGCCTCAGTTCCCCAGACTCCTCATAGCTCAGCTTTCGCTTTCTCTCTCCCTCCTTTTGCCTGTCTCAATCTGTTTTCTCTCTGTAGATCCATGCTTTTCTGTCTCTCAAAAGAAGACCAAAACTTAGCTAGCCTTCAATGGAGTGGACAATGAGTCAAAGAGCTTTCACATACCAGGGTTCATCACTTTACATTTCCATCATTAGCTGCTGTTGGAGGAAAATTGTGGGTCATCAATTTCCCAAACAAAAATGGTGGTTGGCATGGCTGGTGGTTAGTATAGAGCAGGAGTAGGCAACCTAAGGTCCGTGGGCTGGATGTGACCCAAACGCCTTCTCAATCCGGCCCGCGGATGATCTGGGAATCAGTGTGTTTTTACATGAGTAGAATGTGTCCTTTTATTTAAAATGCATCTCGGGGTTATCTGTGGGGCATAGGAATTCATTCATATATATTTTTCAAAATACAGTCCGGCCCACCACATGCTCTCAGGGAAGGTGGACTGGCCCATGGCTGAAAAAGGTTGCTGACCCCTGGTATAGAGCATCTTCTTTCTCTATATCTTTGCTGGATCTTGGGAAAGCTCCCTGGATGATCTTGAACTGTGGTTCCAAAAAACCAGGACTATTGTCCATGATGACTGGGGATGATTAAGGTATGAGCCCAACAACAATTGAGAGGCCACTGCTCCCAAATCCGTGATTTTGGGATTGGATCTTGCCAGTTCTCTATCCTGCATGCCTAACAAAAGAAGAGAAATGATGACATTATAATCCCTAGTAGAATGTGTCCAGCAATGAGAACAGTGTCTGGTATTTTCTATGAGAAGGTGGTGCATAGGGCATCCCCAGTTATAATACGCAATGGAAAAACGGCACCCTTGCAACATGTAATAACGTGTGATGGGTAAGAACTGAACGTATAAATGGTGATATGCTAGTTTGATTTATCTCTTGCTTCTCTCTTAGCTCAGTGTGATGGAAAGCTCAGGTAGACCAGAGTTTGGTGATGCCGTGCAGTGGAATTCCACCAGAGTGCGGGGCTGTAGCCTCCTTCTGGTTGGCTGCAGGTACAGTTTGTCAGAGGGGGTGAAGTCAGCATTTTGGGAGGGAAAAAGAAAGGCAGTTGAAGGTTTGGGTGCGTAAGATCCATTCTGAGGAAGATATGTCCATCCAGAGAAGGAAGTGTCTGAGCTTAGTCTGAAAGGCAGGGATTAGTGTCTTCTTAGGAGTATATAGACAAGAGAAAAGCTGGAAAGCTGAACTGGGGACCGGAGAAGTAGAGGGAACACTCCACTTGGGTCTGCATTCAGTAAGGAGGGGACTGATCTTCTGGAAAGAGAAGAATCCCAAACCAGTTATGAGGGGTGTGGTGACCCCCTGGATCTGCTATATTACTAGAGGAGCCCCGGGACTGAGATCTATAGAAGGTTGGGAAACTGACAGAAAGTAACACTTTGTTTAAGGACCCAAGAACTAGGTTATAACACTTATACAATTAGCTTTAGAAACCGAAGTGAAAAGAACCTGTGTGTTTACTGTGTGTTTGTTTAGAAGCCTGAATCCAACAAATATATATCTAGTTAGCTGTTTCTTGAAAGAATTCTATCTACTGACACATCCTTTGTTTTACCAATTCTATAATGTAGAATAAAACCCTTTCCATTTTTAACTTCTCTAAGTCTCCAAGTACCAAAGTTTTCCTTAGATAACCCAAAAAAGTAAGCAGTAGTTATGAGGGGATTTCCCTCACCCTCTTCAGTTATAAATTAAATTTTCCATTTCTGATAAAGAAGTGTCATGCTGTTGCTCGAAGTCCCTCTTTTCTAGCATTTCAGAGATGGTTTTCCCACCCTGCCTGGACGAAGCATCACTTTGTCATTCTAGGAGAAGCATTGTCTGTGCCTGAATGCCTTAAAAATAGGCAGGATGAGGTCACATGCCCTTAATTCTAACAAAGAAATGGAAAAGCATAATAAAATAATTAAAGAATGCCAGGACTGCAGACCTCCCTTGAGGGCTGACCAATTAAGGCCAAAGAACCATACAGTAAAAACTAAATACACAAAGCCTATTAATATCATCCAGTAGCTACCAGCTTTGCTAGAAAACAATTGTGTAAAGAATTGGTTTCACAGCTAGGGAAACCCTATAATTAATCATCGTAATCATAAATAGATTCCTTCACCATCACATATCCTATATTTAATCACCATAATCATAAATAGATAACTTTTAAAAACCTATCTTATGACTCATTGGAAATTCTGGTGGCTAGATAATCTGATTCAATTCATATGACCCAAGCATTGCAACAACAATTGATTCTACACAGAGCAAGCCATCTTTAAACACTTCATTGGGAAGTGTGTATGTAAGGCAAAGGTGTTGTTTTTAGAGCACAAAAATGAGGTTTTATTTTTACACAGCAAAGGACATGCTCAGTGGAGTTTGGAGAGAGGTACCACACTTTAAAGCATTATCTTCTGCATGGGATATGTAGATGGGGAAAAAAACACCATTTGAGACCTACAATACAACAAAAGCTTACACAAGTACAGTTGGATTTCCCACAAACGGCGTAATCCTATGCATGTCTATTCAGAATTAAGTCCTGCTGAGTTCAGTGGATCTCACTCCCAGAAAATGGGGGATAGATTTCAAGCTAAAGTTAGCAGAGGTGGATGCCCAAGACAGCTCTTTTGCTCTAGAAGCAAATCAAGGGGACTTGTATGCCTAGTTTCTGAGCTGGTTTCATAACAGCACCATAAAGGCAATCTAAGAGGTGAAGCAAGGGCCAGGACCGAGAAGAGGTCCAGCAGCTGGTCAAGCTCGTGAATCTAAAGGACGAAAGCGTGAACAGCTAGCTTGTGGGACCTGGGATGGCCAGGGATTACTCAGGGGCAATGAGAATGCAGGAATAAGTAAGGATCAAGTGGGTCACAGGGATGAGGGAAGGGTTTGATGAAATTCGCATTTAAAGGTGAATTGACATACGTACTTTGCACTTTCTGAAACTATAGGAGAATTGTAAAACAGACATCCTTTGAAATTCACACTTTCCCAGTTTTGCAGTGCAGTTCTCCAGCCAACATGTATGGACAAAACGCACACACTGGGATAAAGTGTCCATTGAAATACATGTATTAATGAAAAATAAAATATAAAAATGCATTCTTTTAGGGGAAGCTGCTTTGCAGAAATGTGTATATTAGGCAAAAATGCATACAAACATACTGTATATTCACACTGAAAATTCACACTGAAATGCTGGTGAATTTTCATGAGGAATGATTAAAAATTCCCAAACCGATATGGAAATGGGGAGAATGGAGCTTAGGATAGGAAAAATGAGACATGGAGAGAATCTGGAATTGACAGATTCATCTACCCCTGGTGGGCTAGCAAAACTATGAGAATTAAAAGGTCAAAAAAGGAACATTAGCCTCTTAATGTCTTAACAAGACATTAGCCAGGCTCTTCACCATTTAACAATGAAACTTCCCGGGTATGTTGAGGTCTCTATCAGAAGAAAAACAAACAAGCCCAAAACACTGAAGCAAATTTATGACATGATTTGACTTTCAGGATAATTCAGCTTTCCTCTTTGTGATATCTAATAAGGTTCCAGTTTTAATAGCATACTCTTTGGAAGAGAGCACAAATGAACATCCAAGAGGAGGAGTCTAATCACCATAGGGATGGCCGTTCAAGATCCACGGAGTGCTTGGGAAACAGATCTGGAAGAAACCTTTCTCGTTCAGCCTGGGCATCTCTTTGAGCCGCTGCAGCCCACAAAACAATCTCAGCTTCAGCAAGGCCCTCCAGATGCTGAGGGACTCCAATTCCCATCAGTCCCAGCCAGCATGGCCAATGGTTAAGAATGATGGGCGTTGTAGTCCAACAACAAATGGAAGGCCACAAGTTATCTACCCCTTCCCGACACTATCCAAAGAGCAATGCTATTATCAATACAATTTTATTTCCTCCACTGCATTCAACCAGGTTGGGGAAAGGAGCAGAAATATTGTCCACTGGGAATACACCCTCTATGTTAGTCCTCTTTATGATTGTTTGGTGCATTGTGGTTGGAGGGGGACCAGAATATGTCAAGGAAGGCAGCCCAAGAACAGGTGGCATCCCTGAAAATGTACATTTTTCTCCTTTTGGAGTCCAAACCCAGCAAGCGACAGATAGTTGCTTTAGCTGCAACTTGCATCAGCTATGGGCAAAATTAACCATAGACAAAAGAATTGCAGCTGTCTGTTGATAATTGATCATTTCATGTCTGCAGTTTCAGCATACTTATGAGAGGCTGACGCTTGTTTGGGCCCTCAAAACCCCCAACAGGTTGCTAATGTACTGTGTTGTTGTTGTTAGTGTCTAGCTATGAGCAAAGTATGTTGTTCAAGTATTTGGAGCCTAGCAATTTTGAAAATGAGTTAGTGCCCCTTGGATGGGGGGCTCCTTTTGCAAAAACCCATTTTGCTTGAGGAATGCTCCCTTGTAAAGACTGGCTAGACAAATAAGGCTGGAGCACCAACCAAATGTTCAGAATGACATTCCTTTCCCAGTTCCCATCCTCTTCAGATATCCCTCAAGCTCCATTAATCATGCTATGGTTGATCTTGTGCTACGAGAGCAAGACATTTGCTTAGGGAAGCAGCAAGACACCATGGCTGGAATTAAGGAATCTTGCAAACAGACTGCAGCAAATGTATTTCTTCAGCTACTCCACTATTTCTGCCTCTTTAGACGTGACTTCAGATAACATTGAGTATGGCAACCTCTAAATAGACGGTCTTGTTGAGGCTCAGTGTCCCTTCCTATGAGGAGGGAGAATTCTCAATGGTGCTGTAGGCACAGTGGAGAGCATCTTGATGAGTTGCTATATTTCAATATTGTGCTTTTATTATCCAGTTAATTAATGTTGTTTCTTTCTTTGTTGTTGTTTTCCTTGTAGCCCAATACAGTTTCCCTGATTTCTTGTGCAGTCTTGAAAAATAAGAAATTTATCCAGCTGAAGTTGGTCCATTAGGGCACATAGAGCACTGTTCCACCAACCTCAGCCTCCCATCAGACACCCCCATTTGCCTATTGCCTTACTTATAACTAGTCCAGAGGGGCACTGGCTTCCCTTTCCTCCTCCTTAGTCTTAATATTGCCCTAGTAATACTCAAAGAGGATGGGGTCAAAAATAGGATTAGTTGGCTCTGCATGCCATTGGCCCTGGCTGTGTCACAGGCTCCAGCTGCACCTTTTTTTTCCAGCTGCACCTCCTGTTGGCCTCCCTGCCATCTACCATACCAGTCTAAATGGGCCCCAGCCACCACTGAATTTAGCCATTCATTAGTGGGATCCTAAACAAGAGAAAGGGATCTTATACCACTTGAGGGTGGGACTTTATTTCTTGATGGAACTTTCCCTCCAGCTGCTGAGTGGAGCAACCCAATTTGGCTTCTATTGACTTTTTAAAATTTTTAGCACACCACCTAAATTTAATCTCCAGCCTTGTTAATACAAAACTGTCTAGTTTCTATTCCACGTATGCAGTGTTTGGAGGCAGGGATGGGCTGGATGTGGGCAAATAAACTGAAGTTGAATCCTGAAAAGACAGAGATGTTATCTGTTCTGAGTTCTCACATCCAGGAGACGGCCAGTCCAGGAGAGGGCTTTGTTCTCTGGGAAGGAGCAGGTCTGCAGCTTAGGGGTGCTCCTGGATTCAGCACTGTCACTGGAAGGTCAGGTCACTTCAATGGCTAACACATTACAGTTGCTACATCAGGCAGAATAATCATTTGGTGGTCTGCCAAGACCCTCGGGGTCTTGTGGTCTATGGGAGAAAATGTTTGGGAAGCACTGATCTAGTTGTAGAAATCTCATGGATTCTATCCTGAGTTAGAATCATAGAATTGCAGGGTTGGAAGGGTCATTTAGTCCAACTCATTATTTTATATAATTTGTGAGTTTTGATGGAGTGACCCTTTTGGACCTATGGTGTTAATGTCCAAGTGTTGTTCTTCTTCTTCTACATATACCTTCACAGTATCAGAGGTGCTGATTTGGGCTTCAGATTGTGGGTGTTCAGTGGCACAACGTGACATCCTGACCTCACCTGCGCCATCATGTGCACATGGTGTGCTTGTGCACTGTGTGCACTGTGTGCTTGTGCACTGTGTGCACTGTGCTTGGCCTCTGCTGGCCACTACTGCCCACAGCCTTGCTTCTGCTGGCCCTCTGCCTCTGCCATTACAGGACTTCCATTGGGGCATGTTGGGGCCATGGATGTGCTTCCGGGAGTGCATCAGTGGGCATGGTGGGCCTTGGTGGAGGACTTGCAGTGGTGACCTTGGCCTGGTCCCCACAGAGGCAGCTGAGGTGTGGGCGGTGGAGGCCTTGGCCTGGTTGCCGTGGCTGCAACAGGGATGGGGTGAGTGGCCAATGGCCAGAGCACACATCTTCTGGAGGAGACCCCCGCCCGCCTAAAAATAATATGGGGGCTGAGGCACCCATGGCCCCGTGGAGATAACATCTACGCACAATATAATAGGTGGACAATATCATGGTCTATAGGCAGATTGCTGGATTAGTAAAAACATCTGAATCATGTTATAAATAAAAAGTTTAGATGCCTTTATATTTCAAATATGGAAACTGTAGATTGTCCAGCTACAATCCTACAGAGCCAGAGTGGCAGAGTGGTTAGACTGTCAGACTAGGATTTGGGAGATGGCTTGAGATCCCCACTTGGCCATGGAGCTCACTGCGTGGGTGACCCTGGAGCAGTCACTGCCTCTCAGCCTAGCCTACCTCACAGGACTGCTGTTGTGTGGATAAAGGAGAAGAGGGGGAGAACCATGTATACCACCTTGAGCTCCTCTGAGGAAAATGTGAGATAAAATTATAAACCAACAAACAAACCAATGCTTGTGTGTGAGACCCATTAACTCAGTGGTGCTTACTTCTGCATAGACATACATGTGATTGTTCTGTTAGATTACTTTGATTTGTTTGGATGTCAGAATATAAATTTCAGGATTTTAACGTCAAAATTCTGTCATTTGACCTTACTCTGAGCCCTGTGAAGAAAATTAAAGTGCTTTATGTGCGTTCTGCCAAAGCACATAAAAAAATTGGTCAGACACTGAAATGTAATTATGGGCTGAAAAGCATCTGTATGTAATGGTGACTTCAATGCCAGCTGAAAAGCAGATTTGGCCTTGAAGTTTGGGGATCAGATTACTCTGAAGAGTGACCAGAGACATGTGACCAAGGTGAGGAGGGTGCCATGCCCACTTTAGGTGGCACAGGCCCTTGGGGCAGCATTGCCAGGAAATATAGCTTGCTTGACATTCCCTCTTCTGCCCAGTTATTAAAGATGCGAACACTGTGTCTGTTTTTCTATCAGTCCACCCTATTCGTTCTCATCCAGGAATCCTGGGAATGAGTATGAGCCTGCTGAAATGCCCTCCTGCAGTATCAGGAGGGGTTTTTTTTGGTCATTCAGCCCTCATGGAGGCGCAGGATCCTGGGTCAGATCAACTCTGTATAAAGTCTAAATTTTCATATAGGCTTCAATGAAACCGATGTGTTGTTCAGTTCCTTTCATATCAGTTAGCTATCGTTGAAGAGCCAAAATAGTTTCCCACAAATAACTCTGTAAGCCAAGTTTCAATTAATGATAAAAAATAGTCATTAGCTTGCTAAGCTTTAATTACCCACTATTAAGCTTTCATAGTAGAGGGAAATAGGAATTAAGTTTTTTTACTTCTATGCTGACAGTTCTGAGTGAAAATGATACGATCGCTCTCCCGAGTCCCCTCCCATTCTTGTTAAACAAAATTTTGACAGCAACATGTACAAAGGTTGAGCACTTTTCAGGATTGTTTACAAAAGTATGATTCTCCAGATGTAAAGCGAGATTCTGTGACATTCTGCACTGTTTGTCCAAGTCCTGAAAGTTAAGTTGAGCGGCTTCTATGATGTTCCTAGTTTTCATGCTGCTTTATGCTTATTCCCTACCAACTCAAGAAGGATTTGTCACACATACCTACATAGCTCCATACTAGTGGCGCACAGAACAGCCCTCTTTGTTTTGCTTTTCTCACTACATGACTATCTAGCCTACATAACACAGAGAGAGCGAAATGGTCCAAGCTGCTTAAGCCTAACAGAACAGAGAAAAACAAGATATCCTACTTCCTCCATCATTAGAGGTGGGCTACACATTACATCAGGGGTCAGGCACCTATTTGAGTCTGAGGGCCACATTCCTTTCTGTGTAACCTTGCAGGGGCCGCATGTTGGTAGTGGACAGGGATAGAGGCAAAAGTGGGTAGAGCAGCAAATGTAAACTGTACAGTGGACTAATTTCTCCATGCAGGGAGTCCTACTTTCAGGCAAGGAAAAGACACTATCAGAGTTCAAAGACATATTCCAGCCAGATAAGACATCCAAGATGGCGCCGGTGGTGCATCAATAGGGCATCAATCTCAGGCTGCCCTCAGCCAGCCTTCCCACCGCTGACTGCCTTCTTACTTACAACCAATCAGGGTGTGTCTCTGCCTGTCACTGGCTCTGGGCCCGCCTACTTGTTGGTCATCTTCTGGAAGGCTCTGAAAGGACAGGGACTTGTAAAACCAGCCAGTTGTACCGGTTTAGAACCTCAAAGGCATTGTCTCTACAGCAGGCATGGCCAAACTTGGCCCTCCAGCTATTTTGGGACTACAGTTCCCATCAACCCTGACCTGTTAGCTAGGGATGATAGGAGTTGTAGTCCCAAAACAGCTGGAGGGCCATGATTGGCCATGCCTGCTCTACAGGCAAAGAAATCTGAAGTGGGTAAAAAGGCTTCCTCTCACCACATCTTCCTTGCAGCACCAAATTGGCAGGATTTAGTGGCATTCAACACATGGAGGTCTTGATGAAAAGTTAAGATGGGACTCAGTGGAGCTTATTTGACCTTATTTCTCTCTAGATAGGGCGGAGCTGATCAGATTAATGCTTCCTACTATGAAATGTTACTGGTTTACCCATTATAATTACTTTGTATGTGGAAAAAAAAGAGGAGTGGAAATAACAAACAATGTTGATTCATATCACGGCCTTTCATCTTCTTGGCTTTAGGCATTATTGCTCTTTGTGTTCTTTCCTACAGTGTTTCATTTGCACTTGTTCCATGTTCTTCCTGTGATGGAAGTCCCACGAGAAGCACTATGTCATGTAAATAATATACACATTGCAGTCTATTATTTTGTATGGTTATTAATCCCTGTGGAGATGAGAGCTTTCTGTTTTGCCTTAATGCAAAATCCATAAGCATGTTGCCTGGCTGAAAAAGGAAAAAAGAAATGTTCTTCTTGGCCCAGACATGTGTTTTATAAAAACGATACAAGAACACCCATGAGCTGTGTGCCATTTTCAGCTGCTGGATCCAGATTTTTCTGAAAGGGCTTTATCTCTCTGTTGGGTAGCATTTAAGCCTGAGTATGCCTCATTCAGGCTTGTAGTCATAGCAGTTCTTATACAATTTAATTCTACATATGGGCTATTTTATATTTCAAAAACATGAGTAAAGAAATCTTGTGATTTATGAGTTCATTTCATTCCTCCCCTTATTTTCCTCTTCCTAACATACTCTTCCTAATATATGCCAGTATCTGCCAGAAACAGTGGCGTAGCGTGGGTTGTCAGCACCTGGGGCAAGGCAAGTAATTTGCGCCCCCTAGCCCGTGGATTTGTGCCCCCTAAACCGTGGATTTGCGCCCCCTAACCCTAACCCCCAGATGTTGCGCCCGGTGCGGCCGGCCCCCCCTGCACCCCCCACACTACGCCACTGGCCAGAAATGCCCTTCTGCATTCTGCATAGGACAACCAAGGGAATTTTTATACAAAAGAATAAATGGGAATAAACTGGACAGCAGAAATGGCACTATTCAAAAAAGGGGTGTGTGTCTTCTACCTTAAAGTAGCCATGCTGGAAAAGGTGATGTTCCAAGAAACCACTGAACAACACTTCATCAAGAGGTTCAATCAATCACTTGTGGATTGAACTGGACCAAGATCTTTTTTTTAATTGCACCTCATATCTTAATTAGCTGTTCAATGCCAAACTGTCTACATTCTAAATAACCACTCTCAAGTACACAGGTATTAGTGTTTATTATTGTGTTAATTACATAATAATTAATTTCATTACATAATTATCACTGTCTCTGTACTTTCTACATTTCATTTCTCTCTGACCTCACTATTTACAATTTCCTCCTGCCCCACAACCATGTCTGAAACATGTTCAGAGGTAATGTAAGTGGAGCATTAGTGCACATAACAACTGGTCATATGTGCACATTCTCCAGACTTCATGTGCATATCTTGACTGCATTTTGTACATTCTCTGACCAAAGATCCAGGTTATGAGATTTTATGATGAAGGGTGATATATAAATTTAAATAATCATAATCATAATCTCCAGCAGGTCTTGAGGAATCTCCAGCAGACCTAATACATTTTATGAGTCTTTAGGGTGCTCTTTTTTTAGGACACGGGTGGCGCTGTGGGTTAAACCACAGAGCCTAGGGCTTGCTGATTAGAAGGTTGGTGGTTCGAATCCCTGCGACGGGGTGAGCTCCTGTTGCTCGGTCCCTGCTCCTGCCAACCTAGCAGTTCGAAAGCACGTCAAAGTGCAAGTAGATAAATAGGTACCGCTCCAGAGGAAAGGTAAACGGCGTTTCTGAGTGATCTTCCCCTAGCCTCCTGCAATTCTCCTCATAGTGAGGAACTTGAGAATGACTTCTTTGGGGGAATTATTTTTCCAATTGCTCCTCCCCTCCCTCCTTTCCTTCACTTCTGCCACAATCTGGTAAATTAGACCTTGTTCCTTTTGTCCAGCCACGCCTGCCTTCAAGTCGTTTCCATGCCCTTTATTTCTGTCATCCAAGCAGCCTCTTGCTCAGCACACTCCAGTGATCCTCAAAGCAAGCTGGAATTTTCTTTTCTTTCCCCTTTGTTTTTAATTGGCTTGGTAAGTACACCACAGAGGATGTTTACTTCGGAAGGAAAGCCTGATGTGCATCTAATAGGAGCACGGCGGACCTAGTCCCAGACTTTTAAGAGAGCCTAGAGGGGCTTCCATGCCAGAATTCCATCTCTGGTGGATGGCCTGCTGTGTTCAAATTGATTCCTGCACAGTGTCTTATGCTGATGAAAGGGATGCATCCCAGAGAAGCTCTGTCATCGGAAGAAACCGTACATGTATATGCATAAATGACCTTGAAATGAGTACATTGAGGCCCAGATCATGCCTCAGCTCCACACAGATCTCCAAATTAATGATTTTACCAGATACCACCTCTCATGATAATCATGACATCACTTAGCTACACCCTGATTAATATTCCTTTCCTAAAAACTCTAACCTTATAAGATAAAACAATAGGTGACATGAGTGGTGGAATGCATCTTCTTTCTCAAAGTAAATTTTACATTCCCACATTTGGGTGATTTGAGAATGAAACTTGCAACAAGCTTTTTTTTTTGAGGTACTGTTCCAGCTAAAGTTCATTGTGACCAAGTCCCACTAAAAGCAAGAAGACTGAATTTGTCCAAGTTGTTCCCCTGGTTCCAACAGGAGTCACAACTTGGGCAATACACATTAGTAAGATTAAGAAATAGATTTCCCTATATGCATGCATTTTACATTTTTAGCTGTGTAAAAAATATCCCTTAAATTTAATCACCCTCATTTATATCTGGACACCCTGCAAGCTGTGGTCAGGATAACTGTCATTCTGTATGTCTAAGAAATCATGACATAAATTCTGGTTTCCTTGGGGGGGGGGTTAGTTCAGTGTTACATGAAACTCAAGAACTTCAAAGAATATTTTCTTTGCCAATCAAAATATTAAGCTGGTACATTAGTGAAAATCCCTGCACACACGTATGTACCTTAATTCCAGCCCCCACTCCAAATGATGGAAGATTCCTCATAGTTACTCAACTATTTTTTCCTGAGAGGTTTCTATTTCTTTTAAATCATCAGGTGATACTGCTCTATTTCTTATATCATAGGCTAAAAGGTGCAATTTCAATGGTGTTGTTAGGTTTTGTGGTGTTATTTTTGAATACCACAAAACAAAAGAAAACATTTAAGAACCGAAAATAAAAAGGCTATTTTTTACAGTACAGTCTAATGTTCTTCACTTAAACTAAGTATAGATATAATGTAAAACCACAGCACTTTTTAATACAAGAATCAGTGCTCTATGGTTAAGAGCTTGTATGAAAACCTGTAACTTTCAATGCTTGCCCTTTCATCTACTACTGCAAACAAAACAAAGCAGATAACAGTGATTGGTCACTTTGAGGGTATAACTGCTCTCAAAGTTATAAAGTTCCAGGCTCTGAATATAAACTCTGGTTGTTCATAATGGTTCCATTCAATGTGAGGGAAATAATTTATGGATATATTTTAATCAAAGTTGATGAATACTTCCTTTAATTCCACCCCCTCCAACTTTTGTTGCAGCTGTGATGGCAGCCATAGGGTAAGAAAGGAGGAGACAGGAACAAGAGTCTTTCTCTTCCTCTCTTCAACTTCCCTCATCCCATTAGTGGGGAATATTGCAAGGACAGAGCACCAGATACCTTGGAAAATATTGTTTTCCCAAGACACCTCAAGGCCTGGTATCCGGGGGGAATTCCATTCCTAGGGTGCCTGATCTGCCTGCTGCCCTTGCACCATTCTATACAACAGGCAGGCTGGAAGTGTCAGCATTGAAGAGAGAGACATTGTGACTTTCCTCTTCTAAACCACTGGAGCAGCAGAAGGGAAAAGGAGAGTGGCTGAGGGGGAAAGTGTGAGAAGTTGAAGCTGCTGCTGCTGCATGAAGGAGGCCCATCGACCTTCATATGGTGGTGACTTCAAGCATATTTAGAACTGGAAAAAAACCCCAGAACAGTACATTGCCCCCTGAATATGCTCTCACATTTTGCTTGTAATCACCACTCCCAAGCTCCATCCTGTCTCTGGTCACCACTTGCCTATTTTGATAGATGCATTTGGAATTTCACAGTTCTTTTGGATTTCACAGTTCTTTTAAATCAGTGTCGTTTTCAGTGGTTTGGGGAATGTTTCTTTGAAAGTACTCTGGGGTTTCTCAATGAGATAATCAGTAAGGATGAGGAAATTTCCTGAGAGACCCCTTGTCTGCTCCTACTGATCTTCTACTGCATTGTGCCACCACAAGGGAGTGCTGGGTATATGGCGCAGGGTACACTCTCCGTTCTCGCAGGACAGAGGTGAGGGCAGCACTTATATGTCCTGAACCTGCGTCTGGAATCACACAGCCTAGATTCCTTGCATTATGCAGTGGTTCTTTGGTGCATCCTTAGACAGACATCTTAAAAAGCATTCTTTGCAGACAGAAGTTTGGATGGGGGGGCTCCAATCAAGTTGTCATCCTTCAGCTTTGGCAGACCTAGCTTGAATTCCTTTTTTGCCACGGCACACTTTAATAGCTCTTGGCACCTTCACCACCCTCTGTGCAGTGAAAAGGTTGATTAAATAATGAGATTGACCCAGTTCTTTATTGGGTTGAAATCAAAGCCTAATCCAAAGCTTTGCAAGAATGCAAAACGGTGTTTTTGGAGTGACTTTTAGTGAACTTTGGCTGACAGGGTGTTCTTTCTTTTTTCTTTTTTTGCTGTTCCAATTCTTGCAGGCCCAGGTGTGTGATGCCCACAGCACAGTGATGGGTGAACCATAGAAATAAGACCAGGGCTGGATTAAGATGTTTAGAGGCCCTAAGCACTTAAGATTTTGGTGTCCCCATGTAGATCTAAACAATAATAAACTGAAAAATAAAATTTTATTTTTCAAAATGAAACAAAACCTACAGTAAGATGGAAAATAATGTTTATTTTTGTATACTTTCTCAAAACTAATCTTACGTAACACATCCGCTCCTATACTTAGTAGAGATGAGGCGTCCAGCCTGCCTTGTTGCATAGTTGTTCTGTTGGGAATTTTAATATACTTCAACTGAAAAAATGAACACTTAGCTGAGCAATTTGTGACCATTAATTTTAAAAATCCACAATGGAGAATTTCTGTGGTGCCCCCCCCCCTTCCCTTGATGCCCTCGGCACATGCTTCTTTTGCTTAATGGTTAATCCAGCCCTGAATAAGACGTGGGAGATTTGTATTGGGCAGAGGTAGACCACAACTTTTATTGATTACAGATTTAAGTAAGCTTTGGCCAAGGCTTTGGCCAGTATCAACCAGCCTGACTTCTGAGCTATGGGGTCCCACTGACATGTGGGACATGTAAATATTCTTCAGATATTTATTTTGACAGAAACCTCCTTTATGCTGACCTGAGGGTGGGGTTGTGCAGACATGCTCCTCCACTACCCCTACCAGTCTCTGTTTGATCAACAGCTGTGGGCTGCCAAGCAGGTGGGAGGATTTTCCAGGGCAGGGCTTAGCGATGCCAGAATCCGTTGAATGCCCAGTCAGCCCCACCACCCTCAGGTAACAGGAACAGCATTTGAGTCTCATTTTGGAATATTCACTCTGAGGCATCTTCCTTTTTTATCCTGGGCATTGAATAAACACATAGGGTGATATACTCAAAGTAAAATCAAGTAAAAGAAATTGTTTAGTTGGATAGCAACCAGATAAATGGGGTGAAAAATATAGGTCAGTATGCCCCGTCCTAGATCAAGGCATGAGTATCAGAGAGAAAAATCCGATCTTGTGAAGAAATTAGAAGCAAAAGATTTCAAAATAACTTCTAGGGGATAGTTTTACACTTGTTTTTTCTTTCTTTCAAAAATGCTGAGATGAATAAGGACCCTTTGTCATGTTAATGATAAAGACGAGTGTGCAATTTGCTGTATGAAAAGGAGATACAATAGGCCACTTCCTGCGGATGGGCCACCATCCTCCGTTTTGCAGGCTTCCCTTAGTGCTGTGGAATGGCGCTTTCATGTGTGTGGTACAACTGTGTAGTGTTTATCCAACCCTTGTGTATTCACATGAGTTTGACACTAATCAACAGTAATGGCATAATAATTACAAATCCGTACAGGAAAATAATGTTCACCGGTCTAGGAAAAGTGCTGCTCGGTTTCAGCCTCCTTCCTCGGAGTCCGTAGCCTTTCACAATACCATTGAATTCTGGCAGCTCCCCAAAATATGTTAGTCATGAACTCATTAAAGATACAACAGGGAACCCAGCACTCCAAACACCCTCCTTCCCCCAACATTCCTAAATAATACCTTCTGGAATGCTTATCTTACATTCCATCTCATTATTACTTTGGGCACATTTACAGAAGTGAACAGATAAGCAGAAGCTACAGGGGAAAAAAAATTTCATTCAGGTTATGCCACTGTGCTCCAAACTTTATTTTCTGTGTATGAATGGAAACTTAGCTGCTGCTTCTTCTTTTTGTGATTCAAGCCACTTTGTATCTTGCCTTGCAGCTGAGTGCACCCCCTTCTCCTACAGGGAATGGCATCACACAACGTATCCTGTGAGAAAGTTGATATGGGAACCCTGTGGGGGAAGAGGCCATTTCTTTCTCTTTTCTCCTTACTGCCCTGGATAATCATGGGAGGGAAACACCCTTCCGCTTCCTTAGGGCTCACATTCCTGGCATTGCTCTCCTGCTCTTGCATGCCCGGTGCCCAACGCATGGAGGAAAGGGTAGGGCAGCCCTTAGTGAAACCCACATGCCGACCCCTGACTCCTCCCTGTGTTTTAGCAGAATCAGGATCCGCTCGCAAGCTTCTAAAAACAGCCAGGAAGGGGGCTGTTGTCAAAGATGGAATTGCCAGGTTCGCCTACCAGCTGACTTTGGTGAGGATAATGTAGCAGCAGAGGAAGAGGTGAGGAGTGCAGAGGCCTCCTAGGGAATGCAAGTGGGGACAGAGAAGCAATACTGGGTCATGGACGGTGCCAACTGAAGACTGCTTCCCCAGCTTGACGGATAATAATAGGGACTCTTCCTCTCATTAATCTGAGCAAATGATGAGAGGATAGAAGTGGGGCTGGCTCAAGGCACTTTGCAGCCTCACAATTCCCCGTGCAAAAGCCGGCCAGATTGGCATTTGAATCAACACCGGCAGCGGGATAGTATCTTCCACCACTCCTCAGGCAGCAGGTCAGATTAGGGGACGCAGGAGAAGCCAGTGGCAACAGCATCCCCTCCAACATTCCTCAGATGAAAATGGGGACATTTAGCACTCCCACCTCCGCTGACCCTCCTCGCCCCCCATTTTGATGTATCCCTGCCCCTGCAGAGCATTTCTAATCTGAAGAAGGGCGAGTGTCATCACCTCCACACCAACACTTGCCTTCCATGGTCCTGAGAAAGCTCTTTAATCTTGATTTTATTTTATTCTTTGGTAGAGTTACAGAAAGAAGCACACACACCAATAACTAAACTTTAGAAAGGGGCAAGATTAGATGCGGACACACAAAGCATTTTTTTAAAAAATAAAATAAATCATGACTGCACTCTTCTCTGCTCCCCCAGCAGCTGCTACAAGCTGCCGAAGGGAGGAGGCCGGCAGCAGCAGCCATGGAGAGGCCACAGGATGGTCCCTTGCAGCCGCTGTCGTTTATCCTTCTCCCTGAGCTTGGCAGCTGCGGTGCTTGAGGGGAAAATAGGGACATTCTGGGATCAAATCAGAAGTCGATGGCTTTTGTTATTCTGGGACTGTTCCTAGAAAATTGTGACACTTGGAGGGTATCCCCCTCAGCATCTGCCAACAGCGATAGTTGGTTTGCTTCACCTAATGGTGGGGCCAGCCCTGGATACAAGATTCTTCCTCCCTCAGTGGTCAGTCTGAGCTCCATGAGCACTAAACGCGCTCAATATTGATTGGGCTGTTTGTGGGGTTCTTCTCCCCTTTAAGCCGCTCCCCTGCCAAGATGCTTTGCACTCCTGCAAACCTTACGGTTGTCCCAAGTCTTCTCATACTTCCCACTTGTGTGTGGCTGCTTCCATTTTGGCTACAAAGTGAACCTAAGAGAACTGATCAGAAATAGACAATAGGATAAAGAATGGCAAATATGGACACTACAACCCTTTCACCCACTAAATAAAACAACAATTTTATGCAGTGTGATACATTATCACTTTATATCAGCTTAGACCCAGTACAGTGGTACCTTGGGTTAAGAACTTAATTCATTCTGGAGGTCCGTTCTTAACCTGAAACTGTTCTTAACCTGAGGTACCACTTTAGCTAATGGGGCCTCCTGCTGCTGCTGCCACTGTGCAATTTCTGTTCTCATCCTGAAGCAAAGTTCTTAACCCAAGGTACTATTTCTGGGTTAGCGGAGTCTGTAACCTGAAGCATATGTAACCTGAAGCATCTGTAACCCAAGGTACCAAAGTATACCTGACAGCCTTGTGACTTCCCCACTTTGCTTAACTGTGGACTAAACAGTGTACCTTTTCCCCATCTCTCTTTAAACTAAGAGCAATGCACATTTAGACATTTATAATAGGGTTTCATTTCTGTACTAATTCTGCAAAGGCAATTTGATCTGACAACTTTCTCATTCTGAACCTTTCATTCAATTCATGGAGACTGTGTGCTTCTTTGGAGAAAGCAGGAAGTTTTTCCTCAAGAATCCCTCAGTTCTTTCTGGTATTTTCCTTCTGGGACAGAATCAGCAAAACACTGTCCCCAAAAGCCCTTATAAAACATTGTTAATAGCAGAGATTCTATAATGACAAATAGACTGGAGACGGAGAGTTTTGGATGAGTCATCAAAAATTATCCGTGCCTCACTTTAAATGCTTGCTAATCAACCATGGCTGCATGATGGGCAAACAGAGGCATGAGTAACCCATGCCACTCGTCATCAGAGTTTTGAGAGCCCTCTGGAGAGACCCACGTTGATGCTGAATACATCTTGCTTCTGGGGTGTGTGTTAATTAAAATGCTGCATGATTCACTGACTCCTGCTGTTTCTCTGCAAATGTGGGCACGATACACTTACATTTTCAAGCATAAAAAATACTTCAGCTAATGCCCACCGTCTGTTTTTATCAACATGCAAACCTAAGGCTCCGTCTCATTGTAAAATGACCTGTTTCTCCAATTTAAGGTTGTTTCTTCTTCAGTGTTATAACATCACACATCAAAGAATCATAGAATCAAAGAACTGTAGTGTTGGAAGGGACCTGTAGGGTCATTGTCCAACCCAGTCCAACCCCCTGCAGTGCAGGAATCTCAGCTGAAGCATCCATGACAGAAGGCCATCCAAACTCTGCTTAAGAATCTCCAAGGAAGGAGAATCCACAAGGAGTTCATTCCACTGTCATACAGCTCTTACTGCCAGAAAGTTATTCCTGATGCTTAGTTAGAATCTCATTCTTGTAACTTGAAACCATTGTTTTGGGTCCTACCCTCCAGAGCAGAAGAAAACAAGCTTCCTCCATCTGCCATGTGACAGCCCTTCAGATATCAAATTGTCTACAAGCTATCTTTTGGTTTTAAGGTTCTAATATGAATGATAGAATAGCAATGTGTTGTTATACGTAAAGGTAAAGGACCCCATGGCGGTTGTTCTTGTTGTTGTTTAGTCGTTTAGTCGTGTCCGACTCTTCGTGACCCCATGGACCAGAGCACGCCAGGCACTCCTGTCTTCCACTGCCTCCCACAGTTTGGTCAAACTAATTCTGGTAGCTTCGAGAACACTGTCCAACCATCTCGTTCTCTGTCATACCCTTCTCCTTGTGCCCTCCATCTTTCCCAACATCAGGGTCTTCTTCAGGGAGTCTTCTCTTCTCATGAGGTGGCCAAAGTATTGGAGCCTCAGCTTCAGGATCTGTCCTTCCAGTGAGCACTCAGGGCTGATTTCCTTAAGGATGGATAGGTTTGATCTTCTTGCAGTCCATGGGACTCTCAAGAGTCTCCTCCAGCACCATAATTCAAAAGCATCAATTCTTTGGCGATCAGCCTTCTTTATGGTCCAGCCTAAGTCCAGTCAAAGGTGACTATGGGGTGCGGCGCTCATCTTGATTTCAGGCCATACCTTTTAACCTAAGGTCCCTGTTTTGAGGCAACTTCTGTACCATCAGACCATGGTTTCAGATCTTGACTTGTTTCTAATAGCTATTGGCAGGGCATCACTGGTGGGGTTGCATTGCTGACCTAGCTTCCCAATGCCATGTGCTGCTGCGACTTACCAACAGGGAAAGGGTAAGGTAGCAGGGGACATGGTGTGATGCAGGCACCGTCACTGCTTGTATTAAAACAACATAGTTTTAACTAACTGTTGGTACTGGTTCAGATGTAACAACAGCACACCATGACTAGTTTAACCAGGAAGTTTCCAACCTCGCTGCTGCTGCCCTGGAGGAAGAGAGGAAGGGGGAATACTCAGCCCAAGACCTGAGGTTGTCCATTCCCCTACCAATAAGCTATATTTATGCCCAAAGCATAGATTGTGCTGATAGCAACACATTACAGTAAGGATTATGTGTTGTTCTCGTAGTTTTTATTCAGACGTGTGTGTGTGTGTGTGTGTGTGTGTGTGTGTTTCCATATATGGGGAAAATTGATCTGTCCTTTCTGGAATTTGTTTTGCAGTTCCAATACTCTACAGCTATCTTTCAGATAGCTATCTTTCATGTATTAATGTAGTGTGTGTGTGTGTGTGTGTGTGTGTGTGTGTGTGTGTACACACACACAAACTACAGAACAGATTTCTATGCCTGCAAATCCACGAGATTGGAGCATGTAAATCACCTCTCAAGTGCTATGGAATCCCTATAATCTTTTGTTGTCATCAATGTCTTCAGTGTCTGGACTATTTTTCTGATCATTTTCTTGTAAGAAGGAATAGAAAGCTGGGTCTGTGTTGAATATTCCCCAGTTTGTTTTTTGCAAGAAGCTAGCAATTTTACAAGAGAGAGAGGGGGGGGAACACCAACCCTCCACATTTATTGTGCAAATAGCTACCTTTTGTGCAAAAGAGTTTGGGAGAACATGATGCCAAGATGAAGGTCTACCAGGCTTGGTAGTGAGAGGTGGGCAAAGTCTACCTGCCAGGAGAGACACCTCAATGCCTTCCACATGCACTTCATCAGGAAGATTTTGGGCTTTAAGAAGGGCTTTTCCATAAGTAACCAAGTTAAAATTATGTTAACACAGATTCACAGAAGAATGTGCACCAGACCCTGATGGAAGAAGGTAGATAAGAGATGATGGTCTGGATCCTAACAAGCCCTATACTAATGGAAGGACTCTCCTATTTACAGTGGGAACTGAGATGGCCGAAATATTGGGAAATAATAGAAAAAGATGGAGATAATTGGAGGTTGCAGAGTTTGGAGAAACTAAAAGATAAAGTGCGAGATTGGTTACATTATGCTCAGATCAAAGAGGTTTTCAAGTTGGATAAAAAGATAGGATTCCAGGTGGAAAAATCAAAGTTGGAAACGGAATTGTTAGAACCTAAAACTAAGGTACTTTCAAGAATGTATAATTTGCTGCTAAAATGGAATACACAAGATGAAACGGTCAAATCGGCTATGATAAAATGGGCACAGGACATTGGGTATAATATCATGTTTGCTGACTGGGAAAGGTTATGGACCACCGGTTTGAAATTCACGGCATGTAATGCCTTGAAAGAAAATATTATGAAAATGATATATAGGTGGTACATGACTCCAGTCAAGCTTGCAAAAATATACCATTTGTCTGATAATAAATGTTGGAAATGTAAAGAAACTGAAGGAACGTTCTTTCACCTCTGGTGGACCTGCCCTAGAGTTAAGGCTTTCTGGGAAATGATATATAACAAGTTGAAAAAGGTATTTAAGTATACCTTCCCTAAGAAACCAGAGGCCTTTCTTTTAGGCATCGTCGGCCAGAGGGTGTTAAAGAAGGACCGAACATTTTTTATGTATGCAACAACAGCAGCAAGGATACTTGTCGCCAAGCACTGGAAAACCCAAGATTTGCCCACACTGGAAGAATGGCAGATGCAACTGATAGACTATATGGAGCTAGCAGAAATGACTGGCAGAATCCGAGACCTGGGAGAAGAGGCTGTGGAGGAGAACTGGAAGAAATTTAAGGTCTATTTACAAAAATATTGTAAATTGTATGAGTGTTAAGAAATATGTAAGATTATTAACAATATGGCACCATTAAGTTAGTTAAAAGGAATATGAAGATAAATGAAAATATAAGAAAAGATAAATTTTGGATAAATATTATGTTAAAATTAAGCTTTTAAGGTTTGGGTAAAATTATCTAAAACTAGGGACACAATATTGGAAAATTATAATATAAGAATTGAAACAAGGTGATAAATTGCTGGGTAAAGTTCGAAAAACTTGGAACGCAGGAACGAGAGATGCGAGGAAGTCCAAAAAAGTGAAGAAAATATGGTTATTGTAAAGTTATATGTTATTTTGTTGGTTTTTTTAATTGTATTAAGAAAATCTTTAATAAATATCTTTAAAAAAAATATACAGTGGGAACTGAGAAGCAGCAGAGGCGCCAGTCTGAGTCCATGGCAGCACTTCCACTGCTCTTCTTTTCCTCCCGCAGCACCCTATGCTGCCTGTCCTGCGGCTCTAGAGGGTCCTGCCACCTCCCAGAGCAGATCTTCTGCAGGCAAAGGGCGTGAGTGGGAGATTGGTGAAAGTCCCTCCTCTTTCCTCCTCTTCTTTTTGCTGTCAGGAGCATCCTGTGAACAGAGCTCACCTCTCGGCATGTTCCCAGAATCTCGACAAATATTCAACGCTGCTCATGACTGCAACCATCATCTTCTATGCAGTGTTCTAAATGGCATTCAAATAAAGGGTTTTAAGTAGAAAAGATGGTTCAACATGTAAAATTGTTTCTTTAATTGGGCCTCACAAGGTTTACATTTCTGTTGCAGTTGTATTTGACAAATCCTAATGGCTTTAAGTGATATGGAGTTAGAAAAAGCTGGTGCTTTTATAAACATCGTAGCTGTTGGCATAGATTGAGTGACACGTCTTAATTATTTTTAACCCGAACAATGAATAAGGATGTCAAACACAGATATGAACTTTCCCTGCAGCGCAAGCTTTCTCATTTATTTTCTCGTAAGCTGCCCAGTGCAAAATAGAATGGGATAAACAAAGAAAAGTAGGACTCAAGGCTTTTCTTTCCAGCTATGTGACCCATGGGTTTGCAGTGCGAATGGGAACAAATGAATACACCAACAGCCCTCTCGAGATTTGCCCTAGTTAGTGATCCCTTCACCAAACCAACAGCTCCTCTGGGCTGAATTCATGGATGTGGAAACTCTGTCTTGATAGCTGCATTCGGCATTGACCTAGAGCAGCAATAGCCATTACAATTTGTGCAGAAAACACTGGTGTGGGACGTGTGCTTGCAACCTTGAACACCCATGTACCTATAAGGGGGAACCTGGACCCAGTCAGGGCTCTCGGATCCGCACTGCTACTCCCTGTAGCAACTGAAACGTATAAAGTTGCTCCTATTTTATCGGAGTAAGTTGTCATCAGGAAATGAGAAGCAACTACTGGGGTCTGACTTCAAAAACAAGTGGGAACATTGAGCTGAAATCCCCAACTCCACCACCCTTTTCTCAAGCTGCAAAGTTGTGAGGGCAGTAAGCATTGCTTTCACTCTGATTTGGCTTCATGATAACAGGAGACTTGTGGGTGAAACCCTATCTAGCATCACCTGCAACTGTGACCACTGCGACTACCAGAACTGTAAAATGGGTGGTGGCAGCATCAAAAAGGGAAGCAAAAGGATGGTTTCAAGAAACAACCTCCCAATGATCCCCACCCTTAAGCCTTCCAGGTCATGTGGCCAGCATGACTAAGCCGCTTCTGGCGTACCAGAGCAGCGCACAGAAACGCCGATTACCTTCCCGCCGGAGCGGTACCTATTTATCTACTTGCACTCTGACGTGCTTTCGAACTGCTAGGTTGGCAGGAGCAGGGACCGAGCAACGGGAGCTCACCCTGTCACGGGGATTCGAACCGCCAACCTTCTGATCGGCAAGTCCTAGGCTCTGTGGTTTAACCCACAGCGCCACCCGCATCCCCTTAAGCCACTACAGTAGTAAAAAAACAACCGAGCTATCAGCTAAGCTCTCATAAACTCTATATATTTGACAAGTGGCAAGGACTGACAACCCTTATGAAGTCTGGTTAAGATTAAGCTAGATTAAGCATATTGTTGAACTAGTAGGTTTTAGATGTGATCATCACACTATGTAGGACTATGTCCTCATGCTCCTAACTTTAAACATGCAGCTACTCAGTGGAGGGATAAATGCTCTTTGCACATGCTTAGATTTGCACATGCACTTTATTATATCACAGATTTGAGAAGGGGCCAGGTCCTAGGGCTGAGCCTTGGTGAGCCATGCCACACACCACAAGCCTTCTCTCCGCACCGTCTCATTCATAAATCTCTCTAATTAAAGGCAAGAGGGTTCCCTTGCCAAAGGAGACTGAGGATGGAGAGTGGCATACCTAAAGTAGCAAGCAGCTCAGTAGTAAAATTACCATGAAAGTGAAAGCATATCTTCCACACACTTGTTTCTGCTCACATTGTGGTAACTCATTTTGCATGCATGTTGTTCCAAAAAGCATGAAACAACATTGTCCAGCGACTGAGATAATTAGTTCCTCCCCTGCATCCTCCTGGTTTACATATTTGACGGACCACATAAGTAAATTCTGCCAAATATTTTTAAAATGGCCTTGTTTACAAAACTGGGGCAAAATTGACCTACATCTTGTAATTCAGCATGGGGGTTTCCATCTCTCTGGTGGTATGCCTTCCCCCCCTCAGTAGATTGACAAGTGGAAGTGAAAAATTATAGGTGCTTTTTTAAAAAGCACTATTCAAATGTAAGAATTCATTCCTCTGATCTCTACTTACAATCATGCTAACACATTTCAAGTCTGAAAAAAATATATGCTGTGACAACTGTAACAAATGAAGACAATTCGTCAAAATTATTTTTAATGGGAAAATTGGACAAGTGACCACAGGCTAAAATGAAAAAAAAAATTGTTGCCTCTTTCCTGACTCCAGTTTATAATTCCAAGGGCATGAAATACAATTACTTCTTAAGGATGTACTACATGCAAACCTACGTGTACCTGCAGGAGCCCCTCATTTCCAGGGGCACTCTAGGCTTCCCAGGCAGAAGTGCTTCTTCTTGGTCTGCTTGCTCAGGGTTCCTAAGCCAAGTCGCTGGCACTGCAGTTTTGCATTTTCCTCTAATGGGGCAATAAGAACATGGCAGTCCTGGCTGGTTTCCTTCCTTGTTCTCCTTGACAGTGACTGCTTTTCTGCAGGAAGAACAGCTGACATCAGAGAGAACTAACAAAAAGCAACATCTAGGACAGCGGTTTCCTTCTTTCTGTTAGTATGTAAATGCAGGGCATTTTTAAAGTTTGGAGTGGAATTTTCAAGGCTGCTGAGAAGAGTTACAGCAGAACCAAGTCAGTCAATAGGAACAAATGCTATTCATTATTTACTTATCCCACCCTTCAGAGAGGAGGGAGCTCCCAGAGTTTTTGTTCATCATTTTTAATCCTAATCCAAAATTAGTCTGGGGGACTATCCTCCACCTCTAGCTTTCATAGTGTAGCATTTATTGGAATAAAAATGTTTCAATCTGCCACTGCAAAGTTTGAGCAATATTTCCCAACAGTAGTGTTCATGGTGTCTATTGTATAATGGTCCAGAGAATTTGCAGCATGTCAACTCACAACAGTGCTACCTTGGATTAAGTACCTTGGATTCGTTCCGGAGGTCTGTTCTTAACCTGAAACTGTTCTTAACCTGAAGCACCACTTTAGCTAATGGGGCCTCCTGCTGCCGCCACGCCGCCGGAGCACAATTTCTGTTCTCATCCTGAAGCAAAGTTCTTAGCCTGAGGTACTTTTTCTGGGTTAGCAGAGTCTGTAACCTGAAGTGTATGTAACCTGAAGCGTATGTAACCCAAGGTACAACTGTACTCACTATTATTAGCTTTCTGGTGAAATTCAAGGCTGTAGCCATGAAGAGTTAAACTATGGACATCTTTCCCACAGGAGGTAGTGATGGGCGCCAACTTAGATGGCTTTAAAAGAGGACAATTTCATGGAGTAGTAGTTTTTTTGATTTGATATCCCACTTTATCACTCCCGAAGGAGTCTCAAAGCGGCTAACATTCTCCTTTCCCTTCCTCCCCCACAACATACGCTCTGTGAGGTGAGTGGCACTAAGAGACTTCATAGCACTCTACGTGGGACTACCTTTGAAGGTGACCCGGAAACTACAACTAATCCAGAATGCAACAGCTAGACTGGTGACTGGAGGCAGCCGCCGAGACCACATAACACCGGTCTTGAAAGACCTACATTGGCTCCCAGTACGTTTCCGAGCACAATTCAAAAGTGATGGTGCTGACCTTTAAAGCCCTAAACAGCCTCGGTCCAGTATACCCGAAGGAGTGTCTCCACCCCCATCATTCTGCCCGGATGCTGAGATCCAGCGCCGAGGGCCTTCTGACGGTTCCCTCATTACAAGAAGCAAAGCTACAGGGAACCAGGCAGAGGGCCTTCTCAGTGGTGGCGCCCTCCCTGTGGAACACCCTCCCACCAGATGTCAAAGCGATAAACAACTACCTGACATTCAGAAGACATCTTAAGGCAGCCCTGTTCAGGGAAGTTTTTAACGTGTGATTTTACTGTTTGGTTTCTGTGGAAGCCGCCCAGACGCGAACCCGGTTCACCAGATTACAAGACTACCGCTCTTAACCACTGCACCACACTGGCTCCACACTGGAGGATAAGGCTATTAATGGCAGTAGCCCTGATGGCTCTGCTCTGCCTTCACAGTCAGAGGCAATAATTCTTCTGATACCTGAGGAAGGAGGAGCCCTCTTGTGCTCAAATCCCGCTGGTGGGTTTCCCACGGGCATCTCATGGGCCACTGTGAGAACAGGAGGCTGGACTAGGTGGGCCATTGGCCTGGTCTTGCATGCTTCATTTATGTTCTTATCTACACATGTAGAGAACCCACCTGCTGTGAAATGTTTGGATGCCCCTATAGAAAACTAACAAGCCTAGGACTTGCCGATCGTATGGTCAGCGGTTCGAATCCCCGTGGCGGGGTGAACTCCCGTCATTCGGTCCCAGCTCCTGCCCACCTAGCAGTTTGAAAGCACCCCTAAGTGCAAGTAGATAAATAGGTACCGCTTTCCAGCGGGAAGGTAAACGGCGTTTCTGTGTGCTGCGCTGGTGCTGGCTCGCCAGAGCAGCTTCGTCACTCTGGCCACGTGACCCGGAAGTGTCTCCGGACAGCGCTGGCCCCCGGCCTCTTAAGTGAGATGGGCACACAACCCTAGAGTCCGACACGACTGGCCCGTACGGGCAGGGGTACCTTTACCTTTACCTTATAGAAAACTAACACTATGTGGAGAAAGCTAGACTCAGACCTTCCTCTTGACAACCTAGCTTTTTTTTATGTGAAGGAAGATTCAGAGGGACCCAGTCCATATTTCATTTTGAAAGATTTTTTGGGTGATGTTCAGGGGTTAGGCGAGATTTCTTAAGCCTGACCAGGGTGAGGCAACATTCCTAATGGAAAATGGGCGAATGACTCTGCACCATAATGTTAATGGGACATCCTCAGCAGCCCCCCCCCCTTTAAAGCCGAGAATTCCCCTGGCAATTATTCTGCCACTTGAGGGAGAGGGTGGGCAGGGGAAAGAACCTTGGCTAACAGTTCCCAAATGCACCCCTCTTTTGTGAAGGTAAGCCTTTCATAAAAATATAAGAAATTTCTCTCCGTCTCTCCCACCCCACCCCAATTCTCTGAAAATGAATTCACACACTTTTGTGGGAGAATAGCCCTACAATAAGAGAAGGGGGCATATTGAGACCACCCTTGGTCCATTTATTTTTAGAGACCTCGGCACTTAAGGGGAAAGTTGTCTATACTAAATTATTACAAAGAGCAAATGTTATAGTCTATGGGAAATGTAACAGAAATAGCACATACAAATGACCAATGGACTTTTTTGGTCCTCTGTAAGAAGCAGCAATCTCAAAACAAAATGGGACTCATCCTCAAACTCTCTGTGTTATACATATATCACAGACACTCTTAAAAGAAATATCCCTATTTGCATCCACAGTGTTTTGAACATACAGGTGTAGACCAGCTGTGGCTTATTCCACAGGGATAAAGATGCCAGATCCGCTACATTTTATTATCTCTTCCTCTCAGCACACATTGTCCCTCAGTAAAGGGGATGGAAAGAACGATCTTAAAAGCTGGGTGGTTACAAAAGCCATAAAAAGTGTGGTGTGAAGGTGTAGGAGACATGTCTGATACGGAAGGCAATGGAGCATGACGTCAGTCATTGTGGTTGGCTGAATAGCAGAAACAAAGGTCCTCTCCAGCAATATAACCAGAAAGGAGATACATACCAAATATTATTGTGGATGAGGCCAAAGGACCCATTTTAGGGGTCTCATCAGCCTCCTCCAAGCAAATATTTCTAACCCCTGCTCACCAGTTGCATCAGGACTGACAAAATAAAATAAATAAAGCTGTGTTGAGAGATGTTCAGTGTGCTCCCTGTTCATCAGATTGGTCATTTGGTGAGTGGAGAAGGAGTGATAGAGCTCCTCCGTCATGGAACAGGTGAAGAGGTGCTGTGTCCCTCGATTTGTCCCTCTGTGTGTCTCCACCAACGTGTGTCTGTGCAAGAGTGGCACGTGGCCCCTGCTTCAATCTCTGAGCTCACCTGGGTTGAGCTGCTAGATCCACAGGGCATAGAAATGATCCACCACCAACACCTGACATTCATTGGCTGAAGTGCTCTGATGTCACATAAGGTCTTGAACAGTCTAATTACTACAAGTTTAAACTGTCTGGGAAAGGAGCCTAGGGAGAGAAGTGCAATGAGCTATTGATAGGAAGAAATGCAGGGAAGTGTTTGAATAAGGTGTGTGAGTGGCTTGTGGGGATGAAAGATATGAGTGGTGACTGTGAATGTATGTGGAGATGGTATAGCATTATATGTATGTAAATGATGGGAGTATAAATGTTGGGTGTGGCTGTTAAATGCAGCATACACTTCATGTAAGCAAATTTCTTGCCTTTTATTTTGAACACTGCTGTCCTCATTGAGACTCCTGAGGTTGTATAACTCATCCCTGGTTTTTCCATGGCTTCTTTTTGTGCCATAATCATGTTGCAAAAATGTTGTGCTCTGCTTCCAGGTATCCCAATTTGAACTTGACCAAACATGGGTGAGAACACATTCTCATGCCTGCCATGTGGCAGTGATGATGAATAAAGTGTACTTCATTGCCAACATTGCATCAAAGAAGAGGGTCCCCCCTCCCACCCACTGTTGAATGGGAAGTTTGGGATAATCACATTTGGAGCAGAGATATGAACACCTGGCATAAAACAATAAAGAATCACTTTCCCTTCCCCAACACCTGCAACCTGGTTCCCTTTGAGTGAAATCCTTAAGCTCCTGGGCTCCCTGGGAGGAGGGGTGGGACAGAAATGCAATAAATATAAAATATAAAATAAACAAATAATCAGTGTCCCCCTCCCAGCAATGTTTGTTACTTGAACGTATATTGAAAGTCTTGTTATCCCACTTTGCAGTCTCACACGAGTTTTAATTAAGACAAGATATTGTATAATTTTTTAAAAAAAGATTATCAAAATCACCAGAATAATAATAAAAACTGTCCAGGGGATAAAACAACAAAGGCAGACTAAAAACAGAGTATAAGGAATAACGAGAAATCCACAGAGCAGCAAATTCCCCATAAAAGCAGCAAGAGTACATTACAGTCCAATAAATGCCCCTTATCTTATGGTGTTTGGGCTTGTCCACACCAGATTACGCCAGCTGTTGATGCAGAGAACTCCATAGGATGTTCTCCCCATTCCAGTGTTATCCCAGACCTTTCCTGCTTTGAATCTCAGTCCTGGCCATTTCAGACTTTCCAGGGATCAAAATACTCCTAAAGGTTTGGGACAGCACAGTGAAGGGGGTCTACGTTTTGCTCCAGTGTGGACAAGTCACTTGTATTACCTTCTTAGTGTATAAAAAGGAACTGTAAGAGCAGTAGAGGAGCTTCTTCTACCCTTGTCCACCCACCCAGCTGCACTGATTTCCCAGTGTGCCATTTGAACATTAAAATGAAAAATTAGCAGTGCAATCCTGTGCAGCTCTACTCAGAAGTAAGTCTCGCTGAGTTCAACATGGTTTATTTCCAGTTGCAGCGGTGGGAAATATATTTTTATACTTCCTCTCTTTTCCAACACATGAAAGAAACAGGACACGAAATTAATTTTGCAGATTCCAAATTGCTCTTTAACACGGAACATCACCACAAGAGAATAATCATGGAAGCCATCGAGATAGAGAAACACCCTCACAACATGAACAAGCGTGACGACACATCCCGCTTGCCAGACATCTGGAAATTAGCCCTCCCCACAAAAACTGACACCAGATCCAGAGGCACACAGAACGCCAACACCAATCAACCACACCAGACCCAAACCCAGACCCTCTCCACAGATGAATTACTGACACCATCCAGTAGCCAATCCATGGTGGCACCTCCGGATGCTGCACCCCCCTGCAATCCCTACACAGATCTGGCTGACACAAGCCACAAAACCACAGCTCGCCCCTATACACGAAGCCAAGCCAAAGCACAACTAAGTGCAATACAGCCATCTTCTCAGGAAAACTCTTCACAAAGTTCAAGAGGTCAAGACACAAAGACTTTAGCAACTAATCCACACCTAATGACCCACCTAAGTGGTACTCAGGATATCACTCAAGAAATCACTCAAGGTATCTCTCAAGTAATTAAGGAACAAAAGAAGAAAAGGCACACTAGCCTGGGAACTTCCTCTCTGCCCAGAACATTGGAGGCTAGACACCACACCCCCTCTACAGTATTTATAGGAACTCAAACATTGAGATCCCGCTCTGTTCCAGTAACAAGAAGCCGAAAGCACCAGCCTGAAGATGACGAGTGAGACCTCGTCGAAACGTCGCCTAGACACCCCAACTTTTACACGGGAAGACACCCGAGGACACCAAAACCTGCATTCCTGTACCCGTGAAAATCTACGAAAGCAAATATATATATATATATATATATATGTATGTATTTTTATTCAATATTTCTTGGTTTACAAAAGTAAGTGCAATCTCTCTTTTTTCAAGTTACATTTTCTACAGATCAGTTTCATTTGTTGAGACATTAGTGTTACATTCGGAAGGGGCGTTTGGGAAAAGTTCCTCAGGGCCCAGATTCAAAAGTGGGAGGAGCCAGAGCAAAAGGTGACTGGGGTTCCTCTGTTTTCTTCCATTCTTCTGTTTTCTTCCATTCTTTTTTCCTGTCACTCTCTTATCTTTTTGCGTGGCGAGTGCCCGCCCCCCACCAGGATAAATAAAGACACGAGACACCAAAATTAAGGTTAATCGGGCGAATTAGGCCACAACTTTATTGAATTCAGGAATGAGAGGCATTGGCTTAGGCATATCGACTATCCGGCTCCAGCCCATTTACTGGAGACACGGGGAAGGGTTAACCTTATATCGGGGGAGACTCCCGCGAGGCACGTCGGCTAGGAGCTCCCCCGGGTCACCGCTCTGGGGCGTGCCTTTGGCCCACACCTCCACAGGCTTCGGACAGGGCCACGCCCCCCGGAGTCCTTTAACGGACCACCCTTCGCTCACTGGGGGGAGGTGATGGCGTTCCTCCCCCCCCACATCCTCTTAACCCCTTCTTACCAATGCCTACCGCCACATGAGCAATTGCTCGCCGCCAATACTCTCATGCCTGAAACCAATCCCTTACCCCCTTTGCTATATCAGTCAGCCACATGTCATTTCCCACATCTGAAGATGCACGCCATCAAGCCGGTAGAGGGCCTCGCAGTTGCCTGGGTGGTCAATGACCCACCCACCCAGGGCTGCCACTCTACGCACCACCCCCCGATCCAAGGCTTTCCTAGCCCTATTTATGGCTATCGGGCACCTGCTCTCTCTCCAAACCCAGCTTTCCCTCAACGAGGCCCAAAGAATGGTGATGTTTGGATAAGAGGCCAGAGCATTCCCCTCCGAGAGATCCAAGATATATTGATGTAGTTAAGGTGCGGCCCGAGATCGGAATTGATGGCGCAGACCCTGGCCCAATGCACAATGCTGTGCCCGATTATCCAGATCCGATTGGCTGGCTGGTGGGGCAGACACGGCCGGGATTCCCCAGCTCTCGCGGGGGCTGAAACCAGCCCCCGCTCACGTGGGGGGTGGGCGTGAAGCCCGCAACCCCACCTCCTGGGCAGGCTGGAAGTGGCTTTCTGAGCCATCCCCTTAGCTGTTGGATTACAGCCTCAGTAAGCTTTTTACTAAAATCTACATTAAGGCTGCATTCTTCCATCCATTTACCTGGGAGCAAGCCCTATTGGATTTGACGGGACTTACTTCTGAGTAGACTTATGTGGAACTGCATTGTCAATAGCCCTACTGATTCCAGCACATCATCATCGCCTGATGAACACCCCATGAATCAATATTGTTACCTAAATACATTTTGAAAGTGCAAGGTAGTTGGTATTTCCCTCCCCCATCCCACACACAATGCAGCTTTCATAGCAATATTTTTAATCCTTTTTTCTCTGAGTCATTCTTAATTGGTATTATATAGATGTGACACCATGTGTAAGAAAAAGGAAAAGTAGAAGGAAGAAGCTGCATTTAATAAGGAATATTTTTAGTTCCAGTAGGATGGTTGTAATACCTGTTGTTGCGCTTTTAAAAATAGTCTCTCTGATGATTCATTTAGAAGTCCTCGGTGCATTCCTCAAAAAAACCAAAAAAAAACCCCACTTCAGATTCTGGGTGAGAGTAAATATTCTCTTGAAACTAAGGTACAGAGCTAAGTAATTTAAGATAAAGTATTATTAAAAGGTGCAATTCCTGTTCCACACCACTGGCCAAATCCTGTTGGGTGCAATGGATCTGAATAACACCCAAGGGTTTAAAAATCCATAATAACTTGTTGTCCATTCAATGGCCTGTAAATTTTTATGTATGGACAGCTAGAAAGAACTATAGCCTCAGGGCCTTTTAAGATGACCGGCTGGTGATGTAACAAATGTGTAGTTCATAGTATCTGTTACACTGGGTGGTCTGGATATTGTCTTTTTTAGATACGTTTCTGTTTCAAAGCTATCAGGCCATAATGCATAGCTACCGGGTAAATGTAATTCCTTCCCTCCACTTGGCACAGTCTGCCAGGTCCCAGTGGGTTCAAAGCAGGGACCCCACAATTATTATTATTTATTAAATTTGATTGTCACTTTATCTTGCCTAAGGCAACCTGAAGCGACTTACAACCAAACAAGACAGATATTGGCTCCTGCTTCCTGAACCAACAAAGGCTGCTGGAGAACTTCACACAGTTCAAGCTGGAGAAACAGCCGTGTGGGGCAAGACTGCTTAAACCTCTCCCTGCTGTTAAACGTTTAACATGCACAAAACGTAATGTTCTGCATGCACTGAATTTAACACTTCTGTACATTTTTTGCATTTGCAAAGCATAGGCGTTTACATCAAGCAGAGAGGATTCACTTTGGCAAAAGCATCAGAAACGTGGGGTAATTTCCTATTTGAAAGTTTAGGCTGCAGGTAAGTCCCTCATCAGCAGGCAATTGAAACAGGAGAAACTCAGCATCTCTGTGTTGTGGGAAGCCAGCAGAGAGATTGCCAGCTCAAGTGTTGGGAGAAGGAGCTTCCAGCACCAGAAAGAGAAGGGCTTAACTGCATTGCCTGATACTTGAATGCAATGTGTTATTTTGCATTTTGTTTTTTAGTAACATTTACATGTAACTAGTTTTAAGACTGTTCTGGGGTAACTCTTTGAAAGCCATTCTTGGCGTGGAATGTTCATTTATTTTAACACAAGTCCAGATCTGGGATTCCGCTGAACAATTCTAACACCTGCCCACTGCTTTTCTTCCCCCTCTATGTTCCAAATGTCTCTTTGTGGGGGCCAAGATATCTGGAAGCCTGCAAAGAGAGAGGAATGTACAGTTTACAGTGGTACCTCCGGTTATGAACTTAATTCGTTCCGGAGGTCCATTCTTAACCCGAAACTGTTCATAACCTGAGGCGCGGTTTCGCCAATGTGGCCTCCCGCTGCCGCTGCGCCACCACACGACTTCCGCTCGCATCCCGGGGCAAAGTTTGTTGCCAGGAGCATCTACTTCCAGGTTAGTGGAGCTCATTACCTGAAGCATTTGTAAGGAGGACGGTACGTAACCCGAGGTTCCACTATATTGGAGGAATTCTAGCAGAATTTCACCCTCTTCCCCCACCAATATTTTGCTTAAAATCCCTCTCCCCAAATCAGTTTTCATTTTACAAAAGTTACCATCTACCTCTTGCTACATTTGCTGGAAGACAACATTTAGTTCTGCCCTGAAAATTCAATAAAGAATCGACTACAGTAATTGTCACTGCTTAGAACAATTTACATTATCTGACAGAAGAAGCGGGATGGGGGCAGGGGAGAGAACCATGAAGTATAATACAAAAGCTTATTGAATATACATATTGTGGCTTTGCTGATAATCATGCTTTGCTTAAAACCCATATATTTCTTATTATGTAAATATGGCATTTTTATTAAAAGATGTCACTTTAATTTAGAGCTTAAACAGAAGACATAAGCAAATATTTTCCCATTCACAGGTCATGGGCCCGAAAAGCACAGAAATAAATTCTCCTGATGAGTCCTGTCAGCATGTTGTAATTCTACCAGTTCATTTCCGTGAAATTAACCAGACTTGTGGATACCTATTAGTATACATTTTAGTATCATATTGTGGCCTCAAAGAAAATTTCCCAGGGATAGTTTCAGAGTACATTGTTGTGGGAGCACACATGTTCGATGATAGTGAAAGGTTTTTCATGGTTTGCCACTGATCTAAAATGAGTTATTAGCTCATGAGATGGAAACATTTCCTGTTTGTGCCTTCGGCCTGGTTCTGTCCAACTCACTGATTTTATTGAGGCAAAGTAGTGTCAAGACAGACGTGGTAATAATTGATGAATGGCCACAGGGGTTATTTGACATGCAGCGTAGCCTGATCTCAATTTGCACAACGGATATATGATAATATTTATTTATTTGGCACAGTTACTGTGCTGAAAACTTTAGAAAGTACTGTAGGTAAGGCATCCTGAGAACGTTGCAGCCTAAATTGTGAAGAAGGTTAAAAGCACATCTGATAAGTATCAGCTTGTAGTAACATGGAGGGGGGCTTTTTCACTGCGGCACCAGTATTGTGAAAATCTCCCCCTGATGAAATATGAGCGGCCCCAACAGCACTGGTATTTCACCTGCTTTTGACACCACACCTGTTTAAACAATCATTCTCCTGATCTGAAGTTCTAGTAGTATTTCACATTGTACTCCACACTTGCAGAAAGTACTGGGTTTAGTCTTCAGTCTGTCCATGATCAAAGTGAAATCCCATGTGGATGGTTCGATCTAAATTTGTTTTGTGTCAATAACACACTTGACCAATAAAAAACCTGCTCTGTAAGATTAGCGCTTACAGATTTAAAGACAGAGAAAATCCACACAGGTAAGACTTACAAACAAACAAACACACTCTCCTCATCAGTGGTGACATTGCAGACATGACAATAATTGAATAAGGCAATGTTTGCAGTCTTGTTTAATTTATTTTGTGTAGGCTTTTGCAAGCATTGTTGCAAGCACGCTTGATGTATGACTTTCCTGATTAATCATAGCAAAACAAAACATGTGCAAAGAGGGGAAGAAAGGAAGAATATATCTCTTACATTTTGATATGGGATAGTTATTAGAGAGCAGTACTTGGAAGAGCTAAGCCTGAGTCCTTACTTGCCTATCACTGTTTTGTTTGTGTGATAGGCAAATTAGAAACAGAGTTGTTAGAACCCAATACTAAGAACTTATCAAGAATGTATGACTTGCTGTTGAAATGGAATACATTGGATGAGACAGTTAAATCAGCTATGATTAAATGGGCACAAGACTTTGGTCATGACATTATGTTTGCGGATTGGGAACAGTTATGGACCACCGGTATAA
This sequence comes from Podarcis gaigeae, assembly GCF_964106915.1. Taxonomy (NCBI): domain Eukaryota; kingdom Metazoa; phylum Chordata; class Lepidosauria; order Squamata; family Lacertidae; genus Podarcis; species Podarcis gaigeae. The sequence continues at coordinate 57,996,285 of NC_139688.1, forward strand.
AATTTACGGCATGTAATGCCTTAAGAGAAAATATTATGAAAATGATTTACAGGTGGTACATGACCCCAACCAAGCTCGCAAAAAATTATCATTTGCCCAATAATAAATGCTGGAAATGTAATGAGATGGAAGGAACCTTTTATCACCTTTGGTGGACCTGCCCGAAGATTAAAGCCTTTTGGGAAATGATTTATAATGAAATTAAGAAGGTACTTAAATGTACTTTTCATAAGAAACCGGAGGCATTTCTCTTGGGCATGGTCGGCCAATTGGTGCCAAAGAAGGATAGGACATTTTTTATGTATGCTACCACAGCGGCAAGGATCCTTTTAGCAAAGTATTGGAAGACACAAGAACTACCCACACTGGAAGAATGGCAGACAAAGGTGATTGACTATATGGGACTAGCGGAGATGACCGGCAGAATCCGTGACCAAGAAAACGAGATGGTGGAAGAAGACTGGACGAAATTTAAAGTATATTTGAGAAATTGTTGTAAAATTGATGAATGCTAAAATGTCAAGGGAAAGGAAAATATAGAATTACAGCTGTAATTGATTAAGTGTTAGAAGAAACTTAAAGAGAAAATAAGTAATTAATTAATTGGTGTGAAGAGTTGCTGAAAATTTTTTAAAACAGAGATGCAGAAAAGGGGAGGTAAGGGGAAGTCCGAGAAGTAAGGTTATGAAAATATGTCTTCTTGAAATTATACATGTTTGCATGTTTTTTATTTGTTTATGTGTGTGTATTGTTTTGTCCTTTTTGTGTTGGAAAAATTAATAAAAATTATTATAAAAAAAAATACTTGTCTATCACTGGATGGGCAATTCACTATAGCTGCTCCACGCTCTACACAACCCTAATTATGTGAAGTGGGAGGATGGGGCCACACCTCCTGGGCCCACCCTTGATGTCATGTCACCATTGGCTCCAACCTCACCATCTATGGGGAGTGCATCTGTTGGGAAAGTCTGAGCTATGCATGTAGGTTCCCTCTGTGAGGTGTAATCCTGTGCGATTAGGGCTCCATGCCACAGAAGGAGACTATGCATGTCTACAGACGTGCTCTGCCAACCCATGGCCAGTGGGGGAGCAGGACCAATGGGAATGCAGGGGCAGGGGCAGGAGCAGATGTGCCCCCATTTTCCCCCCACATGAAGATGATGACATGGAGGATAATGCATGAAGGGGACTTATATCTCAGCCTAATCAACCCCACAAGATTGTTCTAATGCAGGGATTGGGGATTGGGGATGTTGTTGGACACCCAACTCACATCATTCATCTATGTTGGCCATTCTGGCTGATAAAGAAGGGAATCAGAGTCCAGTGCTTTCTTGAGGGCCCCAGGTTTTGCCGTTTCTTCCCTTCTAGGAATAGTGGTGCTCTCAGCATAGGACTCTGGGACAGAGGTCCAGGACTGCAGAACAAGTAAGATTCTGCAGCTGTAGCAGTGATGGATGACCACATTTTAAAATAAGTGAAGTAATGCACACTGCCATCAAAAAAGATGGATGGGCATAAGAACATTAAGTTCAGAGTTCAAAGCTATCCAAGTGCACTGGAAAATTGTTATCCACATAAAAAGTTACAACATATTCTGCCCAGGGCAACCTGCAAGTTGGCTTCTGTCCTCATGATCAACTGCAGTTATTCACTCCATTTTTGAGGTTCAGGCTGTGAGTACCATTCCATATCTTGCCGACATGGCAGCACCCATGCACAAATGGGAGGCTCCAGCAAGCTCAAGAAACCCCATAAAGATAGTATAAAAATAGGGGGAAATCTAAAGAAGGAACATCTAGAACCATGCAGATGGAGCTAGCTCCAAGGCTGACTCTTGGGAGAGAAAACCAGAAAAGTGGGTTGAAGGGGCAATAACATTGAATGACTCACATCACATTGCGTGGCTATTCCCTCCCCCCCCACAGGTGTAAAGAATAAAGACACAGGACACAAGAATTTAAGTTAATGGGCGAAAATGGCCACAACTTTATTGATTACAGGTAAGAGAGGTATTGGCTTTAGGCATTGGCCCCTAACCGACTATCCGGTCTAACCGGGAAGGGTTAAACACCAACAGGGGGAGCTACCTGAGATGCGTATCCCTAGGCGCTCCCCGAGGGGTTACCGCTCGGGGGCGCGCTTTAGGCCCTAGCCTCCGTAGGTTTCGGACGAGGCGTCGCCCCTCGGAGTCCTTTAACGAACTACCCTTCAATCATTGGGGGAGGTGATGGCGCTCCTCCCCCCCGACCTCATTTGCATGACAATACCCCGGCCAATGCCTACCGCTAAAACCGGGAAAGTTGTGACGAATTTGCTACGAGGTAGGCGAAAAACCAAGTGGCTCACGAACCAGCCAATTAGCCAAATGGGAAAAAATTCCTACCTGGCCCCAGACGGCAACCGGCCGAAGCCCATAGCAAGGTCGATGGCGGAACCTAAAGGGTGGGTGGGTGGGAATTCGCGCTCGCTGCCAGGGAGAAAAGGGGCGAGCCGGTGGCTGCCCCAACCTTATGTGGCCTCTAGGAGGCCCGCCCCTGCCGCCAGCCGGTTGGCTGGCACGCGGGGGTGTGACTGGGGAATCCCTGAATCGCGCGAGGCTGTCCTCAGCCTCGCCGGAACGTGGGGGGTGACTGGGGAAACCCTGTAACCCCGCGAGGCTGACCTCAGCCCCGCGGGAGTGTGGGAGGGGTCGTGAGCCCGCAACTCCACCCCCTCCTGAGGATCGGTAGTGGCATTGCGTGGCTATTCCCTCCCCCCCCACAGGTGTAAAGAATAAAGACACAGGACACAAGAATTTAAGTTAATGGGCGAAAATGGCCACAACTTTATTGATTACAGGTAAGAGAGGTATTGGCTTTAGGCATTGGCCCCTAACCGACTATCCGGTCTAACCGGGAAGGGTTAAACACCAACAGGGGGAGCTACCTGAGATGCGTATCCCTAGGCGCTCCCCGAGGGGTTACCGCTCGGGGGCGCGCTTTAGGCCCTAGCCTCCGTAGGTTTCGGACGAGGCGTCGCCCCTCGGAGTCCTTTAACGAACTACCCTTCAATCATTGGGGGAGGTGATGGCGCTCCTCCCCCCCGACCTCATTTGCATGACAATACCCCGGCCAATGCCTACCGCCACACGAGCCGCATTAAGCAGGCTCGCCGCCAATACCCTCAGACCTGTAACCAATCCCTAATTCCCCTAAAAATGTCCGCAAGCCAGATATCGTTGCCGGCATCAGATAAATGCACGCCATCCCAGCGATAAAGCGTATCTTTGCAATATTGAATTTCGGGGTGTTTGATAACTCGTCCGCCCAACGCGGCCACCCTGCGCCCGACGTTGCGCTCCACGATTCGCCTGGCTTTATCCACCGCAGCGGGTTTCACCGCATCCCGCCAATGCCGCCTTTCCAACAAGGAAGACCAAAATAATGTAGTGTTAGCGTGAGACGCCTGTAACCGTTCCAAATCATTTATAATGTTCCACATTAAGTTCACCCCTTTCCTATATGCCAGGTCGTTCTCACCCAGTTGTATGACCAAGGCATCCGGGGCACCCTCATCCGCGATTTTTTGGGATATGACTGGGAAGAATTCTTCCCAACGCATACCCCGCCTAGAGATCCATGAAACTTTAACATAGTTAGGTAGCTTGAGGTCAGCGTCCCAACGCCTAAATTCCGCTCGGCGTTTCGCCCAATGAACGATACTGTGACCGATAATCCACAGTTGCACCAAGGCAGCACCTGGAAGAATAGAATAAGAGAGCCGGGTAAGGGGAGAGTAAAGACCAGCGGGGAATTAAAAGGGCTTACGAATGTAGCCCTTATATGCGTTGGATTTCCAGCGCCCCATTTCCATAATCCTCTCAGCAGGGAAGCCCATATGTACGGCGGTAGTCGCTGCCCCAATGCGAAAGGAGTGTGCGGCGTACTCCTCCTGTGGAAGACCAATGGCTGCCACTGCCTTACGCATGACTCTCGTGAACTGATGTTTGGAAAGAAAGGAGCCATCAGCATGAACGAAGAAAGGGCCATTAAAATTCGGTCTCACGCACAGATATTTTCTAGCATCTTTTACTGGGCAAGGGCCAGCCCTCTGGGTTGCCTGGAGGCGGATCAAGGTTCCCCTGCCAAGCTGATCGGTTTTGGAACTGCGGATTTTTAGCAACACGTGCGAGCTGGCAACTGTTACGTCCCCCAACAACAGGCCCCTATTGGCTGTAAGGTGTTCGCAGACCACCTCGCCAATGCGTAACGCCCCGAAAAATGCGAAGGAAAATGCTGCGGAGAATAATCTGGCCTCATACCTAGACCAACAAAGGACCCTAAGCTTCCTGCGTATTTGGGTAAGTATGTCAAGCGTTATGGGCCTTCTACCATCTTGGCCCTGCGGTCTGGCCCTGCGCCAGCCCTCCAGCATTTTGCGAACTACAAAATGTGAACAGGGATCAACAGAGAATAAAGCTTTAGAAAAGAAAGATATCGCTGCCGAATGGATGTTGAGGGTTTTGGGGGCCCGACCCAGATCGCGAAGCTTAACCATATACTCGATGACTTCTGACTTAGATGGCGGCCTGCCAGGCCTAAACCTCTCCTTCTTCCTGCGGAAAGACGTAAAGTCTAGCCATGCCTTATTGTAAGATTTAAGGGTGGAAGGCGCCAGCGCAGACAATACTCCCTTTATTGCTTCTCGTTCCCAATACTCCAGAGGTGCTCCGGAAACGGTTGCGGCTGCTGCTGCGCATCCGGCGCCAATGAGCGAAAGCGTTCCATCTGGAAACGAGATAGAGCATCCGCAATGTTATTGTCTATACCAGGAACGAATTTGGCGGAAGCGTGGAGGTTCAACCGCAGGCATGAAAGAACGAAATACCGCAAAAGCGAAGCAACCCTTGGGGAATGCGCGGATTGCCTATTTAAGACCGAGACCACCGCCTGGTTGTCCGTCCAGAAACAAACTCTATGATTTCTAAACTGCTCTTCCCAGATGTGGATTGCGACAACTATTGGGAAGAATTCCAGGAATGTCAAATCGCGCAGTATTGGTTTACCTTGCCACGAGGGAGGCCAGCGCTGGGCGCACCACTGACCCCTGAAGTAAACGCCAAAACCTAGGGACCCGGCTGCATCCGAATGTACCTGAAAGTCCGATTGCAGCACCAAAGTATCCTGCCATAAAGATATGCCATTAAAACCATCTAGGAATTGCAACCAGACTTGCAGGTCAGACTTCACAGCCTTAGAAAGGCGAACCCTATGATGCGGAGACCGTAAACCCGCTGACAGCTTAGCTAGACGGCCGCAAAAGGGGCGGCCAGGGGAAACCACACGGCAGGCAAAGTTGAGGTGCCCCAAAAGGGATTGAATTTGCCTCAAGGTGACCTTCTTTAAGGGGAGCATTTGGCCAATAAGTTCTTTTAAGGCAGCCAACTTCTCGGATGGTAGCCGCGAAGTTTGGGCCAATGTATCCAGTTCGATCCCCAAATAAGTCATGGTCGTGACTGGGCCCTCTGTTTTTTCGTTCGCCAGGGGGACACCCAATTCGCTGGCTAGGGCTTCAAAAGCTTGGAGCAGGGTCCCGCACTCACCGGCGCTCCTTGCCACCAGAATAAAATCATCGAGGTAGTGCCCTACCCCTTCGGAGCCAGTCCTGAACTTCAAAGCCCATTCTAAAAATGTACTAAAGGTCTCAAATGAAGCACAGGCAATAGAACAACCCATAGGCATGGCTTTGTCGATGAAGAAATCACCCTGGAACTTGAATCCCAACCAGCGGTAGTCATCTGGGTGAACTGGGAGAAGGCGAAATGCCGACTCAATGTCGCATTTTGCCATAAAGGCGCCCGTACCAAAACTCCTCACCAACCGCACAGCTTGATCGAAAGATGCATACTTCACCGTGCACATTTCTTGGGGGATGGCGTCATTGACTGAGGCACCCTTAGGATAAGACAAGTTATGTATCATTCGAAATTCGCCGGGAGCCTTCTTAGGGACAATACCGAGGGGAGAAATATGCAAACCTTCAATGGGAGGGGAAGAAAAGGGACCGGCCACCCTCCCAGCCGCGATCTCTTTTTGGATCTTTTTTGCGGCAATGTTGGGTCGTTCAAGCACAGACTTCTGGTTGGGAGGACAACTAGCGTTAGGGGTGAAGGTAACTGGGATTCTAAACCCCTTAGAGAACCCTTCATCTAACAAGCCGGCCGCTTGTCTATCTGGGTAAAGCTTTAACAGTGCTCTCAGGGGCTGTAATTTTATCGGGGAGTACGCCAGGCTGAGGGAAACGTTAGTACCGGGCCCCAGATGGTCCTTGTGCGGTACCCGCAGGTCCCGCGGGGGCACCTCGACTACCCCGTGTGAGGTGACCCCTGCCTCCACGAAAGGGCTGCTGCCTCCCTTTGTAGCAGTTGATTGCAGGGTGGCTGCCCAAGCACTTGTCACATTCGTGCATGTACTTACAAGCTGTGCGCAGGCAGGTACCCTTGTTGAAGTCCCAACACTGTCTACGGCGTTGCGACTCAACCTTACCGGACTTCGGCTGCCCAGAGGATTTCTTTTCGATGTTCGGTCCCACATGCTCCAACCAGCAGTTGTTGTCCTTTTGGTCCCAGCGCGTCGAGGAGAGCGTTGAGGCGTTCCTCCGGAATTCCTCATCATACGCCAAGGCGGCCTCATCGCCTGCCAACTCCCGAGCCCGCCTGACGTGCGCGAGATAAGCCGCGAGGTGCATGCCTCGCTTCGGATAACAACCAGCCACTACTGCCATAAAAACTTGATACCCGTTAAGCCAATTCTCGAACGTTCGTTCAACCCGAGGAGCCCTGTACCTCTTTTTACCGTAATACCTTCTTTTCTCACCCTTACCCTTAACTTGAGCTGGGGGTACCAATGAAAACATGTCAACGTAATCGCCATTCAATATCTTATTCCGCTTCCTCTTAGAGAGGAGATTCCCCAGAACAAAGTCTGTGGCTGCATGGGTTGAGACTTTAACGTCCTGGACCAGAGCGCCATCCTTCCAGTCAAGGGTGCCGTTAAAGGCTTTTCTGTGAGAATTGGCCCTCCTTTCATGCATCCACCGTGGAAGACCTGTGTCTTCGCCCTCCCCCCAATATGTCTCCAAGGGAGCAATATAAGTAAATTCCTAAACAAAAGGCAAGAATATAGAAAAAAAAAAACGTTCTAAAAGCAATTGCCAGGCCCCTCTCCCTTAAACAAAATGGCTGCCGTAGCTTCTCCTGAGGCCTCCCAAGATGCTGGGAGAGCGTCCCCAGTTGGGGCTAGGGGGCGTGCAGCTAGGAAATCACAGTAATTAATTCAGGCAGAACCACGGCAATATAAGTAAATTCCTAAACAGAAGTCAAGAATATAGAAAAAAAAACGTTTCAAATGCAATTGCCAGGCCCCTTCCCCTTAAACAAAATGGCTGCCGTAGCTTCGCTTGAGGCCTCCCAAGATGGCGACTGGCAAAACGCTACTCTGCCCTCACTTAAAATGGCTTCCCTGCCTTCACCACGTGGTTCAGAACTGAGACGCTCCTCAGGCAACCGGCAATGGGCAGAGACCCTCCCCCAAAGCGCTGACGACCGGCTGCATGCAGTATACAGGGGTTGCAGATGCCGCCTCTAGCACAGCGCCCAAACACCCCCCCAAAGGCGCCCACCGAAGCTCCCTTTTTCCGCCAGAAAAAACCTCAAGCAAGCGCTGAAGCGGCTCGCTGCTCGACGTCCTTGGCGATGCTCCCCGGAGGAGGAGTAGCTGTGCTGGTAAGGGGGAGAGTAGCGTCGACGATTTGAAGGAGGCGCGGGGGGGCTAGAGGTCGAAGGAGAGTCTCCTGAATCCCAGCCGAGGCACACGGAAGAGGGAATCCAAATTAAGGCAGCCGCGCTAAGAAGACGATCCAAGTATTCGCGCTCGCTGCCAGGGAGAAAAGGGGCGAGCCGGTGGCTGCCCCAACCTTATGTGGCCTCTAGGAGGCCCGCCCCTGCCGCCAGCCGGTTGGCTGGCACGCGGGGGTGTGACTGGGGAATCCCTGAATCGCGCGAGGCTGTCCTCAGCCTCGCCGGAACGTGGGGGGTGACTGGGGAAACCCTGTAACCCCGCGAGGCTGACCTCAGCCCCGCGGGAGTGTGGGAGGGGTCGTGAGCCCGCAACTCCACCCCCTCCTGAGGATCGGTAGTGGCATTTTGTGCAGGTATCAATTATTGTGTAACAAACACTCCTAACATACTTGGTATATTTTAAGCAATGTTTCAGGATTTACTTACATTTTTAATATTCTCCACTTACTATACAGTGGTACCTCGGATTAAGTACTTAATTCGTTCTGGAGGTCCGTACTTAACCTGAAACTGTTCTTAACCTGAAGCACCACTTTAGCTAATGAAGCCTCCTGCTACTGCCGTACCGCCGGAGCACAATTTCTGTTCTCATCCTGAAGCAAAGTTCTTAACCTGAAGCACTATTTCTGGGTTAGCAGAGTCTGTAACCTGAAGCGTATGTAACCCGAGGTACCACTGTATATTGTTATAGCTGCAATGCTATCAAGTTTGTTTGTTTGTATAAAAAATGCTGCCACCAGTCTTGGGATGCTGTTCCAATATCCATTTCCAGGTGTATGTTCGCTCAGCATCCTCTTCTCCACGCAAAGGGATGGGCATCTGGGTTTGCTAGCCAAATTGTCTTTGGATCAATGCTTACGACTCTCCAAAATGCCAAGAGTCAGCCAGAGCAGCCTAATAATCCTCTTACTGTTTCTGGTTATCTTTGTAAAGCAAACAGCTGCCAAACACTGCTAAAGTTTCCAGAGCTTGGGTGGGGGCAGGGAGAGAAAGCATCCTCACTCCAGATTTCATATTCACAGAATCCTTTCATGTCATCGACTCTTCGTATGTTCTAAAGCTCTTATGACATCTGTTGGGTGAATGCAGCTTTTTGCTGGTAACTCCCACCCATTAATCATCATAGAATAAATGTACCATTTTATAAATTAAAGTCAGGCCTCCTGAGTAGTGGCACCGATAAAACTTGTTTTTAAAAATAATATTATTTTTTTTAGGGGCTCCTACATATATGCCCAAAGTAGATGGAAATTCTGAAATCCATACACACAATGGAACTTACTCGGCCAGTAATTTCCCTTTGGGGGCAAGGCATACAGAGTCAATTTCTCACTTGGAATGATAAAATGAAGTGGAAGAGCTTGGGGAAACTTGCAGCTTTCACGTAAGTATATGGTCCACAGAAAACAATTTCTTCTATAAAGCCCCTCCTCCTCCCAGAGGGGAGAGGTGTTGTGAGCGGGAGCCGTTCCCATGTCAGCAGAAATGCCCCCCGCTACGTGGGGTGGGTCATATATAGGTTGCTTGATCCAATGCCTAAGCCAATACCACTCACATGCTGTAACCAACAAAGTTGTGGCCTTCTTTAGCCCATTAACCTAATATACATGTGTCCTTGTGTCTTATTTACCCCTACGCAGGTTGCGGGTCCTCCACTCACAAGCAGAAATATCTTCAGCCCATGCAGTGCACCTCCAGGGGTGAAGTCAAACTGCTGGAGGATCACAGTGCTTGGTGCAACTCACATTGCTTCTGTTCCATTAGCAGCGCTGAAGTGAGATACCCCCACCTGCCATGCTGGGGCACAAGCATGGGCAGTGTGTATAGAGATCCTAGGCTGCTCAGATGACAAGACTCCCCTCTCGGTCTCTCTGATGTGGTCCAAAGGAAAGCAGAGAAAGACGTTTGGCACTAGCTTGGCTGCAGGAGTTGCCTTAAGGAGGCGTCCAAGATGCCTTCAATCCATCTTAGGAACTCAACTCCGGATTTGGGTGGGGTTTACTCCTTAGCCTTTTCTTCTCCCAAAGATGTCCTGCAATATAATTGGGTCAACCTTGGGTACTGAGCACCTTGATCTAGCCAGGGGAGGCAATGCTGTTCCTTGTTAACACCAGGCAGCAAAATGTGTTAGGCCTGATAGAGGGTCACATTATTAGGGTTGTAAGCTAGCATACTCCCTGACATGTCTGTGATTCAGTTATGGATTGTTATTTTAACCAAGGAGCATTGGATCCTGTGAACCTCCATTTCAAAGTGAAGTGCTGCAGCCAAGACACAGTTTTTTGCTGCTTGCGAGAACTAAGAACCTAAGAAGACCCTTGCTGAATCAGACTCAATACCCATCTAGTCCAGATCACTGTTCTCGCAGCCATCAACCAGACACTGAGGAGAGGCTCACAGGCAGGAGCTCAATGCAACTGCATTTCCCCACTTGTGCAACTGGTATTCCAAATGCAGACAGAGCTTCCATGGCTACTGGCCGGGGTAGCCTTATCCTCAGAGAATTGTTCTAAACTCCTTTTAAAGTCATTCAGGGTGGTAGCTATCACCTCATCTTGCAAGAATGAATTTCACAGTTTAACTATGTGAAGAAATACTTCCTTTGGTCTACCTCAAATCTTCCCACATTCAGTTGCACAGGATGACCCTGGGTACTAATAATGTAAAGGTAAAGGTAAAGGGACCCCTGACCATTAGGTCCAGTCATGGCCGACTCAGGGGTTGCAGTGCTCATCTCTCTTTATTGGCCAAGGGAGCCGGCGTACATCTGGTCATGTGGCCAGCATGACTAAGCCTCTTCTGGCGAACCAGAACAGCGCACGGAAACACCGTTTACCTTCCCGCCAGAGTGGTACCTATTTATCTACTTGCACTTTGACGTGCTTTTGAACTGCTAGGTGGGCAGGAGCAGGGACCGAGCAATGGGAGCTCACCTTGTCGTGGGGATTCGAACTACCGACCTTCTGATCGGCAAGCCCTAGGCTCTGTGGTTTAACCCACAGCGCCACCCGCATCCCTTACTAATAATGGAAGAGAGAATAAAAAATATCTTTAGTCTTTTTCTGCACACCATACAGAATTTTAGATATCACTATCATGTCACTCCTGGCTTGCCTTTTTTCAACACTATAAAGTCCCAAATGTTGCAATCTTTCCTCATAGGAAGGTATGAGGAAAGCCTTGTGACACTCTAAATTTCTTGGAAGAATTCATAATTCAGTTATTAATGTCTTTGCCCAGCCGGGAGTATTTCATCTTTCACAGTCCAACCAAACATTATCTTTTACATGCTACATACCATAAAAAATGTCCATTGCTTACACGCATGCCATTATACCAACTTATACTTGACCTGCTCTCAACTATTTTTCCTCCTGAGTGAGAACTGATCAACTGATATGAATGTTTGACGTAAATCCTACTGGAGTATGAACTGGGATTCCTGATTTCACTTGAGCATCTCTGTACATAGGAGGGGGGTCACCTCATCAATGTCTTGAACAACATCAGGAAGGCAACATATCTCCAAAAGATTTCCCTGAAGATGACTTCCCTTAACTCTCACTTTACTCTTTCATTTTTATGCTTCACAGGGTGTCAAGGTTGTTTTTCAGACTATAGTTCTGATTGAAATAAATCAAAATGACCTATGGTAGTTACTGTTTTAGATTAGTTTGGAGAGAGTACATCTGGCGGGGTCCAAAGAACCATACAAGTCCAGAACTTTGAAGCTGTGCTTCACAAACAACAGTTGTATGGGAAATAAATTTTAAAATGGAAAGGAGTTCCAAAAGTAGGGTTTGTTTGTTTGTTATTTAAAAAATATGACATAGGAGCTTTTCAGAACAGGGAGGGAACACTATAATCACAGTGGGCTTTAGATCTGGGCCATTGCATCAGCCTTGAGGACTGGTGGTGGTGGTGGTTGTTGCTGCAGTTCTTAGCAAATGGTATTTGTCAAGAGGCTTCAGTACTTAATTCCTCAATTAAGTTCCTCCCTTATGAACCTAATTGCCCCTTCCTGAGCTTCTTGTGCTGAAAGAGCAACCAACACGTGGAGAAGTGGTTAATGTGGCCAGTGAAATGATGTAAAGATAGATATAAACATTCTTAATCCTCCTGCTGGAAATGGTTGCACAGTTAATTAATAAAAGAGGGGAAGCCACGGCTGCTTTGCATGAGAATTTGTGGGACGAGTGCCCATTGTTAAATTAAGATCATCCCATTCACTTCTGAGCATTTTTTTCACTGGAGTTCTTGCTTCAACTTTTGCCGATGGATGTCAGCCAGCTTAAAAGATTTACAGTCTTCAAAAGCTGCTTTTACTAACATGTGGATCTTGTAAAGGTGTTCAATGGTGTTTAAGCAGCTTTAGAAGTAAATCCTGCCTTCTGCGCAAGTTCATTCCCCTCTATTCCCCTCTTAATTTGGCTATGGACTTGGCTTCTTTGTTCTTTCATGACTAATATTGCCATCTGTGACCATTACATATTGACATAGCAATGTTACATATTAAGCACAAGGAAACCCAGAATGCTTGAGCTCATCTGAGTATTTGTTACTTAAAGCCTGAGTCCTCCTTGCAGCCACCTGAATCCTTCCAGGCTTCTCCAGGTTCCTAACAAACTGCAATCAATCAGGATGTTGCTAGGACCTTGGAATGCAAGGCCTCGTTTGTAAGGCCCCCTTTGCCCATATTACAAAAAGGAAAATTCCCAAACGGCACTCCGGTTTTATTCAGCACCATAGACTCATAAAAAAGCAGGGTTCACGTTTATGGCATTAGCTTAGCTACGACTAGGAGCACATCCCTTTGGGAGTTGCCAAAATCCATTTTTGAGTTGAGACCTCATAGATGACAGTAGCTGCACCACTCCCAACTCTGAACTATGACAGCTGCCTTTAGGAACTGGACTCCAGTCCAGCAGACGTTCAACAGCCAGAGAAGATTATAAACAAGCACCAGGCCGTGTCCCTGTCCGTGCTTGAGGAGCATGGGGGGAAGGGCGGAAGCAGGTGCAGGGAAGAAATGTTCTCTCTAAAAACATCTTGAAGCGGATGTGAGGCAAGGTGGAGGCTGAGACTCTCTGAGGAGAGCTTGCATCCTTTCATTTTCCACAAGGGCATGGGCAAAGCCAAACCTTCTTTGACCTCACAGTCAAGAGCTGCAGCCCTGAACATCAGATATGCTCTTGTTCCACAACATTTTTACATCAGGCAATCTGTCTTTCATCAACAGACTCTCAGTGCATCCATTTAAACCTAGTAGTAAAAACTGGAAAATAAGACGAGGGTTATCTGGTGGATGAGAGGGGCAACTGCTTTAACATCCCAAATTCACTGTCTTTCCTGTAGCAGCCTGAAGCGGGAAAGAATAACCCCTTGCAGGAGTGTTGCATATATCCTACATTAACATGGATGGGGGGGGGCCAAATGCATAGAATTTCTGCTTCCAATACAGTGGTATCTCAGGTTAAGAACTTAATTCATTCTGGAGGTCCGTTCTTAACCTGAAACTGTTCTAAACCTGAGGTACCACTTTAGCTAATGGGGCCTCCTGCTGCTGCCGCCACACGATTTCTGTTCTCATCCTGAAGCAAAGTTCTTAACCCGAGGTAATATTTCTGGGTTAGCAGAGTCTGTAACCTGAAACGTATGCAACCCGAAGCGTCTGTAACCCGAGGTACCACTGCATCCAGAAACCTGATTTGCCACAGAAGCAGACCAGACACAACTTTTGATTTAATAGTCTGCATCCACCATGGCTTCAAGTTCTGCTATGATACCAAACTCATGATGTCCCTCCTTTCTTTTTCTTTTTTTAAAATAATTTTTATTAACTGGCCAATCACATCAAATTAAATCACATCGCATAAATTCCAAATTACAAAGCCAAATTTTTAAATTTTGTTGGGGGAACCCATACTTCAAGATCCAAAGGGGGACTCAGATCATGTTCTTATTACTGCGTTAATGTCCAAATCAGTCCAGACAAAGTTCATAATTCTATCCAGTCTTATTTTTGTGTTTCCACATCATATCTTATTCATATAATTTCTCTTTTTCCTTTACGATCTCTTCTGTTAGTCTCCTTAAGCCAATAAGCAAGTATAATAATCCTGTGTGGATTTCCCGTTCCTCCACTAAGTCCAGATGGTTTCCATATATCTCCTTTGTAGATAACATCGCTCTTTCCATCATAAATTTGGCATTTGTCGCTCTTAAGTCCCACCGAGGAGTTGATCCACGATATGTAAACAACTCTATTTCCCTATTTCTCCTCCCAGACCCAAGAGCTCCAACAGTGCCTCCCAAAATGGCGACGGCATTTTTAACTGCGTCATTCCAAAACTCTTAGCTTTCCAGCTTCAACTTGAAACATTGCTTTGGTTCGAAAGTTTATCTCCACACAGCCTTAAATCCATAGCTTAAGTCCTTAATTTCTGACTCATTAGGGGAGGGGATTCTTGTTAAATCACATTAAAAAAGGGAAGGCAGGTTTTTCCCCCCTCCCCCCTCAGTCATTTGTCGTACCGTATCTTGACGTATCTTCTCATATTTTAGTCTTGTCTTGTCCCTCCTTTCTTCCAGTTGCCCAGTGGCAACTGTTTAAGGTTGGGTTTTTATAGACTGTCAGTGGAAGTGTGAGTGCACTAATTTCTGAGAACGCTTGCCATTTGTGGCCACTTCAAACTGGAAGGGCAATCATAGTGGCAACACCAGCCTGGGACAGGCCCTGAGGAAACCATTTGTGCTTGGCATATGATCACCATACATTTTGGGATGGTGTTGGTCCACACTTTATGCTTTTTTACTGCAGGAAACACAACAGCACAAGATCAGTATGGCTGCATCAATGTACTTCTCTTAACTAGTGATCTTCTTGAGGTGATCCTTTTCGTTGACTGCATTTGCAACTTTATTTCAACATGGAATTCCATGTTAAAGGGGGGCATGGTGGAAAATTGAAAGAACAGTGCAATAGCAAAAAGAAGGGAAAAGACTGAACTAGACTAACTAATACAGCATGGATAGCCCTTATCCCAATACAGTGATACCTCGGGTTACATATGCTTCAGGTTACATACGCTTCAGGATACAGACTCCGCTAACCCAGAAATAGTGCTTTAGGTTAAGAACTTTGCTTCAGGATGAGAACAGAAATTGTGCTCCAGCGGCGCGGCAGCAGCAGGAGGCCCCATTAGCTAAAGTGGTGCTTCAGGTTAAGAACAGTTTTAGGTTAAGTACGGACCTCCGGAATGAATTAAGTACTTAACCTGAAGTACCACTGTACAAGAAGAGAAATGAAACACTTCCTATTTAGTAGAACCTCATTTGCTTGCGTGGAAAAGCCTTGTTCAGGGAGACTTGGGTTAAATGCATGCTCAGCCACGAGGCTACCAGGTAAACGTGGGCAAGTCGGAAGTGAAATTGACCCAGATCATCTCTGTAGATGTGTTTAGTGCAGAGGTCACTAAAGAGGCTGGTGCCCCCAACCAGGCCATATTGTGACAGCCAAGACTTGCTCATTGTGTCTGAAGGTTAAACTCCTGTCAAACATTGTAGTTAGTTAGGCCAATCCCTCTACAGTCTGAAACAGGGATAGGGAAAGCAAGACGTTCGACATGTTGCTGGACTCCAACTTCAGACCATTGGTCAGGGTGGATGTGAGCTGGAGTTCCACAAACTTTGGAGGGCCAAAAGTTCCTTATCCTTGTTCTGACAGATAAGGATATTCCAGACGGTGCAGATTTTCTTCCTCTTGAAGCACTTTGGCATAGCTGTGCTTGAGAATTTCAGTATCTGCAAATCCTGATATGGTCTGGTCTGATTTGCATCACTCAGACTTATCTGTGAATTGGAACTTAGGTATTTTGTGTGCTTTTGCACTTCTCAACACTTCTTTTAACACAGTTAAGAGGACGTTTTGATGCAGATTTTTAAACAATGCAAATTAGAATGGAATGAATTTATGGTTCACACATGTGAAAATGATACAAACCAGAAATCTACTATTGTCATCATAGGCTGCATCTGAAAAAAGTGTTCTTCCACACAACTATTAAATGTCCTCTCCATTGCCCTGGATGACTCTGTTAGAGAGGTGGAAGCTGTGAACGGTTGTGCGTACCAACTCCTGTTGCCCATTTAAATTCAGGGGTGTGGTATACACAAAATATTAATTAGACTTCAAAACTGAAAATGTTCAGAAGTCAGGAAATGCTTATATCATGACTCACATTGCCAACCACACAGTCCATCCACTTCCCCCCAATAAGGTTAAGTCATGATTTGCATGCAAAGTGCATATAGGGGGAAACAGATGTTTGCATTGGTGAGTGACCAGAACCAGAACACTCCGTAATCGCTGTGATTGGGCCATCTGCTTAATAGTAGCCTAAATAACATAGAGGCATTTCAGCAAATGTGTATCTTTCAATAAAATAAAAATAAAAAGATGGTGAGGGTTTTTTTTAAGGCTGTCATGTTCCTGCATGAGAAATAATAATTAATCAACTAATTATCCGCTCACTACTGGACGCTGCCTTCCTTCCTTCCTTCCTTCCTTCCTTCCTTCCTTCCTTCCTTCCTCTGCCTTCTATACATGCCTTCAAGGCCGATTGCAAAATTGTGATAAAGACAGCATAAAGCATTACAAAAAAAACCAACCTTAATATAAATTCTAAAAATAAAGCAACTTAACATAGTTATACTCAGATTCCATCTTTTGACAGTCAGTTTCCAATTCCATTTTATCAACCAACCCAGGATCATAATGACATGGTCCCAGTTCAAGCTCAGGTTGGACATGGCTGACTGACCGAACCCAAAGGGTGCTCATCAATGGTTCCTCTTCATCCTGGAGAAGAGTGACTAGTGGGGTGCCACAGGGTTCTGTCTTGGGCCCGGTCTTATTCAACATCTTTATCAACAACTTGGATCATGGACTCAAGGGCATCCTGATCAAATTTGCAGATGACACCAAACTGGGAGGGGTGGCTAACACCCCAGAGGACAGGATCACACTTCAAAACGACCTTGACAGATTAGAGAACTGGGCCAAAACAAACAAGATGAATTTTAACAGGGAGAAATATAAAGTATTGCACTTGGGCAAAAAAAAAAAAAAATGAGAGGCACAAATACAAGATGGGTGACACCTGGCTTGAGAGCAGTACATGTGAAAAGGATCTAGGAGTCTCGGTTGACCACAAACTTGACATGAGCCAACAGTGTGACGCGGCAGCTAAAAAAGCCAATGCAATTCTGGGCTGCATCAATAGGAGTATAGCATCTAGATCAAGGGAAGTAATAGTGCCACTGTATTCTGCTCTGGTCAGACCTCACCTGGAGTACTGTGTCCAGTTCTGGGCACCACAGTTCAAGAAGGACACTGACAAACTGGAATGTGTCCAGAGGAGGGCAACCAAAATGGTCAAAGGCCTGGAAACGATGCCTTATGAGGAACGGCTAAGGGAGCTGGGCATGTTTAGCCTGGAGAAGAGGAGGTTAAGGGGTGATATGATAGCCATGTTCAAATATATAAAAGGACGTCACATAGAGGAGGGAGAAAGGTTGTTTTCTGCTGCTCCAGAGAAGCGGACACGGAGCAATGGATCCAAACTACAAGAAATAAAATTTCACCTAAACATTAGGAAGAACTTCCTGACAGTAAGAGCTGTTCGACAGTGGAATTTGCTGCCAAGGAGTGTGGTGGAGTCTCCTTCTTTGGAGGTCTTTAAGCAGAGGCTTGACAACCATATGTCAGGAGTGCTCTGATGGTGTTTCCTGCTTGGCAGGGGGTTGGACTCGATGGCCCTTGTGGTCTCTTCCAACTCTATGATTCTATGATTCTATGGCTGGACCCTTTGCAAGGATCAGGGCCCTCCTACCACATACAGGCAGCAGCTGTTTTAGGCGTGTCCGATATGTGTGCGACTGTGCATGCGCGCATTGCACCAACTCAGAAGTGACACAAAAATGTCGCAAAAACAGGTAGAACGGGGCAGGGCAGGGGCAAGCTGAGTACAAAGCAGAAATGGATTGAAAATTTATCCATGAAGAAACCCATTTCTGCAATTAGCCATGGACTGTATGGCAGCAACATTTTAACACAGGGTGGCCTAAGGCTGGTGGCATCTAAAGGGAAACCCCTCTTTCCCTCCCTCTTTTCATAGCTCACTAGAAGGAAGCTGGAGGCCTTCTCTAGTGAATGTGTGTGCTTCTCTGGGGACAAAATGAATGGTCTTGTGCTCAAAACAGTGTGGGCTTTTTTTTGTTTTGTTTCCCAGTTAATGCTGAAAAAAATGTGGTGTGTATATTTGAATGAATGATTGTGAGAGCCCATAATAAAACTTTTTTTGGAAAATAATTAACTGAAATAAATAACTGAAAGAGTGAGGCTTAGGTCACATAAACAGATGGGCTTATTTTAAAGCTTTCATACAGAAGGACAAAAAAATAATAATCTGGCCAGGTATTTCTAGGCAACCACTATCCAGTTTAACCACGGAAAAATGGCATACAAAAAAAATTGGGTTTGTATGTCTGTAAAATAAGGCACAGAGGGAGTTCCCTCAGTGAGTGTAACTTGATACTGTCAGGTGTCAAAGGAGTGCTGTGAGAATCGGGCATAGCGTGAGGAGGGCCGGGGAGGGGCCATAACCCCGGGCCCATGATTTTGAGGGAGTGCAAACCAGTCACCCCCACACAGGGACCCCCATCCTGCTCTGCCTGCTGCAGGGGGTCTCTGGGCCCCAGAGCCTGGCCTGGCCTTTCCATCACTGAAGAGGTGGGCAGGCAGCAAAACACAGCCCCATGAACGTCTGTGCCCCATGCCCGCCCAGCGTCATTGGCTGGGCTGCCACTGCAGATTTTGTTCACCCTCCACACCCCACCCCTTTTCCTGCCCAGGCGCTGGCCAAGGACACATTGCCACTGGTGAGAATGGAGAAGTTGGGAATGAAATGTGTAACTCAGCATGAAAGGAACTTGTTAGATTATATCCAGGAGGAGATTCCTGGCAGAAGAATACCTGCCACTTACTAGGATAGTGTGGAGCAGGGAGGTGGTGAGGTCTGTTGGGGTGCAAAGCCAGCCCAGCTCTTTGATCAGTGCCCCCCTGCAGCCCTGAGCTGTACCCCCATCCTGCACTGCCTGAAGAAAGGTCACAGACCCCCTGGTGTAGATGTACCTAGACATCTCTCTTTTCTCCCACATCCAATTTCAAATTGCCTGACCAGGAGCAAATTTCTTCATTGATAGCTCTGATCTCATCTGCACAATCACATGTAAGGAACCAATGTGGCTTAATGTGTTTAGCATAAGGTCTCCATTATATAGACCGTAGTCTTGAAGCTCCAGGGAAGGGCTAAGGAACGGGCTGATCCTGCAAGGCAAACGTGTCCAACAAACCCGTCTTTGCAGATTGCTTGAAACACAAATTTCTGGCAGGTCCCAAAACACAGTTATAGGACTTTTTCAGCTTGATGGGTCTCAAGTTGTGCAGGTTTAAGCCCTTCACATCCACGAGGCTTCTACTGCTGACCGTTAAAAACAGGAAAGACCTGCTGTGTACATTGACCAACTCTGCTAGATGCAGCCATCATATTAAAGTTTATTTGAAAAACCATCCATTCATACTAAAGTCGAAAAGACCTGCAATTACCTAAGCACCTACCTTTTTAATTACCTCCCAGGATGGAAGACCACAAGTCTGTCCAGGTTTGCTTCAAGAAGAATTTGGGTCTATGTTTGTCCAAATAGGTCTGACAGGTGCGCTGACCCTGAAGTTGGAGGGAAAGATTTAAATCAAGCTGAAATGAAGTCAGATCTCATTGAGAGCCTGGAGACACTGCATTGTCTGGAGAGGTTGGCATGTAGCTGCACTAGTTTCTTGGAACCAGATCAGAGATCAGGACGGAGGAAATTAGTCTATATTCTAAACTACACAATAACTGGCCTTGGAGAAACAAATATCTCCTGACAAGTACTGTGATAGTGAAGCTTATTTGAGTGAAAATCTTAAGTACTAATGGGCAGTTCCCTGTATGCAATAAGTGGAGAAATTACGAGTATGAGCCAAGGCCGGCCTCAAGGGATTCATACAAGATGTTAGCATATAAATTGTTGCCTGCCAGAGATATGCATGAGCTTAGAGAATACCTTTGTCTTGCTGCATTTAAGTACTTCAGAAAAGATGTTTTAATGGAGTCATGTAACCAAGTGGCAAGATCACTGGGGGGGGGGGGCACATTTTAAAGTTACCCTATCCTTTCCTCCATTTTATGCAGGATTTGTGCAACACACTGCAACATCTTACGTTTCAACACAAAAGAGCTGTTCTGACCATTTCAAATCTTTTGGTGTCAGGATGGAGGTGGCTTGCTATGTCCCCACCGCCACCCCCTACAAATTCACTGAACATATTAGGAGGTTCATGTGAGCATCCCTGAAGTGATATCCTTTTTGTGAGTGTGCAGGGGTGGACTATGTATTCTTATATTCTTCCTCTGCCATCTTATATTTTGTGTGAAAACACAAAACCTTGAGGCCACAATCCTATACAGTGGTACCTCGGGTTACAGACGCTTCAGGTTACAGACTCCGCTAACCCAGAAATAGTACCTAGGTTAAGAACTTTGCTTCAGGATGAGAACAGATATTGTGCAGCGGTGGCAGCGGGAGGCCCCATTAGCTAAAGTGGTACATCAGGTTAAGACGTTTCAGGTTAAGAACGGACCTCCAGAATGAATTAAGTTCTCAACTCGATGTACTACTGTACAGTCATAGTAATGAAGGCTGAGGGAGTTGAAGGTATTATTAAATGCTTTTCTGGCAGCCAGTCACCCAGTGGAACCAGCAATGTGCTTTTCCAATTAAAAAATTAGATTGTCAGTTTACTATCTAACTGTACACCTGTTGTTCCTGTACCATCCGTGTCTAGGATTGCAATACTAGTCTTCCTATAAATATCTGAAAATATGCTTTAAACCCCCTTTTTAAAAAAGGCTTATATTGAAATGGCAATTTATTTAATTTAGGGTACTATTGAGTAGAAATAATATAGACTAGTATAGTCTTCGTCTTGATTGCATTCTTGCAACATGTTTGTTTTATACACTATAAGCTTAGTATGCCATCAACCTTGAGCTTTTACCTTTTACCTTTACCCTTTACCAACCCTGAGTGGCTTGTCTAATAGCATTACACCAGAACTGGAGCATGTGGTTTCTCTCTCCCCAAACCAACCATGAGCATTACTCATGAACTAAGCATGAGCCTCCAACTAACCTTGGTTAGAAGAAGAAGAAGAAGAAGAAGGAGGAGGAGGAGGAGGAGGAGGAGGAGCGGGGAAGCGAACCCGGTTCCCCAGATTACGAGTCCACCGCTCTTAACCACTACACCACACTGGCTCTCTACAACTTGTGATTTGGTTGGAGTAGGGCAAACCATGAACTTGAGCGTTGGCTGTAACACTAAGCCAAAGTGATTAAAAGAGATGGTGCATGATTCTAACAAACATCTCCAGTGTTTTATCTAGTTTGTCTCATATCTACTACACTACATGGGCTTGCAACTATGGACAGAGCACTTCCTCTATATATTTTGTATAAATATTTATATGCCCCTTATTTATTCACACTTCTCTGCAGTGTACATGAAAAACAATCCACAGAAAATGAAAAACCATCCTAACACGGAACACTATCTTAAAATGCCTGCTGGAACAAGAAAGTCTTTGTCATGGTCCTGAGGTTTAGCAAGGAGGCGGCCTGTCTAATCTCAGCTGGAAAGGAGCTCCAGAAGCTTGGGCCCACTTCATGCACGGAAAGCTGATCAGGGTCAGATTTCAACCATAATCATAAACCAAACAGGATCTGTACCAGAGAGACAGCAAACGATTCTTTCAGCATTAGGACTCACAAATTAGAAATCAGGTCAAGAGCAGGACTGGAAGCACGAGTCTGTCTAGGGTACTTGTGGTAAAAAGAAACACAGGATTGGAGGAAAGTGGTTGGGTTTTTTTGTATTTGTATTTGTTTTCAATGCACAGCAGGCTTGCAAGGGAGTAGGAGTCATTCTGAATCAACTTCCTGCCTAACCTATTTAGGCCCTGAGGCAACTGGTTGGGAGCAAGAATGGGCTGCCCGAGTGTGACCTAATGCCACAGACTTATGCTATACTTATTCTGAATGTCAGGGGAGGGAATCAATTTACTGATAGAGTTTTTATCATTTGCAGGATTGTGGTATTTACACAGTCTAGAGGATTTCTTACCATGATTGCCGTTGTTGCTGCTTCAACTTATATACCAGAATTGTAAAATTCAATTTCTAGTGTGTCGTTCCACTGGGTGTGATTTGTGACTGGATATGCAAACCTCAGGTCATGTTGCTTGGGGTGCGGTGAATAGATGTGAATAGATGTTGCTACACAGCAACTTGCAGATGGGAAGGTCATGAAACTGACAAGTTTGATGCAGCGAACGAGAACAGCCCCTTCACCACGGAGGTAAACCCTTCCAGGAGAGCTTGTCGGCTTTGCTCCTCCCTCTTTGCAGCCTTCATCTACACACAGCGCTGGACTTCCCTGGATTGGTGGCTGGAAGTCACAACGCTGCACAAGCAAGTTGAGGTGGGAAGAGATGGGGGGGGGGGGACATGCATGGGTAAAAGCTCATCAGAAACACTTTGAATGTCCAAGGTACTCACAGAGTTCCCATAGATATCCAACACGGCAGTGAATGATAGAAAATGCCATGGATATAAAGGGGCACATTCCACACATCCTCAATTATAACCTTCTCTGTGCTGCATTTTTAGCTCTTTTTAACTTGCATTGTTTATTCATTCTTGCATTATGTTTGTTTCTTATGGTTTGACATCCTAAACAATAAAACTTTATTCATCTATTTTTTCCCTTTAATCTGTGTAAAGTGAATGAAAATGTTATTGTTCATCTGTTAACACATTTTAATTTTCCTTTTATACTCACAGCCAGGATGGGGGCGGGGTGGAATGAGAATGGGCAATGCATCCCTTTTTCAGTGCATCTTTATAGCTGGATTTTGACTCACCAAGGTGACTGAGTATTAAAGCAAGTGGTGGAAATTAGCATGGATTAATACAGCACAATAATGAGGAAAACTGAACAGTGTGGTGGCTGCTAAGGAAAGCGGCGAGGCACTTGTTTAGGCTCAAGGAGCAACCATGGAGGAGCTAAGCAAACTCATGTCTTAAGTCAGGAATGGCTAAGACGTTTCAGGCATAGGTCAACAATAACAACATGGCATCAGTGAAGTCAGCTCTTTCTTCAAAGAAACCAAAACAGCACAGGCCTAGTGATTCCAGCAACTCTTCCCAGTAGGCCTTCTTCCAATGAGGCAGTTGTCCCCACCTTCCCACCACTCTCTAAGGCCCCTCCTCTCCAGGGTCTTTCCCAAGCTGTTGCAAATTACGTCTGCGCACAATCAAGATCTGCTCTGCTCTTTTCATTTCTCTCTGTGTTCTAGGAGACCAGGAAGGGAGGAAGAAGCTGGTCACAGCAAGAGGAAGAGACTCCTTGGCTTCTTCAGCAGCCTGTCTCAACTCTGCCTCTTGTCCCTCCTCCCCTCCAGCCTCTGCTTCTGAACTGCTCTCTGCCACAGCCTGTTCCTGGTCACCAAACCCAGTTACCTCTTCTGTCCCCTCCTCCCCCCAGTCTGCTCCCTCTTTTCAGCGTCGTCCCACCACCAATCCCCTGGCTCTGAGCCTTTTTCTTTTGAGGGTTCCCCAGCTGATGCCTTCCACCACTCCTCAGCACCCAGCCAGTCCATGATATCAGATGCTGTTGGACTCCAACTTCCAACAGCCCCGGCTAGCATACTCAATTGCCAGGGATGATGGGAGGTGTGGTCCAAAACATTGGCAGGTCCACAATGTTTTGGAGCTCAAAAGTGGTAGATCCTGATTCCATGTTTTGAAACATCTGATGGTTTTGTTGACGTGTGTCCCCCACTGTTACATGCTGTTTTTCTAAAGGTGGACTCTTAACAATGCCCTTCTTCCAAGAAAGCAGGTTAGCCCAGCTGAATATACAACATCAGAGTTTCCTGGTGTGTATATTATGACTACTTTCTTCACATTTTGCTCAAGGGCTGTTCGTTTGGGTTAGCAGGATATTTTGTACACCCTGTGTTGAAAGATGAATTGGCCCATCGGCCAAGGAACATAATAAATCTGTTTGAGGAGGTTTGTCACACCCAAGCTCTCCCTTTCCTTTCCGTAGTGTGGGATATTGCCTAATGCACTACGACAGCTGCTGGGGGTGGAAAAGGTACAGCATCTGTAGAAAATGATTTATGTCTACTGGTTCAGAGCTACTACAATTAAGAAGGTGGGATTGAAGGGGCTAGCAAGCAAGTATTCATGAAATTCAGGAATCTGTGAAACATTTCAACTGACAGTAAAGTACTCCCAGGGTATCTACTCTAAGGCTGATCTAATCACACAAGTAATTGGTGGTGATAGTTGCGGGCATTCAAAATAGACTCAGTACCACAGCTGCTGATGCTGAAATGACAGAAGCAGCAAATTAAAGTCTCCTTGTGGCTTGACGGCAAACATCCACCATGTCAAATTCTCTGCAGATGCAACTACTGGGCAGAAAACAATGAAAGGTGCTATTGGATTGTAGCAGGGAACAGAACAGCAACACTGTGTAATCTGGAAAGAAAACAAATTACCTGCTGAGGACCCAGTTTTTCATTTTGTTGACCCCAAGCTTTTGTCATTGCTTCTTGTAGACACCAGAATGCCTGAATTGCTTCCCATGGTTTGAGTGATGACAAACAGAGGACAAACCCTTGACACTTTCTGTGTGTCGTGGAAGTAAATATAAATCAGGATGCCTGGGCCTCATTCACTTGCTCCCACAATGCATAGAAAGCTGGTGTTTGAAGCAAAATCTAATTTTTAATTTGTTTCCTTCTAACGCTCATACACAGAGGAAGTTATGGGATAGGATATTGGGGCTGTGGGAATACTAAGCAGCTGGGGGAGCATGGACATTTGCAGGGGCAGCGAAGAATGGAAGTCTGAAAATGGAACACGCCACGCCCAAGCAACTCTTTAACAATGCTCAGATTAGAGAGGGGTTTTCAGTCATAACACAGCAATCCAGGGTAGACAACAACTTAATAAAATCCAAATACTAAAGTACAGTGCTAAAGCACCATTGCCCAAATGCTTGTCCAAATAAGAAGGCCTGACATAATCTCCATAATATACTTGGATTCAGGCTTTTGGAGAACCGCAGGAGGAAGAAAATGGCTTTTTTATTTGTTTAAAAATCTAATATGATATGACAGAAATATATTCAGCTTGGAACTTTAAGAGCACAACTGCTGCTGGATCAGAGAAAAGCCACTCCAGGGCAGCTGGATGACTCAGAAAACTGACAAACTGCACATGAAGATGGTGTTTTCCTGTTTGTCCTTAACATCTTGTATTTATAGGTATATGGCTATTTTCTGTAAAGTAAATGCTTGTGCAGTAATTAGAGTGTTGGGCTAAGACCAGGGTGACCCAAGTTCAATTCCCACTCAGCCATGAACCTCCCTCACAAGGTTGTTGTGAGGATGACATGAAGAGGATGAGAACCATGAGCTCATTGGACAAAAGGTGGGATATAAATGTAAAGCTAACCAAATAAAATAAATATAGCCTCCCTCAGGCTCAGGGGGAAAGCATACAAATTCCACCCCCTCCCTGCCATGTTACCTTTTTTCCTTTTGTTTCAATAAAATCCAAATGCATTAGTGGGCAATCTTCTGAAGCAAGGAGTCACATAGACTCACAGACACACCCCATATGTTTTAAAGCTCTGGAAAAACAGGGTCCTGTGATGTATAGGGAGCCTCCCTGAGTACAGGTGGCTCTCTGCTTCAGACAAGTCACCCTCATGAAGGGGGATTGAAATGCTGACAAGGGAACAGAGATCGTATGTTCTCGCTCTCTCTCTCTCTCTCTCTCTCTCTCTCACACACACACACACACTCACACACACTTTGCTTGCTAAGCTAACACAAATATTTAATGCCTGCTGTGGGCCTATGATTTTGAATAAACTTTTTTGTTAAGCTAGCTAAGCAAATGGCTGTCCGTACATCTTGTAACGATTGCAGGTTGTAAAATGTTCATCTAGGACAAAAGTATGTTAGTGGTTTCATGTTAGATTAGTTCTGGGAATCCGTTCAGCATCTGTCAACATACACAAAGTCAGGTGGCTTTGCAAAAGGCAGAGTTTGAATGCATGACATTCTTTCCACTGAACAGGTACAAAAAAAAAAATCGCTGTTCTTCCCTAGTGTGCCTAATTGGTGTTGGAATTAGGTGAGATGACTAACATCAAGAGCTCTGCCCTTCTAAATGAAAACTGGCTCTAGAAAATATATATCCATGAGTATTTTAAAAGCTTTAAATCAATATTCTCCACTGCTGCTTGGTTAGAACAAGATGCTTTCAAACTAGTGAAATACGGACATCGCCATGTGGTAGGTGTGGTGCAAAGCAAAGCATGTCATGAAAAGCTTTCCCACTGAACTTGGCACAAGGGCTTCACTTTAGCAAGATCATGCCCAGCAAAGTCCAGTGCAACTTTTATTATTCCAGGGAACTTTTAAACCTGAACATGTTTTGGAGTTGAATTAAAACAAAATGTTAGTTGTGCTGCCAAAAACCCAACGGAGAGGAAATGCTGATGGGTAGAAACACCACACAGTCTTCATGATTTCCAGCAAATACTTTAAAGCTATTAGGCTCTGGGAACTGAGGCAGGAGCAGCTTGCATTTCTCACCTCCTCTAACGCCGCCTTATTTTGCTTCCTTAGCAGTAATACTGTTTTAATAACAGAGATTTGTGGATGCCAAGACTACAAAAGACTACTAGGATTATCCAGTTCGGTTTGTCGACTTTCACAGAGCATTGAATGTCCGTATCCTGTTTTCAATCTTCACCGTTCCAGTGTGGTGTGGATGGGTGACTTTTTGGAGCAATTACAGTAATCATGAGATATGTCTCAATTATATAACCACCAAAAAATTGGCCGGTGGGGGCGGTTAGAAGAACTGGAAATGAGTCTAAGCCTGAGGTGCCACGGGCTGGTTATTACCTTCTAGATCACATGCCTTCCCAAATTATCCACTGGGTTCTTATGATGTCACAGAAATCTAGACACAACTATGTGTCCTCTGTCTGCACAAAAGTATCCCTGCTTCCTGAGGAAGGTTCATATCACTTCCTGGTGGCTGGCATGGCGAGTGGTGGGAAACCCTTTGAAACCAGACAGAGCACCATTTCATTTCTCACTGTGCACTGCGAGGGCAGAATATAGGGAGGGCCAAATTTGTTCATTTCGGTTTCTCTCAGCTTCTCATTTTTCCAGTTTTAAATTCAGTTCTACACATTTCCACATCTGTTTGCATTTTTTAAAAAGTCCTCATGGAAATTCATCAGTACTGTAGTTTCTCCTGCAATGCACATTTTTGTATGTAATTTTGCCTAATAGCAACATTTTTGCAAAGCCATTTCCCAAAATATAATGCATTTTGTATATTATTTTCACTATATATGCATATTTATGCATGCTTTAAACTTTTAAACTTTTTCATGCTTTTATTGAACCTATCCTTTGGCTAGAGAACTGCAAAATTCAGAGAAAAGTGAAGGATAGATGTGTTTTGGTCTGTGAATTTTTTCAGAAAGTACAAATTAGGTTAGTTCGCTTATATTTCTCCTCCATCCCCAGCTAGATATATAATAAAGCAATAAAAATAAACTTTTCCTATAATTTATGCAAACTTCCAATTGTCAGTTCTGGTTTGAAATAGGTATTGTTTCAATGTAATTTTAATTTGTTAACTTTTGTATGTTTTAAAGGATGGTTGTGTATTTTTCTCAATTTTATTGTTTTATCTTTTTTTACAATCAAGTGGTTTATACTTTTTTTGAAATAAAGAAATAATTTACAGGACAAGTACTGTTGTTTCATTTTTGTTTGTTTTGTTTATATGATTGACTGGATTATTGACTGATTAGTTGCCTTATTCAAAAATACCCCACTAATCTAGGGACTGGAGAAACAGAATTAAATTCAGAATAAGATTAGCATAAAGGTAAAGGTAAAGGTACCCCTGCCCGTACGGGCCAGTCGTGTCCGACTCTAGGGTTGCGTGCTCATCTCGCTCTAGAGGCCGTGAGCCAGCGCCGTCTGAAGACACTTCCGGGTCACGTGGCCAGCGTGACGAAGCTGCAGCTGGCGAGCCAGCACCAGCGCAGCACACGGAAACGCCGTTTACCTTCCCGCTATAAAGCGGTCCCTATTTATCTACTTGCACTTAAGAGTGCTTTCGAACTGCTAGGTGGGCAGGAGCTGGGACTGAACGACGGGAGCTCACCCCGCCACGGGGATCAAAGATTAGCATAAAAGGTAAAGGTACCCCTGCCCGTACGGGCCAGTCTTGACAGACTCTGGGGTTGTGCGCCCATCTCACTCAAGAGGCCAGGGGCCAGCGCTGTCCGGAGACACTTCCGGGTCACGTGGCCAGCGTGACATCGCTGCTCTGGCGAGCCAGAGCCGCACACGGAAACGCCGTTTACCTTCCCGCTGGTAAGCGGTCCCTATTTATCTACTTGCACCCGGAGGTGCTTTCGAACTGCTAGGTTGGCAGGCGCTGGGACCGAGCAGCGGGAGCGCACCCCGCCGCAGGGATTCGAACCGCCGACCTTTCGATCGGCAAGTCCTAGGCGCTGAGGCTTTAACCCACAGCGCCACCTGCGTCCCGAAGATTAGCATAGCAATAGTTAATTATGCCATCAATGTACATGGCATTTTACAAAGTAACATAAAACAAGAAGACAAGATGTTACAACCTAAAGCTCCAAGTAGATTTGATAGTGAATGAGCCTTTGCATTTAACATGCATTCTTTTAAAAAGCAAATAGTGGCTGCTGTGGGGTCTGATAAGCATCAGGACTGCAGCAGGTAGAGAAGAGGCATATTTTCTCTGCTAGGATGGGCTTTATGAATTCACACTTCTGCAGTTGCTATTTGTACTGAGAACTCCTCACCATGCAAATGACAGCTTCAGAGAAAGAATCTTTATCAGTGCCACAGCAGAGGAGGTATGTTTAAACTTCCCTCTTTGACTGCTGCAGTCTCAATTATTACCAGCACCCTTTCCACACACAGCAGCTGCTACTTTTTTTAAAGTGCGCACTGAAAATGAAAAGACAAATGTATTCTGGTCCTCCATTTTCTACACAATGCAGTCACCAGAGAGGAAGAAGAAAGGGAAGAAAGAATGGCCAGAACTGTGCTTGGGTATGTATGTTTCTTCCTGCAGATGAAGCAGTAAACATCCATCTTTCTTTCTTTCTTTCTTTCTTTCTTTCTTTCTTTCTTTCTTTCTCTCTCTCTCTCTCTCTCTCTCTCTCTCTCTCTCTCTCTCTCTCTCTCCTTTCTTCCTTTCTCTGTGTTTTGAATGGCCATGGACCATGTACAGATCAAAGCAGACAGCTGTGTGTCCCCAGATCTACATACTTTTTAGGATGCTCCAAGTTTCATAAACCAAAATACCATGCAAAATGGAAGACAGCCCTGGGGTTGGGAAGAGCTGTGGTCAGTTTTCCATTTAGCAGTTCTCCTTTTATCTTTACTCAAAAGCAAAATAAAGTCTATTATGTTATTGCCAAGGTTAGTCTAGAAAGAGAAAATTAGTTGACCCTTTCACTATCTCATGTTGACAGAGTGTTCTTTCTTGACCATCCATTTAATGGACACTCATTTAGATCCTCTTCAGATGGCTTTTCAAACTCTGTCTGCATTTGCCGTATAAATGATGCAATCTCTGAATATTCTCTCTTTCTCACTTGCACTGAAGTCAGAGATGAAAATTCAAACTCTACTTTTGCCTACTAGATGACTCAGTGTCCTTGGTATAATATCAACATGTGGGGAGTTTCTTTTAGTACTGAATCAAAATTGAAATTGAGGCCCCAATCTGCACTGTACATTTAAAACAGTATCATACCAACTTGAACAACTTTCCCCAAAGAATCCTGGGAAGTGTTAAAGGTGTGGAAGGCTGTTTGAAGATCCCTATTTTCCGCAGAGAGAAACAATTCCTAGAGTTCCCTACAAGAAGGGTTTGATTGTTGAACCACTCTGGAGATTACAGTTCTGTGAGAGAAACCCATCTTTCCAATAATACATGTGGTGAAAGTTTCAACACACGTAGAAGCCAAGCACCATGCCTTCTCCCAATCCTCCCCATTCACAAAAAATAACTGCAAATGATTAAGCAAAAAATAGATAGTATGCAAAGAGAATCACACTATCTCTCCGCCACTGCTGTGTTTAACAAATATAAATGAAACAAAAGGCAAGCTTCTTAAACTAGCAACCACACCCTTCACCTGACTAGCTGCAAGGAATGTGCTCTGAAGTGTGGGCATGGCCTTAGGAAACATCTCTGAGCATCTCCAGACCACTCTTCAGGCAGCCCAACTAGGCTTATAGTGTGGCTGTTGGTTAATCGAAACAGCAAGAGATGGAACTGAAACCTTCCACATAAGGCTGAATTTCAGGCAGTCTGAACAAGCACATGCTTTTTCTGCTTTGAGACACATGGGAGGCAACTGTTTGCCATAGCTATGCTTTTGGCTGAGTGCTGCAGAGACATGAGCAGTAGATTGACAGACATGGTGCAGTGCTTCTCTGAGTTCAAATAGAGGTATAAAACATGGGGGAGGGCAGGGTAGAGTGAATGGCTTTGAGATTTGGTGGGGTTTATATTTTTAATTGCTTGACATTCTCCTTGGAAGAACTGTGCCCCAGTATCCCTAGAGGGCAAGCCTCCACTGTAGAAAAAATAAAATGCTACGGCTGTTGGGAGAAGGCAGTTTAGCTGCCCACCCAAAGCCCTCCTGCTCTTGCACTGGGATAGGAATGAGTTCAGAGGAGTGCTCTTGCAGGCCTTCATTCTTCTAATGCTCCTCCCTTTTAACAGATTATTTCCTATTTGTGAACCCTGGGAGGCAAATTGAAGAGTTTTAGATCAGCCCCATAGCCCTACCAGCATTGGAGTTCTTTGCAGTTGGGCGAAGTCATTAGATGTTTCCATAGCGGCAAGGAGTGAGGACACAACATCAGGACTCTTAATTCCAGAGCCCTGTCTTTCCTGGTATTGGAGGAGATTAGATATATCCTGTACCCCCTGGGACACAGGAGCTGAAGGATTGCACCCCTGGCTATATTTGTATGATTAACTTCAGGCTACATTTTAACATCAATTAATTGAGACTAATAGTCTCTTCAGGAAGAGGTTGAATGGCAATAGAGACTGGGCTACATTCTAATAATAAACAGATGTTCTTATCATCAAACAATCAACCAACCAACCGTCTTCCATTTATTTCTAGAAACATTGTAATATTAATTGGCATAAAAATACTTCGTTTTTTTCAGTATTTGTTTCCTTTAAGAACTCTGGGATCTTGTTTTATTTTAAAATGTTCTTGAGAATGCTGTGATGGGAATTCTTAGTGGATCTAAATTTAAACACTGTGTTCCCTTACTCTGCATTTCTTTATAATAGTTAAGACTACCCTATATTGCTGGGTGGGAGGAATATGTGATATACTGTATTGTGTTTTTAATATTTGATTGAGAGCCGTCCAGAGTGGTGGGGTATAAATAATTTATTATTATTATTATTATTCATTCTAAATTGTTATTACCCCTCTGAAGCGCTTCTTTCGTCACCCAACTATCGTTTTCTCCTTAAGCAGCCAAGGCTTAATCTATCTGCATTGTGCAAAGGAGTTAGACAAATATTTTGAGCATTAGACTTTTCCCTCTTCTTTCTTTTTTAATAAGAATGATGGATGCCTAACTCTTACACCTCTGTAATTTTCTGGGGAGCAATAAAGGAAGGTGAATGGACACCCCAGGTCTACGTGCAGCACCAGGGCATACCCGGAGGCAGACCTGGGGTCCCTTCTACCCTTGTATCCATGCCTCCCCCCAGTCACTTTGCCACAGTAGCCCCCAGCCAAGCAAGTCCCTCATGGGAGTGGTAAGCAGGGAGGGAGAGAAGCAGGGAGGGCCTAGCTGGGTCCCGCAGGGGTGGGGCCTTGGAGGGCCATGAATACACAGAGAAGCTGGGGAAAGTCCCTGCCTGTAGGGGTGTGAAGAAGGCAGCAACAGTGTCACCAGCCATCCCATCCCATCCCATTCCATCCCCCCACCCCCACCCCCCAATCTCAATTTCTTCTGAGGTGATTGTCATCCAAGCAATCTGCCTCTTGTGCCTCTTGCACCACACAACTAACTCTCTTTACTCAGTCAGAGCAATCTGGGTTTGTCTTTGTGCCCCCAACCCAGGGCCTTTGCCCCCACTGGGGATTTGTTTCGCCACCCCCTACATTGGCTGCACCATTAGGCAGAGTGTGGTGGCTGCCTCAGGCAGCAGCTGCTGGGATTGTGGAAAGTGGCAGCCAATTGCTGGGCGGGCGGGCAGCCTGCCCTTTGTGCCATGGGCCAGCCTTCTGACCTCAGGAAGACACTACTCTATTGCTAGTGTCAAAATAGGATTAAATATCCATGACTGGTTTGGACAAGAGCTAAGCAAAACTAAAAACAGCATGTTTACATACTTATTATTTATACACAATGTAAATGTGTGATGGGTCCTTGGGTTCTTAGGATTGAACAGAAAACCAACCAACCAATAACCATGGAATGAGCTGTGGGGCAGGGATGGCTGTGTGAATCCTGCCCAAATGTACTTATGGGTTGGTGGATAATTGTAAAGGAGAAGGCTCATGTTCTGATCTGTTTCGTAGATGTTCTAGTTCATACTCTCCCCAGTCTCTGCGGCAGAGATATACATGAAGGGACCATTACACAATGCTAGGTGGAACTCCCTTTATTAAATCCACTTGTGGGTTTTTTGATGTTGTTGCTTAGGAAGGAGCAATGTTTTTTTAAAAAAATGAAAAGAACAAGAACAAAGTTCAATCTTTGCTGGTCCAAACATATTGAACATATCAAATTTACTCAAAATGCAAAATGTATTATCATGGAGAAAACCCATCTCTGGTGTAGCTTTGCTTGGAAGGACAGCTATTTTGAACCAGATAGAAATTTGGTCTTTTTACTCATACAATACAACATGACTTTATCGGTCTGACAATAAGTGCATGGAGTTACTCCTGCCAAACCAATACAAAAACTAAAAATAAATAAAGTTTAAAAAACCTCTTTTTTCCAAACATGTCTTTTATTTATTTAAGAAACTACTGGGAGTTGATGAAAATGTCTTGCTAACTGTACAAAGTATAGATTGCATGCCTTCCAGGTATAAAATATCAGACGGAATGCTATGAAAATAAATAACTTCTAACACAAACAAGAAGGAGAACATATCAAACTGTTACTTCTTAAAACATACTGTAAATAATAAAAAAAATTACCAGTCCTTCTACACAATAAATATTAAGAAAACAATGACATAGTTGAAATGTACTCATATAAATTAACAACTTTAATTACATTAGCCAAATGGACATTGGTTAAAGCACTGCATGTAGTATGCCAGGGGCGGGGGAATGTAACCCAATAATAACAGCAACAAAACACTTTTTTAAAATCCCCAACAAAATGTAATAACATCTTGGTTTTCAATATATATATATCGTGGAATGATATATATATCTTGAATGATGTGTGCATGTGCTTCTCTGTATATACACATAGGCGTAAACCAATATAATAATTTCCTCGATTCAGAGGTCCCCGTGTGCAGAACTGCATATTTGGCTCCATGCCTCCTGTTAGTTGTGAGGGTTCCCCTTTGCCACCAAGCACATCATCACGTGATCACCTGTTTACGGGAGGGGAAGAGAAAAGCAGTAGTTTGACTCAGCCTGTATACACTGAGAGATCTGGGCTGGGCATGGCTGCTGCCATTCTCTACAGCACATCAAGGTATAGATTGAGAGGGGAAACCCCTGCAAGAGAAACCCATTCTCTCACACAGATAGCTTTCGATGGATCAGGGCAAATGTACACCTGTGTGTATATTTATGCACATGCGCACACAACATATATATCTTTATCATCAAAGTTTCGCCTTCAAAGAGTTTAAATACAAAACTAAATTGTTGCAAATAAACAAAAAAAAAAACCACTGAATCAAAAAAATAAATAATGAGATATGCTAGAAATGTAGATTGCTTCTGCTTAAGGAAATATGATGTTCACAAGGGCTTCTGGCCTCCCCCCTCTCATACTGATAGCGCATTAAAGAGATTGGCAATTTGTAGGCTGCAGATATTCAGTATACGTGAAGGTATCAGAATCTGGCTTGTGATCTAGGTGATAGACTTGCTGTAAAAGGTAACTCTGTTAAGCTGACTTCAGTGAAACAAGGGTCAAAATAAAATTATGGCTAATGGAGAGAGGGGAGGTAGCTCTCCCTCACTGATAAAATGTTCATTTTGTACAAAGATTTGGCAAGTATCATCAGCAACAATCTCCTATTAGTTCTGAAATTACATGTTTTTAATAATACAGTGAGGGAAATTTAGTTAGTATTTGCGTCTCAATACAATTAATATTGTGTTTCAATGCTGTAATGAGAGAATGCTATAGGACCATTCCTACTGAAGTCAAGAGCTAGGCATCCTTTCATTTGGAAAGGTTTAGGACTGAACCGCCCATTGAGCTAAGGTCGCAGACATTTTTTTCTGGGCATCTGCAGGGTTTTGACTTGGCTCCCTTTCGACTTGGCATAGGTGTAATGCTACCTAATCTCTAAACCATGATTTAGAGTTCAGGAGCACCCTACAGTTTCATGAAGGCGTTTGTCCCTCCCATTTTGCTACTATAACTAACCATGGTGTTTGCTCCAAAAACTGAAAGGGAGCGGGGAATGTCCACAAAGGAGCTGTAGTCTAAAACATTTGGGAGGTACTAGGTTAGAGAAGGCTGCTTTAGAAGATTCGACACCAAGCCTTTGTAATTCTTACAAACAGACGCATTCTTTCTTCCTAATCCAAAGGCCACTGACACACTTCTCATGCTATCAAGTTCTTAAGAAGTGTTATTATATCATATGTTCTCAACAGGTGGGGACGTGGTATTTATAATGACCTGCAGAAAACTTGAGCAAGGCTAACAATGGATAGCAAACAAATGCATTACTTTTTTATTCTAAAAAAATCAAAACCCTTCAAACTTTGTCTTATTGCTACCTAAAAAACGCTATTGTTGCCAAGGCTGTTTGGCCTTTAAGAACATGTCAAATGTGGTAGCAATTTAAAACTCTGAAGACATACCAATTTAATTAAAACAAATTATCTTCTTTTTGTTGTTGTTGTACTGGAACTACAGTCACTCTTGATTAATGTACCAATTTCATATTTTCTTTATCCTTGTACTTTTTCACCTCCCTCTGCTTTGAATAACTAAAAATCAAAAGCCTATGACTGACTGTAGCAAATGAAGGAGAGAGGAAGCCCTCAAAAGTTGGAAACGGGGTATGCATATGTATGAATGCTACTGGAAAGGGATGAGAAACAGTCGCTTGTTAATTTATATACCTCCCACTCTTTTCAATATGCTTACCATAAAACCATCCACCACATCTAAACTTTTATTTTCCTCCATCCATTAACAATCATGCATAAATAAATTAGACTGAAGAGCATAGAGAGATGTATCTCTGGTTTCCAAAGCCAGCTAATAATATCTATGGGAGATGGATGGAGGGATGCATTCATTTGGAGCAGAATTGGATTTTTTCCAAATACCTTTTAAACAAAATTAACATAAATACGGTTTTTGCTAGCATGAAATTGTCAATGCTGTTGTCCATGACAATGAGACAGTGAGAAACATGGGATTAACTAGTAAAGGTGTGGGCTGTTAGTACTAGGTGTGGCTTTATGGATGTTATTGATAATTACTTCTGTAACAACCATGGGTATGTCTTATTTCATTTGCAGCACAATCACATACATGTCTAATCAGAAATATGCCCCATTGAATTCAGTGGGATTTACTCCCATGTAAGTATGCATAAGACTGCAGCCTTAACCCCACAAGGATGTTGTGAGGTAGGTTAGTATTTGCCCGTGACAAGCTAGGGAGAGATCTGAACACTAGCTATTGCAAGCTGTACTACACTGACCAACTTCTTTCCCTCTGACCTGGGCTTCTTCCCATTCCAGATTTCCCTTATGTGAGAACCCACAAAACTGTATTTTAAAGATGCAATCCTGCAGCCAGGCACTTATTTTTGAGTTGATATGTACTGTTAGCCATATCTTTGGAGCTGCTCACATGAGTAAATAAAGGGAATGCTAAGGATGATGCAGTTAGTCCCTAAGAGGACTTATCTATGTGTTGAGCTTTGCTGAAGGAAAAATTCCACCAAATGCGTCTGCTTGAAGAGGAAAATATCTGATGGAATTTAACCTTCAGTGAAAATCTTGTAGCTATTCAACTTCACTCGGGGGGTTTAATTTCTGGCAACCTTGGATAATACACATACAACTAAAAGGCCAAATACAAATCTAGGGAAGACAATAGAGGGTTCCCAATTTGATTTACATTTATATCAGCTCAGTCACCTCATTTTCAATCTTCCTTTGCCTTCCAAAATAATTAGTAAATACTCTCACAGCAACATTCAAGAGCAAGCACTTCTTAAATTTCAGAGCACTCTTTGTGAACATTCCCCATTAATACTTTTTTTATCTACTTAATTATTTCTTTTAAAAAACATTCTGTGAATAATGTAAATTTTAAAGCCTTTTTATTTTACGGAATACATTTTTATGTAGTCTAATTAGATTAAAATTCTAATTCTTCTTTGCAAATTTTGAAAAGGGGAAAGAAAATGCTTTTTAATTTGTTTTTGTTTTTTAAACCTACATAATTGTGCAACCCGCTAGCTGAACTATGCAGGCTAAATATTGTGGAATAAATTAGACTTAACTATAAGCAAGTGCTTTGATATTTACTGGACAACGGAAAACTTTTCTTTTTCTTTTTCCCCTTTATTTTGCATCTCATTTGATACATGCAAGCACACAAATGTGCTTGCATGCACCCATGAACATACCACATTATGACCCTGTATGAAGGAACCTCAAATGCTTCTTAAAGCTGCACACTTGTTGCTGTATCCCTTCCTCACCCTCCATGATGGAAATACAGGTTCCTTACTAGTTCTATGAGGTTCAAAATGTGTATCATTTCTCACCCTCTCTTCCTCACTGTCCAACAGGCGATTCACAATGTTACGAGTGCTGGTGTCTATTGCATCTTAGGAAATGAGCACTACCTGTGATTGCCACATGCAGAATGCAGCATTCCAGCCCACTCTTTCTCCCACCCCCACTGGCAATGCAGTCAATTCATGTGCAGAAAAAGGCTCACACACTGCCTTCTTTGGATCATGGTAGCTCGAGTTTTGGCTGACAAAAAGGGTAGGGATGGGGGTGGGACTGCGACTGATTTATTGTCCTGCTTTTCTTGCCCTCAAGGTGCTAACATGCCACCCCTATCAATATAGACAGGGCCTAACTGTGCTAGAAAATTAATTAATTTGACTAGTGCCAGAAGTAGAAGAAACATTATAGCGCTTTGCTAGCCTAACGGCTCCCTTAAGATAATCTCAACAAAAACTGAAAGTGTGGCGGACGGCAGTGGCAAAGATTTATCTGCAGAAGCTAAATTTGCCGGCACAGAATTATTTCAAAGCAATGAGGTTTTACTTGCAGTGTTGCTTGTGAAAGAAAAGCTTTGTGGCCTTTGGCCCTTAGAGTAAAATCTTAACTACCACTGAAGTCAATTTGAGATCTGCCCTTGATGTCACTATGTTAGAGATTCCACAATGTCTCCTCAGACACATTCAGCACTGACCAAGGCTTTTGCTCTAAGAATTCTTTTAAATGTGACCATTTTTAAAATGTCATATGCTGGGGCTAGTATGAGTTGATTGGTGAATATGCATAAACACTAGTGATTATTCAACATTTATCAGAAGCCATGAAGAATATGCACACATTGAAAACACATGGAGATTTCACACACTGCCCAGTTAATCTGCGCAATCAACAACGGATTTTGGAAAATGTGTGTTGAACAGACACATTTTGCATATTGCCCAGTTAATATTCACAGCCACCATATATATAAATCTTGTACACTGCCTGTTCACTGTTTCCAAGTGGAGAACGTATCCATTGATAGGACAATGTGTACATTACCCAATTAACTTTGTCTCTTTGTGCACACCCATCTCTCGGAAACAAAGCATGTTGATCGGACAATGTGCAAAATTTCCGGTTCATGCTATCAGTTTGTGCGCATTCTTCACACCCTCAAATGAATGTGCCCAGTCCACAGTCGTCGTGCACAATCTCTATTCAGCTCCCTTTAGGTATAATGTGCATATGTTGGGAAGTTATCCAAGAGCTACTAGATACAGCAGTGATAAGGGCAGGAGAAAGGTGCAAAGGTGGAACCAAATTAGACCTTTCTATGTTTATACTGAGATCATATTCCTTTCATATAGAGTAGTGTGGTTTTAAATAAGTTTCCTCCACTGGGAAAAAGACATTTAATATACTGTGCTTGGCACACAAACATTCATTGTTTTTAAGAACATTAAAAGTGTAGCCTGAAGTGCTTAAACTGTATATATACATACATATACAAATATAGATTCCCCCTTACAGGACGTTGTTTTCCAACAGTGTACAGCTGCTGTACATACGAAGGATTCACAACTGAGCTATTGTTGGGCCTGAAATAGAACATGGATTCAAAGCACCCTGGATAGTTTAGGGGTGCTTGAATAGCACAGCCAAATCTAGCCTTCAGGTTTGTGTTCAGGGCACTGAACCGGCTCACCTAGAAACCATCTACACCCTTCCAAATGCAACCAGCCTTGCTGACGACCCTTGAAGCCAGATCCTAACCTATGAATGACACTAGCTAAGAACAGGCTGCTTAGAGACTCACATAAATGTCTTTGGTGTACACATCTATTCTCTTAAAGGTATAAAATAATAATAATTATAATAAAAATAACTATTTTGTGTGCTGTAGCAGTTCTTGTATAGCTCACAATAAGTGCAGCTCTTGACTCCCTTCCACCCCTAACCACATTCCCACCCCACCACCCACCCCATCCCAAAATTACTTGTTAAATAAGGATTAGACAGGTTGAACATTGTTTGTAGTGCAAATAGTAAACATTTTTTTAAAAAAAAACAAAACCTCTTTTTTTCTCTTTTTTACAAAATATAGAAATGTTTGGCTCCAGTAGCTGGACAAACATGTTCCTTTCAAGTATCTCTCATTGAAGAAAAAAAATATTAAACATGTTACTTCCATTTTTTTTTTAAAGTCTGGGTATTTTTTTCTTTCTTTCTTTCTCTCTCTCTCTCAGGTAAACAGTTTCAAACCAACTTGGTTGCATAGTTCTAATGTCATAAGCACCTTTACGAAATGTAACTTTGTATTTTCTTTCTTTCTTTCTTTATAATTTTTTTAAACTTTTTTTTGCAAAAATAGTGCAGAAGATAAAGGTGAGTACACCTGCGCATTATTGTCCCCTTTTACCAAAATATATACACAAGTGTGCTCTGTGCATGCATATGCCAGAAGAAACCTGCACACACACACGCACACACACACAAACGCACACTCACTGCGTCCTTGGTAAACGGATGGGAGCAAAAAGTGCCAGTGAATGTAGTGTTCATACACATGGCTTTTCTGGGCATTTTAATACCATTTTGGACTTAGCATCCAAATTGCTGCGTTTTTTAGGCGAGCTGCTGTCAGGGCTTGAATGCATAGGTAATATAGGGAAGGGAAACATACCTCCCCTTGTTGTTGATAAAGTGTGAAAATACTACGTAATAAAATATGGAGCATATAAGATAGGAAATGCCCTTGCCCGCACCATTTGAATGTTCCTCATCCAAGCCCTGGAGAACGACGCCATTCTTCTTTCCTTTGTCTGTCTCTCCTGTTGTTTTTTGAACACTGAATGCTTCTGTTTTAGAAATGTGATTGTTTTGTTTGGAAAGGCTAGGTCCACTTGGTCGTCCCTCGTACGTTTTTTAATGGTCTTCTTCAAAGTGGTAGAAAGGCAGTCCCAAACATGTATGTGAGCATGGGTGTGCCACTTGCGCACACACACCTATGAACACCCACACTCTTCCACAATCATGTTCTGGATGTCCTTTTTTATTATATTCTGCCCATCATCATAGTAGAGCATAGACATGGGCCGCAGCTTGGTGGGTACACAACAGGACTTGAGGTTGGAGAAAGGACTGTGTCCTCTCATGCGGTAGTGGTTGATAACAGTGGAGTGGAAAGAGAGCGTCGAACCAGAGGTTCCTGCAATATGACTGGGGCAGTCTCCTTCACAGTAGTTGGCGTGGTAGCCTGGTGGGGCGATGATCCAGTCATTCCAGCCAATGTCTTTGAAGCTAACAAAGAAGTGCTTCTTGCAGCAGATGTTGACTTTGCCATCGCACTCAAGACCCCGCCTCCGCCGTCTGTGCTGGCGATCCTCTGAATGTCTGGCAAGCATCATCAGGAAAGGCCTGTGTGATTGTTCCTTCTCCTCTTCTCCCGTGCTTTCACTACCTTCCCTCGCTTCTACATCTTCTTCCTTTTTTTTCCTCTTCCCCAACAGCACCAGGCTGGCTCCAGTTTCTTGGCACTGATCACAAGCGATCCGCACATCCAGGGAATTCTTTCCTTGATCCAGGAGGTGCTGGACGCTGCTGGAGACTGGGAAAATGTGCCAGGTACTTTTGCGAGTGTCCACTGCTTTTTCAGAGATGAGGATTTCACCTTTTTCTCCCTTCAAACCTCCATCCTCGTCCACCCCTTGGGAGTTGCGTTTTAGCAGCAGTCTCTGCTGCTGATATAGGCGGATGGTCACTTTTGTCCTGCTTCGATTTGCTTTAGAGACTTTGAGAAACAGCCACACATCAGCTTGAGCCACTACTGATAGCTCACTGCCTTCCTTGGAAATTTCAAAGTGCAGCATTTTCTTGGCAGGACCTACAATGGGAAAGATACAGAGATGGGAAAAACTAATTAGCAATGACAGAATAATTTCTATTCTGAAATTTAAATGACACTGTGATGCTCTAACATTGCCTAAGCTAAAACAGTAGGTTTGATTTTTCTGCCCACCCCCCCTTGATGTCATTGGTATTGGGTATATATATAGGGGGCCAGTAAGACACGACACTGAGCTTGGGAAAAGCACCTAGCTATGCATAATTCAACACACCATTTGCAAGCCCTTACATGTACAACATTGTATTTCACCCTTCCTTCTGGGTCATAGATTGATGTCATGCAGATCTTGGCCTAGGCCAAGGAAATCCTTAAATATGTAAGTGGATTTTTTCGCACACCTAGTACCTAAATCACGCAGTGACCAGCATTCTAAGAGTGCTTTCAGGTAA
This sequence comes from Podarcis gaigeae, assembly GCF_964106915.1. Lineage (NCBI taxonomy): Eukaryota > Metazoa > Chordata > Lepidosauria > Squamata > Lacertidae > Podarcis > Podarcis gaigeae. The sequence goes on from NC_139688.1 coordinate 58,037,689, forward strand.
GAAGTGCACAGCTGAATGCACAGGAATTTTCATGTTCAGCTAAAACAATAGGATCATCACATTTAACTATATATTTATCAGTTTGCATGCACGGTTCCAGTTCCACTCGTAAATCTTTGCTTCACAAATTTATTTATGGGTGTGACAATCTTATATCATATGCATTTCTTTAACTGTTTGGTAATCTCACAAGTACTAAGTACAGTACTAAGATAAAAATTCAAGAGTAATGGAGCTAGAGGACACCATTGTTTCAACCTTCAGTTCATTGCAACTGTGTCACCTAGAGAACTGGAAATCCCCACTCTTATTCTGGAAGGCATGTTATTATGGACTTCTTGGGGCAAGCATAAAACACTCCTGACAATATTAGTATTGACTAATTTATGCCAAAACCAGTTTTGTCAACTGACTCAAAAGCTCCAGCCAAGTCAATAAAAGCAATATATAAATGTTTAGTAGTAGGCTTTCTAATGCAGCAGTGGGCAAGCTAATATGTTGGTCAGTTTACTTGGGGCAGAGAGCATGATTAAGACCTTGCCATTTCCCCAACTGTCTGTAGTCCAAAGGATCAGATACTGTACAGCCAAAGCCACAAATGTCATCATGCTGTAATGTGTGTCCCACACATTATATTTTGTATGAATCAGATCACTGCACACAAAATTCCCTACAACCCCTGACGCTAGTAGAAAATTTTATTGTTATTCATAATTTATTTATAGTTTTTATAGCCTGGTCTCCTCCCGCCCCCGCCCCCCATATACCTCTGAAATAGATCCAAGAGATATGCAGTTGGGTGGTAAAAAGAACAAGATAGAATCTAGAATCACAAGTACCAAATCAATGGCTTGAAAACATTGAAACAAATGAGTCTTCAAGGCATTTTTGAAGGCCTGCACTGACGGGGGGTTTTCATAGTTTCATAGGATGGGAGTTCCACAGCCATGGGGCCACCCCCACCCCCACCCTATCCATTGTGTGCACCAACCTCATAAACCAAACTTGTGGGCACTTGAGGAGGGTCTCGGTAGTTAATCTTAAAAAACAAACAGGAAGATGGCCCTTGAGATAAGCCAGCTACAAACCATTTAGGCTTTCCAAGTTTACACAAGCACCTAGACTTAAGCTCAGAAATACACTAGTAACCAGTGCAACTGGTGCAAATTGGTATCATGTGCTTGGAATTCCTGGCCCTCATTCATGCAGCTTCATTTTGCACCAACTGAGGTATCCAAACCATCTTCAAAGTCAATCCCATGCAGAGTAGTCAAGTTTAGGTGTAACTAGTCCATGGGTAACCACAACTAGGTTTGACTGATATAAGGTCACAGGTTCTATTCTAGGTTCAGGTGGTATAAAACTCTCCTTGGCATCAGCTCCACCTGCAATTCCCCATTAGTATCAGGTCCAGCAGACTACAAACTTGGTCTTTACTGGAGGAATGCAATCCAAGCCACAGTTGGCAATGTATTTCCAGCCCCATCAGAAGGCTTCCTAATTTGCAGCACCTCCATCTTATCAGGATTCAGTTTAAGCTTATTCAGCTGCATCCATCCCAAAACTGCTCCAACTCCCAGACACCTGTCCAGGATTTCCACTGCCTGCCTGGGAAGGCTGTTTGCCGGAGGAAAGAAATGACAGACCTGTGTTTTTTTATGTGCATATTAATGACAATGGAGCCCATATCTCCTGGTGACTTTTCTCGGCCACTTAAATGTAGAAGTATGAATTTACCTTCTCAGTTTGGTCTCAGTTGTTTAGAAAAATGAGGATGGAAATTATAAGGCAAAAAAATAGCATCTAATACACTTAAAAACAGTTCAAGGTTTCAAATTGTAACAGTCTTTTTTCCAAATAGAAGTAATTCTGTTTTCTACTGTGATGGTAGAGTTTTATGTATGTTTCTTAAATTTGCCAATGGAAAAACTATTCAGTGTAAAAACGCCTTGCTACTTAAATTTTGTAATTATTCACGTCTGTTTTAAGTTGTTCCATTTTGCACTGTAAGCAAATACCCCCCCCCCCAATGAGGTAAGCTGTTGGTTTTACAGTAGCTTGCTTTGGGGCTGTGTTTACAGGCGTTTTCTATCTTTGTGGGGAACCTTTGGCCTGCCAGATGTGTCTTAACTGCAGCTCCCACAAGGCCCAACAAGCATGGCCCATCGTTAGGACGATGTAAGTTTTAGTTCAGCAACATCTGGAGGGCCAAAGGTTCCCCACACTTGAACTATCTATATTTGTTTCTGAAATCTTTTTTTGTTTTAATCTATTATTGGATTATCTTGGTTTGCTTTTCTTAGTTGTATTGTAATGGACAATAATGGCAAACATTAAACATCAAACTGACTGGTTAATAAATACACACACACCTGCATGTGCATGCACTATGTAAATAGTGCAAATGCATTCAAAGGCACCCTCCTCTTCGCTCCTTATCTCATCCCGCAGGTGACAATGAAATGTGTGTGATTTATAATATAGTTTATATTATAGTGGGAGAAATTGCTTGCATTAATGTGTATATTAGCAAAAAAATGCATATAAAATGTATATATTTGCAGACATATGCACTAACATAATGATATTTTTGTGAAAATAATATAATGTAATAATGTCAGATTGATGTGATAATGGAGCAAACTGAACTTAAGAGTGGAAAAATGAGAAGCTGCAAGAAACTGAAATGGACAGTTGCCCACTTCTCATAAGTAAACCTTCCTCCTGCCCCGGATGACTCTGATTTTATTAGGGAATAAATTTTCACTTTCCCAACACTGTTGTCAACCGCAACCCATGGATCCCATTGGATTCAATGGGAGCAACTGATAGGCAGGTCCCATTCTCCATGTACAAGATCCCACTCTGAGTGGCATTCCTATTCATGCTAGAGTTTGACAAAGAAAAAAATAACATTGGAAACCCACTATGCACACTCGGTTTCCATGCCACAGGCTGCTCGATAATGCAAATAGGCCAGTGTTTGGTGTGACATAAACATTTCTGATCTTACACAGACATTTGACTTATCTCATAGTCCTGGGAGCTAAACTCCACTAGCATGCATGGTTCTGAAGATGCATGATATAAAAGTATGTATGGTAGATTCAAACAACTTCTAGGGATGATCAGTTAGTTAATATGTATAATTTCTTGTACGGGGTTATAGGAGTTATTATACACCCCAAAACATGAATGATTCTACCAACATTTAAACATCCTCTGCCCTAAAACTGATTAAACTATTAAGCAACAGCTCGCCAACGGGGAAGCTAAAAGCACAATGGCACAAAGTAAACCCGAGAAGAGGCTTCTGGATTAGGCCAAGGCCCATCTAGGCCAGCATCCTGTTCCCACGGTGGCCAACCAGATGCCTGTGAGAAAGCAGGGAGCAGAACATGAACACATGACCATCTCTCCCCTTAGTTGGGGTTCCAGCAGCTGATACAATGGTACCTCGGGTTACAGACGCTTCAGGTTACAGACTCCGCTAACCCAGAAATAGTACCTCGGGTTAAGAACTTTGCTTCAGGATGAGAACAGAAATTGCATGGCGGCGGCAGCAGGAGGCCCCATTAGCTAAAGTGGTACCTCAGGTTAAGAACAGTTTCAGGTTAAGAACGGACCTCCGGAACGAATTAAGTACTTAAGCCGAGGTACCACTGTATTTGGAAGGCAGAGCAGAGCCATCATTAAAGAACTTGAAACTAGGGCTGAAAGATAGTTTGTGCTTTTCGCGGTTTCTCATTAACCATAAATTCTGTCTTCAGAAAGCAGCTGCATAACAAAACTCCTCTTGCGGCCCATTCTCCCCATCTTGTCCTATCCTGAAGTGCCTAAGAGTTCTCTCATCCTTCCAGACAAGCTACCTAAATATTGTTCTTGTTCCTTCTTTTATCTTGCAAAAGAAAGGCAAACGCTTAAGTCTTGGTTGTGGTTCATTTTACAGGAGACAGGAGACTGCAGCAGGGAAGTGGAATGAGCATGCCACATAATTGCATCACAGCAGCAACAACAAAAGCTGTCGGCTGTGACCTTTTACGCTGCTTACACAAGAGATTCACATGACACTTCCATCACTACCAGAGATGGTTTTGGGGCCCAAGCTAAAAAAGTTCCTCTTATTTAAGTCTGTCTGGGATCTAGAGCAGTCCTTCTGCAAATGAAAGCATTATTTTCATTTGCAGGCAGACTAGTGAGTCAATGAAGGCTCTCACTCGTGGAAGCAGAAGGGGAGGGATTTTTGTCAATTTTCTCCTTCCTCCTGCAGCTTCCTGCACCCACCTTCCATAGTGTTCCTGGATGGGGGTCCTTCAACTGTCCACTGGCAAAACTCCACTCAACAAATCTCTAGTTCCAACCCACTGAAGTTAATGAGACTAACAGCACAGCTCTCTGCATGTTCACTTGGAAGCAAGGTTCCACTGGTCCCAGACTGTGAGTGCCCAGCGGCACTCGCGCAACGCTGGGCTCCAGGTTTGGCCTCCACCTGCTGCCTTGCCTCCATTGGTTCGCTGCCACCACCATGGCAACTGAGGTTTCCAGTAACGACAGCCTTATTGGAAGACTATCGTGAGCTCACTGTAGTGAATAAAAAGAGTTGAAATGGCTTTTAAACGGGTTGGAATTGCCCCCTTAGCACCACCCATCTCCACTTTGAATGTGTGGATCCAGAATATATGAATGTTTTAATAAATGAATGTTTTATCCAGAATAAAAACAATTACAAACTTGTGTGTGCACGTGCCAACTTCACACGGAGGCTGGTTTAACATTGTTGCACAGATAGATAGACGATGTGTGAGCCTTAATCCACAGTCACACACACAATGGTGCATACGCTAATGCATTTATTTGGAGCCCTATTTCTTCTCAAAGGTGGTCTGCTAGTCCCTGCCATACCTCTGTCTGTTTCCCAGTCTCTCATGCTGCCTTTGTCCACCCATTTTCCTTCAGTGGCTGCTGCTGCCGTCTCACCCTTGACACACATGCATTATAGCATCACAGTAATATCACGGGGTGATGATTACCCACAGTGAAATTTTCCCTTCTTAATGTGCTGGGGCTTTCTCAAGATCTGGAAGTTGAAGAGAGCAGCAGGGCCCAAGAAGCAGCAGTAGACACCTGAAGTTAACATCCTAGCACATCCAAATCTGCAATGCAACAAGGAAGGTGGTGTGACTCTGGGGCCAGGCCTCAGACACTTAGAAGCATAGGAGAAAGAGTGCGGGGTTAGGGTGGGCAGCAATAGCAGCAGCACTGGCTTTATCTCTGCTTCCTGCAGCTCCGGTGTTTGTTCTGCCTTCGGAGAAGCCAACTGAGGATGGTGGGAGAGGGCAACAGGACACAGAAGAATGACCTTGACCTCTAGCCTTGACCTCTAGTCAGAATCACAATTGCCCTGTCATAAGCTAACAGTTTAGATGAACTGAGTACGCCATGCTAGGGATGGCGGATGGTTGAAGGGATCACCTGGGATTAAAAACAAAAACATAGTCTTTGTTTTGGAGCTGCCAAGTTCACTAGGGGGAAACACCTCCCCAGTCTATATGCAGGCATTGAAGTAGATGTCAAGAGTGAGGCAAAACTCCTAAATGCTTCCCCGCCCGCCCCCGGAAGGAAAAAAAACGCTCTTGGCCTTTCAAGCGATTCCAAGCACCCACCATTTCCTATGTATCCCTGCAATGACATGCTCCCATCTATGTGGACTCAAAGACATGCACATAGGCTCTCGAGGGCATGCCCTGGCACATTCCTCCTAGGGGAACTTCGTACTTGCAGGCTACCCTCCCACGGCCCCATTCACCAATGTATTTCCTATCTCTCTCAGATTTAAAAAGTTTCAAAGGGGAAACAACTGGTTTCCAATTATATTTCAATTAAGTAGATTCACAACTGGGTGCCAATTAAATTTCTTTCAAGCAGATTCACTGGAAGTGGGTTTATTCCTTGCAGCAAAAGAAAATAAATTTGGTGTTCAATAGATTCCAGGTTGTAAAGCAAAGGAGGACCGTTTTAGAAACGTAATAATGACAGCAACCAGCCAGCCCAGCCTATAAATCATAAATGCATTTCTCAGTGTCTTGTCAAAAACACACTACTGTGACCTTAATAAATATCTTATATTTTAGTCTCTGGGCCTATCAGCTTTATCTTCTCTCTCTTTCTCTCTGCTCTGTTTCATTATATCACATTCTCCCTGAAGTTCACTATTCTGGTGCTTTTTAATGCTTTGTGCGGGAAATAAGATTGTCAGATGAGCTACAGAGAAGCACCAGAGTCTTTATGCTGCAGAGCCAATTGGGTAAAAGAAATTTATAGGTAGCATTAAGTTGATGGGGAAAAGCCTTTGGAGTATGCCCTCTAGTGGCTATTTGATTTTCTATTCAGAATTTTAAAAAATTGAACCCCCAGAAAAACAGATCATTTTAAAAATGAATGAAACCTTCGTTCTAAAGACTTAAATTAACTATTCTCTTTCTCCCACTTCCAGTACTTTTCATTTAATTCATTTAAAAGATGTATCTACTCCCCCCCTTTTGCTACCGAATCTTAAAAAAGCAAAAAAGATATGTAACACAGACTGTAGTCCTGTTTATTTTTACTGGGCTTCAGGTACTACTAAAATGAATGGAACTTATTTCTGAGAAACCCTGCTCAGCTTCAGGCTATAACTGATAAAAGCCTGGATCACAATTTCTATTAATTCTTGTCTAACCACTGATCACAGTCACTGGAATGTCAATGTCACCTATTCCTAGCAACCCCATTGGCAAATGTAGGTGGTGACTGGACTGCTAACATTGGCTAAACAGTGGCCAACAAAATAAATTTATAATTGGCTGCTGTATCAACAAGCTATTATTGATTATTTTCAGCAAATAATATTTATTCTTTTCCCCAAAATGCCAAAGTTATGCCTCTGATTTAGTTAACTTACTGCATAACTGATGCAGAAATGTTGTTTTGCCTTACTAATGAAAATTTATATTAAAAATTCAACTCTTTTTTGTTAACTGTGTTATTATAAACATTACAACTTGAATATCTCACTAGAACCCATTTTCCCTGGCACAGGGAGAAGTCTTGTCCACATTTGAAGGCATTCGTTTCCACAAAGGCCTGGAATGTGAGTGGCACCTTTTCACAATTATCTTGATCACCTGGAGCAGACAACACCTGTGTTTTGGGACGGAGTCAGTATATTCACCTTTGGCCCTCGTGTTCCCCGTATCTTCTAATCTAGAACGTTCTCCTGTTTAATCTGTGCTAGTCCAAAGAGGAAAACTGAAAGGTGTACACATGTGCCTGTCATTTGTCAGATTTGTATATGGCATCTTGGAAGATACCTAAATAGAAAAGATGAAATTATTCTTCTAATATCAGTAGTGCAACAGCTGCATATTTCCTGGGAGCGATGAGACAGTTAAATTAGAGCACTTTAGACTACTTCTATTTTCATCGGTTGACAAAACTTTAGAACATGTTGCCATTCACTTCCATTGATTCTCTACTGCCTCCCTTTCAGACAATGGTTGCTTGAGGAACCGCGACATGAGTAAAATGCTACTGAGGAATAGTATTTCCCACAGTATACCATTCAACTCAAACACAGTTGGAACACACCACAGATTTGGTTTTGACCCCTCATGATCCCCAACAGATCCCTGCCCTTGCAGACCTCTTTCTTGACATTAGGCAGACGGCTAGATTTTCCTGTCACTTCCACAGGAGTGATCAGAAGACACCAGCACTATTTTAGTATTGGACACCCACCCTCAGGAAGGGAAAGCATTTAAGAAGGTTAATACTTGTAAGGAATATAAGAACTGTGGATAGTGGCTGAGAAAAAGACTGAATAGTTGACCTAGTTATGGAATAATATGCAACCAGCAATCATGACCTCGAGATACTGGCTTAAGCCCATATGGGCCAGTGTATGACCAAATCACTGAATAGTAGTCTAGGTTTTATGTAAAATTCTTTTTTCCAGCAAGTCCCACAACATCTCCCTTGGCATTAATATCTCAGTGTTTCAAAGAAATTGGCAGGGAGAATGAGATGAGAAGGAAAAATATAATTTAGATATTTTGTGAAACATACACAGAAAAATGCTTCCGGGGGGGTGGAGCAGATATATAAATGGGGCAGAAACGCCCAAAATATACTGACCCGTGGTGTGCTCTACTGGCAGCAGGAAGAGTGTGAAATTAAGGTAGTTGCCAATACCAATGCTTCCTCAAAATACAAGCTGGAGTAGTTTGACTGTTTGGTAGCTTGCAGATGGGGGGAAAATGAGTAGCTGGACTATTGGACACTTTCTGGGCAATGGCACAGCTAATATTAATCATGTGACTCTGTAAGCCAATTGGAGTGGGTGTCGCTGTTAAAGCGTGTCACTGTTGCCTTTGGAGCCTGGTTTAAGCAGATACAGTGCAAACTACTGGAACTCACACAGTGCCTCAAAACCACAGTTCATTCCATGTGTCTTTCCCCCTCAGCCTGGTGCTGCGGTAAACTGGATGCAAAATCTGTCCATCAGATGGGCTAGCAATTTCTTTGCTTCTGAATGTTCACTCCTTAATTGAGTACCTCCATGTGATCACAGGCACTGAGACATTCTACTCATCTTTTGAAAAGGAGAGTGTGCTTTTCATCATCATCATCATCATCTTTATTCCCTACCAGACAAACAACTGGTATGATAACATTTACAAGGACACCAACCACCAGGGCTTCTTGTATAGTTGGAACTCATGCAGCTAGCAGCAGCAGGAATATCTGCTCTTAAAACCACGCATGATTCTCTGCATGTCTTTTTATGCAAACAGAACATCTGAGTCAACAGGTTTTCAGGACTGGAAACTCTGAGAGTTGTCTTAATTGTTTATATTGCTGCAGCAAACTTTTAAACAAAAATGCTCAGTGTGCCTGTGCATACTTTGCCTACCATATGCTGTACCAAGCAAAACAATGACATTCCTTGCAAGCTGTCTTGGCAACAGGGGGAAAATGCTTTAACTAGGCAATACAATTAATTTCTGGAAAGTTTTCAGTAGCCGTTTTAAACCTATGCGGATTAAATAACTATTGGCTTAGACAGGTAAATCTGAATATGCACACACACGCATGCAGAAACACACATACATGTTAAGTACCAGAGTTAACATTTAGCATAATACACATATAGAAAGCATCAGGTACATGCATACGCTTACTATTTAATGGGGAAGTAGGTAATTCTCTCTATACCCTGTCATAGGTATGATCAGAGAATCGATATGACAATGCCTTTTCTTTTAAAAATGCACCTTATCAATGTTGCATTCTTTGGCAAGGAGCTCTTAGAAATACCATATTTCCTCCCCTCCCCTTCCCCTCCCCCAGTGTGCAAATGTCAGCTTTACAATTTGGTTCGTCCACAACTATTTGTCCCAGTTACTATTGAGGTTTTCTGACAGTAGCTGTTAACACTGTTGCTGCCCTGAATATTTGCTGTTGATTGAGTACCATTAAACATACATATTCTCAAATTCACAGGTTTTACAGTGAGTGGGTTTGAAAACTGATTTTAGCTGTCTTCCTTTGCCCAGAGTATTTCACAGTGCCTGCCCTATTTGTCTGTTCCTGTCTCTGTTTTTCATTTTCAATCATCACCCTCAATAGTCTACTGTTTATCTGTTCTTTTCACAAATGTACCAGGGAGACAAACCCACTTACTCAAAATTTCAGCCTAGGAGTGGTATATAGTTCCCTCCTCGCTGGCTGGCTGCATTTATAAGTGTAATCAATGCATCTGAAACCAAGGTTAAATTCTAGAGACCCAAATCCCTTCCTGCTTTCACTCTCTCCCTTCTCTCAACCTGTAACCTCACAAAGAGTATTACTGTTGCAAAGAAAAGCAAAGTTAATTGCAATTCTGACTGAGACCTATTCAAGTGGAGTTCCCACCCCCTGCCACAGCACCCACCTGATTCTGCAAATGTTATGATCTCTGAAGTTTGCTCCACAAGTTCATTCATTTCTGTTTTTCTTCCAATGTCATCCTCTATTTCCACAAAGCCATCCTCTCTCACTTTCCCCACATGGAGTTTCTTGATAGCGTTAAAAAGTGCAGCTTTGGGCACCGACTGAGTGATGTTGGGTCTGTCCCTCAAATGCAGCATGTTCAGAATGTGCTTCTTCACTGCTTCCACCATCTCAGGCTGAGAGCTGGGCACATCCTTTGAGAGCGTGGCAAGGGCACATGATGGACAATCGGTGACTGAACTGTGCCCCTCAGATCCTGGGGTCGGGGAACTCCTCACTGTAATCCAGCAAAGCACCAACAAAAATCCTCTCTTCTGAAGCAAAGGCATCCTGGCAGCAAAAGTTGTTGTGATTCCTTTTTAAAAGGCACTGCTTTTCTTCTCCCACCACCACTTCACACACAGTTTGCTTGTCTCTGTCCCCCTCCCTTCCTTCTTCTTCTTCTTCTTCCTTTCTTCCTCTTCAGCAAATTCTCTGGAACAAGAACAAAAAGTTTTCTGTGAAGTTTTGTTTGCAGGTTCCCTCTCTGAATTCAGTAAGTGCTATAGATGTTTGTGACTGTCAGTGAGAGGAGTTCTGACTCTGTCTCAGAGTGGGAGAGAGAAACACTGAGAAAAGAGAGAGAGAGAGAGAATGAGAAAGAGAGAGGGAGAGAGAGAGGAGGACGGATTGGCCTAAAGTGAGTGAGTGAATGAGAGAGGGAGGGAGTTTTGTCTGTGAGTAAAAGCTATGATTAGGAAGGGGGAGGATCAGCACATATTCTGACAGGCTGCCTTCCTTATGCTCACTGCACTCTGGCACACACACCTCTCCCTTATATGTGTTTTCTGCCTGACCCACCTCTGCTTTTCAATCTCTTTTTCTTGTCTCACATTTGTCCTGTGCTTTCCCTTCCTCTTCTTTCCTTGCAGCCTCGACATATTTTGCTTTTCTTTCTGTTCTCATCTTCTTCAAAGTACCTCAGGTTAACAGAGCAGGGTGAGAATGGAAGGAAAAGGTGAAGGCAGAGACCTTTAAAACGCCTTCCGGGGAGTTATGGACTCTGCCAGAACAGGATTCCAAGGAAGTGCTAGGGAATTTGCGACCTGAGCAGCAGGAGAACGTTAGAGGAAAGATCTTACTGTATTCTGAATGGAGCAGATAACAGAACCCGCTTGTCCAGACCTTTTTAGATGCTGTTGAATTATCAACACTGGCAAGGAATCTGAAGAGGGCAAAATAAAACTTTTGTTGGGGTCCTTATAATATGCTCTGTCTTTCCAAGCTGCTGAAAACAGAGAGGCACTGAAAGGCCCAAGCAGAACCTATTTGTGTTCTGCTCTCAAGTTCTGTGTCACAGTTTTTTGCAAAGGTCGCCAGTGAATACATTGTGAATTAGGCAGCCCTGCCAAATCTATGCACTACTGCCAAACCTGAAAGTCCCTTTTCAGTTGTAGCAACCTGAGGCTAATCCATGATTGTTGCTGCAGAGAATTTTGACTCAGTAAAAGATGAATAAAAGGTTAGTAAGGTCCCAAACCTCAGCCTTCTGAAAGGCCCTTGATTTAGTGGAAGGTGCATTTTGCAGAAGCATTTACTGCAAGTCTGTGGTTTGTATTTTTTTAAAAGAAAATTGTTATACCCCCCTAAAGAAAACGGACTACCATTAATTTCTTTTGCTGTGTGTTTATTTAAAGAGGGTGATACTCTTGTCTGGTATTCCAAAATCGTCGTCATGCTTTGCTCAAATAAGAAACTGGATTTAGGGCCTCCAAGTTGTTTTTCTTCCATTCAATATGTGCTATCTTAATGTGAGTTTTAAGTTCATTCAGCCATAAACCACATTGTTCTACCCCAACACTTTAGAGTTTCTTATATGATACCTAAGCATCTCAGTTTATTGGTAGGAGGGTGATTACAATACACTAGGAGAAGCTATTCATGACTGTTTCAGCTAGAGGAGTTGGTGAAGAAATCGGAACAAAATATATTTTTCCCCTGTACAGTATGGAAATAATTTGAATAAGCCGGATAGGTTTTGCAAACGTTCCATCCTATACATTTATTTCCTTTTGCTTTTTGAAATATGGATGCTTTCTAGCAGTGAATGAAAGCAAAGGATGTTCCTTTGCATATCCTGCTTAGACCACCACCCCCACCAAAAAAGTTTTGATGCTCCTGAGTTTTGCTTCTGCTGTGCTTAATATGCTTCATTTGCTTTCGAAACCATAGCTGCATTTTATCTTAAGGAAATATATGTAAAACGCAAGCTGCGCAAGCTGTACCATCAATGAACGTCTAATAGTCCTAATTAGTTTTAATTCATATATATGTCAAAACCGAGCCCAACATAAGATTAAATTTCTGAGCATCTTTCAACAGATACTGAAGTAACATTGTAGTTAAAAGGTTGAATGAATATTTTATATACAGGTGTGCATGGCTATGCTGTTAACAGGAAGTGTGGGAGCTCGTACCATTTTTATACATATAGCAAATATTGCTTACATAATTCACCTAACAAAATCTTAACAAATGCTTGCATTTTAAAGTAGACTACTTCACACAACTTTAAATATAAGGTCATACTATATATGAACTGTGCAAAGAAAATGTATAAAGTTGCAAAAGAGAGAACATTTAGACTTTACCTTTCTGAGTCTAAATTTCCTCACAGATCTTTCTCATGGGAAGTTTAAGCAGACTTCAAGTTCTTCCACTGGAATTCAGGCCACAAAGCTTTATACTGTACTTCCCCTGTGTGCATTTACACATTCACACCAGTCAATACTGTGGGGCGGAGCATTGCTCTGCATTGGTTATTCCCTTATTACAGCAACATATGAGTGGTTTTTTCCTGTGTGAGGCATAACTTTTGACAATGATCTCATGGAAAGTCCTTTTCTCCTAGTATGACACAAAGCAAAGGTATATTCATCTAAGGCTGAAATCCTGGACACATTTACTTGGTACATATATGAAGAGATAGAATGTGTGTGTATGTCTTTCCAGAATCCTATTTAATACAGGTTTTTTTAAAAAAACAACAACAACAATCCAGCTCTCTGTCCATTCATATCTCCTTTTCATCTGACTTTATTTGGTAGTAGCATCAAACCAGTCACCAAAATGATTCAGGAAGAATTTTGCGCAATAACCTACAAGTAAAACGTATCTGGTGATTCTTTCTGGAAAATGTGAAATTAGGAAAAGTCAGGAAAAATTATTCACTCTGTTCAGGGTGATTCACTGTTGGGGCAGAGGCTCTTGTGAGCTACCACCACCCCCTGCTAGCCTAAAGAGAGAAAGAAAATGGAAGTGCTAAGAAGAATGGTGCCTTTGAAGAAGAACAAGTTGATGTTTTGCACCCATTGTCAGATTATGCTCGCAGTATCAATGTTTCAAAAAGTTGTTAAATAAACATTGAAACTGCATATTTCTAAAAAGGAATTGATTTGAAGTAGCAAGTCCTAGTCTCAAAAAAGTGGACACAGGAATGCAGCCCAAGTCAAGAGTTTTATTGTCTGTTGTTTCTGAGTTATTTTTAAGGATTTTTTGTTTTGTACACCACCTAAAGCAATGGGAGACGTGGTGTGTGTGTGTAAATTTATATTTGATTTGAATTGGGATGAGATATGCCCCAGCATATACTTTTGACAAAGGGCCAAACTCTGCCATCCATTTTCGTTTTCAGTTTGCCCATTGACTTCAAGGGGGTGAGGAAGACAATATGGTTCCCATCCTTTTATCCTTATCTCATTGTAGCTCACCAGTCTTCTAGTGGGTTTAATGTGGGAATGGGGTTTTTTCCCTCCCCTTGGGAACAAATTGAAAGAATATGAAAAGTCATCATATTGGATTAATGCTAAGGAATGCTTTAAAGTATCATAGTCTGCTTTCTGAAGAAGAACATGGTAGTGGTGAGTGAAGGCGGAGATGAATCATGAGACATGTTCACATGGCAATTTTGGTATAATGAGCAAAATTTGGGGGTTAATGGGAAACATATGACCAGATAGCTTGTTTTCAAGTTTTAACATGCATATAACAAGCGTCTCAGAAACCCACATGGTTTATACAGAAAAATTTAAGATCTTTTAGTAAGATTCAAAGGATTCTTTGCAAAATGATAATTTAAAAGTGAGGTTCTCACATTTTCACTCGAAGAGGACTGAAGAAGACAAGGGTCCCTTCACATATGAGAGCTCACCGCTGAAACAAATTTTTAACCTCTAAATAGAAAAAAGGAGTTATTCCATTGCAGTTTTCTTTTTCTTTTGGGAATGGATACAGGTTTTGAAGTTGTGCTTCCCAGATACCCGGTTTACAGATGTTTCTGCATCAGAGAGTCTTTCCCGCCCACTTGTCTTCAGAGGAATGACTGCATGTCTACCACAGAACCCCTCTGTTGCAGTGGATTTGGGGAAGCACAAAGGCCACGTAGGATAAGGTTACCAGACATCCCCATTTCCTGGGGACAGTCCCGAGATTTACAAATCAGTTCCCTGACAAAATCCATCTATTTAGTAGGAAGTTAAAAAGTGTCCCTGGATTCATTCAAAAAAATCTGGTAACCTTAATGTAGGACTCACACTTTGGGTGGCAAAATCCCAAGAGGCAGCACCTCTGCAAACACTCCCACTTGGAGCGCATGAGATCTCATGAGATTTAAGTGAGATCTCACAAGATCTCATTGTAACCCACCACTGCTTTCCAGGTGCTGCCACACAACCCAGATAAGGGAGGTGATGGTAGCACAGCACATTCCCATTTTGCTTCAGGCAGTGAAACGATGTGCATCACAACTGGTTAGAGGCCACATTCCCTCAAGAGTAATCAGCATAATGCGGGAGGGCAGAGTCCAGAGTCAGTGATGGGCAGAGCAAGAGACAAAATCAGATGTCAAGGAAATAATCAACCATCTGACTTTTATAAGACATCTGAAGGCAGCCCTGTTTAGGGAAACTTTTAATATTTGAAGTTTTATTCTGTTTTTAGTGTTCTGTTGGGAGCCGCCCAGAGTGGGTGGGGAAACCCAGCCAGATGGGTGGGGTACACAGGTGGCGCTGTGGTCTAAACCACTGAGCTTCTTGGGCTTGCTGATCAGAAGGTTGGCGGTTCGAATCCCCGCGACGGTGTGAGCTCCCGTTGCTCTGTCCTAGCTCCTGCCAACCTAGCAGTTCAAAAGCATGCCAGTGCAAGTAGATAAATAGGTACCACTGAAGTGGGAAGGTAAACAGCATTTCTGTGTGCTCTGGTTTCCGTCACGGTGTCCTGTTGCGCCAGAAGTGGTTTAGTCCTGCTGTCCACATGACCCGGAAAGCTGTCTGTGGGCAAACGCCAGCTCCCTCGGCCTGAAAGTACGATGAGTGCTTCAACCCCATGTCACCTTTGACTGGGCTTAACTGTCCAGAGTTCCTTTACCTTTTACCTTAGTAAAATTATTATTATTATTATTATTATTATTATTATTATTATTATTATTATTACTACTACTTGGGTGAAAACCCAGCATGTTTTTATTACAGTGGTACCTCTGGTTGCAAACGAGATCTGTTCCAGAGGCCTGTTCGCAACATTAAAAGCCCGCAACCTGAAGCGCCGTATCCGCGCAGGTGTGCGGTGCGATTTAGCATTTGTGCACATGCGCAAAGCGCGATTTAGCGCTTCTGCGCATGTGTGAGCAGCGAAACCAGGAAGTAACCCTTTCCGGTACCTCCAGGTCACCACGGGATGCAACCTGAAAAAACGTATCATGAAGCAAACGTAACATGAGGTATGAATGTGCATAAAATACTGCCCATCTGCAGGTTTCCCAATGGTGTCCTAAAGCACACCTAATACACCCCCATGCCTGTGCTGCTCACAGGAAGACCAGTTGTGACAGGCAAGGGTGTGTCTAGCAAGCTTGTCTGCTCTTGGTGATCTTTTCATTGAGGAGCCCCCATAGGTTTTCAATAAACTGAAGGCTTATTTGGAAACATAATCATTTCATATTTATAGTACTTACAAAGTTATTCACAGTTTTGCTTGTGGGAATGTAAGAAAATAAACCATCTACTTGCAGGATACTGCTTCATAAGCTGTAAAAAATTAAACTCAAAACAAGTGTGTAGTTGGTTAAGGGTGCCGAGAGTTATTAAGAGGACCCAATTCCCCTCACAGAGCTACCATTTCCCAAAGGGGTTTACCAGTTGCTCTCCCCAAGGAATTCTGAGAATTGCAGCTCTGTGAAAGGAACAGGGTTCTCCTAACAAGCATTATAATATGCCAGCAAGACAAAAAATTGTAATACCAGCTAAGGATTAAAAGTAATAATTTTTTGGGGGGGGTTACTTATAAACCTATGACAACCAATTTTCAGCTCATGACCCTGGTTGGGAAACACTGATCTAGAGCAATTTGCTATGCAAGCATGCTGTTGCTGGCAGATGATATGGCGAGCTATAGCAAGTATATTAAGTATAACTTAATGTAAAAACAGACAAAAATACCAACCGCTTGGGTGGGCAACCTCATCTTTACCTGGGGTCATCACACCTTCATAGACGTTTGTGCCGCTCGCACCTGAGAGGGTTGTCAGCATCAAGGTGTCATTGTTGAGAAGGCCCTGATCATTCGTGTTGTGCCCTTGCTCCTGAGGTCTGGATAGCAAAGGTCTGGCGTAGGCCTTGTACCAGCGGACGAGGCCAGCTGGCCTTGTGGCAGCTTTCAATACTGTAAGCCTTATCAGTGTTTGCAAGGCAATCTCAAGGACAAGATATAGAGAGAAGTAAATAGGAAAGAGGATTGCTACTTATTTCAGAGTATGCTCTTTCTTCCCTCGGGGAGCAGGAATGCAGGTTTTCCAAATGCCTAATGAGTGCTAAACCTGATGACTACTATTTTTTTTCGACATTCACATCTCTGCTCCCCACTCCACCCCCCTCATTCCCTCATCATCTTTCCCTCATGGATCTTATTGTCTTCTTCTCCTGTACCTACAGCAGCACCTGGTGGCAGGGAACCGGAAGGACCCATTTAAACAAGAACGCTTCTACTCCAGCTGCCATTAATCTCTGCCAAGCAAGGCAAACAGCTGCCAATTTTTACTTCTTCCCAACAGAAAAGGTGGTTGCTCCTTGGCCTGATCGATGATGGATATTGGCTTGGCAGACTGGGAATGCAGGGGATTGCTGCTCATTTAAGAGATTTTCAATCAAAACACCATTGTCTAAGCACTAACACCATACACACAGAGACACACACACACAACCCCAAACAGCCTTGTATCTCAATGGGACACCCACACCCACCCAGCACATCTCCATTCTTTACTAGAAATGAAAACAAATGCATTTATTCTGGAATTTCTATTGCTCCGTTTCTCCCCCAAAAGCCCAGGCCGGCAAATGGCCTCCCTTTCTGGAAAAGTCTGCTTAGCCCTTCGTGTCAACAGCAAAGTGATCCATTGCCGCTGCACTAATCACTCAGCAAGGGGTCTCATGATTGGCTGGGTTTGGGAGCCCTCAATCAAAAGGGACAAGGGCCGATGTGTGTGTGTGTGCCTCGTCTCTCTCTTTCTCTGTTTCTGCTTTGAAGAGCGGTCACTAGAAAATACATTGGCAGGACTCACGGTGCGAATCAGCTGGAATGTTGCACCATTGTACCTTATTTTATGACTGTAATTGCTGCGAAAAAGTTGAGCCAGGAACTTAATGTCAGAAGTTCTGTGTTTTCACTTTTATGTAAATTGACCAATTAGAGCTTGTCTTTCCGATCCTGTGGCAAGTGTGCTGCTTACATGGTGATTTCCAATGACCTCCCCCCCCCCCAGCCATAATTAGCAAAAAATAAAATAAAAAGTTCATCTGGGGATAAGACCTCATTTCAGGGGTTGGGGGGTAAAAAGTAGATTTCCTAAATGCTCCTTTTGGTTCATGGACCCGAAACCTAGAAACCAAGTTCGCTATTCATTTACTCATAGCACATTATTTAATTTATTTAGCAACATTTATATGCCACTTTTCTTCATATTTAACTTCTTACAACAAAAGGAATTGAATGGGCCACAATTTAGAATACAAGTTCCTTGAAGCGTGGGCTTATGTTTTTCCTTCTGTTACTATATAAATAATGATAACCTCCATCTTTATTTTCTGTAAACAAATGTCGTTATTTACAAAGGGATTTCTTTATTTTATATTTTTTAGTTCATAAAGCTGATGGAGTTGTATATGAATCATGGGCTGAATGCAAAGAACTTAAGGTGTTCACGTCAACTGTTTTATTCCTATAAAAGGAAAGCAAATCACAGTACTCTGCCTGTTCTGTCCCCTCAAAAACCCATCAGAGAATAGAAAATGATCAAATTAACATTTGTTTCAAAAATGCCAAAGACACCATGACTAAGGGTCACATTGAATCAGTGAAATTTGCTTACTTCCTGGGAGATGGTCACCCTACAGTTCATGATAGTTTCAACTTTAGAGGAAAGTGTATTATGAGGAATTGAAAAGTCCTTTTAGCTTTCATCTGTACAGTTAGGTTCCTGCTTTAAAACAAAAAAATACACACACACCCTGCCCCTGCTACCTTCTCCATGCCTGCTTGCCGCTGGTAGATACAGAGGAGGTGGCCATGCAGGAGGAGGAGGAGGAAGGAGCAAAAGGTGCATGGAGCAGGCAGCTCTGGAGATGGCTGGATCTGCCACCCGAGGCACCTGCCCCGCCTCACCTCATGGGCCCTACAGGTAACAGACACAGTGCCCTCCTTTCGTCATTGGACTCCCATGCCAATCAGCCCAGCTAATGCAGTCAAAGGCCAGCGATGACAGGAGTTGTTGTCCACCAACATCTGGAGAGCGCCATGTTGGGAACTCCTGCTTTAAGATTGCTATTTGCATGTGTTTATTAGCAGCACGCTTTAATGCAGGTATACTCAGAAGTAAGCCACGCTGTGTCTAATGGGACTTCTTTGTGTTTCACCGCCATAGGGTTGAAGTCTTAATAGATTTCTATCCTGCCTTTCAAGACAATGTGTTCTTGATTGGCCCAGATAGATGCTTCTCTCTGGATTTGCACTTGAACCATTAACCCCCTCCCAGAAATAAAGTCCTTTATAACATTTGCCCTGATCGCCAGATATTGGTGAGGGAGTGTAGGTGCTCTGGGGCAAATACTGGGGCTTCTCAGCTGCCAGCTTGCTCTTCACTTCATCATCAAGGGAGAAAATCCACACAAACGGTCTTCTGTAGGCAAGTCTGGAGCCCTTCACTGAAATGAGCGTGCTCTTACGTGAAAACAGCACACAGTTCCCAAGTACGATGTACATTGATGGTGCTGTATGAATTATCAATACTAATAAAGATATTCCAGGTGGGGGGGCGAGGGGGGCATATACACACAAGTCCTGCTTACTGAACACAATGCGTTCTGTGGAAATCATTCATTAGCTGGGTCCACAGTTTTCGTTATTCCCTATGGAAATATTTCTAATCTGGGATTTACCCAATTTCTCTTCCCCCTTAGCCAAACAGCAAAAGAGAGATTTGTCCAATCCCCCCTGCTCTCTGATTCAACTGATTTCTCTTCAGTGGCGTAGCGTGGGGGGTGCAGGGGGGGCCGGCCGCACCGGCCGCAACATCTGGGGGTTAGGGAAATCCGTGGGTTAGGGGGCGCAAATCCGTGGGTTAGGGGGCGCAAATTACTTGCCTTGCCCCGGGTGCTGAAACCTACGCTACGCCACTGTTTCTCTTGCTTGCGCTGCCTTTCTCCATCCCTGCGTGGTTTCTGCCCCAAAATGGCTGCCACTGACCAGCAAAGCAGGAACAAGTATGGAAGCAAGGAAGTGGGCAAACTCCCGATGTTTGGAATCTGGTGTTTATAGTGCATAATTCTTTACATGCAAATAAGTGAATTTTCACATAGCGAGTGGACGGATTGCAAGACCTATAATGAATTTGTTTGCAGTCTTTACTTGCTCCCCCCTCCAGCTGAGAACTCAGGGGGATTTCAATTTGTTAGCAATGGCTGGTGTCCATTGGGACTGGTAGGGTGGGAAGCAGCTGTAGGTGGAGCCACAGCCAAAGCCAGACAGCCAACTAGATATTTGCCCCCATCTTCTTCCTGCTGGCTTCTGCAAGAACGCAACTGAGACTGAAGAGAAGGAAGCAGACAAGCACTGCCACCCTCTGGACTAGTTGTAAACAAGAAGGTAAAGCAAGTGAGAGCAGACTGTAGCTGGTAAGGCAGTTCATTTATTTATTAAATTTAGATCTCACCTTTTACCCAAGGATCCCAGGGCACTTTACAGTATAAAAACCCAAAATCTATAACACAATAACAAACAAAACAAGAACACCTCACCCACAGTCTAAAAGGCCATGGCTAATTAGGCCTGGGAGAAGAGAAATGTTTTTGCCTGGCACCTAAAGAGGTGTAGTAAAGGTACCAGGTGAGCTTCTCTGGGGAGAACATCCCAGTAACCTTTCTTCCACAATCACCTTAGTGGACCAGCCTATTCTGCAATTTATACGAGGCAAAAGTTCATGCTTCTTCCCAAAGTAAAACCTCTGGCATTAAACTGCCGCTTGTTTTCAGGCCAACTCAAAAACAAATGTTGCATTTCCAGTTCTTGCCACAGTTTACAGTACCTAATATCGAGGCTGGACATTCAAAAAGAAATCTGAAAGCGCTGTCCATTGACCCGATAAATTTGCAAATTCACATTTGAAATTGTAGTGGACCTACGTGCAATATAATGAAGGGAAAGGGCTCAAATGGCCAGGATTGGAGGGGCAGAGGCAGTAGCCATAGCTCAGTGGGGAGAGCATGTGCTTTGAATGCAAAAGGTCTGCGGTTCAGTCTCTGGCGTCTCCTGCAAGAAGAAGGAAAGACTCCTCCCTAAAATCCTGGATAGCTTCTCAGTCAGTGTCAACAATCCTGAGCTCGATGAGCTAGTGGTCTGTGTCAGCATCACTCCGCTCCCTGTGTGGCTGACTCTTTCATGAGAGATTAAACACCAGAAGACAAAGCCTTTTGCATCTTTCTGCTGCTGAATTTTAAATACAGCCGTTAAGAGATGCCAGACGAAAAGCTGACAACCTCATCAAGACCCCAAACCTAATTAGCCTGGCAAAGTAGGCTTTTTGGGAATAATATGAAACCCTAAAATGTTCTTTGGAGAAACATCAGGGAGCATGTGATGAACAAATGTCCTCAACCAAAACTGAAGCTAGCCACCACCTAAACTTGAGCCATCCTCCCAAATGATGAGCAACGGGTCTTCCTCAGAGGGATTATCAAGTTCTGTGATAACTTCCTAGGTCAATTAAAATCAGGACATCCTCCCGATGTTCAAAGGCTCTCAACTCTTCCCATGCCAGGGCTGGCCTGAGGCAAATGATAAGAGCATCTGGAAGGGACTTGATGCATTAATTCCACAAGCAGGAATTAATTCTAGATTTAAAAAAAAAAATACACATACCACCAAACTAAAAAAATCATTACCAGAAGTAAAATAGAAACCAGTTAACTGTTACAGTTTCCAATCACCACTTCAAGAGGGTGGACCACAGGGCAGCTTCATCGAAGTCAGTAGATTTGCAGAATACTGGATTAGCAACTGGCCCTGGAATTCTCATTTTGACCCAAACAGGCCAATATTACTGAATGCACACAACGGAATTTGCTTAGCGAAGCAAGGAATGCTAAGAGGATTTCTAGGAGAGAGGAAAGGATCCGAAAATGTTAGTTAAAATGTATTTCTCTGCTGTGTGTCCCTGCAGCCTCATTAACAGGAACGAGAGAGGACTTGTGAGCTGCAGATCTGAATGTGGAACCAAATTCCTGTAGAGTTCAGGAATGTTTCGACCCAGGTGTTCTGCACTGCCCATTACAGATATAGGGGACAGCTGCAAAGTTCATATCCAGATCTACATATGAACTTTCCCAAAGTCCAAAGGCGTTTGGCTATGGGACTTGGCTTGTGTCCATTTCTGCTGTGATTTTCTGAAGGAACTGCATATTGTGGGTGTCATTTCACTCCGGCTTATCACTGCTGCTGAAAATGCTACCATGCTCTAGGTGAAGAACCTGATCTAAAACCTGTGAGGTTGTTGGAAGTGAATACCACAGACCTTTGGCACCAGGGCACAGCTTTGGAACAGGCAGACCTATTTGCACTTTAAACATTTAGTTAGTTATTTCCAAATGAGCATTTGCAATCAACAACAAACAGCTATTCTTTATTCATTGTCTGCTTATTGGTGTCATGCCCTCATGATGACTCCTATGGTGGCCTGCTAAGAGGGGTGATATAAGGTAGCTTAGAATAAAGTTTTTGTGTGCAAACAGGGCTCATCAGTGTGTCCCTACACATATTATCTTTTAATTGCTCCTTTGAAACTGCCCATGCAGGGACAGTGACCAAGAATCTAGGAACCCAAGTATCTCTTGCATGGAATAAAATCAACAAAGCTGTGTTCAGAGGTTCTTCACAGAGCAGATTTCCCTGGATTAATTTTGCTTGGGGCTTCTGCCCCCGCAATCTTATCAGAATATCCCATGTATGGTTGGTGACAAAGTCAATCATTTTGAGTACAAATGTTACCCACCAATCCACAAATAAGTCAAAGTTAAATGGACATCAGATTAGCTGCCTTTCCCCATTTTTTTGTGTAATGAAGAGGTTAACCTTTTCTCACACTCCACTGATTCATTTTTCTGAGACAACCAACGGAACTGCCAATTATGGGTTCATGCTTTGGATACCTGCTCACTGCTAGCTGAACAGTGACTCAGTTCGCAAAACGGTCACTAATAAATTCTCATGGATGTATCATTTTAGTCATTCTTGACCCTAGTTGGATTTGAACTGCTGATCTAGATGTGGCAAAGGTTCATAGCACAGTACCTCATTACTAATCTTCTCAGCCAGCCAGTCACTCTTGCTTAATGCTTTGAAGATTAAAGAGCTTTGTTAAGTACTGAGTATTAATATTGTTATTATTATTGGTTAGCTTTGATCACAGACAATTGGAAACATTTCCTCAACCATTAAGGTTTCTTTTTTTAAAAGAGAAAAAGAATAAAATTGCACATTAAGCTCTGGTTATGATGAAAAGTTAAGAAAACATTTTCTCCCTTGTATTTGAGACTGTTTTCTCATAGCGTTGGGAAAGTGGTTCATCCTGCAGGGCAGTTTCCGACTTCTGAAGGCTGGATACACGAGGGAGCGTAGTAGTTCTCTTCTGTGAAGAGGGGGCATTATAGCCCAGTGTTCAGGGTAGCAGCTGGAGCTCAAGGAAAAAAGCAGGAAGGGCCCCAAGTTCAGTTCTCTCTCCACGGCCATCAATGCACAAGATGGTCATACAAAATACCACTAACTCTCCCCCATAGCCAAATTTTGCAAAATGGATGGCACAATGCTGGCCTACCTTACAGGATGGTTGTAAAGGAGGCTTCTCTGACCTGGTGCTTTCTGGGTGTTTTGAACTACAATTCCCATCTATTCCCACCACCCCTGACCACTGGACATGCAAGCAGGTTCTGACGGGTGTCGTCGTCACCTGGCAGCTATCAGGTGCAGGAACCTTGCTTTAAAGACTGCCTTTCTGGTTGTCCAGTGTGCTTTTGCCGTCAGATGAATGTCTGAGTGAAGTTAGGCTGGCAAACAGAGTTTCAGGGCTCATTCCATAGGGATGCCCACTCAGTGGAATTTAATGTAGAAGATGCTTTACCAGATGCGTTCTGTCATGGTTTTTTGAAAGGTGTTTTCCTTGATTTGTTTGTTTTAAAGCTGTCTGTCCTTTTACCCCTTTTTGTGTGCACATTTATTTGTTTAGCCTTGTTTCTATTAGGGGTTTTTTATTGTCAGTTGCCCAGAGAGCCCACTAGGGAGCAGAGCAGCAGGATATAATGTATATTTTGAAAATGAAGAAAGGTTAAATAAAATTATATGGAGTCTTGCAACAAAAGGTTGCACCTCTTTTCTGCTCAATTACCACCCTAATTTCCCTTTTTACTCTCTCTTTCTCCATTACCACTCAGCATGATACAACAGTTGACTGGGGAGTTTGCTTCCAATTTGAGTTTTTTGAGGGTGTGGGTGTGGTGCCCACTCTCAGCTACATTAAAATAATGTACTTTTCCATTGACTTCTGTGGGTAGCAATCCCTTCCATCCCTGGGGACATTTTAAAATGGCATCTCAGTGTGAACCAGAAAATGGACCTCTCCAGACAATTAGATGGTTCACTGAACTCTTTTAACATCTGTATGTCTCATTCTCTGGCATCCTTTTGCAGCTACTCCCCTCCCTGCCCTCCAACATAAAACTCAGAATTTCATGGCCATTGAGTTTTGATTAAACTATTTCTGGGTTTCTCCTTTCACATTTTTTCCTAAAGATTTTGTACCCCTACCAACTTCACGGTTACCTTGAGTCTGCTGATACTGTTTTCTTGTGCAGGGATGCTGCCATTTTAGCCACATTTGTGAGAGCGCATTAAGACTTGAATCAGAAATAGATGGAATTATGGGATGGGATGAGTGTCTGTTTCAGTCACATGCAAAGCTCAAATAATATTCCATTAGTGGGTGGGGGATATGTATCATGCAGCCTTACTAGTACAGAATTAATACTGCAGTCAGGTAACCATTAACATCAGTGGACAGACAAAAAATTGCGCTGCCTTTTTATTGCCTTTGTACTGGTGACAGGAGGCACGACTATTAGAGGGAAATCAATAGATTTTTTTGAACTTGAGGCTGGCATTTTACCCACCGTGTTCTTCTTGAGCTCTTTTGTTTTATACCTTGGTGTGTTTTTCCAAAGAAAATGGTGCCCACTCAATGCCCCACCAGCTGACTCTTTGTGCATTGAATTAGCAACTAGTGCACATATAGTTACTTAAAACAGGCATGAGGGATTTAAAAACAGAAAGCATATTGTTGACACTTCTCAAATAAATGTAGCTACTTGCATGCTTTTAGATGAAAGTTCATTTATCAAAACCTCCAATAATCCTGGGACACTGGAGAGGAGATGAGTAGAAATAAAACCTATAACAGTCAGTGGCCCCCTAGAGCTAACATGACATTCCCGAGGGCCAGCCAGCATCAAGAAGCCCATGGCAGTAACTTTTCCAAACCTTATTGATCAATCTGTAAAGCATGTTATACAAATGCATTAAATCAAACAAATGTGACTGGTCATTATTGTTGGCTTCCTACTCCTGTCAGAGTTTCCAGTGGTCGGGGCAACTCTTGTTTTGGTGCTGGGACCTGTACACTATGTCCCAGTTTTAACTGAGGTATGCTGCATTTATTTAAGCTCTCAGTACGTTGAGGGTTCAGCATGCAAGCGCCTTATTTGGTTGTTCATGCTACTGACGAGAAATTCCTGTAAAATTGTGCTTGGCCTGGGAACCACTTCCTAATACACTGTCGCATTCTCACAACTGCCTGGAAGAATTATGCCTAATTGACCGCCTCACAGCAAGATGGAAGCGAGGAGAAGTTTGCAGTTGGAGGCAGAGTCTGGGTGTCTTTATCACTGTAGCTGCTGCCTGAACCTGATAGCAAGAGTCCAAAGACCTGTCAGACACCTCACGGTTAAGTTCAGGGCTACAATGGAAGTCCTGTTTCTCAGCAGGGCAAAAAATCCAATTCGCGTTGGCAGAGCTTCCATAAGTGCATTTTAGTTCAATTGGTAAATATTTCCAGGTGGCCAACTCTCATTTTTGGGAGGTCAAGTTTGCAAAGGTTAAATAGCAGGCAGGATTTCTATAAGGCGCTATCAGTTTGTGGGGTGGGGGGGTGGGAATAAAATGTAATTAAAACCAGCATTCTTCTGGAGATTAGCTTGGAGTCATTCTGCACTCTTGTGTCGAGCTTCCCCCACATACACACTTTCTAAAAGCGTTGTTATAATAATCCACGCTCCAAAGATACATTCAGTTCCTCTAGTAAAGACAAGCGGGAATTAGTAATGGAGAGGGGGGAAAAACATAAGCAAATGAGAAGGGATTAAGAGGAAAGCCCAATGTTCGGTCAGAAGAGGATTCAGGATAATTTTTGAGCTGTATTTTTAATGAATGACAGAGGGGAGGGGGAGGCAGGAGCATCTTGGGGCCAACCCAAACACCATTTGACTGTAAAACCTTTTTTTTAAAAAAAAAAACACACCTTCAAAATAATTTTTAAAAGCCTCCCCATTTCCAAGGGCCCTTTGTTTCATCAAATGCCCTTAGTGTCTTATTAGTCATCGATCAAGGGGGGGGGGGGAGGAATCACACAAACCTATACGCAACGCTACTCAGCCAGTTTGCTCAGCTGCTGTTGACGACACTCTTGCCCATGAAGGGTAAATTCCTGCAATAATCCCCTATTTTATTAATAATCATTTGAAGGGAGCGGAAATGGCTGACATCATTATTGAAGAGGATTGGCTAATTTTGGCTTTAGTCAGCTTTGTGAAAACATTTCTCATATGCCATGTGAAAGCGATTACTACTTCTCACTTGAACTCTCTGACCATCCATAGACCTTCCAGTTGTCCCTGGGGTCAAGTTCACACTGGAGGGCTGTTCTGCTCAAGACAGAGGCCCTTTAACTGGCAGCAAGGACATGGCCTGCTTATGGAGAAGCATTTATTTCCAGGCAACCTTGGGAGATTCAGATTGTGCACAAGACCATCTAATTTAAGCATTTGAGCTAACCGGAAGTCATAGAATCCTAGAGTTGGAAGAGACCACAAGGGCCATCGAGTCCAACCCCCTGCCAAGCAGGAAACACCATCAGAGCACACCATCAAGTGTTTGAGTACAGTGGTAGCTCGGGTTACAGACGCTTCAGGTTACAGACTCCGCTAACCCAGAAATAGTACCTCAGGTTAAGAACTTTGCTTCAGGATGAGAACAGAAATCATGTGGCATCAGCAGGAGGCTCCATTAGCTAAAGTGGTACCTCAGGTTAAGAACAGTTTCGGGTTAAGAACAGACCTCCGGAACGAATTAAGTATGTAACCCGAGGTACCACTGCATCTCTGAGCTTGTCATGAAGGAGTTTGGTCACTTGTACGCAGTTGAAGGGAGGACACACAGAACACTCTCTCACACACAAAATGGCTGCCTTCCTCAGTAGAAATTTATGTAAATAGTATTACATTTCTGCCAGGGACACTCGCAGTCCCAGTCCAAGTGGGAAAGGATCTCTGCCAACATAATTTCAGTGGATATTTGAAGGGCAAAGGGAGATGGAAGTGGCAGCAAAAAACAGTAGTGGTCACTTAAAGTATGACTTGTTCAGGCCCTGCTTATGCCAGGATAGAAGCAGAGCCCTGCTCAACCCCCACCTACTCATGAGTAATTGAATAGGGGTGCCCACTCCTATTCAGCTTCTTGTGACATCTCTAAAGTTATTTTAACTGAGTTTTTCCTCCCTCCTTCCCAATTTGGGTCCCATTTTTGTACTGCGTATCTCTTAATTACATGAAATATGGGGTTACAGTTCCAAAATGATTTATGAAATAACTATCCTTTTGAAGCGGAGGACTTAATAACTTGTAGCCAACCAAACTAAACCATTGGAGTTTGGCTCCTTGCTTTCAGCAGAATTTTAGCTACCTAGCTGTGTGTCATACTGTTAGCAAAATTTATTATTTGGACCAAGTTATTAAGGCTCAAGGTCTTTTAAGCTTCTCTGATATCCCTTTCCTCTTCCCTTGGGAAGGAATATGGCAACAGTACAGAAAAATAATCAGTCTAATTTTTCAGCAAAGCTCCAATGTTTTTAGATTTTATTTGATATTGTGTTTGAATGTGTTTGTGATGTGTAAACAGAAAACATGGGCAAACTATGCAGCCAAGCCTTAGCTTGCAGTATCCTTAGTGGGCAAGAGATGAAGATAAGCTGTTTCGGACAAAAGGGTTAAGAACATGAGATGTGAGGGAAGTGATTCATCAGCAGTGAGAGAAAAAGAGCGGTGGAGAGGCTTACAGGTAGACAGGATGTCACAAATGATCTAGCAATCAGCACACGGAAACACAGGAAAGGAGGAACAGGAGGCCATGAATGGTTAAGTGGAATGGAGTGGGTGAATCCACTGAAACAGGCAATTCAGAAAAGCCTTTGGTTTGAAGCTGATTTAATAATTCTTCTTTGAATTAATTGAATCTGAATTCCACTCTTCTTAGAAATGTAAATAAAATCCTTCCAAGGAACTCAGAGCAGTGTTTTGCCCTTCCAGTGACCCTGTGAAGTAGGCTGAGCTGACAGATAATGGCTTGTCTAACACCAACAATATGCTCAAGTTCCCCACACTGAAACCCAACACTAGTCAGTGCTCAGCAGTGGCTGATAAACTTGTTTTAATAAGAAGTATAAGAAAAGTGTCCTAGATGTCTAGAAGACATGAATTGCAAAACTGGATGACACTTCCATGATGAGGCAGACGACGATAACAACAACAACAACGACAACAACAACGATTGTTTATTTGTACCCCACCCAGCCACTCTATGTCAAACTATAGTCATTGTTCTCAAAATGTAAACCCATTCAGAATGACCATTCTTCCAGGTTGACCTTCCAGATGGGTCATTCTTGATTAACTACCTGCCCAATCTACTACCACTTGTTAGAATTATCCTCGATTTCACTGTAGCCCCTTCATTTTACTCAATCTCCTGTCATTCCCTTGCTTTACCTGCTTTCACTGGTCATCATCCAACACCACTTTTCGGTCCTCTACAATGCTATTTAAGACCCAGCTTAGGGGCAGGCACATCTCCCTGTGAACAACCTCTCTGCATATACCCCAGTCGACCACTGGACCTCAGGCTTAGTAAAGGGTCTGTGCTTGTAATCCCATTTTAATAAATATCTGAAATATTTTTGGGCATAGATTATTCAGCTCAATGCCTGAGTTCTAGCTGTTCTGCCATGCACACTAGTTCAGAGGCATATTCTGAGTCTATTTCATGAGAAAATTAACCTGTAAATCTTACTCAGATACATTAGTATGCAAGCAGAGCCTAACTTCTAAAATAAAGGGCATGCATCCAGGGATTGCTAAGAAGTATTTAGCTATTCCTGAGACTGAATAAAAGAGAAAAGAGACCTAAGCATATTAAAAGATCAAAAGGCAGAGGAATCACTCAATAGCCATGAAGGAATAAAATTCAGTTTTAGACTATTTGGCAGGTTGTATTTCCTTATCCCAGAAAGAATAGGGAAGGCTGGAGTTGTATATCTGATTTTGGTCAACCCTAGACACATTTTCTTGGGAGTAAGCTCCATTGAATAGGACTGCTGAAAATTACTTCTGAGTAGACATGAAGAGGGTTGCACTAGAATTGTGCTCTCTCTCTCCCTCTGTGTGTGTGTGTGTGTATTTTTTGCTATCTAGTACTTCATCCTTTGTTTAATCTGTCCAGAAGCTTGGGTCTTTCTGTTCTTTTTTCCTGATTTATTTCTTGATATACTTCATTGTCATTATAATATTAAATGGGTGAGATTTTCCAAAGGAGAATAAGGGAGTTTGGGACTGTTTATCTGATTTTGTCCAAGCTATGAATTCATATCAATGGTATGCCATATGAACAAGATTCCCCAGAGTGATCAAAGGACTTTAGAACCAATCTTAGGAGCTTAAAAGAGCTGACTGGGCCCATTTGGGCTAACCCTGAAAATATATCAAAGGAATCACGATCAGGCTTAAATCTCAGTACAGAGAAGACGGGAAGAAGAATGTAAAGATCCAAGTGCATTCATAAATTTAGATAAATGAGATTAATGATCAGAACTACGTTTTCAACACATGTAAGAGGGATTTTATTCTGATGCCTCACTTAAATCAGCAGCATTTCAGAGCTGTCCAAGTAGAGATAAGAACTATTATCATACATTAACTCAGTGGCCTGGTTCACACATAACACTAAGCAAACCACGATTTATGCACAAGTTCCCCACAGATGATCAAACAAACCATGGCTTGCTTCTCCAGAGTTTAATTTGTTTTCCAGCTATTCTTATTTCATGCCTCGATTTTGTGAGCATTTGCAGTAGACTGGTCAAACAAACCATAGTTAAGGAAGGAAACACTAAGTCAAATGCCCTCCACTCCACAATCTTGTCCCATCACTATAGCCTAAATACATGATGTATTGCAGCTTTCTGCTCAAAGGTTATCAATCTGTCCCCATCTTTCTTTTTAATGGCTTCATTATTTACTGCTACATCATCTAGAAATCTCTGCTCATAAACCAAAAATATTCTGGGCAATTATGTTGCATAATTTCCAGTCCTTTGATAAAGTGATTCAATACTAGAGCAGAGTTGAACTTTTGTGAGTTCCAAGTTACGTATAAAAATTAACATGATCACTAAGGGATAATCTTAAATCAAACAGTTAAAAGTTGAAAGTGATTCCTTGCTTTTGTCCTAGATATTAATCACATCTCAGGGAAAATAAACAGTGGAAATACTCCCCAAGAGTGGTTATTAAGGCTCCAAGGAACTGCTGAAACCCTGAATTAGCACACAGCACACAAGTCAGGTGCAGTCTATGCTAGATTCCCAAGAATGCAATGCAAGAGATACTTTTTTATTAATTTGGGCGAAGCCACTTTCTTTTTTTTACCATGCTGAATCTGAAAATCAGCTTGACTCTGAAAATCAGTGTTTTTATCCAGTATAACATTTAACTTATAAATTACTTGGAATAATTTAAAATATTGTTATATGTCTCTAAAATGTCAAATGTCAGACTGGAGGTGGAGTCAGGCTGGAGCTGTTAGCAGTCTCATCGGCCTGGAGAAAAACAAATTGTGTTTTGAATGCAAACCAGAAGCTAGGCCTGGGCTAACCTTTCAAAGGGCTGAAAGTCTGACCCAAATTTGGGGGCAGTCAGCAAGAAAAGAGGGTGTGAACTCCACCCTCCTTGGGGATTGGGGCATGAAGTTGGCAGCCAGCATTTTAGATTTCACAGAATGCCTCATCTGAAGGAAAATGTGGAGTGATCCAAAAATACCAGCCACCATTCTGGTAGACCTCAAAAGAACCTTGTTTAGTTTCAAACGTACTTTGAAATGCACCCCCAAATGGGAGAGGGGCATCTTGCCTAGCCCTACTCCCTCCAAAATGAAATATTTTTCAGCCACAATGAAAGCAAAAAACAAAACAAAACACCGAACAGGTTCTTTCAGCTTAGTTCTATTAAATATTGACCATGCACCCAATTCAGCTAATAGCTTATGTGACTTCTGTCTAACCCACTGTTTAGTGCCGTGGGAGGTATTTGCACAAATTGTCCTCCCAAGAAATTGCATGGTGATTAGAGTCAAGAATTTCAGGTATAACTGTGGTTCCAACTCAATATATTTTAATGCTGTTGAAGCTTGGCACTTAGACCTTCTGGATCTCCTCTCTTGGCCAGTTGCTTCTTTCATCCACCAAGATGAACTAGCAGTATAGTTTTTCAGTTTAATTAACACTAAAATGCCAGCATGTTGATGGCATCACTGCCAGAACTAAATAAAAAAACTAAAATGGCCATCTAATATGATGATTTTTACAGCAAAACAGGAGCACACATAGAGGAATTTCACCTGATGGCTTATTTAATGCTAGTATGTTTTTAGCTTTACACTTACAATGTTTGCAATTCTACCATAAGGAATCCTCATCCTTGCAACTGAAGCCTGAGCATCAGTCCTGTACAACTTAATAGGAACCAAAATCCCAAGATTTCTTGCCATTCTACTGTGAATTAGCCTCAATCCTTTTTTTCCAGCTGGATACCCACATTTTGAGCACTTGTCTGTTTAGTTTCTTCCCTCATGTTGTAGCAGCACTAATCTGTTTAATTTCTCCTCATGTGCTAAAGAGGCAAGGCTTGCTTATGTGAAGCTCAGATTGACATTTAAAATGTTCTTGTTTTATTGCAGGTACCATAACTACCCGTATGACATTGTACAGAAGCTCAACTGTGCTAAGTGTTTGGTGTACTTAAAGTCACTAATTGTATATTGTTTACACAGCGCAGTAAATCAAAGCATCCCCCCAGACCTTGTGGAAAATACATCTGCTGCACCAGGATCCTCAGAAGAAATGCTCGTCATTTGCGTTTCAGACCTAATGACCTAGCCCATCCTGCACTGGCTGCTGCTTCTCGGTTAAATAACACCTTTGCCTCTATTCAAATACTAACCAGCAATTTGAAAATGAACAAAATGCTGCCTTAGTGCACAATGGTCTCTGATCAGGAAGGACCAAGGGAGCTCAACTTGTAACCCTTCAAGTCAGAGACTCTTTTGTGTTAGGAAGAGGACAGTGCAAAGATTTCAGGTTAGGCAGATTGCTTCATACACTGGCACCTCCATATGAGTGCCACTAAACAGCTCGTCCCAGTGATGGCATTGCACACAGCGGTGGTAATACCCAAGGGCTATTTCAGACACAGACAGAAATACAAGTCCATTATGGCTCCTTGGAAATGGGCCTGTCTGATAATATGCAAAGAAAATAATAATAATAATAATAATAATAATAATAATAATAATAATAATAATAATAATAGAGCAGCTGCAAAATTAACTCACTGGTGGAGTCTCTCAGTCTCATAGGCATTGTGAAATAAGCTGGCACCTTGGCATTTGGCAAATACTGTTAAGTGGGCAGCAGGAGTAGTTTCCTAGGGCAAGGAGTGCCATACTTTGAGTGCCACGACCAAACAACTGCTATCTGAATGTTCACCAAATATTTGAACACTCAGAGAATATCTGATGACTCTTTGTCATAACTCATGAAAGGAACATTTACTTTCAGCTGTCATCTACCAAAGTCATCTACCCACAGGGAAATGTTATTGTGGCTCAACTCCATCTGACATATTTTATTTAATTGTTCCACTCTCAAAGTGCAAAAAGCCAAGATAAAGGGAAGGGAGAAAACCTTTCCTGATTTTCAATGAGAAAAATAACAGCAGATCAGAAGAACATGTTTTCTGTCAACGTATCTTCATAGAGTTACCCTGATATTGATTAACTCTCACTCACTCTCTCTTTTTAAAAAGAAGTTCATACTGTAAAGAATATAAACTGATGACTTAACCTTCCCCTGAACACTTGCTGAAATCGGAATTCTTAGATAAGTGGATTGTCTTGAAAAAATAATCAGTAAAAGCCTTCATGTGTATATCCCTGTCAGGTTTGATAAATGGCTCCCTTGAGATGCTGGATATTTATGGAAGGCCTTCCATTTGCAATGGCTGCTTTTGTTTTACTCTGTTTTGGTCTTTTAACTAACACATTAAGATCACAGGGAAACAGACTATTGGCGGCAGATTCCTTTCTCCCTTCCACTTGCATCTCGTTGTTTTGGCTTCTTATTTGGTGTCTGCTGAAGTTAAGACTGGTAGAAGTGCATTATGGCACAGGCCCTGAAATACACTATTGAGACACTGCATAAATTTTCCATCAACAAAGTGTCTTCTGCACTTAGTCTCTGTTCCAAGTATCTATCTGAATGGCTGGGTTCAGAAGAAAGGAAACCAATGTTCTCATGAGTACATGAATAAGAGTACTTGCAAAAGCTCGTAACCTGACCGAACATGGGTGGTGGTGCATTACCATGCCCCCTGTGGGTATTGGTGGCATGGAAGAGAGCCTCCTTTGCCACCACCATTGTATCTGCAGATAGCTGTCCAGCAGAGCTTTTCCATGTGGTGAAGGGGATTTTCTCATCTGGACAATTTGAGTGCTGTTCTGACTCCCTCGGGAAATGCAAATTTTGCATTGCACAAAATCACCCAGTTAGAGCAAGTCTAAGGGAAGTAAACCGATCACTGTCCATCTCATCTGTATTGGATAACTTTTGATTGTTATGGCCTGAACGTATGGGCATTCTGGGAAAATAAAATGAAATTGAAATTAATCATAGAGTTGGAAGGGACCACAAAAAGTGATGTAGTCCAAACCCCTGCAATGCAGGAATTCTCTGCCCAATGTGCCGCTCGCACCCAAGACCCTAGGATTAAGTGTCTCATGCTCTACCAACTGAGCTATTAACCTAATGGTGGCTGCCCAAATTAGTGCTGCTGTGGTCAACAAACAAACAAAACAAAAGGAAAAGAAAAGAAAAGAAAGAAAATGGACTTCAGAAGTGAAAATGAACATATTTTAAAGGAATGAATAATTAAACAAATGTAATTTAATTTAAAGAAAGACTAGTGAAACAAATAGTATCTTAATAATAAAAGCTTAGGGAATAATATAACTCTTTGCTGGATTGCATAGGATTGTATCCTCAGTATGTTGAAAGTGCTTTATAGACTCGGACTACCTAACAGCAGAGCTAGGAAGCCTTCGGCCCTCCTGATGTCCCACGGTATGGTCTGCACGATCAGAAGGCACACACCAGGCCCTCCAAGTGCCCCTGTTTTTCAGAGACATCCCAGATTTAGAGAAGCCATCCCACTTTTCCTTAGGATGTCCCTATTTTCATTGGAGAAATGTTGGCGGATATGGAGTTATCCAATCCTGTATAGGGAAGGTTTTTTTTTTAATGTTTAATGTTTCTTATGTTTTTATGTATGTTGGAAGCCAACCAGAGTAGCTGGGCAACCCAGTAAGATGTGTGGGGTATAAATAGTAAAATTATCATTATGGAATGGGACGTCTCTATTTTCATCAGAGAAATGTGGGAGGGTATGCACACACACACACACACACACACACACACACAGAATCCTCCCCCTGCCGCCACTGTACCCCTCCAGACAATAATGTGATAGCATTTGTGGAAGCATCACAGAACAAACTAAAGCAGAATATGTAAATCCACCATTAATGCACTACTGGTATGTCAAGAAAAGGTTGCAGAATACATCCACAATAAAACACCAATTTGGAGGGGCCTTTCCGCAGGATCTTGTGGGATATGCGCTGAATGGGAATGAAACAGTGTGACCACCCCAACACTTTTTCAGGCACAAATGGTGTCGAAATTGGGGTCACTTGTGGCAATCTGATACCATAATGAGCACAAATCATCATGAACTAAAGGGATGTCTGAAGGGGCCCATAGAGATAAAGTATGGGGGAGTAACTTGTCCTGCTTAATTTTTGTGTACAGTGGTACCTCGGGTTAAGTACTTAATTCGTTCCGAAGGTCCGTTCTTAACCTGAAACTGTTCTTAACCTGAAGCACCACTTTAGCTAATAGGGCCTGCCGCTGCTGCCACGCGATTTCTGTTCTCATCCTGAAGCAAAGTTCTTAACCTGAAGCACTATTTCTGGGTTAGCAGAGTGTGTAACCTGAAGCATATGTAACCTTAGGTACCACTGTATTTATCTGCTATGTTAAAGGCACATGAGCAGGGATACAGTTCTTGCTAGATACAGGCGCCCTTTCAGTGTGAAGAGTTGCTGTTAGGATGGCATTCAGAAACACAAAATTCTGCTTGCTATGCTTCAATGAAGACAAATTTCTCGCAAAAGTGACCCTATCAGGTGTAGCTGCAAATCAGGCCAAGGCTGGAAGCTAAAGGGAGGCAGGAGGTAAACAGGGAGGGCATTTTCCTCTAACACTTCATCAGTACAAGAAGCAACTGCACTTATTGAGACAAATACGACTTGAATAATTAACATACTGGACCCTGACTCATCTCTCAAGTTCAAAATGGCATGAATTTACTTCAGCTATTTAGAATCCATGTTTTACTTCCTCTGTCAGAGTTTGGGACTTCAAGGTGTGTTTTTTATTACAGATGAATCAAGATATGATTTCACTGAAGGGTTGCTCTGGGAAATTGGCATCTTGCAGCTTTCTTTTGTACACTGTTTCACATATTTTTATCCCAGTTCCCTTGGCATAACTTCCTACCCTCAAACAGTTAGGTGACTAAAGTGACCCTGGCAAATGTGTGGCCCCCACACTTCTGCACTTGGCTTATTCTGAATGTGAGCATACATTATTTGAGGGTGCAGGTGGTGACATGTTTGTATTTTCATGGATTTTCTTGTTACCACAGCATTTGAAAAGCATCACTTATCTTGTAGATCGAAAACTTACATCTGTTTAAAGTGGAATGCACGACCACATGTGCAGCCCTGCAAGATGTCACAACACCAAGATGATGGTTGTTAGTTTCGATGGTCAGTGCATGTTCCGTTGGTGGCACATATTATGTGCCGCAATGTGCACAAGATGAATTCTCAGGAAGATTGTGGCTTTTAATGGGGAATGATATGCAGTTTAATCAATTGTGCATGCCACGTGCCAAAATTCTGGAAATTGTAAAAAGCACGTCATTGCAAAAGCTGCACATCTGTTTTGACCAAAATGTGTCCTTAATGCACCATGCCAGAGTTCAGGAGGATGAAAATACCATATGCTCTTTGTGCCATAATATTTTAAAAGTTTAAAAATAAGCTTCATGTTCATATAAGTAGAAGATCCATAACCTTTTTTTTTTTTTAGCACTGGTGTGACCAGTTTAAGCCTTGATATGCCCTTGTATAAAATAAATAATATAATGCCATATGCCATGGAATGCACACAAATATTTCCTTTCTTTCTTACAATGTATCTAAGAAATCTATCTAGGGCCCAATCCGCCCAATGTGCAGCATCTTAAACTGTGCAATCCTATCTATTCAGAACCCAGCCTCACAGAGTTTAGTGGGACTTACTCTTAGGTAAATAGGTATAGGATATGTTTGCAGCCTACACCCCACTGGGTTTAATGGGGAGAATTTCACAGTGCATTCAACTGTCCCATTGAAACCATGGCAAAATCTTTTCTATTCTCCCAGAATTTTAGAATGCAATCCTATATTCACTTATCTGGTAGCAAGTCCAATGGGACTTAGGTGGGGCCTACTTCTGAGTAGACATGCATAGGATTGCAGTGCACAAATATTTCAGACATTTTGCTCGCTGTTTCTGTTTTTATCTACCAATTATTTTTAGCATGCAATTTATTTTTCATTCTGGTATCTTTTAATTTGGTGAAGCACAGAATATTTTAAATAAATAAATGTGTCTGCAATCCTGTACAAACTTACCTGGTAGTATATCCCATTGAAATCAATGAGCATTACTTCTGAGTAGACATGCATAGGATTTTACTGCAAAAGTATTCAGCTTTGGCTGGATTACACCCCTTAGCTTATGCTCCTTTAAAACAACAACACAGACGTCAAGGTCAGGGTCCTTGCTTATCCTGGCATCTTTATTTGGGGACGAGGCACAGCTCCCCCTTCATGGATCACTGCCTTGCCGTGGCGAACGGGCTTGAAGAACTCAGAGAAGCTATGAACTATGCCGAGCAGGGCACCCAAGATGAACAGGTCATAGTGGAGAGTTTTGACCATGTGATCCACCTGGAGGAGGAACCGGCAAGCCACTCCAGTATCCCTGCCAAGAAAACTCCATGGACAAAGACAACAGGCATATAAAAGATATGACGCTGGAAGATGAGCCCCTCAGGTCAGAAGGTGTCCAACATGCTACTGGGGAAGAGCGGAGGGCAAGTACAAGTAGATCCAGAGCTGATGAAGCGGCTGGGCCAAAGCCGAAAGGACGCTCAGTTGCGGATATGCCTGGAAGCAAAAGGAAAGTCCAATGCTGTAAAGAAAAATATTGCATAGGAACCTGGAATGTAAGAACCATGAACCTGGGTAAGTTGGAGGTGGTCAAAAATGAGATGGCAAGAATAAATATTGACATCCTGGGCATCAGTGAACTAAAATGGACGGGAATGGGTGAATTCAGTTCGGATGACCATCATATCTACTACTGTGGGCAAGAAACCCATAAAAGAAATGGAGTGGCCCTCATAGTCAACAAAAGAGTGGCGAAAGCTGTACTGGGATGCAATCTCAAAAATGATAGAATGATCTCGATACGAATCCAAGGCAGACCTTTTAACATCACAGTAATCCAAGTTTATGCACCAACTACTTGTGCTGAAGAAACTGAAACTGACCAGTTCTATGAAGACTTACAAGACCTTATAGAAGTGACACCAAAGAAGGATGTTCTTCTCATTATAGGGGATTGGAATGCTAAAGTAGGGAGTCAAGAGATAAAAGGAACAACTGGCAAGTTTGGCCTTGGAGATCAAAACGAAGCAGGGCAAAGGCTAATAGAGTTCTGTCAAGTGAACAAGCTGGTCATCACAAACACGCTTTTCCAACAACACAAGAGACGACTCTACACATGGACATCACCAGATGGGCAGCATCGAAATCAGATTGATTATATTCTCTGCAGCCAAAGATGGAGAAGCTCTATACAGTCAGCAAAAACAAGACCTGGAGCTGACTGTGGCTCAGATCATCAGCTTCTTATAGCAAAATTCAAGCTTAAACTGAAGAAAGTAGGAAAAACCACTGGGCCGGTAAGATACAATCTAAGTCAAATCCCTTATGAATACACAGTGGAAGTGAGGAACAGGTTTAAGGATTTAGATTTGGTGGACAGAATGCCTGAAGAACTATGGATGGAGGCTCGTAACATTATACAGGAGGCAGCAACGAAAACCATCCCAATGAAAAGGAAATGCAAGAAAGCAAAGTGGCTGTCCAATGAGGCCTTACAAATAGCGGGGGAGAGAAGGCAAGCAAAATGCGAGGGAGATGGTGAAAGATACAGGAAATTGAATGCAGATTTCCAAAGAATAGCAAGGAGAGACAAGAAGACCTTCTTAAACGAGCAATGCAAAGAAATAGAGGAAAGCAATAGAATGGGAAGAACCAGAGATCTGTTCAAGAAAATTGGAGATATGAAAGGAACATTTCGTACAAAGATTTCCATAATAAAGGACAAAAGTGGAAAGGACCTAACAGAAGACATCAAGAAGAGGTGGCAAGAATACACAGAGGAATTATACCAGAAAGAAATGGATGTCTCGTATACCCCAGGTAGTGTGGTTGCTGACCTTGAGCCAGACATCCTGGAAAGTGAAGTCAAATGGGCCTTAGAAAGCACTGCTAATAACAAGGCCAGTGGAAGTGATGGTATTCCAGCTGAACTATTTAAAATTTTAAAAGATGATGCTGTTAAGGTGCTACACTCAATATGCCAGCAAGTTTGGAAAACTCAGCAGTGGCCAGAAGATTGGAGAAGATCAGTCTACATCCCAATCCCAAAGAAGGGCAGTGCCAAAGAATGCTCCAACTACCGCACAATTGCACTCATTTCACACGCTAGCAAGGTTATGCTTAAAATTCTACAAGGAAGGCTCAAGCAGTATGTGGACCGAGAACTCCCAGAAGTGCAAGCTGGATTTAGAAGAGGCAGAGGAACCAGAGACCAAATTGCAAACATGCGCTGGATTATGGAGAAAGCTAGAGAGTTCCAGAAAGACATCTACTTCTGCTTCATTGACTATGCAAAAGCCTTTGACTGTGTCGACCACGGCAAACTATGGCAAGTTCTTAAAGAAATGGGAGTGCCAGATCACCTCATCTGTCTCCTGAGAAATCTCTATGTGGGACAAGAAGCTACAGTTAGAACTGGATATGGAAGAACTGATTGGTTCAAAATTGGGAAAGGAGTACGACAAGGCTGTATTTTGTCTCCCTGCTTATTTAACTTATATGCAGAATTCATCATGCGAAAGGCTGGGCTGGATGAATCCCTAGCCGGAATTAAGATTGCCGGAAGAAATATCAACAACCTCAGATATGCAGATGACACAACCTTGATGGCAGAAAGTGAGGAGGAATTAAAGAAACTTTTAATGAGGGTGAAAGAGGAGAGCGCAAAATATGGTCTGAAGCTCAACATCAAAAAAACGAAGATCATGGCCACTGGTCCCATCACCTCCTGGCAAATAGAAGGGGAATAAATGGAGGTAGTGAGAGATTTTACTTTCTTGGGCTCAGTGATGGTTGGATAGTGTTTTCGAGGTTACCAGCATGAGTTTGACCAAACTGCAGGAGGCAGTGGAGGACAGAGGTGCCTGGCGTTCTCTGGTCCATGGGGTCACGAAGAGTCGGACACGACTAAACGACTAAACAACAACAACAACAAGGCACAGCTCTGAATAACCATTTCTGATCTCTTAATTGCACTCTTAAAACTTTTCTTGAGAAATGGAGAGTTGTCTGAAGTGTAGTGAGTGTATTTGTGGGGGTGGGGAGGAATTTTAAATTTCATTATTCCTGAAATCTATGCTTCGTTTTTTACTTTTCATGTTGGGTAAAAGGTAGTCTCAACAAAATGATGAAGTTACACACACACACACACACACACACACACACACTCAAACACACACAACTTTAATTAAAAGGAAATGCTGATTAATAAAACAGCTTATTTAACTTGATGTTTGAGCTCCCTCTACTGGATGAGACAGAAAGACCTTGGTTGTCTGAAGTTCCCATGCAATGTTCACCTCCTATCCCGTGTGACTTTTGTTCTGCTGTGATTTCAAAGTGAATTGGTAAAATAACATTCAAGATTAAGGCAATGGCCATTTGGGCTAGACGTTATTGCCATTTAGGGGGAAATAAATACTCTGTCATTTGTGAAGCTCAGCACAAGCATATCTTTTGCTGCAAATGTAAGAAAGTGTGACTAAGTCCTTTGTGATAGAAACAGGCAATATTTTAGTTGCTCCCTTGAGGATTGAAATGACATCATAAGGCTAGTTCAGATAAATGGCAGCCGTCTTTGGACTGTTCCTGACATTCCTGCAGCCACTCCTTGAACCACACTGATATGGGATGTGTCTACCAGCATGGAATTTAGAGTGCTTACGTGTGAACAAGTTGCATGGCAATTCTGGTTCCCACAAATGGCACGTTCACATGAGCCTGCCCTCATCACTGTGAGACTGACCATGCCCCCCCAATGGTCTCCTTCCGTGAACCCAGAGCCAGCCACATGGATGTGGCACGAGAGCAGTGGTTTTCAAAGGGTGTAGCAAGCCACTCTGGTGCGGCAGGAGAGGATGGGCAGTGTGGCAGGAAGATTCAAGGACAAGCAAAGAAATATTTAAACATTTCAATGTAGTATAGTATCAATTTTTAAATGTGTGTGGGGTTTTATCTTTTCTTCTCAGAATATGGATAGGTATCTTTTCAAAATGAGAGCAAGAGCATCAAATGATACTGAGGACATTCCTAGTTGTGTTTTCCAGTGTATTTCTTATCAATTAAAAATTCAGTCTGGTGTGAACAATTTTTTAATTTTATTTTTTGTGGCACAGAGAAAAAAGTTTGAGAACCACTGCACTAGAGCAAAACTTTAAGTCATCACAGGATGGGTGGACATTGTCTAAACACGGTCTGTAAAATGGAGTACTCACTTGTGCTCTTTAGGTGTTGTGGCAATCTGAGATATGTCTTTTTAAGTTTTACAAGTTTTACAAGTTGTTGTAAAAAAAAAAATGCCGCTTCATAGCAAAAGTTTTGCAGTTTGACTTCTCACAATACGAAACTCGTTTATTTTAAGGCCATTTTTAAAATGGGCCTCTCACAGGCTACATATGTTTACTCAAAATTAAATTCTACTAAGCTGAATAGGATTTACTACTTAGTAGGTGTGCTTAGGAATAGAGTGGCTCAGTCTTATCAAAGTCTACTTGGAAGAAAATCTCACTGTGTTCAATAGGGCTTACTCCTGTGCAACTGCAGCCTTAACATTTGTTTCTTTTATTTATTCAGAATATTTATAAACCACTGAACATTTAAAAATATAGAACGATAAAGAAGCTCTCAAAAAAGAATCAGATACTGCCTACAAGTCAACTCATCCTTCTGTGAACATTTGCAAAATAAATTTTAAAAATGTGTAGAATGTAGATGCCAGCCTAACTTAGGTGTGCTACACAGGGCAGGTGCTGAACTGCTTTAACATTAAGGTTTGCAGTTGGGCAAACTAATTTTGCATGAGATGAGGCCTTGACTATCCTCATCCTGACCCACCAACCAACCCCTCTTTGGTATTGAAGCACATGGGATGGGGTCATCCAGAGCTGAAGGAGGCACAGAAAAGCTCAGGATTCAGCAGGAGTTTATAGATCACCATAACAAAGGGGAGTTGCTTCATTAACTGCAAACCCCAACATTTTGGCTCCCTTCCAAACCAGTTTTGTAGCCGTTGTGTAGGGGTTTTGTAGTGAATCAGACTATGTTGGATTCCTGGGTGATGCCTATGACCCTTAGTTTGAGGATCAGTTACTCAGTTTGGGCGGGGAGTGCTACAAAATGTGGGGTTCACACTACAAAACGCAACAAAACTTTGTCATCAGTTTGGAGTGAATTGGATAATGTTGGATTTCTCTGTGTTAATTCAAACCCTCCAAAAAAACAAAACCCACAAAAAGTGTCTCTATTTTCTAGGGACATCCCTAATTTAGAGAAGCTGTCCTGGTTTCTGATTTGATTTCAGAATGTCCCACTTTTCCTTAGGATGTCCCTATTTTCATTGCAGAAATGTTGGAGGGTATGGCGACTGTGGTGCCTTTATGAGAAGGGCAATATTGTTTAGGGATTTTAATTTTTTAAAATGTTTTATGTTTTTTATATATGTTGGAAGCCACTCAGAGTGGCTGGAGCAAACCAGTAAGATGTGTGGGGTATAAACAGTAAAATTATCATTATGGAATGGGACACCTCTATTTTCATCGGAGAAATGTTGGAGGGTATGGCGACTGTGGTGCCTTTATGATATATGGTTTATTTACACATATATACAACCTGAACTTATGATGGAGGGATTCACAGCATTAACACCACAGACGGCCACAGCCTTGGATCCCAGCAGAAATCAGGAATGGCTTTGTCTGTCAGCTTCTTCTAGCTCTCTCTCTGGCATACACACAGAGGCATTTGTTTTTCTAACCAACAGCCAGTTGAGAGAGGGGTCCCTACCCATTTGTCCTCTGGCACACAGCCACTTCCTTTGTTACCCTAATGACCCATACTTAGAGGGCCGTTACCAAGAAGCTGGCCTGGCCACTTCAACAGTTGCATCCCCCATTGGATTTAAACTCTTGCTGGATCCAGGAATTGGAAGAGACTCAGGCCTGCAGCCCACTACGTGGCATAGGCTAACTGCACGTAAGCCCATTTTCTCCCTTCATTTCATTTTTAGCACATGGAAGTTGCTGTGGCCTCAGGCAAGATCTCACTGGAAGCCACTTCTGTGTCTCCTCACTTTTCCAGAGGCGGCAGGGGTTGGTGGGGCTCCTCAGTCTGCCTCATGGGTAGGTCAGCCCTTACAAATTATCTCTGCTGCTCATTTAAATAAGTCAGGGCTGGCCTAGCCATGAGGCAGACTGAGGAGCCCCACCAAATTTCCCTTCAACTCTCTGATTCTACAAATCAGCATATTTAAATGAGTAGCAGAGATAAGGTTCCTTTGAACAATATTTGTCAGCTCAGTTTAGGAAATTCACTCCTTCAAAGGCTATGCACATGCCTTTAAAGCACATTCGAAGCGCATCATATCCCTCACAGAATTCTGGGCACTCACAGAGCTAATATTTCCAGCAACCCTTAACAAACTACAGTGCCCATAATTCTTTGAGAGCAAGAATATGTTCTGAATGTGTTTAAAAGGTACAGAGTCTACAAAGCCTTCGCACACCATGTATAGGATGGGAATAGCAGTGATTCATAAGTGACAATGTACCCGTATTTTTTGCTCTATAACACGCACCAGACCATAACACGCATGTAGTTTTTAGAGGAGGAAACCAAGAAAAAAAATATTCTAAACGAAATAGTGGATATATGATTTTTGTGGTGCATGCTGTGGCCACAGACATGTGATCTGACAGTGAGTTTGGAGTAGCCCAATGCAAAAATCCTGAGGATCCATGTGGATCCATGCTTTGTAACCACGGAGGAGGGAAGGGGAACCATGGATCCTCTGCTCACGACTGCAGCAGATTCCCCCCGCCACCCGCAGGCATTCACTCCATAACACGCACAGACATTTCCCCTTACTTTCTAGGAGGAAAAAAGTGAGTGTTATGGTGCAAAAAATACGGTAAACATTATAAAACACCCTGCTTATTAAAAGTGTTTTATCACTGGGTAAAGCCTCCATTAGCTGTCCCCCCCCCCCCCCGAGCCAAAGGGCCAGGGCCAGGAGTGAGAAGCAGTCTTCTTCCCCAGAGCAGCATCTTTTCCAGCCATGGCCAGCAGCAGATTCTCAACACCCCCGATTCTGCACTATTTGGCAAAACCTGTTTTCCTGCTGCAATGTCAGAATACTGGCGGTGTGTTTTATGGAAGCTCAGACATCTGCTTCATTTAAAAGAAGGAAAAAGCAAACCCAGCAGGTTTATGGCAAGAGGAACACACAAAATTTCTGACTGCAACAAACGGGCAAGGCTGTTGTGAGAGAAGTTGTGACAGGAATCCTTTGAAGATTTGGAGTCAGAATCCCACAGATGGTAGCTTTGCCCCACTGGCTCCTCAGCCAAGCATAGAGACCAAATGTTCTGTTTTATTATACTACTCTTTTATAGG
Source organism: Podarcis gaigeae (assembly GCF_964106915.1). NCBI lineage: Eukaryota > Metazoa > Chordata > Lepidosauria > Squamata > Lacertidae > Podarcis > Podarcis gaigeae. The sequence continues at coordinate 58,082,176 of NC_139688.1, forward strand.
AGTTTTCAATGGAGCGTGGGCCTATTAGAAGTGTAGGGTTGAAGTTGGAAGGGCTGGGTGGTTTTGAAAGCCTAGAAAATTAGCAGCACATATCACATAAGCTGGTTCGCTCTCTGTCGTATCCAAGGCCACTTGCAGTTAGATACTTTGCTTCTTGATTTTATTTTCGAGGTTTTTAGAACTCGTTATGAACTGCTTTGGGAATCCTGAATTGAAGAATGGGTGATCATACATCTACAATCAACGCACTCTAATCTAATAAGCACTTATAGGTAGCTTAGAATAAGTCATTTTGCTGCCTGGGACAGGACAGTATCGCCAACGTCTCCTCTCCACTACTCTCACCTTGCTGCCCACTGGGACACTGCAAAGACCCCACTGCAAGTCTCACTAAGCTCTCAGAAGTCTCATGAGACTTCACCAAGCCAGTTAGATCAGCTGAGGAGGCCCAACTTTGTATGAGCCTGCAGTCTGAAACCCAATGACTGAGGAAGGCTTTTGCAATCATGGAATCAGAACTGTAGAATTGTAGAGTTGGAAGGGACCCAACTCTAGTCCAACCCCCTGCAATGCAGGAATCTTAGCTAAAGCATCCACGACAGATGGCCATCCAACCTCTGCTTAAAAACCTCCAAGGAGGGAGAGCCCGAGGGAGATGGTTCCACTGTCAAACAGCTCTTAGCATCAGAAAGTTTTTTTCCGTATATTTAGTCGGAATCTCCTTTCTTGTAACTTGAAGACATTGGCCTGAGTCCTACCCTCCATTGCAGGAGAAAACAGACTTGTTCCCTCTTCCATGTGACAGCCCTTGAGATATCTGAAGATGGTTATCAGTCTCCTCTTTTCCAGGCAATGTGTACCCATCTCCTACCCACCGAAACTCCCTTATCAGACAGGTATAGCAGGTCAGCCCTTGGCCAGCCTTCAGGCAGGTGTTTAAAATCTTCCACGTTAAGAGCAGCTGGACCATGAGGAGCCTCTGGAGTCTTGTCCAGGATTTGGTATTTCAGCTGGTCTTGGGGGCTACAGTCCTACTGAATAAGCCCTAGTGAGCACAGCAAAACCAAGTGCTTAGTAAATACACATAACACTGCACATCACTGACTTGCCTCTGTTGCAGTTGCTTTAATGGCGTTAGAATAGTACAATAATAGAATTGTATGAATGATGAAATTGTACTTCCATGATGATAATTTTATTATTTATACCCCACAAATCTTACTGGGTTGCCCCAGCCTCTGTAGGCAGCTTCCAACATATATAAAAACATAATAAAACATTAAACTTTTTTTTTAAAAAAAACTTCCCTATACAGGATTACCTTCAGATGGCTTGGGAGTCAGATAACTTCATACCCTCCAACATTTCTCCAGTGAAAATCGGTACATTCTAAGGAAAAGTGGGACATCCCGGGATCAAATCATAAACTGGGATGGCTTCTCTAAATTAGGGACATCCCAGACCCACTTGGAGGGTCTGCGTCTCTGCTGCGGCTCATTCCAGAGAAACCAAACCCTGGGCATCCTCTGGGATCTTGTGCTGCTTGGAGCCTGGAGTGACGTGCAACAATACACAAGGGCCATTTAACATTCTGGCTATCTAGGAATGCAGCAAAACAACCCTTTCTTGCAGATGTGCAAGACTGCAGAGTGGTCATTTATCCATGTTATAATTACAAACCTGCTCTGTGGGTTAATAGTGACAACTAAATAGCCTTTTCACATAAGCTACTCGGAAAGAACACTGCAGCTCAGTAGTTTTCTAACCGTGTGCCTATTGTATTTTATTTTTAATCTGACCTTTCAGCTTTTTAAAATTTCCTAACTATGCATTTAACACAGTATTTATTTACTAGGTTTTTTTTATTACATTTGTATATTTCCCTATGGATTTTCAAATGAAAAAGTTGTTTCATAATATTTAAGAGTAGCTATACTAGCTAATAAATGTATATGTTATCTCAGAGCTCAGTTATTAAACCTCTTCACATTTTTCAAGATGCTCCATATTAAAAAAAAAAAAAAATTCCCTACACACAGAAAATTAGCTCTAAATAGGATGCCAAGGTAAGAAGTGTCAGAAGTACTGCACCACTTGTTCTGGTTTTGCATACTTTTTATTGCAATTATATTTTTTTACAATTTACATGCACAGTTTATCCTGCCATTTAGTACCACAATACCTTAAACATGGCATTTGTTGAATGAACACGAACACAAAGTAACACGCTGGCCAACACAGCCCCATTGCCAGCTTAACAAGTGAAGTTGAACTGTATGTTAAATTTGTTTCTGCTGTTAACATGGATAGTTAAGTGGATAGCCCATGACAGACTAGTACGACCAGCATCCCAAGTGGTCATCTGGATCATGACCACTAAAGCCAGCTCTGAAGCTGCCTTCTCCCAGACTTAGTAGGTGCTCATGAGCAGGGAGGTGTTATAAACATAGGAGAGCATTCAGATAAGCAGCCCCCCTCCACGCGGCCTGAAGTGCTACAGTCCCCATCATGGGAGGTTAGCAGGATCTGGGCAGGCTACAGACTACAGCTGAAACTGATAGTATAAATTAGGCTTTTGACTTTGAGAAAGATTGGGGAAATTATGCTGAGTCCCAGGCAGGGCGAGCTATAAAAAGGAGTTTCTGGGATCTACATATGCCAAATATACAATCCTGTTTCAAAGAAAACACACTTATGGCCAAGGCTAGAGGTGTCTGAGAGTAATGGAAGCTTCTTAGCATATTCAAGATTCCCCGACAGCATCTGGGAGAGCGAGATTGTGACCCAGTCCAAGTACTGCTTCTACCAAAAATAAGCTCAGCATTTATTTAGCATACTCTTTTATTTTTGGAGCTAATTCTTTTAGCCCTCCAAGCATTTAGCAGATACTTTGCATGAGACTAACATGGGAACTAAATCACCATATCTGAGTTGACTATGTGGATCCCCCCCCCCCCCAATTTTCTCTGGAGTTTATTTTCCTGCATTAGTCACCTGGATATCTTCTACACTGCACCTGTGGAAGAAAAGAAAGTGCCTTCTCTGTAGTAGCAATCCAGAGGAACTCTCTGAAACATGAGATTCATCTTGCCTCATCTCCTCTGATTTATTGCTGCTATGTTAAGACGGTTTTCACAAGCATTTCGCCAGCTTTCTGTTAATATCCAGGGTCTCCAAGTTCCTTGGGGCTGTAAGCACATTGGCAAACCAGGAAAAAGAATGTTCTGGGCACCATGCAGACACTGCAATCACACAGACTCATCCTCCCCTCACTAACAATTGGGTTTGAAATCAGCCTTCCTATTCAGGCTACCTGTCCAGAGGGGGGAAGGCAGGGAGATGTGAGCCCATGGGGGCCAGGGTAGGTCTCTGCATTGGTGACCCATGTGCTAGAGGTTTAGCTTCTCAGGAGAATTGTTCTTACTATGCCGTGATTTAGTTTTAATCACATTTTTTTGCGGGGGGGGGGGCATTCCTTTTGTTATACTGTGTGCTGCCTTCCATGATGTGTTCAGAATGGAAGAATCAAAAGAGAAGGCATAAATCTTGTGCAGAAATGATACAGAAATAAATCTGTTTGTAGCTTGTGGCACTCTTGGGTCTAGAGCACTCGAGTTGTTGGCGGAGGCTGGGGGAGGGTCAGAGCTGAACAACACACAGCCAAGCATGCAGGGAGCAGAAGAACAAGTCCCAGTACAAGTGGGAATGGAGAGGAATGGATCCCTAGAGCAGTTCCACAAGAGATTTAATCCAGACACAAAGCCAGCTGCAGACCAGCATCTGAGAAGAGGAGTCCACCAGAAAGTGGAGCTGGAATGACAGAAGGAGCCTTCAGGGTGGCAAAGGAATATCCCACCTAATGCAACAGAGATTGACACATTCTCAATAGCACCATGGTCAATGCTCTTTTGAATGCCACTGCACAGAGATATAGGAACTGGCCCTTTCTCTGTGCACCAAAGATGCTGAACACCCAAATCAAACTGGGAAACACATGGTCTGGCCATGTCATACCCACAGTGCCAGGTTTAGGGCCGTGCAGGCAGTGCCTCTGCACAAGTAATAACAACAACAACAAACAACAGCAACAAATGTATATTTATATGGGCACACCTACTCAAAGTTGGGGAATGGGCACCAAATTTCGTTCTCGCTCAGGGCGTCATATTACCAAAGTCCCCCGCTGACATTCACCCTACTTCTCACTGTATTCCTACAAGCAAGCCATAACAATACCAATGCAGCCATAACAATACCAGTGCAGATAGATAATAAGCCTCTGAACAGATTCTGCTCTCTCTTTATTGCTCATGTTTTAAAGCTTCATCAGTGCAATGCAATGATTAGTGCTATTTAGCAAAAGGAGCTGAGGGAGGCAGGTATTAATCTAACCCTGTTCTTTTAGTCCCATTTCATCATTATCGCCATCATTGTCTTCCATTTCCCCTTTTCTTCTTTTTCTGCGTACCTGATTGGGCTTGAAATGGCCACATCTGCTCTCCATCACACTATATACTTAAGAGAATCACCAGCTCCCAGGTATCCTGACACCCAACACCCCGCTGTAGTCACCAAACAACATAATGAAATGAACATCTTGATATGTGGCGTAATGACTAGGCTTTATTAAACATCATTGCATGAGGGAATACACAAGAAATATTCCAGTGGACAAAGGTCATCTAGTAAGCCTAGTAATAATGTAAAAATAGTTAAGACCCCTATTAAATCTCACGGAACAGTGCTAAGCAAATAACACCTGTACACTTTAGGGAAAGACGGAGGGTTTTCAAACTTTTATAAACAGATGCAAATGCCATTGAGTCAAAAAGATGCATTCAGATAACACAATCTTCCACAAACACTCCAATTCAAAGAAAGACTTATACAAATCCTTAATTTTCCTAAAGTTTAAAGAAATTGATACATCTCCTTTGGAAAACCATGGATGCATATACATAAATTCATTGCTAAGCTCCAGCTAAGAACACGCATGAACTTGGGAAACTTGCCAGGTGAATCATCCATCATATTGGAAACAGATTTTGCATGATTTAAATGATACAATTTGAAACTGGGCTGTGTGTGTGGAATAATGGAACTAGCAGTTTTTAACAGGGCGTGTTGTAGAAAGGTGACAACACTAATCATGAGGCTACTGTAAAGTTGACTGCCCATTCCAGTGCCTTGGGGTCAAGGGGTCAGTAGATGGTTCCCCCCAGACACATATATTTCTTTTTTGAGGGATGCAGCACAAGCCTTGCAGAGGTAGCAGTATCAAGGTTTCACTGAATTGTTGCAGAGGGGAAAAGCAATATTGGGGCACACTTAGTAAGAGGGGGCGGGAGTCTAGAGAAGCAGCCCTTTCCATGCAAAGTGTAAAGAATTGATTTTCCTTTTTCCATCTTTCAGTATATCTGTCCATACCATTTTATGAAGTTTTTAGTAGTAAATGTTACAAGTCCCTTTGGTTTTTTGGGTCTTTTTAATGACTTGTTTGACATCATGCAGGGAAAGTGGCTGTCTCCAGGTCTTTTCTGGCTGTCTCCAGGTCTGTCGATGTAAGACACTTGCTAGGAAAGCTGAACTCTGGGTATAGAAGGACCACTGATTTTCTTCCCATGTTCTTGTACTGAAATCACATATGGCCAAAGCAAACCCCGGCAGTGCAACTGTTTTTTCCTATTTACACGTGTTACTAAGAAACATCAGCGGAAGATATGTTATTACAAGTTTGGGAATGACCCCATTCTTGGCTGGGTCCCAAGGCAAACATTTTATTTCACTTTAAAAAAGTAAAATGTGATACAGTCAGTAGTTGTAATTATGATTGGCAAGCAGATGAGCCAAAGTGCTACTATTCAATCTAAAGAAGAAAAATCCATATACAGGTTAACGGCAGTAATTGCTAAGTGCCAACATTAATTCCACCAGGAAAACTGAAGGCAAAGGAACGAACACTGCTCTGTCTTCTAAGTAGATTGACACCAGAGGGGTAGAGAATAAGGAGAGGAAGAGTTATTAAAACAGGAGTAGCTGTTGATTAAACAAAACAACCTGGTGTGATAACATATCAGTTCCCTTTGCAACTACTATGGAAAGAGTAAACCAGTCCAATCTGAGCAACATTTAGAAAGGAAAACATGCAGTTTTGGGATTTGAGGGTGAAATAAATGTGATAAATATGTCTGATGAGCCATAGCTGCATATAGAAATTATTCCAGCCGTTTTACCCAATTTCTTCCCAACACCAAGCATCTATGGTTTTCCATATTCAGATTACTATGTCAGCATCCAGCTGTCCATGTACCTAATTCATTTGGCATTCAGGGCTTCCATCTGAAAACTATTAAACCAGACAGACTGTGGGATTTTGCCACACAGCTTAAATGGTAAGAAATGGGAAATTTCACAATTGAGAAGACTCAGAGCAGGCAACAGAGTAGTAGCTTGGTTTTGGAGAGATTTCATCCCTGTGGAAGGAGGTGGGAACTCTGGCTTGCACATGTGAGAGAAACTAAAATCCTCAAACCACTCCACAACCTTCGTTCTCAGTGGTGCTCATGCCAGGACACCGTGTGCTGAGGATCGTACTAAACATGCTGTTTTCTCTTTGGCAGTATCTTCACGGACACATGCAAACTGCAATGTTCTAGCAGCAAAACCTGTGTTGTGGCTCAGGCTTCTGAAGGGGACAGTGACTCCAAAATGACCGCTCTCCATTCCCAGCGGTGGTTCCATTGGGATGCTGAGTATATTGGCATTGCCTCTGGCCAGCCTGGTGGGGGTGGATTTGCTCCTGGCCTGCCCACTCACTCTACTTTAAGGGCTGTCACAGTTTCAAGTGCAAACTGCTTTTTGCAGAGATTTATAACTTGGCCATAAAAGTTCCCTCCTGGCTAAAATTTGCACTTCTTTCATGTTTTATGACACACATGCATAAAAATAGAAGTTACATTTTTCGAGGCGTATATTTCATTGCAGGACATGAAGATTTATGCTCGCAACTCTCATGAATGCCTGGGAGTGTTAAATGTCTAAGTCTGCCTACAAACAGCAAGATAGGATCATAGACAATCAGCTGGTAATAGTTACTGTCCCTCAGACTCAAGTGATATGACATTGAGTAACAAAATAAAACAATGGAATTATTCCTGTCAGCTGTGGCCCCTGTGCAGTGGAGGCTGGTCCACCCACTTCAGTTGGCCATCAGCCAACTCCCATCCTGCCTGTCTTCTTCTTTTTCCCCCCAAACATATTTATTGAACTTTTCAAACAATTACAAAAGTATAAAAAGAAAAAGGAAAAAAAACACAAAAAACACAAAAAGCAAAATACAAAAATAAAACAATGATTAAAAACAATTCCACCTTCTTTCACTTAACTTTCATTTACTTATTTCCCAGACTTCCTTGCCTCTCCCTTTTTTGTATTCCAATTCAATTTGTTGATTCAGCAAATCCTTTCCCCCTTTCCTTATCTTTCATTGTCTTAATCTATTTTCATCATTATCTTATACCATAAAGAAGGGAAAAAAACCCCTTAAAATTCAAAACTTTAAACTTATTTTTACTAATTTCTCATATCCATCATATTCTTACCTAATCCTATAAACATTTATGCTAAAGCCAAGCCATTTCCTTTCAAACATCCTTCTAACATTCATCAAATATATAAAACAGTCCTAATAGTCCAATAAAGAGAGTGAAACAATCCAATCTTCATCCAGCATCCCTTCCCCCTGGTTCCAGATTGGTCAGTCCATTTTATCTCATAAAACTAGCACATTAACCTGGTAACCTTATATCCTGCCTGTCTTCTTAGGTACAACCAATCTGCAAAGAATGTAAGTAGTGCATTTCACTGCATACTGGTTGCTCTTCTTAGGTACAACCAATCTGCAAAGAATGTAAGTAGTGCATTTCACTGCATACTGGTTGCCACCGTGTAATAGTTGACCCCCCCCCCTTTATGGACCCTGAAATGGGTCCCAGAGCATTGCCTGAATAATAGTTGCAGGGGTAATTTTGAGACGAGCCGTGGGTTGGCCCGGGGGGCTCCTGAGCCAGCGAGGGCCAGAGTCTGGCCAGAGTTGGCTTAGGCCCAAGCAGAGGTAGCTGGAGAGGTGAGGTGAAACCAGGCCTGGTCTGCCACTGCTGTTGCAGTTGCAGCTGTGTGGAGGCAAGAGGAAAGGCAGCTTGGCCGTGGCATCCTTGGCTCTTGCCACACACTCAAGGCAAGGCAAACCCAGACCCAGGCTTCTGCTGGTGCCAACCCTGCCACTCACCTCAGGCTCCCTTAGGGACACACAGCCAAGAAGGGGAAGCAGTGGGTGAGCAACCACCTCCATCACCTGTCTGTGACCCCTTCCTCTGCCTCCAGCCTGTAATTCACTGCATAATGGTTGCACCCCCCCCCCCCGTTTGAAAAGGAAAAATTAACACAAGAAATGCAACCATTATGCGGTGAAATATGGTAATATGCATGTAACAGTAGTTCATATTAAACTTATCGTCTGGAAGGAAGAGATATTTTGCTTTTAAATTACTGTTTCTCCTATGAACTTTGCTGTGATGTCCAATTAATGAGTGCTTTGCACAACTTGAGAGCCACCAGGGTGAATACATGCAAACAGCCATGTCTTGTAACTCGGAAGTTGCTTTAAAAGCCCCTTGCTGTTTTTCAGTTCCCAGGTTGGTGGCTGTTACAGGGGTTTATTGAGCCTTTGTTACCGTTCATGGCTAGTAGAATGCATTCATTTTTGTTGTCAAAAGCTGGACAGGCCTGTTATGCATAGCTCTCGAGGTGTTTTATTAGCTTCTGTCACAGACAATACAGAGTAATGTCAGATATTAGTGTTGAGCTGGTTTGCCAGGGACCCAGTGCCAAGTCGCTTAATACAACCAGGCTATCATTTTGCTTTTGAGCTACTGATCCACTAGTGATATATGCGAGAAGAGGTGCAGCGAGCAAACAGAAAACTGCCAGTAATTCCCCCCCCCCAAAAAAATGCACTTGCAGCACAATCAGCCCTAGTTCCTCCTAAGTGTCAGATCAAGAGATCAGGAGAGTGAAATTGACATGGCACTAGGAGGCCAAAAAGCCTCCCAAGGTGGGAAACAGATAAGCAGACTCCTGGAGGACAGGGGAAAAAATTTGGCATCCATTTGTCTCAAGAGACAGTAGAGCGTGCCTCTGGAGATGAAGTGAAACTGCTGCATTAGCAGCACTGAAGTGACCTCCTTGGGGCACAATGCTGGGCAGTGTGTATGGAGGTCTTGGGCTGCCCAGATGACAAACCTCACTACATGGTGACACAATGTGGTCTCAAGTGAGAACACCCCTCAGGGACTCCCTTCACTCCAGTGGGAAAATGAAGCACAGCACTTCCCTGAGATGAGAGCAAAACTTTGGCATTTTTTAATTTTTAAAAGGAGGGTGTAAATTCAAACAAAACAAAGCCTCTCCTCCACACTGGTCCTCATTAGGAAGGATTCCACAAGAAGTGGGGTGCAATTTGTCCCTGTGCACAGAATGGCGAGAGACACGTTTCAGGCGTCCTTGCCTTATACAAGCCCTCATTCCACACATGCACACCATCCAACGTAATGACAGGCGTGAACAGTTTATAAAAAACATCTTTCACATTTAAGCTATTATGGATTCAGTGTGGTCTGAAGACGGGGACTTAAGGGTGTTCCTCTACTCCAACTTGTCAGTGGTTTCATTCATTCTCTTATAGTTGCAGCTTTGAAATTAACAATTTCAAGACTTCTTCCTAAGTGTTGTGTGAAATATTTTCAGTGAAGTCCCAAACCACTAGAGTCTGGTTTGGTTTTCATGTTAATTGCACATCACAACAAGCTCAGTGGACTATTGAAGTCGTGTCCACCTTATGATTTTCAGTAGCATGTTAGCAAGTGCCTTCCCAGCTCTTCCAAGTTAGTCTGCAAACCTCTGAGAGGAGGCCTAGTTCTTCCATCAAGGAAGCAGCTCCAACATCCCCACGCACAGCCACATTTCAGACTAGACTGAACAGTTAGCAATCATGTGGTATCTTCCCCAATTTCATGTGTACTGTACATCCATTTAGTAAATCAGTTTTCTCTTTTTGTTTTCCCTTTCTTTAGCAATGCAAATCTTCTTTTTTGACAATGGTGACCATTTTACTTAGAAACTAAAAGAAAGCTGCACCAATCCATGAGGACAATATCCAAAAAGTACTGGAGAAAGTAGTCTTATTTTTCAGGAAATGACTTGACTTGTTATGAGATTTGCAACTGTTTTTATAGGGGGTATTTTCTTTTTGCAACTCTTTTCAGGCAGGTTCTCCTTCTTATAAAAAATCCAATGCATATGCTTAGATATGCAAAATAAACATATTACATATAAACAAACTGACCAGGACTATATTCTGTCTTTTTTTGCCAGTATCTAATGGGTGGAATCAGGGAAAAGTTTGTAGTCTAGGGAGACTGAAGCTACCTTGGGACCTTTGGAGTTGCAGCCAGGCCTGAGCCATGCAGGGTCTGCTGTTTGGTTCTCATATGGATTTCCTGAATAGATTGTCTATTTCTGTTGGGGGAAAGGCCCCAAGGAACATATATCAACCTAGGAAGGATGTTCATTTTAATTATATTTACTTTTACACCACAGGGGAAAGTAATTTGCTTCTGCAAATCATTCTTAAATATATTCAGCCTTACTATGAATCTTCCTTCCATCCACTGAAATCTGAAGTGATGTCTCCGGAAAGAGCAGGAGAAAATATCTGTGATGGCCGTGAAGAGAGCAGCATGTGTGTAACATAGAAAATAAGTATGTGTTTGGTGGGAGTCACGAGGACAGAGGGGAGATTTGCAGGAAAGAGCTAATTTGTGTACTTTTGGCTTCTCTGAGAGTAAGTAATGCTCAGTCATTCCTAAAGAGAAAAAGGAAGGGGACTGTAGCAAAGTAAAACTAAATGGAGATAAATGAGCCATTCCTTCCAGACTCCCTCTGCTCAGCTGCAAAGCCCCCTGGCACGTTTAGAATTCCCAAGCAATTAAGTAAAAAATGGGCTACTTAGGCTTTTTTGCTTATTTAGTTAAATTCTGCACCCCTGGACCCATCTGCAACTGCTGGGCTCCATCTCAGACCTGACTCCCACCCCAGAGAACTCTACCGCCAAACTCTACCTGGTTACCAGATTCAATAGTATTATTTAAAGAGCGGGTAACCTAAAGCACGGCTCAGGATGCAGGGCCCAAACAGATGCTTTTATGACTATACACCCTGGTAGGGTGTGGGGGTGATAGCAAGGGAGAAAAATCTGAATTTTGCTGTTTGAGAACCTTGCTCTTACCTGCTCCACTGCAGAACTGGAAGGGAAAGCACAAAAGGCAGCCAGAATGGGAAAGGATCAGGTCAGCACCAGGAGAAGAAGGCACAACTCTTCCCCCTCTCCCTGAGCCAGAGGTGAATTGTAATCTTAAGGGCGGTGTCAGGCCTGGTTGACATTTAAAGGACCCTTCAGAGGAGGCGGAGATCATAGGAGAGGTTGAGCTTCTTCCGTGAACCCCTCCAGACACACAGCTAAGGTAACTCTGAGCAGCTAAGGTTAGTCAGTTACTGTGAGCAAGAAAGAGATCATTCCCGCTTCTGGTGAACTCACTCCACATTCAGAATTCTTTATGAATTTCAAAGAATGCAAGGTTAGAGATGTATGTGTTTATGTAGGATGCATGTTTATAAAATACTCTTCCTGTATTTTATAGGCAAGGAATCACTGGTGTCTCCAGCAACTTCTGTGGCTAATAGTGCTTATGTTCACCTGATGCTGGTTTGCCACCTACAGCTGTTCCTGATCAGCATCACCTGGTCTCAGTTGTCTATGCTCTACTGCAATATGCCCTGTGTGGGGCTGCCCTTGAAGACAGTCCAGAGTTTGCAGCCAGTTCAAAACATGGTTGGTAAGTGGGGCAGCCCAATGGGACCATGCTCCTAAAAGAACTGCATGGGCTCCCAGGGAGCTACTGGGCCCAATTCAATGTGTTTGTGCTGCCATATAAAACCCTAAATGGCTTGGACCCAAGTACCTAAAAGAGCACCTGCTGCAATATCTATGATCTTAGGCCCTGTTGTTCCTTCCACCACCGAAGGCTGCTTCTTTGACTGACCCATGACAGCGTATTTTCAGTGGTGGCTGCCCATTTGTGGAATGCCCTTTGTGGTGAAATGCATATGATTCCATTATCATTTACTTTCAGGGGGAATTTGAAAACATTCCTCTTGACTCAAGTATTTGATGGCCGAACAATACTGCATAAAATGTTTTTAATTGCAACTGCTTTTAGAATATTTTTAACTGAAACTGTTTTTGACATGTTTAAGTGTTGCTGTTTTTAGAACGTTTTAACTGTTTTAGAATACTTTTAAAAAACTGGGATGTGTTTGCAGTCCTGGGCTTCTTTGGGTGGAAGGGCGGTGTATAAATTCAACAAATAAATATATAGTTGAGAGTAGCAAGGTCCAAGCAGAACCAATGGAGAAGGCAAATGGGCAGGTTTTCTTCTGAGGACTTTTTTCAGGCTTGTGCAATGAGAGAAGAACAACAGGAGTTCCACTTATTTACTTACTTACTTTCAGTTGCACTTATTTACTTTCTCTAATTGGTTGCATTGTGGATTGGTTCAGGAGAGACAGAGACCGAGACAGAGAGAGGGAGGGAATGTGTTGGGCCCAATTCCTTCCTTCCTTCATCCTGGAAGATCAGTTCAGACATTCCTCACTACGGTATATTAGAGAAGGGGAAGAAGTGTGTGGGTGGCGTAGCGGTCACAGTGCTGGACCTGGGAGACCAGGGTACAAATCCTCACTCATCCCCAAAGCTCTCTAGGTGACCCTGGGCCAACTATTCATTCTCAACCTAACCTACCTCACAGGCTTGTTGTGAGGATGAAAAGAGAGGAGAAGGAGAACTATGGATGCTGTCTTGAACTCTATGGAGGAAAGGTGGGCTAGAAATGCAAGAAATAAATAAGTGCCTTTGAGGTTGATGCTTCTTTTGCCACAGCCCATCCTTGCATGCAGGGGCGTAGTTAAAAAGGAGAAATTTTACCCCACTCTTCCAAGCAGAAAGAAGAGCACCACAGTAATGGCCAAAATCATACCAAGGTATGGTCCAAACTCAACATTTCTTCCTTTCTTTCTTCCTATTACAAATAAAAAGAAATGCAACTGAACATATATAGTATAGAAAGGGAAATGGATAGCAACATTTCTCCCTGAAACCCTTAGTTTCAAGGAGGAATGTAGTCATCCATTTTTCTTTTCCAGAAATTTATGAACAAGGCCCATCTCTCTACAAAGGATTACATATACCTCTTTTTTTTTTAAGATAGGTCAGTTCGGTCAGCTGTGCAATTTCCCCCAAAAAATTCAGCTGCTCAGTTATAGGAAGAGGTTTATTATTTTTCCAACATTGGCCAATGCACAGTTGTGTGCCAGTCATAAGCTTTGCACCCAGCTGAATGTCTACTTTTCTTACTTCCATTCATGCTATGCAAATGAGAGAAGTCATGGGATTTCTTGTTACACCATATTCTGGAAATCCCGGCACAGTATTCCAAAAAGGTTTTACTTTAGCACATGATCTGCATATATGTACAAAAACTGCTTTAATTTTCCTGCATCTCCAACAGTTCAAACTGAGTTTATAAATTTTGCTTACTTTATAAGGAGTAGGATACTTTTGGTATGCATATCTGACTTTTTCTTTTCTTTAAGATTAACACTTATCAGCAGTTAGTATTGTTTTAAACAGCCAGGGCCATTCATCCTGTTCCATGCAGGGCTAAAGACTGTAGCTTGCCAAGCCTTTCCCCCCATTTTCTTTTGAAAGTTTATTTTAATATCTGATAGTGTTAAATAGATTTTGCTGATAATCCTTTTTTAAGTTTGTGTTAATCAAAAGATTCCCAAAAGAAATATATGCATGTGGAAGTCCATATTTCATTCTTAATTGCTCAACAATACGTCTTAATTGGAAGTACCAGAAAAGCAGAGACCACATTGAGTCTAGTTTTGACACTACTTGTTCATAAGATATTAGCTGACCATTACTAAACCATTTTTTCCTTTGTAGTTTCTTTTTCTGAGGCCAAGTTAGGAAATTTATGGTGCTGTGTACCGATGTTCCTGTGGATGCCTTTGCCAACAGAGATAAAAGGAGACATGTTTAGGACCAATTTTTGATGGTATTTATACCATATTTTTAGAACTGTTTTGGTTGGTGGTAATTGGAATTGAGAGAATGTGGTCTTAACATGCCACTTAGAAGCTGGTGGTGGCTGTGTGTTTCCCTGGGGAGAGCATTCCACAGATGCAAAATCACCCCTGAAAAGCCCATTCATGTGGAGACAGGCAGTCCTTGAGGACTGGGGTTCTGAGCCAAATGAGGCTTTATAGGTCAAAACTATGGATGGTTAAACCCAGCCACTATCTTAATTTGCCCAGAGACATCTATTAATTAGCATGTGTATGGGGTGTTAGGGGAGGGGTAGGACCTCTGGTGGGGGGACATGTCATGCCCCTTCTGGGGTAGTTTGTCCACTCAGCGCTCTCCTATGGCTCCTAGAAGCTGTCAGCATGCAACAGCAGACACTCCTGGGAAAACAGCTTCAGCTGGCTGGCTAAACCAGATGAGGGTAGTCAATGGATCTCAAACACTCAGTGGGTTAGAGATTTCCTCTGCATGTGAAGACAGGCTCCAGTGGATTGAGAGGATGAGACTAATAGTGGATCCAAAAATAAAGAGGGTGGTTTCCACACATGCTGTAGAGCGAAGTGAGGGGCAGATGGGAAAGTAGTCCATCTAGGAGAATAAAAACTCTGACCCTTGCCCTCTGCTGCCTTACGGAATATATTCAGGGGAAGAAAAGGCTAAGAAGTAAACCCTACACAAATCTGGAGTGGATTCCCTAAGATGACTGGATGGTGTCTTGTACGCCTCCTTCTGGCAATTCCTGCAGCCAAACTGGTGGCAAACGTCTTGCTCTGCTTTCCTTTGGACCACACTGGTGAGGCCAAGAGAGGGTCTTGTCTGGGCAGCCCAGGATCTCCATACACATTGGCCAGGCTTGTACCCTGGGGAGGTCACTTCAGTGCTGCTAATGCACCTCTCTTGAGACAGATGGATGCCAACAACATTTGTGTCATGAATCTGTCCCCTGAGTCTTTTAGGTGCCTAGCTGTGCTGGACCTGGGGGTTAACCCAAGCAACGCGGTCCAGGTCTGGTCCCGAATCCAAGGGTTCCATGAGGAGTCAGTCAAACAGGGCCAAGGCAGGAAACCAGGCAAGGTCAGGCACAGGGTCTCAGGCAGGTTCTAACAAACAGCAATGTTGCTCCCGCAACCTGGGGCAGGGTCTGACAGCCTTTTATCTTTGTCGGGTCCTGATCCCCTGGTGACTCGCCTCCCTGTCTCGCCCAAGGGCGAGAACTCCTCCTGCGAGTACTCAGGTCTCTCCTTCTCTCAGACCTTAGTCTCTGCAGCTTGGGAGACGTCGGTTGGTTACTAGACCCAGAGGCCACCTCAGCCTCCCCTGACCCAGCTGGTAGTGGAGCAGCTGTAAGTGATTGCCCGGCAACGAGGTCATCCCCGCATCTGGAGCCAGGGCAGGCTCAGGCCCCTGACTCAGCCCAGCTGGTGCTTGTTGTAGGGGAACCTGTGCAGACTGGGGCTCTTCAGAATCAGGCCCCAGACTAGGTTCAGATGCCGCCTGAAGCAAAGGATCCGGTGCGGACTGAGACTCCTCTGGCTCCGAATTCGAGCCCGAGTCCCAGGCCATCACACTAGCAATGTCCCTGCTTGCACAACTGAAATTAGGAATCAGGTATTCCTGGCATATTTGAGCCCCAGGATCTCTCTTAAAAAACAAACCAACACACCTACAGTCTTCTTTTTGCTGTTTTTGTATGCCTTCAGCGCTGCTTCTGCACCTCTTCATATGCATACATTTGCTATTAGAGGAAAAGGCTGCACAGAAGTCTGTGGATTTCTCCAGTCTCCGGGTATCCAATGGACACACACTGTGCAGAGTTTGACGGGCACGTGTAGTCACATGCAAAATTCACCCTTTGAAGTTACCCGTTGATCACAGCAAGGTAGAGATACAAAATGGCTCCCTAACTAATCACACTCCTTTCTGCCCTGAGAGTAGACTCCCAATTGTATATCTATCCACCTTCCCCACATTGGAACTGCACTGAGAATTACAGTACTATGAACTTTTACAGGCACTGGTGCTAAAATTCCACGGCTTCATTGCTCCAGTAGGCTACTGCTGATCAACAGCTCTTGCCAAAAAGGTATCCCTCCTAGCTGTTGCTGTCCAGTGTTGCGATTTCCCCCTCCTTCATCAACACTATCCAGTGAGTGTGTTAAGCTGTCGGCATGCCAGTATTACCACTCTTATGCTGACCTCACGAAGCCTCTGGTGGTCTGTGATGCTTGTCTTGCGCCCTTGCCCAAACTGAAATCAAGGCAGGTGCCCATACTGCCCTGTCTAGGCTGGGCATGTGTGGAAGAGATGTCAGAAGACAGGCCCGTATTTAAAGGTGTCTTCCCTTTGGAGGGATGTCCTGCCCAATATTTTTTTAAATATAAGCAGCCATAAGAAGGGAGATCAGGAGCCTTAAAGTTGCCTGTCAAGAGCACTGTGGAGCAGACTGAGTTAGCAACCAAGTCACTCACTATTTCCCACTTTGGTGTGATGTTATTTCATTTCCGAGCACAATTCAAAGTGTTGGTGCTGACCTTTAAAGCCCTAAATGGCCTCAGCCCAGTATACCTGAAGGAGCATCTCCACCCCCATCGTTCAGCCTGGACACTGAGGTCCAGCGCCGAGGGCCTTCTGGTGGTTCCTTCACTGCGAGAAGCCAAGTTACAGGGAACCAGGCAGAGGGCCTTCTTGGTGGTGGCACCTGCCCTGTGGAACACCCTCCCACCACATGTCCTCTTCTGGGGCAATGCATAAGTGGCTGCCCTATGTTTTGACACTCAGAGAAGCCCAGCCTAGTGGTCTGATGAAAATGTAACTTCTACGCTCTGATCGTACAGAAATAGCCAGTAATAATGGTAAGAGGCTTCTGATAGCATCTATACTTTTATCATACAAAAGTCGTCCAGGATAATTTTAACAATCTTCTAAGATGGAGGACATGTACCTTTTTGAAACTCTGGGTGGTATATTTCTGAGCTATAGAAATTTGGCAGCACAATATTACCATGTGGCTTAGATCAAGAAGAGTGGGGTCTCACTCCAAAATAATATATATTTACCCACTCAGCATCCCTTTGAAGTTGTCTGGCAGAACTGCACATTTTAAAAAGATACTGGTAATCTCTTTACAATAGTATGTGGCAACATTTGACTGGAATGTTGGCACTCCATTAATTACATGATTTATGGGACAGCCCTGGGAGTACATTTTAAACTATCTCTTTAAGCTAAAATGTAGGCTAAGAATGTGTTTTTCTTTCTTTCGTTAGTATCAAGACTAAGAATGTTCCAGAGAAAGCCATGCAAACGTAAGTCTAGGAATATTTCTGTTTGTTAGGGAGTCTGATTGTTTTCATATTACAGTTATAGTATGCAGCATGTATTAAGGCAATTGGGCATTCAAGTCTCTGAAAGCCAATATGGATTTGATAGAGATTACAAATCATTCTTTTAACACATGATTGAAAAATAGTTGATGTCCCTTCAGATGTCAAGGAAATAAACAACTGTCTGACTTTTAGAAGACATCAGAAGGCAGACCTGTATCGGGAATTTTTTTATGTCTAATGTTTTACAATTTTTTATGTGCTGTAAGCCGCCTAGAGTGGCTGGGGAAACCCAGCTAGATGGACAGGATATAAATAATAAAATTGTTGTTGCTGTTGTAGGAATTTATTAGGTGGTTTGCATAGAATTGGAACCTATAATTATTCAAACCCTGCAAACCTTCACCTTGCATATTGTGGTCAAGGTGTTATTGGCCTTTAGTTCGTTTCTAGTGAGGGGTGTTTCATCCACTCATGTTCATCACTTGATGGCTGAACCTTCAGTTGTTGACCGGCATGTTTGAAATAATCATTTTCACATCACAGTGTTTTTCTCCAAATTATTCGCACATTCAGCTGCAATTCCAGAACCCAAAATCCACAGGAGTATCATTTATGCAAGATGTGGGGACTGTGCACCCTCCTTTCCAGTTTCTGACCACATATAGCCAGCACACTTTTGCTATAGTTAAAGTTTCTATTCTTAGAAATAATTAAATGGGCCCATAGCATTGTTGAGAAAGCTATGCTCGTCTACGTATTAATGGACTACAACTCCCATCAGCCCCAGCCAACATGAGTTGTAGTCCAACCAGACACAGATGGTTACAGGTTCCCCTGCCCTGGCCTATGTACTTGGTATAGGTGGCAAAGGCACAAATCCCATTGCTTCAAAAAGTGGTGGCTGCTTGAGATGGGATAATGTGATCCTATTTATAATGAGGGAGTAAAAGTAACCACAAATATTCATAATAAAATAAACTGTGGTTTGTTTGTTTTTTCAATTTAATTGATTTTAAGCATACCCAAAAATGAACTGCAACATTTATGCAAATTATACCCCATCCCTATTCCCCAAATTAAATGTGGCATTAATTGCATGATTAATTGCATAATTAGTTGCATACTTGCAATTAAATGCTTAATCTCTAGGGAAACTCCCATTGGCTTACTGGGTAGTATTCAACTATTTTTTGCTCAAAGTAGACCAGTTGAAAACAATGGACCTCACTTAGTCATGTTCATTAATTTCAGTGGGTCTACTCTGCGTAAAACATAGTTGAATACCTCCCACTGTCTGTGCAGCATGGTCTCAGTCCTCGTCCCACCACCCCGGCTGTTATTTAAAAAGGAAAACCTAGGCCCATTAATTGAAAACATGCAATTCTCAATTAATGCCCCTTCAAATTTGACCCTTTGTATACCATTACCTCTGTAATCATCATCATCATCATCATCATCCTATCTCACTGGGATTTTTTTTTTGTGAATAATGAATAGCGGGAGTGGGAGGGAGAAGAACCTATGAATATCCTGTAGCTCTTCCTGGTTGCTTGGGATAGGATCTAGTATAAAGTGAAATTGAAATATACTCGGAGTCGAGAGTGGATTTCATGCTCTTTATTCAGCTCATAGTGGTGCGGAGGAATGGAAGTTCCCCCAAAATATCTGCTTCATATACATTATTTACACAACGGGCTGCACGTGATTGGCTAATTCCGGGATTCTCCTGTAGGCCAATCAGGTTGTGGATTCACTTCCACCTGGAGCTGGGTTGGGTGGCTCTTGCGGACCAATCATACTGCTGCATTGTTCTAGGACCAATCAGACTGCTGCATTTTGGATCCTATTCAACTCAGTACTTAACAGAAATCATTAAATGAGTTTCTTTTTCAAGCTTTCTGCCTGAAATATGTCCAAAAATTAGGGTATATGGGAAATGTACAAGTTTCGGTTTTCAATCAAGTTCGACAGAAGGTTTAATTCTGTGGTGAGCCATCCCCTTTACATTCAAATTATTTCTGTTTACCTCTGTTCTCTGGCCCCAATCCTGTCCCTGTTTTGCAACACACCCTGCTTCCCTGCTTGACAGGATGAGAGTACGGTAAAGGAATCCCATGTAACCTGGGAAAACTACTCAGGCAATAAGCCTTCCCTCAAAGAATAGGGGCTTTACAAGTATCCAAGGCCATCTCAATTCTAATTTTTGAGAGGGTATGTGTCTGAAGCTCTCGCCAAGACACACATAAGAAAAGTTTCTTGGGTGTTCATATTACACTCAAAATCTCTTGCAGTGCAGATAGCACAACCAGCCTATTCCCATGGTTGTTTTGCTTTATAATGTGGTAATAGCACCATATTTTGTGCCTGGAGAAGTTTAACGCTACCAGGCAGACTTTGCTATATACCCCAGGGATCTTTCTCATAGCAAGAAGTAGGTTCAGGTTTCAGGACTTCTAACAAAAGGTACAAATAAATACATTTTCCATTAAGCTTGAGGTTCTGAAACCACTTGTTTTAGAGGGACAATTCAGTGAGACCTGCACAAATGAAATACTTTTAGGACCTCAGACCCCATTTCTTTATTTTCATCACTTTTTACTCGGTGAGCGTTTTGGTAGGAAATCCTGCAGTGAGAGGCTGAAACCTTTGCTGGCCTTTTAAATGAAAAACAAATCAAAGCTTTCTCTCCACACATTTCAGAGAGGCGTGCTTTGTTTGTTTCTTGACCTTCAGGACTGGGCTCCCATGGTGAATCCAACGTAGCAGAAGTCATCTCCAACAGTTTCTCTGACATAGCAGTTACAACTTCTGCATATCCCTCAAAGCCAGCATCTCTCACCCACCCTTCTTGCCTGAAGCCCTGGATTTTCAAATATGCATTGATATAATATGCATATTTTAGGCAGGTCACTCCTATTCCCAACTTTCTTTACCATTGCTAACTGACTTAATCACATCAGAAAACATTATCTAAACCTCTATAGCTGTCTGTACTTGACAAGGTCGTGTTGAATGATTAATGCTAACTTTGGAAGCTTTGCACTATTTAAATTTTTTGCATAAAAGGATATAGGGATGCATATCTCATCTGCATGATCCACTTGATCCAGAAGTAAGATTCCTGACAGGAGTGAGGCCATAGAACTCCTGTGCTCAGAGATCTGCCCTGGTGGCCCATTTGCCAAGTTCAAGGTGGTTTAGTAGTACATAAAACCCTTAAAACTTGGGGCCAGTTTGCCTACGAGATTGCCTTACTCCACATGTGCCCCCTCGACTGCTCCGCTTGGCAGAATTGGCACTACTGCAGGCTCCACCTAATACTCGTTCTGCAGGTGTGAGGACGGTCGTTCAGCGTGACAGAGCCTGCCCTTTGGAACTCCCTGCCTCTTGAGATCAAGTTGGCACCTTCACTGTATTCTTTTCTGTTCTTGCTAAACAAATTATTGTTTAGGCAAGTCTACCCAGCTGCTTAGAAAGTAGGAGGTAATTTAAATCTGTTTTAGTATTTTAACTTTTGGGGTTGTGGATTTTTCTAGATTTTTTTATCCTTTAGTAGACTGCTTTGAGGGTTTATTTTTTCTTCAACCAAGTACAGTGGTGCCCCACAAGACGAACGCCTCGCAAGACGGAAAACCCACTAGACGAAAGGGTTTTCCGTTTTGGAGGCGCTTCGCAAAACGAATTTCCCTATGGGCTTGCTTCGCAAGACAAAAATGTCTTGCGAGTTCCTGCGGGTTTCCCCCCCTTTTCCTAAGCCGCTAAGCCGCTTATCAGCTGATCCGCTGATAAGACGCTTAACAGCTGATCGCTAAAAGCCGCTAAACCACTAATAGCGCTAATCCGCTAAGCTGTCAATGGGCTTGCTTCGCAAGACAAAAAAACCGCTATACAAAGAGCCTCACGGAACGGATTAATTTCGTCTTGTGAGGCACCACTGTACAGTGGTACCTCTGGTTACATAATTCGTTCTGGAGGTCCGTTCTTAACCTGAAACTATTCTTACCCTGAAGCACCACTTCAGCTAATGGGGCCTCCTGCTGCTGCCGCGCCGCCGGAGCGCGATTTCTGTTCTCATCCTGAAGCAAAGTTCTTAACCCAAGGTACTATTTCTGGGTTAGCGGAGCCTGTATCCTGAAGCGTCTGTAACCTGAAGCGCCTGTAACCCGAGGTACCACTGTAGCGCATACATTTTATGAAATAAATAAATAAATGAAGAAGAAAAAGAATAAGAAGAATATTGATTTTCTGTCAGCCTTCCTGATGCTGATTGAGTAGCAATTTTCCTATAAGGCAACTATCTAAAACATTGTAATTTGGTAATTTCACAGAAGAATTTCAGGACTGAAAGGGAAGCTGCTGCTTCTCCTTAGGAAATACTGGGCTACTTGTATTCCTTTCAGTGCTGGCATATCTTCCCACCCTCCCCCACCGCTAGACATCCCCAAAGCAGCGAACATATAAACTCTCATGACACTAGCGAAGAGGAAGCGAGAACTGACTGCTGTCTAAATTATTTCTGCTTTTACCAGAATAATGTTTCTACAGCTCTGCTATTGCTCGATCAAGGATAAACAGAAAGTTTCCAGTTCTGAGACATTCTTTTGGAAATGTGCAACCAGCTGGCGAGGCAAATTATATTCTTTCGGATTGTGAATTAATAGGGCACCATAACATTTCAAGCGTGTTAGAGAATCAGTGTGCTTTCTGGGACACTAGAGCACGGCAGCCCTATTATAACTGCCTTTGCAAAACTAAGCTACATTGAGTTCAAGGTGATTTACTCCTTGGTAAGCGGGCATAGGATTGGAACTCAAGACACAGTGAGCATTGCCAGATCAACATCCCAAATAGATGGCTGGTGCTGCAGTGTTTGAAAGAATAAGATGAATTATTGTTGTTGTTGCTTTATATAGCACCATTAATGCGTGAAATACTTTACAAGGGATGTGAGGGATGAGCAGTCACTGGGAGGAAGGCAGGAAGTTATGGGATAGAACAGTAGAGCTGAGTGTCGTCAGTGAAAGCCAAGGGATTTGAAGATGCCATGGAGGTCACACTCTGACCGACAATAGTTTCCTAGGGTCTCCAGAGAGAAGTCTTCCTCAGTCTTGTTGATCTGATACCATTTTTCTGGATATTAAGTTTGGTGTTCTCATCAAAGTTGCGTGGAATAGAATCCTATTGCGCTCAGCGAGACAGTTCTGAAGAAACATGCATATGATTGAGCTGGTTAAGTATATGTCTGGGAAAGTCTGTGACATTAATGATGAATCAGGACCAAATATCAATAATTTCTAGAAGGGGTGTTATTTTTTTTTAAATAAATATTTATTAAAGATTTTCTTAAAACAATAGAAAGAACAAACAAAATAACATATAATTTTTTCCAATATCCACATTTTCATCACTTCTTTGGACTTCCTCGCATCTCTCGTTCCTGCGTTCCAAATTTTCGAACTTTACCCAGCAATTTATCACCTTGTTTCAATTCTTATATTATAATTTTCTGATATTGTATCCCTAATTTTAGATAATTTAACCCAAACCTTAAAAGCTTAATTTTAACATAATATTTATCCAAAATTTATCTTTTCTTATATTTTCATTTATCTTCATATTCCTTTTAACTAACTTATTAGTGCCATATTGTTGATAATCTTACATCTTTCTTAACATTCATATTTTTGTAAATAGTCCTTGAATTTCTTCCAGTCCTCCTCCACAACTTCTTCTCCCAGGTCTCGGATTCTGCCAGTCATTTCTGCAAGCTCCATATAGTCTATCAGTTGCATCTGCCATTCTTCCAGTGTGGGCAAATCTTAGGTTTTCCAGTATTTAGCGACAAGTATCCTTGCTGCTGTTGTTGCATACATAAAAAATGTTCGGTCCTTCTTTAACACCCTCTGGCCGACGATGCCCAAAAGAAAGGCCTCTGGTTTCTTAGGGAAGGTATACTTAAATACCTTTTTCAACATGTGTGTATCTGAAGAAGTGTGCATGCACACGAAAGCTCATACCTAGAACTAACTTAGTTGGTCTTTAAGGTGCTACTGGAAGGAATTTTTTTATTTTGTTTTGACTATGGCAGACCAACACGGCTACCTATCTGTAACTAGATTTTAGAAAGACTTCCAGGACCATGATGAATAACAGTGGCGAAAGTTACTTTCACTTTCAGCAGACACTTGTCTCTGTTTTTTTATATGTCTGGATAGCTGAGGTGCCACAAAGTGCTTTAAGTGTTCCTGCTTCAATACGTGCTACCTCATACATACCCACTTCACCGCAGGATTTTTGAGGATTCTTCCAAATCTGATGCTTGCCCCTAATTTCAGGCCTTCATTGAAATGATAAATCTGAATATGAGATGGCAAAAACAAAACTCAAACTTTAGGTGGTTTTCAGTGCCAACTCAGTACTCCTTCCCCATTTCAAAAAGTTGTGTATTGGTCTTGCACTCTGCAATGAATGTATTACTTGCATATTTCTCCCTCAAGAATTGTGGTTACCATTAGCAACCCAACTCCGACAAAAACAGTAGGGTGGAAGGAAATCTGAACTAATAAGTTTTTCAAATCTCTCTAATGTATTTTTCTAAATAGAATCTTTCACACTGTGAAACTTTTCAAAACCCTTAAGATGCTTGAGCTGCCTGCGAAACCTCAAACAGCCACAGTGTTTGCTTATCCGTAATAATTATCACTTAATATGTGGTTTGGCTCTAAACTCTCCCAGTCTTATATAGATACATTGGTTTATTTCACTTATGGCTCTTGTGGCACAAGAAAGCCATCAATGAAATAAATGTATCTGTATAAGACTAGGGAAATGTTTAAGACATATGGTATGTTTTTGCTGATAGCTACACACAACACCCCACTCATGTGATTCCTGGAGCCAAATGAGAAATGGTTCAGTGTTGTTATTATCAAATATTCTGCCGAAAGTTGTGGTCCTTCAGCTTCAAAAGAGATAGGAGAAGAATGAATTTACCTCTTAAAGGATAGTCATGGCTAGACAGGGTGGATAAGGGACGACGTCATGGCTCCGTTAGAATGAATAGATGAGATTCTTACTGATTTCAGAGGAGCTGGAATACAGCAAAGTTGCTGTTTTTTATCTACTTTTCTCTTTTCTGGCATTCTTAGGGAAAGCAGTCTTGAGAACCTAGCTTGTTCACAAAATGGTTATCAGTTTTACGGAGGCTTCGGACTCGGCGTAAGGTTAGATTGTAGTTGGCATCAGTTTGTGAACATTGTACCCCGCTATGATTTGGTGTAGCCTGGTCCGGTCCCATCTTTAGTTGAAATATTTATATTTAAGCATTAAAGCATATTTAAGATTCCCCCCTGTCAGAGCCACCCGAGGTCCCAGCTCACAAGAGACCAAAATCCAGTCCAAGTTATATACAAAAGGTTTTATTGAAGAACATTGTTGTCGTTACGTCCAGGCTCCGTGGCTCAGCATCTGTTACCCTTAGATGTTTGAAGTCCCCTCTGAGTCAGTCCCGCCCCTGCACCAGCTTAAGAGGCTTGTACTGCTCCACCTTTTCCTCTCCTTCCTTTTCCGCAGGGTCTTCCTGCCCCCCTGTGCTCCCTCCCTTCGGGACTCCCCCGAGGCTGAGTCTTCTGACGCCTGCTCCCCCCTCCTTCGTGCTTTGGGACCAGGCTCCTCCTCAGGGCTCTCCTCATTTCCGCGCGCCTCCACATTTGAACTTGGCGCGCGTATGTTGCCTCTGACCTTCCTTTCGACCGTTACGCTACTCTCGGTACTACACTCCTCCCCTTCCGGCAGGACGTTCTGCTCCGAACTCCTTCCCCTCTCTGCTCCCTGTTCTGCTCCTTCTGACACACTGGTAACTCCACCCCCTTCACTCCGTTCCGACGGAGAGGCCGGTCCCGATCTCCAACCCCCACTGGGGATTCCCTCTTCGTTCCCCTGCTTCTGACTGCTTCCCTCTCTACTGCCCCTTGGCCTGACCAGGGGGGCTCCCTTTTGGGAATCCTCGGATTCACTTGACGGACTCACTGACAACCTCGGGTCATCGTCGTCCTCTTCCTCGTCACCCTGGGACCCCTCCCCCTCGCTCTCTGTCCCTGAAACCCTGACATCCATCCCCCCCTCGAAGCCCCCCCTTCCCCCCTCCCGCCCATCGGGTGCAGGTTGTAGGAGCTGCAGCTCTTCGGAGGTGGATGCAGGATACAGGTTGTGTACCTCCATATCCTCTGCTTGCAGTTCGGTGTATGAGTGTTCGAATTCGGGTTCTTGACCCAAAGTGTTCTCTTCTCCCTCTTCCATTGGTACCTCGTCTGGTGCTGCCAGCCAAGGTCCCGTCAGCCATTTCCTGCGCCAGTCCTCCTCTGGTTGCTCGTCCCACCAATAGGAGGTTTCTGTGTCCACCCCTGAGCACGATCCCCTGGGCGGGCTAGATTCTGGCGTTCTCTCCTCGGCTGAAGAAACCCCCCGGAAAGTACTGCCTGAGAGTGTGGGCGTAAAGAGCCAGTCATCAAAGTACTCGGCTGGCATGGGTCTATGCGGGAAAAGGGCATGGAACTCGTCTT
Organism: Podarcis gaigeae; assembly: GCF_964106915.1. Taxonomy (NCBI): domain Eukaryota; kingdom Metazoa; phylum Chordata; class Lepidosauria; order Squamata; family Lacertidae; genus Podarcis; species Podarcis gaigeae. Next base: position 58,108,329 of record NC_139688.1, read on the forward strand.
TTAGAAGAGGTTCGTCTAAAGCGTAGCCCGGCACCCAACCGTTGGCACTGGCTGGAGTGCCCTCTGTGGCTAGAAAGTATTCTACCCCCTCTTCCCCCCATCTCGAGTCCAGGATTTCTGTGACCTCGTTGAGTGGTTCGGCCCTAGGCGCCCTCTCCCTCTCCTGTGACTTAGTGTGTAGTTGCGGGACTGTTTCAGACTCCTGAAACCTGTGCGGTGCCTTGTAGGGGGTGAGCACCGACCTATGAAATACCGGATGCACTCTGGAACCTTCGGGGAGGGCTAGTCGAAAGGCTACAGGGTTGATCTTAGCCTCCACTTGGTACGGCCCTAACTGCCTGTGCCCTAGCTTCTTCTTGGCCAACGACTTGGCTGGCATGGCTTGGGCGGCTAACCACACCCAGTCCCCCACCTGGATCTCCTCCCCCGCTCTCCTGTTTTTGTCTGCCTGCACCTTATATGCTTGCTTGGCCAGCTCCAAATGTCTCCGCAACTCTTCGTGCACCTCCTGCAGCTCCGCTGCAAACTGGTCGGCTTCTTGCGGCACCCCCTCTCTCGGTGCCCCGAACCCCGGGAAGGTTCTGGGATGCCGACCGTTGTTCGCGAAGAACAGCGTCACCCCCGTGGACGCGTGCTTCGTGTTGTTATAGCCAAACTCTGCCATCGGCAGGTAGTCCACCCAAGCTGCGGGTCGCTGATTGGCGTAACATCTCAGGTACTGCTGCATGATCGCGTTGACCCTCTCAGCTTGGCCGTTGGTCTGTGGGTGTCTCGCCGACGTAAGGTTGATCTTGACGTTCAGGATACCTAAAAGCTTCTGCCAAAAATTGGAAACAAACTGGCGCCCCCTGTCGGACAGGATGGACTGCGGCAGCCCATGCACCTTGAACACGTGATCAATGAAGAGTTTGGCAGTCTGCTCCGCCGTCGCCACCTTTGCGCACGGAATGAAGTGCGCCATCTTGGTGAACAGGTCCACAACCACCAGTACCGCTGTCTTCCCTCTGGAGCTGGGCAGGTCAGTAACGAAGTCCAGGGCTACCCTCTCCCACGGTTGCTGTGGCGTTTCCAGCGGTTCCAACAGCCCCGCTGGCTTCTGGTGTACTGGCTTGAACCTCTGACAAGTGTCACACCTGGCGACGTAATCCGCTACCTCTCCGCGCATCCGGGGCCACCAAAAGTCCCTTGCCACCAGTTCTATTGTCTTCTCCTTACCGAAGTGGCCAGCACTGGGGGCGTCGTGCAACTGCTGCAGAACCTTTGCGCGAAGCTCGTCGCTTGGCACGTAGAGGGCACCTTTGCGAGTTAGCAGTCCGTCGCGCAGTTGGAACTCTTCTCCACTCTGCACACCTCTGCGCAACTCCTCCATTTTGGACTGTGCGAACTGATCCACTTGCAACGCGCGTCGCACCGCGTCCAGATCTACTGCGATGGCAGCGCACGACCACGCCTGCGGTGCGAAAATGTGCTTGGCTGCTACTGGCGCCGCTTCATCGAGATATTGCGGTTTCCTGGATAGCGCATCGGCTATAACGTTGGAATCTCCTGGGATGTACTCTATCCGAAAGTCGAAATCCGCGAAGAATTCCGCCCAGCGCATGTGTCTCTGGCTTTGGAGCTTCGCCGTGCGCCAATACTCTAGGTTCTTGTGATCCGTGCGGACCTGTACTGTGTGCTTGGCTCCTATGAGGAAGTGTCGCCACGCTTTGAAAGCTGCGTGAATGGCTAACAGCTCCCTGTCCCATATGGTGTAGTTTTGCTCCGCCTTGCTGAGCTTTCGGGAGTAAAAGGCACCGGGTCTCCAGTCTCCATGTGGATCTTCTTGCAGGAGTACAGCTCCAACCGCCCTGTCTGACGCGTCGGTCTCCACTCGCATGGGCCTGCCTGGATTCACGTGCAGCAGTTGCTCCTCGGAGGCGAAAAGGCTTTTAAGCTTCCGAAAAGAGCGCTCCGCCTGTTCCGTCCACACGAACCTCTTCTTCTTGGAACTCAGAGTGTCCGTGATCGCTGCTGTCTCCTTTGCAAAACCTCTGATGAATTTGCGGTAGAAGTTGGCGAAGCCGACGAATCTCTGGACTTCCTTCCGATTGTGTGGGCTCTTCCAGTCCAACACCGCGCGGACCTTGACGCTGTCCATGGCGAGCCCCTTGTCGGACAGCTTGTAGCCCAGGAAATCCACCTCCGTCACATCAAACTGGCACTTCTCTAACTTGGCGTAGAGCCTGTTCTCCCGCAGTCTTTGCAGGACTTCCTTTACGTCCCTCTCGTGGGCCTCTTCCGTCTCCGAAAAGATCAGGATGTCGTCGAGGAAACACACACATTTCTTGTAGAGGAGTCCCGCTAGCACGTGATGCATAAAGGCTTGGAATACGTGAGATCCATTTTGGAGACCAAACGGCATAACTCTGTATTCATACGTGCCCAGAGGCGTGAACATGGCCGTTTTCCACTCATCGCCCTCCCGGATGCGTATGAGGTTATACGCTCCACGCAGATCCAATTTGGTGAAGATCTTCCCCTTCCTCACGGTTGCTAAGAGATCATCTATCTTGGGCATGGGGAAGGCCTTGGGCTTGGTCATACTGTTTATGAACCTGTAATCCACAATGAGTCTTTTTTGGGGCGTGTCTCTCTTCTTTACAAAGAACACAGGACTGCCCCCCACTGCTTTCGATTCCCGGATGAAACCACGCTTCAAATTGTGCTCTATGAACTCCCTGAGCTCTTGCATCTCGTCCTCAGACATGGAATACAGTTTTGCAGTCGGCAACTGCGCCCCCGGCACCAGGTCGATGGCACAATCATAAGGTCTGTGGGGCGGCAACTGGTCAGCTTCCTTCTCGCAGAAAACCTCCAGGAACCCTTCGTACTTGCTAGGTACTGCCTGCACCATGCCAAGTCGCAGCTGGTGCTCAGCCCCCTCCTTCTGGCAGGACTGGATGCAATTTTGAGCACAGTACGATGAGCAAAAGGTGATCTGGCGTTGGTACCACGCTACAGCAGGACTGTGTTTCTCCAGCCAACTCATGCCTAATACTATAGGCGTGTCAGACAGTTGGGTGACATTGAAGCTAATGACTTCTCGGTGATCTCCCATCCGCATCACCATAGGAGGTGTCTGTTGCACAACTTGCCCTCCTAGCAATTTCCTGCCATCCACTGTGACTACGTTCAGAGGCGTTGTGGCGGGCAGAAGCGCTATGCGATGCTGCTTGACGAATTGCATCCCCACGAAATCGGCATTGCTCCCCGAATCGATCGTGAGGGGCACTTCTAGGGTGGTCCCATCTGGCAACTGAAGTGTTGCAGTGAGCTGCACCGCTGGCTTGGGTGGTAAAGGGTCTGTGGGTTGCAAAGACGCTGGGGACTGTTCTACAGATTCGCCTGGCTGAGACCCAGCAATTCTGCTTGCAGCCAGGCATTGTCGTTTCCCTGAGGTTCCTCTTCCTGGATCACTTCTGCAGCTACCGTCGCTAAAGCTGCAGTGTGTTTCTGGAGCCTCTGGGGGCACTCTTTCGCCATGTGCAGTGCACTGTCGCAGATGTAACACTTCCTGGTCCCTCTAGGAGGCTTCGCCTTTACTGCACCGGAAACTGGGGCTCTGGCTGTTGCTTGAGCCTTAGCACCACCAAGTTCCATCGGCTCCTCCCCCTGCCTCCCGAGCGGCGAGGGATGTGACTGACTGAACTCCCTGGGGATGAAAGAAGACGTCCTCGCTGGTGGACGCACCTGATGTTCTTCCTCATTGTGCCAAGGACGTCCCTCGTGACGTATGCCAATCGCCAGAGCCCTCTGCACCACCTGCTCCAGGGTCTGAGGTCTGTCTCCCCTGGCAAGTTCGTCCTTTATGGGACCGCTGAGACCCTCCCAGAACAAATCCCTCACAGGTGTGCAGTCTTTCTCCCAGCGTAACGCAGTCAGTAAAGCAAAAAATCTGGAATGGTACTGACGCACAGTGGCTTTGCCTTGCCGCAGTCCAAATATCTCCCTGCGTGCAAGATCCAAATCTACGGTTGACTGGAAGCAGGCATCCATCGCTTTAATGAATTCATCAGAATCGCGGCGGGCAGGGCCATCTTCACGCCACAAATTGCGCAACCAGTCTCTGGCCGCCCCATGCAAGTGAGAAACAATAAACCCCACTTTCTCCTCCTCATCTTTAAAGTCATGACGAAGCAAGTGTAATGCATACAAAACGTCTGCTCTGAAACTGGGGTAGTGCTTCAGGTTCCCATCGAAGTGGGTGACTAGGCTGCCCCCCCGCCTTCCAAGTCCAATGCCCTCTGATCTGGACCCTGGGAACCCTTCCCTGTTTGCACGCTCCCACCTTGTTTGCAGGTCCTGGCAGCGCTTCTCCATTTCGTCATGCTTCTTCTGAGACGCAAGGACTGCAGCGGTGAGTTCGGAAACTGTAGTTCGCAGTGCTGTCAGCTGATCCTCCGCACTCATGGCTGTCACCGTTTGTGAGCTTTGCAAAAAAAAAATTGCGTTCTTTGTGAGGGGACTTACTGTCAGAGCCACCCGTGGTCCCAGCTCACAAGAGACCAAAATCCAGTCCAAGTTATATACAAAAGGTTTTATTGAAGAACATTGTTGTCGTTACGTCCAGGCTCCGTGGCTCAGCATCTGTTACCCTTAGATGTTTGAAGTCCCCTCTGAGTCAGTCCCGCCCCTGCACCAGCTTAAGAGGCTTGTACTGCTCCACCTTTTCCTCTCCTTCCTTTTCCGCAGGGTCTTCCTGCCCCCCTGTGCTCCCTCCCTTCGGGACTCCCCCGAGGCTGAGTCTTCTGACGCCTGCTCCCCCCTCCTTCGTGCTTTGGGACCAGGCTCCTCCTCAGGGCTCTCCTCATTTCCGCGCGCCTCCACATTTGAACTTGGCGCGCGTACGTTGCCTCTGACCTTCCTTTCGACCGTTACGCTACTCTCGGTACTACACTCCTCCCCTTCCGGCAGGACGTTCTGCTCCGAACTCCTTCCCCTCTCTGCTCCCTGTTCTGCTCCTTCTGACACACTGGTAACTCCACCCCCTTCACTCCGTTCCGACGGAGAGGCCGGTCCCGATCTCCAACCCCCACTGGGGATTCCCTCTTCGTTCCCCTGCTTCTGACTGCTTCCCTCTCTACTGCCCCTTGGCCTGACCAGGGGGGCTCCCTTTTGGGAATCCTCGGATTCACTTGACGGACTCACTGACAACCTCGGGTCATCGTCGTCCTCTTCCTCGTCACCCTGGGACCCCCCCCTCGCTCTCTGTCCCTGAAACCCTGACACCCCCTTTTTCAGGGGATGGGGTCAAGAACTCAGAACCAGAAGGGGAAGGACAAGCAGAGCCAGACTTAGCAGTGCTTCCACCAGATGAGGTCTGTGGGGTCAGGGACCCTCTGGCCTGAGGACGGGGCCCTGCCATCTGCAGCTGCAGAGGACTCGACTGCAGACCAGAGAAACCAGGGGCTCCCCCGCAGTAGGTGACTGAAGTGTGGGATGGGTTTTTATGGGAGAGGATATCTTAATTGCAATTTATCCCTCCAGGTGCCCGTGTGTGTGAGTTGAACAGTTTCAAAATCCCATCCTTGACAGCAAAATTATTATTATTTTTTTGAATACATTTTTATTAAAGTTATACACAAAACAGATATATATATATATATATATATATATATATATATATATATATATGCTTTCGTAGATTTTCACGGGTACAGGAATGCAGGTTTTGGTGTCCTCGGGTGTCTTCCCGTGTAAAAGTTGGGGTGTCTAGGCGACGTTTCGACGAGGTCTCACTCGTCATCTTCAGGCTGGTGCTTTCGGCTTCTTGTTACTGGAACAGAGCGGGATCTCAATGTTTGAGTTCCTATAAATACTGTAGAGGGGGTGTGGTGTCTAGCCTCCAATGTTCTGGGCAGAGAGGAAGTTCCCAGGCTAGTGTGCCTTTTCTTCTTTTGTTCCTTAATTACTTGAGAGATACCTTGAGTGATTTCTTGAGTGATATCCTGAGTATCACTTAGGTGGGTCATTAGGTGACCCACCTAATGACCCACCTAAGTGATACTCAGGATATCACTCAAGAAATCACTCAAGGTATCTCTCAAGTAATTAAGGAACAAAAGAAGAAAAGGCACACTAGCCTGGGAACTTCCTCTCTGCCCAGAACATTGGAGGCTAGACACCACACCCCCTCTACAGTATTTATAGGAACTCAAACATTGAGATCCCGCTCTGTTCCAGTAACAAGAAGCCGAAAGCACCAGCCTGAAGATGACGAGTGAGACCTCGTCGAAACGTCGCCTAGACACCCCAACTTTTACACGGGAAGACACCCGAGGACACCAAAACCTGCATATATATATATATATATATATATACACACACACACACACACACAGAAAAGATTACAAAAAAGGGGTCACTACAACAGAGATATACAAGCCAACTTTTTCCTTTTTCCAACTATACAAAGAAAATAGTTTAGCTACATCAAGCAAAAAAAAAAGAAGAAGAAGAAGAAGAAAGAAAGAAAAAGAAAAACACCCTGAACTCCCTTCCACCCTTTTGGTAAGTATCGAATATCTACTTCCATTACGTATTTGATTTTTAATCTATAATCCTAAATTCACTCGCTGGTAGTATTGTTCTAACCCCGCCAGTTCACATTAGACATTTATTCCAATATAGTTCCAGTATTTACTCCAGTTTTTCAGAAATTTCTGTTCATCTTGATCTCTTATTTTACCAGTTGATTTATCAAGCTCAGCATAATTTACCATTTTAATCTGCCAGTCATTTATGCTGGGGATGGTTTCCACTTTCCAGTATTGTGCCAACATAATTCTCGCTGCTGTGGTGGCATAGAGGAATATCGTCTTGTCTTCCTTTTTGATTTCTTTGCCCGTCATTCCCAGCAAAAAGGCTTCAGGTCTTTTGGGAAAAGTGTACTTAAGTATTTTTTTAAGCTCATTATAAATTAATTCCCAAAAGCCTTTCACCTTTTTACATGTCCACCATAAATGATATAGGTCACCCTCCACCTCACCACACTTCCAGCATTTCTTATCCTTTAATCTATACATTTTGGCCAATTTCACAGGGGTGTGGTACCACCTATATAACATCTTCCAAACATTTTCTCTCAGTGCCATACATGCTGTAAACTTTATGTTACAATTCCACACTTCCGACCACCTTTCGAAATTGATGTTATAGCCAAAGTCAATTGCCCATTTAATCATTGCCTCCTTCACCTCCTCGTCCTTTGTATACCATTCTAATAGTATATCATAGATTCTGGATAGGGTTTTGTTTTTGCCTTCTACTACTTCTATGTTAAATTTTGATTTTTTATCATCAAAACCCAACTTCTTCTTATCCTCTTTTAACAAATAATTCACCTGGTGGTATTGCAACCAACCAGTGAATAAGCTTTTTATCTCTTCATAAGGTCTGAGTTTGGGCCCTTGGTCTGTTTTTCTTAACATTTCTTCATAGGTGGCGTTTTTCTCCTCCATGTTTGTTTTCTTGACCATTAAAACCTCTATTGGTGAAATCCACCAGGGAGTCTTTCTTTCAAGGAGGTTTTTATTCCTTTCCCATGCTTGGTATATCGGTCCCCTAAAAATATGGTTTAAAAAGCTCTTGTGGACCTTCACTTTCCCATACCAAAGGTACGAATGCCATCCGTACCAATTATTAAAACCTTCCAGGTCCAATAGGTCTCTATTCTCCAGTTTTATCCAATGACATCGTATTAACCTTAGAAGACCCAAAAAATAGCGTAAAAGAAGCTTTACAAAAAATTGACGAATTTGGAGCCGTGGCAGGACTTAAGGTAAATAAAAATAAAACCAAAATGTTGGTCAAAAATCTAACAAAGGAAGAAATGATAGATCTAGAACGAAGGACGGAAATTGCGGTAGCTAAGAAAGTGAAATATCTTGGAATATGGGTCACAGCTAAGAACATAAATTTATATAAGGATAATTATGATGTCACCTGGAGGAGTATAAAGAAAGACATGGAAATTTGGGGGAGGATGAAACTCTCCTTTTTGGGGAGGATAGCTGTTGTTAAAATGAATATTCTGCCTAGAATGCTATTTCTATTTCAAACTATCCCCATACTTAAAGGCTTAAAACAATGTAAAGAGTGGCAGAAAGCCTTGGCGAAATATATTTGGCAGGGGAAAAGGCCACGGATAAAAATGAAAATTTTGATAGATAAAAAAGAAAGAGGGGGCTTTTCTCTCCCGGACCTAAGTCTATACTATGAAGCGGCTTGCATACTCTGGTTAAAAGATTGGATAAAACCTTGACAGCAAAATTAAAAGCATAGGAATTAAGCTGTAAAACCTTGTTTTGAAGAAGTCCAGCCATGAAGTAAGCTGGCTTCCCTTTCTTATCCCACTCAACAAAGAATCAGTGGTGTAGCAAGGTCAGGTGGTACCCGGTGCAGAAAATTTCTTGTCACCCCGCCCCCCACTGAAATCTAGTTGGACTCCCAAGAGGCTGTGATCTACCCGTTGTCATTGCCAGGAGTTGTTCAGCTTTTTTAAGGGAAGGATTGACCACTGAGCTTTTTTTAGGGGAGAGTTGGCCAAGGTTTTTGAGCTTTTTGTGGGGTTACAGGATTTAGGGAGCCCCTGCTTCTATCCTTCCCTCCACCCTCTGCTTTTTTGCTCGCCTGCCTCCTTCCTGTCCTCTCCCTGCCTGCCTGCCTGCCTGCCTCCTCCAGCAGCCAAGGAGTGTGGAGCTGTAAAAAACGGCAAAGTGGCGCAGCTCCCCCCTTTCCCCCAACAGTTCACAGTAGGCAGGAGTTGTGGGTGTGCGACGCGCATAATGTCCCCCCCCCTCGGTGATGACACACTCACCTTGCTCCGCCCCTGCGTCCTACAACAGGGATTGGTTCCAAGTTGTTTAGAGAAGGGAGAGCACCATTCAAGTCAGAAACACCATTATTATTATTATTATTATTATTATTATTATTATTATTATTATCTCCTCATAGCCTCCTAATTTTGAGAAGCTGGTAGATGCCATTCAGCCTCACTATTTTGGGTCAGTAATGTTTAACCACTACTTTGGTGAGTTGGCTTTTATGTATTTTCTGTGTGTTTCCCTTGTATTTCTATTTTATTTTCTATTCCATAGAGATAGTAACAAAATACTAGCCAGCCAGAATTAAGTTTGTCTTTTTATTTGTGACTATGCATTGTGAGATGGGACGCGGGTGGCGCTGTGGGTTAAAGCCTCAGTGCCTAGGACATGCCGATCGAAAGGTCGGCGGTTCGAATCCCCGCGGCGGGGTGCGCTCCCGTCACTCGGTCCCAGCGGCTGCCAACCTAGCAGTTCGAAAGCACCTCCGGGTGCAAGTAGATAAATAGGGACCGCTTACCAGCGGGAAGGTAAACGGCGTTCCGTGTGCTGCGCTGGTTCGCCAGAGCAGCGATGTCACGCTGGCCACGTGACCCGGAAGTGTCTCCGGACAGCGCTGGCTCCCGGCCTCTAGAGTGAGATGAGCGCACAACCCTAGAGTCTGTCAAGACTGGCCCGTACGGGCAGGGGTACCTTTACCTTTACCTTTTTATGCATGTGAGTGGCAGACATAGTAATTCAGAATTATTTCTGGATTCAGCTCTCTTTTGCTGTCTAGCTATGCTCCACACCAGCATACCAGAAGCAGACAACAAGCAAGACTTAAAAATGTCCAGAAAGGAAGTTTTTCAAATGTTTTTTACCGCCCAAAATAACCTGAATGGGTGTTTCCATATTTGAACAATTTAATGTTCCTCTCTTTTCTTTTTCTACCCTTTTGGAATTGGCTGACCTTTTGCAGCAGCCATATTATGCCTGGTGTCATTGGCACTTTCTCAAATTTCTAAATATGCCCAGGGACACCAAAATGTTTATGACCTCTTTATTATTAAGTGGTTGCCGCTTAGATGTTAATTGCAAACACCATTCTGTTACAGTGCCTTGGAAAAGCGTTTCTTCAGTTCCTAAAACTCTCCAGGAAGGCAAATTATCACATTTTTACTGACTTAATAACTTGCCTTGAGCTTTCTGTGTGACACCTGAGGTGTATTATGTCTGGACGGAGTCCGATGTAGTCCCTTGGGTTTCTTATACTGTCTCCTAAATTTCCATCTCCATTTCATATCCGTAGTCCATAATTGCACATTCATCATAATATAAGAGAAACTGATCTAAGTGGAGCCATAGTCCAGCAGGTTTAAGATGGAATTTTATCCTGGATATTAAGCTTCTCATAGTGACAAAGTCAGAGACAGGTACAATTGCGGCTGTGTTACAGCAGCAGGCTCTGAGCTCCATGCTTTCAGGTGATCTTTGAAGCAGTGCCTACTGACACAGAACTTGTTAGTACACACAGGTTTTTGTATGATGAGGAACCCCACAAAAAGGAAGGGAGATAGAACACACAAGAGGCCAGGCTAGGCCAGGGCCTACCTTCACAGTCTCACCCACCTCTCTCCATACTTCCAGTGCGTAACTTAGTCTTTTTTCTTCTTTCTTCAGATTAAGTGTAGGTTTGCCATTCCTCCCTGGTAGGGACTCTTTCTTCTTTCCATCTCTGGGCTAGTAGCATCCGTGCTGCTGTTGTTGCATACATAAAAAGTCTTTTCTGCTCCTTTGGGATGTCAGCACCTATTTTTTTTTTTTAATATTTTTATTGCTTTTTAGAAATACAGAAATACAGAAAAAAGAATAAAGGGTGGTTATAAGAAAATAGAATAGACAAATAACAAATTTCCATATTCTTTTTCCATCTAATCTATAGGACTTCCCCACATCCTCCGAACCCTGCGTTCTCTGTCTTATAGAGCATCAGCAATTTGTTAACTTATTTCAAAACTTATTGTAACTTCCATTTTATCATGTTCCCTATTTTCAGTTTTACTATAACTCAATTCTTACATGTTTTATATTAAACACAATAAAGTTGTTTCATTATTTTACCTCTGAATTCTTGTGTCTTAATTTTCATTTCATTGACTTACATTTGCTGAAGCTAAAATTTCCTGAAAGGTGCATTTTTTAACATTCATACAGCTTATAGTGTTTTTTCAAATAGTCCTTAAACTTTTCCCAGTCCTCCTCAGTTGTTTCTTCTCCCACGTCTCGGATTCTGCCAGTCATTTCAGCCAATTCCATATAGTCCATCAACTGCGATTGCCATTCCTCCAGCGTGGGTAAATCTTGTGTCTTCCAATATTTTGCAATCAGGATCCTTGCTGCTGTGGTAGCATACATGAAAAAGGTTCTGTCCTTCTTAAGCACTCTCTGGTCCACCATGCCCAGAAGGAAGGCCTCTGGTTTCTTAGGTAAGGTAAATCTCAGTACCTTTTTTAGTTCATTATGGATCATTTCCCAGAAGGCCTTCACTTTCGGGCAGGTCCACCAGAGATGAAAGAATGTCCCTTCCGCCTCTCCACATTTCCAACATTTGTTGTCAGACAGATGATATATCTTAGCTAGCTTGACTGGGGTCATGTACCACCGGTATACCATTTTCATAATATTTTCCTTCAAGGCAGTGCATGCCGTGAATTTCAAACCGGTGTTCCATAACCTTTCCCAGTCTGCAAACATAATGTTATGCCCCACATCCTGAGCCCATTTTATCATAGCGGATTTGACTGTCTCATCCTGTGTATTCCACTTAAGCAGCAAGTTATACATTCTCGAAAGTAGCTTACTTTTTGGCTCTAACAATTCAGTCTCTAGTTTCGATTTTTCCACCTGGAATCCAACTTTTTTATCTATTTTAAATACCTCTTGAATTTGCGCATAGTGCAGCCAGTCTCGTACCTTAGTTTTCAATTTCTCCAAGCTTAGCAGCCTCCAATTGTCTCCAGTTTTTTCAATTATTTCCCAATATTTAGGCCAATGGGCCTCCATGTTGGGTCTCTTACGTGCCTTGGCCTCCACCGGTGAGAGCCACCTCGGAGTTTTACTCTCCAATAAGTCTTTGTATTTTATCCAGACCCTCCAAATTGCTCTTCTGACAATATGGTTTTTAAATAATTTGTGCACTTTAGCCTTGTCATACCACAAATATGCATGCCACCCAAACGCATTGTCAAACCCTTCCAGATCCAGGACGTCAGTGTTCTCCAATAAAATCCAATCTTTCAACCAGCAGAAGGCTGCAGATTCATAATATAGCCTCAAGTCTGGCAGGGCAAATCCCCCTCTTTCTTTCGCATCAGTTAATATTTTAAACTTTATTCGGGGCTTTTTGCCCTGCCAAACAAACTTAGAAATATCCTTCTGCCACTTTCCAAAACATTCCACCTTGTCCACGATCTGTAGGGCCTGAAACAAAAATAACATTTTCGGCAATACATTCATCTTTACAGCAGCTATTCGGCCTAACAAGGAAAGTTTCAATCTTGACCATATTTCCAAGTCTCTTTTGATTTCTGACCAGCATTTCTCATAGTTATCTTTAAACAAATTCAGATTTTTGGAGGTCAAGTACACCCCTAGGTATTTTACTTTTTTAACCACATTCAGCTCCGTTTCTTTGGAGAACTCATCTGTTTCTGTAACTGTCAAATTTTTTGCTAAAACCTTGGTTTTTTGCTTATTTAACTTAAACCCTGCCACCCGACCAAAATCAGAAATTAATTCTAACACTCTTTTAGTGCTGGAGACTGGTTCCTGAAGTGTTAATACCAAGTCATCTGCAAATGCTTTCAATTTGTATTGTTTCACTCCGACCTCGATTCCCTGAACCAACCGGTCCTTTCTAATCATATTTAGCAACACCTCCAGAACTGAGATGAACAATAGGGGGGATAGAGGGCACCCCTGACGTGTCCCCTTTTCAATTTTAAACTCCTCTGTCACCACATTGTTTACTATCAATTTAGCTTTTTGTTCTGTATAAATTGCTTTTATACCATTTTCGAACCCCCGCCCCACTCCCATCCCTTCCAAATTTTTCTTCATAAACATCCAAGAAATATTATCAAAGGCCTTCTCTGCATCAACAAAAATCAAAACCGCTCTGGTGTTCAGATTTGTTTGTAGAAGTTCCAAAATGTCAATAATGTTTCTTGTGTTATCAAACAAATGCCTACCAGGGAGAAAGCCGGCCTGGTCTTTGTGAATCACTTCATTTAGTACTTTTTTAAGTCTATTTGCCAAAATATCAGCAAAAATTTTATAATCCACATTTAGGAGTGAAATGGGGCGGTAATTCTTAAGTTGGGTCTTTTCAGTCTCTAATTTAGGTATCAATGTGATGAAAGCTTCTTTCCACGTTTCCGGTGCCTTCCTTCCCTCCATTATCTGGTTACAAACCTCCATCAAAGGTTGTATCAAATAGTCCTTTAAAACTTTATAGTATTTGGAGGTTAGGCCGTCCGGGCCTGGGGACTTGCCAAGTTGAAGATTTTGAATGGCACTTTCAATTTCTTGCTGTGTAATGTTACAGTTCAGGTTTGTTCTCATTTCCAGGGGTATTTTTTGTAATCCATTAGTTTTAAGAAATTGATCCACCTCTGAGGCTTTTTGCGGCCCTTGTAAATAAAGTTCTTTGAAGTACCTCTGGAAGCACTTTCTGATTTCCTCGGGTTTCTGAACCATTCTCCCTTCGATCTCTAGATTTGTAACCGTATTAAGCTTTTGTCTCTTTTTCAACTGCCAGGCTAGCAGTTTCCCACACTTATTCGCCGATTCGAAGGATCTTTGTTTCATTTGTTTAATTTTCCATTCCACCTCTTGGTTTATCAATTTTGAATATTGCGCCTGGAAAAATTTCACTTCTCTTAACACATCCTTCGACTTAGGCCTAGATCTTAATTTTTTCTCTCCTTCTCTTATTTTCTCCAATATCTTCTCCTTCTTTTCATTCCAGAGCCTTTTCTTAATCATGTTTTGTTGTATTAGAAACCCTCTCATGACTGCCTTACTTGCGTCCCAGATTGTTCTTTTTTCCACAGTAGTATTCAAATTTATCTCAAAATAGTCCTTTAAAGTTTTTTGGGCCTTCTTCACAATCTCCTGATCTCTTAATAAAGTGTCATTCATTTTCCATCTAAAGGAACCGGTTGTGTTAAGTCTCAATTCCACTTTCAAAGCACTATGGTCGGAGCAGGTTTTTGGGCAGATTTCCACTTTTCTAGTCTTAGGTGCCAGTCCTCTAGTTGTCCAGATTTGGTCGATTCGTGTCCATGTCAAATGAGCTTCAGAAAAGAAAGTCCCTTCTTTCCCTAGAGGGTTCTTAACCCTCCAAATGTCAACTAAGTCCATATTGTCATTTCAAAAAAAGTTTTAGGTAGTCTGCCGTCTTTCGATATGTTGGCACTTTGTGACTTATCCATATTTACAGACACAACCCCATTCATATCACCCAGCATAATGATGTTACTATAGTCCAAATAATCCAGCATAGTCTCATGCAGCTTCCTGAAAAATTCCGACTTTCCCTCATTTGGAGCATATATTCCTAATATCAAAAATTTTTCTCCTTGTGTCTGTATTTCAATCGCCAAAATTCGGCCATATTCATCTTTGAATAAAAGTTTCGGTGACAGGCTCTCCTTTGCGTAAATCACCACTCCTCTCTTCTTAACTTTGTCCGAAGAAATAAATTCTTGGCCTAGTCTTTTATTAATTAACACTTTTCTATGGAGCCTTGTCACATGTGTTTCCTGTAGGCAGATAACGTCCAGTTGTTCCTTTTTCAAAATGTGAAAGACTTTTCTTCTTTTTTCCGGGGAGTTTCCGCCATTTATGTTCCAACTAAGAAGCTGCAGAGACATCCTGAATCAATTGACGGGTTCTACAATGGGGTATCTAAGCTTCCGCCCGATCCCAGGGGAGGTAATGCTGGTCCTGATCCAGGTGGTATAACTCTTGGAGGTGGTCCCGGTGGTGGTGGAGGCCAAGAAGCTGCAGCTCCTTTTTGCAGGTCCTCCTCGTGGTCGTGTAGGAACTTCTGCTGGTCTTCAGGTGATTTAATCTTTATTTTCCTTCCTTTGTAAGTAAATGAAAGTCCTTGTGGAAACTCCCACCTATAAGGAATTCCGTTGTGTCTCAACAATTTGGTCAAATCTATATAGGTAGTCCTAAGTTCCAAGAGATATTTGGGTATATCTCTGTAAATTTCGGCCCTTTTGCCTTCTATCTCCAAAGATTTCTTAAAATGTAGGCCTAATATCTTATCCCTTTCTTCTCTTGATCTCAGAGCAACCAAACAGTCTCTGGGCTTGTCTTTCTTTACTGATTTTCCCAGTCTAAAGGCTGTCACAATTTTAAAGTCCTTTTCTTCCTCAATTCCCCAGAATTTGGAGAACAAAAGTGTCAAAAATCCCTCTAAATTATTTTGCTCCAGTTCCGGGATAGCCCTTATCCTGAGATTACTATCTTTACTTTTCAATTCGACCAATGCCAGGTAGGCTTGTTGTTCCCCTACCTGCCTTCTCAGAGGTCTTACCTCTCCTTTAATTTCATCAACCTTTAAATTCGCCTGTTCTGCTTTTTGGTTGGCTTCCACAGCTAATTTGTAGTTTTCTGCCGTAGCTCCTTGCAGTTTCTCAATTGCCTGAGTGTGCTGCGAAACCTGTTCAGTTAATTTGCCAATAGAGGATGTAGCTTGGTCAATCTTTGATGTTTGATTGTCCACTTTTTGGTTTAAAACTGCCAATTGTTCCAAAATTTGTTTTAAAACTATTTCAGATCCTCCAGTTGCCATATCTTCTGCAGCAGGCTGCACTAGTTCCACCTCCTGTGCTGTCAGCACAGTTGGGACAGATGATCTGCGGTGATGAGTTAAAGTTGTTTGCAAAAGTTGCCCAGATTTTTTCTCTTTTTCTTTATCTTTGGCTTTAGCTGCTCTTGTTCTCCCTGTGCCGCTCATTCCACACCTGCCTCTGTTCAAGGTCAGATGGTCTTTTGTCCCATGGGAAAAACAAGTCCCAAATATAAACAAATAGAACCACAAACAGTTTCAATAAAGCTCAATTCCCATGCCACTATATTTCCACAGTCCTATAGGGGGAGTATTTCAAAGTTTCAAAAAAGAAAGGAACTATTTTCCGCCATTGAAGTTCCTCAATTCCCCATGTTGAGTTTTGTAATTCCCAAACACAAAAGGAAGGTTTCCAGAACTTCTGATCTCTTAAAATCCAGCCACAAGGTATCAATATAGGTCCATGCAACAATGTTTAATGTTAATATCTCAGTCTATGCAACAATTTCAATCTCTGCAACAATGTCGTCAGTTTGACAGCAGTTTGACAGTTCTTTTTCTATGCACTGGCAGCCCGATGACGGGGTTATCTCTTTCAACCCCGTTTAGCCCAGAAATTGGAGGATAGTTCCAAAGAATAAAAGTCTATACATCACACAGTTCTTTCCTTTTTATCTTCAAAATGCAAAGTCTATCAATGCACCCTTTCTTCCACTTTTACAATCCCTTTTTAGATACTTCAGCTCGTTTCCGAGCCCTTGCTTTGATCTAATTAGCAGAGTTGGGAGGCGGACTTCCTGTTACTCGCCTCCTGTTTTCAGCCGAATTTCTTCAATTTAAGTTAAAAAATTTAGGTCCCTTACTCACGGGTATGTTGCTCCAATTCCGATAATTTCAAGAAGAAAGGTCAGCGCTCATCAGCAGCAGCAGCGCGGCTTTGCTTCCACGAAAAGAGCGATGAACTCACAGCGCCGCTCCCCCTTTCACGTTCCGGAGCCTCTTACGAGGCTCCTTCCCCGCTTCTGGGGGGGCTCCAGGCGCCCGCCGAGTCCCACGGCCGCAGGCTCGCTCTGCCTGCGGTTTTTCTTAATGGGTCTCCGCTTTGCCGCAGCGGACGACCCTTTTTCGCGGAGCCCCTCTTCACAGCGTAAAGAGGACCGCCATTGCTGTTTTGCGCCGCCTCCGGAAGTCGGGATGTCAGCACCTAAAGGTAAAGGTAAAGGGACCCCGGAAGTACCTACAATTCATAATAAAAAAGCTTCAGGTTATTGTTGTTGCTGTTTTACAAAAGTTACCTTTTGAAGGTACTTTATTTTTCTTTACATTTCCAGCAGGTATTTGTACTTGTTTTATACATTTTTGCTAATTTACTAGGAGTTAAATACCACCGGTACATCATTTTCATATAGTTTTCTTTCAGCGTACAACATGCCTACCTTCACAATCTTACCCTCCTCTCTCCAGGCTTCCAGAGCTTTAGGGTTATTAGGAAGAGCACTTACTTTGCCTGAGAATTTCAAATGTTGTTGCCTTTCAGAGTAGACAAACCCTAAGCCAGATAGACCAGTAGTCCAATGTGGTGTAAAATAGCTCCACGCGTTCACTCTCCCGAGAAACCATTTAGAAACAGGAAGACACCCAACATGATGGTAAGCGCTGGTGGCTGGTGCCCATCAAGACTGGCCAGGTGGAAGGCAGGGAGCCCAAACAGTAGGGGGAGCCAGAGCCAGTGATGGGCAGAGCCAACTAATTCTACTTTTGTCCCCATCTTTCTCCCTGCTGAGGAAAGGCAACACTGGACCAAGGGAGAAGAAGCTGCCAGGTAGTGCCATCACGCCCTGAACTGGTTGCAAGAAAGAAGACAGGCAGGTGGGGGCTGGGTGAGGGCAGCCTGGGGTTGGGGGGCACAGTGCCCCACTTGCCCTAATGGTCCAGCCAACACTGATGAGATCTTGGTAACGTGCGTGCCAGGGTTTGGCAGTGTTAGTCAGAATGCAGCCAGCCGTACAGCCAGACGTACAGGGATAATGATGTTCTTCCTTCATAAAATACCACATTATGGATGGCATTGTGGGGTTTTTTAAGCCTTTTCAAACTTTCTACAGTATTGATAGTAATGATAATAACAAAATCCATTGGTGTAAGATTAGTATGCCGTGGCTATATTCCTCCATGCACTCTATTGTAACAGTGCCTTTGGGAAATGAAAATCCAAGTTGAGAGCCCTCTTATTTTGGGGTTTTGAAACGCAGCAGTATTGCTAGAGGTGTAGTAATATGTGCGATTAAGAATGTTTTCACAGATTAGACTTAAAACAGCTTTGCTTCTATCAGGTTTCTAATGTGATGTCAAGATAATTCTTGCCTGAGTCCTCATTTGCAGTGAAAAGCTCTCCATTGCCTTTCTCTTAAACATTATTACGGACCAGACATTAGCATAAATAGGTTGAGAGGCAATATAAGCCTCATACGTGAAAGTGCCCACAGTCAGCCTGAGAGCAGTCACAGAAACAACTGACTTGCAGAAGCTGGTTGCTTAAGGCAAAGCAAGCTAATAACAAAGATAATTAGAAAAGACATTGAGCAGCAATGTATGTTGCCTGCATTTTCCATAAGAGCCGGTCAGTGAGCTTTGCCATTGCTCTGGGAGCACCTTTGGATGTTACTGTGCTGCATAAAGCAGCTGGAAAGATTTTGTTTCCACTGTAAATAACATTACAGATGAAATGTACCCTTCACATCTCCCCGCACACATCTCATTTGTGAGGTGGTGCATAGGCTGAATTTTGGTGCAGTAGGTGAAGAACTTGCGCATCCTTTTCCTGCTCTGCAAGATTATTTCTGAAGCCAGTCTGAGTTACAGATCTACTTTTGAATTGCATTGTCCAGAGAGGAACCAGAGTGATAGAAGGGATACCCAGCAGACAGGACATTCACCAGCTACAGTGCCAATTAACATACCAGGATTCTCTCACTCGCACATATTATGTTGTTTTCATTTTAGCAGAACAACAGTTGCATTCAGCTGCTCGCTTACATGGAAAAACCATCTTCAAAAGAGTGCTTGGGAGTGACCCAATTTTTCCATATTGTTTCCTATCACTACCATGGTATGTGTAATAGACACACAATACACTGGAAAATTGCTTTCGTCTCTGGAACATCTGTCTGGGCTACTGTGGAAAAGGGAAGACTTCTGCTGGTGAAGTGCTTTTGGAGGGAGAAAGAATATTAAAGAGTGTTAAATAAGGGGACTGAACTGGGATGCCATTGTTTGGGACAGAGGCTCCTCTACTTCCACTGCTGAAAGAGACCAAGCTGGAAGGAATTGTGCTATTTATTATTATTAAATTTGTATATCACCCTGTACTCACAAATCTCAGGGTGGTACACAGGATAAAATCACAAAATACATAATCAAAACAAAAACAACCCAGTAACAGCTAAGGGTGAGCTGGGAGCTAGGGTGTCCCAACTTTAAATGTTACCATGGTCATGAACTCACATGAGGCTTTACCTCAGTCCTCCACCTGCAATATAAGTAACAAGTGTAATTAATGCTTGAAGGGCTTAATACCATAGAATAGGCTTAGCCTAGTTCACTTCCGCCCACCTTGGGAGGAAACAGGCAATCAAGCCTATTGTTCACACACACCTCAGTCTACCTGTGAACTTCAGCGTGTTAGGAAGTTTGAGCTGGTTGCTCCGGTTCAGTCCGCATGGCTCTCACCAGACACTCTTGGAGAGTAAGTTACAGCATGTGACCCCTAACATGCTGTAACCATGCTGCTACCTTTGGGGGGCAGCCTGCGCATACATTACAGTAGGGTCACATCATGTGTCCTTTTTACTTATGCAGATTCAACTTTACATGTTTGATTACAGAACCATTCCAGCCTTTTTATTTTGCCTGCATCTCTTTCTACCTGCCTCCTGCCTCCTTCTCTATCCAGTCGCTCACAAATAGAGGAGTGAGGGAAGGACAACAATTATGGTATTTTTTAAACAGTTATGGTATTTTTTAACCCAGAATAACTAAGGAGATAGTACAAGAATACTTGGCTAGTCTAGATGTATTCAAGTCTCCAGGGCCAGATGAACTGCATCCAAGAGTATTAAAAGAACTGGCAGATGTGATCTCAGAACCACTGGCAGTCATCCTTGAGAATTCCTGGAGAACAGGCGAAGTCCCGGCAGACTGGAGGAGGGCAAATGTTGTCCCTATTTTCAAAAAGGGAAAAAGAGAGGACCCAAATAATTACCACCCAGTCAGTCTGACATCAATACCAGGGAAGATTCTGGAGCAGATCATTAAGCAAACAGTCTGTGAGCACCTAGAAAGGAATGCTGTGATCACCAATAGTCAGCATGGATTTCTGAAAAATAAGTCATGTCAGACTAACCTGATCTCATTTTTTGACAGAATTACAAGCCTGGTAGATGAAGGGAACGCAGTCGATGTAGCCTACCTTGACTTCAGCAAGGCATTTGACAAGGTGCCCCATGATATTCTTGTAAAGAAGCTGGTAAAATGCGGTCTTGACTATGCTACCACTCAGTGGATTTGTAACTGGCTGACTGACCGAACCCAAAGGGTGCTCATCAATGGTTCCTCATCATCCTGGAGAAGAGTGACTAGTGGGGTGCCACAGGGTTCTGTCTTGGGCCCGGTCTTATTCAACATCTTTATCAACGACTTGGATGATGGACTCAAGGGCATCCTGATCAAATTTGCAGATGACACCAAACTGGGAGGGGTGGCTAACACCCCAGAGGACAGGATCACATTTCAAAATGACCTTGACAGATTAGAGAACTGGGCCAAAACAAACAAGATGAATTTTAACAGGGAGAAATGTAAAGTATTGCACTTGGGCAGAAAAAATGAGAGGCACAAATACAAGATGGGTGACACCTGGCTTGAGAGCAGTACATGTGAAAAGGATCTAGGAGTCTTGGTTGACCACAAACTTGACATGAGCCAACAGTGTGACACGGCAGCTAAAAAAGCCAATGCAATTCTGGGCTGCATCAATAGGAGTATAGCATCTAGATCAAGGGAAGTAATAGTGCCACTGTATTCTGCTCTGGTCAGACCTCACCTGGAGTACTGTGTCTAGTTCTGGGCACCACAGTTCAAGAAGGACACTGACAAACTGGAACGTGTCCAGAGGAGGGCAACCAAAATGGTCAAAGGCCTGGAAACGATGCCTTATGAGGAATGGCTAAGGGAGCTGGGCATGTTTAGCCTGGAGAAGAGGAGGTTAAGGGGTGATATGATAGCCATGTTCAAATATATAAAAGGATGTCACATAGAGGAGGGAGAAAGGTTGTTTTCTGCTGCTCCAGAGAAGCGGACACGGAGCAATGGATCCAAACTACAAGAAAGAAGATTCCACCTAAACATTAGGAAGAACTTCCTGACAGTAAGAGCTGTTCGACAGTGCAATTTGCTGCCAAGGAGTGTGGTGGAGTCTCCTTCTTTGGAGGTCTTTAAGCAGAGGCTTGACAACCATATGTCAGGAGTGCTCTGATGGTGTTTCCTGCTTGGCAGGGGGTTGGACCCGATGGCCCTTGTGGTCTCTTCCAACTCTGATTCTATGATTCTATGATTCTAAGCTTGATTCAAAAGAGATGATAGGTTGCATTAAAAATGAAAGAATATCATCCCAACTAATCCTTACTTGATATAGATCCTAACTTAGGCCAATAAACTTACAACCTTTGTTGACAAAGAAGTGGCTGAAGTCCAGTTCCTGATACAAGCTTCAGATGAAAGCAAATGAGGATGGAGATTAAAAGGACACATCAAACTCTTTGTTTAAAAGTTGAGTTTTAGGAGGGAGAGGGGATGGGCAAAATAAGCTCAGCCTTCCACTAGAAAAGGTCTTGGAGGTTTGCCTCAAGTGCATCATGCCAGGAGAAAGCAATACTTAGCACATGACTAGCTTAAGCAAATATTTGGAAAAGGTTTAAACTTGAGACGTTTCTCTCCCTTCTTGCTAGATGCTTCATGTGAGGCACACATACGCACACGCACACAGCCCAGTGCCTATGTCTTGGCTCACCTTAGGATCCATGGACACAAAAAGCTTTCCTTGCCTTGCTGGACAAAAGGAAAAAGTCCATGGCAGTCAAGAGATTTTGAAAGGGGAAAAAGGCTTGGGGGATTTTCTTTGCTCCTCTAGTTTTATCCCATATAAAGAAAACTCATTTATCTGTCCCTTGCATTTCTCACTGGGTGGGTGAAGACTTTCTTCTTCCAACAGGCTTTGGGGAACTGACTGCTTTTTTTCGGTCAGCCTACTGGTTTAAACAAAAGTGTGATTGACACTTAGTTTAAAGATGACTAAATCTGCGTTAAAGGTTCCTGAGAATGTGTCTTGTGAGTTTCTGGAGTTTTCATGGTAAGACAGATATTAAAGAGATTGACCTGATTCTACAGTGAGAAACTTCTCTCTGATTTTATGATGGGGCAAGACTCTATACATCTGTGCTTAAATGTCCCTATCTGAAGTGAAAGTCTTTGGTGTTATTGCTAGTTATCAGTTGCTCATTTATTTATTTTTTGCTCAGCATTTCCTTGTAATGTTACAGAAGAGATCTTAGGTTGAGTAAATTATTGGAAGAGCTGGGTAACCCAGACTGTAAGAGTCAATTGTTTGTTTAATGTGGTGACTGTGTGCGGATATGATTCACAATTACATTAGTACACATATTAGCAACAGGAAAATCTCTCCATGGATGAATATTTTTTTTGAACTCAAGACTTTTTAGTGCAGCTGCTGATGCTACTGGAAAGACTGATTCATTTACTCTGTCCAACTGTTCAAAGGACAGAAAAATAAACATTTTTTAAAAATTCCCGTCTTCAAGGAATTTAAAGGATGAACTAAGAGATAAGTGAGGGGAATATTTTTATAATCTTACTTCTGTGGTTAAAATAGTATGTGAGCTTTCAAGTCAACCAAGCTGTCTAGCAAAATGCAGAGTCAGGGAGAAAGGGAGAGGAGAGACAGTGAAGATGTACGGAGATAAGTTATTAACAAATGCAAATATTTTTATTACATTGCTGGCTGATTGTGCTTCAGGGCAAGGGCTAGTGGGTTCCCCTGCGCCTGCCCCACTGAAGGAAGGGCGCCAGGGCTGTTCAGGAACACCTTCTGTTATCTTCTTCAGTCAGGCTGGCACAGGAAAACTTTATGCAGAACAGAGATCACAGACCCTTCACACACAAAAACCTACCCCTGGCTATTATTATTATTTATTAAATTTCTATACCTCTGACAATTGCAGGGCAGTTTACAATATAAAAACACAAAAACACATGCCATAGTAACAAACAAACAAACACCCGACCATATTTAGCCAAAGGCCTGGGAGAATAAGAATGCTTTTGTCTGGTACCTAAAGAGATGGAGCAAAAGTGCCGGGTGAGCCTCAAAGGCAAGCATTAGAGACCTCAAAATTCTTCTTTAGCTCAGATTTCAAAGCCAAGCTGGAGATACAATCCAGGCATCATTAACAGTTGCTTGCCCCCAGACCTCCAAACCTGCTCACTCATTCCCATCCAGCCACTGGGCTGGCAACTGTGGGAAATGGGATGCTGAGCTAGATGGGCTTTTGGTCTGATTCGGCAGGACTCTTCTTGTGTTCTTTATAGGGTAGAGCAAAGAAAAGAGGTATTTTTCTACCCTCTCTGATGTTCAGTACACTGCTATAGTTTCAAGCCACACAGACAGAGCACTGGGAAATGTAAGTTTCCCTGCACCACTGAAAAAGTAGTGCTGGGGAAACTACATTTCCCAACCCTCCCAGTGCCTGGCTTGGCCATAGCCTCAGGCCAAGAAGCAATGCCTGACAATATCAATGGAGGACACAGCCAAGTCTAACTTTGTTTGGAATGAGGCTTAGAAAGTAAAAC
This sequence comes from Podarcis gaigeae, assembly GCF_964106915.1. NCBI lineage: Eukaryota > Metazoa > Chordata > Lepidosauria > Squamata > Lacertidae > Podarcis > Podarcis gaigeae. Next base: position 58,131,960 of record NC_139688.1, read on the forward strand.
AACACAACTAGGTCAGTTTTCCATTCCTGGCTGGGAGTTGGCCACAGCACTAGCCCTAACCCATATTCCTGGGCATGTTTTCATAGCAAAACCAGGGACTAAAAACAGAACTTTAGTTTCTGTCTTCTAGGCAGCCAATGGATCTGATGGCAGCTGCTCAGCAATTTATACTGTTGATCTGAAGATGATTTTGGGCACCAAATTAAAATCTTACAATCTCTGTGGCTCCATGAAATAGCATGGAGCTCCCCTTAATGTGTCATGGTACAAATTTCTCTCTTGTGCAGTTCTAGTAGCTCTGAACAAGCTACAACCGTGTTGTGATTTTATCTCTATTGCGGGGGGGGGGGGGGGGACGGACACAAAACCAAGCAAAGAAACTGGCAGATTGATCTAGCAATGCTAAAATATTTTATACTTTTTCAAAAATTCACTAGAATTTCATTGTCGGGTGTTTTGATTTCATGTATTAGGCATACAATAAAAGCAATTTACATTATATATAATACAATAAAACATAATTAAATGTACAGTATCAATGCAAGAACAATTATGAAGCCTAAATTGAATAGTTGCAACAATATCATCATTAAAGCTGCCCCTATGCACCTGACTCAGAAAAAATACTTTAACTTCAATCACTTTCAAATTACTCCTAGAAGGCCTTCCCTTCTAAAGCTGAGAAATGATTTACACTTGGGTTTTTGCTTCCAGACTCAACAATAATTCCTTGAAATCCTGACAGTCTTTGGTGGAACCAAATTATAGAATTAATTTGTCAGAAGCTTTTATGTTGCAGCTTCAGTCAGATCTAAGCTAGATCATTTCCACTAGTGTTACATCATGGCTATTAACTAACTTAAATGTGGTGTTCATTTCTACATACTTTTCTGTCTGTGTCTATATTTGAGGTTAGTATTTTTCAGTTAGTAGATCACAGATAAATGGCAAATTGTTGGCGTGTTCCAATCCCGATCTAATCTAGGTGATGCTCCCAAGTCTGCTAGGGCAACAGTAATGGGAAATCCATTTGCGCAGAAGCTAAGATAGTTGATGGTGGTCTTTGCCAGTACACAATTATATGCTCCAATGAATCTGGGAGACTGGGTGGTCTTCTCCACCCCTCATGTGTGATCCACTCTGGAATTATGATTGCTGTCATCTGAAAATGTTCTGTTCCCTTCTGCCGCAAATATTCATTTTCTTCTTTCTCATTCCTCCTCCAAATCCACAATGAGAAAGCCACAAAATAGGCCAATTTCTGCATCATTCAAACCCATCTAAGCTCACAGGAAAAGGCCACCATGAACCATTGTTCATGAAAAGAGAAATTTATGATGGCCCAAGTACAAACCTGGAACATTGCAGTGGTCTACAAATTTGCACCTTCTAGCTATATAAGTATCAAACAAACTGAAACTCTGCTTCTGTTATGAAATTTGGAATCTGTTGGGACCTAATAGTTCCCTTCCAAACCCAGCACCTCTGTAATTTTTTCCATTGTTGTCTCCCATACCGAAATAAAGTCAAATCCAAGCACACCCACTATAGATGGAGCATCATTTGACCCAGTTGGAAAGAAATGCCACACTGATCCGTAGTGGCTGATGCAGACTTGTAGCTCATTGTTCATTAGCCCATTACGTTTCTGCAAAATTATTGCTTTTAAAAGGCGTTCTAACAAATTAGTTTAGGAAATGACACTAAAAAGTTTCCTTCTTTCAAACCAGTTACATTGTCCTTCCCAAAAAAAGGAAAGGAAAGCCGAGAAATACTAACTATAATGCCAATAATTAGGTGCTATGTGATTTTTATTACATCACCATTTATTACAAATGTTTTTGTGGGTGGTACCAAGTGTTTGAGCAGGTCTGAGCCCGGCCGAAATTTATTAAATATTGGTGATGGTTATTGCAGGTTTGTGTCTTGTGATCCCTGGGCTGATTTATTTGTATGAAAACCAAAAGGAAACATATTGTAACACTTCCAGTGTTGTTCTCTTGCTAGTGTTTCATAACACAGACTCCTCCAGCCACCTCTTTAAAACTTCTTACACTTTGAAGAAAAGGGAGGAGGGAGGAGCAGACTAGGGAGGAGTCAAAGGGTCTGGTAACAAAGTGTAATAATAAACCAATCAGCATTTTCTTTCTAAAGCAAATCTATATTTTCCAAGTCAGGTGCCAAAATGCTATGTTACTAAATGAAAGCTCCAAAACTTTCAAATAAAATGAAATAAATTGAACAAACACAGCAGCAAAGTACAGCACCATGTTTGGACTAATATAGAAGAGGCAGCCTCCTCCCCCATGACCTATTGCAATATCTAAGATGAAATAGCCTTTTAAACAATGCAGTAATTGCACATGTATGTGTGCCACATTTCATGGCTTCAGGGTCAAGTGCTGTGAAAGAGCCATCTCAGAATACCCTGGGGAGTTTTCACTGCATCTTACTTGGCATTGTATACTATAAGTGCCACACATTCAGCTGCAAATCATCAAGTGATAAGTCACTTCTACTATATAGATCAGCAATTCTTTAACTTTCTCATATCACGGCCCACTATTCTGGTCTGTTGCTTATTTGCAAACTACCATGTTTTATTACTTTATGGCCACTAGGATGGAAGCTGTTAAGAAAATTCATCACCTTACATACTTTGATATATCTAGGGCAGATCTACACTCATGGTTTTTAACGCTAAAAAAAAGTTATAACCAAAAGCTAAAAAGTGATAACCATATAGCCATATGACATTGTTTACTAATGTTAGAAATGTCTTATTAAAATGTGACACCAGAGGGCACTGCAGAGCAAACAGCTACTGGAATCCAGGTAGACTTTGTGGGAAGAAACCAAAACCAAAACCAAATGGGACTCTTCCTGTCATGATGTTTAAAAGATGACTGTAGATCCAGCCCTGGTTTGGCACTGGTCATTTTGCCCCTGAACCATTGGCCTCCTTAGGGTCAAACTAGACCTGATGTGGCAGCCTCTGTTTGGAGCCCTGGCATCTTTTTCTAGAGGACTGGTGGTCTGATTAATTAGAGGCCTCTGTCATGGATGCCCTCGTTGAGGTTCCTGCATTGCAGGGGGTGGACTAGAGCAGTGTTTCCCAACCTTGGGCCTCCAGCTGTTTTCAGACTACAATTCCCACCATCCCTGACCACTGGTCTTGCTGGCTAGGGATGATGGGAGTTGTAGTCCAAAAACAGCTGGAGGCCCAAGGTTGGGAAACACTGGACTAGAGAACCCTCAAGGTCTCTTCCAGCTCTACAGTTCTGTGATTCTATGTTCCTAAGTTCCAGCCTTGAAGTTTTTATCTTTAGCTCTGCCATACAACAAGCTCTTCTCCATGGCCATGGTAGAAACTGATCGTGGAAAAAAGAGTTGTGGAAAGAGCTAAGGCTCAATATTCTTTTTTGAGCATCCAAACCGCAGTATTTTGTACTTTGGAAACAATTTCCTTAGATGGCGCACCCTGTTGCAATTATTTCTGTCGTTTCATGAGTGTTATAGGCATATATACGTAATTGCCATCATGTGAATGAAAATTAGAGAGGCCTTTTCTGGTTCTTATACCATTTCGTAATGTAACGGTTTATCATATTTTTAATGCTTTGGAGACTAAGTGCTTGTTCACCATATTTTAACATATTTCATCAAGGCTTTTTGTTGCTGCTGCCCTTGTTAAAGGGGAAGACTATGAGTACTGAGCAAGGCTATTCTGCCCTAGACAGGAAAGCCGAAGCATTTCACGGACATGTCGCAGATTGACTCCATTTCTTTATTTTCTGCTTCCACAATAAGTACTCTATTCCAGCATTTATTTGAGGAATGAGAAGCACAGATGGGGAAATATGAGCATCATGCTTCACTGACAAGGGGGGAAATCTTCTGCACTGCAATATGCCCTTTGTGGTGGCCAAGTGCTGTCGTCACTGAGGTTTCCAGGGGCTGAGAAGGAAGTGGAGTCGGCTGCAGCCATTGTGCTTGTGCAATCCAAATCGGGAAGAGGAACATGGAGAAAACATTTGTCATGTAAACAATGAACTGTCTGCAGAAGCGGAAGACGTGTGTAGTGACAGGAATATGAGAATTAAACGCCACTGGATAGAATAGAAATGTTTTACAGAAGTTAATTTATAGGATAGGATGTTGACTTCAGTTTGCTTGGCCTGACTGGAAAGGACAGACTCTACTGTAAACAAGGAATATATGATGGTGTGTTATAATGTTTTCATTGGCATGAATTTGGGATAGATCTTGTATTCCTATGAGGAAAGCATACAAAACTGCTTTCCTACTAAATTCTGATTATTCACTGTGTACTCCATCCAACACATAACTCTGTCAGTGTCTTTCTAAACATCTATTTTCTCTCTTTATGCAAAGGACTTAGGCAGGCTACAACTAGACGTATCAACAAACTTTCACTACAAGTAGAACTGGCAATTCTGGCTTGAGCAAATCATCTGAAGATCTTAGAGGGAAACAAGTAGCATTTTAATTTGATTCAGCACTTTTTTTATTTAAAATGTTTAGGGGTACTCTCATTTTGACCCAAGAAAATCACCATTTTATAGTTCAAATTGGGAAAAATAAATACAGTAAATGGACAAAAGTAAAAAGATTCACAAGATATTTAGGGGTATGCATACCCCTGAGCCCCCCCCCCCCCCAGAAAAAAGCACTGATTAGACTAGTGGCATTTCTCCAATTTGGGGATTCACAGATCCCTATGTTTCTACTGAATTTTGTCTACAAGAAAATTCTAAGGTGAATTTGGAAGTTTCTGAACAGCAGAACATTCAAAGAACATACTTTTAAAACATTTTGATATGACCAGTGGGATTTCTCAGAGGACTTCTGTGCATCTGCAGTTACCTTATATAGCTTCATGCTATTCACACAGCAAATGGATTTAACTGCAGTCTAGTTCTACTAAGGTTGTAAACCAAAGTCTGAGCCATCATAACACAGTTTTCTTTTATAGATTAGGGGTTCATGAGCTGCAACAAATAGAGTGTTAGGTTTAGACCTAGAAGATCCAAGCTCTGAAGTGGGGACACTCTGGCCCACAGTCTGACTCCATCCCATGAGGACATCCGTTCCTTCGCATCCTGCCTGGACCATGTCCCTCAATTCAGACTATGCATTCTTCCAAACCATGTTCTTGCTAGATCTGCTATGCAGCAGTTTCAACTGGTGCCCAGCTGGAGTCATCACCCGGCAATCAGCAGTCTCTTGCTGCAGTCCTGGAAGCGGGCACCCCTTCTGCGAACCTGCAAAGCAGCCCCTAGAAGAAGACATTCTGAAAACCACATTGTTTTTGTAGCCAGTTTGGGGGCCTTCTGTTTAGAAAACCAACTCAAGACACTTTCCCACCACTACTTTGTTTCCATTATTGGGAACTTACACCGAGTTGTATTTGGTTTGGTGTGTGGCCAAACAAAGCTCCTTTGGTCTCTATGGTATAGGATTTGACAGAAAACATAACATATGGGGGGAGTTCTATATTAAGCCTTTTTCCTTTCTCCCCATTTTCCCATCAGAAAATATAAAACTAAAATATTGGTAATATAAATCCTTCTCAGTTCCAATTTGCACTCTGGTTATTTATATGCTTTAAATTTGAGCAACAGAGAGAAATTCAAAGTAATGTAAACCTCTATAGATAAACTTCAGTATACTTTGAGAAAACTTCTTTTTGAAATGGAAAGAATGGTCCACATTATTTCTACTGGCTTGCTGAAAATGTTGTTATTCTCTTTACAGTGCTAATATATCGATGCATGTGCTGCTTTACAGAGTACAGTGGTACCTTGGTTTACAAACTTAATCTGTTCCGGAAGTCCGTTCTTAAACCAAAGCCATTCTTAAACTGAGGTGGCTTCCCTAATGAGGCCTCCCGCTGCCAGTGCCCTTCCACTGTTCAGCTTCTGTTCGTAGACCAAGGTAAGGTTTGCTAACAGCACTTCCGGTTTTGCGGAGTTCTTATATTGAATAGTTCATAAACAGAGCTGTTCTTAAAACACTGTAGTCTAAGCGAAGAAGAAGAAGAAGAAGAAGAAGAAGAAGAAGAAGAAGAAGAAGAAGACTGCCACTGGAAGAGGCTATAGAGATTTGTATCTCAACTCTTCTTCCAATTCTACTTCTTTTCTTACCTAGAGTAACAGCTCAGATTTGCGTATCTTTTCCATTAAGTTTAAATAACTATTAAAAGGAGAGAGTATTTTAAAACCCAGAGCAATACAGTGAGGTCAGAGGCACAAACCTCGTTGAGATAAATAGGCTTTAATTCATCCAGTGCAACAAGGAAGAATGTACTTCATTTGAAATGAAGCCTTGTTGAAAAGAAGAGCCTTGATGAAATCAGATTCATTCTCTTGCACAACTCCCATTCATTTCCATGGAGCTTGCACAAAAGAAAATGCCCAATGTCTTGTGCCCCCAAAAGCCTGGACTCAGATAATAGAGCCTTGAGTCAGCACTCATCTTACATTATAACACATTCTTTCTGATCTGCTCATTTGACCACTAGATAATTGCTTTTGTTGATGATCAGGCAGCTCTGGAGAAATGTTGGAAGAAATTGGAAGCCTGGTTTGAATCTGCTGAAATCACAGGAGCTACAGCAGGAATTAATTTAGTCTAGGGATGCTGCCAGTATCGAAAGAAAAGGGTGAAACCCTAGTCTTTATTCTTTTACATATGGTAATTCATTAGTGACTGGAGATGAGTGGGAGAGGGGTTAGGACTGGATCAGAAGTAATATATAATATGCTTGCAAAATCCAACTTACGACAAGCAACTCTACTAGAAAAGAGAGTAGAAATTGGTTTTGGGTGGTGTTGTTGTTGGTCAGTCTCATATTCTTGGTGGAAAGGATACTTGCTGAGTAGAAAAGCATCAGCAGATGGTGTGCTGGGGCTGGAGAGCTCATATGACCTCCATCAATCTGAGTTGCTTCATCATGCCAGGGTGGAGAGGGGGAGGGGTGCAAGGCTGGCCCTGTGCAAACGCTCCAGAAGCAGCACAAGATTGGCTCCACTGGCGCATTTGCACCCATATGCAGAATTCATCATGCGAAACGCTGGACTGGATGAATCCCAAGCTGGAATTACGATTGCCAGAAGAAATATCAACAACCTCAGATGACACAACTTTGATGGCAGAAGGTGAGGAGGAATTAAAGAACCTCTTAATGAGGCTGAAATACGGTCTGAAGCTCAACATCAAAAAAACGAAGATCATGGCCACTGGTCCCATCACCTCCTGGCAAATAGAAGGGGAGGAAATGGAGGCAGTGAGAGATTTTACTTTATTGGGCTCCATGATCACTGCAGATGGTGACAGCAGTCACGAAATTAAAAGACGCCTGCTTCTTGGGAGAAAAGCAATGGCAAACCTAGACAGCATCTTAAAAAGCAGAGACATCACCTTGCCAACAAAGGTCTGTATAGTAAAAGCTCTGGTTTTCCCAGTAGTGATGTATGGAAGTGAGAGCTGGACCATAAAGAAGGCTGATCGCGGGAAAATTGATGCTTTTGAATTATGGTGCTGGAGGAGACTCTTGAGAGTCCCATGGACTTGCGTTCTGAAGGAAATCAGCTCTGAGTGCTCACTGGAAGGACAGATCCTGAAGCTGAGGCTTCAATACTTTGGCCACCTCATGAGAAGAGAAGACTCCCTGGAAAAGACCCTGATGGCTGGGAAAGATGGAGGGCACAAGGAGAAGGGGACGACAGAGGACGAGATGGTTGGACAGTGTTCTCGAAGCTACCAGCATGAGGGAGGCAGTGGAAGACAGGAGTGCCTGGCGTGCTCTGGTCCAGGGGGTCCAGAGCCAGACACGACTAAATGACTAAACAACAACAACCTCACTGCCACCACAGCCCCTCCTGGTACGCTGCAGGGACTCAGCTGGGCAGAGGTCAAGTGAGCAGCACAGCCCGCCCCCAGAGGGTCTAGCAAGGAATCCTTGGCAGCATGCAAGTTATTTCAGAGTTGCAGACCAGAAGAATCTCGTGACCTTTAAAAGCTATGAATTTTTAAACTGTCCTGTATTTCACCGGTTGTCCTGTATCTCCCCTGTTTCTGTTCTGCTTTTCTTCTCTTGCTTCTTCTCTGCCAAGTTAAGGATCCTCTCTAAACGTTTGCCTCTGCTCCTATAGGAAAGGCATTGCTGGCTTGGCTGGAGAAACCTCCTTTTGCTCCTTTCCTTTCTCCTTATTCCCTCTCCGCATCCTGCCCCCAAGAAGGAGCAAATCAGGGCAAGGCTTCTATGTTCTCACTTCCGGTTCCCTGCAGCTGTGGTGCAGGTTACGATTGTCATCCACAGAACTGCATTCTGGGAGCACCAGAGAGTGGCAGGTTCTGAGGCACAAGAAACAAGTAATTTTGTGTCAGTGTAGCCCAGAAGCCCCACGTGATGTTTGAGAGAGGAGGGTGGGGGAGAAGTATCTCCCCACAAGGCTTGCCCTCCCCACTGCCCCTAATATTATTTTCTCTCCTTCATAAATTTAATATGTGGGACATAGTTCATCCCCACATCAGAATACGTCCCCCTATTTATGTTTTGCCCTGGCCTGCATGTATCACTGTACAGTACTGCGCATGTATGCAAGGGTATGTGAAAAGTCATGCATTTAAGCTCTGGGTAGCAAAGCACAGACAAATTCACAAATTTATGTGTGGGTGCCATCCGGTTAGGCTGCAATAGACTTAATGGATTGCTTTGAAATAATTTCAGCACCAGGTGTGTGTGTGTGTGTGTGTGTGTGTGAAATCCAACCCCATCCCACCCCTGCCTCCGCCATCCTGCCCTGTACTTTGCAAGAGCAAAGGTACCAACCCTCAGTCTGCTTGGGTCTCATTTCAGTCAGAAGGGAAGTGATCTTCCAGAAGGAGAAGAATCCCAATCAATTTGCGAGGGGTGGGGTGATCCCCTGGGTCTGCTTTACTGCTGGATTTAGTATGATTACGTTTTCTAAAAGAACATTATCTCCTGACACATCCTTTGTTTTATCAACTTTGTTCTGTAAAATAAATCTTTCTTATTTCTTCAAGGTAGTGATCCCCATTTTGGATCAGGTTTCCTATACCCATGCTGCAGTTATATTCTGGAAAGACTGATACGTTTGTCCCTATCTTGTAGGGCATCTTGCAAATGTTAAGGGATAAGTGAAAGTGGAGGGCGGGGATTTGAGATGTGTGGATCAAAGCCATTAAGGTTTGAGTTGGTGCTCAAATCCTGCTAAAAACTAGCCACTCCCAATTCATAAACCTATAAATTAAGTCAGACTTTGGTCAGAGGGCTGCATTACATGATCCAGTACCATAATGTAACAGCTGTGAGTTTCATAGCTATTACAAATTATTTTCCCAGTGTAAAACAGAAGATACACTGTGTGCAAGTTTATATCACAGATACCTATTCTGTATGAGTGGATAGATGGATGGATAGACAGATCTGTAGAAAATTTGAGAGAGCGAAGGTCTTACATTATACCTAAGAGACCGTAAGCATTTCCTCTTTTATTATTGGCCAGAGTTGCCTTTGGACATCTTTTGCACCTCCTGTAAATATAGTTCCCTACAGTACTTTTATGCTGCTTTAATGGACTGGTGCATCTTCCATCAAACCACTGAAATTCAATTCCATCGTAATAGGTCGTCAGACTGAGAAAATGTTTCCTAAATGCCCACATATTTCTTTTTGTGATTTCTTCCCTCTGATCATACCTTCGCCCTGTTTCTCTTCCCTGGGATCACCTTAAACTATTCCTTTTGCTCGTAGGTGTTGGTTTCTATCTAATGCACAGTGGAATTTGCTATATTCTACTTTTTGCTTTCCCAGCCAAGCAATATGTAATCTATTCTCTCCATTTTTCTTCATCCCCTCACCGGTCCTTTAATCATTTCTGCTGTCTGAAGTCCCTCCAACTTGCTGTCAGTTCAAACCACGTACAATGTGATGGTAAGTATCACAGCAATAGCTTCACATTTAGGATTCCAGAACCTCATCAATCCTCACCGCTGTTATGCCTCAACCTATCATATCACCGGACAAAAATAGAGACTGGTCAGAGAAGTAGAGAGCTTAAGTAGCCCAGAAGTTTTTTAAAAAGACAATATGAAGCCATGAGAACTGGACAAGAAAACCCATTACATAGGATCAAGGGAGCCACTGAGACACACCCTAACAGTGTGAGTGAGGAACAGAGCAGAAATATCCCATATAATAAATTGTTGAGATAGAGAGCTTTCTTCAGGGCATCCACCTGACCAATTCCTCTGCAATTGTTCCGCTCGTAATATTCCATCTGTATCAACATGTCAGGGACCACATATGGTTATAAAGTTGTATAGAGCATGCTGGACTGAAAGAACTTAGAAGGCCCAAGGTCTTCACATCTAGCAGTAGCATGGGTTGTGCTTGTTAGACCTACAGGCAAGCAGGACAGGAAGAGCTGTTTGGGCTCTCGGAGGTGGTAGACTTTCCTTCACTGAAGGTTTTTAACTAGAGGTTGGATGGCCTTCAGTCATGGATGCCTTGGTTGAGATTCCTGCATTGTGGGGGTTGGACTAGATGATCCTTGGGATCCCTTCCAACTCTATGATTCTATGATTGTATGATTTTAGACCATTCAACAAGAGCAATGAAGTCAGCCACCACCTAATGTGAGATATGATCTTGGCACAGAAAAAGCTGTCCCTAAAAGCACCTTTCAATAAGCTAAAATGAAAAGCTGATTGCTATAGAAGAAGTTTCAGATTATTTCAGAGTTCTGCTTTTATAGGCTTTCAGTTCAGTCATATACTTTTGCTTTGGGAAAATCTACATACATAGGCCTACCATACTAACCAAGTTGATTTTCTTTCTTTTGTCTCAGTATATCATTTTTGTCAACTGCTGTAGAAGCTATGGATGTCACAGATTGCAGAAATCACAATATGAGTATGGTCCTAGGGCCAAACTACTGACAAAGTCTCCTCCCCTGAGGGCTAGCCCCACCATGAAGCAGAGCAAGGTGGTTTCCTCAGGCAGCTGAGTGCTAGGAAACAACAGCAAATTGTTAATTTATTATTATTATTTTAGTTTTGTTGCCAAGGAGATGCATTTATGGGATTTCAAAATAACTTGTCTGGAGGTGAAGAGAGGCGACTATGCATCTTGACTAGGAAGGTGGTAGAGGGGAAAGCTATGATCAGAAGAAATTTATATGCTTGTTTTCTCAGCATTTCTGAGCATATAAAAATACTGCCAACAGGTATTTGACTCTGCATGCATAACCAAGCAATTCCCCCCTCACGTTTGGCACTGCAGTCAGTGCGCAACGTTGAACCAGGCTGCCAAGAGGAGTCTATTTTATCTTTGGCAAGCCAGAGCTTTGTAGCTCACTGGCAGTATGACGGTTCCTATATAACCCTGTGTTAAGGCCCCCTTAGCTTAAAGCATGGGTGGGCAAACTAAGGCCCGGGGGCTGGATCTGGCCCAATCGCCTTCTAAATCTGGCCCGCGGACAGTCCGGGAGTCAGCGTGTTTTTACATGAGTAGAATGTGCCCTTTTATTTAAAATGCATCTCTGGGTTATTTGTGGGGCATAGGAGTTCATTTCTCCCCCCCCCCCCCAAAAAAATATAGTCTGGCCCCCCGCAAGGTCTGCGGGACAGTGGACCAGCCTGCTGGAAAAGTTTGCTTAAAGTATCCAGGACCTGCCAGATAGCTCTTACTTATGAGAAAACACCCATTGTGAGATATCGTCTCATTTCCCTAACCCAACAAAGAAAGTGTCTCACAAAAGTGCCTCGACATTTGATTGCCCTGCTTATTTCACAAAAGACATGCCCTTCGTGGAACTCCAGTGCGTCTTCCTATTCACAATGGATGTGTTGCTTTTTAGCTTCCCAGATGGGGCTGGTACTTCTATGCCGACTCTGTGTGCTTGAAAGTGTCACTGTATCCTGCACAATGGCCTAGCATTACTTCATGGGAGGAGGAGGGGAGGAGGGAACATGGACCACCATGTGTTTTGCAGCTGTATAAAGCCAGCTCTGTGTACAGTTTTTTTCCTAATGACTGTAAAACCTGCGCTGTATCATAGTCTCCTGGTGATTGCCCTACAAGCAGAGCTCCTGGACCTTCCAGAAGGTTGTCATTTCACCTCAGAACGGCACACAGGCTTGAGGTGAAGCCAAAAAAGATTACAGCATAATCCAATCCCCAGGGAGGGGTAATTTCTTTTTTTTAAAAGGGGACACTTTTTTCTGACTTGCAGCCAAAAATAAATAAATGTTGTAAGAATAATGTAATGTTTTTAGAAGAGATGGTGATGGAAGGAGAAGGCCTCTTTCCATATCAGCGTACGAAGGAGAGAAAAATGAACTTGAGTTTTTGACTGGTGAGCAAAGCAGCCTGGATTGCAGTGCTTAAGTTCTGAAGTATTCTTATCAAGAGGCTTGAAGCTGGGAGAGTCAAAACCATATTTTTCAGGAGGAAAGTATATATATTAAACGCAAGAGCTATGGACATGGAATCTGCCAATATAAATGAAGTCTTTGCAAGGAGCCACCATCTCTCAGCCTCTCCCCCCATCTGCAGTAATGAGAATAATAATGCTAATATCCACCTTACAGGATTGTTGTAAAGATTACTGGGACATTTTTGAAGCTGCCTGAATACTCAAAAGTGTGTTGTATGTAAACAGTCATTCTTCCTAATCATTTATGCAATATATTTCGGTATAAGAAATGTTTCAACAAGTGACCTTGTTCATCTTCAAAACAGCCCAGGGGTGTGCCTTAGCTGAGAGGCAGTGGCTTACTCACAGGTCAGAGAGCATTTGCACACAGCAGGAGTCTGAATCTCAGTTTCATCCACCGAGACCACATGCTGTGCGGCATATTTGTCCACACAAACTACGGACAAAGTCTTCCTTGTCAGTTCATACTTAGGTTCTGATCATCTGACATTAATAGACACCTTGATGACTGGGATGGGTAAGAAAAGCCCATGCATTGCGGTGAGGATAAAAAATGAAAGCGGAGGGGAGCTCTACCGCGTCTAGTGCAGTGCTGCCTGTTTCCAGTTCCAGTTGGGAAAGTGCTGTTTGCGCGGAGGGTCCTCTTCCTTCCCCAAACTGCCAAACCTGACCCTTTTGTGACCTGCCAGGGCTCTGTGTAATTAGCATGATTAAAGGCTCCAGCATGACTTTAGCGCTGAAAATCAAAACCACAGGATTGCATAGTTTGCCGAATAATGCAACTCACTGTGATTATTTGTGTCATTTTAATCATTTCAACTATTACCCTATGGCTTGGATTTGGGTCGTAATAGATTGCCAGTTCCCATTTTAACCGTAAATCATTACAGAAATGCTTCCATTGCAAAGGGAATATTGACTTGTGGATAATATGGTGGTGCTAGGAGGAGGGGTTTGAATTTGTTAGGTGCTGGGGAGCGTTTTGGGACAACCCAGCCTGTAAAAAAATGGGTAGGCATCACTTAATGCATGGTAGAACCAATCATTATTAACATATATAGCATCATCTGTGTACATGGCTCTGTACATAATTAAAATCATAACATCTACCCTGAAGGCATACAATCTAAAAGCTGTTAATTAATTGACAACCAAAACAAGGTTTTAAAATCTGCAAATAATGGTATAATCTGCATATAATGGTATAATCATAACATATTTCCTAAGAGCCACCCACTGCAATCTGCTGCAGTTTTCGAAACTCCCATTGTTCTAGGCGCATTTTGTGACAGAGAATTTCATTAGCGCAAGCAGTTTCTGAGTTCTGGGCACAGTATTGCACCTAAGATTTCAGATTAAAACTGCCGAGTGGAAGGAAAGGAGGACCTTTTTCTGCCTCTCCATTTCCAGCTCCTTTCTGAAGACTGGAGAAGAGACTCTCTTAAGAATATTAGGGGACTGTGTAGGACACAAATGCATGTAACTTTTACTAGAGCCAGAAAATTCTGTTAGCTCCACTGAAAGTAAATAAACTAACATATAAACTTATTATGCCCACATTTCCTACAATACTTACTTTTCTTTCTTTTCAGTGTGTTCAGTTGTGGTAAGATTTGCAATTTTCAATGCACATTAGAGACTCTTTTGATTAGATCTTGGTGGCATCATTCTCTTTCAGGGATGAAGATCTAGAATGTAGTACCGAGACCATCACACAGATGTTTATGGTTTTCCAAAATCTCACCATGTAGCGGTTCACAGACCACATGAAACTGACCGGTACAAGACACTTGCAGTGATTTTATGGTAACAACAAGGAAGGGATGAATACAGTCAAAGTTTCTACTTCCGAAATACCACTTTAAAGATTACACAGTGAGTTGGCCGCAACTTGAGTTTTTCACTTGTGACAAGTTGAAAACTGGCTAGTGATCTGAAAGAGGAAAGTATTTCCATTCATTTGGAACACCTGGATAGAGAATGAATGGACGGCGCATCTACAAAAGAGCTCTCTGCTCTAAGGAAAAGAGCTTTATTGAACACAGTGACAACTCTGCCTATTGAATGGGAAGAAACGGAAAATCACTGTGACCTATTTTCTCAAAAGATATAGCAACTCAGTCCATCTCTTCTCTGGCACCATAGTGCTTAGTACTAAACTAATCCCAGCTGTTCCACACATAGTAAAGAAAATGCTTGGAGTGGCTCGACTCAGGACTTCCCTGGGCAGAAGAGCTCAATAAGAGGAGTTTCATGCTTAATAGCTGGAACAATGCTTGTTAGTTGCCATTGTTTCTAGTCACCTCTTTCACCAAGACAAGCTGATCTCTACGTATGGTATATTGGCCACGGTAGAACTAACACAGTCCTGAGCAGTATGCAAGTTCTTGGCTCAAGAGGCATTGAAATAAATCAAGGAAGCTGCAGCGTCTGTTGGTACAATAATAACAGTGGGTGATTGTAATGAAACCAACATTAACTGGTCAAATAGCACATCTGGGATGATTTTGGGAAGCAGCTGCTGACTGCCATGAAAAATTGCTTTTTAAAGGCAACTTATTTTAGGATTTTATAGTGAAGACTGAGACTTCTGTAAAAGGGCAGGATCTAAGATATAACGTGTGAACCTGGGAGCTTCGCTTGGTAAGGAAGAAGTGACATGTTCTTAAACAGATGGGGAAGGTACAGCCCACCAAGTTGAACTGTGCAAGCCCCACTGATGAATGTGAGTTGTACAAGAGCACAGAAACACACCTTTTCATCTAAGCAGGTCTTGTCAAGAGAACTTCTTGGTAAATGGTGCCCTTCATCTATAAAAGGTTCACAAATCTTTGGCCATGTTTATAGACTCAGCTTGGGAAATATGGGTGTTAAAGCTTAAGAAACTTTTAAAAATATGTTTGCTATAAGAAAAAACAGAAAACTCACTTTCCTCCTGAGTTCCAAAGCTTTTGAGTGTGAATATCTGCCAATAATAGTGAAAGTGTTTCCAATTTTGACAATCATTTAATAGTAATAGATGTTCAGGGGCTGCTTTCATTCCTGTATTAGCAGAATCATATGCATGCTTACTTACAAATGCTCACTGAGGAAGTTGTTACAGGACTGCAATCTTAATTTTAAAATATTTTATAACAGTATTTTACCATTTAAAAACATTGGGTTCTTTCCAACCTCTGTCACATGCAAAGAGGGAGGGGGGAAAAAGATAGAAATGTATCTGCAGATATCCTGTGGAGAGCAGCAAAATAATTATCTTGCCCACCTGGCAAGAAGATCTGCCCAAGAGGTCTACCAGAGGAGTCCCCGCTTACATACATGAGATCTAATCTCTGACTTCCCAAAACAGGGCCTTCTTTGCTGTGGCACCACAGTTATGTGCTATAGAGGCATATCAGACGACATGTCCAATGAGGTTTAGAGGGGTTTTTTTTTGGAAGATCTTCCTATTCTTCTAAGCTTTTTCTAGCAAGTTATTGATAAGAGTCTTAAAACTGGGTTCCCTGAATTGCTGTTTGATCTTTTCCTGCTCCATTAGTTTCTATGTATTTTTTCAATGACCTACTTTTAAAAAATATATATATTTACATGATCTATACATTTTATAAAGAAATTAATAGGTGATGCCAAAATAAGTAACAACATTGAATGACTTTTTCAATCTTTGTTAAGTTGAAAAATTCCTGCTAACCTATTTTAAAGGCCATTTTAAAAGTAAATTAAGAGAACAGCCTTTTTAAAGAGGAAGTTAAAGAGCAACATGAGAAATTCACATCCAGTAAATCATCAGGGCCAGAGAGCCTTCACTGAAGGGTTGTGAGAGAAATTAAGTGTGAAGCAGATGAGGGATTGAAAAATAATAATAATGTATTAGATGTCCTCAAATATAGCTGTTATTCCTGGAGATTTGCAAGTCTGCCCACCAAGTACTTGTTTTTAAATAAAGAATCCAAGGAACATCTTGGCAGCCCTTACTTCAAACCAGGAAACCTCCTTTCAGTAGCGAAAAAAGTTACCATGAATCAAGTTAATGCTAAACTACTACTACATTTGCAGAATGTGTAACTATAAGGGCCAAACCCACACATGACTCTGTATGGAAAAAACATACTTTTATGTCTTGTTAAAAATATTTCAGAAGAATTGCTATGGTAGACGGAAGTGCTGCTTCAATGCAGTCGCTTGGCTTTTTATTCCACACGATCAGAATAAATCCGTGAGGTTTAGAATCTAGTAGAAAAACTGTTAAACTGGCCAAACCAGTTTGTTACCCTCATCAGCATCTTAAGGAGTGGGTTAGGTTGGCATATTGCTGGCTGGATATGCTTCCAAGAGGATGAGGGGCTTTTCCCGCCTCACCAACTGGGATGCCACATCTTCCTAGGAAGGGGAACAATAGGCTGAGGGGGGGCTGTTTTGTGTGTGAATTTTTGACTGATGCAGAGAGCTGTAAGGGGATGCAGAGAGACTTGATCTCTCTGTGGACTGAAGCCAAAGCTATATGGCTATAGGACATGGCCAACTCCTAAGGGCAAGGTCCCTTCACCCACCCAACCCAACCACCACCACTGCGTTGCCATTCGTTGTTCCCAAACACCCTCCAAAAACCCACAAAGGGTAGCAGGACTGCTGTGGCAGCAACCATCTTCCACACAAACTCTCAAAGTTCCCTCCCATTGGAAGAGGGTGACTTTGCAGCCAGTCATATTGGAAGTGGAAGTACCTTCAAATTTCTGGAACTGTTCTACATACCAATATCTTCCTTCAGGTTGGTGTCTTGCCCATTTCGATTCATAACTGGCCTTCCAGAAGAGCTAGAGGCTTACCTTTAAAAAATAAAAACTTGGGTGCCCTGTGCAATTACTCCATATGCACCATGGCTCAGCTGGCCTTCTTTCTGTGACAGCCCCAGCCTCAGGAGGGGAGAACTCTAAGGTGAAGTGGAGTTCAAAACCTGCCTACAGTAAGAGAGAGCTTGGTAGGTTTGAATGAGCATTACACAGCACTTGGTGTTTTTAGTTTGTTCGTTTTAAACCTGAAGCAGACGGGCCTTTCCATAACTTTATGCCTTTGCATGAAAAGGGAGTTTGGGGAGGGCGGTATTGAGTTAAAAGATGAAAGGTGAAAGAGTTCAGCCTTTTGTTAGTCCCTTTATCTTGGTCAAGGCAACCCAAAGTGACTTACATGCAAACAAAATCCCTCATAGATTCATTAAAACCAAGGAGAAGGGATAATATATTAAAAATATCCCACACACTTCTATTTGGCCACAGATGGTTAAAGGCCTGGTTACAGAGGAAAGTTTTTGAATGTCAGCCTGTAATAATTTCAACTTTGCAAACAACAAGCCTGAGGGCTCTCTGAAGGAAATGACTGTTTCTGCATTCAGTTCAGAGAAAAGTACTAGATAAGAGAAAGCAGGGTAATGTTGCTTTTGCACAGAGCTGGTCCAAGACATTCTGCTGCCTGAAGCAAAAAGACGCGATGCCTCTGCCCATTCAAAGCTGCCTGAAGGCAAACTGGCATCAAATTGTTCTTCAAGGCTGGTAATGGGGACAATCTTGTCCGCTGCAGCTAAGGAGAGCAGAGCAGCTTGGGGAGTGTAGAGCAGGCTGCATGGTACACACAGAGTTCAATCCTCCAGCCATCAGAGGTAGCTGCCTCGCTCTGTCTGATGATAGTGGTCTCCCTGCCTTTTCGCAGTGTGGAAAAACAGAATTTTGTGGCCATTAGCCGATTGCCACAGACATAACTTCCCACAAACCAAGAAACTGGAAGGGAGCGTATTCTGATAAGGAAAGCAGAACATACATCACCCTGAAGGCAAGAAGGTGATAGAGTGAGCATACTGGAAGCAGATACCCATCTGTTTCTTTTGTGTTTATAAGAAAGAAACGGAAGAGAATTTCATCCACTTAAAAACTAGCTTTTGGGACTATCCTGAAACATGTGGTTTATTCTGTTATGGTTATTTAAGCAAAGAAGTGTCAAAATGGGCTTTGATCACATTTTGCACAATTCCCTAATGGTGAGCATGAAAAGCCCTCGGGATTTGGGCAGGACTGTTATGATTTTTAGTAGCTATGGGAAAGGGCGTGTCGGGAAAACAGTCCTCTGTTCAGCAACAGTCAAGGCATCTGCCCCAAATTAAGTTAGAGATCTGAGGAAATTTCTCTTAGTCCCCAGCACCATTTAATAGGGTATCCTACTTGCGACCCTTCTAGAAGGGAACCATCATTTTATCCCCTTTTACAAAAACTTCCCTTGAAAACACACAATTACAGATAATACTAAATGCAGCCATTTGTCAAGGTACATGAGTTTATGGGTTCCGAAACTCCTATCATCTATCAACATGTAGCAACATTTGCAAGGTAATGCTTGCCCAAATATGTCAACACTGTATAAAACCTATATAACCAGGGAGCAAGCAAAGGCATCATTTCAGATTTGGGGAAGAGCTTTTGGTGGTGCAGTGCAACTTTCTCAGCAAAGGGCCATACTTGGATACATTCAAGATTAAGAGGCATTCTTGTGATTTCCCTTTATACCTCTCAAGAACCAGAAACTTAGGTCTTCCTGCAGAATAATTATTTCTGATCTGAAATATATCTGTGAAATGCAGAGAATGGATGATTGTTTTCCTTCCCCTAAATGGTGCCTTTAGGTACAGGTTCTTATTATGCCAACAAATCCCTAATGGACATTTTATTCAAATAGGACAATTTAACCCAAATACAATCATAGGCAAATTTGGAGGGAGCCAGCCAAGCATTCCATTCCTAAGGACAATGTGGTTATATTCCCCTTCCATAAAAAGGTTCAGTGATAGAAAAAGCCAATGAGAGAACTGTTGGAACCAAGAAGAGGGCTCAGGAAAGTGCGTGTTCACTGTCTTTCCCGCTTCAAAACACTTTGTGGATGTGAGGAACTTAAACTCAGAGTTTCATTTGGACATCTTGTGGGTCATCTGAATGGTGATACGTTGAATTGTGCAACCAAATCTACCAAAAATACTAAAATGGATCCGTTCATTTAACAACTGTTTCCAGAACAGGAAACACAAAGCAAGCATAATAAATCTGAAAGGGACTCCCAGAATCATCAAAGCTGAGCCCCTGGATTATGGTAAAATGCACTCATCCACAACATAAGTGACAGATGTCTTTGTCTTTGAATGAACTCAGTGAACCGAAATCCAGGAACCTCCTTAGACATCTTGTTCTGCTGCCCAAATGTGTACATAATGACAAGATTCTCTCAATACATAAGGGACAGTTCCTATCATAAACACTGGAGGAAAATACTGAGGAAATTCAAGAAATATATTTCTCTTCTTTGCCACATAGCTCTTTGTACACATTTCTGAATTATTTGAAAACAGTTGTTGAAAATGTAGGAAATGAATTGATTTTGTGTTTAGTGACTTGCTAAAATGAGTAACTGTGTTTATTAACTGCTGCTAAAAGTTTCAACTGAAAAGAGACTGAATGTTCCTGACAGATACGATTTGTAGATGTCTCAGCGTTTGGGAAACTGAAGTGATAAAACTCACTATTTGCATAGGACTAAGGGAAGGGAAAAAAATGGACAATAAAATTGTAGGGAAGTTGTCTAATATGTTAGATACTGGAATGTACAGTACAGTTATAATGTTGATATATTGTCTTTTAAAGTTGACTTACTGGTTAGTCACTTTACTAGTTTTAAAACAAGAAGATTTCCCCTAATATTTAATGCACAGCTGCATTGCCCTTGTTGATGTCAATGAAAAATCACTTTCTGAAATTAGGAACTAAACATGAGAAAGCGTGGAAAAGTGTATTGTGCATTTCATTGGATGCAGCTTTTGTGAATGATGGAGATAGAGGTTTCGGATTTTAGTAGGATGCATTCATACAACCGAATGAAAAGCAGAAGAAGGAGGTGCATTTATTTATAGCGGAGGTAGAGCTTCTGTGCAAACAATGCAGCTAGGTTTGCCACTTCAGACCCATCAAGAAGCTGTTGACAACAACAGTGCTTAGCAAAAGACAGGCAAATACGCACAACAATAAATATTTGTGGGTTAGATCTTTGAAACAGCCTTGTCTCCTACGTAGACCTCAGAATTAGCAGCCAGGGTTTGAAGAGTTCAGCATGTTGGTTTCTGAAAAACTGCCCATGAGGATCACACAGCAGGAACTTTCTCTTGAAAATGTAGCCACATTTGTGGTATCCAGGTTCAGGAAAATATGGCTTTGAACCTATTGAAGGGCTGTAGCAGTGCAACTCTGTTGATTTCAGGAAAGTGGCACCCAACAAGGTATGAGGATGCAATAAGGACACTTGCCATCATTTTAAAACCTGCAAATAATTAAAAATATATTTCTGAAATATTACTCTGTCGCACGGATCTGTGTTTCTCCTGACTAGCTGCCAAGTCCTAGATTAAGTGTAAGTCATTACTGAATGTTTTCCTCACATGGGAACGACTGGAATTGCTTGGTGTTAGTTTTGCCCTCCAACATTAATTCTAATTACCTCAAAATGCAAACATGCTTGAGTTTCCAGCAGATGACATTATTTTCTCTTTGACATCAGACATCAAAGCAAGAAAAATAAACATGGGACAGTGACAGCATTAAGCCGCTAGTCATTTTTCAGAACTCCCCCACCCTCCATGTTTTATTCCAGACGGGTTCCTCTTTAAGTCTTCTACAGGAGATTAGGGTGGGAGGATTGCAGTGTTTCAGTCTGATGAAAGCCTTTTCCTTTCCAATTCTCTTAAAATAAGTGCAAGGGCAAGAGAAAGAGAGGGGAGGGGGAAGTCTGGTTTAGATCAGGGTTGGAGTCTTGGTTTTTTAGACGCACTCACTCTGAGACTTGTTTTGTTTATTTTTAGCTTTCTTCTGAATGTTTGTGGATGATGCATTCGTGTTTTCAAACTGAACTAATTCAAAGGGATTGGTAACTTGGCAATTACAGCAAATTTTGCGGTGTGCCTAATGAACACAAATTAAGATCAGAAACTGAAAAAAAGTTCAGTGCTGGCTGTTGAGGCAGGGATGAAGTGCTACATTTGCCTCCTCAAACTTTGGTGCCCCTAGGTATGGCTGATGCTACTACCACTGTTGCACAGCTAGTTCAAACTTTGTTGCTTCTTCAGTTGAACTGCAGTCCTCTGACCCATTACTTATGTATATGCATGATTGTGATGTTAGAGGTTGGGTGTGTGAGTGTGCGTAATTTGGCAGGATCACAGCTTCAACTACACTCAAAAATTGTGAACTTCCTCTTCTAAACTTGTTTACCTTATAGCACTCCCAAGCCCAGCCCCAATAGCTTATGGCGTGGGTGAAAATATGGAAGTTGTTCTGTACAAGTGCACCCTAGGATTTGTGAGTTTGGGGACAAATCAAAAACTGGTATTAGAAGAGGAACGGAACAGAATAACTCCCTACCTCTACTAGTGTAGAACAAAAAAGCAGTTCTTCCTCTGATTCCCTCTCTCCAAATCCAATCGTGGTGATTGATGCACTTAAGTATCACTAACCCAATGTTAACTAATGTTGGTTCTCTAACAAGAGCTGTTCAAACCCATTCAATTTGCTGCAAATGGAGTCTTATTTCCTGCAATAAGATCCCTATGCTTCCCAGGAATATTATAGCTCTTCCTCAGATATCATACCCATTTTGAGGAGCCCAGCAGCAGCGGCACATGACGGGGCAGTGGCATCCTTCTGGCAGCAGCAGCAGCAGCACTGTGTTCACTGGGACTGACTGTTCGTAATAATGCTTGCAATGGAGGGCTTATCCACACAACATGTTTGCAATGGACAACAATGCAGGTTTTCCTGTCAAAACCTGCTCTTTAAAGCTGAACTGGAACAAACAGCAAGCTTGGGACCCAATAAAGACCAGCTGAGCCTTTATTGTACTGATACTTCTGAGTTGGTAAATTGGATTGAATTTCCAAAATGTGGCACAAAATGTGTCCTGGATCTTAGGCAAGTCAATCAAAAAATCGCTCAACAACTTTTGGGGTGTCCTGGTTTTTACTTTTTGAAATATGGCAACCTTAACATATCCATCAGGATTAGTAGTCATTTGTCTTTACATTTGTCCTTACATTTGTCCTTATTGCTCATCTTTCCGTTCTTCTAGATTGACTTATGTCTGTTGTTTGCTTGCATTTTCTGCTCTTCTACCATAGGATGTTGGATTTTCACTGAAATCACATATTTTATGGATGTGCTTCTCTTCCAACCCATCCCTTTAAAAGTTGTGGGGTTTCTCCTCTTCTGTTCATGCAACAGCTAGCCACTCAGACACCAGTCCTGGAGATTTCATTATGTAATATAGTAAAGGTGAAGCTGATAATGTGTTCATCAATTTATAGGATAAAGAGGCTTTTCTGGATTTGCAGCAGAGGTAGGAGGAAAGCTTGCCTGTTTCAGCACTGCCCTTTCCAGGCTTTACATACAATTCCTTAAGTGAAGTAAGATGTTTAGTCAAAAGCTACCAAGAGCAGCACAGAAAAAAGACAACATTGAACAGAGAGGAGCCCATTCACTTTAGATTTCAACCTTAAAAGGAAAGTTTGCAAATTTAACATCTACCATGAAAAGACTTCAAACTTACTGTGAAGTGAGGAAAAGGTTGCCAGTTTCACTTCTTCTCGTTGCAGCCTTTGTACACCATTTGTACAGCCTTTGTCTTCATGTTTGGGTTGCACATTCTTTTTTTTTTAATAACATTTTTATTAGTTTTTCAGCACTTATTAAACACAAACAATACACAATACAAAACAAACAAACACATAAACACACAAATATAATTTCAAATCCTTTTTTTCTTAAACCCTACTTCACCGACTTCCCCATACCTCCCCTTTCTGCATCCCTATTTCCAAATTTGTTTCAGCAAATCCTCTCTTCTAAAATTATCTAGTTTCCCCCTTATTTTTCTCTTTTACTTAATCATTTACAGCTGTAATCCTCTTTTTTTCAATAACCTCGATGTTTTAGCACTCATTAATCTTATAATAATTCTTAAGATAAATTTTAAATTTCTTCCAATCTTCTTCCGCCGTCTCTTTTCCTTGATTTTGGATTCTGCCGGTCATTTCTGCCAGTCCCATATAGTCTATCACCTTCGTCTGCCATTCTTCCAAGGTGGGTAGTTCTTGTGTCTTCCAATACTTTGCGATGAGAACTCTTGCTGCTGTAGTAGCATACATAAAAAAAGTCCTATCTTTCTTTAACACCAATTGGCCAACAATGCCCAGGAGAAAGGCCTCTGGTTTCTTATGAAAAGTACACTTAAGTACCTTCTTCATTTCATTATAGATCATTTCCCAGAAAGCCTTAATCTTCGGGCACGTCCACCAAAGGTGATAGAAAGTACCTTCAGTTTCATTACATTTCCAACATTTATTATTAGGCAAGTGGTAAATTTTTGCAAGCTTGACTGGAGTCATGTACCACCTATAAATCATTTTCATAATATTCTCCCTTAAGGCATTACATGCCGTAAATTTTATACCGGTGGTCCACAACCATTCCCAGTCCGCAAACATAATGTTATGACCAATATCTTGTGCCCATTTGATCATGGCTGATTTAACAGTTTCATCTTGTGTATTCCATTTCAGCAACAAGTTGTACATTCTTGACAAATTCTTAGTATTGGGTTCTAACAATTCTATTTCTAGTTTTGATCTTTCCACCTGGAAGCCAATTTTCCTACCCTGTCTATAGACCTCTATTATTTGATAATAATGGAGCCAGTCTCGTACTTTGGGTTGCACATTCTTTGATATCCCCCCCCCCCCCACCATGACCAGCATGCACTACAGTTTTCAGGGCTTTTCCAAGCCACCACAAACTCAGCATTCGCTTAGAAGTGCTGCTTGTCTGGAGAATTACTAGGCTGGGGAAATGAATCAACCTGTGTTGCAGGGGATAGTACTTCCCTTGAAAACCCAACTTTATAGTGGGTGTGCGTCAGTTCTTGGATATAAACCTGGATGCTCAGATGACTGCTGCAGCCATGGGTGTTATTAGACTGGGGTATCAGCTGCACAAGGGACGCGGGTGGCGCTGTGGGTAAAAGCCTCAGCGCCTAGGGCTTGCCGATCGAAAGGTCGGCAGTTCGAATCCCCGCGGCGGGGTGCGCTCCCGTTGCTCGGTCCCAGCGCCTGCCAACCTAGCAGTTCGAAAGCACCCCCAGGTGCAAGTAGATAAATAGGGACCGCTTACTAGCGGGAAGGTAAACGGCGTTTCCGTGTGCAGCTCTGGCTCGCCAGAGCAGCGATGTCACGCTGGCCACGTGACCTGGAAGTGTCTCCGGACAGCGCTGGCCCCTGGCCTCTTAAGTGAGATGGGCGCACAACCCCAGAGTCTGTCAAGACTGGCCCGTACGGGCAGGGGTACCTTTACCTTTACCTTTATCAGCTGCACCCATCCTATCTAGCCTTGCCTTATTTGCATCTGAGCAGCTGTAATGCACTCTATGCAACACTGCATTTGAGAAGTGCCCATAAACCTCAGCCCATCCAGAATGCAGCAGATAGCCTGCTGACCTGAGTGGATTGTTGGAAGCATGTGACATCTTTATTGCAATAACTGCATTGACATCTGATCTATTTCCAGTGCCAATTCAAATTGGTTTTGACTTTCAAAGCCCTGCATGGTCTGGGACAGGATAGCTAAAGGATTATTATTTAGATTATTATTTTTCTCTCTCTTCTTAGTCAGAGAGGACAAGTGAGTAGGCAGCAACCTCAAATGGCAGGGCAGGGATCACCATGGTTTGGCACAGACCTTTGTAGGTGTGTGATGATGCCTTATGTTGGCTGTAGGGCCAAGGCTCTGGAGCTCTCCTCTACCGGGGAGGCCTGTCTCCCGCCCTCTCTTTTGACCTTCTGTCACTACAAGAAGACTTTCCCTTCCTTTCAGGCCTTTGGTATGTAAGGCTCATTTTATGTCACAGCCATGTTAGCTTTTACAATTTTTATCTTCTGCCACTGCCTCTTTTTATAATTTATAATGTATTGTTTTAATTGATTGATTTTATTATATTGAGTGTTTAAATTGTAGATTCTTTTAGCCACCTTGAACATTTGTTTGGAAACGTGGGATAGAAATCCTTCAAACACATAAAAAAGGACACCATCCCAAGTGAAGAGTCTAGTCTATACAGTTGGCACTTACATGCAGTGCTGGTTGGGACATGATCCTGCACCATCCCCATATGCTCCTATATGGATTTCACAAGGGCATTTGTAAAATGAATCAAATACATCCATAGTATCCCACTGCAAACTCATATTGGCCTAGTTATTTTATTTCCCCAACACTCACAACACGTAACATTTTCCGTTTCCATCTGTAGATTATAGCATGCATAAACTACTTTATGTTTTTCATGTGTCCACGTAATCTATGATGATGCTGGAAATGGCAGGGGGCAAATAAAAGCCTGTTTTTACAAATTAAAAAAAAAATATTGATGATGATGAGAAAATGGTCCTCAGCACCAGAAACAGCTGAGTTACTGCAGGCCATGGTTGAGACATATTGGTGGCGAAACATGGAAATAATGGCATTGCCCTGAAATTCCTCACCTTCCCAAATGCTAAATTACATCACAGTTTTTTAAGAGACCAAGCTGGTGAGATAATCAAACTTGTCAAGATTGAGGGGTGATAATTGCCCTGCTTTTCATGGGAGCACCACAAACAGCAAACTGTACTGTTTGCAACTGCTGAAGAAATAACTCATTTCATTGCTCATTGCATGAGGTCCTTGTTTTATACAAGCACATTAGGAACATTTTACTGACCTTGGTAAATAAAAAAATAACACAATGTTCCTCAGTTAAGCCCTAAAACACTGCTTTGTTTCACTTTTTGTAAAATGTTTTCCACCACTTCATGTGGTCGTTTAGGGAAGACTTGGCTCAGCCTTGCACACCAGCTCCCAATATATGGTGGATTTCACCAAGGGAGGATGAAAACCAGGCCAGGGAAATTTCTGATGAAGAGCTATGTGGGGCTTCTGTCAGAAGAGAGGGAATTAGGGGGTGCTAACAACAGTCCATGCAAAACAGTCTTTTTTGATGCAGATTTTGAGTTGGGATGGAACACCCAAGTTGCAGATAGCAAGTAAACCTTCTTCCCTTTATTTCTCCTGTTCTCCCAAACTGACTTTACAGAGAAGGGACTATTGGTAGCTGTACACTTGCCTTAGCTGTAATCTTAGTTTGCTACAATTATAAAGAATTACAGGAATGCACTATTTTTCCCCACAATCCAGCCAAGGCCCACTGATTTCCGTAGGAGCGTTAAATATGTGCTAAGCCTTTTCAGTGGGACTGAATTTATTGTATTGAGCTTTAAAAGCAGAGTTCTTTTCACCTAAATTTTAAACTGTGTTACCGGTACTTTTCTATTCATTTCTAGCTCCAATCTCATTCGATTTCTAGGTTCAGATGCAAAGAATGGTGTAGCCCACTTCCCAGAATGGGTGGATAAAATATGAAAAATCCAAATGAACTAAATGCCTTTTTTAAAAAAAAAACGAGCTGCAATTTTCAGTTGAAGCAAGTCTCATGTTTGGATCCAAATCTGAATATTTGCAAAGTTCAGACTTGGAGGCTGCTGACCTCTGTAATTTGGTCTGGATCCATCATTAACTTTGATCCGTCATTAACTTCCTCCTTCTTAAGGCAGTATTTTTTGGGGGGGAGAGGGGGAATCAAGAGTAAGCATTATGCAGCTGTTGAGATAAAGAATAATTTAGAACAATGTATTTCCTTGTAAAGCTCCTCAAAGGACAACTCTTAACAAAATGACGGAGCATCTAATTCAGGCCACACACACAATATGGGTAATATTTAGTAACTTCTCAAAGGCAAGATAAACCAATTTTGCTTTAAAACAGAGGGTGGTCTCCAGGTCTTATATTTATCAAAGAAACATGCACTTTTTATCTGATATGCATACTTTTTGCTACTCAAAAACAAATGGCAAAAGGAGATCTAGGCATCGGTTTAGAACTCTTTTAAAACATCTATCTATATCCTGGCATGATAGTCAGGATATAGACAGATGTTTAAATAGAGCTGCAAAACTATCAAAAAGCACAGTTCAGACAAATTAAGCACTGCTTTCATTGCTTAAGTCTAAAATCAAAATACACTTACTGTAGAGTACTTGGGATTTGGTGGGCTTGACTGCCAAGGAAAGAAATATGCTTAGAATTATACTGTAACTTTGCTTTTGTTCTATTGTCTACCTATAAAAGTTGCAAAAATGAGCCTTAAATAAACCCAACATGAATCCTTCTCTCCTTTTCCTGGATTTTATTTACTGCCAAGGATTCCCCTGTTTTTAGTCATCTCAGCAGATTATTTAAGGATATTTTTAAAAGAAAGCTTTCTTCCTCCCTTATTCTTGTCCTTTCTCTCACTCTCAGTCAGCCCCCTCTCTTTCTGAGTTAGCCTTCCAACTTTTGTCTTGTAACGAAGTGTGTGTGTGTGTGTGTGTGTGTGTGTGTGTGTGTGTGTATATATAAGTTGATATTTCTTCAGCTTTTCTCTTTTAAAAATCTCTTTTTCTGGGTTAAGTCACAATGTCTGTCTTTGCCTCACAGAGACTTTATAGTGATCCTCTACTATCTAGAGCCATAGTCCTAAGTTACACTCCTGTTTGTTTGGCTAAGGTCCTAGTTTCTGAGCCAGGTCAGTTCTCCAGTTGGAATAGAGGGGCTGGAGAGACTTTGATGCCTGACGAGGTCAGGGCCTGGGGCAAAATAGTTCCTCTGGTACCAGACTAATTCCCCAAGCCTCAATGTTCCTAAGAACTCTTAGGACACAATAATTTGTTTTAGATCTGTGTCAGAGACACATGTATCTGAGCAATCATGGTCATGCCATATACGTAGATGACCAGACTATCTCCGTTTGAGGTCTCTTGGGCTGTGATAGTTTGGCCATCCACTAACAAACTGTCACATGGCAGGGAGGATTTTGCCATACCTCAGGTATGTTTAGTGAAGCTCTTTTCTATATGGGCTCAAATTGCGTGGAGATGGAAAAAGTGATTGGAACCTATGAGCTCAGGGAGCAAAAAAAGATATTTGCAGTGATCAGTTCCTGAAATAATCCCGTATTCCAAGTTGTGTCTTAGTGTTGGCTAACAGAAATGACACCATTATTCAATGCTTTCCTAAAAGATCCATTTGCGTTCAGTTCATTTGGTGTACAGACAAAGCCACATCTGGTTCAAAAGTCTCCAACGCTGGGTGTTTCACTTGGATGAAAACTAATAAGAGGATTGGAATATAAAGCAGTTCTGGCAACTAATTGCAATATGCTCCCTGGAACTCATACTTCTCTACTTCTGCTTACACATGTGCTGTCTACAAAATAACTTGTTCCTACAAACTAGTTCTAGATGATTTTAAGCTGACAAACATTTTAGGCCAAAATTCCCTCTCACTTTACTGAGGAATTCCCAAAGTTCAAAATACACTCTGCTGATCAAGTCAAGGGGCTTAACTTGGAAAAAGTAAATGATTCCCCCCCCCCCCCCCCAGCTGGAGGTCAAAAGACCAGCCTCGGCCTGCTTTTCTATTTTCTAGCATTAATGTTCAAATAAAAATTCCTGGAGCTCCCCATGGCCTTTCAACCGGCCACATCTCTTAATGTCCCCCACCCATCTAATTACTGCAACCATCACACTTGCCTGAAGAAATCAATTCATTGTTGTTTTCACAAGGAACTTAAGAAATAATTCCCTAGTGTGTATATGTGTGCTCGGCTTGCTAGTCAGATGGAGATTATCCTATTGGTTTTAATATCATTTGGATTCATAATGAACTATTTATTTACTCATAATCAGTTCCATCTGCCCATTGTCCTTCATGTCTCCTCCTACGAGAAAAGGGGTTTTGCACTAAGTATATTAGTGCAATCTCTTTTGATCTATAGCTCTGTAGTGCACTTGCATAGTTCCATTGAAGTCAGTTAGATGTTAATGTGCAAGTGATCCTTGTATAATCTTCTTAGAAGCCACATTTTCTGTTCAGTTATTTGTTTAAATATATTGATTGGGATCCAAAGAAATTCTTTAGGCAAATCTGAGCACTTAAGAGCACCCAGTGGTAGCCCCCCCCCCCACTTTTTAGCTTTGAACATTAGATTTCCATGCCATTTCACAAACTTTCTAAAACTCTTCATAGAATCATCGGGTTGTAAAAGGGACACCCAGGGCCATCTAGTCCAACCCCCTGCAATGCAGGAAACACAACTAAAGAATCCCTGACAGATGGCCATCCAACCTCTGTTTGAAAACCTCCAACGAAGAAGAGTCCACCACCTTCCGAGGGAGTCTGCTCCAGTGCTGTAATGTTTAGTCAGAATCTCCTTTCTTGTCATTTGAATCCATTAGTTCAGGCCCTACCCTGTGGAGCAGAAGAAGCAGAAGAAGACACACTTGCTGCGTCTTCCATGTGACAGCCTTTGAGATATTCAAAGATACCTATCATATCTTCACTCAGTCTCATCTTCTTCAGGCTTTGTTGTTTAGTTGTGTCCGACTCTTCGTGCCCCATGGACTAGAGCACGCCAGGCACTCCTGTCTTCCAATTCCCCCAACTGTTCCTCATAAGGCTTGGTTTTCAGACTGTTTGTCATCTTGGTCAATATTCTTCTCAGACTGTGGTGCCCAGAACTGGACACAGTACTTCAGATGGGGTCTGACCAAGGCAGAATAGAGTGGTACTATTACTTCTCTTGATCTAAACACTATACTTGTTTTAACCTAGAATTGCATTCACTTTTCCACCTCCATGCAACATCACAATGGTGGTTCATGTTAAGTGTCATGAGCTGGAAGAAGAGGATCCCAGTGAGAGATGCAGCTGGGCCAGTGCACAGGAAGCCAAGCAGTGGGACCCAGAGAGGCCCCCATCCCCGAGAAACCACCGTCCCCACAAGCACGCCGTATCCTGAGATGTAGGGAACAGTGGGTTGGGCACTTCAGAAAGCAGAGGCAGGCCAAGGCCTGCAGCCTAGTTCACTAGCTGGCCAGGTGGGGAAGGAGGCCTGTGATTCCTCAGCTGGGGCAAGCGGAGAGCAGGTGAGGGTCACAGGCCTCAATCAGCACACACAGGATCAGAAGGCAGCAGAGCTGAGGTGCTGTGTCTGCTCAACTGACCATGCTGAGGGACCTTGTTTTGGATGCTCCTGGATCTCCATGGGTTTGTACTTCAGGCATGATGCTGGACTGCATCCAGACTTGGATTGACCCTGCACCTTGTTTTTTGACTTTCAGCCTTCAACTTTAGATTTTGAACTGTGGACTTTGCAGATGCTGATCGACCCTGGACCTCATTTCCTGACCTTCAGCTTTTGACTTTGGATCTCAGACTGCGGAATTTGTGGATGCTGATTGACCCTTGGATTTTGGACTTGATCTTGGCATGCTGTCTGTCTGCCAGGTAGGCCAGGACATTAAGTTGTGATCTGTTCAGAGTCCTAGATCCTTATCAACTATACTGCTGTCAGGCCAATCCTACCTGATTCAAAATAGTTTACCCTAGCGCCCCTCCATACAACAGAATCTCCCTGCACATGTTAAACATGTTTCATAATGAGACTTGGCCAGAAAAGGTTGGCTACTGGGAGCTGAGCTAGTTCACTTTCCCTTGCCACACCCAACCAGGAAGTCAATAAATTCATTTTCTAGTGTCTGAAATTTCCCTTGACCCCATAGAGTTGCATGTCCACTGAAAAAGGGACTGCTCTGGACCTCATCAGTCACCTTTTTTTTGGTGGATCAGATCTCTATGCTTGGCTTATTTGTGGTTTCCGGTCAGTTGCTGCTTCTCCCAAAACCAGGTGTAAATTTGTGTTTGTGGTGGAGCAACAATAGATGAGTTCAAGGGAATGCTCTTTCCCCTAGAGGTCTGGCTGGAGGAGGTGAAATGAGCAGACTCAACCCCAAGAATTATTATTACCACTAGAAGAGGTATCAGTAGTCCAAGCTATTATGGTGTTGATTCTTCTCTCCCACTAGTTGTAAATCGGGAGACACTCAAGTGAAGTCTGTGGTGTTGACAGGACTGTAAAATTGGTATGAGTAGGAGGCCAAAGCCCAGCATGTGGTGGAAAGTGAATAGATCAACATGGGAGATAATTAATATGATGTGGCTTAGTGCAACTGCACTACAGGAAATTGAGCCCTTCAGCACAAAGGATGTCATATTAGGTTAAACTATTAAAGTGGTTGGGGTGTAAGGCAATAATTTAATCAGGGGAATATGCACAATCTGGGTACCAAATGTTGAAGAGCGGGGGGAAACCCTTTAAAGTTTGGGGCTTGTGATGACATACGCATTGCAGAATACAGATGGTGGAATTCCAGTGCTGATGCCAAGTGCTATGTTGTCTTGGATATCTGAATGCACATTTTTCTGTAGAGGCACAATTTTGAAAGAGATTTTATCCACCTGCTAATCCCAGAGTCTTGTTAGATTACATTAATTACAGCTAGTGGGATCTTTACATTTGCTAGTTAAGTCTACAGGTTCTGATACATGTCTTAAAAATGTAGAACTTTGCTTAGATAGCAACCTATCGAAGTCCATCACAGAATGTGCTCAATTCACATGCTCTGATGCCATAGCAGAACAATTGTTTTTGAAGAAATTCTCTGCCAAAGGTACATTTGCTTTAATTCTAAAGTGACCTGTACTGTACTTACTAGAGGTGATAAATTGTTCAGGCTGATACTCTTTGATACCTGGTGGCTTACAAAAGCAACTTTTCCTTTGGTCTGTGTCAGTGCAGGTGAGGACTGCATTCATCTGTTTGCTGACTTAACAGTTGGGCATTTCCTTCTCTCTGAGTGTTGTGTAGACCTTATGGAAACCAGAGATAGGCTAGCAGCATAAATCATGCCTCATATCTGAATTACTGAAATACAGGCATATTGCTGCTGCTGCTGCTGCTACTTATTAAATTTCTATACCACCCTTCATCCAAAGAACACAGTGTGGTTTACAATATAAAACATAGAATCAGGACTGAAATAAGGGAGACAGGGGGCCAAACATGCCAGTCTCCTGATGAAAATCACATCTCAAGCTGCTATTTTCTCGGAAGGGGGAGATAGTAGCAGTGGTAAAAGTAAGTTTTTCTTTGAAGGGCACATAGCTTCATGGAGCAATTTCATCAGTGTTAATTCCCCCTCCCTGCCCCTGTACCAAGGTCCTGGTCCAAATGAGCTTATCTGAAGTTGGATATAAGAGTTTTTCCTTACAGCCAGCTTCAGAATGCCTCCCATTTGGAATTAGCAAAACATTTATTTAGTGCCTTTAATTTAATTACAATTGCATGTTCGGATAGTCAAGGACAGCAGTGACCAGCTGTTCATTGGTATAGAGGCCAGGACCAAATCTAGATCTTCACTTCCTCCTGGGAAGTGACGGCTTTCCTGACCCGGGTAGCCGTGGCTTCTGGACTGGGCTGCATATTATGCATATTCAGGTTGTGTGCGCTCTATTCCTTTAAAGCACATTCAAAGCACTTGGATAATTCTGGTCACTGTAGTTTACCTCTCACAGAGTTTCATTTCCAAGCAACCCATAACGAACTACAGTGCCCAGAATTCTTTGAGGGAAAGAATGTGCTCCCAATGTGCTTTCAAGTTACAATGTGCACACAACCCCTGTCTCTCATCCATCTGCAACAGAGACTGGAACAAAGGTCTCCTTTGATTGGAACAGAGATCCATAAGACTGGGGTGTCCGTGTGCTGAAAAGCAAACCACAATTCCCAGACAGCTAGGCTGCAATTAGCAGTGTGATAGGATCAAAGCCTAAGATTATTTTGAAATTATTAATACTAATGAAAGGCTAAAAAAGGATTGCTGGGGTTTTATTATTTCCAATCGTTTTCATTAGCTGCCCTTGGTTGATTGGATATGGGAGGTTTTATTTACCCCCCCCCCCATATATATTAAATAAAATAAAATTACATAGGATTCTGTTAATGGGGTCTCTTAAATGTTATGCTTAGAAAATACAGTTATAGAATCAGATGTTACCACTGGATGCCCATTTGCACTATTGCCCTCTGATGGGTTGAAACAGAACTGTTCATATGTTCGCGGGTTACCTTCTAAACCAAGTGGCACACTTTCAAAGAGACTCACAATCTTTTATAATAGTTAGTAGCGATCCTTTTAGGGTTCAAGCCATGATAATTGTGAGTGAAGCGCTGGTGCCCACACTGTGGTGGCTACAAGCCTACAACCAGAAATTTGTTCTTTCTGTGTGCAGCTCCCAAGCCACCGGCAGCCATGTCCTCATGCAGGAATACAAGCCTGCAGCACATTTAGGCGACCTGTGGCTGTAGCTGGCTATCATCTGAGGCAGCAAGGAAAAAGGGAAACTGCACAGCATTTGTCCTGCTACCTTTTTGGTCCAGGCAAGGGGAAATGTTTTCCACATTCACTCGGCAGTTTGCCCACTCTCTGCACTTATGCACCTTACCTTTACCTGCTGGCTTCCTCTTTTCCCACATCATCTGAGGCAACTGGGCAAGGCAACCTGCAAGGCAAATGCGGAAGTCTTCCCTGTGCATATGGAAGTGAGAAAAGGCACACACGCCACACACCATCTCTTGTGCTGCAAAATAGTTCGGAGTTTATGTAACTACAAGGCATATTGTCACTCAGCATAGTATTACTGAGCCTCTTGCAAATAAAACAACAGCAGTTTTGACACACTGAGATGCTCTTTTTTTCAAAAGCAACCAGCCAGTTATAAAACTGGTGGCCTTAAAAGCAGGGAAAGCAAAGCAAATGAAAAGTAATTATTATTAATGTGTGTATTTTTCAATGGATCCCCTCTCATTGGGTGTATGACTCTGCACACAAGAGTGGCATGTGCCTGTGAAAGGAGGAGGGGTAAAAAAGGAGTGAGCCGCACAGTCCACCCTTGTGTCTTGGGAGAATGAAGAAGCTCCCCATAAAGGCAATTGGTGGAAGACTTGGAGAGACACAAAATTGTCAAGGTCAGCCAGAGGCTAATGAGGGGCCTTTAATAGTGCAGTTGTGTTGCCCCAATTTCTGCCTATCAGAGCAAGTCAGGCTGCTTTATTTTTGAAGTACTGTAACCAAAGAGGCTCCAATAATATTGATGGGTAACCCTGCCAAATTTCTAGAGTGTGTTCAAGATAATACAGGGCATTTTAAGCTGAGTACTTAATAAAGAGTTAAACTGATGTGTGGTTCCCAAGGGAATCCTGTCTCTTCCTTGCCCAAGGGCATAAATATACCGGTTGTTTTCTAAGCAGGATCTTTGACAGCTGACAGGAACTCACATGTTCTCATTTTCTCCCATTCTGTGATGCATCTCTGATGGGGGCATTTCCCCATTGTTTAATTAGGAAGGCGCCATTCTCACAGCTACGGCTTCATTCAGGGGGGCTCAGCATTTTTTCCATTCCAGGCCTGTATTTTAGGAAGCAACAGTAGCAATACAATTAATCTTGGGCTGACAAATTGGCAACTGCTAATTGAGCCTGATAATAGGTTGCCTCTCCCAGATAACGGAATAACGTAAAGAAAATAATGTGTGAATATATGTTTGAAGGATGGAGGAAAGGGACATCTACATATCTGGGATATCTCTCCCACAGAATAATGTATTTCTCATTTAAATATGAAATGAACCTGCTCATGGTTCTGTGGATATGAAGGGGACCCCATGTGTCCTCCTGCCTTCTCTCCACTCACCCCCACCCCACTTCATGCTCCCAGCGAGGTGCATTGCTTCTGCATCAGTTGTGCTACAATGTGCCCAACCACTCCCAATGCCATGAAATCTCCTGCCACTCTCACATCTGGCGATCCACCGGCCTATTCCTCTTCAGGGCCTCCAGGCTCTCTTCTGCAAAGAGCCCAGTGGTGCTGAACCACAGCACTCTGGAGGAGTGGGAAGCACCTGGGGCATTTCAGTGGAAGGTGTGTGGCCATTTCTGATCAAGAGGGACTTCCCCACAAACCAGTGGACTGCAACTCCAGGAGCCAGCAGTGTATTTAAGCCTGGGGGTACATTTGGAGTTTTGAGGGAGTTTGCCATGAGTACCACCCCTTCTTATCGCTGGTCTTGTCCCTCCCCCCTCGAAGAAAGACAGCGCAAACCACCTAATGTTCCAAAAGGATCAGGATAAATGTTTTATCCAGTAGAAATTGGAATGAGTGCCACCCTTTCCATGCACACCACCTTGCGACCAAGGAAGCAGGAAATGAGGTGCTCAGAGGCTTTGTGGGCACCACTGGAAGACACCGCCCCACAAGTGCCACATAAGCAACCCCTGCTGTGGACTTTCTCGCATTGGAGTGCTTAATAATAATAATAATAATAATAATAATAATAATAATAATAGTTTGTTTATTTATACCCCGCCCATCTGGCTGCGTTTCCCCAGCCACTGTGGGTGGCTCCCAATCAAATGTTAAAAACAATACAGCATTAAATATTAAAAATGATCACACATTACCAGTCCTGCATGGAGAACTATTACAGGGCACAAAATCATGCAGTACTCTAATAAAACCAATGAATGTCCAATTCTGCCTTTAATCTAATGCCTAACTATTCCCGCACTACAAAGTTATGCAACCACAACCACTTCCATGACTACATGAGTAGGATTAATATGAGACACTGCCTAGAGTCAGACTGACTGGCTGACAACGCCCCAGGAGGGCAGGGAAGCAACACTTTGCTGCAATTTCAATTGTAATCGTGGCCACATCTAGTGAAGGGTGAGGCCCAGCCCAGTTTAGGGAGCCAGTGAAAGTGCCTTCGTTTCTGCAACAAGGACTCTCAGCCCTAGGCTTAGTTCAGCTTCATTCCGCCTACACCAGAGGCAAGAGCTTGTTGCTTCTGACAGGGCCAAAACTGTGCAGAGCTGGATCAAGACCCTAAGGACCCTGGCACGTTCCCTTTTACAAGCCCTGCTTTCTGCTCTCCATGCAGGACTGCTAAAGGGGACTCCTTGCACAACCACTCCCTAAAACTGGAGAGGGGCAACTAGCATTTTATCTTTATTGCACCAGTTGGTTTCAAAAATGAGGGGAGGCTTTTTCTTTTTGCTTTTTCACAGCGATAATGCATATTGTATTCCTATGCACCTGGGCTTTTAGATAAATCAGTGTGCATTGGCTTTGAAAGCAACCACATCCCAGAAATAGAAGCAATATCCGGACTGGCCATCAGTTTATTCTGCTCCATCCAGCCTCAGCTGATATACTTCATATGCCTTCTAAGCTGAATCCAGGCCAGGACATCTTTATCTTTTGACAGAACAGCAGCTAAATGAGTGCAGGGAATTGTATATGCCGCTTCCCACAGCATTCCAGGATCCATGCAGGAAGTCATTGATCAGCGAGCCGGAGGCAATGTGCATTGGAAAGGTATGCATGTGGCCCAATGGCCTTGAAAACATTTGCTCAGACAGATCTTTATCCAATAAACTGAAAGATGAGGCTAGGAAGAAGATTGCACACAGAGAGAGCGAGCATTAGAGCTCGCAGGATCCTTTCCCAGCAGAATCCATTACATAAAGTGATGAGTGTTGTCTATATTTATGTAGGTTCTGCTGAATATTTGCCAGTTTTGATTTTTATGTTGGAGATAGAGATTTGGATGAAGTGCAAATTTCTTCTGAAAAAGCACATGTTCATCCTTTCCCCTCCTGGCTGCTTATTAATTCTTCTTCTTACTAAATTAGTCACATGGGCACTCCCTTTCAGACAAGGATGGTGTCAAATTTGGCCACATGATGGCTAAGAAACAAGCGGGGCCAGCTTAATGCTTGGCAAGGAGTAAAGAGAAGGATTTCCCCCACCTCAATGCTGCTGAACATTTTCACATAAACTGGACAGTGGTTTTGGTTTTTAAAAAAGCTGGTGATTATTTGAAGCATCTGTAAAGTAGACAGTCAAGCAAACACTTGGAGCTTCAGTCATATCTTGTTACAGGCCAAACAAACTGAAAAAATGGCTGAGGAGTCACAGTATTTTCTTCCTTTCCCCTTCAATTAAACATAACATCTCAAATAACCTCAGCTACTGTTTGGGTTTCCTCAAAACTTGTGAAAAAGCAACATGTCTTGAGAAAAAAGTGTTTCAAGAAAGACTGAAAATCATACAAGAACTTAACCATTGAGTAAATGAGTGCTAAAAGCAAATCCTCATTCTAGTGCAGTCTACCAAGAACTACAAATCACTAGGAAACTTTGCATTGAAAAGTGTTTTTTTATCCCCTAAAATATGCAAGACCATGAGCCTTTCTGCACATGCATTTTATAATGGTATAGCGGCTGTTTGATCCAATACCGCCTGCTCCTATGGTGACTTGTAGCTGGCGGAGGGGTTGACAAAGCTATTTAGGTTGTGGGGGGATCCTCCAAATGAGCAGCATCCTGACTGAAAATTAGCCACCCTGATTGGAAAGAGCAAATTGGAAAGAGCCCTGGTCGAGTATCTGAATGGCAGTTACTGGAGGGTGTTCTTGTGCTCAGGTTCTGCTTTTCCATCTCTAGCTGTGTACTTTGAAATCAGTGTACCAAATGTGTTTTGATTTTTCCTGGGTCATTCTCAGATCTAAGTTACTGTGGGAGCCTAGAAAAGGGCAGGGGCTTGAGAACAGGCCTCCACAATCCAAGGCCGACTCTCCTTCCACCATAATCAACCTGACTCACCTTCTAGTTCCTTTTGCATGCGGTCTGGTTATCACCCCCTTCCCTCAGTCAGTTATGTGCAAAAGAGAAGAAAGTGAATGTCCAGGTATTTTAGCAACTATTTTGTGGTTTTAAAGCTAAGGTACTGTGTGGAGTTCTGGATCAGGCCCCAAAGTACAGCTTCTAAATGTTAAATAGAAGTGAAGAAAGAACAGTAAATTTTCAGCCAATATTTGCCTTGGGTGAATTATTACTACAGTTACATCACGTCTTAAGCAGGTGCAAGGAAATTTCTCCTAAAAGTATATACTCCAGAGAGTGAGGATCTGAGGGCTAAGCAGGAAGCAGAGAGGGGGAAAGGAAGGAAAGGGTAAGGTGGGGAGCCGGGGAGGATGTGTTTCTTTGTTCTGGGATGTGGCCAACTAACTAGCCACCCTTAGAGTTCTATGGCCCCCAAGAAAGATACCATATGTTTGACATGGTGAGCCTAAAATTTGTTTCCAAGCAGTCTGTTAATCATTTAACAGCATAGTTGCTTGGTTTGTCCTACTGCAATGCCAAGCTGACCAAAGTTTTCACAATACAATGAATTCATTTCTACTTTGGAGTACAAATGGGCATTGTTAGACTTTAGGGCTTGCTTAATATTGCAAATTGTTCTGCTTGCTTTTGGAGGTTTCTTGGATACAGCCTCTCACCCTTGGGCTGCTCCTCCTGTTCCCTGTAGAGGTTTCTGGACCTCTGGTAGACCTTGCCTCCAGTAGGATCTTGCAATCTGCCTACAAAGGCATGCTAGATTCTCTTTTAACAGTTTGTCTTTCTCTGGGCTTTTCCCCCAGCCAGAACTCACCAGAACTGAGTTCCATCACCTCACAGGTGGGTGCCATTACCATTAGAAGAGAACAAGGGAGGTGTTCATGGTGAGTTCCAGCACCTCTTTTTCTAGAAAAATACTACTGGTTTCTTGATTTGAAGGGGCCAACTCTACGCAGGTAGTGGCTCAAGCCCTATGGAGCTCAATTAACATCCAACAATGCTTTATGTGTCTAAGGTTACCCCAGTCATGTCTGATCTAGTATAAAGTGTGAACACTTGTGAGGTTTCAGTGTTATGTGAGGTGAGCAGTGTTGCCCTAAACACTGCTAAGATTTGTGGTGAGAGTGGGGGCAGCATATTTGTGTGGGTCTTTCTTAGAGTCCTGTGGCATCTTAAAGACTAACCAATTTATTGTGAAATAAGCACTCAAGCCCACTGTATTTCTTAGGAAGTTTTACTTGCTAGTTCCACATTCACAGTCATTTAATGGAAAGGATTGGAGCGGGGTAAAATGAAGCAGCAACAGGAGCCATGTATGGAAATTAAAGTTTGGGCATGGAATTATACATTATCTCACCACATTTAAAACACCCACATGCTACAAAACTCAGGTTTACTGAGGTAATGTAGGGACGGGGGCATTTTCTTAATCCTTCCTCAGTTGTAGTTATTTCTAATCTTGGAATCTGGTCGAGGAAAAATGTTCAGGAGGAGTATAAGCAAGAGAGCTGAAAAGAGTGGGTAACTGTCCTACCTGCAGATTCTCCCCTGCAAATGTTCCGCCGCCCAAACCTGGGCATTTAACCCGAACACAGCTGGGTGATAAGAGGCAAGGTATGACTGAAAAAGTGAGATGCTTTCACTCTCTCAGCCTTCATTTCTCCCCTCCAACTGTTGTCTTCCTCTTCACACACACCTGTTTCCTAAGAGCTCAAGCTTGCCGCACT
This sequence comes from Podarcis gaigeae, assembly GCF_964106915.1. Classification (NCBI taxonomy): domain Eukaryota; kingdom Metazoa; phylum Chordata; class Lepidosauria; order Squamata; family Lacertidae; genus Podarcis; species Podarcis gaigeae. Next base: position 58,171,957 of record NC_139688.1, read on the forward strand.
ATTAAATATGCCTAATCGTAGAAATCTCAATTTTGTCTAAGAATATGAACTAAGCTAGAGTTTAGGAAATTGGAACTGGGTTGCTGTAGTGTCTGCAATAGAAGTGACTCTCGTTCATTTTTCAAAGAGATGGGAGGAAGAGGAGGAGGAGGAGGAGTTTGGATTTGATATCCCGCTTTATCACTACTCTAAGGAGTCTCAAAGCGGCTAACATTCTCCTTTCCCTTCCTCCTTCACAACAAACACTCTGTGAGGTGAGTGGGGCTAAGAGACTTCAAAGATTATGAGTCCACCACTCTTAACCACTACACCACGCTGGCTCTCTATGTGAGACCTGCTGAATTCACAGGTGCCTTTCTCCCTAACTAATGCAATGGAGTCACCCAGGTCCCTCCTCTAACTGCCCAACCTAGAGCTCTGCAAAAGAAAGCTGCACACCTGAGGCACTGCAGCCACTGGTAAATATGCTAGCATGTTGCCACCAGATTACTATCTTCAGGTTGCCACAGAGCTAATAAGCCTCCCCAAAGATCTCAATGAGCTCGCAGGCCTACACAAGGCAGTCTGGTCCTTCAAGTGCACTGGTTCTGAGTTGCTCAGGGTATGTTAAGACCTTGTACATGGCTGGGTAGCTAGTAGGCACCAGTGTGTTTCTTTCAGCACAGATGTAATACGTGCATGCCAGGTTTGCCACTGAGCACCCTGGCTGCCACATTCTGCATCAGCTGTCAGCTCAAGGGCAGCCCCAAACAGAGCACAGTGCAGTGACCCAGTCATGAGATAACCAATGCACAAATCAAAGTGGCCAAGTTATCCCTGCCCAGTAAAAATATTGTAGCTGCTTGAGCCTCCAGTGACAATGAAGGAGCCAAAAGCATCCTCCAGAAAAGCTAACCCATCCAGGAAAGGCAAATTCTCCAATTCTCAGATGAGGAATCTGGTTATTGAACAGAGACATTGACTCCCAGCAGATCATGGGAAATTCTGCACATATGTGCACCACAGTCTCTGTTTGAGCAAAGGTGAAGCACAGAGTGGAATGTCACAGGGGGACTGGATGCCCTCTCATGTGGATCTCATGTTGGTTTCACAATGGTTTCAACAGCCCCATGAGAGTGGCTGACTAGGAGGCATCCACAATTATCTGTACTGCTTAGAAGGATGTTTTTGATTTAAAGTCAAGACAACTGCCAAACCACCACACACAGACTTCATTCCAGATGCTCCTGAAACCTCCCCAGTTAGATCTGGCAAGCTATTGGGGCAGCAATATAAGGAATATAAGGCGCGCACACCAGCACATCCCAGAGCCAGAAGCTCCCTGAAGAGCCTGAGCATATTTAATGCTTGCTGAGATCCTTTCCTCCTCAGCTGCATGACTCTGCATACTGAGATAGGCTGAAAGAAAGCAGCGTCCCTCTCTGATTCCGAAAAATGGGGAGCTGAATAGTTTGGCAGAGTCATCAAGGACACTGAAGCAGTTAGCTATCTGGTGAGAAAGAGAGAGATTAAATGAAGCAAAAATGCAGCATTCGTGCAAAAAGACAAATCCTCTGCCAGAGATTATCACAAAGGCCACTCAAAAAAACTTCATACGCACTCTGGTTCACAAAGCATGAGTAAGAACAGGGAGCATTTGCGGAAAATAAACAAATGGAGTATCCCCCTCTCCCACCCCACCCCCAAATGTTTATAAATACTTTAGGTTTCATGGTAGGAAGGAAGCTGTCTTCTCTCAGTGGACTTCTAGTTTAGACTAGCTATACAGTCTGTCAGTCATAATTTCTGGGAGTGTCCAGTGAGTTTTCAATAAGTAACCCATACCACCCACCCCCCGAAAGTCTGCCTTTGGCCTATGCTATATTGTAAACCGCCCTGTGACGCTTGGATGAAGAGTGGTATAGAAATTTAGCAGTAGTAGTAGTGGTGGTGGTGGTAGTAGTCATCCGTCATGATTTCCTTCCATACTATCAATGTGCTGGTGATGAGCAGCTCTGGGAGTGGTAGATTTGCCCCTGGTCAGTGGTGTGGTTCTCACCCTGCCATGCGCTACCAGAAGTGTAGCCATCATGGCTTATAGACTTATCCTCTGTGGCTTCATTGGATTCCCACAAATTCTTGTATTATGAAAGAGAAAACCTTCTATGCACCTCTGTCATGCCATCTCTTACTTGCTTTTTCTCTAAACTAAAAGGCCCCAAATGTTCTAAACTTCCCTCATTGTTTCAATCCTTTTTCTTGTCCTTTCTTTTTCTAACTCTGCAATATCCTTTTCTGAAGTGAGACAACCAGAACTTTACACAGTATTCCAAGTGTGGTCTCGCCAAAGAATTGTATAGTGGCCTTAGGAGACTGGCAGTTTTATTTTTCGTTCCCTTCCTAATGATGCCCAGCATGGAATTTGCCTTTTTCACAGCAGCTACACAGGGGGGTGGCATCTTCATTGAGATCTACACTGTGAACTCAAGGTCTCATTCCTGGTCAGTCACCACCATGTCATGTTCTTCTAGGGCCATTAGATGGCACTCCTAAACCATGTTTCATTTCACAGTGAGAAGCATATGCTAGAAGAGGAATCTTGAAAGCTGAAGTTTTCGAGAAGGTGGTAGCAGACAAAGGCTGAGAGCCACTAAGTCCCCCCACCCCAGTAGACACATCGAAGGATGCCCGTGTCCAGGAAAGCAGCGAACCTGACTGGCATCTCATTTTTCAGAAGGGTCGTAGTTTTAACTAAAGAGCCAATGTGAACAACAGAACCATTTTGCTCCTGAATCTCAGCCTCCCACTTCCATTTCATAGAATTGTTTCATTTCCTTCATTTCCTTTGTTACATTTCTATGCCCCTTTACACTCACGTGAGTCGCAAAGCGGCTTATAAACAATAAATAACAATGACATAACAGAACATCACAATTACTACATAAATCGCATAGAATAGCTAACAAATCAGTAAAATTACCTCCTTCTATAAAACACTATTAACAAAAAACAGCAAAAATAAGCTACATAGCACAACAGCAACAAAAGTCACATTATAAGAATTGTGGAATTGGAAGGGACTCCAAGGGCCATCTAGTCTCGCCCCGGCAATGCAGAGATCTCAACTAGGGCTTCCATGACAGGTGGTCATCCAACCTCTGCTTAAAACCCTCCAATGAAGAGGAGATGCCACTGCCTCTTGAGGGCGTCTTCAAATTTGAGTTTAACATCTGCTCTGAGGAGAGTATCTATAGCTAAAGGAAGGAGCCTCGTAGCTTCGATAGGCACACGGTGTTGAGTGTCTTGGGAGAGTATTCAGCCAGGAGTGAACTGGAGAGCTGAGTCTGAGCACAGAGAGGGAGGAGCTGTGGGAATACAGACTCCCTGGGTCTCATTCTAGCCAGGAGGGGAGAGTTCTTCTAGGGGGAAAAGACTCCTAAGCCAGTAACAAACCCTGGGTCTATTATACTACCGTATTTTTTGCTCCATAACACTCACTTTTTTCCTCCTAGAAAGTAAGGGGAAATGTCTGTGCGTGTTATGGAGCGAATGCCTACGGGTCGCGGTGGGGATCTGCTGCAGTCGTGAGCAGAGGATCCATGGTTCCCCTTCCTTCCCTCCTCCGTGGCTCACTTTGAAACAGCAAAGCGGGAGAAGAGCCGCTGAGTGGGGAGGAGAGAGGGACAGAGAGCCTGGTTACCAAGCACGGATCCACATGGATCCTCAGGATTTTTGCACTGGGTCACCCCAAATTCACCATCAGATCACATAGCATGTCCATGGCTACAGCTTGCACCAAAAAAATCACACACCCACTGTTGCCTGGGGCCACAAAAACGTGGTTAGAAAGCATGGATCCACATGGATCCTCAGGATTTTTGCATTGGGCTACCCCAAACTCACCGTCAGATCACATGTCTGTGGCCACAGCATGAACCACAAAAATCATATATCCACTGTTTCATTTAGAATATTTTTTTCCCTGTTTTCCTCCTCTAAAAACTATGTGTGTGTTATGGTCGGGTGTGTGTTATAGGGTGAAAAATACGGTAATTGGAATACCTCAGGAGTGGCATTGCTAAGAGGTTGGGTTACTGGCGAAAAGTGCCACTCACACTTTCCACCAACTTTTTTTGTAAATATAACTTTTCTTGTTTGTTCACCTTCTGTCTGAAACTCCAAATCACAAAGTTTTCCCTCACACAAGACCTCCATAAGCTGGCCTGTGGTAAATTGTATAAATTTGTGTAGTTGGTGTACCATGTGGTGGGTCTGCTATATTTAATTGGGGGCAGTTAGTGGGGTGAGTCCACTACGTATTAATTGGTGGTCTGTGGTGGGGTCTGCTACAGTCTCCTTCCGCTACAGCAACAGGGGCTCCTGTCGCAGAATCTCCCCCCTCCTGCTTGACAGCCAAAGCACAGGCAAAGGGTTCCCTCAAATATGACCTTAACAGAGTGGAAACCTGGGCCAAAGCTAACAAAACGAATTTCAATAGGGACAAATGTCAGGTTTTGCACTTAGGCAGGAGGAACCAATATAAGATGGGGGACAACTGGTCTGCCAGGAGCACATGTGAAATGGGCCTCAGGGTCTTGGTTAACACAAGTCAACCGTCTGATGCAGCAGCAAGAAAAGCAAATGTTCTTCTAGGCTGCATCAGCAGAAGTCTAGTGTTCTGATCATGGGAAGTAATAGTACCACTCTCTTCTGCCTTGGTCAGACCACACCTGGAATACTGTGTCCAATTCCGGGCACCACAATTTAAGGATAATGATTTTATCATGGTTCGCTAGGTGCTGTGGAGGATGTGTGAGGCTGGGAGAAGCATTCAGCTGGAGCTGCCCCAGCAGGCAGGGATCGATCTTCTTAGATTGTTAAACAATCCTTGAGCTCCTGGGCTGCTTTATATAAAAGAATATTTAAAGAAATCATATAAATACCCCACAGTAAAATACAGTACATGAAGAAAAATGAAAAGCAGGTAACATTTCAATTAAAACTAATCTAAAAGGCCTGTCCCCCTCCCAAAAGATTTTCACCTGGCACCAAAAAGAAAGCAGATGGCACCACATAGGGAGGGCGCATATAGCAGGAGACGGCCCTGCAAGTACCTAGGTATGAAGCTATGAAGTCTCTAAATGTTAAAATCAGCCCTGTGAATTGCATTTGGAAACAATCAATGCAACCGTTTCAAAACTAGTGAGATGAACGCTGCACATTTGGTTCCAGCGAACCGCCTAGTCACTGCATTTTTCATTAAAAAGACCCTCCAATTGTCCCTATTTTCCAGGGACAAACTCTGATTTATAGAAGCTGTCCCAGTTTGTGATTTGACCCTGGAATGTCCCACTTTTCCTTAGGATGTCCCTATTTTCACCAGAGAAATGCTGGAGGGTATGGTATGCGACCCCCCCCCCCCCAAGCCAAGGCGAAAAGTAGCTGTACAACCTTTAGAAGACATCGGAAGGCAGCCCTGTATAGTGAAGGTTTTTAATGTTTAATTATATTTTTATATATGTTGGAAGCTTCCCAAAGTCAGATGGGCAGGGTATGAGTATATGTGTGTGTGTGTTTGAATAGGACATCCCTATTTCCATCAGATAAATGTTGGAGGGTATGATTAAACTGTATTTTCCAAATAGCCTTCAAAGGCAGGTCAATCTGCAATGCATTGCAGTTATCCTCTCCTTCAGAAGAAGCAGCAGTTGTGGTCCTGTCTGGATTACGACCACAGTATGGAGCAGGCAGACCCCCTTTGCCACATTCCTCCTGAAAACCTTCCCCCTCCCATACAACTCTTTGCTTCTGATGGGCTTTAAGTTTTTTTTAAAAGGTACTTTTTGAAAACAATATAAATGATATAGCCCTGGCTGTGGCAAAATTCCTCTCCGAAGTAATAAGAATTAGAAATCAACAGGTGGAAGCAGCAATAACTCCCTACATTGGAAGACTGGGGAATAAAAATGGTAGAATTTGTGGAGCTGGCAAAGCTGATGGGGAGAATCAGGAATCGGCCAGAAGAAAAATATCAAAAGCAAATTTGACTGGAGCAAATTTATTATTTACCTGAAAGAAAGAAAATTGTACTCATTTAAAACGTTTGTAGCTTTAACGTGAAATGTTTTGTAATGTGAAATTAAGATGTTGATTTGTAAACAAGAATGTGATATTTTAAGATGACTATAGGATAAAGAAATGACTACAGGAATGCAAAAAATATGTTATAGACCATAGGGATGTCAGAAAGAGAGATAGAAGGAAGTCTAAGCTCATTTTGAGCAAATAATGTAAGTTGTGAATATGTGTATTGAATTAAATGAAATATGGAAAAATTCAATAAAAATTATGAGCAAAAAAAAAGTCCTAGGCTCTGTGGTTTAACCCACAGCGCCACCCACATCCCTCTATATATACATACATTGAAATAAGTGTATTTTTGTGAATGAACAGTTAACATTGGAAGCAGCCCACAGGATGGTCCATCGGTTCAGTAAAATGAATACTTATCAGTCTTGTGAAGGGTGAAGCCGCACTATTGTATTTGTGGGAATACAGCAACAGAGCCCCATCTTGTTCAAACCACTGATCAAAGCTTGACCTGGAAGCTTTTGCTGGATCCACCGTCCAATCTGCCCTGTTGTCAGAAGCCATGCTTACTGGTCAGTTAGGGGTCCCATGGGCACTCTGCCATCCAAGCACTTTTCTCAGCTGATCCAATCCAGTTATCTCTGGCTCTCAGTCCAGCTTTCATGTACTAACAGAACTCCCCTTTCTGCAAATGGCGGCCCATTAGAATTTGCTTTTATTTGTATGGTTGTGTATGGGGACACTACCATGTACTTATATGGAACTGTTCTCTCTCATAGCATTTAGGGACAGTTGGCAAGCTCGTGCGCTCTCTGTGTGCATCAGGACATGCATGGGGCTCTGGCCTGGGGTTACCCTCTGCAACCCATAATTTCACAGTCGTTGAGGCTCAGAACTTGACAATGATTATAATGAAATTTACAGTTTTCAATATTACCATTAAAAAAATAAAGATGGACGCTGAGAACTTAAATACAAATGAAGTTTTTATTGACATTGTAAGAAACATTTTATTCCTCAGTACAAAAGGGCTAAGTGGTTCTGAAAGCCTAAGTACAGTTGATATGTACACAGTGCTAAGTTCCTTCAAGCTGATCTAAGGCTTGGAGAACATCAGATCATAAATGCAGATTTATCAAATGAAGACCACTAAGATCTGTTACATCTGAACACTATTCCTATTGTATGTAAATGTATTTACACATTTTTCTTTAAAAAAAGAGATTACACTTTTTATAAAAGTAAAAAAAAAAAGTTGAGGTGAAAAAATGAACATGAGGTTTTTTTAAAAAAATCTTACAAATATGCAGGCTGACAAAAGCGAACTTTCTCAAAGACGGCATTCGATTCCTATTGGACACTAACACATGAATGCCTAAGATTCACAAGACAATGTTCAGGCAGTTTTATCAACAGTGGTATGTGCTGTTATTGTAAGAGCAGCCTTATAGCTAAATTTGGCACTATTTCCCCCGCTGCTTTTAACCAAAACAACTCAAAATAAGGCACATCCATTGCAGGAATAGAAACACAGTTTTTTCATGGAAAAGGTCAAAGTGTATCGATTGAAGGAGGCCTAACCCATTACTTATCCAACATCATCTTAGAATTACTGGAAAAGGAAATCACATTTAAGACAGAAATAACAAAAGCTCAGAAACTAACCTTTATTACATAGTACCATATCAAGACCTTTCTTCAGCAGACAGAAATCTAAACTGCAGCTCTGATGTAGAAGTCCATAGAGTTGGGTTCCAACCCATTCTATAATGTTCCTTACAGCACAATCCTAGCCGTATTTACTCAGAAATAAAGTTCCTTTGTTTGTTCATTTGTACCTGCTTGTAATTGACAATACAAAAGGATAACACAGATGGGGAGAGAAAGGTCCATGGAAGCAATGTTAAACTGATGGGTGTATGTATGTTTCTTGTTCAAGACTTAATTGTCTTGACTTTGACTGGGATAAAGAGGGGAGTTTCAAAAATCCCCATATACACAGTTTTGAAGTGTCCCTCCCCACAATATAGCCGAAGCTAAATTTAGGAAGTGGCCTTTGACAGGAGTGCAAGAAATTGCAGTTAAAAAACAAACAATCCAACATAAGCCAAGCAGCATATCATGTTATCTCTTGCTTCCAGTCTTTGTGCACAGGGGCCATTTTGTGACTTGGTGATGGGTTGTGTAAGATACAGTTGGGGCAGACAATGATCCAGAAATTCACCCTGTCAGCTTTTGCTTTCTAAGTCCTGTAGTATTTTCTGAGGGGAGGTGGCAGTAATGATAAGGGTCGTAATTATTATGGACTTTCAGAAGGCTCTGCTGATGGAATGGGCACCTATCTTCACGCCTAAAGCCTTAGGCTGCTGCTTACTCCAGTCCATCTTACAAACTACTTAGGAATGATGTTACTGCAGTCAGACCCATCATAAGCAAAGAGTATGAACATCTAAACTCCAGCTTGGGTCTCTATCTGACAATACTTCCAGGGTGGGAACTGCTACTGTGAGCAGGAAAGGCTACACTGCTTAGTTACAGGAGCATGTTTGCATGTGGAGATTTCTAGGCTCAATCCATGCATCTACTGATAAGAGGTCCCTGCTGAGACTCTAGACATGGCAGTGGGAAGATCTGTCCATTTTGGTTTCTCCCACTTTCTCCAATTTTAAGTTCAGTTCTCTACATTTCCATGTTAGTTGTGATTTACATTCCTCATGAATATTCACCAGCATTTTTAGTATGGGAGTCTGCTGATATGCACATTTCCCCACACAGTTTTGCCTAATGTAGACACTTGTACAAACACTTTGGGGTCTTATTTGCACTAATATGTGCATTTCTATGCACTCTTTATCCAAGTAAATGCAGTTTTTGTATAGGTTACTTGGCTGGAGAACTGCACATGAACATTTTGAGAAGTGTGAATTTTGAAGGATGGCTTTGACTTGTTTTGGAAAGTGCAAGTAAGGCTAAGTTTTCCTGTAAACAAAAACAGAACCATACCCCTCCCCCCAGCCTTACCCTGGAGTGCTTAGATCATAGTGGGCCAGACAGAGGAATAGTATGACTTGATGTAAGGTATGTGCTCCTTTGACACTGCACCAGTAAATTTGGGAAATACATGGGCAATGCTGGTAATGAGAGGGCTGGGTTGCAGTCTCCTTGGACAAGTCCTAAGTGTTCCACTATTACCATAGTGGTTCAGGAGGGACACACATTGCAGTAGCCTTGGTTACCCTGAAGGCAACCTTGGAAGAGTAGAAAAGATTAGCCTCTCCAAGTGATCCACTGCTAGAACTTAACTTCGCACACAAGTACATTCTATAAGGAAACATTCCTCCAAACAGGACTTCAATGGTCAAAAACATTACAATAATTTTGGTTTCAATTGTTTTATAGGATGTTTGTGTTGATTGTTCTTCTAAGCTCAGAAACATGATAATGAATAGATGGCAATTAACTTCAGTACTCCAATTCTATGGAGAACCTCTACATCAGGAACTTTCAGGAATGTGTGATACTGAAGATGAGATTCTCCACACAATGTTAAGCTGTTTTGCAATGTTACAGACAACATGTGGAGGGTCATCATGTACCAGTGTTGGTTGGTGGCCTCAGTGTGTATACAATTGGCCTGGTTTAATTAAAAACACAGTGGTTCAGGCTCTATTGGTAAAGAAACAACCAGGTGGGTTCAAATCATGGTACTATAATATTGCCCGAGCCCAAAACATAAGAAATCTGGTGCAGTAATAACAGCACATTGTAATTTTGACATGATTAAGGGTTGAAGAAATAGTGCAGCTGTTTAGTTCCAGGAAAATGTGCCTTTTGGAATTCCACCAGCCTAGAGTTGGAGCAACAGGAAAAATAAAATTCTGATAAAACTGAGAGGTGCAAAGGAATCTCTAGAGTAACTTCTGCTTTTCACAAACCAATTCTTCACTCATACAATGGACCATTAAGAAACAGAGTGGGCTATTACACAGAATACAAACGTAAGAGCCACAATCCAACAGAGCTAACTTGAGCTCATTTAAAAGTATGGATGCAATTGTGCTTGCTGTTGTGTTGCATTGTGCAACAAGACTAGAAAAGTAACCAAGATGGCAGTGAAAAATGAACAGGTCAGGGATATGTAAATTGAACTCTAAGATGGTAGGCCAACTCAATCTCCACAAACAGCATAAGAACGATAGGAAGATTTTATAAACATTATTTAAAAAATAATGTAGTGTGTGTGAATGGCAACTTCTACATTTGGGATAGACCACCACTGATGGATATTGGTGGAAGAGCTTTCAGAATAGCTGTTACTGAGTGAAATGTTCTTGTACTGAACTTATTGACAGAGTCCCTATCCCAAAGGGAATCCTTATTTTTCGGGGGGGGGGGGATTATGCACAAAATGATGTGATGTTCTGTATGTGGATTGAACCTTCTTATCAAGGACTAGTGCCTCTCATTTTGTTCTGTTGTTTTGCTTTGTTCTTGCCTTCCTCTGTATCACACCTACCTACTGGTATGGCTCATTTGTGCTTGAAGTTTCCGGCCCCATGGCTTAGGGTGGTGAGGCAGTGGAAGGCTGATAGGGGGCGGCTCTTGCTTGGGATATGTAGTTGGAATTGGTGGCATTCTTGCCCCTTTCTATGAATGAAGCTTTGGCCAGATTGCCAAGCCAATGATAGAGGACATTTACAGCACCACTGGAAGGCAGTTATTGTTAAATGGAATTATAGCAAACAAGAACTAAACATTTTGAATATTATAGCTTGAGCTTTTAAACCACTTAGATCTATGCATATTGCACTGAAGTGAATGCCAACAATCTGAACTAAACCTTGCTTAAAAGTGCAACTTGTGTTTACATTTATGTCTCAGACAAGCAGACTTATAATAGCACTCGCATAGATATTGATTTATTTTCATACACGCACATGTTCAAGTTACTCCCCATTTTGTAACAAAAAATGTGAGGCTTACTCATTATGCAATGGAGGTTTTGGAAACTGAAGCCAATTTTTGACATAAAAATGGGCAGTCATTTTGTCATTATTTTCTTTTTTAACCAACTTATTTTTATTGGAATATGCTTCAGAGTTATTTATTTATATGGTATTTTGTCTCTCCGCAGTCCAAAGCAGTGGTTTTCAAGCTGCATTCCGGAGAACCCTAAAATTAGTTAGATGCACTTCTACACGTTCTTAAGTGAAAACATCAGTAATGACAGACTTGTTCATTATCACTGACACACCCCCACCCCCACCCCGCGCAGTATGTAGCCAATGTGGTCTTGGGCGGTTCCTCAGCTCAAGTAGGGCCATGATGAGACCCAGCAGGCCAAGGCAGCACTCTGCATCAACTGAGTGTGCAGTCTAGAACATGACTGAGAAGATTTGACTCGGGCAAAGCATTATGCGGAGAGGTCCTTGAATGCAGAAAACCTGAAAACCACTGGTGTAGAGCAATAGAAATGACGACTCAAACCATTACTCGTGGGTTTTTTTGAATAAATTAGTTGCTTTAAACCATTCACCCATTCCTCTTGACAGGGTTTGCGTGATCAGTGCTAAGAGGATGGAACCCCAAACTTCAATATATATATGTGATCCTGGTAATGTTGTGTCTACACGTTAGAACCCGGCTGTATAAGAACTCCAGCAACAACCATATAGGATTGTTATTTCCTTTTGAGTTACAGGAAGAGGCAATGCCATTTTATCAGACCTTCCTCAAAGATAAACCAGCATGCACATCACACATTTACATTGGCTTACAATTACAAAAAATATATAAACAAACAATAAAATAAAAAAGAAGCATATAAACATTGGAAAAAGGGGGGGACTGTGGGTGTAACAATACTGATTCAGAACTGAAACGGAAGACAGTTTCTCCCTAGAACACTTTAGGGTTTTTCAGAGTCCTTATTCCATAAAAGGAATATACTTGAAACACATCCCATTTAGGTGAGATGAGACTGCTAAAGTACTTAAAGCAACTAAAAAAAATGAATTACTTTTTAAAAAAATCTTTCATCTCCTAAGTTGTGTATGTCTATTGCATAACAGCAAGAAACTTGCTTTCTTCTGCAAGTGAGGTCAACAAAGAATTCATGTCCCCAATGGCCATGTTGTTTGTGCTTATGGGCATGGCTGGGAATGTAAGAGACGCTCGGGGGGTGGTGAGGCGGGAGGAGTTGCGGGAGAGGTTCTGAATGATGCTGGGACTCAGGGCTCCTGAAATCAAGCTGGCATGGTCACCGTCATCTATGATAGCATCAAAATCAATCTGCACGCTTTCGAGGCTGCTGGTGTCAATGCTGTCAACGGTGCTCGTTACCTGGTTGGCTCCTGGGGAGAGAAGCTCTGACGAAGTAGCATCACTCGTCCCCTGAAGCAGGCAGTTAGCTTCTGAAAGGGGGAAAGCACCTGTTTTCAGAGCTTGCTGGCTAAACCCTGTGGTTTGGTCATACAACTGACCAGAGTAATTCTGCATATTAGAGCAGAACTGCTGTGACTGACCTTGGGATTCTACTTTGATGCCATTGACCCTGTGTGGCTGGTTGGCATCCCTTATGTGTCCTTGGGGCTGCACCAAGTTATTCCTTGACGTGTTTTGTCGCCTGCCACCCCAGTAGTTGGCACAGGGCTGGTACCCTTTCGCCATCACCAAACCTGATGGCTGGATCCCAGCATTGTGAGACAGTGGACAACTTTGTGGCCCTTGATAAAGGGTGGGTTGTGAGGGAGCTGAAACTTGCTCTATCATCATTTTATGGGAATGACTGACTTCTTGGCAGTAGATATCATCGCTTGACTGATTATGAAGGTACTCCTGGGCAACCACATTTCTGCCCTGCATCCTGCTAATTACATTGGGAGACTGCTCCTCTGATACTGCAGTGCAGCCAAAATTCTGCTGGTTTCCATTATTTGGCATGAAATTATTTCCCAGCTTTTGCCCTTGAATCACAATGTCATAGGTATTGCCCACTGGTTGTCTGCCAATACTTTCACCATACAGCTGTGCTTTATTTGACTGAAGGTGGTAAGAATGACTGGTGTCACTGTTGTTCATGACCATATTCTGCTGTAAACTGCAGGAGCCGTTGTTGTCTAGAAGATGCTGATAGCCATTTTGCTGGGACACAGCATTTCTCTCCAGCCCATGGTGCTGCTGTTGGACGACCATGTTGTTATAGAGGCCTAAGGTTTGAGTGTGCTGGATCAGGGACCGTTGACCACATTTTAATTTTGACGGAGACAAGTCAGAACTTCCTGAGCTTACTTCATTCCACTGAATTGGCAGGTCATTTTTACTGGCCTCAGAGTTGTTTGGTGGAGGAGACTGGTCAAAGTTGTTGCTGTACCCCAATGCTGAATTGTGATGCACTTTGTTGTGATCTAGTCCACCATTCGGCAGGTGGTTGTATGCACCCTGATTCTGAGAATTCAAATATTGGACCACGTCATCCGGTAGGAGATCCTCATCATTCAGACTGCCATCTGCTTCCATTGTAGCAGCTTCCATGGCGACATTCTCAGAGATACTAGGAGGACAAGGGGAACAGTTGCGGAACAAGCCACCATCAGAACGGGTGTAGTTCTGAAGGATGAAGTTACGCCTTTCCATAGATGGAGGCAAAACAGGAGGGTTAAAGCTATTGAGACTGTTGAAACGCTGGACTCTGGGAAAGGAAAGGTTATCGGAAACTGGTCTCACAGGGTCACTGGCTCTCCTTGTGCTGTTCCCCAACACATCATGGGGCAGTATGTGTCGCCTGTTGTAATTGTTTGTCCCACCATCACTACATCTTCGGGGAGAATTCATTGGGGGCAGTGGTGACATTCCAGACTCCCTACAGTCACCCAATAGTGCCATTTTTGTTTTCAAGCTCATCCTCTCCATATTAGGGAGTGGGGTTGGTGGGGGTCCACCAGTAGCTGCTGCATATTTTGCTTTCAGACGGTATTGCTGGGCGGGGGTCAGGCTGAGAAGACCTGGCAAGCCATCACACTGGCTGGCTTCACTGGATCGCCGAGAGGCATCAGTTGAAATGGGGTCGTAGGAATCAGTAACACTGATGTTCTGGAGCCTCCCCTCGCCTTGGGAAGCATCACTGGACCTCCGACTAGAGAAGCAGGGTGAAATCCCAGAGGATCTGCGGCTGCTCATGTAGGCTGAGCTGATGGTGCTGGTGTTGCTGTCCCTTCTGTTCAGCATGTTGAGCACAGTAATGTCCATGTTTGTGAGTTCATTTTTATTGGCTAGAATAGTCATGTTTCCTCCAATGCTGCAGCTGCTGCTTGAATAAGTACCTGGGGAAGGGGATAAAGAAAGAAGAAAAGACTCCAGGTTGATCAGGTGAAATAAATAAATGGTACAAAATGTGCTACAGGCGTTTCCAAGAAAATGCCATTATATTTCCAAAATGTTGATGATGGGGCCAACAAGACTTTTGGATTCAGGCACACAAAGAATAATGTTGCAAGATGAAAGAAAGCTGAAGGCATTGCCCAGACACTGGTCGCAACACAACACAGAATGAACGGTGCTGCCTGGCGCTGCGGACCAGTTCCCACTGAAGTTTACCCTGGTAGTTGGGCAGTGCTGCTTCAGTTAGGTAGCTCACACAACTGAAGTCCACAATGCTGTTCTATACAAAAATTAAAATACCTTCCAAGAGAAAAAAGCATGTTAAGAGTAGCACAACTACAACCCTAGAACTAGGTAAGAACTGGGTCTATGTTGGCTTGTCTCTCTTGTCTGTAGTAGGACTCCACTGACTGGATCTGTTAAAATATGCAGTCTTTTTTAAAAATGTAGATTAAAGTCTTAATCAAACCATACTGAAAGCCAAAATTGCAAAATACACAATTCCATAAATTATCTGGGATAATTTGAAAGCCATTTTTCAATATCTTTTGCATGACATTCCAAACAACATTATAAAATAAGCAATTATAATAATTTCTTTTCTTTTCTTTTCTGTAGTTCCCTTTATTGGAATGAACTTAAACCAGAAACAAGAAATACCACAGATATTTTGCATGGGTGGCTGCAGTTGAAGGAA
This sequence comes from Podarcis gaigeae, assembly GCF_964106915.1. Lineage (NCBI taxonomy): Eukaryota > Metazoa > Chordata > Lepidosauria > Squamata > Lacertidae > Podarcis > Podarcis gaigeae. The sequence goes on from NC_139688.1 coordinate 58,187,102, forward strand.
AAAATCTTTGGACAAAAATGGTGATGAGACCTGCAATGGACTCTGGGTATGTTTTCCCCCCAGCTCCATTCACATCTGTCACCTACATTAACACATACTTTGGACTAAACACAAGAATTCTACCATACCATCTTTCAATAAAATATTAATAATAAGAATCTTACTACCTTCCCTGTGAGCAGGAAATTAGGTTGCAATCCTATACATGCTGACCTGTGAGTAAGCACCACTGAACTCATAAGGTCTGAGTAAACATGCATAGGCTTAGAGCAGAGGTTTTCAACCTTTTTGGGTCCATGGCTCCCTTGACCAACTACATTCTTTCTGCGGCACCCCTGGGGGCTCAGGAGCCCAGTTATGTCACCCCTTGCCTGCAGAGCCGGCAGCCCCTCACCCCTTTTTGAACACCCGTCCTTGGGGAGTGTTCCCTCAGCCTCCTTTCTTCTCACCTCTCTTTGGGAGTCCTTTGGGCAGCTGCAACTGCCACCTCTGCTCTCTGAGCTGCCCCCCCCCACCTCAAAGAGAGCTGCCCCACAGGGGCCTGGGAAGCACCCCCTGCCCAGCCCCAGAGGCACCATTTGCCTGGGCTGCTGCAACCAACAGCTGTGGAGGCCTTTGGGAGCCAGAGACGCGAGAGGGCATGAGAGGCCAGAGTAGCCCTGTGGAACCCCTGACTATCATTCAAGATACCCAGGGTGCCACAGCACCCTGGGTGAAAACCACTGGCTTAGAATATAAGGGTCTAACATGATTAAACAAATCTTATTCAATTTATCAACTGCTCTACCTACTTTAAATGATATACTTATTTAAAATTTGCATTTGAGTAGAACAAGAGTTCTGAAGCAAGAAGCATCCTTTGCTTTCAGAAACTGGATAACTGTGCTGTACCCGCATCATCTTAAAACAGTCATTCCACCTGTGAGAAAGAAAAGGAGGAACTATCTCTTTTAGGAGGTTTTTTTGCAGGTTTTATTTATAACAACTAATCTTTTCTTGATCACTGACTTAGTGCAGCACCTTTTAGTAGAGTATCTTGAATCAATTAATGCTCTAAATTGGTTGCATTCTGAGCAAAAACCGTATTTTGCATGGAAGAGCATTCAAAAAAAGTGATCTCCACTTGTGGTTTGAAATGCTGTATCCCAACTAAAGTTACATGGCATAATTACGTGGTGATCATGTTGTTTTTCTTTGACCCTGTGTGGTGTAGTGGTTAAGAGCGGTAGTCTCGTAATCTGGGGAACCAGGTTCGCGTCTCCGCTCCTCCACCTGCAGCTGCTGGGTGACCTTGGGCCAGTCACACTTCTCTGAAGTCTCTCAGCCCCACTCACCTCACAGAGTGTTTGTTGTGGGGGAGGAAGGGAAAGGAGAATGTTAGCCGCTTTGAGGCTCCTGAAGGGGAGTGATAAAGCGGGATATCAAATCCAAACTCTTCAAATCCAAACTCTTCTTACTTGATAATTTTAGTCACGGAAGGGCCTATCAACACTTCATGATTTGGTACTCTCAAATTAGAATGAGCATGCTCTTTATTTAGTTGCATTATAATGGCAAAAGCACTAAAGAAACCCTGTGCAGGGTTGGGGGTTTTTTTTGGGGGGGGAGGGATAAAGTGTCAATGGATTCTAAAGGGGATTCATTCATTCATTATTTTATCTTATTATTTAGAGAACTTATATACCACTTAATTCCAATCTTCATTAAGTGGTGTACATGGAATATAATACAATGAAAATAAAATTCAGTTAAAACTATAAAATCAGAATCCAGTTAAAATGTCTGCTGGGATGGGACAACAACAACAAGAAGAAGAAGCATTTTGTAGGCAGACCAGAAGTTCAACAGGGATGGGGGGTGGGGCTCTGTGACCTCAACAGGAAGGATGTGCCATAAAATTCAACTCACAATACTGAACACACATGGTGTACTGGAGCCATGCATCCATACCATGGGGAACACGGACAGTGACTCCACCAAACATCTCAGTAACTAGGCAGGAACCAGGCGGTCTTTGAGGTATCCAGAACCCAGTAATGTATGGACAGTCAGTGCTGGCAACAGTCTGTCCCTATCAATGGTCCAGCTGCAGATTACATTAAATGAGCATATCTTACCATTTCCTATGAGAGGCGGCAAAGTTGGGGCTTTGGAATGTGGAATGGGGTTCAGTCTTGGAAGCACTCCACTGATTTGTTTCAACCTTTCCAGCTTAACTTGCTCCATCCATTTGGTCTCTGTCATATTCCTCCTGGTCTGCAAGCCAAGTGCTGTGGTTGCTGTGGAAATGGTAGAGTCCATGATAGGGGTTTCATCTATGACACTGAGGTCTCCTACACTACCTCGACTGGTCAGATTAAGCTCGGTCCCATTGTTGGAATAGGTGCTGATGGGGGACTGCTCGCTGCTGCATGTAGACTGACCACCAGGGCTTGGCTGAGATGTCTGTTTGGAGGAGAAAAGATATTGGGGGGGGGGGCGGAGAGAGAGGAAATCCAGTTAGAAACAGAATGCACCTAAGAGCCACCATGTTTAGAGAAAGGCAAGGCAGAACTTGGAACTGTGTTTATTTCTCTGCCATCTTGCAAGGTACCTGTTATTTATTTAAATGAGGTACCTTGCAAGATGGCTGAGAAATAAACACAATTTCATTATTAAGAAAAGCCTTACTAGGTGAGAGTCATGCTGAGGCAAGTACAGGATGCTACCAAGGACTCTCATCTTACCAAACCACTTTAAGCTTCTGAAATCTAAGGTTAGGGCATGCTCTTCAAAAGAGTGTGTGCATTCTTCTGATGTTGGGCTTGTGCTTTTGGAGTAACATCCTTCTCCCACATCAGACGAAATGCTTAAAAAAAAGCTACTGAAAATGAGAGGGGTCTCGTGGCACAGATGGAAAACATTCCCTTTGTGACTTCAATACATTGGAGATGCTGGAAGTAGCTCTTTAATTCCTGGCCAATATGATCATCTGCAGCTGAATGGCAACAATATATGTATATAGCCCCATCTCCATGGAGTGAGCCAGTTGCTAGTGTTATAAAGTTAATATTCAGAAGGGTCTGATTCTCATTGCAGTGCACATCCCTAGTACTGTGCACTGGCCAATACAGTGGTACCTCGGGTTACAGACGCTTCAGGTTACAGACTCTGCTAACCCAAAAATAGTGCTTCAGGTTAAGAACTTCGCTTCAGGATAAGAACAGAAATCGGGCTCTGGTGGTGCAGCAGCAGCAGGAGGTCCCATTAGCTAAAGTGGTGCTTCAGGTTAAGAACGGACCTCCGGAATGAATTAAGTACATAACCAGAGGTACCACTGTACAGTGAATAAAACAAAGCTGCTCTCAAAACATGGATTTGTACACTAAAAGCCTTCATCATGCCATCAGAAATATCCCTCAGAGCAGCGATGACCATCACTAGATCAATACCAGCTTGCAGCTAAAGTATTACTCACTGCAACCATTTCCGTGAAACTTCCCTTCCACTGTGCCTCAAAGAAGAATTTACTTTTCCTGTAAATTCTGATGAGAATTATGGTTTTCTACCATGATAGTTTTTCTGCTGCCATGTTGACCTGTCACAGTTAAACATATCCGCTGCCCTGGAGAAGCTCATAGATATGCTTCATAAGGTTTATTTTACTGCAGCGATATTCAGACTGCTTAAGAACAACACTGCAGTGTTTGCCATGTATTCAACAACCTCACCTAAAAGAGATCTTAGAGAGAGAAGCAGAGCAGTGCTTTTAGATGATGTTTCTTTTTAGAGGATGTTTCTAAATGTTTCTAGATGTTAATAAGATGGATGCGTATCAAGCAGATATTACCAAAATAACTTCATTAAAATCACTACTGTAATTTAACCTGAAATAATAATAATAATGATGATGATAATGATGACAATAATAATAATAAAAATCATACAATCATAGAACTACAGAACTAGAAGAAATCATGAGGGTCATCTAGTCAAAACCCCTGCAAATAAATAAATAAATTTCCATAACAAGGCAAAGTAAAAACAGGATTCATACCTAGGAAATATCTACATGTGAAATAAACAGACCTCTGGCTGTGTTGAGTTTGCTAACTGTCAGGGGGTGGGGCAGATGCTATTGAATCGCCATATCTTAAAACAGAGCTTTCCAAACTTTCATGTCGGTGACACACTTTTTAGACATGCATCATTTCGCAACACAGTAATTCGGTTTTACTAGAAAAAGGGAGGTTAAACTAACACCTTATAAGAGATACAGACACACATTGCGCAACACACCTGCACACGGCACACTAACTTGTCGCAACATACAGTTTGGAAAGCTCTGCCTTAAAATATTTACAAATAGTCAAAAAATAAATTCCAATCTAAGCTGTGATTTAGTTTGATTGTACGTTTAAGCCACACAAAATGTGTGTTACTGGTTTTCGTTTTGTTTTCCTAATCAAATATTTCAATGCAAATAGTAACTATGGCTGTTGGGGAAATGTGTTTATATTTTTATTTTTAGGCTACTCTGAAATTCTTTTAAAATGTATATAGTATGTAAAATTAATACATCATGCCTTAAAAGTTTTGCTTGTTATGCAAGTCAAATAAACATGGTACGGCTGTTATACATACTTACCTGGGAGTAAACTCTACTGAACTCAGTAGGACTTCTAGGACATTATAGTATCGCATGGAAGTCAGATTCCAATAGATTTGGGGCAATGGAAAACTTCCCAGAAAACAATGTGATTTAAAATTTTCTGGGAAATCCACATCACTGGGACATATACTTGCAAGTCTATCTTTGTAGCCTCGAGGCTAATTGCTGTTATTATTTTAATGAAAGGTGAATTTTGTGCCACATTGGACACAATTTCTGTGCTCCAGCAGAGTTGCAGTGTACACAGAACCCTGATTAAGGCATGCAAAATCATTTTGCTCTCAAGAACAGCCTCCTATATCAGCTTTTGATCTCCATGGGAAAAAATCTCAGCGATTTTAACAAAAAGACCTCCCATTATGTGAGCAATGAGCATGCAAGTGTTTTCAGGATCACCGGCAACACAAAATTATCTAGTTTTTGTGACATTATTAGTAATGTGTTGTGGACATTCAGCTGAAAACCCCAGTAGCAATGTTTAAATTAATTAATTCACCAGGGAAGCATCACTGGGGCAGTTACTGTTTCATGCTAGCTGAACAAAGTCATTTGAGAGTCAGAAGCCTGTTCTTGTAGCTGACTAATTGCTCACAGCAGACACATTCATTCACAAAACAGAGAGTGGTCACGGATGTGTATGTGAACATGTACACGTCTATTTAAAATTGCCATAATTCCAGTTGCACTACATGCCATTATGAAATGCCATGGATGCGTTTGATGGAATGTTCCTGGGCAGCAAGCAAATGGTTTTCAAAAGTAGCATTGAAGGAACTGAGAAGAAGTTAAAATCCCCTCACCTTATTACCCACTGTCCTTAGGAAGTTAGAACAAGTCATTTAAGAGCATTAGATAGAAGAAATACCAGATTAGTACAATTACAAAAGTCATACAACATGGTCAAGTCATAAGTTATTCAAGTATTTTAGCACCTAATTTTGATTAACATTTATTAAGCTCAATGTTGTAAGTAAATTTTATTTTCTGCATGGTTCTTATAATCTTTGTTCTCCCTTTCTCCCCCAAAGCCACTCAATTCAACCACATTGCTGAAATATTAACTAGGCTAGGAAATACTTTTGACACACCTGAACTACAGAAGAAACTTAAAATTGAGTCACTTGAGTCCAATTTCTGATCTGGGTCCAGGATTTTAAATACAGTGGTGCCTCGCAAGACGAAATTAATTCGTTCCGCAAGTCTTTTCGTCTTGCGAGTTTTTCGTCTTGCAAAGCACGGTTTCCCATAGGAATGCATTGAAAATCAATCAATGCGTTCCTATGGAAACCGCCTTCAGACCAGGTTTGGGGACAGTCTGTCCCCCGACCTCTTCTGAAGGCCGACGGGGGGGGGGGCGAAAGTCTTTGCTTCCCCCCCCTTCCCGGGACAGCGGAGACTTCTCCGCTGTCCTGGGGCGATTTTAAAATGCTGGCGGGCGGCAGCGAAGCCTTCGCTGCCGCCCGCCAGCATTTTAAAATCCCCCGGGAAGGCAGGCAGGGGGGACAAAGACTTTTGCCCCCCCACCCGCCTTCAGAAGAGGTCCAGAGGGCTCTCCAAGCTGCGGATAGCAGCCTGCTGCCCCGCGCGAGGGGCAGACATTCGCAGCTTGGGGAGCCCTGCAGGACTTCCCCGCAGGGCTCTCCAAGCTGCGGATAGCAGCCTGCTGCCCCGCGCGAGGGGCGCTCTTAAGCAGAGCGCCCCTCGCGCGGCGCAGACATTCGCAGCTTGGGGAACCCTGCAGGACTTCCCCGCAGGGCTCTCCAAGCGGCGAATGTCGGCCCCGCGCGAGGGGCGCTCTGCTTAAGAGCGCCCCTCGCGCGGGGCAGCAGGCTGCGCACCTTCCCCTCTGTTCCCGGACCTGTCCTGAAGGCTTGCGGTGGGAGGAGGGCTTTCCTCCCCACCGCCAACATTCAGAATGCTGTTCTGAATGTTGGCGGTGGGGAGGAAAAACCCTCCTCCCACCGCAAGCCCCGGGAACAGAGGAGAAGCGCTGCGCACCTTCCCCTCTGTTCCCGGACCTGTCCTGAAGGCTTGCAGTGGGAGGAGGGCTTTCCTCCCCACCGCCAACATTCAGAATGCTGTTCTGAATGTTGGCGGTGGGGAGGAAAAACCCTCCTCCCACCGCAAGCCCCGGGAACAGAGGAGAAGCGCTGCGCACCTTCCCCTCTGTTCCCGGACCTGTCCTGAAGGCTTGCAGTGGGAGGAGGGCTTTCCTCCCCACCGCCAACATTCAGAATGCTGTTCTGAATGTTGGCGGTGGGGAGGAAAAATCCTCCTCCCACCGCAAGCCCCGGGAACAGAGGAGAAGCCCTTCGCGCCTTCCCCTCTGTTCCCGGACCTCCCACCGCAAGCCTTAGGACAGGTCCGGGAACAGAGGAGAAGGCGCGCTGCGCTTCCCCACTGTCCCCGGAGATTTCCCTATGGGCTTTCGTCTTGCGAAGCAAGCCCATAGGGAAATTCGTCTTGCGAAGCCGCTAAAAAATCGGAAAACCCTTTCGTCTTGCGGGTTTTTTGTTTAGCGAGGCATTCGTCTTGCGGGGCACCACTGTACAAACATGGAGCTCCCCAATAGAGACTTTCCATCCCCCCTTCCCCCGGCAAGGTGTTGATACCTTTGCACAGCCAGGTCTACTCTCCCCTTGAAAAATATGGGAGATTCTTACATGTAGGATATCAGTGTGTGTATCTGAGTGCTCAACAGATTTCTAGACTGAGCAAATCAACATGGCACATTTTATAAAAAGTCATATCAGATATATTTTCCAATTTGGGAATCTCAAATTTGAAGTAATGATCTACTTACATTGAATTGGTAAACCTATGACTCCACATGGAAAAATCATGATTGAACACTCCTCCATCCCAAAAATTGTCTCCGCAGAGAAAATGAGATGTCAAGGAGAAGGTTTCTTTCACACAAACTTTCTGTGTGCAGGAATTTTTTTGTGGAGGTGCATTCAGTTATGAAAGCCCACCACACCTACAAACTGATGTGCTACACCCAGGTAAAGGTTTACCAACACTGTGAGAACTAGGTTGTACAGATTATTTTCATTTTGACCCACGAACTCAGTGTTTTGACTTGATGTTTAAGAATTTGAAATCAGAATTCATTGCAATTCATTCTACTTAAACATTAATAAACATTGGTGCAACATTTATTTGGTGATTAGCCTTTTCTCTATGAATTTGAAAGAACTAAATTTAAACCAGATTACCACAAAATACATGAATGTGGGGGAAGTTCTCCTGTGCAATTACCGTATTTTTCGCTCTATAGGACGCACCGGAACATAGGAGGGGGAGAACAGGGGGGGGGTTCTTGTTCTCCCCTTCTAAAACTAGGTGCGTTCAAGGTGCATTCACCCGAGCTTGTGGGGCTGGCGGTGGGGGGAAGCGCAGCCTCAAAGATTCCTGAAGCCTTTGAAGCGCAGCGCCACGCTGCCCTGGAGAGCCTTTGCGCGCAGCCGTCCCCAAGCTAGAAGAGCGAGATGGAGTGCTCCGCAGCGCTCCGTCTCCCTGTTCTGCCTTTGGCCTTAGCGGCGCAGCCTGCATTCGCTCTATAGGACGCACACACATTTCCCCTTAATTTCTGGAGGGGAAAAAGTGTGTCCTATAGAGCGAAAAATACGGTACCATCAAAATGAATGGTGATAACGCTCATGTCAATGGAACTTGCACAGGAGAGCTTCCTGCAGGATTGTGCCCTAAATAAAGCCTCATTTATTGGAATGGCACAGTGCAAAGAACTGGATCTATCCAAACTTCAGCCAACAGAGGTGCAATTTATTCAGGGTTATAATGGCACTGAATATCATGATATACATCTGGTAAATCTTGACAACAAGTCATTTTTAATATCAATGGAGTAACGCATGTGAGTTCTGTTATGCCAACTTAGGTGTGAATGAATTTTAAATTTCCTGTTTTTGTGGTGGTTAAATGGCATTTTGAGTCAAGATGCAAAGCATGTAAGTATTCAGCCTATCTAATCTACAAATAGCTTCACACTGTTTGATTTCCAAACGTTACATTATATTAGAGCTGCCAGATATAATTTATTTCCATTCGTCACAGGTTATTGTAAAGAAAAGCAACCAAAGGCTTAAGAGTTGCAGTATTTCCTAATCAATGAACCACCCACAACCTGAAATGGAAAGGGTGACGGGGAGAAAGCACAAGATGTTGCATACCATGGGCTTCTCGGACTTGACCGCTTTCACTTGGAGGCATTCTTCACGCTTTGAGGTAGTGTTGCTGAGGTCTTTTTGCTCACCAATCGCGCCCTGAGTCTGATGGCCTGGGGATCTTGTTTGAGAATGGCTGCCTTGGTCTCTCGGGGGTGGGTGCCTTGGGTGGATGTCTCCACGCTGCTTCTTGGTGACATGCGCCTCAGGACCATGCACCGTTTTCACATGCTTCCGGAGAGAACTGGGGTCTGTGTAGCGCTTTGTGCACCCTGGTATCTTGCAGACATAGGGTTTCTGCAAGTGGAAAGAAATGTCAGTATTGGTTCTTCCATGGAGCATTTAACAATGCTATACAGCATACTACTGCTACATTCAGAGGCCACAGGCTGTGGATGTTATCTTTCAGCCAATGGCTGATGGGTTCTGAAGTGCCTTGCACTTGTGGACACATCTGCAAGTTTAGACTCATAAGAGTGAAGCAGAATTAACAGAGGTTAAATCCAAGCTCTCTAATCTTGATACTATGGTGCCTCAGTGTGCTTTCCTATGAAATCAGTTCCTGACGGCCTTGTTGCCATTGGTCCTTGGGCCACTTGCATGGAAATTCATCTGGGAGACTGCCAATTCTGTAGTTCTTTTGGCAGGAGAGTACCAAAGCAATATGTGCCTACTGTGTATGACGCTGAGCTCCTTTCAAAGTACAATGTACATGCTTTGAATATGTGGAAGGGCTTTGGGGAAACAACATAAATCCTTGAATCACTTCTGCACAGTTCTCATTCTCCACTCTGATTTCTTTATCTTGATATTCACTAGACTCTTAAGAGAATACTGAACACCAAAGGGATTCCATTCTCACTTAACACTGTAAGTGACTAACCAGCAGGTGTCACTAGTAAACAGCGCTGCAAGTCTTTGGGATTCTTCTTGTATGACATTTTTCCTTCATTAATTCAATATATCTTATGATACATGCAGAGGAAAATAACATGTATATCATGTGATGTGGGTCCATGTTTATTTTCCTATAGGGAATTAAATACCTCTAACCTTGAATTGTTTTCAGTATAGAAAACATTGCACAACTCAACTAAGTTCAAAAGAATTATGAAAGTAGTTCTGTGAGCCTAAGCGGAACTTTAGAGGAACAGCCCCCCATTAATTTCATTGAAACTGACAGCAGTTTCAAAAGCAGCTTGTGGTGTGGCATGGGATCAGCTTTGGGAAGATAAAAAGTAAACTTTTCCACTGGTCTGGAGCAGGGCCTGCCTGCCCATGAGGCCGACTGAGGTAGCAAGTCTCAAGTGGCCGAATCCAAAGTGTGGGCGCCCCCCATCCCCCCTAGAGAAGTGGGAGCAGCTTCCAATGAGATCTCTTGGACCTCTTGCAAAACCTTGCAGCCACAAAATCAATCCTCAGGCCGCAAAATGGGACGGGCTGCCCGTGGACTAGAGCAAGTCCTTAAGTTGGTCCCCATCCATATTTCAATTTGTTTATTTACTTAAGATTACTCATATGACCCAGTGCTTTGTTCTTTTGTACTGGCACACGGAAGTGGCCAAATGCACTACAGAAATATTGTAAGATTTATAAACAGAGGGTTGTATCCAATGGTGGATTTGCAAGTCAGGACACCCAATTTTCCACCACTTTCCTTCATGTTTACTGCTCCCATCCAGCTCCTGTAATGAAGCCCCCATCAAGGTAGTACAGCACTAGGAAGAAGCAAGGGCTGGCCTTTGAAGTAAGCCGTGCTTTTTGTCTGTTGTGGGGCTTTGCTTTTTGTATTTTTGGCATCAGTTTTGAAGTGACAAAGGTGTAGACAAGAGGGCAAGCAAGCCATGGCACAATGGAAGTTTGTGCCACCCTTCACACAACTGGATCAGCTGTGTTGCACAGGCTGTTTCTCTGGGTACAGCAGAACACAAGCCATTGTTTGTGGCACATCAGCTGAAGCGTATCCATTAGACATAGTGGTAATCTTAATAACAAGGACTTGAAATACGCTTAATAGAAATCAAGGAACTTTCTTTCAAGCAACCTTTGCTTTTTAAATATGCCTTTTAAAAACATACTGTTAAAATGATTTATGACCTTCAAAATGTATGCAATGTACTAGTTTTGCATCTTCAAAGTTGTGGGGTGTTTCTTCTTGGTATATATTCTACAATAAATTCTTTTGACAGGATTATGTCTGTGCATGGTTGGGGGATTTTACAGCCCATGTGCTTCCTTACCTCATTGGAATGAGTTCTGTTTTGGTGCTTGGCACGATCAGACGCATTTGAGAATGCTTTGTTGCAGCCCTCATGCTCACAGACATATGGTTTCTCTCCAGTGTGAGATCTCAAGTGAGTTTTCAAGTTTTCTAGCCTGGAGTAGGCCTTTGTACAACCTTCAAACTGCAGACGACATGCAAATATGGATTATTCTGAGCGCTTGGTGTTACAGAAAGTAGAGACTGCGAGGGTGGAGGATAAGCCAATGAAATAACACCACATCAAAGGGAGAGCAGCTTTCCAGGATCTAGCCATAATAGCAATGTGTTCAAGATTTCTTTCTTTTGTTTTGTTGAGCCCATCATAATCCCTGGTTAAAAGTATGTAAGATAAAAGCCTAGCTTGCATCAATATAAAGGGAAGGGTTGTTTAGACACTGTAATGCAATTCTGAGTCTGCCTTCCTTTGCATGCTTACCTGGGAGTAAGCCCCCTTAATAAAATGAGACTTACTTCTGACTAACATGGACTGATTCAGGCTGAAAGTCCTTAATTTTCATTTTTTGCTTGTTTGGTTACAGTTCAGCACTCAGTATCTAAATGGAAAAAGTGATCAGAAGAGTCTGAACAACCAAAAAGCAAGTTTCCTAGGCAGTGAATTCTTATGTAATTCACTGTCACAAGGCTTGGTGATGGTAAAGCTAAACTGGCTTTGCTGAAGTATGTGGATTAATTCATGGAAGACAGCTCCATTTATTTATTAGAAATATTAATAGTCTGCTAAATATCCCAATAGAAGGGACGCGGGTGGCGCTGTGGGTAAAACCTCAGTGCCTAGGACTTGCCGATCGTATGGTCGGCAGTTCGAATCCCCGCAGCAGGGTGAGCTCCCGTCGTTCGGTCCCAGCTCCTGCCCACCTAGCAGTTCGAAAGCACCTCCGGGTGCAAGTAAATAAATAGGTACCGCTTTATAGCGGGAAGGTAAACGGCGTTCCGTGTGCTGCTCTGGTGCCGGTTCGCCAGAGCAGCTTCGTCACGCTGGCCACGTGACCCGGAAGTGTCTGCGGACAGCGCTGGCCCCCGGCCTCTTAAGCGAGATGGGCACGCAACCCGAGTCGGACACGACTGGCCCGTACGGGCAGGGGTACCTTTACCTTTTTAAATATCCCAATAAAACCATAAAAACATATACCACAATAAAAACTAAATGTAAAAACTAAAATGTAAAGACAGATAGAACTGTTCTTAAAAAAAAAACCTCATCTAAAAAAAAACTTTACTAAGGCTATCAGTCGCAATAGCTGGTTCTGTATCTAAAGCCTTTGGGCACCAGTTGACAAACCATGTCTTCAGCTGGTTTTATGAAATGTAATCAAAAGGACAGAATTCTGCCAGTCTTTAATAGAGAAGATGCTGTTTTTCTCCATCAACCAATACTGTGGAGTGCATTTTAAATATAAGTAGCATGTTGATTTTAAAGTCATTTACAATATTCCCTTTCAACTAAATCTCAAATGCCATTTTTTTGCACACATGTTCGGAGAGATCTTCTAAGCTTCCTTTGCCGCCTGCTCAGCCATGCTGAATAATGCAATGTCACTGAACATCTGGCTGTGCCACTGCCCACCTTTCTGGCACAGGGATGGGCGACTTGTCAGGATGATGCCTACTAAGCAGGGATGATGAAAATTGTAGTCCAATGACAACCAATTAGCCACTCCACTTTAAGATCACATAAGATTAAGTTAAATATCACTGGTTCCAGCACTGATTTCACTGCTGTGCACAGTGACACTTTTTAGGCAGTAGTGTTTCATAAGGCAGCAAAACCTGCCAATCATGTTTGTGCAAAAGGGAAATGGAAACAAGCCAGTGGGGCCAGTGATTTGATTTGGGGCTGTTGACTCACAGTGCATTTGTGTGGCTTTTCTCCCGTGTGCCTCCTCATGTGTACCACCAGCATGTACTGAGCCTTGAATGGCTTCTGCTCTCGAGAACAATCCAGCCATCGACATACAAACTCCTTCTTCTCCCCATGTATGTGATCGTTGTTGATATGCTGTATGGATACAAAGAACATTAACATCACTTTCTGTCAGTTCTTCATATATGCTTAGAAACATCAGGTCAAGTAAGTCTAATTGACCTGGAAGCAGAACAACACAATGATACTTTTGTGCACAGAATGGCCTTCATATTAACAAATAAGTTACACCTACTTCTGTAAGCCCATCAGTCTCAATGAAAGCCAACTGGTTTTGAGTAAGCAGAAGAGTACCAGGAAATCCAATGCTTTGGATAATTTCTAAGTGAATGTCCTTTTTTTTACAAAGTTTCTCTGAGAGCTGCCTCTTTCTTCTTCTGAATATTCTAAGTTGATCAGAGTTAAGTGTGTGAAAGTGACACAACGTTGGGAACTGCCATATGTAGCAGCTATTTGGCTATTATTTAATGTTCTAACCTTATTTAATTTATTTTTCCTGCTAGTTGCTGATGTTCTTTATACCACATCACCTGCTATGGCATAAGTCCTCTGTTCCAATTAAGTAATTCACATAAAATTTAACCTGAATAAATTGCATTCAACATGAGCTGGCTGGCAGGATCAGACCCATATTGTTTTTGAAGTAACTGATATGTTTCAAAGGGTTCCAGATAAAAAATGGAATTTATCAACCCACTGTATTTTAAATAAAGCTGACATTCATACTGCTACATTTCCCATGAAATGATTGCAATGATTACACAATAGCCTGACTGTGTGAAAACAAACCACTATCATCAATAGTCTTCGTATCATGTGAATGCTGCATTTGGAAAACAAACATTGGAGAAACTTGGTAGAATATATGCTTAAATTGCCCCTAAATAATTTATATATATATATATATATATATATATATGCAGGTTTTGGTGTCCTCGGGTGTCTTCCCGTGTAAAAGTTGGGGTGTCTAGGCGACGTTTCGACGAGGTCTCACTCGTCATCTTCAGGCTGGTGCTTTCGGCTTCTTGTTACTGGAACAGAGCGGGATCTCAATGTTTGAGTTCCTATAAATACTGTAGAGGGGGTGTGGTGTCTAGCCTCCAATGTTCTGGGCAGAGAGGAAGTTCCCAGGCTAGTGTGCCTTTTCTTCTTTTGTTCCTTAATTACTTGAGAGATACCTTGAGTGATTTCTTGAGTGATATCCTGAGTACCACTTAGGTGGGTCATTAGGTGTGGATTAGTTCTCTGCCCAGAACATTGGAGGCTAGACACCACACCCCCTCTACAGTATTTATAGGAACTCAAACATTGAGATCCCGCTCTGTTCCAGTAACAAGAAGCCGAAAGCACCAGCCTGAAGATGACGAGTGAGACCTCGTCGAAACGTCGCCTAGACACCCCAACTTTTACACGGGAAGACACCCGAGGACACCAAAACCTGCATTCCTGTACCCGTGAAAATCTACGAAAGCAAATATATATATATATATATATATATGAAATAAACTATGAAGATCAAGCATTCAAAAGGATAACAATATGAGAGTGCAGTAACAAAAATAATAGAAATAGTTCAAAGCTGTTTACATATATTATATTGCTATTATTACAGCAATCTTGTAAGGCTTGGTGTAAAAGTTGGAGACCTCCTGGTACCTGATGGTCTCTTGCTCTGTCTCTAAAACTCAAGAGTTCAGTGTGTTTTTTTCTCAAGGTGGCCAAAATGGCAACCTCAGTATGTTCTAAACAGCCCAGGGCCAGCATAAATCAGGGAGCACCTTCTTCTGTACAGCTCCCATGGCTCTTTAGATGTTGGCAAAAACATCCTGAGAGGGAGCAGGGCTGCAGCCTCTCTCTGGCGGAATCATTATGGAAGGCCCTCCCTAGATGGAGTGGGTCAGGTCCCAGGTCATTATTTTTTAATTGCCTCTACTCCCACTCCCCCCCCCCAAGCTTTTCCTCTGGGCAGATCTGTGCTGATTTAAATGGTTGCATGGCTTCCTAACTGCATGGATTTTAAAAAACACACTGTGATGTGTGCTTTACAGATTATTTGGAGTTAAGGAGTACGGAGTTGTTTTCTTTTGTTTCATAAACTGCTGTGGGTGTTGTATGAATGGCAGAGAATGTGGCATAAATATTGACATAAATAAACAGTCACATAAACAAACAAGGACACAATCACCACTTAGCCACTAGGTGGCTGCCTAGTTCAGGTTTGATATCAGACCCAAAAAGTTGGGAGGGAACAGTTAGTTCACTTAATATCTTCTCCCTAAGTAGCTCATGGAAGTTCATATTTGGCCACGGAAATATAGCCAACCAAACAGGCTTGCTGATCTTCACAATCATATGGCATCCCTGTGGCAAACAGATGTAAGCTTCTTATAAGAGACAACTTTTTTATTACCATTTGTTCTGAGTCTGTGTGTGTGTTTTAAGTTACAATGGCACACACGGCATATGAACTGAACAGATGTGCTGGACTGAGTACAGCATGTAATCTTTAAGAGTTTCTACTTCAAGTGCATATCTCTGTAGTCCATTTATATTACATGGGCCTGCACTGAGAGTGTACAGATGGCAATATTTTGAAAGTGAATCAGGGCAGTATGGAGAGGTTTATGTGCTTTCCCATTTCCTGAAAGAAAAATAATAATTTTCATAATAATTTTTTATAATAATAAAAATAATAATTTTTATAATAATTGAGGAAAATTTTCTTTTTCCTGAAAGAAAAAGTGACCGCAAAAAAACCTCAATTTATTAAATGAACAGCTCAGCACACCTGATTTGTGTGTGCGTGTGTGTGCGTGTGTGTGTGTGTGTGTAAATTACAAAAAAGAAAGAACAGCCCTGTCCTCATCAGAATACAGGAACAAAATAAGATAATAGAATCATAGCATTGTAGATTTAGAAGGGACCCTTCACAATGCAGGAATCTCAACTAAAGCATCCCTTGCAGATGGCCATCCAACCTCTGCTTTAAAACCTCCAAGGAAGGAGAGTCCACAACAGAAGTCATCCTACAGGGCGACCAAAGCAGTTTTGTGCCAAAACCAGGCCTAAGCCCTGACGAAAATGGATCTGGAAAATCAGTTTCCCCCCCAGAGAGGCTGGTTCTTTTCTGTGACCACCTGCTCAAGAACTTTGCCCAAGAAGAAGAGATTGGCAATCGGCCCATAATAACTTTGATCCACCAAATCCAGGGAGGGTTTCTTGAGGAATGATTTTACCACTACCTCCTTCATGCAGGCAGCCAAACCCCCTCTCAAAACGATGTATTAATCACCTCCCTGGCACAGCTGGACCGCAGACATGTTAGGAGAAGCCCCATGTCAGTCATGAAGTCCTGAGTCACCCCGGAGCCAGATGCCTCAGTGCAGATGTTAAAGTCCCCCCAAAACTAGCAGTCTGGGAGGGAGGGAGTGTGTGTTTAATTGTTTAGACGATTATTGTCAAATAGTTTTGGGATGTTCCATGGAAGGGAAGTAAATAAAACAGTCTTCATGAAATGATCAATATTCATCCTAAAGCTGCCTTTCCCAAACTAGCTTGAGAACCATGTCCTCTAGGGGAAAGCCAAAATGTTCACAAGCTTCTGTTTTCACTGCAAAATTTGCCCTTTCTGGGAGTAGGAAAATGTAACTTGTTTAATTAATTAATTAATTAATTAATTAATTTCATGAAATTTTATACACTGCTTGATTGTAAAACACCTTAAAGTGGTTTACAGAAAGATAAAACAATAAAACTGAGAAACCAGACTTTAAAACATAAAATAGTTACAATACTAATTAAAATTCACTTCAACTTTCTAAATCATCTAGGTGGGCTTGTCTAAATTGATAAGTTTTTAGCAGGCACTGGAAAGAGCGCAGCAAAGGCACCTGTTTGATCTCAAAATGCAGGGAGTTCCAAAGTGAAGGCGTTACCACACTAAGCAATCCAAGTTCTCACGAATGTGGAACAGGCATTCCATGGCATCTGTGGCAGTGCCAGTTCCACTGATAGAAGGAGTCCAAGTGGGCGCTTGCGGGGTGAGGCAATCTCATAGGCCTTGTTTCCACCTCACTCATTTTCCCAGCACTCACAAAACGAGTCCTCAGTGCTCATCATGAATTAACTTAATCTTACTTCCTTTCACATCTTCTATTTCTGCAAGGCTGACACCAGCTTTCTCATAAGTTTAGATCTCTTCCTTTCCTCCCTGATATCTGCCCTTGTTCTTTTAAAAAGCAAATATAGATGAGTGCACAGCACTCACATAGAAAAGCAATTGTGTTAGTAAGAATGAAGCTGTTTATCTATTTTATTATGTGTACCATGCGTATGCTTTTTAGCCAAGATTGGCTGCACAATTTCAACACAATTAAAATCCAAGATACAACATACAATGCTAGAGGTGTCTCTGTGCTAGAAGAAGAGTGGGACTGTTTACACCTCACAATCTTAGCTTCAGTTTTTGTTTTTTCCTTTTGCATTTTGCGTTGCTCTTACCAGATACTACTTGGCTATCCCTTCTCTTTAATTAAAACCACTTGCTGAATCTTCAATTTAAAAAACACACCATAGGGTCAGTATTCTGATGTCTGCAGTAAGATCTACTGCAGTTTTTTCAAAGCGATGAAAGAAGTTACACAGAGTTGCCACAAATAGTATACAACGCTTCATTTAAATCCCATTTATGGGATTGTGATTTGAACAAATGCCAAAAAGGGATGAGCTAACTGGCTAAACTGTGCAGGCAGTCTAAAGGGAGCTTCAAGTATTAAACACACATATTACACGAACACTCTCATGTACGCAACCAAAGCCTTGACAACTGAAGCTGAGAATCTTTTCAACTTTGACACCACAAGCACTATTACCGATTCACCACATTAGCCATAGACTAAGGATGGCTGCCAAACTTTCCCTTTTCTTGCGAGGAATCCTATTCAGAATAAGGGAATTTCCCTTTTAAAAAAGGGAAACGTTGACCTAAGCTCCACAGGATTGAATTCCTCCAAGGTTTGGCTTAGAGTGTTATCCCAACCAGATCTCTTGGTCAAGCTCTCCATTCACTGTCCGTGTGATGTACCTGAGAACAACTCTTGGTTACAGCCTGTGGTTACTGAGGTGAGCTTAACCTTGAGTCCTCGTTTGGACGACCTGCTAAGCCAAACCTTAGCTTACCTCAGCATAGTGCAGCAATAAAAAGAGCTCCTCTTCAGGGGCCTGCACCAGAAGATGCAATGTGCTCTGGTGAATACTAGAATGTTAAGTTCTCTGGCATCAGAAACCAAACACAGAACCAAACACAAGATTATCAGGTAGCAGAAAGCCTTTGCATTGGCCAGGCCTGTATCAGTACATACCATGATCTTTGCTCAGCTAACACAGCAGTACTTTCTTCCTGCCACACACCTGCCTCTAGTTTAAGCTCTTTTTCTGTCTTGGTACAGGGGTGAGTTAGCTCAAATGGCAGTGTTGGATCAGCCATGTGAGAGGTAACAGGATGACTGTCTACATTCTCCAGCCGTCCTCCCTCCCTCTTCCTTTAGCAGGGGCTAAACAGGAACATGGTTTGTTCATGCAGAAGTTCCCAGATACACTTCCTGGCATCTGTGGTTAAAAGCATCAGGAGATGGGACCCAGTAGACAATACTGGGTGAGATGGAGAAATAGGCTAACCTGGTATAAGGAAACAGCCTATGACTTCTCTGGCTCCAGCTCAATCCTTAGCACATATAAACGTAAAGGACGGCTAAGTCCAGTCAAAGGCGACAACGGGGTTGTGGCACTCATCATGCTTTCAGGCCTATAGGTGAGTGATCATGAATACAAACATATGCACAGTACACTAGATGCCTGTGACCTTTCCAGCCCTTTGGGTAGATTCGTCTATATTGGGCATTTGTATGCAACATACAAATATAAATATAAACTCCTGATGCCTGGTCCCCGTCCCCACCATACAAAACACATTACTGAAGGCCTAGGTGTCTAAACTGGGCCAAGGTCTACTATAATCATTTTTCTGAACAAAAACCAGCAAACAGCATCTAGGAACATTTTCCCCAACAACCACCTATACTTCATTTGGACAGCCATTACATGGACATAAAAAGATCCTAGATGCATTTACAGCTGACATTTTGTTCTGCAACAACCTGCAATGTGTTATCCTATATTCTGATTCTATTCTCCTTGTGCTGTTGCTTATACAACCAAAATGGCAACAGCTAAGCATAAGAGGGAGGTATCAATAGACTCAGGGTAACCATGAGGTTTTCAGAAGTATCAAAAGAATCTTAAAAAGGAAATCGCTAAGGGGCAACAATGAGGAGGGCACATGCTCAGAACCCACAGAATTCTGGCTGACTGTTGAGAGAACAACTGGAAACTGGATGGCGGGGGAATGAAAAGGACTGCCCATTCACTTGCCCTCCAGCCAGCCAGCCAGTCAGCCCTGCCTCTTGCTCCATTGGCAGCCAGCTCTCATCTGTTCAATCACTCTGTGCAACCTCCTGCTTGGGAATGGAGAACTTTGGTGGTGGTGGTGGTTGGACCTTCAGACACACAAGCAGACAGCATTTTGTTGTGAGGCTCCTCATGCAGTCTGGTTCCCTTTCTGTTTCCCTTTCTACAATTTGAGAGCTACCTTTCTGGAAAGAGCATGTATAAAAGAATGAAGTTGCCACAAATGACATGCAATATTTCAAACAACATAAAACTTGCAACAGAATTCCCTTGAAAATGTTCCAAAGTCTGTGATCTACTTCCAGGTTCTTTTATTCCGATAATTACCTTTGGATTTTTCATGGTGTTTTTGACTCCCTTGGTCTCCGCTATGGGAGAGAATGGCTAGATTTTAGTCTGCAAAAACAAAGAGCCTTCTAAAATAAGAGTATTATGTAAAACAGAAGCTTTACTACAGAGCATAATAAGGATTTAGAGAGTTTCAATTTATAATGTTTTTAACCTTATTATACCCATGAAATGTCACATTCCAGGGACTAGATGAGGATTTTCCCCCTCCTAACAAAATTTAATTTTGTGCCTTATGGTTATTACTTGTGGGGGGGGGGTGGATTCTTCTGTATATACTACACAGCTCATCATGTTTGTTGCCTCTTTGGGGCAAAAATACCCTAATGAAGCTGACTGACAATAGGTTCAAGAAAGTCTAAAGGAAGTACTTCTCAACACGTCGTCAAGCTTTTGGAATTTGCAGCCACTTTAAAAAAGTCATTTTAAAGAGGATTCAACAAATTCACAGAGAATATGCTATTTGACATTTGTCAGACCCATGAAGGATGCATAGCTCTGAGTACAAGATGCAGGAAGCTTTCCCTAAGCATCCAACCTCTCGTTTCTGGAAAGATGAAGCTTTGGTCTGGTCTAGCCTATTAAGCAAAACCAGTGCTTGGAACAAACTAGTTTGAACCAGTTCAAATATTTCTGAACTGCACCTGAGAGCAGTTCCCATAAGTGCCTTATAAGCGGAACGTGAACTTTCATTTGGGAATGGAACTTTGAACTATTTCTGGTTCATTTTCACGTTCAATTCTTTCACATTCAGCAAATGTTTAAACATGGAAAATACAGACCATTCCTTTATTAATTTATTTAAAAACCGCTTATATACTGCCAGCTGATATAAATAATCAAGAGCAGAGGCCACAGCTAGTGCCTAGTGCAGCAGCCAGACTGCTGGGAGCACATGGCTGACAACATGGGCCATCTTTGTCAGAACATCTGCTACTGGGCCAGGTTCAAGGCCTCTGTAATAATACAAAAGCCATAGACAACTTGGTTCAGTAAGTGCTGTCTGGACCTACGATATATCGTCTTGATCACTGATGGTTTTCTCCAGTGTTACAGAGGCAGGACCGCTTTCAGCTACAGGTGTCTCCAGGCTCATGCTGAGAAATACTCGTTCAGCACAGATTTGGAAAACATACTTGGCTGTTAAACCCAGCCATCTCCTGTAGAGTTTTTTTTAATGCTGACAGGCCTATTCGGTTGTTTAAATTCTCTTAGGATTTGTCAGTCATTTTAATGATTCTTTTGTATTGTTTTATGGTATTTTAAATCTCATTGTATTTATATATATTGTTACTCAGAACGCAAGGGAGAAACGTGCTAAGAGGAAGGCACGCTTGGCAAATCTACACTGTAATCAACTCCTGCCCAGGAACCAATGTCCCCACTGTGGAAGGACGTGCGGGTCCAGAATTGGCCTCCACAGTCACTTATGGACTCATTGTTAAAACTGTGTTTATGGAAGACAATCTTATTCGGCTACGAGCGATCACCAAAAATCAGTTGGCAGTAGACAGTGGTGCCTCGCAAGACGAAATTAATTCGTTCCGTGAGGCTCTTCGTATTGCGAAGCAAGCCCATTGACAGCTTAGCGGATTAGCACTATTAGCGGTTTAGCGGCTTTTAGCGATCAGCTGTTAAGCAGCTTATCAGCGGATCAGCTGATAAGTGGTTTAGCGGCTTAGGAAAAGGGGGGGGAAGGGGGGGAAACCCGAAGGAACTCGCAAGACTTTTTCGTCTTGCGAAGCAAGCCCATAGGGAAATTCGTTTTGCGAAGCACCTCCAAAATGGAAAACTCTTTCGTCTAGTGGGTTTTCTGTCTTGCGAGACGTTCGTCTTGCGGGGCACCACTGTATAAATATTTTGCATTTCTATACACATCCACCCTCAGTGATTTATGTAATGAGCTGACATGATGCATGGTCTGGAAACCAAGTCTTATGAAGAACTGTTGAGCTTGGTATGTTTAGCCTGGAAAAGAGAAGACTGAGAGGAGATATGATAAGCATCTTCAAATATCTGAAGGGCTGTCACATGGAAGATGGAGCAAGCTTGCTTTTTACTGCCTGGATGGTAGGACAAGAACCAATGGGTTGGCTACAAGAAAGGAGATTCCAACTAAACAAACGGAAAAACTTTCCGATGCTAAGAGCTGTGGAATGGACTCCCTTGTGGGCTCTCCTTCCTTGGAGGTTTTTAAGCAGAAGTTGGATAGCCATCTGTCATGGAAGCTTTAGTTGAGATTCCTGCATTGCATAGGGCTGAACTGAATGATCCTCAGGGTCCCTTTCAACTCTACAATTCTATGATAATGTCTTCAAACAAGCATACATTCAGAACACAAACTCAACTTACAATACTGAAAACTGTGGTGGCTCCGTGTTTGAGGAATGCTCTCCCCAAGGAGGCTCGCTTGGCACCCTCGTTACATATCTTCCGGCGCCAGGAGGAAACGTTTCTCTTCAACCAGGCGTTGGGCAGATAAACATTCTATGGCCTTTTAAATGTGTGTGTGGCTTGGTTTGCTTTTGTTTTATTTGTATTTTGTGCTTTCATTTTGTATTTTTATGTTGTGAACCACCCTGTGATCTTCGCACGAAGGGGGTTTAATAAACAACAACAGACTAATTTAAGGGTGGAGAACCTATGGCCCTCCAGAAGTTGCTGCATTACATCTCTCATCATCCATGACCGCTGGGAGTGCTGGCTGGGGCCAAAGGCTCTCCAACTCCCCTAACTCAGAAGCGCGCAAATCCCTGTATGCCCATCCAGTAATAATCTATTACTACAAGTTCCACACTGCATAAACATGGAGTTGTGTAGCTGAAACAATGACATAAGGATTTAAGCCATTCTCGGGTTGTTAGGAGGCATCAGTCTTTAGAAATCCATAAGGTGCCATAATATCTTAAGCTCCTTCAAATACTCAGGGATAAGCAGGGCCTATTTATTGGCACATCGTGAAAAGCAAGCACTACGGCATATCCATGCTTGGTCTGGCACTCTTCCTCATTTTCTGTGTATTAATTTTAACTACAGTACTTCCATAAACAGACTGGGCAGTTGATTTCACAGTATGAGATACAAAAACAGTATTATTCATCCCAGAAGCTGGTAAGTAGTTGATAAACCTTTGGATAACCACAGATGGCTGATCTAAATGATCAAATAAATCAGGTAATAAGAACTTCCTGGGAATGTTACACTTCAATATGTACAGTACAGGTACCTCTCAACTTCTGCAAGTTTAACTTGTGTGCATTCAGCTTTACCCAATTGGCAAAAAAAATTTTTTTTAAAAAAATTAAAGAGGGGGTTGAAATGGGGGAGGGTGTCGGGGGGGGGGGGAGAGAGAAAGATTTTGAGAATCCCGCCTGCCATGTGTTTTCACGATATGCAATTTTGAATTTATGTGCTAACTCCAAGATGTAACCCCAGCATAAATTGAGAGTCACCTGTACTTCAATTGCATGTCTGAATATCCCCCCCCCCATGTCAAAATATTCCTGACTGCAGGTTCCTTTTCCATGAAAAGGGTTCTGCTCCACTATTTCCCCTGACAAGTGTCTCTTCTATGTGCAGAAACTTTTTGACTTAGAGAAAAAAATCAAATATGAAACAATCCACATATCCTAAAACAGTACAGCCCCCAAAGAGAGAGATAACATGGTATTTCTGTGTTTGGGACTTAGACTTACACTGATGGAAGCTATCAGCAAATTATGATATTTTGGAAATGTTAATGTCATGAATAATGAGTTCTTCCGCAAAGGGTAGAACACTGCACAAAGACCTCTTGCTTGAAGTCCCCCTTTCTTTACCAGCAGTCCTGTCTCACCTTATTCAGTCCTTCCTTGCTGTCTAGCCTCCTCCATCTTCATTCCCCAACCCATGAATCTTTGAAGGTCAGGCCACTTAGATGACTCAGCAGGGCAGGGATGGGGAACATGTGGTCCTCCAGATGCTGTCGGACTACAACTCCCATGATCCCCTGCCCCTGGTCACAATGGGAATTGTAGTCCTGCAATGTCTGGAGGACAAGAGCCACACATTCCCCATCCCTGCAGTGAAGGATGGAGCAAAACAGCAGTCAAGAAGTTGCTTCCAAAACACTGGCCCCAGATAAACTACCCCCCCCCCCAAGTAGGCAACCTGAGCAGTAAAATTGGCCTGTGGGTCATGAGCATTTTTTGCTGTGATGCATAGACCTTCGCACTGGAGTAAAAGGGTAAATCTGAGTGTGGTATTTTTCATACTGGCACCCCTTCAGTTTGCTGAAGCCAGCATTGATTTGGGCCATATGATGCCTGCTAACATTTTAGTAAAGTGAAGTAAATAAGAGAAGCAGATTAGCAGCTTGCATGACTCTTTTTTGAGGGATCTGAATACAGAAGTCCAAAATTCTCTTGATAAAATTTTGCTACTCTTTTGGCTTCCCTTAAAATTCTTTGGGCGTTTCTTTTGAGCTCCCCCCGCCCCAAAAAATGCTGAGATGTTTCACCTGGCAGGAATTGCCAAAGCAGCTTTGAATTTTGATGGCAGGTGTGTCTATGGTGGAAAGAAGGGAAGGGAAAGGTACTACCAGATGTGCTTTGAATAGGACCCTAAAATTACTCCCTGCATAAATCTTCCATAGAATTCAACATATTGGCCTTATATTTTTTTTAAAAATGTAGCGTATTGAATCCTTAACTTTAATATGCTCAATAGACACATATTAAATATAGAATAATTTTCTATAGATTAAGGGCACGGGGGGTAGCTAAATAAAAAATAAACAAACTGTTTCAGTGTATCTGAATAAGTGTGCATACACATGAAAGCTCATACCAATAACTAACTTAGTTGGTCTCTCAGGTGCTATTGGAAGGAATTTTTTTATTTTTTATTTCATTTTATTTCGACTATGGCAGACCAACACAGCTACCTACCTATAACTGTTTCAAACTACTAAGTGGCCCAGCCATCAATAGCTGGATGCTTTCTTATATGGAGCAACTGCAGGCCTTTATCTCTGTCTGCACATCTCATCATAAAATGAAAACATGCTAATGTACACATCAGCAGTGATTGGTCTTCCTTTGGCTCCAATGCTCCCGCAGAGCGCAGATTATTGTTCTTCACCTCACCATGTTTAAAATACCCTTACTTAATCCACTGCTACCATTACTGTCTCAAAGGGATGGCCTATTAATCAATCCTATTGGTGTTTTCATCACCCATCAATAGGTTAACCATGTCTGCCATAGACATTTTAATGCTAAAGACAGAAAAGCCCCCAAGGATGCATCAATTGTTGGCCACTGTACAAAGAAAACACTGTATTCTCTGCCGAGGCTGTTTCTGTAGCAATTTAAACACAGTGAGGCAGACACAATATCCTGGAGAGGAAAACCTGCCTTATTACATTCCTGACCCACGAGAAAGGACCTACCCTTAGGACATACGCTCAATCCACTGGGGAGCTGCAGAGAGGAAGTCATCTAATCTTAAAAATAAAGACAGTCGTTCCTTTTAATCTCTGATAAATTATATACAGTATTTATACATGCAAAATAAATGCATTTTTCTGGCTGAGCCTGAAAGGGATTCCTATAACTAGATTTTAAGTCTCTGGGTGTTTGCGCAGGCTTTGAGAGCTTGCTAGTAGAGTATTGAAAGACTGGAAGGTTTTCATTCCAGTAAGATCACGTTGCTTAACTTGAGATACACGTCTACATGGAAAAGTACTGAAAGTCTGCTAATAGCAAAGCAGCAGGCCAGACAGGCAGCAATTGTCACAGGAAGTGGGGCCTGAACCAAAAGTCCTCATGGTCTAAGGCCAGGACCTGGCCAAGTAAGCTACTTAGGACGACTCCATGTGCTCAGGGCCCAGAGAACTCTTCAGGCAAGAAGAGAGGTGGTTCTTCAAGACTGGCACTTGCGTCCAGCAGGCAGCGTGAGGTGCATGCATAAATACTAAAAATGTGGCTTTGCTACCCTTGGCGAGTCAATAGTATAGAAATCCCAAACCCCATGTTCCAATACCTGACTTTGTGGAACCTGGGTTAGAGAAGAAACATTCCAGGTCTGGCTACTGGTCTGGCCATCCAACCAGTCATATCCACCACAATGGCACGGATGCTTGAACTGGCTTGTTGCTTTTGCTCTTCCCCAATCTCTTCTGCACAATCTGAAACTAAAGACACCCCAACCCAACCCTCTCTGAGAGCAGGATGTTATGTTGCTTTGTTATTAGCTCAAGGCTAACAGAGGAAGCTGACATTTTAATGACTTCTGCGGCAATCGTCCTGAATTTCAAGTTTTCAGCAGTGGGCCAAAGTACTAAGTCAGAGTTTCCACACAACAAGGAGGCTCAAGGGGTGCAGTTCAGAGAGTAAAGTACACCTAGCCTGGAGTGGTTTCCAAACTTTGTAATTCCTTGGCTTGAATATAACCTCGGTCACTTGTAATCCTCACCTCATCACGGCCCCCCTGCCCCCCCCCATTGCTGTAGGATCACTTCAGGGACAGAAACCTCCCACTCACCAGCAGAGGTAAGTTAACAGCTGTAAGTTAAGTGGGTGGGCAGTCAGGTGGGGGGTGGAAGGGAGCCTGGACATCAGGAGTTATGGAGCTGGGACTGGAATCACAGTTAATTCATTCACTAATTCTCCCCCTCATTCATGCTCTCCCACCCCCAGCAGCCTGGATTTCTGTGTGCTTCTCTGTCCCTGCTCACTTGAACCTAACTTTGCATGCCAAGCCTCTTAATCACCTTCTCTGTTCAACTTTAGAAATCTGTGATAGTTTACCGGCTCCTTTGTTAAACTTGCGGTGAGGAAAAAGACTTGATACTCTAGCTGAGGCCTATCTGTCTATGAACACAGGTTTACCAGAAAATACAAGGGGGAAACCAGGGGTTTCATTTCTGAGTCAGAACTTGGATTTTATCACACAGACAAAATATACTTAATTGTAAAAAATAAATAAAAATATTTCCCTGTGTGTCATCCTTTTCAAAGTGGTACCCAAGTGCTAATGATAACCTTTGTTGCAGTGTCATGCCACATGATTCTATAGCCCATGGCCCATTAAATGAATAGCTCCTTCCATCATCCACTGGCAATACTAAGGACTGGTTCATGTATGCCATTTGATTTCTCTATATTCAATGACTCGAAGAGGAACATATGAAATGACTTCAGTGAAAAACACTGTGTTGTAGGCGATATTAAGCGATATGGACTTCTGCATCCAATAAGAGAGTGTGTGTGTGTGAATTCTGGCTTTCATGGTGCAGTCCCCAAGTGATGGACCATGTGTATATGAACCAGTTGTTAGTTCCCAATACCCATTTTGAGAGCAGTTGTGTAGCACCATAATGAACAAGACAAACCTGGGGCAGAGAGGAATAAATGGGAGCAGGGCCCTTTACCATCTGCCTGTATTTGAATTTCTCAAAGGCCTTTTCAGCTTGATGGGGAAGGTTGTGTCAGTGCAATACCTTTCACGTATTGTGTTAGCAACTCTACTGAATAGGAATAGCATTAATAGGGAACTGAGCCAAACAATTCTGCCACACTTGCCAAACTAATGAATGCTGCCGCAAACATGCTGATCACTGCAATCAGAGGATCATCAGATATGAGATTTCTTCTCTATTGGTCAAATTAGTATTAACATACATCTTTGAATAGCTACAGCGTGTTGACTAAAAATAAAACAGATTTTCTGCTGCTCCAGTTTCACAATATAAATTCAATTTCTTTGGTATGTGGTAATGTACCCTAGGAATAAATTGCAGCCAAAAAGTTGAAGGTGGGGTGGGGTGCCATGGAAATGTATACACAAAAATCGTAACATACTGCCTAAACTACGGAACTTTTTACTGTAAATATACAAAACTTTTAAAGAATTTGCTCTGCAGTACAACACTGAGTTTTGGAAACAGCACAGAAGTAAGGTTTCTACCAGCAGGCTCTTTGAGTTAAAATGTAACTCTATATTCCAACTGCTTTATATCATTTTATATTAGAAGAGACAAACTACTTAATCTCATGAGCCAACATATAACGTGGTTTGATGGAACAAAGCAGGGAAACTGAGCAAATTCTGTTTCTAAATAAGAATGTGAAACTTTCCAAACTCCCACATTTATCCAAACCAACATCCACATGGCTTAGCGGAAAGTTCTTCACAGCACAAAATAACAAGCAAGAAGACCAAGCAGATACTGAACTGTGCTGTCCGCCTGCCCCTTTATGTACACTCAGGTAGCCAGATCAAAATTTTATTTTTTTAATGTGGAAGAATCTGAGTTTGTGGTGCTTGAAATAAAGATCATCCCTCATGTTCTGTGGGACCATGAATGATGCTTCATGATCAGGAGAGCATTTGGATTCACACGCAACTTGCAGGTTCAGACCTGTTAGAAAAGAGGCCTGGGGGAGGTCTCTTCCTGCCACTCCAAACAGACAATACAGATCAAGATGGAACACTGTCCATACATCTCTAATGCAGCATTCATGTATCTGTTCATTTGGAGTGAGGATCTGTCCTCCTCTGTCCATGCTTACTACTCTGCCAGGATAAGGAGTGGCAATTGTCTGGCTGAAGTTAAGAGTCTGTGATTGGGGAAGAAGTGCAGTGACCATCAGTAGTTTCCTGCACTAGCAAGGTGTTGGACCAGGAGACCTTTGAAGCACCAGGTGACCTTCCAACTTTATGATTGTCTAGGATTGCCATTTGTCAAGTTGGAATAGAACTTAAGCATGTAAACTCCAATGTGTCTACGCCCAAATGGAAGAGTCATATCCCAGACTGTACACAGGTTAAGGACTGCACTTAAAATAATGAGTAACAACCAAAACTCTCATTACTACTCCTACTACGGTCTGCTCTTTGTCGTAAGGTCCTAAGGAGGGTTGCAACAATGAAAATATACAATACTTAAATCAGTTTAAACAATTGCAGCTGGAAAAATAGGGTGGACACACCCACACCCCAAATGTTAAAAAGCTGGGGTAGAGAGGTGCATCTTCTGCCAGGAGGTGACACACAGGTGTTTGTAGGCAGTGAAAGGTTGGATGCCGACCAAGAAACTGAAAGTGAA
Source organism: Podarcis gaigeae (assembly GCF_964106915.1). NCBI lineage: Eukaryota > Metazoa > Chordata > Lepidosauria > Squamata > Lacertidae > Podarcis > Podarcis gaigeae. Next base: position 58,216,049 of record NC_139688.1, read on the forward strand.
CCCTGAAAAGACAGAGGTGTTATGTGTTCCAAGTTCAGGAGGTGGAGGAACCGCCTGTTCCAGACAGGCTGCAAGGAGAATGTTCATAGCTTGGAGGTACTCCTGGATCCAACATTGTCCCTTGAGGCCAAGGTAGCCTCAGTGGCTAGGAGTGCCTATTTCAAGCTACTGTTGGTTCGCCAGCTATGGCCCCTTCCGGACAGAGATTACTTGGCCACTGCATTCCATGCTCTGGTAACTTCCAGATTGCATTATTGCAACGCACTCTACATGGGGCTGCCACTGAAGGTGACTCAGAAACGTCATCTGGTTCAAAAGGCAATGACCAGATTTCTGGCTGGAGTTGCCTTTAGAACTCGCATAACCCATTCTAAAACGCTTGTATTGGCACTCATATTAGTGTTACAAATGCTAAGTTAGCTGGCAAACTAGTCATAGCTGAAAACAAACTGACAATACACTTCACTGACAGTACTGGATCCAGGACTATACCCAAGTTAAGGCCCTGTTCCTTCCAGGGAAGGCAACCTCTCTTACCACTCAGGCCCAAGAACTTGGAACATCTAACACCTCTTTGTTTTACCAGGATTCAGAGGAGATTTACTGGCCGATTTGCAGGCCATTACTGCTTCCATGCACCAGTCTAGCACCTAAAGCACCTTTCTTCATTCAGATTGAATGGAGAGATTGAGCTGAGCATCACTGGCTTATGGATGACACCTCACTCTAAATCTCCTGATGACGAGCTCTCAGTGGCTTCAAATTGGTGTTAAATAGGATGGGGCGAAAGATGGAACCCTATAGGATGTCACAGAACAATTCCAATGATGCAGAGCAAAAATCAGCAGCTCAGTTGAACAGAAGTACATGATGCTGATATTACACATGCAGCTAAGTACCACTAGAGTTCAGAGCAGAATAAACTATATGACTTCAGACTGCAGGGTGGGTTTCAAATTCTTGAATGCTCATTTGCATTAAAAAGCAAAGCATAGAGTGTGGCTGTGTTAGATCCTGATTTCTTTCTGGTTTGCATGTTTTAACTAATTAATTTTTCTTCTTAAAAACAAATGGGAACACTAAACAAATTGGATCATCATCATCATCGTCTGAAATGACATAGCTCAAAGTTCAACTGCATCTGTAGATCAGCCCTATGTAATTCAAGGTCCCAACAATATAGGACAGAGCTTTCCAAACTATTCATGTCAGTGACACACATTTTAGACATACATCATTTCACAACACAGTAATTCAGTTTTACTAGCAAACTGGAGGTTAAATGAACCCCTTTCCAGCTCCTGGAGGAGCATGGGGAGCATTCGCGTGACACACCAACACACTGCAGCCGACACACTAACATGCCGCGACACAGTTTGGAAAGCTCTGCTATCGCATGTGGTCTGGTTTAAAATCTGCTCCTGGAATTCTAAATGCTTCAGTATTTGAAGATTTATACTGACCTGGAATTATGTAGCCAATCCAAACTGAAAGAGAGCAACAGTGAAAGCAGCACTTAGGCAATTGTATGTATATACATCAATGAATGTAGAAGGAATTCAAGAAGAGAAGGGAAAGTGTGGAGTCTCATGGGCTCTGAAAATTCCAAGGCGGGGGGAACTAATGAATGGATGGACATAGCTCAGCTGCTTAATCTTCTTCCATCTGAAAATTTAGCGTTTTCTTACCTGCCACTTCATTTCCTACTACTGTTCTGTCTTTTAGTGCTTTCTTGACACATGTAGGAAAGGGTAAAAGCTAATGAGTGTGGGTGTCAGCACAATATAAATTACTACGAAGGGAAAACTTGATGCATGGCTCAGGATCTGAAAGTGGAACGTCCGCCATTGTTTGCGATTATGGATCACATCACAATCTAATAGCAATTTTTATTTAATCAATAATTTCCATGCTGAACAGACAGGCCTGTTACAGAGGATCGACAAGCAGGTACTGATAACAACAAGGCTCGTTATTAATCTTTACCCTGCCAGCTTATCAGCCAAACTACTGTAAAAAGCACAACCAAGATGGATTTAGAAACAAGATTCCCCCCACCTCGCCTCCACTCCATACTCTGCTGTTTTTCAGGTACCTCATGTTTCATACTTTATACACAAAATATATTTTGAGGAACCTGAGGCTTGAATTACATAGAAAGGCAATTCATATTAGGCAATTTCACAAATCAGTGGGAACTAGCCCAATGCTCAGTACCATTATAGGCTAATAAATCATACTTTCTCTTTGAGATGTCAATCGCCAAAGCCCTTTGTAAAAATGTTGGCATCTGTAATTCAGCAAAGCCTTTTCATCTTGAAATAAGATGCTCTAGACTGATAACAAGAATAATCCTCTCTTGATCAAAAAAAAAATCTGCATTTTACCAATTAAAGCTGCTGCCAGAAGCCAAATGGGGCAGCACTGAGACTCCACTGAAGTTTATCTCTGCTAAACACAAGGAGGAATACAGTTAAAGCTTTGTTTCATTTTCAGCCTGACTACTTTATCTCACTCTAAGAACTGCAGCATCTTGGCCCTGGTGATACCACAAGAATGGGATACGCAGACCTCATACCTACACTACAAGCCACCGCGGCTCCCCACTCCTGACAAAGACACCACCCATTCATTTTCAAGATTAGACACCCGACACCTTGAAGAAAAGTCACAGCAGTCCGCAAGTTCCCCAAAAAGGAAAAATGCTGGATTTATTACACCGTGATAAAAAGATCAGATGCATCCTTCTATTAAAAGGCTGTACAAACAAAGGGCACAAGAAAGCTAAAGAAAACAAATTTACACACACACACCCTGCCAAAAGTACAATGTGAACTTCAGGGTCAAACGTGCTATACAAGATGCCTAAGCAATTTGAAATAAATACACATATAAGCTCAGTGTACTCTATGAATAACTTTTAAAAACCCTGTTGGATTGGACCAAAAGTCCATTTAACCAAGTGTTCTGTTTCCACCCACGGCCAGCAGCAGGCAAGAAGGCAAGCAGCATCTCAAACTGCCTAATTCCCTTAACTGGTATTCAGAGGTATACAGATTCTGATCTGAAGATTACATTTAGTTATAGTTACATTCATTTCATCTGTGAATTCATGCATTTTTAACATTTATGGCCATCATTATGCCCCGTGGAACTGAATTTTCTAAGTTAGTTATACACTGTATGAAGCAATACATTATTTGCCTGTTCTGAACCTTTTGTTGTTTGTTGTTGTTGTTTGCACTGGGCAACTCTCTGAGATCCAGTATAACAATGATTTTTTACTTCCTGTTCTTCATACCCTTCGTAATTTTATAAACTCGAATTAGGCATAGTGCCATTTTAAAAAATAGGATGCTGTGCATCAGCAGTACACCGTGAAATATAGGAACCATGTATTATAGGAAAGTCCTGGACAACTGGACTGAAATGGCTGGAACTTATTGCACTCCTCCTCTACATTTTAATGGGGCTTGTGCAGACTTTGCCAGCAGATTGTGCCCTAAACAGTTATTTACCCAAGCAGAACTAACACATCCACGAGGTATGAGACAACCAAGTACCTATGTGAACAAAATACTGAACTTGCAATTTTGTGTACCAACTTTTTAACAGTGATGACTGCAATTTGGCCCTTCAGAGCAGAACATTCTTAGGGCTGTTTCCAAGTTGCCAATTCAAAGGCTTGGGAGGAGTTAACATTAGTATATGAAAAAGATCAACCCTTCATAACAAAAAGGAGCACTTATATACTTATCCAGACATTTTGCTTACTCCATCCTGCGATCTCAGCCTCAGTAATGATACTTTTAGCTAAAACCAACTAGAAGACAAACAGTAATTGTTCTTTTCAAGATGAAGCATGTGGGAGAAGTTTTCTTACCACACCCTGTCAACTGAACTGCACGGAAAAGAAATTTGGCTGAATGGTAAATATTACGTTTAAAAGAATGTAGGAGCAGCATAGGTCTGGATGAAATATGCTCTTGGTTAGGTCAGGTGTCATCTTAAACTAGTGATCTCAAGGAATGTGATGCATACGTATTCCAAAAAAGCAAACTTACCCATATGTAAGTTGGAATATCACGCTTCTCTGAATTTTTAAGAGATGGTCTGAGGGCTGCATTTAAAAAACCCAGTCTTGTTTTACAGATAATACCTACACCAAAGCAGCTCGAAGGCCTGTATAAGGTTGTGACCGCTGTGCGCACAATTAAGGTGGGTCTGCAAATGCCCTCGGAAATGAAGAGACCCAGCAGAATGCTGCCCTCCATCTGAGGAAAAGATGACTGACACAACAGCCAAGTGGTGACAACCATATTCTGTGCAGTATTCCCAGGAGGAATTTATTGTTTAAAAAAACTACATTCCCCCATCACAAAATTCCAGGGTGGGTTACAACAAATATATATAACAAGATATTAAAAGAACATCTACAGCATGTTTCACATCCTGTTGGCTCCTAAGGATGTTGCGTTCTCATTTTAAATGTGCACACAGCGGTTGTGGCATTTAGCATGGGATTTTTAGCTGCTTTGAGTGTTATTACAGGTAAAACAAGACTGGTTTTTTTTAATGGCAGCCCTAGGATGATGTCATAATAATAAGTACAAATTTATGGTTGTTTGGGATGGATTTTATAAACCACCAAAAACCCTGTATGGAAACAGAATGGATAAAGCTTAGGAAGGAACACATATGGAAGTGACAAGAGACTAGAAACAGACAGGCTCGTCTGCCCTTATTTAAACCACTTCTGAGGGCACACTTGAAAACACACAAAGGTGGGTGCTTCATAGATACTGTAATAAGCGATGTTCAGGTATCATTTGGAATCCTGGTTCAGTGGAAAAACTCCTCTGCAGGCAATACTTCCTAAGGGGATACTAATACTATTATCTGCACGTGACAGAGAAAGTCTCATTGCTACCCAATGAAAATTCAATGCAGTTTTCTGATGGATTCAGTGCTACCTGATGAAACAGACTTTTCTTCACTATTTTTGGAATTATATGGCTCCTTTTAAAAATCATTATAGGAAAGATGGAGTAAAAAGAGTAGATGATAAAGAATGCTGAACTAGCTATATATTGTTTTATAACGTTTAATTACAATAGTTCAGTTTTCCTGTTGATGAGGTACAAATTTTGATAACGAAACTAAAGCTATCACAAGAGAAAATTTTACACGTAACATTGTAAGTGCATAGGTAGAAGATTTGCAATTTTCTACTTATGAGGGGGGAAAGAGAGTTTTACCCAGCGGCACACTAAAGTTGAGAATGTCCTATCTGATTCACAGTTTTTCCTCACACCTTCTCTTTCATTAGTCATGTTCTACACAGGAGCGTTCAGAATAAGGTTCAACTCCAAAGTGATGCCAGGTGTGTAAAATAAATTTACATGTGTGGGGTTCTATTTGACATTACATTTAAACTGGATTCTTAGTGCCTGCAAGTACAGCATTTGCCTATCAGCGTGGCAGGCATACAGGCCATGAATTCATGACCACCTCACACTGCACACGTAAGAACATGTCCCCCTGCTCAGGGAAGTTTATTTTATATGCACTGAGAAGCAGCAATACAACTGGAAGATGCTGAATTTGGAAGGAAACACCCAGTCTGTTTTGACCTGTGCAGCCAATTTTTGAGCAGGCACCTGAAAACACCCAGAGCAAAGCCAGCTACAGAGGTCTCACCTTAAAAAAAATAATCCACTACTGAAGCAACTGATAAGAACGTCAAGCTTCTTCATACACCCACAAATGGGTGTGTGTGATTAGCCTGTAAATTCATCTCAAATCTCACTGTACACCCCTCCCCCGAGTAAAAGAAGAGACACCAGTAACTATGTGGAATTGCACCAGCAGAAGAGCACCAAAATGGAACAAAGCCCACCAGAGTCACGCTCAGGAGAAAGATGCAAAACTTCAATGGGAAGAAGCTTGTAGGGCGGGGTTTTTATTCAATACCAATGGGAGCATTTCCACTGACAACTGATCTTTTTATATCGTTCCCCCAGTGAGCGGCAGAACTCGGCCGTGGTTGTGTAGGTGCCTCTCAAGGCCCCGAAAGGCAGATTCCCTTTACAAGCACATTCTGGGGTTGCCTTGATGAGAAAGATGCATCCTGAAAGGGGACAGGGAAAGTGCCAGGAGTTCTTGCCGTCGTCATGGGCTGCACATGCAAAACAGCTGCAGAGCAACCATGAGGCGCGTCTGGAATTACTTACCCTTGAGACCAAGAACACTTACGCAGTTACTTTTGATGAGGGTTAGAGGTCTGCGATGCAATTTTCTTGTATATATTTTAACAGAAACATTCCACATTATAGTTCAGTGTGTGGAAGGGAAGACGGAGAGGGAGACACACACAAGGGGTGTGTGTGCAAAGATTTGCCTTCAAGTTATGGCTGAAACACTGAAGCCACGTATGGTTGGGGTTTTTTTTGTTTTTTACTAATCCTGATAGGGTGATTTTGGGAACCAATCTTGGCAAATTTAACATCCAAGACGCTTCACCTTCTTCTTGGAGCTGATGAAAGGATCGGTGCCTCATTCATTACTGTTGTTGTCTGGGACTACATGGATGACTACAAAATCCAGAATAGGAAGTGGAAATGCCAACGTCAGCAGACACACTAATGTATACAAGCTGGTCCCACTTTCTGAACATAACAATTATTGAGAAAAGGTTCATTAGGCAAGCATTTGCATAATGAGCCAACAATTTATATTGTTTTCTATGGGAGAAATCCCAATAAATTCCTGACAGCCTGATAAAACAAGGGGACAGAAGGACCATTGTGTTTAATTTGTATCTGCACTGGCATGATCCAGTCATCCTCCCCAGATCTTCCACCTCTGACCTAAGCTACTGCCCTCTTCCTGGCAGTGGTCCTGTCCCTTTGATGCCAGTTTTTGGACCACTCTCCCCCCCCCCCCCCCGGAGCTGGCTAGTGAGTCAGTGGTGCTGCTGTGTGAGACTGCAAGGGCTGCTCCTCCACTGGTGCAGCCACCGCCTACTTCTTCCTCCTCCTCCCCAGGCACAGTGAAGCTGCCTCCTTGGTTGTCAAGATGGACGCTGAGCCGCTGCTGTCCCTGAGTGGAAAAGCAATGGGAAGTACATTGGAGCCAAGCCTGGCTGGCAACTGGGGTGGTGTGGATGAAGAAGGGGACAAGGGGGGCTTGGGGTTCCTCCTTGGCATCGCCCTTGCTGCTTCCAGGGCAGTCAGCAGGTCTTGTCATTGCAGCAGTGGCTGGAGGAGGAACAGCTGGTGGTGCTGCCAGTTTGGACCTCGCAGGTCGGAGGTGGAAGAAGGTCTGAGGGAGGGTAACTGGGTCATGCCAATGTAAGTATATAGTAGGAAAAGGTTGGCCTTTCTTTCAAAATAAAATGCAGCATTGAGGAAAGCTGTTCTCGCAGGTCTGGCTGCTTGGATATCTGAGTCAGCCATTTGTGTAATGAGGACTGGGTACAAATTCCCCATGTTCAGATAAGTGAATTTTCACATAATGAGAGTTCAGAGAGTGGGACCTGCCTGCACATACTTCAAAATCTTGAGAAGGCAATTCCCCATTGCTACTTTCTGTAATGTTTATTTCTCCTATATGTCCCAAATTTGTTAAATGTGCAGGCCTCTGAAAAAAATAATCCATATAGTAGATTGAGTGCTCCATCCTGACAGTCCTATCTATAGGCGGTAAACCAAGCTACTGAGCATCCTGGAAGGGGCATTGCTGGTGGTCTGGTAGCAATTTAATAGAAGCTGCATGGTGGGTGGGAATGCATCATGCTGGAAGTCACCAGTAAAGGCATGCAAACTAGTAATTCTACTATCCCTAAAAGGATTCCCCAGCAGCAGATCCTATTTGGTTGGTATTACCATCAGCACATTTCAATTTCACAGAATACAACGAATGCAGAAAAGGCACATGAATGCTCACTTGCTCATCCTCTGTGTCTGTTATGCAAAGAAGATGTTAACACCATGTAATCCCCTAGAGTGAATGAACAGAATAATCATTGAAGCAGCCTCCTGTTTCTAGTTTATGAAAGGCCATCTTTGCTGGTGATAACAGGGAGGATGTGAATCAGGATCACTGTTCCAGGCCCCACACTTAACTGGTGGGCCCCACCTGGAAGAAGCTCCCCCCCCCCCCTGGCAGTACATAACAAGGTGGCCAAGGGCACCCACTGCAGTCTGGCGGGCCCCGTTGGCTGTGAATATCTTGAGAGCTGTGCGGGCACGAGGCTGCGATCTGCAACATCCCCTGTGACCTTCAAGGTGCTTCGAGCAGCAGCCAACAATGAATCACTGCTATTGGGGCTGGCAGGGCTGGCAAGGAGGAGGAACAGAAAGAACATTTGGTTCCCCTTTCATAAAATTTGTACACCACTGCATTGGGGGGAGGACCCCACAAAGTGGCTTATGAAAATAAATGGCACTAGCTCTGGCTGCTCGGAGGAGGAGGAGAATGGAGGAAAGAATGACCTCAATAAGACCCCCACCCTCTGAAGGCAATCATACCCCCTAGTTATACTTTCAGTGGGGACCAGAATGTCCGAGCAGGAGAAAGGCCCTTTGAGTTCAGTGAGGCTTACCCATAAGTAACAAAAAGCCAAGGTAACAAAAATCTGCTTGCACTACAAACCATTCCAGAACCTATTCAAGTGTGGATTCATTACCCAGAATTAAATTAATTAGTATTTCACTCGAAAAGCACTGAAGTTTTCAGACATCTGTGACGGGAGTTCAGGGGTAAGATGTGGAGCGGAGGGCTTCTCACTAAGAGCAACTGGCGTGCTTTCAAAGTGATCTAGCATGAGAAATGAGGTCCCTGAGAATAAAAATGAAGGCCTGGGATGTTCAGTCCACTTCCAGTCCTACGTCTTTACGCCCCTATTCTTTAATGAGTTGTTTTGTAAAAAGTTGGAATGTGTGAGTGAATTGTGGGAAAGACTTTTCTTCCTATGTGTTCCTTAAAATTCTGCCTCCCCCCCCCCCCTCTTTAAATGATGTGTAGATTGATTTCAAAGAAATTAAGCACTTCCTCTGTTTGTTAATGCTGGGGAAGAAAAGGATTGCAACCTCAATTTAATTTAATTTATGAGGAAGGAATTATGTGGTGATTGATGAATGGGGGTAAATTAATTGAAGAGAAACTGATGGTTACAGATACAAATGCACTCATTTTGCATTGTATTTTATCAGAGGTTCCTCACTGAGAAGATCAGCAACCCCAAACCCACGTCTCTGAAAAGACAGTTCCTCATCACCTTCCTGTGTAGCAGCTGGGGGGGGGGGAGCACTAGCAGTGTCCCAGAGCGCACTCCCAGTTTTAAAAATCTCAAGTTCATTTCCCAGCAGACATCCAGGGGTTTCAGATTGTGAGCCAGAGTGGGGGAAAGATGGAAAAGGACTGGCTTAGCATAAGGCACCTTAAATGCCACAAAGAGCCGACACTGTAACCAGATAACTACGATTCACAATACAGGGAGTGTTAAATAAACAAGTTGCATGCACACAATATTTATGTACATCCAATGTAATTTTTTAGGTTCATTTCTGGTTCTCAATTGTGAGGTGCCTCACTTCCGATCTTAATGAAACAAGAACTGTAAGAGTCTTTCGTGAACACTTCCAACTGTTATTTTCCATGAGTCTTGATGAGGTTAGAAGGTGGAAAGCCTGCTAGTACAATATAGATAGGTTACAGACTCTGCTAACCCAGATATAGTACCTCAGGTTAAGAACTTTACTTCAGGATGAGAATAGAAATTGTGTGGCGGAGGCGGCACGGGAGGCTCCATTAGCTAAAGTGGTACCTCAGGTTAAGAACAGTTTCAGGTTAAGAACAAACCTCCAGAACAAATTAAGTTCTTAACCTGAGATACCACTGTATTGCTATTCAACATTGGTTGAGATCCTTTGTTTATGGGCTATTTGTTTTTTAGCTCCTCCCTGTTTAATGCATGCAGAGGACTCAGTGGTTTTTTCAGCCCGCCAGCACAACAAAAATTAGGATTCTGAGGCTGAAACTAAACAACTGTCACTAGATGCTCAGATAGAGAACGGTGCCTTTTCCAGCTCCAGCTGGTTCACCAGCTATGACTCCTTTCAGTCAGAGATGATTTGGCCACTGTAATCTATGCTCTGGTAACCTCCAGATCAGACTACTGCAACATGCTCTTTATGGGGCTGCCTTTGAAGATGACACAGAACCTTCAGTTGGTCCAAAATGTAGCAGCCCGATTACTGCCTGGGGTTCCATTTAGATCTCATGTACCCATTGTTTTAAAAACAGCCGTCTTGGTTGCCACTTCATTTCCGGACCCAATTCAAGGTGTCCACATAGAATCATAGAATCTTCCAACTCTTAAGATTCAATGGGTACACCCCTTTTGTATTGTTGGTTGATGTTGCCCTGTTGGTACAAGTTTCCTCACAATAAAGTTGAGCTTATTGGTCATGAATCCACAGACCCTGACCCTCACAGACACCATCGCTTGACCCCAATGCACCGAAGACACTAAGCACCTCCTATTCCACAATGCCCAGAAAATGGTCCAGGGAGTACAGCAGGTGAAACCTGCATCAAGGAGAAACACTTGCATTAGGCAGGGTGTTGACCCTTTAAGCAATTACTTACTTAACATAAAGATATACCATATTTTTCCGCCCCCATGTATAAGACGCCCCCTATTTGGGAGGACTCTGATTTGGGGACTCCCCACTCTGCACTATCTGTGTATAAGACGAGCCCAGATTTTGAACATTATTTTAGAGTAAAAAAAATAGTCTTATACACAGAAAAGTACTGTAAATTGGGGCAAAAACCTGCTCTCGGCTAATCAGGCAGCAAACCTTTGACAATAAATATATTGTATTAACACCTGCACCATCTTAAAGCACTCTCATAAAAAACCCTGCACCATATTAAAGCACTCTCACGTTTTCTCCCATAGGAGTCAATGCTTCTTCTAAGATGTTGGCTTGTATCCAATGCTACTGTCGCATTATTTGAACAAATGTCTGCTCACACAACAGAACTTTCTCTTCCTTTTCTTCCCGCTAGAAACCACTAAGCATGCACCCTAAAAAAATCTGCTCCTGGTTGGGTGGTTTCTGGCCTGGAACAGCTTCTGGGGGCGCACGGAAGGCTGCAGGAGGGAGGAGATGTCCCACTGTCTGAGCAAAAGTCTGTTCTACATGCACAACAGCAGTGTTGTCTACAAACTTATGTCTGTTACAGGACACCATCTAAAAAACAAGGAAGTATATCTCATTTCAGCACTATTGCACTTACCCAAATTCAAATTTAAATCAATTGATTAACCAAGTAACTCATTAAAGCTCACGACTGATTAGCTAAGGTTTCTTTAATTGGAATAACAGTCCTAAGCTGGCAACCTGGTGACAAACTTTAGAATTTACGTGTGTATATGTGAACACACATTAACACCAACAGTTGATATGGGTGCGTATGAAAATCTTCATGCACTTCCCATTGAACTTCATGGATGTGTCTGATGTGGACAGAAAGGTGTCTCATCATCCCAAATCACTAGCTTCATGCAACAAACGACAATCAGGGCTGGGTTGGGGCCACTCTGTCTCTCTGATGAAGGCAAGTTGGAAAATTAAAGCCTTAAAATCTGTGAGTTTGGATGTATAATTATTGCTCTTCTGGTCTTTGCTACTATGCAATCAAACTTTCATCAAAGAAAGGAATTTTCTGCTACAAAATCAATATGAAAACATCAAGAAAAATAAATCTAATTTCTTTGAATTATGTATCTTCAAGTGTATTTTAAATAAAGAACAGTTATCACTAAGCCTTCATAGGAACAGCAAAGAAATACAGCACTGTTTCAAATTTCTGACTGCCATTGTATTCATACATAACAGTAACTTCAGTCTTTTTCCTTCTGGGGACAATTTTCCTAAACAAACACTTATCTTGATGCCTAACTTAACCAATCTCTAGAATTTGTATAATCTAACAGATAGCTGCATTAAAAAAACAAAACTGAGGTTCAACGAAAAGCAGACTAAGGGAAGGGGTGAAATATACAGCATCTTATTAGCTTCTGGGCGCAGAAGTGAATTTATCACACACTTAAAACTAACGTGCTCAGCCCAATTATAATATCTTGTGGGCAAAGAAATTAATTAAAGAGTAGAATGATTAAGGGCCCAGCAGCAAACCAAGTTTGAAAAATAAATATGATCTTTTTGTTAGGGTTTTCTCAAAAGGAAAGAAAATGAATGAATGAAAGAAAGAAAGAAAGAAAGAAAGAAAGAAAGAAAGAAAGAAATTCAACTGGTAATATAAGTAGGTAATCTTTTTAGGGGTTCCGTGCATTGTAAATGAGACTGGCAGGAAACCCAGCAGTCCAGGTCATAGTTCTGCTCTCCAACTTTGTGATTTGCTAATGTGAAACACATGCATCCCTTTTGCACAAAGTTCAAATAACCCTGGAATTCCAAGAGTGCAGCTCAGTGACTGAACCAGAACAAGGGCAGAACTTGTCAGGATTTAAGAGCTTTCAGCAAAGCCCTTCAATTGCAGTCAGCACCCCATTCCTTAGAAGGATATCAATTATAGATAGTGAGTTGCTTTAGCAAGGGGAGTCAGTGCTGTCAGACACTAGATAGACAACCATGAAGAATCATGAATCTTTCTATTAACTGTAAAGGAGAGGGAGGCTGGTGGCAGGGGCGGGGGTGGGGGTGGGGGTAGAGGGAAAGGATGGATAGGTGCTATAAATAAGGCAGACCCTCTGAGTAGTTTAACACACTGCCTGTTAGAGCATGCATCACAAACATTTTAAGAAATTTCAGTTCTAATCAGCACATGGAACTGGAAAATTCGCTTCAACTAATGAAAATTGCTACAGCGTCAAAAACTACCTAAGTGGTTTGATCATTATTGTATTGGTCTGTATAATTATTTTGTTTATCCACTCACAGGATGGGACAGACTGCATTTTTAAATGCTGTTTAAGAATCTTGAGACAGCAATGAATAAAAGTATCATTTCCTTCCGCCTAGGATGGCCACTGCCAGCTATGTGACCTTTAACATCTAAGCTATGGCATTACCTGAAATGCTACTGAAAGATTCCGGTAACAGCAGGAAAAAATGACAACATCACAGCATATGCTATTGGCACGGTATTCAGCACTGAGATGGCAGTTGGCACATCCCACTTATTTGCTGGTGCAGCAAACTCCAAAGCTGTGATTTTCAAAACTTTTGGCCTTGCAGAAACCTTCATATATTTGGTCACCTGCTGCAGAACACTTGGAGATTGGGGAAACCAGGGAAGCACCCATAAGCACCCACTAAATTTATAGAGTGCACTGAATAGGCCCACGGAAAGAACATCCTAGAAGAGTAGAATGCTATTATCAAGCTTTATACCAAAGAAAGCCTTATGAGCTTCCATGGAACACAGTTCGAAAACAACTGCTCTAGTGAGTTTGACTGCTCTAGGAGACTTTGACACTCCCTTCTTGGGGAAATACGTTTCCATTGGCCATTGATGGTCTTTCAGAGCCAACTAAAAACCTATTTATTTACTTGGGGCTTTAGGTGTAATCATTTTGTAATCATTTTAATGCTTTAATCATTTTAATGCTTGTGTGCTTAGCTATTTACTGTTCTTGTGGAACAATTTGCAATGGTGTTCTAATGGTATTATACCTCCCTACCCTGGGCTCCTGTATGGAAGGGCAGTGCAGCAGTCAGACAAATAAATGTGATATGCTACAGCACTGGTCTGTGACTTGTGGGTCGTGGCCTGATCCAAGGTGGGTCACAACCACCATTAAGAAGTAGGTCTCCGAATGCATGTTTGAGTTAAAAGTGGATCCTGGGTTTGGAAATGTTGAAGATACCTGTGCTATAGTGAACAAAACATGATGTAATAGCATTGACTTTAATAGGCTCACACTCATGTTGGACTTGCCTCTCTGATTTGTAGAAGAAAGGAAGATACTTGGAAGAGGAATCTGGAGCAGAGAAGCAGCAGGCAGGGAAAGGGTTGTGCACTTTGCCCTTCCTAGACTAACAGGGCTGCAAGGAGGATAAAATGGCAGCCACTCTAGCCACACACTGAGCTCTTGTAGCTTGGAAAAGAAAGTTACAAATAGAATAAAATAGATCTCTGTAAAAAAAAAAAAAACTTACTTGTCTATACAGTAAATCTCTATGAATCTAAGGTGCTGCTTTCAGTTCTTTGGAAGAAAGTACAGGATGCAAACAGAACAAACTGACACATTCCAGCAAGCCAGGTAAACAAATGTCATTTTTGAGATAAAAAGTATTATATTACTTGGCTTCTATGTTATATAAAATTCACCTAATGCTTTTGACGAATGAGTGAATAACACCTGAGGCCAGATAAATATCACTTATTTAGTTCTTATGTAACTCTCACCTGGAAACTCAGATACAGCATGTTACAGTGACTTTTGGTAAAATGTTGACATGCCTATGAAATCACCTATACTCCATGGCGTGCTTGCTGAGCGTTCAAAAACCCAGAGACACAGTAGTGAACAGTGACAGTTGGCTAAAGTGGGGAAATTTTGTTTGAACATTTTTTAAAAGAAACACCTGGGTTGTCAACTTTCGATTGTGAATGTCATCTTTGACATACTTTTGGATGTCACTTGTAATGTAGATATCATAGGAGGTATGTTAAGAAAGCAGAAACAATAAGATTCATTAATACGTATTTACTTTTAAGTAGCAAGTATTAACTCTCCTGCCACTAATGCTATAGGGTTTTGCCTTCATCCAAGGGAACTACAATAACACAATGTACTCTTATTCTACCAAGTAATCCACTTCAGCTTACACACACAACAGAAAATTGATACATAAAATGCACCACAAATCCTTTAGGGTTGGGGGGGCATTTCCCAGTCCCCCCCCTTCTATTGTTACAGTCCCATTTGAAAGGGAGGGGAATCAAACTTGGCAAGAGGTTAATAATAACTCATGTCCAGCTTACTATTACTCAATAACTATCAAAGCCTCTGATTCAAAATAGTATTTTGTGGCTTACAGGATCAGAGCCATTACACTCTCTATTGAAGACTTTATTGAATTTTACACTAAGCTTTAGCTGACTGAACAGGTCAAATGCTATAGCTCAGAGTTTTGCTTTATTCGCAGAAACTCAAACTCCTCTCCAGTCGGCAATGCTGTTTGCAAAGAAACTTGACTCAGCAAAGGGTCACAGAACCTGCCCCTGCAGAAAAGGTCACATACTTTTCAAAACCAGCTCCTGAATGCCATTAACTTACATGCACTAGCTGCTCCTGCGTGTCAAACTCTCGCGAACAGCCTTCCCAATGGCAGTTTGTCTCGTAGACGACTTCGGGCTCCTGCTTGCTTTCGTCTTTGTCCCCTTCTTCTTTAACTAACGTCATGCCTTCAGGTGGCTCCTGGGGGAGTGGGGATGAAGAGAAGAGGGAAAGGGTGTAAGAAAGAGGGGCAGAATCCCCTAGCTTCAAAAGTACCAGAAGGGTGTGGGAAGGAAACCTCATTCACTGCCTTTCAGCAAAACCCCAAAGCCCAGAGTTAATCTTGTAAAGCAAAGAATGAGAAACGGACAATTTCTGCACAGCTGTGTCATGTGCTCCCTATTTTGAGAAAACCCGAAGATATATGGCTCTGCTGTGTCCTATGGACTTGCCATTTGCTTCTAAGCCTTTTGGCTAAGGTCCTGTCTGTCATGGGTGCAAAGCCTAAGTTCTCAACTTGTGAAATGAGGATGGCAAAAGACAGAATTGTTTGGGAAACCCATGGGATATGGAGATGCTGTTAACCAGTCTAAGCCAGATTGATTGGGAGGACCATAAATCAAGCCACAATTTTAAACAGGGCAGTCCTCTCAGGCACAGGTGCCGTAAGAACGGTGTTCAAGAATCATCAGCAAAATGCAGCTGTTGGCCAGGCAACATGGTGTTCAGGTGGCTGGTCAAAAACAGATTACATCCTCTGAGTCATGGCCTTTGAACTACCTGGAGACTGCAACCTTTCCACAGCAGATGTTCATTTTACCATGACTGAGCAACTTTGGAGTTTCCTTACCTATACATTTTTTTGGTCCTTCCTTTCTAACAATGAAAACAAGAAGACTTATTGTAGTGATTCATGACTGCACATACATATGCAGCCACACAAAAGTAGAGCAGTCATTTTATATCATTCTAGTATTATGGACTGCTATGCATCAGGGTGTAAAACTTCAGCATTCAACTCTTCTTAGACAGAGAAATACGTTGAGTTAGCAAAGCTGACGGGGAAGATCCAGAATCAGCGTGACGAACTGTTTCAAAAGGACTGGAGAAAATTTATATTATATATGAAAGAGTATTGTAAACATCTGAAAACGTTTGTAGCTTTGAGTTGAAATGTTTTGTAATGACAATATAAGGAACTGATTTACATTTAACAAGGGGAAATATAAAAATAAGAGAGAAGGTAAAAAAGTGGTTATAGAAATGCTAAGATTAAAGTAAATATATATGGAAGTCAGGAAGAGGGGTGGGAGGAGGTCGATGCTCTGGTAAGAGCGAGGTTTGAGTTTATTGATGTATGTATGGATATTGTGATCACAAAAATTGAAAATGTAATAAAAATTATTTTTTTAAAAAAATAGACAGAGAAACAATTTTATATGTGTGAAATTCTATGCATAGCCAAGCAGGTTAGGGGTTGTTGGCAAACATCTGTCTTGAGAGACGAGGAAGCACGCCTCCGGGGTGAAGTCAAACCGCTGCATTAGCAGCACCAAAGTGACCTCCCCAGGGCACAAGCCTGGGCAATGTGTATAGAGGTGCTGGGCTGCCCAGGCAACAAGACCCCCCCCCCCGACCTCATTGATGTGGTCCAAAAGAAAAGCAGGAAGGGAAGGAAAATACATTTGGCAGCAGCTTGGCTGCAGGAGTTGCCAGAAGGAGGTGCACAAGGCACCATCCAACTGCCTTAGGGACTCCACTCCAGGTTTGTGTTTACTCTTCAGCCTTTTCTTCTCCCAAAGATATCCCACAAGGCAGTGGAGGTTTAGGATCAGAGCTTTCCTAGGAGGGCTACCTTCCCAGGTTGACGTGCCCCATCTGACCCTCACTTCCCTCTACAGCATGTGCAGAAATCACCTTCTTGACCACTGAACCCACTATTGGTCTCATCTGCTCAATCTGCCAGAGCTTGATTTGCATGCAGGGGTTTGAGACCCATTGACAACCCTCACTAGGTTTAGCTGTTCCCAGGGTGTGGTCGCTGTTGCATTCTGACAGCTTCTAGAAGTCACAGGTGAAAGCTGAGTGCAGGGTGGGGACCAAAGGTGGACAAGCTACACCAGAAGCAGTGTGATTTTCACACCCCCCCATACTACTCCTCCCCTAACGCCCCAGGATTAGGGATAGGTACACGGTATGTACATTGAGGCCATAGCCTCAGAGCCAAAATGTGCCAATAATTTGTGGATGATGAATAGCTAAGAGAAAAAGGGTATTTGTGGACCCTCATTGTTTTACCTGCATGCTTCCTGCACCTGGGCTGGGGAGGTCGTCATCTGGTTTTATCTTTGAACGCTTGTTATGCATCGGGTCACCTGTGCTGCTCACTGCAGACTCACTCGTGGGTTTGCTCTGCTGTACATATTTACATCCCAAAAGATACAAATACATGATTTCAAACAGATACAAGCAGACCCTTCTGAGCAGATTTATTGGACAATTTCCAGAAGGGGAGCAATATTTGCCTCCTTAGCAAAAACAACCAAGTCTCATAGCACCTTAAAGACCAACAAATTTATTATAGCATAAATTTTATAAACTACAGATGATTTAATCAGATGATAACATGACTTTCGGGGGGGGGGTGTATGTGTACACACAGAGGTATCTAGACATACAGGTGTGGGCATGTGTGCGTCTTAGAGGTGTGCATTACGTTTATGTGCTTCCCAAACCGCAAGGCCCATAGCGATGAGTCAGGTGAGGTTTTCATATACACAGTTAAATTGCCCTGTTAGCGTCTTGCACATGGCTGCTCTGCTTACAAACCAGGATCAGCAGGGGGAGTTTTGCCACTAACTTCTGTGGGATATGAATTGTACTCATTTTACTTTAGCTTATTACCGCTTCCTGCACCCTTTGCTTGAACATTCTAAAACTGTCAGATCCAAAACACAGAAACTGAAATATTTATAAGGGATGGAAAGCACTCTATCAATCTGAAACCATGATACACTCTGGGTAATTTATAATAAAAGATTGCATATACTGCTGCCCCAAGGTACTTGTTAGCCAATCTGCTCAGTGGCTGTGGTGATTAATCGCTAACATGACAATGTGGTTGGCTTACAAAAAAGACCCAAACAAATTAGCAGTGTGCAAAAGCTTCTCTTCTATATTCCCTTACCTGTGTGGATTCCGATGGACCTGAACTGATCTGGACAGGATTCAAGACGCTAGGGATGCCAGGAATAGGCCTCTGCGTAGGAAAGGTTGGCGCAGGATGGATAAGTGGAGGGCTGTGTCCGAAGGCTGAGCCCAGGCTCTGCTGACGACTGAGGATTTGTTGATGCATCTGTTGAAGGGATACTGGGGTGGGAGGGTACGCGAAACTCAGAGCAGGGCTGCATTGCGAGGAAGGAAAAGGGGAGTAAGTAAAATTAGCCACAGAATCAAGCAAAGACACGTGACATTTTAGCAACTTCAAAACATGGTTGAGGATCATTAGTTGTTCCAAACCATGGACTCAGCTATACAGCTGCAAATAAAACATTTTAAGTGTGCTTTAAGTGCAATATGCAATGTGACACTAGATGGCGGTGGTGAGCCTTATGGAAAATTCGATGTATTTTTAAAGATGCTTTTTAAAAAAGCATTTTCGGAACACTATTTTATATGTGTGTAGATTCCACCCATGAAACCACAGCTTCCCAGTTTGGATGAAACAGGAAACAAGGTAGTTAATTAAAAACTCTCTGGGTTTAACTGCAGTGCACCAAGAAGGGTAGAGAGAGGACCTTTGCATGCAAGAAAGAGGCTCATGCATATCATGATGTTTTAACTGAAATATGACATTTGTTTACCTAGTTTCATGACGAAATATAGTTTGGCTGCTGAATGACACTCTTTTGGTATATGCAAACATATACCGTATTTTTCGCCCTATAGGATGCACTTTTTCCCCTCCAAAAATGAAGGGGAAATGTGTGTGCGTCCTATGGGGCGAATGCAAGCTTTCGCTGAAGCCTGGAGAGCGAGAGGGGTCGGTGCGCACCGACCCCTCTCGCTCTCCGGGCTTCGCGGACCTCTCCGCAAGCAGCGGGAGCGCTCCCGCTGCTTGCAGAGAGTTGCCTGCATGCCGAAGCCTGCATGCGCTGAGATCAGCGCATCCAGGCTTCACGGACCTCTCCGCAAGCAGCGGGAGCCAGCGCTGGGCTCCCACGGCTTGCAGAGAGCTGCCTGTTTGGGGGCTTGGGTCGGGGGAAGCTCAGACCTCCCCCGCCCCAGCCCCGCGCCTGGGGGGAAATAATTTTTTCCCCTTTATTCCCCCCCCCCCAAAAAAAACTAGGACGATGCGTCCTATAGGGCGAAAAATACAGTATACAAAAACACTATTAATACTATTATCAAGTATTAAGCACAAATAAGTTATTCAATATCAAGAACAATGTAGCTTTGATACTGATGGATAATACTGATTTTTTGGCAACTAATTATTGACTGGACAACTGCCAATTGCTCTGATGCTCCTTCACCTCCCTCCATTCACGCCATTCCTCTCTCTCCTCTCTCCACAATGACTGCTATGATAACTGAATACAGTCACATTTCTCCCTCTTCTACTAAGGTCACAGTCCTAAACACAATTTTCACCACGTCAGTCTCATTAAATGCAGTGGGACAAGATCCAGTGAACGTTTGTAGGATTTCAGTGTAGCGTGTTTGGCTGAGGAGGCAGTCAGCCAAGCAAGTTCTACTCCTCTCAGCCTTGATGGGCTGCTACTCATTTGGGGTTGGGAGACAGAAGCAGGACCTGAGCAAGGCAGAAATCAGTTCACCACTACAACAGCTGCATGCGTAGCTCAGAGTCTTACTAGAATTAAAGGGACTTAAATACCAATAAAGGGATCTTATTCCTGCAGCAGAAGTTAGGAGAAGGTGGGTCATACAAGGAGTGCTAGATTACCTGCTGCTTCTCTACCGAATTTTTGATTCTATTAATCCAAAAGAAATAGGCCTCTATCTTTGGGTTCATGTCCATGGTTTGAGGAAAGGTATGATTTGATTTATTCATACATCCCATATACAAGAATGGTCCCTCCATATACTGCTCATGCATGATTTCCTCAACTAGAATTTTAGCCTGAACACTTTCTGTTATGGGCACTCTGTTATTCCAGACCAAATTAATATTCCCTAGATAAAAAAGACTTTCCTCTCTGAGGGGAAATAAAATCTTACATTTGTGTGCATGACCTCCTTTCTTCCCCCAACAATGTCATCTGATAAGCACGTCCTACCTCGGTGCCATCTTGCCCAAATGTCTGGGGTATGAAAAATATGCAGAATAACCTGGTTTACTTCATACAGTGTGTATTCTCCTATAAAGGAGGGGAGCAGGGATGGAGAACCTAAGCCTGCCTTCCAGGTGTTGTTGCCCTGCAACTCCCGCATTCAGGGCCACTGGCCATGCTGATGGGGGATGATAGCTGGAATCCAACAATATTTGGAGGGCCACAGATTCCCCATTCCTGTTCCGCAGCATTTAAGATTGCAAGTGATGACAGACTTCAGATACCATCTGTATGTAACTGTGCTGCTGCATTATAGAAAGCAACGGTCAAGTTTCCTATTTTCATATTAAATTGGAATCACATCCCCTTGAGATGTGTTGCAGGAACTAGCATGGGGAATAACTGGGTTCAAATCCCCACTTAGTCATGGGGCTCATTGGATAATTTTGCGAAAGTCACCATTTCCCACTGCCTGACCCATCTCACAGGATAGGAAGAAGCAGAAAAGGAGTCCCAAACAATTTTAGTAGGAAACATCAGATTTCCCTTAGTAAAGAGATTCCTCAAAACATGCTGGGAACCAACTGTGTCTGTGCAACTGTATTATTTTACTCCTTGCTTTTTCAACAGTTGCATTTGATCCTCTCTACCGTGTTGTTGTGGGTGCGTAGACTATGTGTGGGTGGGTGTGCATGCCCCCTGACCTCCTTGGGGGAAATTTTAAAAAAATGTAATGTATGTATTTGTTTGTTTTTTTAAATGGCTTAATTTGGATCTATCTGTCCCTAAAATCATATTAGTGGTGTTTTTTTACAACTACAAGAGGGTTAAAATGATAGAACATAGGCATGCATGAGTTTGTATAGTAATGAACCGGAGAGAGTAGTTGTACCACTCCAATCTCAGGTTTCTGAAAGGGAGTGTGTGTGTGTGTGTGTGTGTGTGTGAGAAATCATTGTGTTCCGTGATGAATGGCTTGTACACCGAAGAATAAATTGAACAAACTGGCATAGAGCTCAGTGAACATGAAATCAGCTATTAGAAGAAAGCTTGTGAACAAATTCTGAAGCTGATATGCATCTTTTGATTAATGTCCTATCAATCATCCATAGAGGCTACCTTAGCTAAGTCGTGCTGTAATCATTCATGGTTGCTTACAGGGAACATAGGCAAGGACTAAGGGGCTGCAATAACTGAATATTATTACCAATTTCCCTCTGACTCTTACAGTGAACAATTACTGTTTGGGGGACATTTCTGCCTCCTTCTATTAAAAGGATACAATGTGGAATGAAAAGGAAGTTCCTCAAAGGCTTCTAAAAATTTCCCTGGTGTTTTTAATAAATTGGCAAACTATTGCAACTGAGAGATCTTCACAGCAATAACAGTAACCTATTCGCATCGAACCTCCTCTCACCACCTCTTTATGAGCTGTAGTCAATTGGACAAAATGAGCTGTAGTCAATTGGACAAAAGTGCATCGTCAGGAGCAAGAATTGTTCTTCAGAAGGAATTCAAATTCTTTCACCTATTTCAGAGTAATGTTTTCAGCTAATGTGCTTAATCATAACAATAATTATGATGGCAGACTCTAAATTTGCATTAAACCCACCACTGACATTACAATGCACTTTGATTCTTGCAAATATGATACGTGTGCACATTTTTGTAGGCAATTAAATAAATTACAGTAATTTATTAAATTTAAAAAAGACCATTGGATCTTAATTTTGATGGTAAGCCACCGGCAAAAAACAAACAAAACAAAACCTTGCAATGCTCCATTATATTTTCAGAGGCTTTGATCCAATCTATTCATTTCTACATTACAAGACCTAGAGAGCGGTTTCCCAGTATGCCATTTTGCCAGAGCATGCCTGTTTAGGCTAGAGCATACTCTGGGAAATACAGTAGAGTAATGAAGTGATGACAGGTATTAGCATGCATAATGGGCTTTAATAGACATTTATTGTTGTTTAACTGGAAGGGGGAGCAGGGCTTTCCCACCGGAATATTTCTACATTGAGGCTCATTGATCACTAATTTCAGAGGGGAAAGAGGTTAATCCATCAGTTTCTGCAACCAAACGGCACTGATAGAAATTCTTTAGGTGACATTCTGGATGGTCTGAGCTTTCCATCTTTGCAAACAAATGAGTGATATGACAAGCATGGTGTTCAAAACACATTTAACCAATTGATTTTCTCTCCCCCTTGTAATAAGATCTAGAGACATATGAAAGAGTGGACCATGAGCCAAGATTAAAGAAATTGCTTCACACAGAGGAACATAACACTGCAAGATTATCAATAAAACTACTGTAAAACACCATGTCATCCATTCTTTTTCTTTATCTAAAGTTTGTTATTGCAATAAATAGCTGCTATTGAACAGTTTGCCTTTTCCTACAGCTTTTCCAAATTTTAGTACAGGCAGGTTTCAATCTACTCTTAAAAAATACTGAGCAAACCATTTTTGTTATTGTGCTTTCTCTTTGCTTTTGCAGAAGTGACTAACTTGCAATATTCCTACAAGTCATAACGGGAGGCAGGCATAGTTTTTCTCAGGTGCAAAATGGAATGCAACAATATGCAGTGGGATCCTAAACTTGCTTACTCAGAAATAAATCCCACCAAGATCAATGGGACTTATTCCTTAAGCAAGCTAACACTGCAGCCTTATGGCTGCAAACCTCTGTGTTTAAACCCCAATTGGTATTTAATACTGAATTTTAAATTGTTGTAACTTGCCCTGGGACCCACTGGTGAAGGGAAGGTAATAAATATAATAAAATAACAACAAAAACAATATATCTGCAGAGACCAGGCAGCCCATGTTTTTGGAGTACAACTCCCAGCATCCCTGACTGTTGGCCGTGCTGGGTGGGCACACGTAACCTCTGGAAGCATTCCATTGGCTACACTAATGCGTGTAAGAGTGTGTTTGTGTAGGGCGCTGTTGTTTGATGCTAAGGAGCAAAGAGGGCCTGCGGATCAGCAATGCAGAACTGAACTGCAAAGCCATTATCCATAGGGCTAGTCCAGATACAGTGATTTCTATGGCCAGTACCTGTACAGCATTAGCCCAGGTGTAAAGACCACTCACATCTGTATAGCAAGAGAAGGTGATAGTAAATAAAGCTGTCCAGTCTTGACTAGCTAGCAAAAAGAGTATTTCACACACAGCCCATTTCAATTCCCAGGGTTTCTTGTGGAAAACCTGAGAATTAGAGCAGTTTATGCTTATAACACAAATGGATTTGAAATGCCAGGCTCACCTCATGTACCGTATTGAGGGGGTTTCAAATAAAAAAAGTCTACAATTGCTGAGGAGATGCAAATTTGTGTTTTCTCTCTTCTTTCTTTTGGAATGAAGTGCGTACAGATGCTTGTGCCACGGGGTGGTCTGCTACAATAGACCAAATGCCCCATTACCCAGAGAAATTCTTCACTCAAGTTTTTTCTCCCTTAGGAAAATGGGTTTTGGGGAGCGGGTGGGAACAGACCCCCACCCAAAAAAATGCAAGAACGGGGATCCACAGAACTGGGGATTTTCATGGAGGTAATATGCACTAGAGAAGAGTTAGGTGCCTATTGTTCTCCATGGGCCTAATGCTGTTGGATTGCAGAGAAGTTCTATGTACAGCAAAACCAGGAAGGCAAACCCACCCACGCTTATTAATCTGTCCTTATTTTTGTTTTACATTTTACAGTGTGTTTCTAAAACTCTGCAAGAAGAGGAACAGACCAGGGGTTTTAAAAACTAAGGGAGAACCCATTAATGTGTTGGTGTTCAAGGATTAGAAGGCTTTAACGAAAAACAACAACTCAGTTTTTTATTCCATTTCCAATATTGTAATAGATTTCAGAAGGAATGTGCCAGCATGGACTGGCTTTATATTTTATTCCTTTTTTCATTTCCCGTGAACTCTCTGCTCCTACGACTGCAACCTTCTTTGCCTCTAATCCCCATTCTCTAAAATGTTAAAACTGGAGGTAAAGCAGGTCAGCAAATTACATTTTGATTACATGAGGGCATCATATTTTATGGAACTGACTTCAAGAAGAAGAAAAGCAGACCTTATAATCAAAACCAAACATTGTGGCTATTTTGTGGCTGTCCTCCTAAGTAGGTCACATTGTTGCTGGTCACAGTTGTGGAATTTACCTCAAAACAGCTGTTGTTAATTGTTAAGATATACAGTATTCTCTTTCGTGCACGTTTGTCAAAACAGTCCATAACAGATATACAAGCCCCGGTTTTAAGAAAACTGTGAAAGCACCAAAAAAGATCCATAAAATCTGGCTGTTGGAAAATGGCTGTTGGAAATGAAAAACCTCTTTCTGATTTTCATCTCTCAGTCATTCACTTCAATTTCTACAGCATAGTAAGGTTGGGCGGAAACTGCCATGCAAACTACCATGGCATTTTTATATCCTTTGATAAATTGTTCAGGTTTCCCTTACCAAATTCTCCTTGATAAGCTGCAATTTATTTAAATTAACATTTATTTTTAAATTTAGGTGGCGAGCCACCACCATATAGTTTGAAGTCTTTTTAATTTCAGTTGTACATGAGAACTGTATGACATGTATCTGAGAGCTTAGTTGTGTTATTGTTACTTCTGACTTCCTCTCTGCTCTCTTAGTTGCAAAAGAAGATCCCACATAGCATGGGTTTTTGTTGGGGGGGGGGTGTTGTTTGAGAAACTCAACTCCAAGGGGCCCAAGGTCGCATGAAAGTATTTGTACAGGTTTTTTAACCAATGCCAGTGGGTACATAACTGTGCACAAAATTTCATTCCTCCAAAGCTTAGATGCCCTGGTCCAGTGGTTCTCAAACTTCTTTTTCTGGGCCGTACTTTCAGAATAAAAATTTGCTTGTGCCACACCGAATTTTTTTATTGATAAGAAATACAGTGGAAAACAAAAAGTAACAACTCCTGGCAATGCTTGATTTATAACACAGAACTTTATGATCATGGGGCATCCAGAAAGTATTAAACAATGCAGCTACATAAGAACAGGAATCACTCCCAAAAACATAATTATAAATGTACCTTAAGTATCTATGCAAACTCAGTGAGATGTGTGAGATGGCTTTTGCTGGGCCATCTCATTTATATTAGGTCTAATTTGAGACAAGCTCTTATCTCCTCATCAACATCAAGAAGCTTTTCTCCTTTCTGATCTTTCACATTTGTCAAAGTTGAAAATCCCTGATTACAGCAATATGTCTTGGAGAACTGTAGAAGAACAGCCAGGGCTTTTGAATATCTATCCATATTCTGCATATGTGTGTGACACACACACACACACACACAAACTACAGTGAAAAGTTTAAATGTTTCCTTGTCCTTGAATCTTTCCGCCACACTTGCCATCCTCTCCTGCCACACCAGGCTGGCGCGTCACTGCCCTAGTTCAAGAAGCCTCAGAATAAAAACCACCTGCAAGCCAAAGCCGAGGGGGGGACAGCTCCAGTGGCCTAAGGGCTGCTTTCGTTTTCCTTAACCAGCGCTAGCAACTGCCTGCCTCTTGTGTGCCGACTGCTGAACTGCAGCCAGTAGAGCTCTCTTAGCAAGGGAAAGGAATTGGCTGTGAAGTTGACATGAATGTTCATTTGATGTTGAGGTGCATCATGATCCTCATCCAGTCACCATTCAAGTTGATGGATGCACAAGGGGCGTATGTTCTCTAGCCACATGCAGCAAAACGTTAAACCGGGATCAGCAACATAATGTTTTGTTTCATCCGCCCATCCTGCTGAATTCTGGTCTAATAGGTTCCAGAGGTTCCAGTTGGATAAATTTTATTTCTTTGCGTTTTTAGATACATGCATTGTTTTATTCAGCTGCTTCATTTGACAAATGCCTACCAGTTTGTAACATTTGTTTCATTTCAACAAATTTATTTAGAGGCATTCTGCGTAGCATCAATATATTTAATATATAGCTCTGAAATGTGCTTTGTTCTATTATATATGCAATCTTTATTCTGGCAGTCTCCTACTAAACTATTAACAAAAATTGTGTGCTCTTGACTCATCATGTTTGCACTGTGTTTAACACTCAGAATATTTTTACTCCTGAAGTCTTAAGTGTTCTTTAGCTAACTTCCATTGGATGAAGTTGATGTTTTCTACTTTATTTAAATTTCCCTTTCGTTGCACTTCCATTGCAGTTTTCTTACTGAATAAGAGGCAATAATGGTTTCTTTACAATTTTCACCAGTGCTTACCCATTATCTGTTTTATTTTATCTTTTATAACAAACTGTATTTCTCTTCCTGAAAGAGTATTGCTATACATAAACCATTGTTAACACAGGTTGTTGGTGCAGTACTGAAGACGGACGAACTTTCGTCATTTCCAAATTATAACCACTAGATTCTCCTTAAAGCAGAAGTTTTTAGAGATTATAATTTATTTTTAGAAGTTTTTAGAGACTATAATGACAGAAGCACTTTTATTAGTTTTCCCTGCCTCCCTGAAGGAGTTGGTGGTGACGCCATGCCAGTTTTCTCTGTTGATTTTCTTCCCTTACTCAGCAAGTTGCTAGATAACATTGAGGATTTAGACCTATTTTAATCTGACTTTCAGACTAGTTTTAGAACAGAAGCCACTTTGGTTGTTCTAGCTGGCAACTTTCACTGGAAGACAGGTAAAGCATGCCCTGTTTGATTGGGCTTTTTATAATTAAGTTTTGGTGGTTAAATTTAATTTATTGTAAGATTTGGCTTAACCATATTATTAACAATACAGTCATACCTTGGTTTTTGAACAGCTTAGTTCTCGAATGTTTCAGCTGTTCCAGTTTGCAAACTATTTGTGGAAGCTGAACGTCCGCGGCTTCCGACTGGCTGCAAAAGCTGCACTTTGGTTTCCAAATGTTTTGGAAGTTGAACGGACCTCTAGAACAGATTCCGTTTGACTTCCAAGATACGATCGTACTGCTCACCTGGTCTGATCTGCAAATATGGTTTACTGCATGCTGATATATTTAATTGCTGCTTTTTATCTATTTGTATACTGGTATGCTCTTATATAAAGAGTGTTTTTAAAATTTGTAATGCTCTAATGGAATTTTGCTGGGGTGTTAGGGGAGGGGCAGCATCTCTGGTGGGGGACATCACATGCTCTTTCTGGGTGCCTTATCCACCAGGCAGACATAGCATCATATTGTATAAGGCTGAGCAAGCATCACTGCTGGTGATCGTCACTGGCCACCTGCACTTGAGACACACAGTCAGAAGGTTCACATATCACAGCTCTTTTGAGATCTTTCACACCCGGACAGGGGATGACACTTTTGAATGATCCCCCATGTGGATAACCAGGAAAGCATTCACACTCTCACACATCGCACTCGCACTGCAAAGTGCGATGCACAGGTCAACCTATGCACAGAATTCATCTCATGAAGCTTAGTTTGGAGCATCTATGAAATCTCAAATCTTCAAATGAACAAAACAATGGGTTGATATGGCATTATTTAAGGCTTATGGGGGGATCTGATGCTGAGAGACATCTGGTTCTTTTTTATGCTCTTTGTATTTTTAAATGGCTACAATAACTTAATCCAGCCCTTCTGTCTGTTTATATATTTTGCATCCCTTATTTCTAGGGCAAAGTATTACTAAATATGTAGAGCTTGTGTAAAATTTTGCATATTCAGTGAGTGGAAACCTTTGCTGAAAAGCAAAACACAGCAATGACCTACACAGTCTCTTGCCCCCCAAGTCTCAGAAGTATTGATGACCTGTTGCTTCTTGGGTAGCTGAGGGAATGCAAGACTTTCTAAAGCCTTAAAAGTCGGGGGGGGGGGGGCTTTCTTGCATAGCTCCATCTGGTATGGAAGATTTGAAAGAAAATGTACAAGGAGAACTCAAAGAGCACATGGAAAACTACGGTTTTCAATGCTAGTACAAGTGCAACCAAATAACTTTGGGCTCAGCAACATTTCAACCCAAAATCGGGGGGAAATAGGAATAATATGGGGAAAGTCCATTACTCGGAGCTCTATGGCATATAAATATTGTTCAGGATTATAAATTATTCATTAAAAGCATAAATTAAGAAATGTATGTGCCCATCCTATTGTAATACTGTGATGAGTCACCCTTCTCTAACGTGTGACCCACCCTTTCCCACTCAAACCTAACGTGGCAAATCTGAGCTTCCGTTATTAGAATAGGAATGAAGATAAAATTGGTTTGTTGCTGTTCAGTATTCCCCACAAGATTTCCATGGAACTGTAGAGTTGGAAGGGACCCCAAAGGTCCTCTAGTCCAACCCCCTGCAATGCAGGAATCTCAACTAAAGCACCCATGACAGATAGCCATCCAACATCTGCTTAAAAACCTTCAATGAAGGAGAGTCCACCACCTTCCAAGGTCTTCCTGATGTTTAGTCAGAATCTCCTTTCTTGTAACTTAAAGCCAATATTTGGGCCTACCCTCCGGAGCAGGAAAAATAAGCTTGTTCCGTCTTCCATGTGACAGTCCTTTAGCTCCTAGAGAGATGGTTCCCTTGTTGCTTTTTCCACCTTCTGGGAAATGAAACTGACATTTTATTAAGCCACTACATTGCCCAATTAAGAGTGGATCTGCACCCTTTGGTATGGTTGCCAAATCAGATTCAGAGGGCTGGCGTACTTTTAAGGATTGCATAGAAGAGAATTTTGCCAGTATGGCTTACTGCATCACTGTAGCAATAGGATGCAGAAAGGTTTATTTGGTAAAACTCTGATATCTTTAATGCAACATTTATAGTTACAGAAGTCCTTGTGCCATCCACACCTCAAGAAGTTAGAAATTGGTGCAATTCATTAAAAGTGGCCCAGTTTCCTATCAGCTTTCCTATACATGCACAGTATACTAACACATGACGGGGTCTCTCTGTGTGTGTGTCCAACTCCCACAGTCCTTTTTATAGTTGGGACAATTTGATTTTTTGGTTTCATTTTGAATCTTATTCCAACTATGTATTGCTATGCATTCAGTGCATATAAATCAAATGACATTTAAAAAACACAGTTACTGAAAGAATTCATCTGGTAATACGGTCATTTTATTTTATTTTTGTAGTTTTTCACATTTAGGAACAACTCTGTTATCCATGAGCAACACCTTGTGTGCTAAACCCATTTACTTGAGAGTAAGTCCCATTGGTTTCAATGGGATTCCAGCAAAGGACTTGGGCCTATGCTCTTGCAATAGGAAGCTGCCCCTCAGCTTCATGGTTTTCTAGAATAAAAATATCCAAGAAAGGTAAACTAATTTCTTCATGTGAATCAAGTCACTCCCAATAACACAAGTCAATTGTAGCAATCCCCCCTTATAAACAGCTGATTAGGAAAGCAAAGCAAAGCAAGTTGGTTTTTCTTTCCCTGCATCCCACCACTTCAGGAGTGAGTATTCTAGTTTTTCCTCCTGCTGTTTAAACTTGCCTCAACCTCTTGGCCCCCAACTGCTTAATCTCTTCCCAACTTTGTTTAGCTTAATCTGAGCCAAGAAGCAAAGTGAAAGAAACTAGATGTTGCAAAAATCAGCCTGCAATTAACAAGACCTTATTAATGTCACATTTCTGCTCAGGTAGCCCAAAATGGGTCAAGATATAAGAAAAAAGTGATAGTTATTTTCAGAGCTTGATCCTAGAGAGGAAAAGTACATTGGAATTAAACACAGTGAGGTTGGTTCCATGTGTCATGTGTAACTTCACCTTGAGAATGGTATTAGGTCTACCTCAAAAAAGTCAACAGAACATTTGTGACTCGTGCAAAATCTTAGCTCACACTGCCTGTGCAATATGCGAAGGGGATGTGTGTGAATTTCACCTGCACTGACACACATGACACAAGCATGTGGAAATCCTTCACTTTTCAGATAGAAAGAATGAAGACACCCAAATAATCCATACATCCAACAAATCAATAAATATGACATCAGGAATCACAAGACAGAGAAGCCAGTAGGAGAACACTTCAATCTCCCAGGACATTAAATGCAGAATCTCAAAGGAGCTGTCTTATTACAAAAGAATTTCAGAAATAGACATGAAAGAGCAGTTGCTCAATTACAACTTATTACTAAACTGAAAACTATGAAGAGACCTGGCCTGAACAGAGATATTGGATTCTTGTCTCATTACATATGCTAAAGCTATTTTTGGTCATCTGCATACTATCCCTTGCTTTTTCCTGTAGGACTAATTGCAGTCGTCAACAGGTTTACCACACCCATTGAGCCAATCACCCATCTCCTACTACCCTTCTGAGAAAAACCCCACCCCCACCCCCACTATATATAAGGGTCTGGTGACTTCTGTTTCAGAGTATCTGAAGAAGTGTGCATGCACACAAAAGCTTATACCTGGAATAAACTTAGTTGGTCTCTAAGGTGCCACTGGACATTTTTTTTATTTTTTTATTTATTTCGACTGTGTCAGACCAACACAGCTACCTACCTGAATCAAAACATGAGGATCATGCATAAAGGTTGTAACTTAACAATATTAAATGAGCATATGGTCAAGTACAGGACATATTTAGATTAACCATAATCTATGGATGGTTATCTACAGATGAAACAAAAAAAATTCCTTCCAGTAGCACCTTAAAGACCAACTAAGTCAGTTCTTGGTATGAGCTTTCGTGTGCATGCACACTTCTCTTCATTTTCGTGCATGCACACGAAAGCTCATACCAAGAACTGACTTAGTTGGTCTTTAAGGTGCTACTGGAAGGAATTTTTTTTGTTTTGACTATGGCAGACCAACACGGCTACCTATCTGTAACCGTATCTACAGATGGTTATTGAATCTATCTTAACCAGATTCTACCACATATGCTGTACCATATTTCCAGCAAAGATTCCAAACTGAAATAATTTTGGGGCTGAATTTCAGAACAGCCCTTTTGGAATTTCCTCCAAGGAAACTAAAGAGCAAAAGAATTGGAAAGAGCAGTTCATTTCTTCCACCCCAATTTTAAAATTTGTTATGAAATTGTGCAATAGAACAATTTAAAACAAGTGGGATATGTCACACACACACACACACACACACACACACACACACACACACACACACGGTTTAGCTCTATGTGATAACCAGGCCATTGCAACAGGCGATTTTAGTGGGTTTTGCAGATCAAGTCTAACCTTTCAAATCCAGCAGCCTCCCAACATCCTTATATGTCACCAAAACTACTACCTCCAAAGCAGTTAGTAAGCGGTACATGCTGTTGAACTGAGGGCCACATGCATCCGTGCAAACATAACCAGAAATGTGTTGCACAACTAGAATGCTCTTCAAAAGTTGTGCCCAAAGCATTTTATCCAAACACCTTTGCTTGCTGTGGGTCTTTTGTTTTTCTGGAAAGCTCTGCTATACTAAATGCATCTCATAAATCAGCTTTTCAAAACTGCAACTAAATTAAAATTTAGAAATTTTAATTTAATTTCCTTTTGATGGGACACGATAAACAGTGGTTAATAAAAGTATCTAAAACACCAAATAAGGCGTTTCACTCTTGCACGATTTATATACATCAATCATCCCTGTATGTTGTCAGCCCTTACCTTATTGCACTGGCAGATAAATGGCCGTAGGAACCACTTGCTGAAGAACTGCTACGGGAATTGTTGAGAATTGTGACCAAGGAGTTTGGAGATGTCCGGATCATGGTCTGAAGGTCAAAGCTATGATCAGACAGAGGCGATAGGGACAGTGTTCGCTTTCGGCTTGGTCTAGATGGCAGCCTGGGACTTGGAAACCTGGCGCCTGTTATGTAAACAAAAACAATTATCTACCCAAGTACCTGAGCCTCTTTATTTATTAATACTGGCTATGGATATAAAGAGTCGCCACAGCAGTACGACGTGCTTTTGACAAGCCCACTCTTTCCACTTATGATCTACTGGCTACGATTTAAGAAAATTAGGAAGAAAAATTTATCTTTCCATTGCTTACCTCAGGGGAGCTCTGTTTATTAATGTGCAAGCAAAATGATAAATTGCTAAACAAAAGGAAAAGACTTTTATGTGTTATCCTTCTCATTTCTGGTGATTTATGAATCTGAAGGCTGCTTAGACATTCACATCATTAATTCACTAGAAGCAAGGAGACGGAGTGGTTCAAATCTGAGCTACCGGCGAACCCAAAGCCCTACCACATTAATGAAAAAAGCCAACAAGGACTTCTAAAACACAAATGGAGATCAAGATTCTGTTTTCAGTTTGTTCATAATTTCTGTTCGAACAATGCTGAATTCAAGATAAGCGTGAATAAAATAATATTGTTTTGAAAGCATTTAGGACATATCTGTCTCACCTTTGCTCCCAGGTTTTAAAGTTTCCCAGCGACAGGCTGGGACAGTGATTTTCCCAAAGCCATGGCCAAGCCCAAACGGACAGACTGGGGAACTTCTTCAGCCCAAGGGCATGGCGAGTTTTCCAGGCGCCACATAGCAGGGATGGAAACAGTCACAGCAAGCAAAGCAATGGGTGTATTTGCTTCATTCCAGCCACACAAAAGCCAGAAGACCATTCCTTGCCCGGCTCCCCCCTCATCCCCATCTAGGCTCCTGCATTATCTCAGTCCAGTGACACATTCCAGTCAGGCAGAATCACTCAGAGAGGGAGCAGAGTAGGGCCGGTGACCTATGGCGAGTCCTGGGAGTCTAACAGAGTCTCCTGGAGGGGCACATTCACCGCCCCAGATCTGGCATTTTGTAGCCCTGCTTTAAACACTATTTTCACACCAGCTCTTTCATTGATTGTGAACAGCTCTTTCACTATTTATTCACGTGACTGGGCTTATCAGCTATAAGGCTTCATTACAGAATTTGTAAAACACCTCTGGTATTTTATTATCCACCATTTGAAAAGTGGATATGAAAGTATTTTGCAGGTTTTTTAAATTAAAGCTTGGAAGTTCTCAGAGCAACTACAGTGGAATTCCCTTTCCACTAATAAATGCAGGTTATGATCCAGCCAAGGGATTTTATGTCCAGTTCGGTGGGGAAGATTAAAGGATGAGGTTAACCTTTGAGGGTCTGCATTTACATTTGGCTGACACACCCAAAGTGGCATATCTATTCTACCAACCACCTTGGTAATCCTTTTCATTCAAGGGATTCAAAATCCCCACTTCAATGTTCTACTTTTTCCACTCTTCACTAGTATTTCTACTAATACTACTCCTCTCCTTACCTCAAGAAAAGAAGACTAGTCCTATTGGTTGGAACACATAACGCCCCCCCCCCCGCAACCCAGTATGCTGCCTCTAATGATGTCTGGACCAAGAAGACTGTGGGGCGGCGACTGCATAAACATGACAGAGCACCAACAAAGTGCTGAGTCTCCTAATCTCCCCCTGCTGTGCATTTGTTCAAAGTCTTAAACTTGGTATTTGAATGCTTGCTTTATTGCTTCTATCACTACATGATCTGATCTCTAGTTACGTTCCCATCTGCGCCTCATTTTGGGACTCTCTCTGGCCGTAACCCCACAGATAAGGCTGCCAACAAGAGTGTCAGTTATCTGCCATCTGGACTGTGGTTCTCCTCTTGCTTCTTCTACATCTGTATAACCAGCAGGCCTCCATGTTGTTCCAATCTTGCTCCGGATACCGCGTTGACGAGTCAGCATTTAAAAGTGAATGTAAAGATTTTTTTTATTCCTCAGGCTCCTTATAATTTAACCTTTTTCATCTCTATTTTACAGGCCTGGCGGTTACTGTGTGCTTGCCTGCTACTTCAATTCAATACAGCGCTTTGATACTTGAGAATGGCGGTGTTTTTTATTTGACTTGGATTTAAAAAGTTATTAAAGCTTACAAGTAAAGGCCATCTAATTAAGGACACAAAGAAGTGCAGAAGTGACATCTAAATAGTTTCTTTTTAAATAGACAACGAACGAGGAAGATGCCAACACCGCCATGCAGTGCCAGTGACAGCAACAGTCTCCAGCGAGCACCCAGTGGCAGCAGGGTGATCATGTCTGATGCCGATTTATTTAATGCATTTACATCCCACCCTTCCTTCAAGGGACTCAAGGGGGGGCACACAGTTCTCTCCCCCCCCTTTTATCCTTACAATAACCCTGTGAGGTAGGTTAGGCTGAGAGTGAGCGACTGCCCAGTGAGCTTCATGGCTGAGTGGGGATTCGAACCCTGCTCTCCCAGGTCATACTCTGACACTCTCTAACCACTAGACCACACTGGCTCCCTATTTCACTGAACACCATAAATTCAGGGCTCTGAGAATTCTTAGCTACGTTTTGTTTCAATCAGGTATGTATCATTTTGGAATGGTATTAATACAGAAATCGGAAGGGTGTGTGTGTTTAAAATGCCATAGTTCATTTAAGCATATTGACCTGAACTCTAAAATAAATGCTTCCTATTGTGAATATAACTAGATGAGTTCCATGTGAACTAGGAAGCATTTGTAAGGGACCTTTGACTTCTGGGTTAGGAGCTGCACCAAGCATCTGGGGTAAACCTCTCACAAAATAACAATTTTCTTGATAAAAAGTTGGAGAGATTGATGTGTTCCATCCTAGGCATGAAGGCCGCTGCTGCTGGCATTATTCTTCCTTACAGCATGGCTTATAAGGCTGGAAATGAACTGGGGGCCAACCCAAAATTCATCAGTGGTTCTAGCATGCTCAGCGGGAACACTACACATGCAGAAGCACGCAAGACTATGTAAATTTAAAGATTTGGGGTTTTTTTTATTTAAAAAACACACCTAGCCGAAGAAGCAACATTGAGGTCCAAGGATTTAAGGAATGGTGGTGGCTGTTGAACCAAGAAAGACAGAGAGGTTCTAAAGGAATCATAAACCAGGTAAATTTTAACTATTCAGCTAAGATACAGAATGATACGGGATTAGTTTGGGGAGCAGAATGGAAAATTGGGGGGGGGGGCAGGAAGAATGGAAATGGGCCTGCTCAAGCTCCTAACAGATTATACTATGTGTTCATGGTTGGTGGACCATAAGATGATTAAATTGGAATTGATTATACGAAAGTATGCTGAACTTAAATGTTTGGGGGAAGTGTGTCACAAGGTTAAAAAACTCACCCACCCCCAGCACTATCTAGCAACATACACCCTTAAAGCAACACACACCCTTACACACCTTCCTATATTGATATAAAATGCTGAGGTTCTGGGCTGCAGCGCTAGAAATAACACTGCAACTTTTTGTTGCAGGTACTATTACTGGTAACAAGTACCAGGCACTACACCAAGTGTCTTCCATTGCCATCTGATTTTCCCTCTACCTTCCCTTCCCTCAGCCCCTGCATCCATCTTTGCTGTTGCTTCAGACCCCGACCTCAGACCTTTGCCTCCTCCTCTTCTTATTCAGAGGCTATTAAGAAGGGTAAGTTGATGGCTGAGTGGGTTAATGCCAGCCAAAATTTCTGTCTTTGTCATTATCTGCCTTTGCTTCACCTTTCTTTATCTTTACACACTTTTCCTGCTATACAGTGGTACCTCGGGTTACAGACGCTTCAGGTCACAGACTCCGCTAACCCAGAAATAGTACCTCAGGTTAAGAACTTTGCTTCAGGATAAGAACAGAAATCGTGCTCCAGCGGCACAGCGGCAGCAGGAGGCCCCATTAGCTAAAGTGGTACTTCAGGTTAAGAACAGTTTCAGGTTAAGAACGGACCTCCAGAATGAATTAAGTACTTAACCCGAGGTACCACTGTAGTAGGAAAGGAAACTTTTTCCTGGCAGCTAGAGCTCAAATTTTCAGCATGCAAAGCGTTAAGGTGGCAGTGGATAGCTGAGGACAGTGTCCTGGCTGATGGTGTTGCAAAATAAACTTCTTGTTCCCTGTGGTGTTGTCCCTTAATGATGTTCCAAGAGGACTGTGCATCTGGAGGAAGCTGGGGCTTCACCCTTCCCACTTTCCTGCCCCTCTCAGATTTCTTCCAGTTATCTTTCCTGTCCACAATGATGAAGCAGCTCAGGACAGACAGATTTATGTATGGGCACCTGGAACATTCTTAAAGAAGATTACTAATACTAATTTACATATCTGGAGCATCAAAAGGAGACCAGTCTCTGCCACGAGGCACTCACAATCCTAATTTTGGTGATCAACAGGGGTTATCCAAGATCAGCAGGGAGTATCCAAGAGGCTGGCTCACAGTAATCTGAAAACATATAATTAGGAAAACTACCAAATGCAATTTTTCTTGACAAAATGAAGCAGAATGCATCTGACTTGTAAGACAGCACTGCACAGCCCTGACTGTAGAACTTAGCTATGAAATGCAAA
Source organism: Podarcis gaigeae (assembly GCF_964106915.1). Taxonomy (NCBI): domain Eukaryota; kingdom Metazoa; phylum Chordata; class Lepidosauria; order Squamata; family Lacertidae; genus Podarcis; species Podarcis gaigeae. The sequence continues at coordinate 58,252,902 of NC_139688.1, forward strand.
CATGGGCATTCTCGTTGCTGTTTTTAGCATCTTAATCTTGGCTTCTTGCTAATTGTTTTGTTTTTCCTTTTCTCATCTAAAATTCTGACAAGGAAGAAAGGAGTTTCTTTGGCATGATGAATGGTAGGACATTCAGATTCCTATTTAATGACAATTAATTTACTGTACACCCATGCAAGTTAAGATAGTTTTAATTAGTTTTTACAAAGTAAAAGGCTAGCTTCATCCTCTGTTTAGATAAAAGAACCTATTGCCTGACTAAACAAATTCTCATCAAATAGGGAAGGTGAGGCTGTATGACCTTCCCACAATTCACTCTTAATTTAATTCAATATTTACAGTTTAAAAACAAGCAATTTGCATAATGCTGCTGTGCATTTGTGTACGTTTTAAATACAGGAAACAGTCGTTAATAACAATATAAAGAGTTGATGCTGTAATGAAGCTCAAGTAAATGGTATCGCCTTAAGAAGCATCCCAAACTGAAGTCTAGACTCAGCGAAAGGAGAGGGAGAAGGAGCAAAGCACTGCACACTGGCCCAGTTCCTACCACTAGGCTCTCTGGCAGCAGTCACTAATCACTCTGCTGCAGAAGGAGGGGGAAAAGAAACCGTCTTCAGTCATATGCACATATAGGCACGCAGGTGTATAGCGAAGTCCATCCAGTTATAAAAAGTGCTCCTTAACATGATATTTCAAACGAAGTCTTCCGGAGCTGCAAACTGTGTATGTACAGATGCTTGAAAGAGAGAAGCTAAGGGGCCTGGACATCGCCTTTACGCAGAGTTCCTGTACATAAGACTGCCCTCCCTCACACACAGACCTTTTGAACATGCCTCCTGCCCTGGACGCAGCATGGGAATTAAGACATTTGTCCTGCTGTGACGGATAGGCGGATGGCACATTAGCATCTTTGAAATGCACACATTCAGAGATGCCCCTCTATTGCCGCAGAGAGGGATTGGGTAATATGCATGGGTCTTCAAATTAGACTCCCTAATATGCGTGGATTCGGTTCCTAATGACAGCTTTGTATGATGAGCTCGATAAGCACAAGAGACCAAAACCATATTCAGGCATTCCAAATCCCTCATGCAATGGAGGAGAGCAAGGATGCGCAGGCTAGCTCTGCTTCTTCCCTGTCCCTGCCCCTTCCATGAGCTAGAGGGATCAGTTCACCAGCAAGGAACCTTTCCTACTCAAGTAGCTCCCCTGCACAATTAAGATGCTCCAGGGTTCTAACACGCTGGGAAGCTGCACAGGTAGAGCAGGGTCCCTGCTTTAGAAGTTATACCTCCAACTCATGAACCTAAGGCCAGAATGGCCCATCCAGTCCGCCATCTTGTTCTCACTGTGGCCAACCAGATCCCTGTGGGAAACAAGCAAGCTTCTGGTTGTCCCTGTGGATTCACTTAGAAGGCACCAAGGGCTAAGTCTATTCAGTGCACGCAACAGTCGCCTTGGTAAGTGCCACCCCAGCTGTCACTGACATGTGCCTAATGAAACATAGCAAACAAAGCAAACTAGCTACCCAGAAGCCACTAACATGAATTGTATTGAATCTGAATGTAATCCCAGTCCTTCCTTCCTTCCTTCCTTATGGCATTTGTATGCTGTTCTTCTGAAGCTCAATGCAGTTTTCTCAGAACTGAAACAGTATTTTCAAGCAATATAAAATACGTAATACACAAGAACTTATTGTTATTAGGCACAGATGAGCTCCTGGCTTGTGTATCTCCTCCTTTGCCTTTCCTTTGGAGCACACATGCCTTCAAGTAGCCCTTTGAAAGGTGTGGGAGGGGCTGGAATCTCTCATTATACTGATATATATATATAACAAAAACATCTGCAATGCAGACTGATAGTAGCAACGCACACTCCCCTACTATCTCCCAAATCCTACAAAGTGGTTTTCTGTGAATCTCAGCAATACCCATATATTATAGTTGGTTTATCTTTGTATGAACTTGTCTAGTACCACTTCCTTCAAAATAAGATTTAAGTATCGTATTCATCATCAGCCATTAGCAGCAAAGCAATTATAACTAAATATAAACAGACCAAATTAGACTTGGATCTTCTCCATGGACTGAATGAAACAGTGTTATTTTCAGTTCCAAAAACATATCTCATTCACGTGTGTCTTCTTTTAGCTCCATAATGGTTTTGGTGATACCTGGGTCAGTCTTCAGTGGCAACTCTAAAGATGAGCCAGCTCTTATGGCAGCAGAATGCCCATATTGTTTCTCAACCCTTTCCAACTCCAGGAGTTGAGAGCAACTACATTGCAAGGATATGCCTAAGATGTTGTAAGTATACATGTAAAAATGTATGACAGTGACATGGACCCTTCAGAGAGTAGAAATGGCTGTAACTCTCTGTACAAACTCAATACCAAGTCCACTGGCCTATCAGTGCTAGCTTCTATGCAATGTGTAAAATGATACAGAACTTTAAAAATAATGTTTACAAGGAAAATGAATAATGGCACAAATAACAACTATTTAAATGCTACAAAATTGCCTTTGGGGAAAATTCACTTTAAGTCAGTAAAAAATGAATTTGGCAAACTGAAGAACGTTTTGTATTTTCCAATCGAGCCACAGATAAAAATGGCTTCTTGTGGATTTCCCTTTTCAAGACTTTGCCAAATCTCTATCTTTACCTTTGAAGGGTCACAATTCTACATACATCAAACGTTTTCACATGAGAGTAAGATTAAGAATGTTTTGGAGCTCTTTTATGATTCCAGGAATGGCTCTACCCACCTACGGTAGCAGGTGCTGGGAGGTATAGGGCAGCACTGAGCTGTTGAAGAACAGATCTTTGTGTGTGATATGGCCTGTCTGATAACCTAGGGCCCTCAGGTGTGGTGAAGGATGCAGTCCCCTCACCAGGGCTGCAATAAGATTCTGCTGCCAGTCCTGAACATGGAATGGGAGAGCTGTCATCTTGTGCTCTGCTTCAGGCAGCAAAATGTCTTAGGCCAGCACTAGCTGTTGCAGACAAACACCTCCATGTAGACAATTCACATCTGGGTGTTTCTGACTGTAAAAGCTCCCCACCCTCTGTTGTCTTCTTCAGCAGCAGTGCCTGCGGTGGGGTGGAGCCACAGAACCACCCTCCCGACATTGGTGTAGATGTCGCTTATCTGGAGGTGGTAGCAACAGGGCAGTTGCAAGGTTGGGGTCATGTGGGTGCCCCACTGTGGCCACCAGTTCACCCACATAGCCCCACGCTGGTCACTGCCCTGCCACACCCCAGCCACGTCTAAGCAAGCAGCAGCAAAGCCAATGTCAGGAGGGAGGCTCTGTCCTAACACACATGCCACTGTTGGGACTTCTCCTCTGCAAAAATTCAGAATGTAAGTTCTTCTGAGACAGACTTCCCTCCTTTTTTCCTGGGGGAGGGGCTCCCCGTTCATGAAACCTGGTAGAGTGCCATTTACATTACTGTAATAGTATTGACAGTGCCAAGAGAAAGAAAAGTGGGAAGAATCAGAGCAGGCATGTGATGATAGGTCTCTCACAGGTTATTTTGGATCACAGGCTAATATGCTGCCACTACGAAAATAGTGAAGTCACCCCAAAATTGCTTTCCATTTAAACCTCCAGACCAGGAATTTTCAGCCTTTTCAGACCCAGAGCCCACAAGGGCCTTTGGGGGCTCATTTCTTAACCTTTTACCATGTATTTTGCAGAAGAGTTCCCATGGTCTCAAACCACCAGTTGAAGGCCAGTACTCTGAGACAATACTAACAGGTTTCGTGTCTCCACTGACAACAGCTCCATCCCATCGTTCAAATTATTTGCCGATCCGGCGTTTTCACAGAGTTCATAATTTTCAATTCACCTCTTTGGTAGCAACATGACTTACTATCCATAGCATGGAGATATTCCATATGAAGAGCACTGGCTCCTGCCGTGGCAGCTGATGGAAGGATGTCGGCATATGGGCTGCGCTGCCCTGCCAGGAGAGCCATCTGATGGTAATATTCAGCGGGACTAACTCCAGCATGCGGAGCTAAAAACAGGACATAAAAAGCTTCATTAAATGACATGTGGCAAACAGGATGCAGAGTTTCATTTTCATCTTTCTCTTGCCTATAATGATAGCAATTTGTGTGGTTTTTCCCCCCTTTCCCCCCTTTTAATATCATGCAAGCTGTGATAAGGTATTTGTTTTCAAAACACCCTGCAAAGTGGTAATGTGAAGAATTCACCAATATGTTTGCTGGCACATAGTCAGGTTGGGATCCAAAGCAGGTTAGTGGCTGTATATATTTATATTTCTCCCACCATTTTTTCCTGGCAGGGACTCAAAGTGGCTTAGTGATAAAATAAGAATAGCTAAAAACATTGAAAAATTATTAAAAAGCAATTAAACATTAAAAGAATTAAAACTTACAAAAAACATACACTCACAACAAAAACAGCATGGCACTAGCCCCCTCATTAAAAGCAGTCAGTTCCCAAAAGCCCGTTGGCAGAAGGACAACAAGGAGGGAGCCAGTCTAGCCTCCCTAGGGTAGGAGAGAGTTCCAGGTCCTTTTGGCATTTAGGTCCTTTTGAAATCTATTTGAAAAGTTAGCTGTGTCTAATTCGTTTCCCACTGATTTCAGAAGGACCTAAGTGGATCTTGCTCTGGATCAAACACAGTAATTTTATTGCTATATGCATTTGTAAAATGAATTTCAATGGAGTGAATAGCAGAAGTGGGAACGAATGTCCTTCAGCTTGTTACTGAAAAGTTGGAATAGCAAGTTTCACCCTGGCTGGGCAGCAGCAAGAGGTACCACTGGCATCTGCAGCCGTGCCGCTCACCCAAGCTAGGTCAGAAGGTCAGGCAAATCCCAGACAGACTCAATGCTAGCCTGGATCTGGTGTAGTGATCATGCCCAATGTCCTCACCTGACGACTCAGGGGCCAACTTGGGATCCAGTGAAACCCAGGCTGGCTCAGTCCTTCCCTCTCCTGCTCCATTTGGAGACTTCCCATAGGCCACTATTGGTGGGAGTCCCACTAGCAGACACTTCCACACACCCGTACCTTTGGTGCTGGAGGAGTGGTGCTGGCACCAATCAGGAGGCAGAGCTGTTGAAACCCCAAGCGCCACATGCCCAATGAATCGGGGTTTCAGCTTCCTGCCTTAGGCACAAACTAAGGTGGTCTACTAAGGATGTCAAAAAGGATGCCACTTACAAGAAAGAAGGTGTCTGGAAAGAATGGAGCTGAGCGAAAAGCAGTTTCTGAGCAGGAGGCTAAAGAGGCAAACCTCAGGGCAATTTTAAATGTGCCTTGTCTCTTTAGGAATCGGAACTGGTTCAACAAAAACAGCAAGCGACGTTCCGAGTGTGTGCACAGTTCTTCCTCATACACAGCCCTTCTTTGGACCCCAGCCTATGTCATTGTGAGATTATGCCTTAACATTATGAAAGTAAATCTATTCAAAATCCAGTTTTCAGAACTTTATACTTCTTAGAAATGAAAAGCAAACTAAGAATGTTTAATGTATTTTTGAATTACTAGTTGGATTTTCAGCATAAAACCCTTCTTATACTACTTCACCATCCATAAAATGTTGGAGAAAAACAGTGGGGCAAAAATCCTTCCAGGAAATCATTGATTTTAAAGTTTTACAGTATTAGACAACAGCAGTATCTTTCCAGACACACTTAAAATACTTCCTGAGCTTTCTGACATAAGTGTCTGGGTTAACTAACAATAACATTAGCTGAAAACTTTAAAAGACAAGTCTGGAGAACCTGCAAGGGCATGAAATGAGCACATAAAGATAAATTACACTGCTGGCATTCTTTTCCCTGAAAGATGCTTTACTTCTGAAACGAAGAAATGCCTTCACTTTCCTTTCTTGCTCAAAGAACAGAGCCAAACAGGAGCACATGGGTAAGAAGTTAGCTTTACTGAGCAGGGTGATTCACAGAATTACTGTAGTAAGAGCAAGCTGAATTCTGTAGCGAGGTGCTTTTCAAACAATGCTTCCCAGAGTTCCACAGCAAGCAGCTCAGAGAAGCCCTCTTGAAAAGACCGGACTGCCAATCTTCCCTGCAATCCACAGCCTCAGGGAAGGGGGAACTGTGTTCTTCTGATCATAGGGGAAACCTAAGCTGATTGCCCTAAAGGCAATGATCAGGAGATGGTGAAAAGGGAAACCAGCACGCAACTTGCTAAACTTCATTATTTGGAAAGTGAAGTTTTGTAGTACTGGAGTTATTTCTCTTCATTCTCACCTGGGACATAGAAAAGGTCTTTTTTAACATGGTTGCCCAGCATGTACACATTTGATCCCCAGCATCTCCAAGCAGGCCAGTGAAGGGCCTTTGCTGAAGCTCTGGAGAGCAGCGGCCAGTCAATGTACACAAAGTGCGGGGAACTTTTGGCCCTGCAGGTGGTGCTGAACTGCAGCTCCCATCAGCCTAGCAAGTATGGCCAACGGCCAGGGGTGATGGGAATTGTAGACCAGCAACACCTGGAGTGTCAAAGGTTCCCCACACCTGGTGTAGACAAACTGAGCTATGTTCCTAATGGCAATTCTTACAAAAATTATTAGAAATTACATACTTGCTATATAAATATGAAGCTGTAGATCAAGGGAGATCTAGAGACCAACAATATATAACTGATATCCAAAAAGGATTTTTCAACAAATACCAAGGTATTGACATACACACACGCCCTATAAGTTTTGAGGAATTAACTAAATGTTTTAGACGAAAAGCTAAACTTTCTTTTTCACTATTACAAATGCCCTGCATATGTAATATAAATTCTGATTGACAACAGGTCATTAAAATTTATTCTCATAAGAACAAGCACCCATAAGTAATGGATTATCTGTAAAGGTATATGTTCTTATATGTGAGGATTAATTAGTTACGGTATTATCCATTTGGGCAGCGAGAACAGCTCATTTTTCAAATTCAGCTAAAGGCAGACTGTCGGTTTTGTAAATCTGCCATTTTCATATGTGGTGGGAAGCACTTTTCCCTTAATTAAAATAGTATTCTAATTGTCTTCCATACACACTAGCTAGCTAATTTGACCCATTATAGCTCAATTTAGCAGCAATTACCATTTTAAATACTCAAATTACAGTATTATTACTGTACAGTTAACAGAGCCCAGCATACATATTCCCCCCCCCCCCGTTACTCAGATGAAATACCTACCTTGGTTTTCTTTTCTCTCCATAGGAATTTTAGATGTTCCTACGTTAGCATTATTTTATAACATTAACTTTGGGTGGGTTCACACAATCATTATTTTTCTATTTTCCTCAACATCAGTAGGCTTTTTCAGTCAGTTAAGAATGTTTATTCTAGATTTCTTAGTCTTGCGAATGGCCCAGGACGTGGCCAAATCATGAACTATCCAAGGTGGCCCTTTCTGAACATGCTAGCACACAGCTTGCATATATGTCACAGAGCAAGCTGGTCTGTAAATCCCACAGTTCAAGGTTGGAGTTAACTTTTTATTAGTGAAACACAATCTTTACAGCCTTGGCTGAGTTTCGGGCCTATGAGCACAGTTGCTCGTGCCCCATAGGTCCTACACTATTAAATCCATTGCTGTGACTAAAAGCAGTCTAGGTCTCCTCCTCTTCAGGACTTCTTGCAAGCAATTGGAGACGCTGCCTGCATGCAACTATCTTTGCTCCTCCTGTTTCATACCTCTTCTGGAAGTCAGGGCAGGGAGAGGAGCTTGTCGTAGCAGCGGTGGGGGGCACCCGTGACTCTTCGCTAGCCTGACTCATATCTGCCTCTTGACCTCCCCCCTCCTATTTGCCTGCTTCAGCTTCTGCCTCTGATTCCGAACTTCTCTCTGCCACAGACTCTCCCAACTCACTGAGCCCTGTTATCCCTTCGGCTTCTGAAACCTCCACTTCCCTGTCTTCTCCCTCTGACCACTCATCGTTGTCCCACCACTATTGCCCAGGCTTTGAGCCTTCTTTGCTTGGTGATTCCCCAGCTGGTTCCTCCCACCATTCCTTGTGTCTAACCAGTCCATGACAATATATATGGACCTGAAACTGGAAGGAGGGTTGCACCACACAGCAGGAGACAAAAAGGCAAAACCAGCTGGGGAGCAGCAGATGCATATACTTTTTATATGAAATTATTAAATGTTTCTGGAGTTTTGTTACATTTATGTAATTTTCGTAGCTGCCCCTGATGATGAACACATATTTTAGAACATGTGAAATTTGCAAAACAGGTTTGCAAAAAAAACTTTCTTGCATTCACTTGTGTTGCTTTTCCCATCAATCTGCATATATGTGAAACCATTCTCAAGGCTGGATTTCTGTGTTCTTATCCAAGCATGGGTTGGGCGAAAATACAGCTCATAATTATAAAATCCAAACCTTGAAAGCAAGGCTAATTGATTCAGATAAATAAAACGGTGCTGATAACATGGCCCCTCTCTAGTTTAAAGCTGGCTTAATATTAAGATGGTTCAACTAAAAGCAATGGGAAAAACTAGTTACAGCTAACTTGTTCCACTGCTTTCAATGGAAACTAGCAATGACTAACTTTAGATGGATTAAGATAATTTATGCTTTTTAAATATAAAGAAACTCTTGGTTTATAACTCTGAATTCAAGGGGATCTGTCTTCATAATGTTTTGCCTACCAAAAATTTGGCAAGAATTACATTTTCCCCCAAATTAAATTTAATACAAACAATCACAGTCCCATGGAATGAAGACCAAACGTTTGTCTCCTTTTAAAAAGTTCTGGGAAGAGACTATGGCTAAATGCCACGAACTGATTCCAACACATTGTATTGCTATCTTGCCTATTTTACACTGGGGTAAGCAAGACGAAAGGCAGTCCATGGAGGCAGGAGTTAGAAGCAATAAATGTATTTCCTTATTTAAAATTTCAAACAAGATGGTACCTTTGGTTGATGTTTCAATGAAATGTACAAATGACCAGCTATAGGCTGATGAAGTAGTGAAACATTTATGACATAATAAATGTTTGACAAACCTGCTGCAGCTGATTGGAAGGAGCTGGAGAGATCCTTTGACAAGATTAATGTAACAGCTGCCAAAATGAGAGCAAACAGGAAGCCGGTCTGAAACTCACCATCTGTAGGGCTGAGGCCCCGAGCCGCTGAGATCATAGACAGAGAAGGGCTGCTGTGCAGTGATCGGATATAGTCCATGTAAGGGTTAATGTAGGGATGAGGGGGGCTAAAGGGAGATTCCGATGCTGAAGCAGGGTTCCTGTGGGGGGATATTCTGATGAACGGCAATTCCGAATATGTTGGGCTACCGGATAGAGCAGAAGGCCTAGAACAGAAAGAGAACAAAATATACAGTATGTTCGGTGTGGGGTTTTTTTTTATTAAAAAAATAGCCTACCCTCACTTAAAGTTAACTGTTATCCACAACGAAGATCAACACACACCATGTTGAATCCAGACTAAGCTGGTTGAAATCAATGGGACCTGAGTTGGGTTGTGACTAATTTGTCCCAGAGATTGTCTATAGGACCCAAGTTCAACTAGTTGACTCAAGGCATATTTCCCCTTGCACAGATAGAAAAGCTGGAGGAAATATGTTTTTCCTTCTCCTTTGAAAGTGCTAGCGAGTGTGTCACCAACACTTTTAAATGAAAAAGCTGTTTGTCACCCTGCATCCTGCAACCTCAAATATCATGCATCCTGCAAGGAATATGACAAGTATATTATGTAGTCTGTATGATTAATGACAGTTACAAATACAGTGGTACCTTGGTTTAAGAACAGCCCTGTTTACGAACTATTCGGTATACAAACTCTGCAAAACCGGAAGTAGTGTTCCAGTTAGCGAACCTTACCTCAGTCTACAAACGGAAGCCGAACTGTGGAAGGGCACAGGCAGCGGGAGGCCTCATTAGGGAAAGCGTGCCTCCATTTAAGAACAGCTTTGGTTTAAGAACGGACTTCCGGAACGGATTAAGTTCGTAAACTGAGGTACACACACTTATGCCCAGTCGCATCCAACAGGAACATAAGAAGCTAGCTGGTACGGAAACAGATCACTGATCCATCTAGCTCAGCACTGTATACGCTGACTGACAGCAGCTCTCTGGGTTTCAAACAGAAGTCCCTTCCAGCTCTACCTGGAGGCGCTGAGGACTGGACCGCCACCCTTTTGCATGCAACCCATACGCTCTACCAGCGTATTAGAGACAGCAACATTAATGGTGGCTGTTGCAGTCAGGGCAGGATCACCTCAGTAATTACAGATCACAGATTTCATTATTCTGCATAGTAATGCAGTTTACATATGCTTAACTCACATAGAAAAACAAAATTAAAGTATTCACTAGCAGTGTGAGAGGAGCCCCAGTAGCCTGTAGAAGAGAAAAGCCTTTATGAGAGGGAGCAGAGCTTGCTTTACCTTGACCCTTCTGAGCTACCAGTCCCAACATGTAGAGCAAGTATCCCCAAACTCAGCCCTCCAGCTGTTTTGGGACTACAGTTCCCATCATCCCTGACCACTGGTCCTGTTAGCTAGGGGTGATGGGAGTTGTAGTCCCAAAACAGCTGGAGGGCTGAGTTTGGGGGTACCTGATGTAGAGCTTTGGATGGAGTCTCTCCCCCACCCCACCCTGTGCTTCTTTTCTAGTGGAACATTCCAGAATGGAGTACCATTCACTTCTGCTCAGGCTGCCACCGCTGCCTGCTAGCCAGAGGAGGTGCCTCCTTTACCCCAGGTCAGGGCTTACATAAAATAAAAATAAAAAAGCTGGGGAGGGAAGGAAGGAGTAGTAGAGTTATCCTTGCACACTCAGGTTTCTGCTGCTTATGCTGGTGGCGGGCGCCTCCTTCAGAAGCGGGAGTGGACAAGTTTCTCAGCCCTGCTCCAAGGGGCCCATACCAATTACAAGAAAGAAGATTCCACCTAAACATTAGGAAGAACTTCCTGACAGTAAGAGCTGTTCGACAGTGGAATTTGCTGCCAAGGACTTTGGTGGAGTCTCCTTCTTTGGAGGTCTTTAAGCAGAGGCTTGACAACCAAATGTCAGGAGTGCTCTGATGGTGTTTCCTGCTTGGCAGGGGGTTGGACTCGATGGCCCTTGTGGTCTCTTCCAACTCTAGGATTCTATTCTATGATTCAATCATAGCAGTGTTGCACAACTCCTTTTCTTTTTGTGCCTCAAAAGGACTCTGAGGCACACAGTCTATGGGTCAGGTGCTCACTAGGCTAGGTGCCAACCTTTAGCTTCCTGGTCTGAGCCCTGAAGTCCCCGGCAGACATGTGCACTGGGCAGCTACATAACATTTGCTCATCAGGGCAGTAATGGAACAGGACTGCATTGCAAGGGAAAAGATGGCAGCCATCTCCATTCCATCAAATGCCGCCTGAGAGGAGGCATTCCACCAGGATGCAGCAGCGGGAGAGAAGGGGAGCACAATAATTCAATCAGATCAATGGAGAGATCGGCTCCATTTGGCATCTCCTCTCTCAGAACTGAATTCACTCCAGCTAGTCATTAGAAGAAATACTATGCAACTTTAAGAAATGGCGGCCGAAACTGCTTTTTTCCTTCCCTTCTAATTCTTTTTTCCTCTGTGTTGCATATTACATAACTGCATATTTTAAGTCTGTTGATTGGAACATTTTGTTTTTATTGATGGAATGTAATCTGCTTTTCTGTTGAAGGGCAGACTGTTTAAATTATTATGACAGTAATACAATTATTACCTCTTTCCTTGGCTTGCTAGCCCATCCTTATTGCAACTGTCCCACTTCAATTAGGAACAAATTATATCCAGCTGATCCTGAGTTTGCTAACTATTACAAGACAGCTTTTGAGGATGCTTTTTTGATTGGGCAATTTCACAACCAGCTGACAATAGATCAAAGATGCGCCATATGTTTGTTTTCCTTCAAGAGGGCAAAGGAAACCATTGTGGAGCCAGACTGACAATCCAGTAATTTAATTAACCACACAATGATTGCCAGGTGAAATGGGACATTTCTAAAAGCAAACATGGAACTGTGAGAAAGCAAGAAAGAAGCCCTAAACCCAGGTGCTGCCCAAACATAATGAGGAAGATTTCGAGAAGGAAACCACCTGCAAACGCAGTTGATGGACTATATGGAACTGGCCGAAATGACTGGCAGAATCCGAGACTTGGGAGAAGAAACAATCGAGGAGGACTGGAAAAAATTTAAGGACTATCTGGAAAAACACTATAAGTTGTATGAATGTTAAAAAAATGCACCTTTTAGGAAACTCTAGCTTCAGTAATGTTAAACTAAAGAAATGGAAATTAAGGCACAGGAAGTCTGAGATAAGAATAAGGAAATAACTTTATTGTGTTTAAATGAAAATGTACATGATTCGGGATATAATACATTTGAAATTGGGTAACATGATAAAACGAAGGATACAATAAGTAATGAAATAAGTTAACAAATTGCTGATGTTATGTTCATAGAGAATGCAGGGTTGGGAGGATGTGGGGAAGTCCAGTAGATTTGGAAAAAAGAACAAGAAAATTTGTAATCTTCTTATTTCACTCTTATAACATGCTCTTTATTCTTTTTTCTGTATTTTACAAACTTAATAAAAAATATTATAAAAAAGAGAGAAGGAAACCACCTGCCTGGCAATGGCCCTTGACATGATGCTTCAGTGACGGGATACTCTGGGATGCCAGCAAATGGAAAGTTGTACGGAGAAGCCATTTTGCTAGGCTGCCTGTCTCAGCCAACTTGCTTGCTTTTTGGCAAAGGCTTGTCATTAAGCTTGTCACGAACGTGCAGCACCCCAACTGGCTGACCTCAGCTGAACGGTTTTTGGCCCAGTTTCCCCCAATTAATTTAGGACAGACACAGTAGAGTCACAGGCAGCAGCCAAGAGAACCACCAAGGGCAGCTAGTTCTTTTGATGTTGCTGACTTTAAGTATTATTTCTAAGGAAAAGAAAATAACTACAAGTTTGAAAAGAAACTGAAGAGTCCCAACGTGGGTTTCTCACCACTCAACAAGCAAACTGGCTGCATTAAGGATGAGTTTTCTTCAACTCCCATTCGGAAAAAAAACATTATATTCGTTTTTACAACTTCCACAAAACTAGGTTTGTACATAAAAATAAAATAAAATACGAGTTCTATCTGAAAGTATAGTAGCTAGACGAGGCAAAAATAAAATCCATTAGTTCATAACCCAACCTGGTAGAGTCATTCACCTGGTCATCTATAGTGAGTTAGACTTTCCTCCAGGCAGCTGGACAGAGAAGCTTTTGTAAACTTGCTAAAATGATCAGGCAAGAAATTTGTTTTCTTTGACATATGGTCAAAGACCATTGACATATGGTCTTGCTTTCTTTAGAGCAGAAATCACCAGACTCAGTGTTATGTTTGTGAAATGTAAAGGTTATAAACTAAAAGGTTGAAACAAAAAGGTTAAGAAAAATTACCTTATTTTACTTGAATTTAATTCTCAACTTTTTTGGCCAAATTACATCGCAAAAAATAAGGTGTGCATTAGATTTGATGGCACATTTACATTCGCCAGCAAACACTTTTTTTGGTTTCAGGGTTCTGAAAATGTAGGTGTGCATTAAGACTCGATGGCGCATTAGACTTGGGTAAATACGGTAATGGCAATTATAACCTGCACCTTGAATTTGTTCATTAAATAAACAAACAAATAAATTTCTATACTGCCCTTCATCTGAGGATCACAGGGCAATTTACAATATAAAGACACAACAATACATAACACAGTAACAAACAAAAACAAAAAACTTCCAATTTCTGAAGTATCCCCTCACACGACGCCTTCCCATAATGTGTGGAATGCAGAGGGTCTGGAATAGTGAGGAGGAATGTTGGCAAGCATCGCTCCTCTCATGCCCTCATGCAATGCTAAGTGTGTACGGGTTTATGGAGAACCAACATCCAGAACCTTGTGCGTTCCTGATGCCACGTAAAAAATGACTGATATGTCAGTCTCTTTGGACAAAGAGTTTCCAAAAAGAAAATTGGCTGGGTGGGTGTTTCACTTTCTCACAACAGATTTCAGCACCCTGTTTCTCTCCCTACTGTCAGGCCTGGAGTCAGATGCCAGTCAGCAAGCAAGGAGCAGTCTGTCAGAGAAGTTACGGTATTTTTCTGTCTATATGATGCCCCCATGTATAAGACGCCCCCTGTTTTGGGGGATTCTGATTTAAGAAAATTGGGGAAGATGTATTCATGTATAAGACGCCCCTAATTTTTTAGGGAAAAAAACCTAGTCTTATACACAGAAAAATACGGTAACTCTTTATTCAAAGAAATGGCATACAAGTAAGTCTTATCCTCACCTTCAACCCCCTCAAAGGCTCCTCCTCTGCCCGATGTTTCCCAAGCAGTCTCAAACTGCTCTGGGCATCTCTAATCTCTATTCCGCTCTACACATCTCTCTGAGTGTCCTTGGAGACAAGCAGGCTCTCTGTGTCCTTCTGCAGTCTCTTGTCCATCCTCTTTTGCTTCAGCCTCCAAGTTGGAACTGCTCCGTCACACGCTCCCCCTGTTCACTAAATCCTGTTGCCCCTTCAGCATCCAACAACTCCTCCCCACCCTTCTCCCCTGATCTCTCCTTGGTGTTCCACCACCGATCCCCAGGCTCTGAGCCTTCCTCCTCTGGGGTTTCCCCTGGGGGTTTCCCAGAAGGTGCATCCCACCACTCATCATCCAGCCAGTCAAATGTCTATTCTTCTCTGCTTCTGTGACCACCTTCTTCTTGGCATAGTATTTCAACACTTGCCAAAAATGGTAAAGTCTTTGATGGTCTGATAGTTAGAATAAAATTAAATTTGCAGATATATTCACATATATGCAAATCAGTTTAATTTGTGCATATTTGCAGTGGCTGAGGGGTGGCATATGGTGGGGTACCACTCTTAGGAGCTCCTCAACAGAACAGAAATGCTAAATATTCTGGTCATCGCAAACATTTATCAAGGCAGTAGCCAATTAACTAAACGAAGATCTGCAGGGATCATATACAGCTAAACCACAGGAGGAGTTCTCTGTTGAGGCTGGTACCCATTGCCTCTCAGACAAGTTAACCATGACTCCTGCAACTGCTGTGTTGAGAGATTTACGTCGGGCTCGTGAAAATAATGAGAATGACTCCCAAAATCCTTATTTTTTAATAAATAATTAAAGTAGGAATTCATTTTATTTTTCTCCTAATTTTTCATTTGGGGTTTTCTATTGCAATATGCTGATGCCATGTTTACAAGGTATTTTCTGCAAACACGAAGGTGAGCAAAATGCTTTTAAAGGAAAGCTGAAATATGCATGATTTTATCAAGAGTCTCTAGGGACATGATAAAGTGTTGTGTGTTTCTAAATAGTGGCTCACGTTTTTGGGTCTGGGGAAGCACTTGGTTCAGTTGTATTCAATGTATCAGCTCCCACAAATGCATAATGGTATATCAAGACATTATAAGGTATGTGTAATCCCCCCCCCACACCCTTTAGCTACTCCAACTAACATGCAAAATTATCTCTTCTCAAACCTCCTGCCTTCCCTAGCATTACCCTCTGTTCTGGTCATTCTGATCCTCAACCCTACTCATGTGTTCTCACCACACATATTAAGGAATTGGAGCAGGGCAACCCAAACCTGCACCCAACATCTCCATCCCTGCTAGTTCCAGATCCAACCTTTAAGTGTTGAGCAGGAAAGTCTGAGGGGGCTTCTTTGAGAGTTCTGCAGAATCTGCCCCACTATCAGGAATCCTGTGCAACTGGGTCTCCCAAATGCAGGGAGGATTCTAAGTGCATTCAGCAGAAAACACAAAGAATCCCTTTCCAGGCCTTCAGATTAGCATACAAAGATGTGAGACTGCAGCCAAGAGGATGGTAAGAAGAAGAGTCTTGCGTCTCCTTCCATGTATCCCCGGGCAAACGCCAGAATAAGACTTGCTCTATGATCCTCCTCCAACATTCTCAGTCCATTAACTTCAGCTAGGCTCCATAACCTCACACATGGGAGTGAAAACCAATAATGCCCAAGTCTCTTAGGCAACAACTTAGCAGGAGAATATCTACCATACCATCATTGAAGCCAAACTAGAGAAGATATCAATTCTTTCCTCCCTTGATGAAACATGGGGCTCAGGTCCTGCTGTGCCCCTCTGTGGTTCAAAGCTAACTCTTCCTCTTATTGGGAAGCAAAGCTCTATAATTTCCTATCAAAAACTCCTTTCAACAGAGTAAGGCTATGCAGAGGAAGAGAATCTATTTTAACACCCTAGCTCTCTGACAGCCTCAACCCTGCAGATCCGTCTAGGCGACTGGGACCACCGTTTGTAAGTAAAGATACATCATTAAAATGATTTTGCTGAAGAAATAATTCAAATAATTGAGCCAAGTCAAGACAGGAAGTGAACCAAGATACAAGCACTAACTAAAACTGTAGGTTACTGAAATGCTTTATACATGGGGCTGCTTCTGAAGACGGTGCAGAATTCAGCAGCCAGATTGCTTCACTGGGGCAAGAAGGTCTGAGCAGATAACGCCAAACCTGATTAGTTTCTGGGCCCAATTCAAAGTACTGGTTTTGACCTATAAAGCCTTAAATGGTTCAGGACTGCAATACCTCAAGGACTGCCTCTTTCCATATGAACCGACCTGGACCCCGCACTCTCCATTTGAGGCTCTTCTTCGTGTCTCCCCTCCACAAGAGGTCGGGAGGATGGCAACATGAGAATGGGCCCATTCTGTGAGGGAATGATCTCCCCAAGGAGGCTTGCCTGGCACCTTCATTCCGTCTCTTTAGGTGCAAAGCGAAAACATTCCTCTTCTCCGAGGCCTTTGGCTAATTAAACAATACAGTGGTACCTCGTAAGATGAAATTAATTTGTTCTGCGAGTTTCTTCGTCTTGTGGATTTTTCGTCTTGCGAAGCACAGATGCACCCTGGTATTAACGGTTTTAAGAAAAAGGAAACAAACTCGCAAGACGTTTTTGTCTTGCGAAGCAAGCCCATAGGGAAATTCGTCTTGCGAAGCAACTCAAAAAATGAAAAACTCTTTCGTCTTGCGAGTTTTTCGTCTTACGAGGCATTCGTCTTGCGAGGTACCACTGTATATGGCCTTTAGAACTGGTGCAGGGTGTGGTTATTGTTATGTTTGTTATTATGCTATGTCCTTTTCCTGTTTTTATACAGTAAACTGCCCTGTGATCCTTGGAAGAAGGGCAGTACAGTGGTACCTCGGGTTACAGAAGCTTCAGGTTACATACGCTTCAGGTTACAGACTCCGCTAACCCAGAAATACTACCTCGGGTTAAGAACTTTGCTTCCGGATAAGAACAGAAATTGTGCAGTGGCGGCGCGGCGGCAGCGGGAGGCCCCATTAGCTAAAGTGCTGCTTCAGGTTAAGAACAGTTTCAGGTTAAGAACGGACCTCCGGAACGAATTAAGTACTTAACCTGAGGTACCACTGTATATAAATTTAATAAAAACGTTTGTGTCAGAGACCTATTCCCATGTACCTGTCCCTGTGTCACTGGATGCTGCCATATCAAGCCACCTACTTGTGAAGATGTCCGCACATGAGATTTATCCTGACATTGTGTCTATGTAACACACAAGAACTTCTTAAGTGGCCAGCTGTCACTTGAGCATTATGTAAACAGCAACTAGGAAGAATTATAACTCTTTGGGTAGATTTGTATAGGAGCAGCCACTGAAATGTGCCAATCACACCGGAAGAGGTATGTGTGAAGCAGATGTCATTCTGTCAGTTTATGATGTCCTGGCAAAAGGGTTAAAGAAGCCAAACTGTAAGGCAGCATAAGCAGCAACTATGAGAGGGGCATCATCCAACCAAAACACAAACATATGAATTGCCCTGACTCAACTCTTGTAATAAAATCAGTGTGACTTGAAAGCACTGAAATTTTGGTGAATCAATTCAAGATAAAAGTCTTTATATGAATGATCAAACCTCGTTTTGAACCTCTCCCCCCCCCCCCATTACTCTCACACTTTATACCTCTTTTGATTTCTAACCTACGATGTGAAGGCATAGGACACATTACTGATACTGAAACTTAATAGGCCTAACACTATATGATGTCTGGATAGGAGATGATATATGTAAATGCACACATATGTAAATGATTCTGAGTAATTCGTATCTATTAATTCTTTCCAATCACTCAGCCGCAAATTATATGGTGTCAAAGGCTCAAATGTCTTCTGCAGTGAGCTCAAAAGAACTGACATAATTCACACTTGCCCCCTCCAGTGGGCTAAACTTTACACTATTTATCCAATTCACCATGACTCAATCACAACAATATCAGGGTTGAAAAGCTTCTTTGTTAACCAGTTCAAGAACGGCACCTTATATGACAGAATATATGTTGAAATTAGTGCATGTGTGCGATGCGTTTTTCTGAAATATGTGTGTTCGTTGTTTTCTCCTGCTGACACCTCTTGCTGGATTTAAGCCGCCTGTCAAGACTACATTAGTGTGCAGATATCCGTATAACACCACCCCCAAAAAATGGAGGGTCAAAGAAACATCTCTAACCTTCTCTCACTTAATGCTCCTAACTAAGCTAACGTAATATGCATTTGTTTAAGATGCCCTCTTGTTTCATTGATGCACTGAGAGAAAGAAAAAAATTCCCCCCCAACCAGTTTTGGAAGACGCCCTGGCCGCTATCTGAGCAACTGATGAGCTGCATGTGGTCATTAGAGTCCTCTGCTCTGAAATCACACCCTGGATGGCGATAGCGTCTGCCTGGATGCTGATTGATTAGAAGAAAGCAGAACTATGTAGCCATGCAAAAACACACACACACACACAGCTACACTAAGCCACATATTTAAATGCTAAAGAACATTTCACCGCTGACTTCACAACCATTAGAAGCTTCCAAATTAACAGCATTTCTCATATCCAGGTCTCTGCATTTTATCTTCTTTATTCTTTCAAATCCTGAAATTGCTTGGATAAGAGTTGAGGCTTCTTTTTTTTTAATACATACATTTCTAAGAGCAGCCTGAACTTTTAGGGGAAATTGAAGAGGCTTTCTGTCAACTACAGCTAAATCCTGCCTTTCTATATCAAAACCCCTTGCTAGAAAATTACTGTGCAGATGATAAGGCTGAAAGATATAATAAAAAGTGACTCTACTCAATTTACACTGCAATATTGGTATGACTGAATATTTTTCATTCAGGTGACTGATAAAATCACTAAACTGTATTGGAGATAAATAAAGGAGGCTTCTGTCAAGAATAAACACCATTAATCATAAAGTCTCACCCTCAAGAGTGGCTGTGCTCTGCCTCTGCACAAATACACCCTTGCAAGTGGCATGAAACTACTTGCTCTTCTCCCCCTTGTTTGCTTAGGGAATCTGCACGCTTGTTCTTTCTGGTGTATATATCCCGCTTCCCCACCTGCCGGTGTCTGGGGTACTAATCTGCAGACATACATTTTTGGTTTTTTCCAATGGGCTCATCTAAGCATCGTGTGTGTGTTATTGTTATCTGCAACTGACTTAATTGTGCTTCATGCTCATGATCAAAAGAAAACACCTCTTTCTAAGAAGTATGACAGAGACCTGAATAACTGTAGCATCCCACATGCAAATTTTTCATTCTAACTGGCAAAACGGCACATCAGTTTGCAAATCTATTTGCTTCTATTCTCTTCTATTCTATATCGCTTAATGCCAAGGTGGCTTCTAAGCACTTCATATCCAAGGCTGAACAATAGTTATTCAAAGCTTTCCAATTTCCCCCAATGTTCTCCATTTAAATTGTCTATGACCTTATATGTGAGTTGTCATCAGGTTTCAATTCCACCATGTTTGGTGCCCCTAACTCCCCCCCCCCAAAAAAATGAACAAATGCACCCATTACATCAGAATGTTAAGATGCAAAGCACAGTCCTCTCAATTACTTTATCAACAATCAGGGGACTTCAGTTTAAATGAACTGCTACAGAAGCCTTTTTAATCTATTTATCTCCATGTCTAAAATACATTTAAAACAATATTCACATTATGTCAACTTTGCTTCACTGTGTCCATGCACCCTCACACCTAATTGCCCAGGTGACCCAGAAATTCAAACCTGTTTAATTATGATGTTGTGAATCTTCTAGACGTATAAAAGCCAATAAACAAGATTTATCATTCTAGAATGACCAAAAAATGAAGTCAATGGTGGAGTTCTGAAAGCATGGGACTAAACTGCTCTGTGATCCTCAGATGAAGGTCACTGTTTCAGAAAGCAAATTTAACATCCATTTCAGTCGTGTCCTTAAATGCACCATGTACCGTAAGTGGGTGAAGTTGCTATTCACTCCCTTTTCTTTAACTTCAATGAACTTTCTCAATGTATCATTGCAATTCTTCCTAACATTAATTTATCTCAATCCACATCTATGCAGAACACATTCTTCCTGATGAACGGCGTCATGGCACTTTGATCCTGGAGGGGGCAGAAATATGGAGTAGCCTTCCACTGTAACTGCTGTTTTCAAGTGGCTGGGCGGGGGGGGGGGGGAGCGTAAGAGTTGGTGGAGCTACTAGCCTGGTGAATCCCTTCACAATCATGGGTTTGCAGAGACCCTGTCTTAAGTTAACTGATCTAAAGTCTCTCTAGGTTGGAGGGAAATAAGTAAAATCAGTCTACAACCCATTCCTAAAGCAAATGGTGGTTCAAGAAATTCACATGCTATTAAAATGGAGTAAAGTAGAGCCCTGTGCACTAATGAGGTTTAAAAATGTACTTAGGTCTTCATGTGCAAGGAAGCCGTTCGCTTCCTTGGCACAGACCAATAGAGAGTTGGAGTTGAGGCATAATCATGCAGGCAGCAACCCAATCGACTGGAAGAATTAGGAGACTTGCGGCCCCCGAGGAATGCAATTCATGCGGAAAAGCAGTTGCCAGAGTGAGGCTAGGGAACCGCGTGGGAAGAAAACAAAATAAACAGTCCAACAAAGAAAACAAAGCCTCTGCAATAAGGGCTTTTCCAGTGCTTGAGTACACTGAAACTTCAGAGGGTGCCTATGACAAAACCCCCACCAAACGCAAACCTCTCTGTGAGCAAAGACACCAGCAAAATGATGTCCTAGGTCAAAAAAGAGCCACAAAAATTCCTCAAGGTATTTTTGTTTAAAGCTTGTGTGTGTGTGTGTGTGTGTGTGTGTGTGTGTGTGTTTGGGTGCACAAGAGCCAGATGGAGCACAGATAACCCAACAGTGAGCCATTGTTATAATATAAGCAAGCTGAAGTCAAGTCTTGATAATTACTTCTGGTTTTTCTTTTTTCTGTCCTTCATATATCATGTAAAAATGACACCAGCAGACGAGTGAAGGGTCTAGCTGGTCCTGACCAGATTTTGCCCCTATTGGTGTTTGTGTAGGATGCTTTACATAAGACGGTATGGACAGATTGAGCTAAAAGAAAATAATAAAACACTGAAGCCAGCTTAATAACAGATCCTCAGGTGATACTTTTGACTGGCAGGAAATGTTAACCAACAATTGTCAAAGCAAAGACTTTTGGTGTCAGCCCACAAACAGCAGTATATCAGCTCCCCAACAAGTAGATCTGCTTTGATCCATTTGTATTTTGTGTTTCTTTAAAAGATTTGGATATTATCTCCACTACATGGCCCCCTTAAGTGCATTACTAAATCCTCTCCTCCCTCTGTATCATTGATAATTAAGAAGCAGCAGTAGCTATCCTTTGAAAATACCAGAGTGGTTATTATTTCAACAGGTTTCAACCTCTCTGGCTTGCCCTATGTACTCTTGGCAGCTATGAAGGACTTCTTTATCCTGGCTAGCTGCCTACAAAGGCTCTCAGATTACCCTCCATGTTCTCAATGTCTGCGTTGTGATTCTAACATATTTTCAATCATTAAAAGGAAAAAAAATCCATTCCATTTCAAACACCTAAAATAAGTCATGTTCGCAATATTAAGCAACAACCCTCTGGGACTTCTGTTTTAATTACGATTTTACATGCTGTAACGTGAGCTTGTGAATTAAAGGAAAATAAATGAGAGAGGGTGACTGTAAATTTTTAAGGCAAATTCACTTCTCAAAACAGTAAATGTATCACTGACCGTATGTTTGCTGCTAAGATTCTGAAAGTGTGAATAATGCTGTGGTTTAAAAATATCATTTACAGGTTCGTAATTGTCCTTAATAATGGCTGGTAATGTTAATTATCCTGCATGCTTTTCATTTCTGCCCTGGAAATTCAAAACTAACATGCACCATACCATGCTACAGATTAGCAACTGTGTTTACTATCAGCAGGATGCCTATTAAACGTTGTTATGCAGACACAAAATGTATGTCAAATGTGTTTTAAATGTGGTGACTCCAGCCATCACCTTTCTGTTTAAGCATTGGGATCTGGGCCGGGTTTCTGTATAGGCTAAGTAGGCTGCAGCCTAGGGCCTCTAAATCTAGGGGGCCTCCCCAGTGAGTAGTCTCCCCTCTCCCCCAATTGCAAACCCAAGATCGTGCGAGGGCAGGGCAACTCGGGCCCAGCAACTATGAGACTCAGGGCCAGCCAGTGGGACCCAATTTGAAATGCTGGGGCCCAACTTGAAGATTTTTTGTGGGGCCCTAGTTCACAGCCAGATTCTGCAAAATCTTAAGAGCTATAAATAAAACCCATCCTGATTGCCTTGGTGTGGGGGGCCTCCTTGGAGCGGCCTGCAGGATCCAATTTGGCCCAGTTGCTCCAATTGCCTTTTGAAAGTGACAAACTTAGACAAACAAATTTTGACGAAGTTTTGGATGGTTTTTGCTATGAGGAAGGCTAGAAAAAAACATTTGTAGTCTTACTTTATTTGATGGTTGTAGTTTACTTCTTAATATGTATTTTAAATCTGACTGTTTAATGAGAACATAAAGTAGATTCTAAAAGTGCCACACTATCAGGTAATCATGATCATATTGTTTACACCTCTCAGGCAATATAATTTGTAAACTCAAGGTTTTTTAAAAAGTACATTACAATTTCATTTTTCTAAAAAGTAATGCTTATTCCACAAAAGGTTTACAAAGTTCAGTTACTGCAAAAGTTTTTCAGTGTTAATTTTAACATTCATGCATTTTTTAAAATCACCATGGTATTTAACAATAACATTTTATGTCCTTTAGAGGAGAAAATGGTGAGTTGCAAAATTTTTTAATACCCGTCATCATCCTTGGCTTCACTCAGTTTTGTTTATAACACTCTTCCATTTTCTTCTAGTCGTGAGGGTGGGGGGTTGGGGGGGCTCACAAGTGGAGCAGTCTGGGGCCGCTCTTCATCAAAATCCAGCCCTGATTAGGATGTCCTGCTATGCATCATACAGTCAGTCCACGTTAGTCTCATTTGATCACCCTGTGCTAAAGGCCAATTGATTCTAGAAAAATGGGTGTGGGTGCTAAAGTCTAAGGCAAGAGGGTGACCAGTAAGGAGCAGCTCCAAAGCATCACCAGTTTTGGTAGCAGGTGCTTGTGAGGAGCTGCCCCTGAAACAATTGGGGAGAAAGCCAATGCCAATGGCCCACAGGGAGCCCCGTGAGAAGAAATGTTTGCCTCTCCTCCCAGTTCCCCCAGAGCCATGGTTTGCTGGAGGGCTGATATGAAGAGCGACCCCTACCAAAGCTCAGACAGTGGTGGGGAGAGACCATGCCACTGGGCTAACTGACCCTGCTAGGAGGGTGGGGTTTGGCCTCCAGCTCCAGTTTTCCCAGCAGGGAGGTCTTCTCCAGCTCCAGTTAATCTAGTTGGGAAAGAATTTGTGGATTTTCAATGCTGGCCTCTCCTCTGAGGTGAGCATTACCAAGTTCCTGATGCTCATTTCCATGCCTGACTCCAGTGAAGTATCCTGGCGCCTCTAGTTTGAATTTGGGAGAGTTTTGTCTTTTCTTAGTGAGAGGGTGACGTGCACTAATCAAAATGGATGAGCACTATGTTGAAGGATGGTTGAGGAAGACATTACAGTGGTGCCCCGCAAGACGAATGCCTCGCAAGACGGAAAACCCGCAAGACGAAAGGGTTTTCCGTTTGCGAGTTGCTTCGCAAGTCGAATTTCCCTATGGGCTTGCTTCGCAAGAAGAAAGCCCATAGGGAAATCTCCGGGGACCTCTTTTAAAAGCTGGCGGTGGGGAGCAAAGCCTTTCCCCCCCTCCGGCCTTCAGAAGAGGTCCAGGAAGGCCGGCAGGGACCGAAAGGCTTTGCTCCCCACCGCCAGCATTTTAAAAGCAGTCCGGGATAGCAGGGAAGCGCTTCCCACTATCCCGGACGGCTTTTGAAGGCAGGCGGGGGGAGCAAAGACTTTTGCCCCCCGCTGGCCTTCAGAAGAGGTCCTGGACCTCTTCTGAAGGCTGGCGGGGGGCAAAGGTTTTGTCCCCCCCTGCCTGCCTTCCCGGGGGCTTTTAAATCGCCCCGGGACAGCAGAGGACTTCTCCGCTGTCTCGGGGCGATCTTAAAATGCTGGCGGGCGGCAGCGAAACCTTCGCTGCCGCCCGCCAGCATTTTAAAAAACCCCGGGACAGCGGAGGACTGCATTTTAAGATCGCCCCTCCGCTGTCCCGGGGTTTTTTAAAATGCTGGGGGTGGGAAGAAAAGCCCTTGTCCCCCCCCCAGCCTTCAGAAGAGGTCAGGGGACAGACTGTCCCCGGACCTGGTCTGAAGGCGGTTTCCATAGGAACGCATGGATTGATTTTCAATGCATTCCTATGGGAAACCGTGCTTCGCAAGACGAAAAACTCGCAAGACGAAAAAACTTGCGGAACGAATTAATTTCGTCTTGCGAGGCACCACTGTACTTTCGTTTCACAGACGATATATGTACATTAGTGTCACTTTCACAAAGGTATGATTTATCTTTATCCTCACACAGACCATTGCTGTGCAACATGGACATTTTGATATTCGTCTTGAACAATTAAAAAACAACAACAACAACCTTAAGCTTGTAAATTTTAGTTCTCTTTAAAAACAATAAAAACCAAGAGTGTAAATTTTAGTCATCTTTGAAGCAAGACTTAACAAGAATGGAAGTACAGTATTATACTTTTTTTTAAAAAAAAAAAAGGCTGTCACACTTCCACTGCCTCACAGGCCAGTGCAACAGGTTTGACAGAAGCCTCTATAGAGCTGCCTTCCTTCCAGTTCACTGAATTTGAATACCTCAGTCAATATCTGCTCACTGCCTAATAATGCTGACTACAGCACAAAGAAAAGCACAGGAACTTTGTCCAAGAAACTCCAGAAGCAAAAAATATCCCACTTGTTCATTCTTTGCCACAGATAGGTCAATGATGTCCTGAATTTTATATACAACATAAATATTGAAGCACACTCAGTTCAACATTACGGTATTTTATCCAACAAGTGTACTAATCCTCCCTCCGCATTTCAAACTTTATATAATCACGAGGACTACACTGAAAGGGCAATTAGGCTCCATACCCCACCTATGGGAGCTATACATTATGGGGGTCATCTTTGTGGTAGCACCAATTGTTTAACTCCCTTTGATGTCTGCCTGGCGCCAATGGTGGTTTCTCTTTAGTGCCAGTTTAAGACCTGGTTGTTTCTCAGAGATTTAAGAATTGTTATTTTTGTAGTTTATCAGCGTAGTCCACCATTTTGTTTTTTAAGATTATGGTAATCATTGCTTTATCTGCTCTTTTTTATTGGTGGTACTGTTCTCTGCCCTGAGAACAATTTGATATACATTCTTCAGTACTTTCTACATGGCCCTCAAATCTTTTGAAGAAGGGCGGTTAAGAAATATTTTAAATAAAATACTTCAGTATGTAGGCATTTCATTTTGGGGGAGGGGTATTAATAGCTGCCTATTATATTATATTTAGGATTTTTTTGTGCAACTGTGAAAGTCAGTTGGCTATTTAAGGTTGAAGAGGATTTTATGGCTTTATTTTGATTTGTTATGTCTTTGACGCTGAGGTCCAGGGACGCTGAGGTCCAGCGCCGAGGGCCTTCTGGCGGTTCCCTCATTGCGAGAAGCAAAGCTACAGGGAACCAGGCAGAGGGCCTTCTCGGTAGTGGCGCCCACCCTGTGGAACGCCCTTCCAGCAAATGTCAAAGCGATAAACAACTACCTGACATTCAGAAGACATCTTAAGGCAGCCCTGTTCAGGGAAGTTTTTAACGTGTGATATTTTACTGTATTTTTGGTTTTTATGGAAGCCGCCCAGAGTGGCTGGGGAGGCTCAGCCAGATGGGCGGGGTATAAATAATAAATTATTATTATTATTATTATTATTATTATTATTATTATTATTATTATTGACATTTTGATTTGTGAACTGCTCTGGTCTTTTCCAAATTAAGCACTCTATAAAAATTAAGCTACATTTTTTTGGGGGGGGGGTGAAGAAGTGGTTCAGCTGCAAATTTCAAATTCTAAAAGGGGCCTAACGCTCCACCCACACAGACCTTTTTTCTCTAAGCCTGTGCCTGGATTTCATTTGGCATGCTGTGCAGCTGAAGTCAGATGTATCTCAGAGAGTTGATGCAGACAACTCAGGCAGGCAAACAGCGGAGGACCTGCAGTGGGAAGTGCTGTCTTGAAAGCCCCACTCAGGCATGGAACTCACAGGGTGGCCTCAGGCAAGTCACTGCCTTCTCTACAAAATGAAACAGTCTAGTACCTGCTGGCCTGACTTGAAGGAAGGCTGATTTGGCCTCAGGTCCAATGTATTCTGCCCTTAAGGGAATCCCTTGCCTTACATATCAGGCTGCCCCTATTTGCTCTCTCCGAGGAAGCTGAAATCCCACCTTAAGGGGAAGCCCGCACCATGCTATACTGGGTTACTTGCAAGTTTTTCACAGACCCCCTCATTGAGTCTCAGGAACACAAACTGATTTTGACCAGTTTTGCAGATATATTTCCAAATGAAGATTGATGAATTCCAGATAGAAGGATCCACATACAGTGCCAAAAAGGTCACTAAATCTATACAAAACTCCCATTGAGTTTTATAAATGATGCAATATCACTCCATACCTAAAACAGGAGACCACAGCTCTGGTCTAGACTCCAGGCTTCCTCTTTCCTGGCTTGTAAGAGGCCAGTTACTGGAAAAACTCTTTCCAGCTGACTTTCCAGTCCTAGAGTACGATGCAAAGTGATGTACATCTGATCCAGCAAAAACATCTTCTAAGCTACACTCAAGACATAATGCACTTTCTAAGAACCATTTTCTTTCTCTTACCGAGGGTTCCATGCTAGTATTTTCTTTGTTTAGTACTACGGTACTTCTTCTGGAGGCATCAATATCAGAAACAGCATTTCATGCCATGTATTACACCAATGGCCCCATGTAGCCATGGTACGTCCAAGGTAAGAAGGGCCTGTTTGCCTCTTTTGCCTTCACAGAATCATAAGAGTTGTAGAGTTGGGAGGGACCCCCAGGGTCATCCAGTCCAACCCCCTGCAATGGAGGATTCACAACTAAAGCATCCCTAACAGATGGCCATCCAATCTCTGCTTAGAAACCTCCAAGGAAGGAGAAGCCATCACTTCCCAAGGCAGCTCTTACCGTCAGAAAGTTCTTCCTGATGTTTAGTCGGAATCTGACTCAATATATCTTAGAAACAAAATCTACAGTCCACTTAGACCCTGTGAACTATCTGCTCCCTCTAGGTTTGCTGAGAATTTCCTCTTACACCATTCCGCTGGCAGACGCCTTTCCATCACAAGCATTCACTTTTTGATACCGCACTTTCTAAGTTAATCCCTGCATGGACAATGCAGAACAGCACAACTGAACTGAGAGACCTGTGAAGCAAATGTTATGCAAAATAAAAGTGATTGTTATTTTAAGTATGTAGAAATACATCTTGAAATGGATATAGTATAACAGTGTGTTGTACTGTATGCTAATAAAGTATACCAAAAGTACATAGATCCTATCCTAGACCTCTGGAATTTAACAGTGGAAGAACTTTTCTGTACATGCATGTCTCGCTATCCGAACACAAGGCGTTCTCAGGAAATCGTTTGTTAGACAAGCATTTGCATAATGAGTCAACAATTTCCACTGATTCCTATGGGGAAAGTTTTAATGTTTTTTCCAAGCACAGAATGCTGACCCCCCCCCCCCCAAGTGATGGAAACCCTTCAAAACCCTGCAAAAGAAGCAGGGGGCATGCTAATCTTCTCTGTATCGTTCCAATTTTAGCATATGGACTGCCGGAGCGAGCACAAAAAATAGGAAGGAAAAATGCTCTTTTATTTGTCGGGTCTTTCCCTCTTCCCTCCCACCATGTTTTCTGTACTACACACAGCGCTGTCTGTTTGAATATCTGAATCTGTGATGCATATAAGCACGGTTTGGGCACAAATTCCTTGTATTTGGATAAGTGAATTTTCATAAACAAGCATTTGGGTAGCAGGACTTGCGTGTACTATGAATTCTATTATACAGCCCCAATTTCTTTTGCCAAAGAAACAAAAATGTATATAATAGACAGTCATGGTGGAATTACAAATATTTATAAATAACAAACTGAAACCAGCCCACAAATAGGGTTTGTTTATTAGACAGATGGGATAGCAGTCCCAGTTCACTGCTTGCTAACATTGTGCTCCATGTCCCATTGTTCTATATTCTGCTCAATACAGTGTTCATTCTAAAGATGCGTTATATGATCAAGGTAGTGCGAATCACATGGCTGGTTTATGACTGTCATGGTTACACCTCTCTGCGTGGAATGTCTACATATTCATCGCAAACCCAATATTCAATCCTGCTGCTCACAGGTAGCCATGTATTTGAGGTTGCCTACAGCCATTTCATTGTGGACAGCAAGGTTGTAACAAATAAAATTCCCTGGAGATGCTACAGGTGTTTCGTTTTAAATGTATTAATTTTATTGAAAGCTATTTTATCAAAATTGTCTAATGCCAAATGCAAACTGTAACATGGACATGATTTACTTCTAAGCAACTAAAACTATTTTAAATATTAAGCTCTGAGCATTACTTGTATTTAAGGCATTCAAATATTTTATGTACATGCAATCAGCCAGTGGTAAGTAGCTGTTATTTATAACAACAGAAGAAGACTGTAATTTACACAGGGCTAAACTGGGAAATAAAATAGCTGAAGGAGTTAACTGTTAAGGCCAATGAAATTAGAATTGAAAAATACACTATCTTCTTTTTGCTTTCTTCCACCCCATTACATTTAATCTAATTAAATCTAACCCATAGTTTCTGCATTATTTCTTCCATGATCAAAGAAATGTGGAATATAAATTTAATAAAATAAATATTAAAACATAACTATAACTAAGAAAACAATCTGTTTGCTTCCTGCATGTGCATACTGCACACATACAAAAGTTGCAATTCTGCACTCACTTACTTGAGAGTAAGCTCCAATAAGCATAGTGGGACTTCTGCATGTTTGCAAACACAGAACTGCATTGTACAGAAGGAAGTGGTTAACAGTGCTCTGTAGAGTCCTGTAAGAAACTTCTATACATTGGCATTGCACCCATGGTAGAACTGGATCATTCCAAACTTACTTATTTTGCAGGATGTTGGGGCTGCAAAGGTTCAGCTGGTGCATATTACTGATGTAGAGTAAGTTAGTTTATTTGTGCTACTAATATAATTGTGCTTTAAATTTATTTTGTTTTATAGCTGTTGTTTTTAGAGCTGCTACAGATGTTGTGAAATTATTTCTTATTGCAGATTGCCATGAGCCCACAGGAAGGCAGGATATAAATGTTTTAAATAAAACAAGATGTTTTAATAGTACTCATCCCAAAACAGAAATGTGTCTTGTTTTTAGAAGGCAAGACACGCACAAATTCTAATGCTCTTTAAATGCTGCTACTGAAAAACAGTTTAAGTTTTACGTTTATTCATGCTAAGCTGTAAATTGAAGATGTACAATAGGAATACTAAGAAATCTAAACAAGTCCTAACAAACAGGTTTCATTAACTCAAAGTGACACATTTCAGTACATATTCATAAGGTTGGGGAGGGGGTTATTATCTGGCTGTAATTGCAGTTGTTCTAACACCTAATAAGCTATGGTTGGAAAAACAAAGGCAGGTTAATTTGTGATTTCCTCTACTCATTTGGAGGCAAATTAAGTGTCAAACAGCTAATACGGAACATATTTCATTTTATGAGGTTCTAATTTAATTCTGCACCATATCGTTGATGCCTTAATATGGGGTGGTTTATCTGAAAGAGGAGTAATTTATAAACCTTTTTTCAATGGGATCTTTAATGATAGGATATGATAGCATAATTATAGCAGTGGCTGCTTGTCCTAACGTACACTACAGCATCTGACAGCAATTCCATTGCCAAGCTAACCCTTTATTCGGAAGGGCTTCTTGACTCTCTTGTGTATGTAATTTTGCTCCAGAGTTAAATGGGATAAATAATTCCTGTCCTCAAGTAATTAAAGTAACTTGCTAAGATACCATTTATCTTTCTCAATGGGAACATCTATTAAGAAAATCCCTTGTTCCATTTTTCTTTTCTTTCACTCATGTCCTCTTCTGAATCCCCAGAAATGCTAAGGCTTTATTTATTTCTTCACCCGGTTTCACTGACAATAATGCTTACCATCCATTCAAAGAAGAAAGAGAGAAAGAAGCTGGCTAAGTAACAATTAACTTGGGAGAATGACCAAAAAATGGTACGTAGCCGACACAAAGAATTTCGTAGCACAACTACCAATCAAGCCTTGTTTGCCTAACCTCCTGCTCTATCACTGAACACAAGACAAAATGCCAAGGCCTCCCTCCAAAAAAACTCCAGCTCCGTACTCTACATAGAATTTCTCCCACCTGCCACTTTTATTTCCCCTTTCTCAGCACAAGAATCAGAGAAGGGTTTCAAATGCTAACCAGGAGTGGTTTGATGTCATGGACTGGCTGGATGTCAAGGAATGGGGAGAGGCACCCGCTAGGGAACCCCCAAGGGAAGAAGACTCAGAGCCAGGGAATGGGGGGTGGAATGACAACGAGTGGTCAGAGGGTGAAGAGAGCAGACTGGGAGGAGGAGGTGTCGGAAGCAGAAGAGGAGACAGGGTTTAGTGAGCAGGAAGAGGCTGTGGCAGAGGGCAGTTCAGAATCAGAGGCTGTCTACTTACTGCAGAAGTAGTAGTAAGTAGACAGAAAATGGTATTTCGACCTTGACAGAAGATGCAAAAAGTCTTGCTGGGGTTATATCCAATGCTCAGAGAAGTGGGGTGTGGGTGGTGCTGTGGTCTAAACCACTGAGCCTCTTGGGCTTGCTGATCAGAAGGCTGGCAGTTGGAATCCCCACGACGGGGTGAGCTCCCGTTGCTCTGTCCCAACTCCTGCCAATCTAGCAGTTCTAAAGCATGCCAGTGTAAGTAGATAAAAAGGTACCACCACAGCAGGATGGTAAATTGCATTTCCGTGTGCTCTGGCTTATGTCACAGTGTTCCATTGCGCCAGAAGCAGTTTAGTCATGCCGGCCACATGACCCGGAAAGCTGTCTGTGGACAAACACCGGCTCCCTCGGTCTGAAGCGAGATGAGCATCACACCCCTTAGTTGCCTTTGACTGGACTTAACTGTCCAGGGGTCCTTTACCTTTACTCTTACTCAGAGAAGACCACTGAAATTAATGAGTCTTAAGTTAGCCAGGCCCATTAACTCCAACTGGTCTGCTCTGAGTAGGACGAGAATTAGGTACAACCCTCCTTTCCCTTTTACTTCTGATGTGTGTTTATTGCTATTTTTACGAGGGGAAATAATTAACTTTCAAACAAAGATAGAAGATCTTTTAGGCCAATGCATACATTCAGCAGAATAAAATGTTAAAGGCTTTTCCTGGAATGCACCACTGTAAGGAAAAGCAATCTGAACATCCTCTGTTCCAAATAAAACTTCCCTGCACATAGAAGAACAGCATGTGAGATAAAAGGCTGAACACTTCTCCTTGAGATGCTAATTTGCTTTCTAGAAAGGAGTTTTTTCAATGGGGCAATATTAAAAAATGTTATCTCCCACCTTCACTCTGAAAGGGTACATCCCAACAAAAGCTTTACTGTTAGATAGAATGTCTGAATGTCTCAGAGATGAATAGAACCTAACAAGTCACACCCAAGCTGGAGGACAATGTTAAGCGTAACATGAAAGCCATATTACACTTTCGCTTTGGTCTGCAGACCTAAGAAGAGTCTGCAGCCCTCAACTATGGATTAAGTCCCACTGAACCCAACAGGACTTATTTCTGAAGTAAACATGATTAGTTAGGCTCGTGTTGTAAGGTTAAGAAAAGGCACAGCAATTCATAGGCCTTATTTCCAAGCCAGTTCTGCATGCTATTATTCTCATGGAGTGTTGAATTTTCAGCAATGAGTGCATAGGGGTGTCCTCAAAAAGAAAAAGGAAAAGCCTTTGAGCTAGTTTAATTCAGACCATTCAAATGCATTTTACTGCGCAACCGAGTACAATCCAAATAATAACAGATGCAAATAACCTCAATGGAAAAATAAATCACAGTTCCTGGAAGTCTTCTCTCCCCTTCTACTACTCCAACTGTAAATACAGGGTCCCCCGCTTTTCAAGCCCAAGGAAGAATGCAACACAGATTTATTGCTAGCCTTCAGGCCAATTTCTTCTGAAATTACAATTTGGCTAATAAGAGACTGATCCAAAATAACTGCTGGTAAAATATTGTGTAGTTCTTGGGCATATAGTTAGGATTGTTAATATCAATTAATTCTGCTCACAGAAGACGACTTGTTTTAAAACAAATTCATTTTTTTCCCTGCAGTATATATGTAATTACACAACTGTAACTAATAGCCATGGAGAAGCAATCTGCCATCTAAACAACTAGCATTATTCTTCAAAGTATTACTTGTGCTTTTCTTCCTTTATTTCCACACTGCGAGAGAGATTATTAGAGATGATTAAATGTATATATATCAAGCCTTTTAGCAAAGGACTGAAACTGCTTTGTGGATTTGGGTTTTTATGGATTATAGTAGTTCTTCTGGATTTTATAGTTGAAAAGAAGACACTGGAAACCACCCCCCGCCCTTCCCTTCTATGTTGACATACCTTTCCCATCCATAATAAAGCAGTGTTTGATTTTGAATAAAGGCTCCCCCCCCCCCAATACATGCTTTCACTAGTATTTTTTGTTAACTTAGTGTAAACTGCCACACTTGCAATTTTGTTTGGATTACAAATCCATCAATCAAATGACTGGGTGTACATGCATGCAACAATTGTAGACTATGACAATCTACCCCCCCCCCCAAAAAAAAGAATTCATCCCCTTTCATAGCAGTCACTTGTGAAAAGCTTTTGACACCATGGGATATTTTTAGCAAGAAAGAATTCCAACCTAATCCAAAAACTGAAAAGGGGGGGGGGGAGCTTCCAGGAAGGGGACACGCCAGTCCCAGTTTCTATCGTGATATTTTACAGTGTTTGGTACTTTTTAATTTAGTATTTATAGAATGACAACTCATAGAATAAATGTCAACAAAATATATAGGTAGTAGTTGGTAGCTACCTATTATAAGTTTCACTGCTAAGGCAGTAGGATTGTTTTGCTTCAGTGAACCCACAGACAGATAAACCCCAGGCATTCCAAGAGTAAATCTTGCCCTTTTGCTGCACCACAAAACCTTTCCAAAGGTACAATGGAACATTTAAGCACCTCAGTTTGCAAATCAGCAAGCACCTTCAGGGATGCACACTTTCTCTCTCATTCCCTCTTTAGCTTTTCTTTGTCTGCCTTAACCATAATGTATTTCTTGCAACACTGCAGACGATGGATTCTGTTAATCAGGTTGGCCTCTCTTAATCAGGGGTTCCAATAGGTTTGCAAACCCAGTTTAAAAGGGAGCCTATTTAGCATTAGTCATATTTAGCATCAGTGCAGAAGTCATGTGGCTGTTTATCAGGAAGGGCTGTGATGATCAGGGCCGGACCGTCCATGAGGCGGACTGAGGCAGCTGCCTTGGACAGTGGAATCCAAGGGACACTGCTGCAGAAGTGAGAATAAATAGCTTCTGGGTTCCTGTGAAATCTTGTGGGGCTCTCAAGGTCTTGCTGGAAGCGGTTACATTGCAACCCCAGTAAACAAAGCTTTGGTGGGGATGGGTACAGGGTGTCTCAGGTGGCAAAACATGACAGCCACCCTAGTGCTGATGCACTGATGGAGCCAACTCAACATTCCCATGAGTGAGTCCATATAACCTTGACCTCACTGCCACCTTGGCTCTACACCATCAGACAGGCGGCTCCTGTAAAACACATGCAGCTTTCCCTGTGTTTTTCTGGTAGTACAGATAGGAAAGCTATGACACCCCAAAACCTCCTGGTGGCATGATATCTTGAGTCCATTGTGGGGAATTATACACGTGTGTGTGTGATCACGCTTCAGTCCAGCCAAGTCTGACACTAATTTGGCTACCCTGCGCCTATCAATCCCAATTTCTCGGATACTTTGCAAAACGAAGTAGAAATGAAATACAGATAGGAACCAGAGTCAGAAAAGGCATATCGTAAGAAAAATTAAAAAAAAAATTCCTTCCAGTAGCACCTTAAAGACCAACTAAGTTAGTTTTTGGTATGAGCTTTCGTGTGCAGGCACACTTCTTGAGATACGGTTGATGGACTTCCATTTCATGCGGCTTCATGTGGTGCCTTAAAGTTGGTCTTTAAGGTGCTACTGGAAGGAATTTTTTTTGTAAGAAAAATTGTTTGGGTTTCGTGTGGATTCTTCCAGTCATGTGAAAGGCACTGAACCAACACCACAAAGTTATCACGTCATCTGGAGCCAATTTCCATTACGCATAGAAGGTGGTAGCATAAGAGCACCTCTAAACATGCACAGAGTGTGCTCATTGCAATCAAGCCATCCCCATTTAGAGGAGGAGGAGGGAGTTGCTTTTAAACTATGGGGAGACCTCTTAAAGGGGTCTGCTAAAGGAAGTTGGTCTCCTGCTGCTATAGGTTGCTCAAGCAGCACAAAAGATGCCGTGACCTATGATGTTTTTCTTCAGCTGTTCTTTAGTAAGCCAAGGTGCTGCAAGAGTTCATACTTACACATGTAGCGGAGGAATGGGAGATGGTTCGTAATGATAACGCCCTTCATGGTGTCTTGCGTCAATTGGA
Source organism: Podarcis gaigeae (assembly GCF_964106915.1). Lineage (NCBI taxonomy): Eukaryota > Metazoa > Chordata > Lepidosauria > Squamata > Lacertidae > Podarcis > Podarcis gaigeae. The sequence continues at coordinate 58,288,075 of NC_139688.1, forward strand.
ACAGGAGGGTGGAATGCTGGGAAAAGGTGGGGCGGATCTGAAAAAAGAAACATGGGTTTCCAAATCTCATTGTTATTGTACCTTAGCAGTATATAATATTTAAAAGATCCAATAAACAAGTCTGTGTGTACACACTGCCAAAAACCCCCAAAGAAATATGTAAGAAATCTGCACCCAGGCAGCCCCAAACGCTGTGAAAAGAAAATATGAGTTGTATCTACACGGATAATGCGAATTACTAACATTTGAATATTTTCTCTTATTTTGCACTGTTAAACTATTTTGCCTAATTCTGCTATTCGTGGGGAAGGATAAGGATCTCTGCATGGCATGGCAGCTCTACCCTCTGGCCTGTGGTTGGCATCCGTCTGTCTCGGGAGGCAATGGATGAGTGAGCCTTCGGGGGTCAAACCTCTGGCCACCGAAAACCTCACTGAGCAATCCTGTTGACGTTTCTGGTTTCGAAGTGCACTGCCCACTACCAAGCATGGCTTAGGAACACAGCAAGAGGCCTTGTAGCTGGCCAGACTATTTGTCCATCTAGCCCAATTTATTCTACATTGGCTGGCAGTGTAGCCGAGGTGGCTCTTTCATATCACTTGCTACGTATTTCTGTCTGGCTAGAGGTGCCAGGTACTGAACCGGAGACCTTCTGCTATGCAAAGCATGAGCTCTACCACTGAGCTACGGCCTATCACAAGCAGCCATAAGGCTTAAAAAAAGAAAAGAAAGAATACAGAGATTCTAAGAGAATCACACCACATTTTGAAATTTTCCGCACCCCTGAAGACACAAACCTGCCAAGAAGCATGAAGAGGCACACAGCAACAATAATATTGCACAGCACTGAATATACCTTTGCATTTACATGTACCCAAGCCAAATGTGTAAGATACAGAGTTTGGCTCATCCAATTTGCTTGGCACACATGAATATTCATGTCTTAATTTTAATATTCTCTTTTCATCACTTTAATGGAAAATTACATAAAGAAGTCTTTAATAAATAATTGCAGTGCACATATGGGAAGTGTCAGATCAAAGAGATCAGCTAGCCTTTCATAAGCACACCCCAATATTTATTATTATTAGCATGTGTTTCTTTCTTTTTTTAAAGTACTTGTAAAAATATAGCGTAGCAAAGTCCATTTCAAAGGACTACTGGAGCTGCCCCCCCCCCACATACCTCCCTAGAAATGTTTCATAAATGAAGTGCATGATGACGCAACATCATCAGGATTAGTGCTTCTCCACCCCCTGCAAACAGCAGACAATTAACTGGAGGGGGGGGGGAATGTTTACTTCACTGCGTCCTGTGTTTATTCTACCACATGTTAGTGTGGCGAAATATAGAGAAGCTGCAGCCACATTATCTCTCATAGCGTCTTGTTGGCCACAATTTGTTGCAGTGTCTTGGGTGAAATGACAGAGCCTCCGCAAATGCAGGAACATTTCCTCCTCTTTCCATTCTCCCTCACATGTTCACAACAGCATTAGTGGAAAGCAGAAGAAACTGAGGTTTCACTTGGAAGCTCTTCCACCAGCCTCCCATAGGAAGCTGTAAGAAGCAAATATGCAGTGGCCCACAAAGAACATGCAAACCAGAACTTGGGTCACAATACAGAAAGGCTGAAAAATCCACAATGTAAGTACACTATTTAAAACATGCAGCCTGACAAAAGACAGCTGTTTATAGTAAGCAAAACAGATAATAATTCATTCCTAATGGATAAAGTGTTTACTACTACTACTACTACTACTACTACTACTACTACTACTACTAGGGACGCGGGTGGCGCTGTGGGTTAAACCACAGAGCCTAGGACTTGCCAATCAGAAGGTCGGCGGTTCAAATCCCACAATGGGGTGAGCTCCCGTTGCTCGGTCCCTGCTCCTGCCCACCTAGCAGTTCGAAAGCACATCAAAGTGCAAGTAGATAAATAGGTACCGCTGCGGCAGGAAGGTAAACGGCGTTTCCGTGCACTGCTCTGATTCGCCAGAAGCGGCTTAGTCTTGCTGCCCACATGACCCAGAAGCTGTACGCCGGCTCCCTCGGCCAATAAAGCGAGATGAGCGCTGCAACCCCAGAGTCAGTCACGACTGGACCTAATGGGTCAGGGGTCCTTTTACCTTTTACTACTACTATATTGCCCTTCATCAAATGTTCTCAGGGCGGTTCCCAACATGTGGAAATCTAATGAGTAAGCTCCTCAGACACCATCCACATGAACAGAGACCTCATATAAGTTCACATATATCAGATCATATTCAGATCACAGTTGCCATAAAAAAAAACTTTAGATTCTGACTCTTAAATTGCTTTCTTACCAGCAAGTCTGAATTGATCCTGAACCTTGGGGAACTGTAATGGATTGCTAATGTAAACGACAAAGTACCACTTAAAACAATAATTTCTAGCGCCTCAACTTCTGTCCTCCCTCTTAAACACAAAGATATAGGCCTTGATTCGTATGGGAAAGTTCTCTGCAACCCCCACCAACTTCCACAAGGCTTAGCATGAATTATAGGGACTCACAGGGGCATGGAGCTGACACACATTTCAGTTCATGTGGAGCAACCTCTGTGACAAACAGCGAGTCTTACTTAAGAACTTGCGTTTGGATTCTCCAGTAGAAAACATTAACCATAAATGCTGTGATACCTCATAAAAGATTGTTTGTATTCATCTCCTCCAAGACAAACATCCCTTCACATTGCTTGAGACCCAGGCTGCCAAGATCGTATTTCTGAAACAGGCACATTAAACAGCTTTGGGTGTGGGTTTCTTGGAGTGAGGAAATCCGTAAAAAGCGGCCAATCCTTTGCACCTATCCTGAAATAATGCCACCAATTCTACCCACACTTTATCTTCTTTGTTAAGAGACATGTCGGAGCATATAGAAGGTGAAAGCTGCCTGTGATACAAAGGCAAAATCCTAAAATGTTTCTATTGACTAGAGCTTCAACACAACAAACCCTGAGCCTGTTCCAGATGCAGAATTCCTATTTGATACCAGCTCAACTAAAGACTCCATTCACTTAATCCAGGGGTAGGCAACCTAAGGTCCCTGGGCCGGCCCAATCGCCTCCTAAATCTGGCCCGCGGACAGTCCAGGAATCAATGTTTTTACATGAGTAGAATGTGTCCTTTTATTTAAAATGCATCTCTGGGTTATTTGTGGGGCATAGGAATTTGTTCATTTTTTTCCTTCAAAATATAGTCCGGCCCACCACACGGTCTGAGGGACAGTGGACCGGCCCACGGCTGAAAAAGGTTGCTGACCCCTGACTTAAGCCTAGCTAATAGGGAGCATCCATAACTCAGCAGTAGGACCACATGCATTGAATCCAAAAGGCTTGGAGCACAATCCCCCAGATACTTTCAGATCACCCTTACTTACAAAGAAGCATCAATCCTAGCAGCCTGATGTATATTCTTCATGTGTAGATGAATGAGGACCATATGACTAAATTCCTACATGGAAGGCACTTTCAGGATCACGCCTGCTGATAGTTAGCTTTCTGTACACAACTGCAAAGCCCCTATGTTTTCACATTTACTCATACAAGAAAATGCAGTTTGTGAAGCAGTGCAAGTGCTCTTAAGCATCTAAGGGCATGCAATAGTATTATATGCAATTTAAATACTGTAATATTATGTCGCAAGAAACTTGATCATGAATTTAAAGAGCACCCTTTTGTGAGTCCTCTTGCATTAAGCTCCTCACCAGTTCTTAATTGCACCTTGTTCGCAGTTTCCATTGTGTGGGGAGGGCAGAGACAAAGTAGTCAATCACTGTAACAGAGCTGTCTACAGCCACCAGCATGATGAGGAGAAATCCGAAAAATTGGCATTCACCATAATTATCCAGCTCAGAGTTTATTCCTTACACATGAGCAATACAGCTGTGGAACATCATAGCTCAAGCAGGATGTATGCTAAGTTGCTGCACTCTAGCCATCTCTTGTTGCAACCCTTGACAAAATACCACATGGTGATTTTTCCAAAGTCAAGCTAAAACTGCTGAAGCAGAATAAAGTGCCACTAAACCTGGCTACCCCCTATTTATCATACAATTTCCTGACTGATGGTTTCACAAACCAGCTGCTAAGTGCTGTGTACTCTGCTGCCAAAAAAGTAACATGTGAAATGGGAGAAAGGGGGGGATAATGTACTCAACCATTGAAATCAATTGCACCAAAGGAATTGAAACTCCACACAGCTCACAGGTAAGCAGTAAATTCTACATGCCTGTGGGTGCAAAGGGAGGTGGATAGAAACGCTTTGAATATTCATACAGAAATCTTCTTCAAATACTTATTTGAAAGAGCCCCTACAGAGAGAACTTGACTTGAACCAGACTGGGGGCCCTATAAATATGTAACTGGTGTGTGTACGTGATTTATCTATGTATGGCTTTTATAGCTGCCAGCTTGGTTTCCTGTTGGCTCGCTCCTCCTAATACAATATTTTTCTTATTATATAGTCTTACCAGAAAAGGAAAGGGCATCAGTCCTTAAATTGACATCTGCCTCATCTACCTTCACTCTAACCAATGTTTCCCCAGTGAAGAAATATACTAAGGATTGTCTGATCCCCAAAGTGCCAGAGGAGGAAAATATATGAATAGCGCCTATGGAAGTGGAGTCCTCTTAAATGAAAGTCAGTGTATAGGGCTACACTGGAAATATACAGGACTAACTAATCCAAACAGTGGGATATAAGTTTTTCTTTAATGGGTCATGCTACGATAACACAAATGAGCTGGAACCCATCAACAGTTTCTGAGCAGTTTCTTTTTTCAAAATTAAGGACTACGTTATTCCCAAGCTACGGACAATGCAGAGCAATACTGGCAATGAGAGGCTTCTATGACCTTTCCTATTTCTCTACAAGGCCAATGACTCTAGTTCTCCAGGGTGTTTCAGGAGCACAACTTCAAAAGTATACACAAGGGCCAGGGGGTTGCTGAGAACAGACATGGCAGCATTTCTCCTTTTTCTTCTTTTACTCTAAAGGGATTGCTCCCCACCCCAACTAAGGGGAACATTCAGTCATGTAGGCCTCCACCTGCAGCAGTACTACAATTCAAACACAGGTATACTAGTGATAAGGATGCTGATATTTGTGAGCACAGAGAAAAGTACTAGCCATACCTTCCAGGAGCTGCTGAATCAAGAAGAAACAAACCCAACTACTACTCCAGGTGAGGAAACCACAGTTAACTCTGCCATCAAGTCCTCAAAATCTTTGGCTCCAAAGCCCAAGGACAGACCTCTTCTTTCAGCTATCACCTTTCTTTTCTGTCTTGATTTTGTCTCCGGCAGTTGAGCAGTGGTTTGGGAGAGGGGTTTTTTCTGTGGTTTTTTTCTTTCTTAAAGTGAAAGGCATCTGTTCCCTTCCTCAAACAAGATATTCCCCTTGGGCTTGAAAGCAAAACTTTTCATTCTGCCTTCATAATGAATAAAACACAATCTCCTGTGAAACTTTAATGATAATAACATTTTCTATTAAAATATCAAAGCAAATGCAATCTTCTTGGGAGGTTTGCTGAACTGAGGGCATGGTTAATACAGACCAATAGGAGTCCTCTGACAGGCATTAAAGGTTTTCCAGTATCTTTCTTATTTATCATTTGTCTACCTGCATACGTGTAATCAACATTTTGCATCAATGCGAAGTCTCTGCTAAGTCAGTGCTATAACCATTCCTGAAGCATTACTTCCCTCCTTTGAAATAAGAAATACAGAATATGAACACACTGAAGATGTACCATTAGTGCATAACTCAGCAATTCTGCTTCATGATCTTAGAATATCAGTTCTCATAAAGGCTTTGTCCTATTGGTCTCTTGTTCAATTGGTCTGGTAAATTCACATAGTGCTTTCTAAACTATGTGCATGGTCCTAGGGAACAGCTGACTAACTTCAGCCACATCTAATTTTTCATTCTAGCATGAAAAACGAACAAAAAGGAAATAAAGAGAAAGGGAATTAATATTCAGTTTCTTCTCTTGACGATGAAGTATTTTTCAGGGAGTGATGGGGAGGATACATACTGCTACATCTGTCAGTGAAAGTTAGGCTGCCCAGTATTAGGGTGAAGGTCATGTCAGTGCAGGAAGGGTAGCCTGGAGTGGGGGCTGGCGGTGGGCATCTTGCCAAAGAATGATGATTGCAGTTTTGCTTTTCCCCATAGAGTAGAAAGCAGCCTTTCGGCTATATGTGAGAAAATAAGAGGTGTGCCCCGGGAGGGGCTCATCAGAGGAAACATGCCCCTTACCTATGCCCATAAAGATGCCAGTGTGCACAGCTTTTGCCACTGTCTGAACTGTGCCCCCTACTCCAGGCTGTAATTGGGGACCTATGGTATGGGGCAAGGGAATATTGTTTGTGCCCTCTCTACTCCAGATTGCAGCCCATTTTGACTTTATGTCAAGTCAAGTCAAGTAACCTTTATTGGCGTCACATAAGAACATTCAGAATACATTTAAAATAGATAGGCCGGTCAATGACAATCTCGTCATTGACTTTATGTGCAATAAACACACTAGCTATCCATTGGGCTGTAGAAGCAGTTGGGCAAAAACGTGTTCCTGCTATTAATACTCATGACTCGAGTGCAGCTTTCCCCAACTTGGTACCCTCCAGACATTTGAGACAACAACCTTCCATTACCTCTGATGGTTGGCCATGCAAGCTGGGGCTGGTGGGAGTGTAGGCCAAAGCATCTGGGGGATACTAGGATGGAGATGACTATTATAATGTTTGAGACAGGTTTCCCCTCCATTTTCATTGTGTCTCAGAGAGGTGTGGTTTCCTTCTCTTTCTGCCTCAGAAGCCAATTAATTCTACGCACTTCTGCTCCTCTCCTTTAGACTCAGCAACACAGTCAACAGAAACAGTTGACTATGATCTCCATGTACAAGGCAAGCAGGATGTCAACTAAATAATGCCAAAAGTGAATAGTGCCATGAAACAAAAGCCCTGCCAAGCAGAAACAAATGTCTGCATTGGTCTTCTGTCCCTGACATTTCAAAAAAAAGTAGTAGGTTCTGACGGCTACAGTCTGGCTGAAGCCACAGCACACCTGGAACCTGAGCTGGAGACCCTCCAGGTCTAGATTTGGGTGCAACTACTAATTGCCTTAGCCTGGTCCTGGTGGGGGCCTCAATGAGATGTCCCCAGTGGTGGACAACCTTTTAAAACAAAAAGAAAGAAATAAAAGATTGCACTGTGTTTGACGGAGTCCCCTTACTTCCCATTTTGTTTCACTAATTACACTTCTGTGCAGAGTTTCCAGAGCTCGTTCCGAGTAATACACTGTTCCAGCTGGAATTCCCCCCTTGGCAAAGCAAAGCAGCGGGACCAAGTATTACACACACTTGGTGTCTGTTTTGCCACCTTTGTGTTTATGTAAACCAAAACACCTTATGGGAACATACTTTATTTGTTTTCGGTGGTTCCCCAACAATCTGGGTGCCAAATGCTTGGAGAATTAGCTATCTGAGCTGGAAGAGGAAAAAGGCTGGAAACATTTTCTACAACTGGCAGCCACTGAAAGCTCCTTAGCAGGCCAGATTTGCTGCAGGTATTGGCTAAATAGCTGCTGGCTGGCTTTCAGCTAGAGCACTTTATTGCTTTCCACAGTCATTGCAACTCCACTGTGTACAGATTTAAAGACCTATGTTTTAAAAAAGAAAAACCCAGTATTTTAGTAGTCCTATTATTACCTGTAGGACTACTATTATTACCTGTTAGGGACGCGGGTGGTGCTGTGGGTAAAAGCCTCAGTGCCTAGGGCTTGCCGATCGAAAGGTCGGCGGTTCGAATCCCCGCGGCGGGGTGCGCTCCCGTTGCTCGGTCCCAGTGCCTGCCAACCTAGCAGTTCGAAAGCACCCTCGGGTGCAAGTAGATAAATAGGGACCGCTTTCTAGCGGGAAGGTAAACGGCGTTTCCGTGTGCAGCTCTGGCTCGCCAGAGCAGCGATGTCACGCTGGCCACGTGACCCGGACGTGTCTTCGGACAGCGCTGGCCCCTGGCCTCTTGAGTGAGATGGGCGCACAACCCCAGAGTCTGGCAAGACTGGCCCGTACGGGCAGGGGTACCTTTACCTTTACCTTTATTATTACCTGTTAATAAGCAAGCATGTTAAAATTCCCCTATCAGTGTCAATTGGCTCCCAGAAGTTAATATTATTTACTTAGTGATCGCCTAGAATTTACTAAGAGCTGTAAAACAAATTTGGGGAGAGGCTGCAGCCCCAGATGGATGATTAAAGGTGTCACTAAGGGTGGAAAACTGGACAGATCTGAGCCATTTCCCCATTGAAATGGACAGGAAATGAGCAAGAGCATGGCGGGGCACAATTTTCATTCATGCCAATGAGTTCCCAGTGGACTGTGCTCCACGTTACTTAGTGGTAAGCAGAGCGTGTCACTTGGATTGTCTGCTTTTGGCAACTAAATACCTTGGGCTGGCTTTCAGCTTCAGGATAATTCCGTGTTACGGCTCAAAATCCGAAGGGATGGAATTGTGTGGTTATTAATATAAAAGGTAGTTGTGTTGGCCAATAAGAAAACTTCCGAATTCCATATTAGTTGCCTTTATTATAGCAACTAAAACGTCACAAAAAACCACTATTTTCATGACTAGCTTGTCTCTACTGTTAAGTTACCTCACATGGGGACTGGCCTAGCCAAACTGGGAGGAGAATGTTTTCACGCCCCAGCAAAGAAGTTCAGCCTTCATCTTTCCCCATAAAGAGGCAGGCTAGATGAAAATGCATCTTCCCAAACATGCTCCGCGATGCCTCGCCAGGATTACTTTGCAAGATAACTGCATGGCCAATATGAGAATCCAAGTCTTTTGCTAGTGTTAGGTGGTAAGAAAGATGCAAACAGACTCTTATGATCCCTGAATGTCCTTAACTGGCTCCACGCACTAGACAGCCCTGGTTTGTTTTTCCATATAACCATCAAGCCCAAGTGGTTATTGAAGATGCGCAAGAAGATGGTGGTAAAGGAAACTATTTGCTTCCTGTCAATAAAACAATAATGTTTTAATAAAAATGCATCCATAGGATGCTTTTTTAAAACAAAACAAAACTGTATTTCTTGAGTAAGAGGGGGAAAGCATTGTCAACAACAAAAGTGCAGGGATACACAACACAATACATATCATTCTCTTTCTCATATATGTGTGTGTGTGTGTGCGCGCGTGCGCGTGTGTGTATATATATGAGAGGCCATAGAAATTTGCTAGCTATGGAGTACAGTTTCCACTTAAGCTCTGCTCTTGGCAACTGGTATAACACCCCTTTCAAATTATCTACAGTTCTACATCACAAGTACATGTGTATAAACTCAAGAAAACAAAACAGAAACAAATGGCACACTCTGGTCCTGTCACAATGTTATTTGGAATTGGAGTCTTTTCCTGGAATGCGTGGAGATCTTGTTTTGCCACGGGCCCTTTTTTATAACTTCTGGGTCATTGTGGTGTTCTTTAACAAACTTAATAATGTGCTCTCTGCAAGAAAATGACAAATTGGACTCTGCCAGAAACTGACAAAAGAACCCCCTTCCTCTGTTACTTCAAATGCTCTGTCGCAAGTGGGAAAGCAATTTATCTCTCTCCCCAGCCCAAACAACCATTCTGGGCTGCATTTTCCGCTCCTCTAAGTTCCCTGCACATTGGTGTTTACACCATGGATAAAGCTCACACCCAAACAAGCAAACAAACAAATTCAAGAAAAGCGAGGCAAAAACAGTTTCATCTCTAGGTTCCAGCTGTGTGCTTTAATCCAGCTGCTCTGGACTCCTGCCTGGCTGCATACATGTTGATGGGATCTTTCTACAGTCACATCTTTTTCCTTCTGTGGTGGTAGCAATAAAATACATAACACCATGAAAGTTTATACTACTGCATATAAATCAGCCCTAACGCACAGAAACTTTCAGCTCCCAAAATGCATTCATAGCTTTCCAGAATAATGAGAAAATGGAATTCTCTAAAAACCAGAGTTCCTGATTTGGATGATTTATTAAGACTGAAATCAGAGAGCATGACCTCAACTAAATTCTGTCACACAGAATTCAAGCATTTTTGCTTTCACAACTGGGGCTAATGCGTCCCCTGTAGCCAATGTGGGCAAGGAAATTCTGCACATTTACTATACCCTATTTCACCTGTATACGTTGGCAAAAGAAGCTAACATGCATTATGCATAAACACATCCTTTGCAAATACTGCGACTATGCGGGTGAAGATGTATCCAAAAACAGACATAGCATGTCCCAATCTACATGTTAGCACACACTGGGAAAGTTTTGAAATTTAAGAACATTCTGGAATTATTAAATCATATAATTCAGATGGAAGGAGTGATGGGCACTGGTTCAGATGGCTTTTAAAGCACTGGTTTCCAAAGGATTATACAAATTTATAGAGGACAGGCTTGTCAACTGCCGATAGCTAAATGGAATCTGAGATTCATAGGTAGCATTGCTGAGGATCAGGCACCTGAGGATAAACAATGGAAGAGGTTGCTGTCTTCTACCTGGAGGCATCTGCTTGGCCAGTACTGCAAACAGGATGCTGAACTAGGTGGAATTCTTGGTTTGATCAAATAGGGCTCTTTTATATTCAAATAAAACTCTTGAAACTAATTTCCTAGACCTGCCCTAAGCACCTACGACGTGGCGGTTGTAGAGCACAACTTGCAACTTGCAACTCGCCAAACCAAATGCAGCACACCAACCACGTACAATAGCCCACCAGAGACTCAACGGACATCGTGCTTTTACTGCCATCTGCAGAATATAAAAACAAGATCGCTGCCACACATCTTACAGGCCTGTGTGTAGTTTGGTAGGTCACAACAAAACACAAAATGTACTCTTAGAGTGGTACTAGTGGGACATTATACAAGTGTTGCAGATACGTTTGTGGCCTGCCTCACACTCAACAACTGCAAAGTAGAAGTAACTTCAAGAGGCATCTAAAGTGGCTGATTTGTATATCAAGCTCACCCATGTGCAGTGAACCCATCTTGCAGACTAGCGCCCATCACAAGCCAGCTCATGGGGTTTGTTACTGCTCTTATTTCCATTTTCCATTCCCTATTTCCATTTTAACCTAAAGTTGCCACAGGGATGCTCATCAGCTCATTGGTCAGGAAATGTGAAACGTTGGCGTATGCACGTGGTCCCTGGAAGGTTCCCCATGAGGAAATGCAACCCTTGGGCTGAAAAAGGTTCCCTGATCCCTGCAATAAGTCCCACCAGCTGCTGATAGATTTGTACTCTGAAGCAGTGAGACACTTCGGAAGTTCATGTTTTATGTTCTGATCTATTTTCTAATATTTTTAACAATTCTATATGTTTGTAAACTTGATAGTATGCCACCTACGGATTGCCCTGTGTTAGGCAAAAAAATACAATAAAGTAATTAATCATTAGTAAAAACAGAATTTCTACCTCTCTCTTTTCTTCTTTGGCTCCCACAGTGCTGAAAGGCTTGTGCCTGGAATTATGCAACAATGCAGTCCTACACATGTCTACTCAGAAGTAAGTCCCATACAGTAAAATGGAATTTACTCCCAGGTATAAGTGAGCATAAGGATAAGATTGCAGCCACATCCTGCAGTTCTATTTTTGCCATTTAAATGGTCATTACTGACATAAACCCACAACTTCTGGCATCTCCTTCAATATGCCGTTTTCTGTCTGCCAAATCATTAAAGAAAATTAAATCCAAACACAGATCTCTTTTCCAGACCTAAATCTCATTCTTTTACTATGTGTGTACATTCCTCTGAGTATAAGCCTATGACTATTTTCCTTTTCCATCATTCTGATCTTTCCTTCCAGATAAGATGCCTTTAGTACTATACCAAATTCTGAACCAATGCCACATACTTTACTCCTTCTACATCATTCATTTTGCCCAAAAGTTTTGTAAATCTTTCCAAAGAGTGATTTAGTTATTTAATACTGACTGGCTCTTGCTCTTTCAAGTATATTTTTACATATAGTGTTCCCTAATAACTTTGTTACATTACTACAGACTATTTTGAGTTCTACCAGACCATATTTGCCAGAATCTCTCCTCCTTCTTTGGGGGTTAATTTTGCCACTCCTTTCTTACCTCTCCAGTAGGTTCACAAATTTCAGAAATAGTTATCATACACCCATTTCCCCTTACTTATAACAAGAAGCTAATGCTGCTATCCCCCTTCATGGATCACTGCCTTGCCGTGGCGAAGGGGCTTGAATAACTCAGAGAAACTATGAGCTATGCCGACCCCTCTCGCTCTCCAGGCTTCAGGAAGCTATCAGCAAGCCTGGAGAGCCCGCGGGAGTTCCCACAGGGCTCCCTAGGCTGCGGATAGCAGCCTGCTGCCCGGGACACCCTGAAGCAGAGCGCCCCGTGCTTCAGGGAGACATCGGCCAGCCCCACAAGCTCGGGGGACAGCGGGGAGCTGCAGCGCCGCCATCCCGCTGTTCCCCGACCTGGTTTTGGGGGGGAAATAAAGGGAAAAAAATCCGTTTATTTCCCCCCAAAAAAACTAGGTGCGTCCTATGGGATGAAAAATACGGTAACTTATATGCAGAATTCATCATGTGAAAGGCTGGGCTGGATGAATCCCTAGCAGGAATTAAGAATGCCGGAAGAAATATCAACAACCGCAGATATGCAGATGACACAACCTTGATGGCAGAAAGTGAGGAGGAATTAAAGAACCTTTTAATGAGGGTGAAAGAGGAGAGCACAAAATATGGTTTGAAGCTCAACATCAAAAAAACGAAGATCATGGCCACTGGTCCCATCACCTCCTGGCAAATAGAAGGGGAAGAAATGGAGGCAGTGAGAGATTTTACTTTCTTGGGCTCCATGATCACTGCAGATGGTGACAGCAGCCACGAAATTAAAAGAGCCCTGCTTCTTGGGAGAAAAGCAATGACAAACCTAGACAGCATCTTAAAAAGCAGAGACATCACCTTGCCGACAAAGGTCCGTATAGTTAAAGCTATGGTTTTCCAAGCAGTGATGTATGGAAGTGAGAGCTGGACCATAAAGAAGGCTGATCGCTGAAGAATTTATGCTTTTCAATTATGGTGCTGGAGGAGACTCTTGAGAGTCCCATGGATTGCAAGAAGATCAATCATGTCCATTCTTAAGGAAATCAGCCTTAAGTGCTCACTGGAAGGACAGATCCTGAAGCTGAGGCTCCAATACTTTGGCCACCTCATGAGAAGAGAAGACTCCCTGGAAAAGACCCTGATGTTGGGAAAGATGGAGGGCACAAGGAGAAGGGGACGACAGAGGACGAGATGGTTGGACAGTGTTCTTGAAGTTACCAGCATGAGTTTGACCAAACTGCGGGAGGCAGTGGAAGACAGGAGTGCCTGACGTGCTCTGGTCCAGGGGGTCACAAAGAGTCGGAAACGACTAAATAACAACAATGTTGCTAAAAAGCTAAAATGTTACATAGGGACATATGAGCGGTGTTTTGCGTAAGAAGATCCCCCAAACCCCCTCCAAAATAAATCACACAGGACACAGAATATTTGTTTAAGATTTTTGGCGTTAATTTGGCCACAACTTTATTGATTACAACATGTGAGTGGTTATTCCTATTAGGAATTGTTGGTAGAGAAATACCTAGACAAGATAAAACATTGTTTTTATATGCTACAACTGCAGCTAGAATGTTATTAGCCCAATGATGGAAGCGAGAAGAGATACCAACGAAAGAAGAGTGGCAGATAGAATTAATGGATTAGGATGAATTAGCGAAATTGACTGGGAAAATTTGGAACCAGCAGGACCAGAATTTCTTGAAAGACTGGGATAAAGTTATATTGTATTTAAAAGACAACTTTAAATAATTGTCATCGCTCGTAAGGTTACAAGAAGTTTTGTAGGTTTAATTTATCATTTATTACTAAAGGAAATTTATAATTTGATTACCTAAGATTATGAGTTAGGCTGAGGTAGATGGAGACCTCCAGGTATCCCACCTGGGGAAGGCCAAGCCCAGCCTGTGTTAATGGTGCCATATAGGATCCAGGGGCTGCACGTGACCACTTAATGTGGGGGAGCGGTCATTATTTTTTTAAAAAATGCATATTAGAGATTAATTTGGAAAACCATTAGTCGAGGAGGAGGGAAGTCTCAGGCTGAAATAGCCAAATGATTTTATATTTTGTATACAATATGGATGTTTTGATGGAAAATATCTGGAAAAACCAATATGTGTGTGTGTGTGTGTGTCTGCTTTTTAAGATGCTGTCAATGACAAACCTAGACAGCATCTTAAAAAGCAGAGACATCACCTTGCCGACAAAGGTCCATATAGTTAAAGCTATAGTTTTCCCAGTAGTGATGTATGGAAGTGAGAGCTGGACCATAAAGAAGGCTGATCACCGAAGAATTGGTGCTTTTGAATTATGGTGCTGGAGGAGACTCTTGAGAGTCCCATGGACTGCAAGAAGATCAAACCTATCCATTCTGAAGGAAATCAGCCCTGAGTGCTCACTGGAAGGACAGATCCTGAAGCTGAGGCTCCAATACTTTGGCCACCTCATGAGAAGAGAAGACTCCCTGGAAAAGACCCTGATGTTGGGAAAGATGAAGGGCCCAAGGAGAAGGGTATGACAGAGAACGAGATGGTTGGACAGTGTTCTCGAAGCTACCAGCATGAGTTTGACCAAACTGCAGGAGGCAGTGGAAGACAGGAGGGCCTGACGTGCTCTGGTCCATGGGGTCACGAAGAGTCGGAAACGACTAAACAACAACAATGTTGCTATCACACTGCAGTTACTTTTGTTGCCAGCGTTGGTACTGTGAACTGCAGTGTCACTCTTCCACCATTGTTCAAGCAGGAGAGTCCATGCAAACCTTCAGAGAAACCCCTTCTAAAATGCCTGGGTTGGTAACTTTTAAGGGGTTATTTAATGCACACCCTTCCTTAAATGAAAAGGGGTGTACATAAGAATATCTTGTTAAAAGGGAGGAAGGGCTACATCATTTTAGCATGGGATTCCATGGAAATCGCTAATAAAATGAAGAAAAAACCTTTGCCTTTTAGCATCACCTTAAAAAGGTAAAGGTAAAGGACCCCTGACAGTTAAGTCCAGTCACGAACGACTCTGGGGTTGCGGCGCTCATCTCGCTTTACTGGCCAAGGGAACCGACGTTTGTCTGCAGACCGTTTTTCTGGGTCATGTGGCCAGCATGACTAAGCTGCTTCTGGCGAAACCAGAGCAGCACACGGAAACACAGTTTACCTTCCCGACGGAGCGGTACCTATTTATCTACTTGCACTTTGATGTGCTTTCGAACTGCTAGGTTGGCAGGAGCTGGGACCAAGCAACGGGAGTTCACTCTGTCATGGGGATTCGAACTGCCAGCTTCCAATCGGCAAGTCCTAAGCTTTGTGGTTTAACCCACAGCGCCACCAGCATCCCTCTTACATCATCAACTTACATCATTGTAATATCATGCGATTGGCATGTGTGCAGCTCCACTCATCTGTCAAATTTGGCCCTGAGGCCAATCCAGATAAGGACCTGGGCTGTGGAGCCAACAAGGCTCCCCTACCCTAGTCTAAGATAAATTTGATGAGCGCTAAGGGGAGTCAGTGGGGTTTGGAGAGCAATGCTAGCAGGGCACAGTCCCTAGTAAGCCTGTCTTTATATTAAGCTTTTCACAGTTACAAATTCGAAGAATAATAATTGTGCCTTGGAAATACATTAATGCCTCATGATTATTTTTTTATCTTAATTTGCATGCCATTACAGTCAGCTTTGTAACTGCAAAGGGTAATACCAAAATATGAGATGGTAGGATAATAGATGCAAGAATCACTCATGCATCTTCTTAGAAATGTAAGGAAAGCCTTCCTGGATCAGAGAGACCACAGGCCTCTCTAATGTAACAATAGCCAACCAGATGTCTCCACAAAGTACACAAGCAGGACAAGAAGGTAATAGCTTTCTCCAGCTGTTGCTCCCCAGCAACTGGTATTCAGATAAATTACCTGGTGGTAATGGAATGCATGACTCCATAACATAGATCTGCAGCAAACACTTCCAACATATGGAACTGACATAGGTTAGGTGAAATTGGTTCATCACTGACTTGTACACTACATGATTTGGTCTAGTGATTTCACCTCTGCTATTCCGGCTTATAAAGTAACACAGGTCCTAGCTTCAGATGGAGAGAGGCAGTCCTTGAGGTATTGCGGTCCTGAGCTGTTTAAGGCTTTATAGGTCAAAACTAGCATCTGGAGTGTTTCACAACATTCCTTTAGAGCACAAAGACATACTGCTTTGTGGACCATTCCCCACTCCCCACCAGAATATGTAGTTTATCACAAGAGATGTTGGGAGGTGGATTATCTAGACCCATTTTTGTTTGCTTTCATGTCTGTTTCTGCCCCTGAGGCAGCCTTGGTTGCCCTGAAAGTTGACCTCTACTGGGACACAAATGGCAAGTGCATCTCTGTTGACTTTCATTCATCTCTTGGAGGCTTTTGATACCACTGCCCATAATATATTCCAGAATCTGCTCTCTCGTAATAGTTGGAGGTACAGCGATAAGGTGCTTCACATCAACTTGCAGAGATGGTTGCTGCAGTAGAGGAGTTCTTGCTCAACCCCATGGCATTTGTGTTCTGGAGTCCCACAATGTTCCATCTTGTCACCCATGCTCTTTAGCAACTACATGAAGATGCTGAGTGAAGTCACCAGGGTATTTGGAGAGCAGTTCCATCAGTGTGCTGAAGACATCTTTGTCCTATGAGTCAGATGAGTCAGTGCAGGTGCTTGGAGGCTAGATGGTGGAATTAGAGGGGGGAAGCCTGTTTTAGATGGAAATAGCAGGTGTCTAATTAGGGGATACTTCTTGATGTAGAACTATCAGCGGAGACACAGGTAATGTCAGTGGCTCAGAGTGTCTTTTTCCAGATCTTGCTGGTTCACCAGCTACAGCCTTTCCTGGCCAGAGATAACCTGGCCAGAGTGATCCATACTCCAGCTCCAGTGGTTGTTGTTGTTGTTGGTTTACATACATTATACACACACTCAAACACACACACACACTGTTGATAAAAATAAACACAAAGTAATTCACAAACAAATATCATCTATCTTCAAACATAAGAAGATGATGGTCTAAAATAATCTCTAATTTGGGGTTGGGTTATTGTAATGTACTATGTGTGAGCGCCTAGGACTTGCCGATCGAAAGGTCGGTGGTTCGAATCCCTGCGGCGGGGTGCGCTCCCGCTGCTCGGTCCCAGCGCCTGCCAACCTAGCAGTTCGAAAGCACCTCCGGGTGCAAGTAGATAAATAGGGACCGCTTACCAGCGGGAAGGTAAACAGCGATGTCACGCTGGCCACGTGACCCGGAAGTGTCTCCGGACAGCGCTGGCCCCTGGCCTCTTAAGTGAGATGGGCGCACAACCCCAGAGTCTGTCAAGACTGGCCCGTACGGGCAGGGGTACCTTTACCTTTACCTTTATGTGTGAGGCTGCCTTTAAAAACAACCTGAAAACTGAAACTGGTAAAGAATGTAGATTGTCTGGTGCAACTAGAATCATAGAATCATAGAGTTGGAAGAGACCACAAGGGCCATCAAGTCCAACCCCCTGCCAAGCAGGAAACACCATCAGAGCACTCCTGACATATGGTTGTCAAGCCTCTGCTTAAAGACCTCCAAAGAAGGAGACTCCACCACACTCCTTGGCAGCAAACTCCACTGTCGAACAGCTCTTACTGTCAGGAAGTTCTTCCTAATGTTTAGGTGGAATCTTCTTTCTTGTAGTTTGGATCCATTGCTCCGTGTCCGCTTCTCTGGAGCAGCAAAAAACAACCTTTCTCCCTCCTCTATGTGGCATCCTTTTATATATTTGAACATGGCTATCATATCACCCCTTAACCTCCTCTTCTCCAGGCTAAACATGCCCAGCTCCCTTAGCCGTTCCTCATAAGGCATCGTTTCCAGGCCTTTGACCATTTTGGTTGCCCTCCTCTGGACACGTTCCAGTTTGTCAGTGTCCTTCTTGAACTGTGGTGCCCAGAACTGGACACAGTACTCCAGGTGAGGTCTGACCAGAGCAGAATACAGTGGCACTATTACTTCCCTTGATCTAGATGCTATACTCCTATTGATGCAGCCCAGAATTGCATTGGCTTTTTTAGCTGCCGCGTCACACTGTTGGCTCATGCCAAGTTTGTGGTCAACCAAGACTCCTAGATCCTTTAAACATGTACTGCTCTCAAGCCAAGTGTCACCCATCTTGTAACTAGCAGGCATCATGTAACACCAATCTTCAAAGAACTTCACTGGTTACCAGTGTGATTCCAGGAGGTGTTCTCAAGGTGCTAGTGCTGACCTGTAAGGCCCTAAGTGACTTGGGACTTAATTCTTGGGACCTAAAGGGGCACCTCTCCCCCTGTGTCAGCATGCTGGATGTCTCAGATCTGATGAAGAAGCCTTTCTTGTGATCCTTTTATCTTGGGGATGGGAGGCAACTGGTTTCCCCACCATTTCACTATTTCATTCCCCACTGAGTCAAGAAGGAAATGGGACAGCGAGGGGGCTTGAGAGGTAAGCTTACAGCCATATGGAAAAATGCTTTGACACAAAGGTTGGAGGTTAAAAGTTTAAATGCTCATGACAGAGATGACAGCATTCCCTTTTTGGTCAGTAACTTCAAAGAGAATGTCTTTTCTTAATGCCACTATTGTAGCTTTTTGAAAACCCACTGAAATTCTAGTGTGTTTATTGCACACTAAAAGCATTTTTTTAAAGGACTCCTTGTTGCATTTGTTTCACAACTGCATACAAAGCACAGATGAAGGCTTATTTTAAAAACCTACTGAAAATCTACAGTTAAGTCTAGTTTAGGTACTCTTTCTTCATATGCTATATTTAGCAACATATTTTAAATTAACCCCCTTAATAGTAAACGCCAGGTCTCAAAATCACACAAAAGGCTATATGCTGATTTTTTCCTAATTTGAACGGAACTTGAAAAGAATTATTATTCAGTTATCCAAACTTTCCCCAGCCCCAAGTATATAGTACACACACACACACACACACACACTTTGTCAATACAGTATTGAACAGCAACCCTCTTGGTAATAATTGCCCCCAGGAAATTCCAGTATCTATTGTTTACGGTCCTTTCCCCGATCTCTACAGGAACATCTGGAAAGTCTGTCTAAGGCGATTAATGGAGAGGGTTGAAATGTGAGGGTAACTATGCCCTATAGCCACAGAAGGTGCTGTAACCTTCCAAACTCTTTTGTTGCAGTGGGGGCAGATGAAGGCATCCAGTTGTGCTGCTGCAGATGCCCCGGGGCGTTTCTTCTCTCTGTGCTCTTCCCAGTGGTCATTCCTCCTCTGGTCACTGCTGTGGATGCATGACCTGTCTGTCTCCAGGCACTGTGGTCACCTGCAAAGGATTCTCACATGGCAGGGTTGATCCTGCCAGCCTTCATGTCATGTTTGCAGAAATTTTTGTAACACAGAGTTGGTCTGCCGAGGAGCCTGGTGACTGAATCCAGCTCCCCAAAGAGCCCATCCTTGGGGATCCCTGCCATCTTCCCTTCTGTGGACATATGAGGGGGGAAATGGCTGTTTTTGGTAGGGCTCGTGTTTCCACAAGTGAAGTTTAAATCCTTGTTTTAAACCATAGAAATTATGGAGGTTTTTCGTGGTGGCCCTGCCGTTCTAGGAACAGCACTGAAGAATTCCCAATATGAAGAACATTTGATGATGGTGACTTAATTTCTACACCAATTAAAATATTAAAAATACATCTAAGTGGTGTACAGAAAACTGAAGGAACAACAAACAACTTGAACAAAAATATTACAAGAATGCACAGTTACATATAAAACAGTTACATTAATGCAAAGCTACTAGTATATATACATTCTTACAAGGTGGCTTGCAAGGAACTGTGGCAGTTATCTGTTTATTATTATTTAAACAGTTCCCTTAACTGCTCTTCCCTGAGGTAAGCTGTGGCCAAATTGTTTTCCTTCCCTCCCCCAAGCAGATATGCAGGGGGCATATTTGAACAGTGCTATGGTTTACTTTAGGGCCTATTTAAATACCTTCTGCCATATATTTCAAACAAACAGTTCACTTCATTAGAAAGGCAAACAGTTTAGCCTTAGACTACTAGCACTTGAGAAGAACCACACTGGGCAGACAAAACCTTCTGCCCTGTGTAAACACTGCCTTGTCTTCAGCTCTAAGCTGCAACCATGTGGAACTTCACTTCAAAAAGCCTTTTTACAAATACTTCACACATCCATTTGTTAAGTAAGTGATAACCCTGAAGAGATTATCTGCAGGGGCTGAAATCCTCTGCTGATTATCAGTGCTTTTATGTGAGCTAAGAAAGGAAATCGGGACAGTTCACTCTCATATATTAGCTGGATGCAGAACAATAAAATTAGTGGCATTACAAGTACATGGAATGGATTAATCTGCAAAAGAATTGCATAGGTCTTATAGAAAGGAAAAGTACTAGTGTGGACATTAGTTCCTGGTCTTCAATTAGGAAATATTATGGACTTGGTCAAAAGCTAGTTTTTCTGGTCGACTGGGATAGACTGGTTGAACCATTCTCTAACTAGAGTCTTAAAAAGCCTCAAGTTAAGCAAGTCCTCATATGCTAACTTTCAAGGCATGCTATCTACATGGTCAACAACCTACAAACATTGCCTTAAGAGTTTCAAATCTTGTGGTTTCCAAGTCCATTTTATAATTTGGCTAATTCCATGCTTTTTAAAACTAAGAAACTCAAGGCTTTTTAAAAATAACTGCAAAACAAAACAAAAAGAGAGAACAAACACAACAAGTCCAGTTTCTTGCTGCTCTGCATCCACCACATGAATGCAAAGCAGCATACAAATCATATTAACTACATGTATCTAAAAATGAAAATCAGCCGTGGCCCAGCAGACCATGACGTATTTTCAAGTCTCCAACTCTAGGGCTCAGCCTCACTTCTGCTGGCCCCGCTATTTCCTCCAGGGGAAATCTGTTGTTTACTATCTCAGTTTACAGAAGAAAACTAACAAAAAATATTAGATCCATAAAGTCAATTAAACAAGCAATCCCCCCCCCAAAAAAACTGTGAACAGTTTGCTCTCCCCCCCACCCCGCCCCCCAAACTGGGCTGCTATCCTTGAGTGGCAGATACACTGCTGGTTTGACCCATTCGCTAACTAACATCTTCCTTGCAGTCATTCAAGAGCCTATTCTTCAGGGCCCTTAAAGACGCCATATTCACTGCTTTTTTGTTTGTTTGTTTGTTTGTTTCAAAATCATTAATACAGTTCACAATTCGCAAAATATTTTCCCCCAGGAAAAAAGCAGAAAATTGGCAATAAGGATAAAATTGCAGTTAAATAAAAACGGATTAATACCTGAGAAAGGAACCTAAGCTGTCTATATTTCAGTTAGAAAATACAACCAAACAAGGGGGGGGGAGGAAGGTCTATTTGCACCCTAAACAGACATGCAGGCCTCCTACTGACACTTTTGGGAGTTCCAGTTGCCTACCAAAAAGAGAATTCACTCTTAAGAGAGCACAGCATTTCAAAAAGAGTGAACTTGCTGTCACTCCCTGCTGCTTCTACCGCTTTCTGTCAGAGATAGAGAAAAGTTTTGATCAAAATATCAGTACTTGTAGCTGGAAGACTTTTTGGTAGACGTAACTGGTCATTTTCATAGTGTCAAAGTCTATTGATCTGAAGAGAGTTGTTGCTCAAACCTTAAAACACAGAAAAACTTGAAGACAGTCCGAAAGCATAAACAAATGAGCTTTGATAGTCTTCCAGTTCTGCTAGAGAGAGTTCAAGTTTGCAGGTGCATGCCTACCAGCAAAATATTCAAAAATAAAAATGTAACAATAAATATTGTCTCAAACTGTTAGAATATGTAGAAATCAAAGATTACCAGAATTTGACAACACGGGTGCATTACTTCCCTGTTTAACTACCCACTTTGTGTCACTCTAAGTTTGAGTCAAGAGACCTATGTACAAGAACACTCAAAATGTTCATCATGGTGAGTATCCAGCCTCCTCTGGTGAGCATGATGAACCCAGACATCCTCCAAACCTTGAAGCTGGAACCAGAGATCATCTCAGCAGTTGTGCAGCGCTTCTGAGGTGCTCGGAGTGCCTACAAAATGCAGCAATGACTGTAGGAATCATTCCTTGCCCTGTTTCTGAGCCTGAAATTATCCACATTGCACAGCAGCGTTCGGAATTTGCCAGGTGCCAGGCACATTTTCCACCTGGCTATCGGCCACTTGTGACCAAGTGAAGATGCCCAAATGCCAGGATGGCGCCTGACATCAGCATCTGGAGGTGCATGCCTGGGATCACTGGCCTTCCATTTTGGCGACTGTAGCCCTGGTGTAAGGAGCCATTTGGTGCCTGGCTTATAAATCTGAGTGTCTAACACTGTTGCTCAGTGCTCTGAATGTACTCCAAGCACCTTAGAAGCATAGCATGACTGCAAGGTCAATCTTTGCACCTTGCCTTGCTCCAGCTACACAAGAAGAGCTAAATCCTACTCAGAGTAAACCCACTGAAATTAATGAACATAGCTTAGTGATGTTTATTAAATTCAGTGGGGGGGGGGGTTTCTGAGTAGGTCTGGCATTGAATACCAACCCAAAAAACTTGCACTGCTTCCATATTTGGTGTGTCACTCCTCAACTTTACTGGCTGGTTGAGGCTGGTTGAGGCTCACTGGCCTTGCAATACCTAAACCAGAGCTTTCCAAACTTTTCATGTTGGTGTCACACCTTTTAGACATGCATCATTTTGTGACACAGCAATTCAGTTTTACTAGCAAACCGGAGGTTAAACTAACCCTTTATAAGAGTGTGGGAGCATTCATGCGACACACCTGCACACTGTGGCCGACACACTAACGTGTCGCAACACACAGTTTGGAAAGCTCTGGACTAAATAGACTTCCTGTTTGACTGACAATTGGAGTCTGGATGCTATCGGCCGTTCTAAGCAGCACAGGGTTATTGGGCTCGAACCTCATTATTTCCCCCACAGTTTGGTTTTGTATTAGTAATAAAAATGAGCTACAATATTTCCATCTATTACAAGATGAACCTCAAATTCCCTTCCAGCTCTACAATTCTATGATTCTATGAAATAGTTCATGTTCTGGAATGTGCAGATAAATGCATTCATGATATTTTAAATCATTGTGCCCTAACCTGGGACCTCATGGTGAAAGGCAGCTAAAACAACAACAACAACAACAACAACAACAACAACTTCTATGCACATAACTGGGATACATTTGCACTAAAGAAAAAATTCCAAAAGTAGGAAAACCCAGGTGTCTGATATCAGGTAAAAGTTGTGGAATTTCCTATAAAAGCTCAAATAATAATAATAATAATAATAATAATAATAATAATAATAATTTATTATTTGTACCCCGCCCATCTGGCTGGGTCTCCCCAGCCACTCTGGGAGGCTTCCAACAAAGATGAAAGATACACTAAAATGTCACATATTAAAAACTTCCCTGAACAGGGCTGCCTTCAGATGTCTTCTGAATGCCTTCAGATGTCTTCTGAATATGAGTGGGACCTCAATCATTTCCCTAATTTCAAGGGGAAAGCCATGATTTATGTATGTGGATGCTCCTGATAAAGTATGCCATATCAAGTGGCCAATGCAAAAAGGAAAAAGGAAGAAGGAAAAGTGAAAAACCACAAGAATGCTGAAACTGCATTGAAGCCAATGGGGGGGGGGGGACTGGTAGCATTTATGATCAGCATTTATGATCCCCGCTTGTTGCTGGACTGGTTACAGACCTGACAGGCAGTAAATGCACAGGGGGAGGCGCCGAGGAAGGGTAGCAAAGAGAGAAAAGAAAGTGGCACTTGAATCCTAGATAAAGAGAAGTTGGCTGCTTGCCAGGATCATTTTTCTGAATGGAAGGGTATGAAATAGACACTTCCTTAGATTTCCAGGGAGGAAAGCCACAACCTGAACATCAGGAAAGCGACTTCGCAGATATATTACTTGGTCATTTTTCATACTTTTTATTCATATTCATAGAATTATTATTTATTTCCCATAGGTTCTTTTAGAAATGGGTGGAGGAAGAGAACAAAGCCATAATATCCTGAAGGCATCCCATCTTTATACACAGTTATAAATATCAAGTATTATTTATTTACTTAATAATAAATAATACTTGATATTTAATAATAATATCAAGTATTATTTATTTACATCAAGTATTAGCAGGCCTAGTATTTGGGTTTGGGCCACAAAATGTTCATGTATTTAAAAGAATAGTCCAAGTCCTTTTCAGTGAAACTCTTATCTTGAGTAATTTTCACATGTGACATTTTCCACCATTTCCCACATGTGTAAACAAATGAAAAAGTTAACTGACGAAAGGTGCATTCAGATTTCTTAGCTTTCACCACTGATACACTCCAGATTGAAAAGTGTGCTTAATATCAATTGAGAAAACTCCCCTCAGCTCCACTTTCACGTTCAGATTCCATTTTACTCTAATTATGCAACCCGAAGCCGCCTGGATGTATAATGTACACAGGGGAATCAAGAACAGAAATGTGTAGAAATCTAGACATCCCAGAAAAGTCCATGAGTAGGATGTGTGTTTTTATTTAACATGCACGTCTGGGTTATTTGTGGGACGCAGAAATTCGTTTTCTTTCTTTTTTTCCCCAAAATATAGTCCGGTCCCCCACAAGGTCTGAGGGACAGTGGACCGGCCCCCTTCTGAAAACGTTTGCTGACCCCTGCTCTACGTTGTCACACAAAAGCCAGACATTTCCACAGATTCCTACACAGATATTTCCATCCTTTATCCAAGTAAGCAAGAGGCATTGTCTCAGTTCAATGACACATTCAAGGCAATGAACATGGGGCCTCTTGCTGCCGCTGCACCGCCGGCACACGATTTCTGTTCTCATCCTGGGGCAAAGTTCTCAACCCGAGGTAATTCTTCCAGGTTAGTGGAGTTTGTACCTGAAGTGTTTGTAAACTAAGGTGTTTGCAACTTGAGGTACCACTGTATCTCTTAGAGTGGCGAATGACACTATTTAGCAGGAAGAAAATCCAATGAAAATCCTCATTATTACATTTTTTTACATGGCTGTTTA
This sequence comes from Podarcis gaigeae, assembly GCF_964106915.1. Lineage (NCBI taxonomy): Eukaryota > Metazoa > Chordata > Lepidosauria > Squamata > Lacertidae > Podarcis > Podarcis gaigeae. The sequence goes on from NC_139688.1 coordinate 58,313,298, forward strand.
TTTGTATAAATTTTACCATTTTACATATGGATATTTTATGATGCCCTATATTTGTAATAGGGACCTGGGTGGCGCTGTGGGTTAAACCACTGAGCCTAGGACTTGCCAATCAGAAGGTCGGCAGTTCGAATCCCCGTGACGGGGTGAGCTCCCGTTGTTCAGTCCCTGCTCCTGCCAACCTAGCAGTTCGAAAGCACGCCAGAGTGCAAGTAGATAAATAGGTACCACTCCGGCGGGATAGTAAACGGCGTTTCTGTGCGCTGCTCTGATTCGCCAGAAGCGGCTTAGTCATGCTGGCCACATGACCCGGAAGCTGTACGCCGGCTCCCTTGGCCAATAAAGCGAGATGAGTGCCGCAACCCCAGAGTCGGTCACGACTGGACCTAATGGTCAGGGGTCCCTTTACCCTTTACCTTGATATTTGTAATGCCTAATTAAGTTTGGCGAAGGAAGGAAGGAAGGAAGGAAGGAAGGAAGGAAGGAAGGAAGGAAGGAAGGAAGGACATTCCAGGCAGTCAAAAACACTGGAGGAGAGTATGGAGCAAGGACAATGAAGGGTTTGGCCTGGGCAGAGACCTGAGGGCCAGACAGAGAAGCTAGAGGGCCATATCAGAACCCTGGGCCTGGTTATCCCAACGCCTGGTCTGGATGGATGTTTATACAAGGCAGCTTCATGGGGTCAGGAATAAATCCAGAGGTTGCCCATGAGTCATAAGCTCTACAAAGCCCCCTTATATGGAATTCAACATCAAGCCTGGTATTGTTTTCACTCTGATCAGCTGAAGCTCTCCAGGAGCATTTGTGATGGGAAGAAGCAGAGACAGTAAAGGTAAAATATTCACTTAAGGCTTTTGTTTTGATGCTCCATTCAGGCAGGACAGCCTTCATCTCACTCCTCAAAGGGCACTGCATCAGATGTCTCAACTAGTATTTGTTTCAAGTTTACAACTGCCAAAAATATATCAGCTAAAGCTCATTTCAAAATAATTTGGGAAGTTCCTCCTCAGACAAATAATTCAGGCACGGGGGAGGGGGGCAAGCAGTTTAGCTAAAACTGGAGCATTTCCCTGGAGTGTTTGCACATTTTTATTTCAAATATATTTTATGGCAGATGACATTCAAACAAACATAACAAAGTGAAAATGAATGTTCACTATAACAAATCAAGTACAAAAAAAAGTTTACTTACAGTACTTTATAGAATTCAAAGCAGGGGCCGAATCTGGGGGAGAAAAACACACAGAACATTACAATTTTATTTTTAAAGAAACCTTGGCACCTAATTCATTAAAGAGGCATCGTGATTTTTGAATGCATTTATTTCCGTCAGTTATTGGCTTCATCTGCAAAACTGATATTTAGTTCAGGACACCAGCTTCCTAAACTGCCACTCTTTTGCACCAGTGAAATCAGTTTGCATCATTTCTCACATGCATCATCTGTTGTGCTAGAAAACAAATAAGAACAGGAGGATCTGTTTTAAAAGCCAATGACTTATCCATATATAATCAGTACAGTACTTTCCTCTCCCTTAATAACTAGGATGGGGTGGGGGGAGCTAAGAAAGTACCGCCTTCTCTTCCCTATTGCAAAAAGTAGGATATACCTACTACACAGCCACCTCTTCAGGGTCTTGCAGAATGATCCTAAACTTGTTTACTATAAGCATGTTTACTGCACTATCCTAAATTTATTCACAGAATTTAAATGGCGGCCTAGGACTGCCGCCTTAGTCTAGCTCCAACCTATAATGAGCAGTGCACTCTTATTGGGTGTCTTTTCAAAAGTAAGTCCATTTGAGCTTCGTGGGACTTAATCCCAGATAAGTCGGTATACCGTAGATAGGATTGTAACTTTAGGATGATGCCACATATTGCACAACAACAGATCTGGGCTTGGACCAGGTGCCAACTCAAGAAGAGGTCATGACGGGCTGTAATTTACACATTATAAATAAATAAATAAGCAATTTAAATAAATAAATGTTTTTTCAAACACATTTGTTTTCTGCAGTTTTTTGCACATGTCTATAAAGCTTCATTGTGAAGCAGCCTGATTCTGATCAGAAAGAAAAGGCAACTGAATTAAGAGCAGAAGGAGAAGTAAAGAGAAAAATCAATAGTTGCTTTCAAATATTTTCTAATTACTGGGAAATTTAGCCTTCATATTTATTTAAGGGTGAAATGCTGATCAAGTTAAAATTAATCAGAAAGTTCCAAGTGATAGCAGCACAGGGCTGAGATTTCACACTAAAGTAGTAACAAGATTTTTGAACCCTTTTTTTCTCACTGATGTCCAACTCTAGGCTCATGAACCTACTTTTCTCCAATAAAGAAGGTTAACTGTGAACAACTTATTTAGAAATGGCAGGACACTTATCCTTTTCCATTCATAACCTACTTATCATAATACTTAGTCCAAGAAGGAAGCGGGCTCTCTTCTGTATTTATTTTTCAATTCAATCAACTCAAAATGCATTTTGTAAGTTTCTCCCCTCACCCTGTTTAATTCCCAGTGCTTTCAACTAACCTGGACATAGCATGGGATGTGTCTGCAGCTACCAGCAATTACACCTGCAGTTAATATTTTGGATACTAGATTCTGCTCCCTGACTAAATCATGCAAATTTACATAATAATTCTTATTCTTCGTGTTTTATTCTGGTTTGGCTAACCGTGGGGTGAGGCAATGAGCTATGCAGGGCACTAAAACCTGCCTTCCACAGGCCATATTCTGCCCAAGGACTGAAAGCTATCACCTTGCCCACGGATCTCTACCTCTAGTACCTGTTGGAACATTTATTTTTGAGGCTGCAAAGGCACCAGGACAAGACCATCCTCCAGACATTTTACAGAGTGACACTTTCTTCATAGTTGTTCGATCTTACTAATAATTTTGGTACTCAGCTATATATACTCAAATACAACATTCCAACAATTTTGAATGGTGTGCATGTCTTTTTTTTTAAATATGGAAATGGGAGCCCTGAAAGGACTGATATAGTTTTATCTGTGAACTTCAGACTAGAGAAGTACAAAGAAACAACTTACACGTGATGTTTAAAACAAACCTCATACCAGAAACGTACCTGTCCTACTTAATACTTCCAATTATGCACCAAATAAGTGCCAAGGTTTCACAGAACACAATCTTGCATATTTGAAGGGCACACTTGAATGCATGGCTTTCCTGTCAGCCTTGCAGAGGCACCCAAACGATACACACAGAACTGTATGACAGAACCTTTCAGTCGACAAGCAGTTTTACATGTTGGCATCAAGCGTCTCAGGTAGCTGCATGGAGAAGAAAGGTCCGCCCGTGACATCACTCAGATGCTAATTGAAACCTCCATAAACAACAAACACCTCAGGATCTGACACTGCGTGAGCTTTCCTCGGATAAGCAACTTTGTACGGCAACAGGCTGCAGTTGCAAGAGATTTTCAAGCATTCAGAAACATTAGCAGCAATGAAAAAGCTTAAGGATAAATGATTTCAGAGACTTGGAAGTGATGCATTTTGATTGCTGAGTCCCAAGACGGGGGAGATTCTCTCCCCAACGACAGCTAAACCACAGTTATGGCAATGTTTCTTAGGGCATGTGCAAGTTCTCATCAGGCACACAACGAAGGCATTCTGCTAGGGGCAACAATTGATACAGGTCTTTAGAGAGTTCAGAGAGCTTCACATACCCAGCTGCCTTTAAAGCAGTTCAATATTATTATTTTCATATGAAGTTGTTGGTTTTAAAAACTGTGTGCAGCCACTTTGAAGTCTATTGAAAAGCAATATGCACATTTTAAAAACAGGTCATTAAATAAGCGCTGCTGGGTCAAGGAGCAAAGGTTTGCCTAAGAGAACCACCTAGTGAGTTAATGCCTGCGGATAAGCAATTGTATCTCCTCTTATCCAAGGGTTTTTTGAATACATACTATTTGATATTTTCTACTTGTCATTCCAATCATATGACTCCTTTGTGTTGCTCTCTTCAATGGCTCCTTCTCACTTTAGGTCTCCAATTTAAGATTCTTGCACTTACTTTCAAATATCTCCAGGGTCTTGCCCCTTTATATCTATCTTTTCTTCTGCTCAGTCTCTCTGTTCTTCCTTGGACCTTCACTCTGTATAGACAAGCCTTCTAGATCAGCCATGTTTATCCTCTCTGTTTCCTGTCTAAATTCCTTTTCCATTTCCCATCACCCAGGATCAAACTCTTTTCATGTTGTTTTTTTAAAAATTAAAATATCTCCTTATAAAATATCTGGTCACTTTGTTTTATCCTGCCTGACTTTAAAAAAGACAACTATTTCTACTTTTCTTTCCCTTTCCTCCTAATGTGTTTCTTATCCATATAATGCAAGACTGTGCACAAGGTCGTGAAACTTTTAAAGTCTAGCAATTTGGGGCAGCATCACCTTAGCTTGGATCCTAATTTCCCTTCCATGAACAAAACACATTATTTCTGAAATAGGAATTCCCTCCCTCCCTCCCCTCTGCAACTGCCCCATGCCCCCCATCCTCAAGATCTGCTGGAGGGTTTAGGGAAACTTTGGAAATGGGGCAGGAGATGTTGCGGGAGCTGCAGATGCAAGGAAGAGGCAGAAGAAACTGCACTTCCTAGAAACTTAGAGCTTAGAGCAGGGGTCAGCAAACTTTTTCAGCAGGGGGCCGGTCCACCATCCCTCAGACTTTGTGGGGGGCTGGACTATATTTTAAAGAGAGAAAAATGAATGAATTCCTGTGCCCCACAAATAACCCAGAGATGCATTTTAAATAAATGGGCACATTCTACTCATGTAAAAACACACTGATTCCTGGACAGTCTTTGGGCTGGATAGAGAAGGCGATTGTGCTGGATCCGGCCCCCGGGACTTAGGTTGCCTACCCATGGCTTAGAAGAACTATTATTTCTTCCATTATTTTGATAATGAGGGTGATAATAATAATAATAATAGTAATAATAATAATAATAATAATAATAATTTTTATTTATACCCCGCCCACCCCAGCCAAGGTCAGGCTCAGAGCGGCTTATAAGCAATAATAAAAACAAGTTGAATGATTACAACTTAAAAACAAAATTAAAATACAACATTAAAATATTGAAACATAAAAATATTAAAATGTAGCCTCATCGCAGGAGGAGAAAGAAAGGAAAAAAGAAAGAGAGGGAGGGAATCAAATTGGCTCCAAGCCAAAGGCCAGGTGGAACAACTCTGTCTTACAGGCCCTGCGGAAAGAAATCAGATCCTGCAGGGCCCTGGTCTCATGAGGCAGAGCGTTCCACCAGCCCGGAGCCAGTGCTGAAAAGGCTCTGGTTGAAGCCAATCTAACTTCCTTAGGGCTCGGGACCACTAGGGTGTTGCTATGTATGGACCTTGAGGCTCTCCGTGGGGCATACCGGGAGAGGCGGTCCCGGAGGTACGAGGGTCCTAGGCCGTGAAGGGCTTGAAAGGTCAAAAGCAGCACCTTAAATCTGACCCTGTACTCTACCGGGAGCCAGTGCAGCTGGAAAAGTTGATGAGAACAACAACTCCAATAATAACAGAATCATAGAGTTGTAGAGTTGCAAATGAACCCCAAGGGTCAAGCAGTCCAACCCTCTGCAATGCAGGAATCTCAGCTAAAGCATCTATTACAGAAGACTGCCCAACCTCTGCTTAAAAACCTCCAAGGGAGACCATTCCACTGTCAAAAAACTCTTAGTATCAGAAACCTTTTCCTGATGTTTAGTCAAAATCTCCTTTCTTGTAACTTGAAGCCATTGGTGCCAGAGGAGGAGAAAACAAGCTGGTTCCTTCTTCCATGTGGCAGCCCTTGAGATATTTGAAGATGTCTATCATATTTCCTCTCAGTCTCCTTTTTTCCAGGCTGAACATACGCAGCTCCTTCAACCGTTCTTCACTAGGCTTGGTTTCCTGACGCCTTATCATCCTGGTTTCCCTCCTCTGCCCATGTACCAGCTTGTCAATATTCTTAAACTGTGGTGCCCAGAATTGTACACAGTATTCTAGCTGTGGTCTGACCGAGGCAGAATAGAGTGGTACTATTACTTATTTTTGAGAAATCCTTGCTGGGTCTTAGTAATCACAACATTCTTAATAAAAGTAAGTCAACAAATGTTCTCTGCCGTTTGATTTTTTTAAGTCCATATGAAACATATTCAGTTCCTTTCCTCATGAGATCTGCGATCTAGACTTTTTGTCATGTTTTTAGCTTACCCATGAGAAATGTGCGACTGCCACTGAAAATGGGAGCCCAGTATTACTTCCTTTGTCCTCTGGAGATATCTGGCAACACGAAACGCACAATATCCTTTGGGTTTCCCTGCCCCAGTGGGGAAGAGAGGATAAGGAAACTCAGAGGAATTATTATGCTTCACATTTTGTATTACCGGACAGCAGCAGGAGAGGGAAGAGTGGGGTTGCCATTTTCAGCATCAACCTTGCAACTCTCACAACATTTTGTTCTGGGTCTCTATTTCACGTTTAAGAGGGAAGAAGCGTAGAATATTTGATTAGCTGAGATGTGTTCCCACTGACACCAAAGGTTCCTGTCATTCTTATGCGCTTAGCCAAGAAGCCCCAAGAAGAAAACATGAAAAAAGGCCCTGGAGATGCATTTGTGTACATGTTGCTGGGTATCCAGAGAGCCTAATCCTCTTATCTCTTGTTCCCATGTAATTCCTCTGGTTTTAGAAAAGTATTAGGACTGGAGAGTTTTTCTGGTAGACATGAAGGAGCTGCTCATGGTCTGCAATTTCATTTTATTCCCAAGAATGCTGAAACCTAAAATTCCCGGCCATTATGGACAAACTATACAGAACTATGTCCTGTGTGGCTAGGCTACTTTGGGGCTGAGAACTAATTAACTAAAGAGATAATCAGTTCCAGGCCAACAAACACAAGTTGCATATATTCTTTACTACAGAGGGGAGACTGTATGCCGTTACAGAGCTACAGTTTCGGGTAAGCAGTTAAGAGCTTGAAAGGATATTTAAGACTTCTTTCATTTATGCATATAAGCTTTCAAGTTTTTTAAAAAATGGATGTTAAGTACAATATGAACTGCTATTTGCTATGTCCCTAGACTTGGTCTCCTAACGTAACCATTCATCAAAATACAACATGTTTTTTGCCTGACGGGAGTGTCTTGTTCAATCAAAGGAAAACTACTGACAATCTTTTAAATATCCAATTCTAAACAATACCTACAGCAAGAGGCCTGATTTTGATTTATTGAATAATTTGACTAGAAAACACCTGTAGTCGCAACTACATTATGTGCAATCACTTCCATTTCTTTGTTGCACACATTCAAAAAAATACCAAAATAAAAATTGACAGCATAGTTATACTGCTCTGTTCCAGCACTACACAATGGATATTAAATTGTGTGTGCTTAAACCATGGGTTACATATCACATTTCATTGACTTTCATAAGCAGCAAGACTCATCCACCAATGGCTACCAAAAGAATATAAAAACACATTTTAAAAAATCCTGATTAGGGAATAACAGAAAAATGTGTATCAGTCTTCTGTTTCCACTACATTTCTAACACAAATGCTTCACAAATTGTTATGCAGCAATTTGTGCACAGTTAGTTCTTTCTTTAATCAAGAAATCTGCCTGATTTTGAGCTTATTTCCCAAAGGCTAGGAGTGAAGGTTATTCCATTAGGCCTTTAGGGAGTAGCAATCTAATACGTTTCTGAATTATTCCAGACTGAGCTGAGCTGAACATGAGAACAAAGCCTGGATTCCACTGCAAGAGAAGACCAGCCTAACTCCCAGCTGGGAAGATTTAGGGAGAGATTTATATACATACAAACACTGGAGAAATTTTCCAAGTAATTGCGTGTATTTGCCCACTGTTGTCAGAGACTGTAAACTAATGTTTATTAAAACACATCAGCAAGGTGCTGCCTTTGTTATCCATCTCCCAGGTTCTTCACGCAGGTCATTAGAAAAAAAACTCATTTGCCTCCATTCTTTATTTCTTCACAGTGGAAGACAAAGAAGTGGAAGACCAAGAAAGATGAAATGGAATTTAGTAAGCTACTTAGCAAAGGTAAAGGGACCCCTGACCATTAGGTCCAGTCACGGACAACTCTGGGGTTCATTAGGTGGGGACCATTAGGTGCAGCGCACGGAAACACCTTTTACCTTCCCGCCGGAGCGGTACCTATTTATCTACTTGCACTTTGACGTGCTTTCGAACTGCTAGGTTGGCAGGAGCAGGGACTGAGCAACGGGAGCTCACCCCGTTGTGGGGATTCAAACCGCCAACCTCCTGGTTGGCAAGCCCTAGGCTCTGTGGTTTACCCAAAGCGCCACCCATGTTACTTAGTGTCTAGTAAGACAACAGTCCACTTAGAAAACAACACATCTGAGTTGATCAGAAATGCATTACACGGGCACTTGCTCTTCAGCATCAACTTCCTACCAATTCTTCTCTATACAGTTCTGAAGATGGGACAGGAGTCTCCCTTTTACATTCATCTCTCAATCCAGCATCCAAAATATACTTTCTGACCTCGCGTTGGGCAACATACACATGATGGCATTAATATGGTAGTTCTACCCTTGGCTTGTAGGTCCCTCACACTTAAACTGTAAGGTTATTTCCCCTTGGGCTGAAAGCCGAGTCACCAAGACAAGGATAAAGGTAAAGGTAAAGGACTCCTGACAGTTAAGTCCAGTCGCGAATGATTCTGGGGTTGCGGTGCTCATCTTGCTTTACTGGCTGAGGGAGCCGACGTTTGTCCACAGACAGTTTTTCTGGGCCATGTGGCCAGCATGACTAAGCCACTTCTGGTGAAATCAGAGCAGTGCACAGAAATGCCGTTTACCTTCCCGCCGGAGCGGTACCTATTAATCTACTTGCACTTTGACAGGCTTTCGAACTGCTAAGTTGGCAGGAGCAGGGACCGAGCAACGGGAGCTCACCCCATCACAGGGATTCGAACCGCTGACCTTCTGATGAGCAAGCCCTAGACTCAGTGGTTTAGACCACAGCACCACCCGCGTCCCTCAAGACAAGGATAAAGGTAAAGGTAAAGGGACCCCTGACCATTAGGTCCAGTCGTGGCTGATTCTGGGGTTGCGGTGCTCATCTCGCTTTATTGGCCGAGGGAGCCGGCGTACAGCTTCCAGGTCATGTGGCCAGAATGACTAAGCTGCTTCTGGCGAACCAGAGCAGCGCACCCCATCGTGGGGATTCGAACCACCGACCTTCTGATTGACAAGTCTTCTTCATCACAAAAATCTGTAGAAGCACCAAAGTTATTGAAATTTGCTGCAATATTTTATATGTTGCATGCATATTAATGATAACAAGAGACAACTGTTGGAGATGATTAACAGATTATCAAAATGTTTACTCTGTAAGCCCAGGATATGAAGAGTAGAAATGTAATTTGGATTTCTAATTTTGTCTACAGTGTTTACAATGTGTTCCGAATGTTTTATAGCAAATGCTTCTGAAATCCTGCTTAAACAGTAAGGAGCAAATGTCTTCTGACACATTTTCAACAATAAAATGTTTTAAGGCAAATAAATGAAGTGATAGTAATCTGGCACCCAAACAACTTAAGAGGACGTCAGACTTCCTTTTCTTTCATTAACAATATTCCTACTGTTGTAACTAAGGGAAAATTCAAAAGCAGTTTGTGACGTACATGGGGATCAAAGAAAAAAGGGAATAAAATTCACTGGACTAATACAAGCTCCTTTTTGCACCCCAAGCACCTATTTGGATCCTACTCATGATGAATTAGTGCAAGTTGGTGGCAGAAATTGATTAACTCAATTTTTTTTTAAGTCTGACTAAAAATGCACAAAAATAATACTATTCTACTCAGTAACAAGAATGCTTTGAATTATTTAAAATATGGAAAAGTTATGACTTTTTAGGGTGGGTATTGCCCACAAATCCTTTCTGTACATATTGTAAACCACATTGGCCTTCTTATATTTTAAGTGTTGTTGTGTTTGTTTGGAGCTAAAATTACATTTGCTGCACAGTGATGATGTATGAATTCCTTTATGCCTTGTTAATGAGGCAGAATAATATGTTCACCTCTTCACAGCCAATCCTAAAGCACAGAATCGCTTTCACAAATAGAGACAGCATTATTCTGTGCAAGGTAAGATGGGTGCACCCATTCTATTACAGTAGCTTTATTACCAGTTCTCTCTACATATTACGCATCAAATTTCTATCCCATCATGAAACCAACCCTTTAAGACTCTCAGGTTATGAGTGGCTGAAATTGCTCTAGGAATATGTGTAAGACAGTCATCCTTTGTCCTTCCCCCCCCCCCCAATCACCACTGGTTTCTGCTCCATCTAATAGTTTGCACGTATACCAGTGTTGTAGTTGCTAAAACACTAGTTCAGCAGCAGTAGCACTATTCCGTTAGTTTACAACTCTGTAGATCCTAGTGGATCTCAGATGCAGCAGTCCTCAATGTCCATACTGACAACTTTTCTAGCGTAGCAATCCAAAGGAGCAGGTCTTGGGTAACTAATATAACAAAGAACTTCCACCTGGTTTCATTTTCAAATGTCACTGCCTAGTAAAAGGCAATTCCATCAGAACACTTGGAGAACAAACAAACAAATTAAATAGACACTCAATTATTTGCAACATTGAACAAACACTGCATTTTCATCAAAGTCAGCAAGCCCCATGTGAATATTCCATGTGTTCTTTTTCTCTTACGCGTGCACAATGAATAAGGAAATAACTTATAACTGGTCAGATCCAGCAAAAGAGATCCAAATGTACAGAAGGTGGTTTTGGCACACAGATTCCCTTGATGCACAGAAAAATCAAACTCACAGTTTGGATGCCGATGCACACTTGCAATGTGATGTGCAATTGAAAGAAAAACATCCAATGCAACTCTCATGAGAACTGCAAGTTGTAGACAGAGATATAGTTAGCAATGTGGATGCACATTTCAATCCACTGCCTTGGGCATCTAATTATACACAACAGTTGAGTGTAACTACATGAGGACTGAGACAACTGTGTGCTTTAAAAACTGTTCTAACATTAAATCCAGTCCTGAACATGCTCGGTCAGAAAACATATTTAATACTGCAGTCATATAGCATCATAGCTTTGTGGTCTTCAATTGCCCAGGCGTGATATAGAAGGACAGAAAGTGGAAAGAAAACAAAAAACCTGCCAAAAGCAGCAGGCTAAGTAAGTCCAGTTACCGGAAGCCACCAATTTACTGCTAATGGTTTGGTGACCATTCAAGCTGTGCTCAACAACAAAAAACCTCAGTAAAAGCCAAAGAGGGAAGCAGAAAGGCCAAGATGATTGAGATTTAACTTTCTATCACATACCAATAATATGGGGGAGACAAAGGGAGGAGGCGAAGAGAAGAATGGACAATAATAATGTTTTGTGCAGGTGGTGCCAAGATCCCCAATCCATTCCCGTGTGAACCTGAGAGGCGATTAATCCTCAAGGACCACTGTAATGAGACCTTTAAAGGCTCAAGACCAGCAGCCCATCCCGAGCATGGCAGCAGCCTGCTCCCAGAAGTCTTCTCTAGCAGAGTTACATCAAAGCAAACAGGGACCAGATAGCAGGATTCCCTGAGAATCCCTTATCTCAGCATTAGCGGATGCTTCTCCTCTGATTGTCTTGAACTGCCACCTGTCCCAGGCATCTTTGAAGGCAACGCTAAGTCTGTGATGGATCTGACCTCCTTGAGCTGAGATTCTTTTATGTCTTTCTTCATTTTCTGCTCTGTTACATTCCTTCTCTGCAATGCACACTACATGAAACAAAGGGAGTTCTCAGTCCTTGACTCACTGTCCCCAGCTATTTGAAAGCAGAAGGGAGGAGGGGGGAACAATGTTCAGGATTATACTCCATCTGTAATGTGGAGTTGTCCTCCAGAGACAAGCCTCTTATTTTTGAGAGTTCTAACTAGATGGCTTTTACACAACGGCGACTTGAAAATAGGGGGTTCAGTATTGTTAGGCGCCAAGATGAGAAGGCTGCATGTCAGAGATAACTTAAAAACAAAAAGATTCATGCTATAGCGATATATTAAGAATCACATTAAAGGAAAAATAACCAAGTAGCAAGCCACATGGCTATCATTAAATAATTAAAGGAACTGTATACAACCCTCCTTCACTACATGCAAATATCCGTAATGCTTGTGCCTATCTATTATTTAAATTTTTACAGGAGAAAGGATTTCATTTTAAGTTAAAATTAGGTAGGAAGCCCAAGGCATTAGCAAAGGTGCCCTGGGATTGATGCTAATTGCTACTGATATTTCTAAATTCAAAAATCTTCTCAACCACCAGTTCTGGTCACAAAGAGTTACATAAGAAACTTACATAAAAATTGTCTTTTTACAAAACATAGCATATGTCGATTTCATTGAATGATGAGAAAAGGTAAAACATGTGTTCCTCATTCATTTTTTTTCATTCTTCTCATTTTATGCAGTTTAATCAAATTCTCTCCTGTTCCCAATTCCAAATCTTAACTCACCTGTATCTGATTAGGACCTGCTGCCTTGACAAAGGCTCGATTCTCACAATAAAATCTCTGTTTCAGAGCAGGTCTCCAAATCATAGCTTGTCTGGAAAACATTAACCATAGTTGCCAGCTTGCACACAACAGGAAGCTATGGTTCCTTGCAACTTCCGGGATTCCACACTCATGCAGGAGGAGAAATGAACCAGGAGAAAACTCGTGCACACCCTGTTTTATTAAGCCATGGTTTCATTGTGTGGACTTGGCCTACGTAGCAGTGCTATCCAAGTAATCAAAGCCGTCACTAAGGCCCAACTGAAAACCTGAAGGCCTCCACCCCCATCGTCTCCACCCCCATCTGAGGTCCAGCTTCAAAGGTCTTCTGGCGGTTCCCTCCCTGCAAGAAGTGAGGTTACAGGGAATGAGGAAGAGGGCCTTATCAGTAGTGGTGCCTGCCCTGTGGAACGTCCTTCCATCACATGTCAAGGAAATGAACAACTTTCTTACTTATAAAAGACATCTGAAGGCAGTCCTGTATAGGAAAGTTTTTAACGTTTGATGTTTTATCATGTTTTTCATATTCTGTTGGGAGCTGCCCAGAGTGGCTGGGGAAACCCAGCCAGATGGGTGGCGTATAAATAATAAATTATTATTATTAAATTATTATTATTATAGTAAGAAATTGGCCATGGTAATAGCAGGTGAGCTCATGCACAACCTTCTCCCACCTCTTTACTGAATTCACACCTAGGGCCATTGGGATGCAACATCCCTACTCTCCCAGGAACAGAACCATGGCAAGGTGAAGACCAGCCTAGCTCCAGCTATGAAAAGTTGCAGGAACCCTGCACCTCCTTCCCCACCCCTCAGCCTCGGAAAGACTTGGCTCCAGCTGCCATCTGTCCTAGAGAAAGAGACTTCGCCACTGCAGAAGAAAACTTTGTCACTGGCTTAATGAGCATGGGTTATGGGTAGCTTTATGTATTGGTATTGTTTCAATTCGCTGTAAACCACCTTGGAGATTATTTCATCAGAGGTTGCCAGGGGCAATCTTTAAAATAAACTAACAAGAAACAATTTGGCACTGGTCATTTCAAAATCAGAATACTGAGTTAAAAAAACAGAACACAGCAGTTCTGATGTGTCGGATTAGGTGCAAGGAAAGCTGTGTGAGCATCAGGGGAATTGAGGAGAATTTCAAAGCAAAGTTCCTAGTTCACACTGTAAGCCACTGTCACCCCAGATCTCAATTCAAACCTGTAAAGATGTATTTTTAAGCTCATCTTTAACAAAATGGCCACATCAAGCCACAAACCCTAACTTACTGACTAAGTGGTCTGAAGGATTAAGAAAATAAACTAAAGAGTGTTTCATCCAAATAGTATGGTTTTTTTACACAGTTAAAATTTCCCATGAATTAAGGGAGGGGGGAGGATCAAAATCAGGGTGATTTTCCCATCACAAAAAATTATATTGTGCCAAATATGAATATGGTATGGAGGTGATGGCAGACTGCAGCCAAACAAAAGAGTCTGTGTGTGCAAAATTGTCATACATAACAAATCCATGCATGTTTCATGCTTCTTACTATACAACATTGGTTTCTGTGGAAGCAATGGGTTGGTTGAGCCAAAGACATTGTGGAATAACTCCACAGTTTGGCACTGTCTACTTGTAAACTGATTTGTGTTACAAAATCTCTCTTGAACGCTGAGACAGTAGAGTAAAATTTGGTGCATATGTTCAGAATATTACTCTAGTATTCAAATCTAAACACCAGAAGAATTCTTTTCAAGGAAGGAGAAGTTATAGCATACTGGAACTGATCCCCCCTTGAGCACTGAGACAACGCCAGAGCCTGACTTAGGGCGGCGCAGGCGGTTCCTCTGCGCAGGGCGCCAAACTAAGGGGACCCAAAATGATGGTGATAAAACCTTTGTTTATATGAGTACCTACTCAAAGTAATAATAATGTGAAGCTTCAGTGAACCTATTGAGAAGATCCATAAAAAAGCAACTGCATCCAAAGGAATTATTGAGAAAATAAGAAATATTTAAGGGGGGTGGCACCAAATTTTCTCCTTGCTCAGGGTGGGTGCCATATTACCAAAGTCTACCCTGACACCACAATGGTATTTGCTTGACACATTAACAATCTAATTCTTCATCTGAAGAAATCAGTTGAAGTGGCCGAGTCAGTGTTTGCAACTGATAAATGAATTGAGTCCTGAACTAGCCAAACATATTTTCATTTTTGTATCCTGATTCCCAGACATATTTTCAAGAAGAGCAGAAAGTTGCAAAATCACAAAATATTTTCTGGTGACCATGTACTCAGTTATTTAATTTTAGTTGCGCTAGCTAAATTATATTCAATAAATAAAATATATTAATTAAATAACTTCGGGGGTGGGATAGCTATTAGTGATGAAAAGACAATAGTCACAAATTGGCTCAACATACCCAGAAAAAAAGAAAAGAAGGGACCTAGTCCAACATCTTCCCTATAGATACTTCACGTATGCCTGAATTATTTAACCTGTATCATCCACACTGTAGGTTGCTATAAACAAAGCAGCAGAAAGAATACAGACCATGCTGGCACATGCATGCTTCTAAGACAAAAAATAACTTCAAGGCACATTAATATATTGTTTAAATCAGCCTTGAATGTAAGGCAAGAAAAGTAATGCAATGTTATTACTGAACCGAAGGCTGAAGTTTATTAACTCTCTGGTAGGACCTCAGCAAATTTAGTATCTCCAGACTTTCTGGTATCCAAAAAGGGTGTTGAAAACTAATTAGAACGAATGAGAAATTAGATGGTGCTTGAATCTTTGCAACTTTTTCAAGACTTTGAACAGTGAAAACCACAATTAATCGCACAGATTGGAACAGTGCATAAGGATGAGGCTAAATGCAGCATTAAAATTCTCACATTATGGCTGGCTAGTAGTCAACATATAAATAAGACAAAAAGACATTGAAGAGCCAGAAGATTTCAATTTTTCATTGTGAGTAATTTTGAAATTTGTTCCCTTGCAGAAACACTTTTAACAGTCAAAATGATCATCCAATTCAACTACTCTAAAGGGCTCCAATACACTTTTAAAAAGTCAAATGTGAAATCTGAAGGGTGTGTGTGTTTGTGTTTGTGTTTGTGTGTGTGTGTGTGTGTGTGTGTGTGTCAAACAAAATGGTCCAACAAACCCAAGGAGACATACCGAAGTAAAACATTCTTACCGGTTGCTGCTTTAAGAGCCTCAGTCATGCAATGTCACATCCCATTCGCAAGGAAACAAATCAAGTTAAATGGGAACACACTAATCAACATAGAGGCGGCCTCTTGGGAGCAAATACAAGCCTGAAGATTAATTAAGATGTTTGAAAATGTAAATATAATATGGGACCAAAAAGTCCCTACTTGTTTAGTTTCTAAGGATGCTCACAGATGGAGTGTGTTTTGGATATCAGCATATCTGACATTCACATGCCACATGGGACTGTACTAATTCTTGTCGTGATCCCCACTATTTCAAATGGCAGGCTGGGGAATCCATTGTTTCATCCACAAAGGATAACAGTCTAAAAGGTGATTGCTTAGGGATTGTCGGGCACAAGCTCACACAGCACAGCAGCTTTGCAGTGTTTTTCCAATACTGTTTCCATAATTTACTGTTTAATGCACAATCAGCAAAGTGAAAAGCTGCCTCAAGTTGCTTTCTAATATCTGTTTTTCTCAGCTTGACAGAGTGGTTTGTGACATTCTGGATGCCAAAGTTCTTAAAGACCTTTTGATGAGAAATTATCTTCAGAAAAAGTACAGGACAGATTCAAATAGAAATGGTCTGTTTGTGCAAGTGATATTACAGAAACTCTCAGGTCATAACACTGAAGCTCACTTTTGCTAAGATTTGGGCTTCAAACTTGAGTATGGCATTGTTCCTAGAAGTAGATGATTTACATGATTAAAGAAAGTAGCTTAAAGTTAGGCATCATGGAAAACGTGGGAAGGCTGCAGAAAATGGAAGTCCCCCCTCTCTCCTTGAATTGTAACAGGCAGAACATATCCACAAATTTAACACCCCCGGGCCAAGTTGCTGACTGTGACTTGCAAGAAAATACACGTGATAACATCACATCATATGATGAGAAGAAGAAGAAGAAGAAGAAGAAGAAGAAGAAGAAGAAGAAGAAGAAGAAGAAGAAGAAGAATTATTTATTGGTTTCTCCAGCCACTCTGGGCGGCTTTAAACAGAACATTAAAACAGAAGAAAAAACCTTCAAACATTAAAAACTTTCCTAAACAGGGCCGCCTTCAGATGTCTTCTAAAAGTTGGATACGAATTAAGTTCTTAACCCGAGGTACCACTGTAGTTGTTTATTCCCTTGACATCTGATGGGAAGGCATTCCACAGGGCGGGTGCCACTACCGAGAAGGCCCTCTGCCTGGTTCGCTGTAACTTGGCTTCTCGCAGTGGGGGAACCGCCAGAAGGCCCTTGGTGTTGGACTTGAGTCTGAACAATGGAGGTGGAGACGCTCCTTCAGGTATATTGGGCCGAGGCCGTTTAGAGCTTTAAAGGTCAGCACCAACCCTTTGAACTGTGCTCAGAAATGTACTGGGAGCCAATGTAGGTCTTTCAAGACCAGTGTTATATGGTCTCGGCGGCCACTCCCAGTCACCAGTCTAGCTGCCGCATTCTGGATTAGTTGTAGTTTCCGGGTCACCTTCAAAGGTAGAGTGCATTGCAGTAGTCAAAGCGGAAGATAACTAGAGCCTGCACCACTCTGGCGAGACAGTCTGCGGGTTGGTAGGGTCTCAGCTGGCCTACCAGATGGAGCTGGTAGACAGCTGCCCTGGACACAGAATTGACCTGTGCCTCCATGAACAGCTGTGAGTACAAAATGACTCCCAGGCTGCGCACCTGGTCCTTCAGGGGCACAGTTACCCCATTCAGGACCAGGGAGTCCTCCACACCCGCCCGCCTCCTATTCCCCAAAAACAGTACTTCTGTCTTGTCAGGATTCAACCTCAATCTGTTAGCCGCCATCCATCCTCCAACCACCTCCAGACACTCACACAGGACCTTCACCACCTTCACTGGTTCTGATTTAAAAGAGAGGTAGAGCTGGGTATCATCCGCATACTGATGAACACCCAGCCCAAACCCCCTATTGATCTCTCCCAGCGGCTTCATATAGATATTAAAAAGCATGGGGGAGAGGACGGAACCCTGAGGCACCCCACAGGTGAGAGCCCAGGGGTCTGAACACTCATCCCCCAACACCACTTTCCAGACACGGCCCAGGAGAAAGGAGCGGAACCACCGTATAACAGTGCCCCCAGCTCCCAGCTCCTCTGGATGGTCCAGAAGGATGTCATGATCAATGGTATCAAAGGCTGCTGAGAAATCCAGCAGAACTAGGAAACAGCTTTCACCTTTGTCCCTAGCCCGCCAGAGATCATTGACCAGTGTGACCAAGGCAGTTTCACTCCCATGATGAGGCCTGAATCCCGATTGGAAGGGATCCAAATGGTCCGCATCTTCCAGGCATGCTTGGAGTTGTTCCACGGGTGCTTAATCCACCTTGCCCAAGCATGGAAGATTTGAGACTGGGCAATAGTTGGCCATATTAGCCAGGTCTAAAGATGTTTCTTTAATAAGCGATTTAATGACTGCCTCTTTCAGTGGCTCTGGGAAGGCTCCCTCTCAGAGAGAAGCATTTACAACTCTGCAAAGCCCATCATCCAGCCCTTCCCGGCTCACTTTTATTAGCCAGGATGGGCAAGTATCAAGGAGTCAGGTGGCTGGTTTCACTCGTCCAAGCAGCCTGTCCACATCCTTGGAGGTAACAGATTGGAATTGATCCCATGCTAGACAGATCCCATGACTAGACAGGACTCTAGCACTCTCCTGCCCCGGCCCTGCTCCCGCAGTGGAGTCTACCTCTTTCTGAATCTGAGCAACTTTATCTGCAAAAAAACTACAAAATCATTGCAGATCTTGTCGTTCTGTTAAATTACGAACCACCTGGAACCTCCTGCTGCTGTTTTCTGCAGATGCAATAGAGGTGGGGAAGAAGGTCCTCTTTGCTGTCGCTATCACCACTTGGTAGGCTCGACATTGAGCTTTAACCTGTGTCTAGTCTGATTCAGAATGAGTTTTCCGCCAACGGCGCTCTAGCCATCTCAGTGATTGTTTCATTGCCCTCAGATCCGTGGAAAACCACGGGGCTGTCCAGGCTCCATGCAATCGGAGAGGGCGCTTCGGAGCCAAACAGTCAACAGCCCTGGTTAACTCCACATTCCAGCGGGCCACCAGGGAATCAGCTGAAAGGCCATCAACATGGGATAAAGCATCCCCTACCACTCTCTGGAAACCATTTGGATCCATTAAGTGGTGGGGGTGGACCATCCAAATTGGTCCCACCTCCCTGCAGAGGGGAAGGGTCACAGAGAAGTCCAGTTGCACCAGGAAGTGATCCGACCATGGCACTTCTTTTGTTTCACTTTTAGTTAGTGTCAGATCACCAACATCCGTAGAGGTAAACACCAAGTCTAAGGCATGTCCGCAGCTATGAGTTGGGCCAAATCTATTCAGGGACAGCCCCATGGAGGCCATGCTTTCCACGAAGTCCCGAGCGGCTCCTTGGAAGGTCGTGTCAGCATGATGTTAAAATCCCCTAGGACAACCAAACTAGGTGTCTCCAGGAGAACATCCGCCATGACCTGAAGCAGCTCAGTCAGGGAATCCTTGGTGCTGTGGGGAGGTCGGTACACCTAAAGGAAACTGCCCCTGTTGCCCAACTTCCAGAACATGCACTCGGAAAACTGGGTCTTCCCAATAGGATGTCTGGTGCAAACTAACAACTTCCTAAAAATCACTGCAACCCCCCGCCCCCAAGACCTGGGTTGCTGTGCATAAGAGAAACCTGGTAGACAAGCAGCGGCAAGAACAGGCCCATCTGCTTCATCCAGCCAAGTCTCTGTTACACATGCCAGGTCAAGTCCTCCATCCATGATCAAGTCATGGATGGCAGTGGTCTTATAATAATTGACCTGGCATTGCACAGCAGCACCTTCAGGTCGTGTGGGTATCCCTTGCTGATTCTAATATCCGTCCGGTCAGGACCAGACCTGGAGGCAGGGATAGTCCTCAAACAAGACTAAACCTGCCTCAAGTAATGACATGGTCTGGTCTTAGTGTAACTCCTCCTCCTATCTGTGATCACTGAGATTGGTTGTCCCAGTGCACCTCCCCCCCCCCCCCGGTGGAACATGCCCCAGCCATTTTGTTGGCTGGGACCCACTCCCTGGCAGCCCTGACCCCTCCCCTTAAGAACAAAATTAAACCTTCCCAACAGGATGCCTGGTGCAAGCTAATGACTTCCTAAAAATCACTGCAAACCCCACCCCCACCACCACCCATATGTCTAGGAAAGCTTTTTCATTCACCTTCATTACTCAAAGCCCAAGTGGCTACAGCAGCTGGGAGAGCCTTTTTCAGCTTCATCTGGCATTGTGCCAACTCCTGGACAGGGATAGCCTGGTCCTTGTGATCTATGCGCTAGTAGCTTCTAGACTGAATTGCTTTAACACAAGCTATGTGGAGGTTCCCTTGAGGTTGGTCTGAAAGGTGCAACCGGTGCGACAAACAGGAAAGGAAGATTACTCAGTGGAGCAGCCAAATTCTCTTCCCATCCATGCCCCTTCCTCCTGGAAATTCACCAGACTGCCTCTCTTCCCATCTTTCGATGGATGGTAAAGAGGGCTTTCTTATTCAAGTCTAATCAATGACCTGCTGTGTTTTATAACACTGCATCTTTCTTGTTACCAGTGTTTGAAATTAGCCAGGTGCCAGGCACATTTACGCACCTATTGGCCACTTGCGACCAAGTGAAGATGCCCTGGGCCTAATATCTCCACCATTTAGAGGTGCATGCCTGGGCATCCTTGGATCTGGACTGTTTTCACACACTAACGCCACACCTTGTAGAATTCTATCTGCACAATCAGAATGAATTTCAGGGACCAAAATGCTTTTTCTGTCCAGCCTGAGATGAAGCTGTGAACAATATTATAGTTATTGTTGTAACTTGTCTTTGCTTATACCAGCTCACTGCCCTGCTCACCTTTGTGAAGAATATTCTTACGTTACGAATGGTCTGTGTCACCGTTAAGAAAAAGAGGTGGTAACAGGCCAATATATATGTGTCCTGTCCCTGGATCAAGTGACTTCTCTTCTTTAAGTTCTCAAAGTTCTTAACCTAGCTCAAGGTTGTCATCTGAACTAGCCAAATGTTTAACTGATAATCAATCACAGTCAGTCCATCATTTAAAAAATAAGACTTTAGAGCCGTCTTGCACCAAAATGGCAACTAGACATTCCGATTTGGCAACTATAACCTTGGTTTAAGGAGCCATTTGGCGCCTAGCCTATATATGAGAGTTTCTAACACTGTTTGTTACTCTTTAAATAACTACTATTGCAAGCTACTTTTGTTATTATTTGAATAAAAAAGTGGGGTATAAATATTAGCCTAATACAAAACCAGAAGCAACTGTTGCTCTGTTTCTTTATGTTGCCATGCATTTCAATGTAAATTGCACAAGCCCAGAACTGAAGCCTAAAATAAGAAAGATGATGTCATAAATAATTGTTCATTGCTCTCTTTGCATATCTTTCTAAATTTGCTCTATAGCAGGACTGCAAGGCTACAATCCTCTACCATTCCCTCCAATAGCCTACCTGGACAGTTGAGGAAGCTGAACAGGGCGACCCAAAGGCAGAAGTTGCTACATTTATTCCCTAGGTATGCAAAACTACAGAAGTCTGTCAATTAATAGACTTGCCAATTAACGTAATAAACTACCTAGCAAGAACCTGTAAGCCTACAAAGAATGTTGATAGCAGCTGGAGAGAGAGAGAGAGAGAGAGAGAGAGAGAGAGAGAGAGAGAGAAGAGCTGAACTAGACTGTGCAGGTCTATTAATTAAGCCCACATTTGACAGCAATTGAGACACAGATGCCATTTGAAAACAACACACAGCCCAAACAAACAAACATGGAGGACATGGTGAGAAAGAGAAGTCTCAAGCCTCCAACAGCTTATAGTAGGTCATGGGCGGGGGGGGGGGGGGGGGAGTTGGAGAGGTGCAGGCAGCAAAGTTGTAAAGCTCTTCCTTTGCACCGAAATGATTCCCTCCATCGCCATCACTGTTCCCGCACCAGCACAGAGCTATAACACTAAGTTTGGCAGCCCTATGCACTGCTTCATTATGCACTGCAGCAGGTGGAGGCTTCAGGGGGAAGGGGAAAAGGGTTCCCTTGGTCCCTTCCTCACTGCTGAAACCAACTTAAACAGGATTACAAGATTCCCATTATAAGCTGCCTGAAACGCTGAACAGGAGCACACTTCTTAGGGGGTGGGACTACACTGCAACATTTTGCTGCAGATCCCACTTATCTATGGATGAGGTAGTAAAACTGTGCCTGAGACTGTATTGCTTTGGACTGAAGTTGAGGGTTCATGTGAAAGAATGCTAATATCCACATCTCTCTCTCTTTCTCTCTGCTAATATATTTGATATTAAAGCAACTGCAATGTTTGTTTTTTAATGCTGTTGTGATTATTGTGAGCCCCTTTGAGCTCAACATTTCTTGTTGGAAAAGCAAATTACATATATTAAATTAACAGCACCGCTTAGCTACCCCCACTTTACATATATCCAGGCTGGGAGTAACAGTGGAGGCTGCGGCCATCACTTGTAAAGATCAAAACCTATGTGGGATATGCAGAAAACCCAGTTCTCCTCCAAGGTTCTACATGGCCACAGGTGCCATTTGAAGGCCATTCTTAACCTAGGCGACCGCCCTTTTGCTGCTGCGTTCACACAGCAGTGATCTGTGGCCTGGAAGCAAGTTGCATTGGCACAATAACGATGTACACAACAGGCCAGCAAATCTTTTTAAAACCCATTAAACAAGATGCCAGGCTGCATGGAACCCTGCACAGATAAGTGATTTCCATGCACTGAATGCCTTGCATAAATTGCCCCCTAGCCTCCACTTGTGAACTTGCCAAGAATTGCACACTGTGTGCTGATTGGGGTCTGTAACACGCACTGTAGACTTGTGAGAAGATATGGTAAGATGTCAATGGGTCAAAAGTGGTATTTGTCATGTCTACAGTATTTATGTTTCATTTCTACTTATTCAATCACTGCATTGTTACAAAAGAATCATTGCCAGGTTTTGTAGTCACATTCTGGCATTTCATAATGCTGGATTAAATTGAGCCATTTAATATTTTCGCAGAAAACTACACTAAAACAAGTAATTTTTGGCTAGTCACCTAGGATCTGCATAGCAGGAACAATATCAAAGACACTGTATATATTAGCGACTGGAAATTCACCTGTTTCTGAACTGTAGCTCATACTTGGTGAATGTTGACATCACCATGTGAAAACTCTTTGTCTTTAATCATGCTTAGTTATATACACACATGTTCCAATGAAATCATTGCTGCTTGCATGAGAACAACCAGATTTAGGATTGCAGATTGTGACAACAACCTAACAAAAATTTTAAAATCACGTATTAATACTAGAACATAGGTTTTCTAGACTTTCAGGCTTTCAAAGTTTTTCATGGTAAATCCTCTCAAAGACTTTTCAAACTAGGGGGAACTTTAAAAGCATTTGAAAAGATTTGGTGTGGAAGAACTGAAAAGTAAAACAAAAAACAAAACATACCTCTGGCATGTTCACAAATCCACTGTGCACTAAGAGCACAGCCAGGACAAATAATATGAAAACCTCTGTGGCATCTAAACTTTTTCCTTGAATGCCAAAGAAAACTAGTGTCCCTTTTTTTAATCCAACCTACATCTATATTATCAACTTCCATCTTTTATTGTCAGACTCTGTTTTAAAGACAGGCTATCCTGGTGAGACTTAACGTTTGTATGTAAGACACACTTTGATCTGTACCCTGATGAGTGAACATTCTCCTTTGCTGCTAACCCAACTAATGAAGGGATAAAATTAGCTTTTCTCCCCTGCACTCTCTTTACCACAAAAAACCCATGCACTAATCAGCTGTCCTCACTAATCAGTCATCTGGCTAATGACCTTTTGCCTCGAAACACTAACATTTCTGAATGAAGGAGTGTGGGGGGAGGAGTGTGGCAAGACCCTCAGTGGTCCTTTTTAAGGGGTCTTAAGTCTCTCATCTGGTATGAGAAACTGAAAGGTTAAATGGCAAGCACACACCCTGACTAGATGATAAATCTATAATCAAAAGGCACAGACCGACACCTCAAGATGTGCTTCATTAAAACACAGCTAAGTGATTTTCTCCCTCCTCTTTAAAAAACTAGAAACAGATGAAAAATTTGCTTGAAACTCCCCCATACTCTGCCTGTGGAGAAATCTGTTTGCACATCTGCGTCAAAGCGTCACTTGATTTTTTACTTTTTAGTATCAATGCCTGATGAGGAATTCCAAGGCTGAAACTCCTTCATGTTCTCTCACTCTCTAGCTATATATTGCATCTGGGAGCAAAGCAGATGATCATGCCTGCAGCTTATTTCAGCTGCTTGAGATACTGGTGATAAAAGACCACAAAGAATACTTTTCTAATTTTGCAAAATAGTTCATCACCCTGCTCCTTCTCTTAACATTTCTTCCTCCCCAACCCATCACCACACCCAAATTCTACTTTATCTGTAACAAAATGCAACTAAGCAGCAACAGTTGGGCTGTTCTTTGCAAAGGCTCCTGTGTGAGCCTCAGGGAAACGAGTGCTGTAACAGCAGGAGGTATCAAAACTCCATTAATTTCAATGGGATTTCTGGGGGGCTGTGCTTTTTGTTAACTTTAAGGGCATGCAGTTAACTGCTCTTTCTGACTCCCAGCTCCCCGCTCCTGCCAAGTTTCTCAATAAACAGAAGAGTGTTTTTAAAAGTCTTATTAATGCAATCCTTCTCAAAACCATGTTGAATGCTATGGAAGGTGACTGTCCTGACTTTTCTTCCTAAAAATCAACTTGAATTAAATACTTACGGTAAGGAGGATCCATATAGCCGTTCCTGGGGTCCATGGCAAAGACTGTCCCACGGTAAGGTACGGATGGTTCAGGAAGGTGGGGTATAGATCCATGTATCTCCTTCTTGATTAATGAGGCCCTTTCCTCGCTGGATGTCGAAGGCTCCTCGCTGATTTTACTGAGGCCTTGCCCGCCCTGTGGCTGCATTGTGATTGCGTTTCTTCTCTCTCTGTGATAGGTCTGCCCAGGACTTTCATCCTCTAGGGAGGGGAAAAAAGAGAGAGACAGAGGTTTGGGAGGGGGAAGAGAAATTTTAAGCTCAGCTGCCGCAAGCGATCAAAGTTTTTAAAGTTTCCTCTTCCGCTAAGCACGATCTGCGCCACAATATAAGTTCAGAGGACCAGAGACACATGTGTGGTTATGAAAGATGTCCCTGGATGCAGGTTGAAGGAGGAGGGAGAGGGGAACGCAAGCCACTCAGTGCGAGTGGCAGTTGTGCAGTAGATCATCATCACCCCATTCACTGATGCATTTACTAGAGGGGCCATTAATCGTGCAGAAATGGACACTGGCTTGCTATTTTCTTTCCTCTGGGACAAGAAGGCTTGGAAGTTTTGGCTGCTTGACCGGGAGGGAAAAAACAATTTGTCACGAATCGCAAAAAGATGAACTCTGCTAGCAGAAACTAAATCAAGTCTAGCCACCCACTGGTGCTTTGTATTGGCTGGCATGCTCCTTTATGCCTCCACAGATGAACTGCTGATAAGAGAAAGGCTCCTCGCCGTTAAACAGAGATCTCTGTTATTAAAATTAAGCCACAAAGGGCCTCTAAAAGACCTGGAGCCTCTGGTAATTACACAGAGCATACCTGGCTGCAGAGAAGTACAACAGTCTGAACCAAAAGTTTAAAATGTTATCTATAGATCTGTTGTGTGTACACAACATGAATAGCATAGTCTATCTGAATCATCAAATGCACACATCTATTTGACATTTTAAACTTTTAGCTCTAATAACTGCACCCCAAATGCCCTAGAATAGCCCCTGAGGGAATGACAGAATCATGATAAGGAAGAGCAGGAGGAAAAGTGATTGCCCAGACTTTCAGAGGTGTGTGTATTTCAATGGAACTACAAATCTATTTGAGTGGTTGTTTTTATTCTTATGAGTGGTTTAGGATATTTTAATATACAATTATTAGTAGAATGTCAAAATGATTATGTACTTGAAAAAAGTCTCAGTCCAAGGTGTAGTTGTTCTTTCTCTTAGAAATACATTCTCTTAGAAATACATTCTTCAATACAACACATTTACCAATTTAGAAAATGTTAAGAAGCAGAAAGAACTGCATTGTGATGGTTCACTTAGCCATAAAAATCCACACTACAAAACTCAAGAGGGAGAAAAGAAAGAAATGTGAAGGGGAAGAGATTTATCTGCTGACTTGTACAACAACAGAAATTCCTGAGCACAACACAGACTTCTTAACTGTGTCTCTAAGGAATCGGCTGAGGCAGCTGTTTTAGCTCATTCACCTGAATAAGCAAGCAGGATGCACCTTTAAAACACAATGGCCTCTCTCTCACCTGACCTGTTCCTGAAGTGTCCTGCGAGCCAGTCTATGGACAACCAGCCACTCCATATACAAAGAGCGTTCTCTGGGATAAAACCAGGTGCCTGTAGCATCCCAAGAGATGCCACCAGCCCAGTCCATGAAATTCACAAGATAAAGGCTCTGAACTGACATGGGGGTGGGGGCTCACGGAGGATTCTCTCAGATGAAGACCAATTAGGAAATGGGACAAATGAAATGTGCAGGCACATAAATGAAAACAAGAATTGCTTCCATACCTGAGACAAGAAACCTGCCTCTCACAAGGCTTTCCAACCACCCACAGCACATCTCAGAGAAAAGCTTAAGGAAAGAGGATTAATGCAAGTGGGCAGCCATCATTTCTGTAAAATACTGTCCTGACCTGCGAAAGCTGTTTTCTAAAGTATGTCTGATGGTTCTGAAGACTTTTTGTATCAACCCCAAGGAGCGGAGTTCAAATAATAGTTTTGGATATACACCTAAGATGTTTTAGACACATAACTAAAATGAAAAGTGTGAACGCAACAAATACATTTGCAAACATGTGCTGCCATACAGATACACTCAGGGAGCTGTGATAAGCTGCAGCTTCTGGATGAGAGAACAACCTGTGGCAAACTCTCTGTCGTGCATGAAATGGCCCCGACTCCCATTTATTTGTTCTGAATGGGTAAAAATCAAACAAAGGAGGCCTGTAAATAAATTCAAAGTATGTGTAACAGCCAAAACTTCCAAACACAAAGTCCTCATATTGGAAGATTAAAGTAAGCACACAAGCAAAAATAATGTTTCTGGCATACTGAGGAAACCAAATTGCCTAACGACATTTAGGGATCTCGTGTTTGGGAAAGAAAAAGGAGAGAAAGAGAAGTTGGGGAGAACTATGGGGTGGTTTTGTATCAATTGCACACTTTTACAACAACCTCGCAATCATGCTAAATACACTGCTGCAAAATGAATCAGGAAGACACTTTTGTATAATCTAATTCTGCATTACTTTAAATATTGTAATGTAAAATTCTTAAAATTTATTTCAAATTTGTTTCCACGTTGGAGTAGCAACAGAAAGGATCTGTGACAAGTCCATTAAGTATTGCAATGCAACTTAAGATGCTTGCAAACTTCGTATTATAATACAAATTCAAGTTTCTTTTAAATTCCACTAGTTTTAAAGAAGACGGAACTCTGTATTTCACAGCATTTTGGGAAAGCCAGCCCTGGAGAGTAAAGCAAAACCCCATGGTTTCCTCTGCTATTTTGCTTCACTATGCACAGGTATTTGTTGCATATTCTTGATTTACATTTTGTAATCTACTTTACAGTTAAATTAGTTGTGAATAGTGCAATTGCACTGAAATATCCAAAAACACACTTGGAAACGAAACAGGTAGCTCTAACCCTGAACACTTTACTTCCATTAAAACCTTTTATAATTATATTCTCTTGCTGCCTACTGCAATCTTTTGAAGGTGCAGTGCAAACCCTATCTGTTAAAAGTATATCCCATTATTGTTTTGCTTCCAGCCACTTTATATAGGCACATTTAGGCTGGAACACAAGATAAACAATCTGTGTGTTTAATTTACAAGTGTGAGAAATACTAGGATGTTTAGATATTAGATGTGATTAGGTCCAGTGCTGTTTCCTTAACAATGTAAAACATTGGGTCATAACTTGGCACTGATTTCATCTTGCCTGTAAGGCTGTGATCCTAACACTTCCTTGGGAGTAAAGTCCAGCAGTGGATTTACTGTCAAATTAATCTGCTTGCAGATGGAGTGAAATTACACTGTACATTAAATATGCCACCACAAAATATCATATGTGAGGGAGTTAAGCTTGTTTTGTTCTGTCCCTCACAATATATTCAGGTGTTAAGTCACTTCTTAACTGTAATGGTTTTTAAAAAAGATGAGCCCACTTTATGGATGAAACCTGAAGCCTTTACTATGTTGGTAAAAAAAAGAGAGCAAAATATATTTGATTTTAACAAAAATATGGCATTCTGTCAATAATACTTTTCTTTCAAAAAGTAACACCACTTACTGGCGATGCACAGACAGCTACCAGCCCAAACCGCCTCTGAGGCTCCCCCCTGCCCTCCTTTTGTGTAACACAACATTTTTGTATTAATGAGAAATTCCAACGAACAAACCGTTTGTTAAGAATTTACTTCATGCCCTGCACTGCAAAGTTCCTTTTCAATGAGGGCAGATGAAAAACTTGACAGTACACACACTCCAGAATACAAATAGCCAAGTGGTTTGAAATTGCACTCTCTATATGCTGAAAGGAAAAACTTTCCGTGCAATAATTCTGCATGCTCTTATAACCACAGTAAAACCACTTCAGCAAGCCAAAAGGTGAAAGCTGTCTAATCTTGTTCTATTTCAGCTGAATTGTTCAATAAAATTTAAGAGTCAGTGCAGACAAGCTGCGCCAGGCCAAATTATTGACAGAAACAGACAGTCCACCATGGCAACAAGTGGAGGTCTATAACAAAAATGTAAGCAAACAAGCCACTTCTTCGGCAGCATCTGCCAATCGAGACCTGAAGCCAAAAACACAAAACTGTTACTGCTTGCTTTTTCCTGTGTTTAAGATGTTGTGTAGTCTGCCGTCAAAAGACAAAAGTCTATTTTGCTTCCCCACCCCCAAAAGAGAAGTTGCAACAGGCCAAATACCACCAGAATGTCAAAGGGCCAGATTCATTTAAGTTACAGGGTGGGCTTTTTGTATTTGTAAATGCAGAATTATTTCACATATTTCTTCATGTTTATTCTAGGCTAGGACAAAAGAAATAATACATCGATAACTTCAGTTTTATACCACTTTCCATCATTCCACTTGTACTCCCCCTCTGTTTCCAGGGATCAATCCAGGAAGCTGTTTAAAATACCTGGGATGTCCCGCAGCATATATATTTGACAGGGACTTTTTTCTATACCTGCAGGCTGGATTAAGAGAAGAGCACATGCAGAGTGTTTTTGCCACATCAACTCCCCTGAACATGAGGCAAGGCTAACATATCAAGTGAGCTAGAAACTTTGCAGTTTGAAGTGTTTGTTCTTTCAAGGAATATATTAAATGTATCATTTGTGTAAATTATACACAGCTGTTCAGACAGACCAAGAATTGGAGAATTTTACCAGCAGAGATATTCATCGCCTGCCCAACCCCCTTGAACGTCTAAATTTTGCTTATCCCACTTACAAGAGAAGGGAAGCACAGACACGTTTATGCACTAAAGTCAGCTTCTCCAATAAACTTTTCTGCTTCTTTAAAACATCATGGAAAACCCAATTTCAAACAACGAAAACTTCCTCATTTCCCCAAGGCACAGATTAAAAAATAAGTTCAAGAAGGTGTCTCAAGTTATTTGGCTGGGAGGGGATGCTCCAAAGTTCAAGTCAAATGAAGAAGCCATCTCCTAAGCCTTAGAGTACAGGATGATATATTTATTCACATTATTGCATTGCAGGCACTTAAGGAGGCTGTTTTACCTGTATTTTTAAAAAACAGAAACAGACAAGGTACTTACAACTCAATCGAAAAGATCTTGGCTTG
This sequence comes from Podarcis gaigeae, assembly GCF_964106915.1. NCBI lineage: Eukaryota > Metazoa > Chordata > Lepidosauria > Squamata > Lacertidae > Podarcis > Podarcis gaigeae. Next base: position 58,343,030 of record NC_139688.1, read on the forward strand.
CTCTCTGGAACCTCTCATCTTGACTGAAATTCTCTAGCTACTGGTGTGTGGACATTCCTCTCTCCTCACTTTTCCCCTCTTCTTCTCCCCCCTTGCCTCCCTCTCTCTCTCCCTCAGTCTCCCACCCTCTCTCTCAGAGGCAGCGCTTCTCCCATTAGAGGAATTAAAATTGGTTGGTGCCATGCTAAATTTAACAAGCTCATTAGTATTCTTCCTGTGTGCTTGGTAGTGAACTCTCCCTATTCAAGCTGCTCTCTCAAGCTGAGGGGTCAGGCGGCTAATCATTAAATCAAACTAATGTCACCCTATCACAATCAGCCCTAAGAGAAGGAGGGTTTATTATTTCAGTTTATGCTAAATAAACGGTTTTACAAACGGTCTTCGAGCAAGGTCAACAGCATCTTCAATTACAAGGCAAACTTAACAAGAGTTGCTATAAACCAAAGTGCTCCGTATTGACTTAAGCGCGAGCTCTGCTCCGCAGATTGCCACCGGCAGGCTTGTACAGGAATGCATATTGTAAATTTCTTCTTCATCATCATCTTCTTAAGGAAAGGGTAATCTTTTCTTTTGCCAGAATTGGTGACTTGCGTAGAGACTGCTCATTCACCTCTCCCCAACCAGCTTGCTGCTCAGCTCAATTCACCCCACACAAAGGCTGAAGACCAGACCTCAATGGACCGAGTGAAACATGTTCAAAACTAGGCTCTCTATTGTGACTGAATTTCTTAACATCTTTTCAAAAAGCGGAGAATGCCTTGAGGCTAAAGGAAGAAACAGGCTAATGGTGAATTGGGAATACTGAGCAAATTTCAGAGCCCTTTCCTCCTAGCTTTTGAGGTTGAAAGCAAGCTCTATCCTTTCAAGTTTCAAAGTCCTTTTTCCTCCCGCAGTGTCACAGAAGGATTTGAAAAGAAGGTAATTGTGCTCACAGTCTCCCTGATCAGAGCTTACGTCCTATTTCTGGTATTTCGGAATACTTCTCGCAATAATGGTGCATATAGCTCAATCCCTTAACCGGCCTGCACTCAGCAATTGCTCATTAAATGAACAATTGCTGGTATAAAATGCCTTTTATGTTCAAGGTCTGGATATAAGATAAGCATTCTAGTTCTCTAAATTTAGTTTACTAAGGAAACTCGCCATCATTAAATTATCCAAATGAAGGCAGAATAGCAGTCTCTCCTAGCAAAGTAGCACTTATGAGAGATGTTCATCCTTGCCTCCCCCGCCCCCGAAGACTTCAGTGCTAAAATGCTTAATAGAATAATATACAACTAATGGGGAATAATTTTCCTGCATGTAAGAAGAGGTCTACATTTTGGAGACCTGGTACTTCACTTTTGAATTATGTAATAGAGCCATAGACCCATTGACTGTGTGTCTGGCTTCCCATGTACTCTGATGACTCATTTTTGTCCCTTCTAAGAGTTTGCTGAAACTGACTGTAACTTTTCTTTCTGGTAGCAAAACGGACCTGTAGACCTTATAAACAAACTCTAGAGTGATTAGTGCCCCCTATCTTATACATGGAAATAAGATCTGTTGAAATCAATGGGGCTTATTTTCCAAGCAAGCATGCAAATGATCTGGCTGTAAAATTTGGTTTACTGTAAGAAGCAAAGTTTCTAGGAAGGCTTCTTCATGAATGTTTACCTTTTATGAAGATATTCTTAAACCAAGCGCTTTCAGAATATAGACACAAGAAGGCATTCACAAACCAGATTGCCAGCCCATCATGAGAATATGAATCAAAATTATCACAGTGGGTTAGATAGCAAACATTGAACTTTATTTATATGAGGTGCTTGAGTATTGTACAAACATTTTGCACCTTACAGCCAGTCTATACTATCTGAACGAACAATATTAGAATGTATAGACGCATATTCTTCCTTGTAATGGATTTTCAACTTATCAGTAATTTTTAATACTTTTTTGGCACTCTGTGGATTGTAAATACACAATGCCTTCACTATCTTTTATTTTCACACACCTTGATAATTCTAGGGGTGGGGAGCTTATATTTTGCTTTTCTTTCCCAGAACAGTTTTAAATAGTTGTGGCTATGAAAGAAAAATAGGGGGAAATGTAGACTAAGAAACGAATGGGAGACATTCAGGCACTGAACCTGATCCTCATACTGACTGCTATATGAGAAAGGGGAATGATAGATATTCTTGCTGAATTTCAAGGAACAAGTTACATGTATACTAGCTTATAATCATAAATTCTCATATGAGAGCAGGAACATGGCCACTGATGACAACAGTGTCGGGGTGCAAATTAACATTATGTAGAGGAATGGTCCCCAAACTTAGTTTGAAACATTTTATCAGATAATATACCCCCTAAATTTAATAGTCTCATGTACTGAACACACTGCATTTCCAGTTGTGCTCATTCTTTAATTTCACAAGTGTACAAAGAGGCTGAAATACTCTCTTACAACTCCCTACTAGATCACATCTGCAACGCCTCCTCAATTTCTATCTTCAAATCTTTTTTTAAAGCCTATCTTTTTTCCGTGTAGCTTTTCCATAAGCTCCTTTTCTCCCAAGATTATCCAGCCCTTTAGGAGTCTTTACTGCAATTATAAATGTAACCTGTTTCTTTCATTCGGTGATACTCTCTCTACCGAAACCTAGATTGTCAGTCCCTTTCTGGCAAGACCCTTTCAAGATGGATTGTTTGTACAACACTAGGCACATTGCCAGGCCATTCAAAATAAATAAATCATAATACTTCATAGCAGAATGATTCTCAAGGGAAAGATTTGTGAGAATGTGTGGTTGTTTTGTGGGTGGGTGGGTGGGTGGATGTGTAACAGAGAGAGAGGGAGGGAGGGAGACACACAGAGAGAGAGAATATGTGGGCATGGTCTCAGGTATCCCCCCCTTGTGAGGAACACCCCACATTCAGAAAAAGGTCAATGTTCATACGTGTTCAAACATGCAGTAAACTTCTGATCACATCCACTCCTAGTCTCTATTAGTCTAAATGGTACACATATGGGTATTTTCTCAATGTGCACAATATTCAAACATTATTATGAGGTAGTGGGGATGGGTAGGGGCAGAGAGTGCAGTCCTATTACCTTTAGATGTGTCCCAGTTTATCTTGTGTGTAAATGGACCTGGGGTTTCCTACCACCTCTCCTGGGCTTGATGGATGCATGCCTTCTCACAGTGCACAGTTCCCTAAATCTGCTCCCACATGGAGTGCACAGGTCAAATGGAATATGCCTCACAATGTGTGTGTACACTATTGCTGCTATTGAAGTTTGGGTTTGTTTGTTTTTTAAAGTTCAAATATACACAGCATAATCAAGCTGAAAATTTCTGAACTCAGTGCTCAACTGTTAAAGGATATTCTGAGAATTATGGGCCCTGAAAGAGCTTCACTACAAGGAACGGTGACATAGTAATCTTCAGACTGATTTTGAGTACAATTAAAGGCAGCAAAGTAAATATGCAATCTAATGCTCAAGCCCCACTGAAACTAGCAGGAGCTAAACAAGAGAGCATACTCCTTGTCTATTCATAAGAAGACGGGCTTCTCGTGCCAAAGGTCTTAGTTTTTTGTTTTGTTTATTTATTTCTATATGAAACCTGTATATCCTGCTTCATCTAAAGATCATGAGGCCATCCTTACCTGCACCATAGCACCAAAACTTGACAAAGTTTGGATGACTGAAGAACTTTACTTTAAATCAATTATCTTCTAGAGCTGCAAAGCGTAACATATTTATTTAATGCTTATTAGGTGTTGTATTAAAAAAATATTCCAGGCATCATATTGGATTTAAAGCTACAATAATACAATAAAAATCTGCAATAAGACCAAAAAATCCAATCAAGCATAAATACCCCAATTACAAAACCACAAGCAAAATACAATATAAATCACAGGACCTAAAAAGAAATAAAAGCAACCACCAAAATGCAGAAACTAAAACCACCAACACTCCCACAGGGAGTGAAGCATGATCTGGGGGAATAGGGAAGTCTTTCTGGTGTTAGGCTAAGATACATTGCATAGCCTGGGGTGTGAGAGGAGACCCCCAAAAAGGTCCTCTCTTGCATTTGCAGAAGGGCCTCCACAGAGGACTTTAAATTATGGGCAAGTACATCTGGGAGCAGATGTTCCACCAGGTAGCAAATGCCAAGCCAGGAAGGATTTTATAGATCAAAATCAGTGCTGGAAATGAATTGAAAGCCAGTGCAGGTGAGAAATGATCAGCATGATGTATTCATAATGCTTTGTTAACAATCCAGTAGCCCACACTACTGTATTTTGTACCTGCTAAAGTTTCTGGACCATCTTCAAATGCAGCCTCCTCTACAATGCAGTCCAATAATTCAAATGGGAGGACATCAAATATGGATCACCAGCCATATTATCCACAGAGGTGCCAGATCTGCTTGTATGAACCCATATATTAAAAAGGTAAAGGAACCCTGACCATTCGGTCCAGTCGTGACCGACTCTGGGGTTGCGCGCTCATCTCACTCTATAGGCCAAGGGAGCCGGCGTTTGTCCGCAGACAGCTTCCGGGTCATGTGGCCAGCATGACTAAGCCGCTTTTGGTGAACCTGAGCAGGGCACGGAAACGCCATTTACCTTCCCGCCAGAGCGGTACCTATTTATCTACTTCCACATGATGTGCTTTCGAACTGCTAGGTTGGCAGGAGCAAGGACTGAGCAAAGGGAGCTCACTCTGCCACGGGGATTCGAACCGCCGACCTTCTGATCGGCAAGTCCTAGGCTCTGTGGTTTAACCCACAGCGCCACCCGCGTGTATTTGGAAAATGCTAATTTGAGGGCTATGGCGACACTTCTTCTGAGTAGGGATGGAGAGGAATTCTCTTTGCTTCACATTTTAAATACAAACCTACTTAAGTGGCACATTTCAAAATAACACACAAGCCACAAAATACTGCTATCCTTCAACTCACACTACTCTGAATTTTGTGGTCCACTTCTTCAATCAAATAATGTGTACAAAATGAATATATCTGGTGAAAGTGTACACAAAAATGCATGCATTAGTGAAAATAGCATAGAAAAACCCAAAAGCTGAATTTGAAAGAAGAAAAATCTCAAAAACGAGAGGACACATAAAACGGAAGTTGAAAAGGGAAGTCAAGAGGGTTAACTCTCTCCAGGATGATTGTGGATTATTCAAAACTACAATAGTAGAAGCTCAGCAGTAATGTATACCATTAAAAGTTTCCACAAAGGCCACTAGGATACCAACCTGCTTAATGAGCAGAGTCAATGAAGAAGTTAGAAGCAGGAAGAGTTCCTTCTGCAAATGAAAGTCTTGCCCAAATGAAACAAAAAAGTGGGCCAAAAAGTGGCAAAAACAAAGCAAAGTAGACAATAAGAGAGGAAAAGAATTGATCAACATATCATGAAAAACATTAATACCAACAAAATAGTGTTCAAACACATTAGAAGCAGAGAACTAGCAATGGAGACAGACCTCTGGGCAAAAAGGAATCAAAGGTGTGTTAAGGGAAGAAAAATTGAGATTGCAGAGAAGATGAATTCTTTGAATTTGTCTTCACTTAGAAGAATGTAATGCAGATCCCTGTGCATGAATATTACAGGAAGAGAGTCTGAGGAACTGAGGCAAACAAAGGTGACAAAAAATGATATTCTAGGCCTTGCTGACAAAAGACGATATTCTAGGCCTTGCATCCATCTCAGAGATGCTAAAGAATTCAAATGTGAAACTGCTGATCTCCTAAGAAAAACATGTGACATGTCACAAAGATCAGTTGTCATACCTGGTCTTGTCATACCAAAACCAGGACATGGACAATGTAACACCAGTTTTTAAAAATGGGATCCAAGGGCATCTAGGAAAGTACAGGCCAGGAAGCTTAATGCCTACTCTGGGAAAACCAAGCAGCTTTATTAAAGGCATTACCCAGCATGCACAATAATAAGAGGCTGAAGAAGAACCAGCATGGCTTCAAGAAAGGCAAGTCCTCTTAAAATAACCTTTTAGAGTTATTTGAAAGTGTCAACAAGCATGTGGAGAGGAATAATCCAGAATGTGTTGCATACTTTCAAAAAGCTTTTGATAAGGTCCCTCACCAAAGGCTCTGGAGTAAACTTAGAAGCTACGGGATAAGGGGACAAGCCTTACACACTACAGGGTGTGTAGACTAGGAGTAAACTGTTCGCGAAGTGAGTGCCCCAAGGGCTGTATTAGGACTGAAGCTTTTAACATTTTCAAAATTATTTGAGCTGCAGGGACAGTAGTGAAGTGCCAAAGTTTTCTGGTGATATCAAATTGTTCAGGATGGCAAAAAGCAAAAGGGGATCTGAACAGAGTTCCAAAAGGATCTATCCAGAGTGAGTATAAGGACATTAAAATGGCAAATGCATTTCAATGTATGCAAATGAAAAGTTATGTACATTGGAGCGATTGAAAATAAAACGGTCAATATTATAAAGCCATTAAACAAATTGATGGTGTGAACACACTTGGAATATTGTGTTCAGTTCTGGTGGCAATACCTCAAAAGGGGTATTGTGAGAGTGGGAAGGTTTCAGAGACAGGCAGCAAAAATGATCAAGGGGATGGACCAACACTCATGAGCAAAGGTTACAACATTTAAGGATTTTCACTTTAGGAAAAACTTGTTGGAAGTGATAGCAGAAGAGGAAACTCAAGTTCTATGTGTTTGTAATGGAACTGGAGGGTCAAATTCCTAAAATCTAGTGAAAGGTTGGGCTCTCTTCAATTAAAACCTCAACTATGGATTTGAGACCATAATTCCTATACAAAAGTTATTTTATATATGACATATATTGTAACAAGGTTACAATATTTGGTGTATTATAATTTAGGAAAGAACTGGGGAGGGGAGAACATGACAGAGATATATACATTATGCATTAATATTGAGAAAGTGGGCAGAGAAAAGTGCTTCTCATACCAATATCCAATCATCCAATAAGCAGCTCAATATTGGAAGATTCAGGAAAGACAAAAGTAAGTATTTATCCACATAGTGCCTAGTGAAACTATGGAATTTGTTGCCACAATGTGATGGTCACAGTGTTAGAGGCTCAGATATATAAACTAGGCACCAAATGGCTCCTTAAACCAGGGTTACAGGCGCCAAAACGAAAGGCCCAGTTGCCATTTTGGAGCCAGACGACTTTTTGGTTCCTGAAATTCATTCTGATTGTACAGATAAAATATAGTGGACAGAATTCTACATGTTGTGTGCGAAAACAGTCAAGATGATCCCCAGGCATGCACCTCCAGATGGTGGAGACGTCAGGTGCCAGGGCATCTTCACTTGGTCGCAAGTGGCCAACAGCCAGATGCAAAATGCGCCTGGCAAATTTCGAACATTGGATGGTCACCAGCTTAGATAGATGTAAAAGGGCAATGGACAAATTCAGGGCAGAACAAGGTTATCAATGGCTAGTAGTCATGATGGTTGTCTTATATCTCCAGTATGAGAGGCAATACACTTCTAAATAACAAATGCAGGAAAACATGATTGGGGAGAGTAAACCTGCTCTGTAGAATGATCTCAGAAAGTACAGAACCTGTTTTAAACCAACTTTGCTTTCAAGGAGGCTTACCGTATTTTTCGTATTTATTTCCCCCCCAAAAGCAGGTCGGGGAAACCAAACCAGGTCGAGGAAGGGCGCTGCACCTCCCTGAGCTTGTGGGGCTGGCCGATGTCTGCCTCAGGCGGCAGGCTGCTATCCGCAGCGTGGGGAGCCCTGCGGGGAACCCCTGCAGGACTCCCCACGCTGCGGATGTCTGTCTGGCGCGCGGGGCGCTCTGCTTCAGGGCGCCCCACCCGCCGGGAGGCAGGCTGCTATCTGCAGCGTGGGGAGCCCTGCCGGACCTCCTGCAGGGCTGCCCGGGCTGCGGATGCGCTCCCGAAGCGCCAGGCGCTCTGCTTTCAGGGCGCCCGACGCTCCGGGAAGCAGGCTGCTATCCGCAGCCTAGACATCCCTGCCGGACCTCCTGCAGGGCTGCCCGGGCTGCGGATTTGCTCCCGAAGCGCCGGGCGCTCTGCTTTCAGGGCGCCCGACGCTCCAGGAAGCAGGCTGCTATCCGCAGCCTAGACAGCCCTTCTGGACCTCCTGCAGGGCTGCCCAGGCTGCGGATGCGCTCCCGAAGCGCCGGGCGCTCTGCTTTCAGGGCGCCCGACGCTCCAGGAAGCAGGCTGCTCTCCGCAGCCTAGACATCCCTGCCTGACCTCCTGCAGGGCTGCCCAGGCTGCGGATGTCTTCCTGAAGCCTGGAGAGCGAGAGGGGTTGGTGCGCACCCACCCCTCTCGCTCTCCAAGCTTCAGCAAAAGCCTGCATTCACCCCATAGGACGCACCCAGATTTCCCCTTCATTTTTGGAGGGGGAAAAGTGCGTCTTATGGGGCGAAAAATACGGTAACTCATCCATCGTCTAGAAAACCATGTCAGAAGAGGGGCAATTATCTGCCCGCATTCATTGGTCTTTGATTGAAAAACTGTATTTGGTATTTTTAACCCCACTAGTTTAACAACGGCTAAGACAAGAAAGCACCATAACAGCAAAAATCGGTTCTCATGGGATATTTTTGGGGATATTTAGAGTGAAAACTGTAAATGAGGGGTGGGAAATCTGTAGTCTATGAGTCTACTTAGGCCCAGAACAAGCCCCAGTTTGGCCTGCAAGGTTGCTTTTTCCAAACCACACCCACCTGCCCCACAAATGATGTCATTGTGCAAGTAGCAGGTGGGGCCGTGGCTTTCAATGTGCTCCCAACTGTGCAGCAACAAGAAAGGCTGATTACCAGTGACAGCAAACCAACTGGAGCTTGAAGTCACCGCTGCTCAGCTGACAGGTGCTGATTTCAACCTGCATGGGATTGGCTGCTCTACCCAGCCAATCCTTAAAGGGGCTTGCAAAGAACCGGGCAGAGTTCTCTACAAGCCCCTTGGTCACTGCAAAGAGTTCTGCTCAGTGTGAACAACCTCCTAATCTATAGTGTTTCAATTCAACTGAGCTTCTAACGAACAGTTGGGGCTTAAAGACATAGCCCATGAAAAATCTCCGCTAGATTTTTTTCCTCCATGATATTTTTTTTTTGGGGGGGGGGGAGAAATAAAGTTAGATGCAGTTAGTAAATACCCTTAAGTTGCAATCACGTAAACACTCTTATCTCTTACAATAATGTAAGGATCTAATCACCACCCTCCTTCAATTGTATAAAGGCTGGGCCGTCATTCACCTTTTTGTCCATCTCTCCTTATTTACCACTCACAGAAAGCTGAAAAGGGTGGGCGGGAACAGAGATGACTGGACCTGTACTCATCAAGTCCAGAGCAGCTGTGGAATAGAAAAACACGTCCCCTTTCACACCTTGAGGTTATCCACCTGGAGTTTGTGTCCTGTTATTTCACAGTAGGCACCGGATGAGTCACAGAATTCATTAGCCTTTCTTTAACATAGAGCCAATGAGCAGGAGGCATATTAACCATCTTTGGTAGTCTAGTCTCAAATAGCACCAGAGGGAGGAAAAGGTAATCAATAGTCAAAAGGGTAATCAAAGTTTAACAACGTGAGTTGTGCTGGATCAGTCCAAAGACCCAACAGTTCAAGTATCCTGCTCACACAATGGTCAACCAGATGCGTAAGGCAAGCCCATGGCAGGACATGAGCACAAGTCCACTCTCCCCACTCAGGCTCCCAACAACTGGTATTGAAAAGTGGAATTCCTCAAATACTGGAAACTGTACATTGTGACAAGTAACCACTGATGGATTAAAAATCCAAAAGGTTCTCAACAGCGATTATTTGATGAACAATGAAAGGAATTAAGAGTGGAGATGCATAAAATACAAAATTTAGGTGCTTTGGACGAGGCTGAGGCTGGAAATATATAGCCTTTGGGAAGGAATGCAAATGGTGATTTGCCAGACCAGGAGAGGGAAATGCTACAGTTGAAGGTGGTGATAATAACAACAACAACAACAACAACAGTAACAGTAACAAGTAGTAGTTTATTATTTATACCCCGCCCATCTGGCTGGGTTTCCCCAGCCACTCTGGGCGGCTTCCAACAAAATATTAAAATACAATAGTCTATTAAACATTAAAAGCTTCCCTAAACAGGGCTGCCTTCAGATGTCTTCTAAAAGTCTGGTAGTTGTGAAGAGGATCTCTGCGCCAGAAGGTGTGAAACAGCTAGGTGCTGGGGCCGTGATGCTGGGGAGGGGGGGGAATACATCAGTGGAGAGACTGGGACGTGTCCTGGGCTGGCAGAGATGGAGTTGAGAAGGAAAGGTTTCTGCATGCAATTTGGATTGAGTTTAGAATAAAAAAAAAACTACTAAGCCTCTTGCAATACTTTTGGAAGAAGAATGGAAACCACATTTTTAAAATAATAAGGACAAAAAACCATGGCCAACAGGAGATGGGACTGGAAGATATGGATTTGGATGTGAATTAATGAGCATGCAATAAACGAATTATGGATTATTGTCTTAAAACATAACCACAGCAAAGAAACTCTTGAGTAAATAAAGATGTTTCTTAATATTGGAAATAAAGTTATGATGTTGGACTGGAGGAAGACTATTGTTGATGTTTATCTATAATAAGAATTGGAGAAACTCTTTTGGACTTCTTGTCTTGACAGAAAATAAATGAACTGGGAGAACACTGCCTAGCAGATGCAGGAACATCTGGATATTACTCTGGATTGAACAGTTGACTATTCTGAAGAACTCACAGACAGATAGTGGGAAGTCCTTTTTACTCATTTCTTTTTCTTCCTTTCTTTGTCTTTCTTTTGCTTTTTACCCCTTTATTATTTCCTTTAATATTCTTATCTCTTTGTTTTCTTTCATCTTCCTTTTCCTTTCTGTTGTTTTTCTTTCTGTTCTGTTTCTGTTCCTGCCCTGGTTTGGCCTTTTGTATTTTCTGTGGTCCTCTACTCGGGGTTAAAGGTAAAGGTAAAGGACCCCTGACAGTTAAGTCCAGTCGCAAATGACTCTGGGGTTGCGGCGCTCATCTCGCTTTACTGGCCGAGGGAGCCGGCGTACAGCTTCCAGGTCATGTGGCCAGCATGACTAAGCCGCTTCTGGCGAACCAGAGCAGCGCACAGAAACGCCGTTTACCTTCCCGCTGGAGCGGTACCTATTTATCTACTTGCACTTTGATGTGCTTTTCAACTGCTAGGTTGGCAGGAAGGGAAACTGAGCAACGGGAGCTCACCCCGTCGTGGGGATTCGAACCGCCGACCTTCTGATCGGCAAGTCCTAGGCTCTGTGCTTTACACCACAGCGCCACCCACATTAACTTCTTAACTCGGGGTTAAGGAGACGTTAACATATAGATGAAGGTGATGAGGGGCAGGGAAGAGAAGATCTCTCAAGGTGGGAGGATGGGGGAAGAAAGGGAAGCTTTCAGGTGAGAGCTGGGAGGGTTCACTTCTCTCAGTGTGGGACAAGATTCAGGTAGGTAGCCATGTTGGTCTGACGCAGTTGAAATAAATTAAAAAATTGTCCAGTAACACCTTAGAGACCACCTAAGTTTGTTCTGGGTATAAGCTTTCGTGTGCAGGCATACTTCTTGCGAAAGAAGACTTTGTATACTTTTTTCTTTCTCTTCTTTGGTCTAGTTTGTTTTTTATTGTAATGTATTATGAAAAGTCTTAATAAAATCGTATTTTAAAAGTTTTTTAAAAAACAATAAGATAGTTATGATTCTGATTAAGAATCTAAATGTGCTATGAGATTCCATCTATTAGTCAGTTGTTAGACTGTTAGTCACTGCTTATTCTGAGTGGGCTAATTAAGTCACATCAAACGAGCTACAATGAATTCCCAGGAAAGTTAAAAACAGTCTTTCTCATCCATCTAAATACTGTTTACTCCTATCTGTGGTAACAGACTCACTTTGCAAGGCAGATTTCTCTGGTGTGGTCCTATTGAGCCAAGACATTCACAAAATACAGCACTGATGTAAGCTTTCAAGATACCGAAGAGGATCTCCTAGTATTAAGACATGTTGAATCTTTCAAATTCCAAAAATGAGGAGTGCTAAGTTGTAACATGACTTGGGAATTCAAAATATATTTTGGTTAAATTAGTATAATTCAGTTTTGCTTGGTAAGTGAAATGTGTGTTAAATTGCATAGAAACTATTAAAAATGTTTACCAAGTACTTGCAGTTATATTATATTTTAGTATTATTTTTATTATTTGTTTGTTATTTAGCATTACTTGACATTTTTAGAAGGTAAAATTCTTTGGTTTTCTGAAAGCAGTTTATGTGCTTCTTCTTCAAATGTAGACTTACCAAGCAAAATGTTATCCAATCACATTTTTACCACAGTGGGAAGCTCGGTATTTACTGTAACTTATGCATTACCTTGAGCAGAAACAACAATTTTCAGGTGAAGTGGCTGAGGGGAAAGATCCATGTTTCACCTTTCCACCAACTTCAGAGAAACCAAAGGAGCCCATTAAACCTCAGATTAACCACACCAACTTTTACAGGAGTTTATCCCACAAGTGGGAAACACCCAAGGGATTTAACATGTCCATATGGTTGCAGGCCTTTAAATATTTACCCTAGCATTGTGGAATTAACCCGTAGAAAAAGTTGTCCATGACACCACTAACATATCATTTAAAGGGAGTCAAAATCCAATCTGAGCAGGCACGAAAAAGAAGCTTATGGACAAGACTCATGTGGATATATAATCCCTGCACATAAATAGTTACAACTGCAGATTGCAGAAGGGGTGTCATAAAACCTTAGTAAGATTCCTGGCAACAATACAGAATTCACTTCTACCGAGCCTTTCAGCCCTGTGCAAGCCTCACCTTCTGAGCAGATATCAGATGTGAACACAATCCCACCTATTTTTTACATCCCTTTGGCAATAATTGTCCTTAAAATGCAACAGAGGTCAAGGGTGTGTGGAACTGGTGTGTTTTTTTAATGCAGTCAAATTCTGAGTTTCTTGACAGATACAAACCACTGAAGAGAGGGAGAGATGGAGCTACAAACCACTGAAGAGATGGAGAGATGGAGTGTGTGGGTTTTCTAATCATTTTAGTTTTCAGCATCCCTCTTACCAAATCTATAACTGGTTAAACAAGGGAGAATTTGAAAAGCAATTCTGGAATGGGGTAGATGCTGACATGAAAACTGATAGTGAAAACACTTAGTACAGACAAAGATTTAGCACACAGACACCCCACACGAACATACTCAAAAATCATACTCAAAGCCCAGAGAATTACGGGATACAGTCCTACCTGGAAGACATTTAACAAGTATGAAAAATAATAGCTTACAGAAATGAAGCTGCTAGGTGAACCCAAACATTTTATTGCTTCTGCATATGGTGTGGTCTTAAAATTTGGATGCCACGCCAAACCAATTTTAATTGTAATAATAAAGGGTACTTAGCTCTAACCTGGTCCACCATAGCAAAGATGGGGGGTTGCTATGGACTTGTGCAGTACAGTCACCCACCACCCTTAACTATGCTGTTGAACATAAATGTGGATAAAAAGGTCAATATGGGTAAAAAAGAACCCAAAGGTTTTCAAACAACAATGACATAATAAAGGTTGTTCAGCCTTATTTTTAATCACACTCATGTTTTATTAATTAAAGGTAATTTTGGTTGTTATAGCAATCTTTCAGGGTATTATGAGTCACAAAAATTATATGCAATGCACATCTGGGGATGAATGGGCTGACACACAGAGCTTGTAATTAGGGATAAAGCATGTAATCTCCTAGGAAAAAGTTTTTGAAGAAGTTGAATTATAGCTTTAACTTTCAGTCTGAACGCATTTCCTGTGAGGAAGTCAGGCCAGAATTTTGATTCAGGGCTCATATGTTTCAGTAACGTGGCTTTTTGAAGGAGGGGAGTAGGAGGAACACTTCTGTATGCAAGTATGCAAATAAAGTTGTGATTTACTGGAATGTAACAGAAAGAGCATACAAAAATAGAGCTATGCAGCATATTAAAAACAGAACAAGAACGCTTGGGACTATTCACAACCAGGAGAATGACGGAAGTGGGAAATAAATTGAGGGAAAGGGGGCTGTGTTGAGCTCTATGGGGATCCCACCACTTACAAGCCCTGCCCTGCCCTACAGGAGCAGATGGTGCTCATAGGGGTGATTACCACCAGGCACACCTTCTATTCAGCCAGACTGTCATATCTTGTCAGGGTGTCCATCAACCTTTCTAGCGCTGCTTAGAAATGCTAGGGCAGTGGTTCTCAAAGGGTGTGGTGCGCTATCCTGGCGTGGCAGGAGAGGGTGGCAAGTGTGGCAGGAAGGTTCAAGGAACATCAATATAATGCTTTGGTAAGGATTCATGTTCTTATGTAGCTGCCTTGTTTTATACTTTCTGGGTGCCCAATGACCATATTATAAAGTAGTTGAGTTCTGTGTCATAAATCAAGCACTGCTAAGAGTTGTTTCCCTTTGTTTTCTTATCAATAAAAAAATTGGGAGTGATGCAAGCAGATTTTTATTCTGAAAGTGTGGCATAGAGAAAAAAGTTAGGAAGGAAGGAAGGAAGGAAGGAAGGAAGGAAGGAAGGAAGGAAGGAAGGAAATAACCTGCCAGCCATATTATGGTGTTCCCCAGTTCCCCAGTCTATGGTTGCAAGCAAAAAAAATTTATCATTGCATAATTATATAATTCATATACCCCTTTTTTTGGGGAGGGTGTCCAATGTAAGTTACAGATTTTCACCAAAACAATACTTTTTAAAGTCTAGATTGCACATCATTATGCTCATTAGCAGAAATTGTATTTGTATCGAGAATGTCAATACCGTATTTTTCGCTCTATAGGACGCACCGGACCATAGGACACACCTTGTTTTAGAGGAGGAGAACAAGGAGAAAAAAAATCTCCCCCTCTCTGCTCAGCGCCCCTTCAGCAAAGCGGCAGAAGAAACGGAGCCCCTTTCATTTCTTCTCCCGCTTAGCTGAAGGCTGCTGCGCAGCTCTCCCTCTCTGCTGAAGCCGGGAGAGTCTTGCTCTCCTGGCTTCAGCAAAAGGAACCTGAAGCCTCCGGAACGCAGCGGGAACTCGCGCTGCGCTCCGCAGGCTCCAGGCGGCTATCCCTGAAGCCTGGAGAGTGAGAGGGGTCAGTGCGCACCGACCCCTCTCACTCTCCAGGCTTCAGCGAAAGCAACACAAAGCCCCCAGAGCGTGGAGGGAGCGCTCCCTCTGCGCTTCGGAGGCTTCATGTTGCTATCGCTGAAGCCAAGGAGCCTGCATTCGCTCCATAGGACGCACACACATTTCCCCTTAATTTTTGGTGGGGGAAAAGTGCATCCTATAGAGCGAAAAATGTGGTATGTGCCCCCAAAACTGAAAAGAATTCATGTTTTCAAAACAAAAGACGGTTTGATTTGATTCTTGACTGTTGTTTCACCATGAAATCTCCAGCATTTCTTGCCAATCTGACTTCCTGTGTCTGGTTTCTAGATTCTTTTTTAAAAAAGGTTAGGTGGAGACATTGCCATCTCAATTTCATTTCAGATTTCTAACAGTCGATTATTGCAAGGTGCAACTATATTATACACACACACCCCGCGAGACTTTATTACAAAGTTAAAATAATAATCCAGTAAGAAATATGAAATAAAATAAATAAAAAGAAAATAGGGGGGTACTGTACTACTGTGGAATACATATATATGGAAGCAAACAATTCTGGCAGTTTCAGGAAAAGCCTCTGGTATTTGTAGCTCAAGAATGCTATATGTATTTTTAAATTTATGTTATCAGAATCCTCCATCTTAAATGCTGTGAAGACTCTATTTGCCATGGACTGATAAGTGAAGATGGGAGAATTTCAAAACTCATGTCAAGTAAGGATGCTAGAGGTTGGGGGGAGGCAAAGCTGAGAAGATGAGGGGACAGTTAAGAAAATTCTGCTGGGAAATCACAGAGCAGGTCACTACTTAAATAAGATTATAAATGCTCTCTCTATAGAACAAGGTATACTTGATCTATTATTTCCCCTAGGCAGGGCTTACTTTTGTATGTTTGTTTATATATGACATTGGGGCAAAAGGGTTATTATCAAGCACAGAACACACACTATAGTGTTTTCTCCAAATTCCTATGCAATTTCATAATTTGATCTTGGTGTGTGTGTGATCCATATATATATCACAAACATTAATGAGAATTTACAAAGAGGGACCATACACATATATTGTGATCATAGCCCAATTCTTTATCAGGGCTTACTTGCAAAAATAGGTCTGATCCTGTGGCTATGAGAGACTCGTGGGGCCTCCGAGCTGCACCCAATACTTTGCACATGCAAAGACTGCCATTGAGGAACTATCCATCTCTCACTGCACAGGCAGAGATTCCTCACACTGAGGTCTTGGCAAAACAAAGACTCACAAAGCCCTCTACAACTAAAACATGCAGACTTTTCTAAATTTGCCCTCAGTGCACCCCACCCTCACCAGAAAAAATCTGCTTTGATTACTGGAAGCATGCAAGCCAGCTACACTAAATCTGACCCGACAATCATATGCCCAGAATGGAAGAGGGAAGTGGAGAGTTGAACTGTTCAAGCCGAGGGTGCAACACCCTTACAAGGTGATAATATTTTGCCCCTTTTAATTTGGGGGTGAGAGGAGGTCCAGGGCAGGGGTGAAGAATATGACGGAGGTATGTAATTTATGCATGATCTGGATAAAGTAGGTACAGATTTGTTTTCCTCCCCCTCTCTCATAATACTAGAACCCATAGCGATTCAACAAAGCTGAATATTGGAAGATTCATGACAGAAAAAATGAAGTACGGTGCATACTTAGAACTATGGAAACTTTCTACCGTAATATATAGTAAGGGCCAGCAATTTGAGTAGCCTTGAGATGAGCTCTGAGCTCGTTCTCATGGTACCTCAGTTGCATGAGATGAGAACAGCTCCAGCAGTGTGGCTCCTTCCTATACCTGAGGTAACTCAGGTGGGCACAGAGGGAGATGTAAACATGGCTGCATCTTGCGCTAGGCTGGCCCTCCAGTGAACTGGAGTGATACTGGTGGACATAGAAGCCATCTCCTAGGGGCCGAAGTTCCTCCCCGCAATAAAATATTTGAGGGGGCCAAAGTTAATGGGCAAGTGCAATGTCAAGTGATTGACTGTGGGGGGTTAGGGTTTACCTGCCCCCTCAATATTTTATTCAAGTTGGCCCCCCTGCTGTTGGGTACATCAGCTGCATCCGTAAGAGCGCAGGCATGTTTCCATGCAGGAGTGCCCCAGGGCACAACTAGCACGCTTTGGATGAAGTCAAAGGATGGAATCCTATCCCTACTTACCTGAGAACTTGCTGCTGCTTCTTTTTAAACTTATTTTTAATTAAAGATTTCTTGATTTACAAAAATATGTGCAACTTTTTTCAAGTTACATTTTCTACACAACAGAACTTGCTTCTGAATGCATGTGCATAAGGTTTCACTGAGCCTCTTTTCATTTATGTTTCAACAGAATGTATGGTCTCATAAATTCCATCCACATAACCAGGGTGGATTTGATTTAAATCAAATCAATTCAAATCACGATTTTAATCACTCATCAGTAAGACTTGATTTAAATCCTTTTTACATAAAGGTTCAACCTTGCTGGCATCCTCTTAATATTGACAACTGGAGTAAAGTTTCATTTTTGGAATAATTAACTTTAAAGTTATATCAAAAAATACTGATTAGATTATGCTATTAGAAGTACATAGACAGATAATTATGAAATTATTGTGAGGTTTAATAAGTTAACTGTTTATATTTGGACAACTTTTCTGCTGTACTTTATTGAAAGGAGAAAGATAATCATTTCCTTCACAGCAATTTAAACAATTTATTTAACTAAAACAATAACATTATAGCATATGCATCCCTGTTTGTTAACTGATGTGCTTAAACATTTTTTTAAAAAAAAAAACAACCCTTAAGACTTGAGCTTTGGCACACATGAAAAACTTTAAACAAATCCTTATTTCCTGATGAATGGCCTTTGGACTAGAACAGGGGTTGGCAACCTAAGGCCCATGAGCCATGGGGGTCGCTTAACCGGCCCATGGACTCCCGCCGCCTGCTTGGGGACGCGCTAAACCGTGCGCCATGCCACGCTAAACTGGTGTGGAGCAGAGCGGGGACCGCCTTCCGTGACACTGGCTGGCTTCCCATTGGCTGCAGGAAGCTCAAACAATAAAACCATGTTCCTGGCCTCACATCGTTTTAATGTATTACAATAAACGCCAGGCATGAACAAGCCAAAGGGTAAGCATTTTTAGGTCCCCCCAATTCCAGGGGGACACAGATCAAGCAATGCTAACCATTGGCCACACTGGGCCCTATGTAAATAATGCACTTTGCTAACAACAGTGATCATACGACAAGAACACATCTGGTTCCTTAATTTCACTGAATCTAGTGCAGTGCGTGAATAGGATGTCAAAACAATTAACTATTTACGCCAACTATTCCTCATCTTACCATAGCTGTTAACAGTGTTACTCTATCCCAACTCAAATGTTTACTTATTATCTTTGGATACAACTTGTTTGGATGGTTAAGCATCTGGTGCACGTTGATTGCTCAGCACTTCAGCAGAAACACAAGTTGGTTCATGGTAGCTATTAACATACGGCAAGGTAAGACAGCCCCACTCAGCAAAATCTCTGTTTGCATGAAATGCTTGAAATATATCTGCTATAACCCAACATAACTTCATTGGTTTGCTTTTTGCTTCTTATTTAACATCTGTGCTGGTGTTCCATAACTTCAGAAACTTTGTAAATTATTTTGTTAGAGGAAAATCAAGCTGGTATTTCTCTGATGAAACCAGTTATGCGATGGTAAGTGTCATCAAGACTTTAAAGAAAGTTGGGGTGTAAACTGTAATAATGAGCAAAGTACATTGTACTAGATGCGCCAGCGTGTACATATATGCAAGTCTGTACATAGTAGAATACTGTAAACTGCATATAATGAGATACTTATATAAAGATAGTAGGACCAACTGATTTGCATATAAGAGTGTTAAAATTCTCTGAACACCTGACCACCTGGAAAATTTAATTTGGTACACATAGTCAAAAGCTCTCTTAAGATGCTCAACCTAACCACAGGGGGGCAAAAAGTGGGGAAGGGGACAGGGGCTCCACATGCCAGTAGCTCCACCTGAAACATCCACAAGCACGTCCCCAGCCCTGCCTCATCCACTGCTGACCTCTTCATGGAAGTCTGAAGTGGACTTTGGCCAAATGGACTCAAAAGCTCTCTTCAAACCTTTTCATGAAGGACAACATGTTAGGGCAGGGATGTCATCCATGCCCCCGCCTCCTTGCACGGCCAAGTTAAAAATTAAGGAGGGCTGAAGCCATCTTGACTGCAAGGGAAGTCTGAACATGGGACCATATACTGTATAGCAATCAACAAAAAAGTATAAATGATAAACACAGGGTGCGCTTTATCTATGCACAATTGTATATGCAAGGAACTAAACTATTATTTTTTTCAAAAAGATCAAAACTGAGATTAAGCTTTCTTCACAACACACTACAAGCCAAAGCACTTAAGACAAGCCTGTTCTGTTCTGCATTGACACCTCTTGTCTAAAGTAGCAGTCACAAATGTATATCTGAAAATGAGACTTCCCATTTCTCGTGTTTTGGCAATCCTTGGATTGGGAAGCGATATTTCCTACCATGTAACTTGGAAGCTTTCAACATCATTTATTTTGTGCTTTCAAATAAAGTGTGTAATAAAAACCATTCCATTTTCCATCTTTTTGTTAGGCAGAATCTGTACTGATAATCAGATTTAAACCTCAAAACTTTTGCTTAGCTTCTTTATCATAACTTTCTTCAGAAATCCACTATCACCGAGCAAATATTTCAAGGGTTGTTGTTTTTTAATATTTAAAAAAGTTTGCTACAAATGGAAAACAAACACCTTAATATTCTGTCTGCAAGCTAGGCAATGTTTTAAAAGCAACAAAGCATGCAAACACAAATATGGGACACGGGATTAAATAAAAAAGACTGGTGTTTTTTCAACCAAATTTTAAGCCGCGGAAATAATGCCTGTAGCTTATAAACATTGCCATATTCTATCTGCTATGGCATGCAGTGTCTATTGCTGCAAGCAATGATCCTTTCTGATTAACAGATTTAGAGCGGTGTCTTGACAATGCTGGCATGATCTGTGCCAACAGGTGTGTTGTTCATTAAGCTGAAGATATATAATTCTACTATTTATTTTCAACTAAGGAGCCTGAGGCATCCACTCATCACCTTATCTTGTTCCAACCAATACTGATTACTGTCATTAAGGACTATGGAAACTGAATAATTAAGGGGAAGAAGTTCCCAAATGAAATCTTCCCCCGTTTCGTCATCCAGTTCTTCTCAGCTACTGATGGCAATGTGGTGAAAAACTATCTTCTGTACATGGCCGAACCCTGACCACTTACATGCTGGTAGCCTCTTTCCAAGGGCAACCAGAAAGAAAACACACACAAGAGGTGAAAACTTAAGAACTGCAGCCTGTGTGAAGTTGATCAAACTCACAGAAGTCTTTGCTGCAAACCCCCAGGATTCCTACCTTCCATGGCTTCTTCTGCAGAGGAATTGTGGCAGATGCAGTTTGTCATGTAAGGTCTGCACAGCTACGGAAGATACAGGAGCCATGTCCTCCTAGCCACCCTAATTGTTTCCCCACATGTCTGTACTTCTTCTGGTTCACCCTATTCCATGATGAAACAGACCCTCTATGAAGAAGACGACTAGTATACCTCCAATCTCCATTTCTACAGCTCAGAGATGCTGAAACAGCAGGAGATCACAGCACCTACAAAGGGAACAGAGGGAGCTGCCAAATTCTCTAGTGACTCCCGAGCTGTGCAAGCAAGAGGAGGCTGCTCCTCCATAGAGGTCCAGACAACGAGGCTGGATGCTTGTTCACCAAGGTACCCCAGCCTGCAGGTGCTCTGGGTGCCTTGAACTCCTGAATCAGCCTTTTGACGGGACTACATTGGGCTTCCCCTGTGAGCCTTCAGCTGTTCTATGAGAAACAGAGTGATTCTGATTTGCAGATTCAGAAATGCTACAGCAAGCAGAAGATGGCCACTTCGCCTTGCGCATAAGCTTCCCAAATGCATTTGACAGCCCAATATTAGAAACAGAATACAGGGCAAGTCAGAATTCTGGTAAAATCCTGCCACATGACAGTTCAAGGTAAAAAGAAATATAACTAGAAGGAAGAGACCCTGCTTTTATTACCCCCCCCAAAAAAATGGAGATAGATAGATAGATGATAGATGATAGATAGATAGATAGATAGATCTGCCAGGATGCCTTAACCCCAAAAAAGTAGCTACCTGCTCCCAGCTTCCACCCAACAGAACTCAGCTACAGACACTGGAGTTTTGTTTCTGATGTTTAACAAGCACGGTTGTGATTGCAAAGGCAACCACTTTTGAGGTCAGGCAAGTTGAATTATTGAGGCAGTCTTAAGAAAACTTCCTTGTATGCTAACCGCAAACTTATTAAGCATCAGCAGGAAAAATATGTGGCAGTACCAGAGGAAACTGGAAAAGAGCCCTGGCTTTCCACCCCGTGGCACGCAAGCTCCAAAAGAAAAAAAGAAAAAGAACAAGAGAGGAAGACACTTCCTATAATGCCCTGAGCAATATTCCATATCAAGGGAGAGGAAAAACTTTGGCAGGCACTATCATGAAAAGCATTCATAAGGGGACAAATGGCCTATGAAATGCTAAATTGTGTGGGCCTAGATGTTGGTAAAGAAAACAAAGAAAAGCGAAAGTAGTTCTGAGAGGAGTGGAGTATGGAAGAAGTCAAAAAGTCCCCCAGGAGGGCCGATAGCTTGGGGGCTTGACCACATACCTTTTTGGACAAGGTTGTAGGCTGAGAAGCTGCCTTTTATGGGGTAAGAACCTCAACCCACCTTGACCCAGCACTGTCCATTTTGACTAGAAGTGGCTCTCCAAAGTCTCAAGCAGAGCACTGCTGCCCAACAGATGCCAAAGACTGAAATTCAAGATCTTCTTCATGAATTATACGATTCCAGAGTACGTGGCAGCCTCACAGCTTCAGGGCAGATTTTCCATACCCTTTCAATCTGGCTTCTGGTCTGGTTATGGGATGGAGACTGCCTTAGTCACCCTAACAGACAATCTGTGCTGGCAAGCGGATAAGGGGAGTGCATTCTTGTTGCTTCTCCTTCATCTCGTAGCCACTTTCCATATTTCTGGATTACTGTGTTAAGAGTGGAATAAGGTGAGGTGGAATGCAGTTAAGTGTTCTGGTCTTTCATAGCAGGTAGATTTTAGAAGGTGCTGCTGGGGGGGGGGGGGCCCTTTGGCTTGCAGGCTCCTGCAGGGTTCTCTCTATATAAAGCTGCTGCAAGTCCTCTGGCTATTGGGATGGCTTGTTGTGCTAACACCCATCTCTCTCCCCCAACTTTTAATCAAATCCTATGAAATGAAGGCAGAGCAATTCCTGCTGCAGAAGATCTTAAAGCAGGAGCTGTGCAAACAGGAAGCGGCAGCAGCGATGAGATGAGAGTCAATAAAAGAAGAACTCTTGCTTTGGCAATGCTGCAAGAATGAGAAGAAGAGACAAGGGGAAGCAGCAGAGGTGCAAGGAGCTGAAAAGAAAGAGCAGATGAAGAAGGGAAAGAAAGTAAGGAGGATTGGGGAGAAAAGGGGGGAAGGTGAACTCTTATCAACTGAAAGACCTAAGACCGAAACTACCAGCAACTGTTAACTGTTTAAGAAATTGACTGCTGTCAACTAGACAGTAGTTTGGGGTTGAGTTGCTGTGAAGAGTTTAAACTGCCCATTGTTATAATTGTTTGTTTACTGATGGCATTAGTAATTCATTCATTTTATGAGATGAAGAAGTATTTTTACATCCTTTGACTTCTGAGTGATTTCCATCTACACTGCCCACATCCTAACAGCAAAGCCAGCAAGCATTACAACAACAGAACTTCTGAATCAGTGCTCTGGTCAAAGCATGAACCAGAAGCTGAAATTTAATCCAGAAAGATTATGGCTCTGTTGACTGAGAAGTCGGCTGACCCAGGAAAAGGGACACATTCTGCACTGCTCCTGTGCTTTGGAACTTCCTGGCTATTAAGGTTATGCAGACATCTCAGCCATAATGTTTTAGACACCTGTCAGCAAGCCAACCCACATATAATTTAGTCATAAATACTGGTTTTTAAAGTTTTAATGTGTTGTTACTGATAATGATTTTATTTTGTTTCATTTATATCATTTAGGGGTTTTTTAATTAAGCATGTTATAATATTCCCCCAAAATAAATAAATACTTGACAGGGTTACATCCCCCCCTTAACAGTTAGGCCCACTCTTGGATTCTGATACTCCAGATGGCAGCTGTGGCTGCAGAACACCTATTTTAGAAGTTTAAACTGCTTCCTGGTTCCTGCAATCCACACATTAGTCATCCTCACACAGGACTATTGTAATGCGCTCTATATGGGGCTGCCTTTGAAATGCACTCTAAAAGTGCAGTTAGTACACACTGCAGTCACCAATTTATTAACTGCATATATTAACTTTGCACAAATCACAGTGGCTCCTATTTGTCTCCTAGGCCCAACCCAGAAGGCTGATGTTGACCATTAAAGCCCTAAATAGCCTCCTCACAATTCCTGAAGGAAGGTTATAGTTCAGCGGCAGAGCACATCCTTTACATGGCAAAAGGTCGCAGGTTGAATCCCTGGTGTCTCCAGGAAGGACTGGAATGAAAGACCTGAATGAAACCATGGAGAACCAATGCCCATCAATGTTGAGAGTACTCAGCTGGGAGGAATATATGCTCCTATATTCACATTAAGATCTTTCTTGGAAGCTCTGCTCCATTTGCCCTCTTCATCCGACTTATGCTAGGTAGCTACATAAGGCAGGGCCTTCTTAGCAGTGGTTCCAAAGTTACAGAACTCGCTTCTTAAGACTTATACAACAAGTTTTCTTTCCTGCTATCATTCAGGCCATTGGCCAAATCAGAACTTGCAGTTTCTCTGATTAATTTGGTTTTGTTCTGCATTTCCTACTGTTGTTGAGATTTATGGTGTTTTAAAGTGTTGCTGCAGAGTGAATTTGATTTAAATCAATTCGATGTAAATCACTAGTCAGTAAGCCTTGATTAAAATCATTTCTTTACCGAAAGACTCATTCTTGCTGGTTAATATAATATAATAATATTTACAACCAGATGAAGGTTTCATTTTGGGAATAATAAATTTTCAGAGTACTTTTTACAATTCTATCAAAAATTACTGATTTGGTTATACTCTTAGAAATACATAGTCAGATAATTATGAAATTATTGTCAGGTTTAATGTTAACTGTGGACAACTTTTCTGCCGTACTTTATTGGAAGAAGAAAAATAATAATTTCCTTAATAACAATTTAAACCATTTATTTAACTAAAACAATAACATTATAGCATATGTATCCATGTTTGTTAACTGATGTGGTTAAACAATTTAAAAAAAACCTTAGACTGAGTTTTAGCACGCATGAAAAACTTTAAACAAATCCTTATTTCCTGATGGACTATAATGTAACTTAAATAGAAAACTATCTTTGGAAGATTTTCCCTCCGAAAGTATTTTATTTTAAAGATCCAATTTAAATTAAAAAAAAATCTGATTTAAATCAAAAAAATCTGATTGATTTATTTATTTTAAAAAATCATTTATTTTTATCCACCCTTGTTGCTGCTAATTTTTATTATGTTTGGATAATTGTCTAACTATTTCGTTTTGAATTTTAACCACTGCTGGCCAGTGCAATTTAACCCACTGTAACCCAGAATGGTCAATATTAACATGAACAAAATGTTTTCTGCTAAGTGCTGCTAAAAATACTTTTAATTTACAGATGAAGAAATCATGATGTGTGTTAGATATTCTGCATTCATCCATGAGCCCCATGTAGACAATCTTAAGGAAGTGAGTTTATCTGTGCTAATAAATACAGTTAGTCTTTGACAGACAAGCCAAAGGAAAACTTTAATCCTCGCACCAGTGTAAAAGCAAGAGACTGAAGTGTAGATCTCGGTACAAAAAAGCGTTAAAATTTATCTTGGAATCAGGATGCTATACAAGAGTCTTGTTAACACTTCGCTGAGAAAGATACCCAAGGTATTTAAAAAGAATACAAAGCATTCCCTAGGAAGGAGTCTCGTGTTTTTCACACCCAGGACTCACATTTACCCCAAGCTGCAACACCTTTTATTTATTTATTTTTTTGCAATATATTCTACCCTCTCTGCCACACTTCACCTTATTTTTCTATTTTCCTCACTTCTATCTCTCCCTTACACTCATTTGTGTGAACACGTACAGAGAAAACAGCTGGAGGGAGGGAGGGAGGGAGGTATTGTGATTGTACCCAAAGAATTGTGATTGTATCCAACAGGTTGGACCATGATGGGTTTTGATTCTCTCAGATGAAGACTGCTCTGGGCTCCTTGGAAGGATACAATATGAAATAACTATCTTCAAGGCTTCGTTTTAATACCACCTTAAAGAAGTTTGCCTTTTACATGTCAAAATGTAAAGACACAATATGGTACGGCATGTCATTTTGGGGGGTGAAAAATTCTTCAGTGAGGGGGTCTTAAAAATATGCTTTAGGTATGAGGAATTCATATCTGCTATTACTTTTTGTGACTGGACAACATTTAGGTTGGTAAGTCTACGTTTGATGAAAAGGCACATAACTGCCTTCTGAAAATAAAAGAATTCTAATTTTACCTTTGGAAAATGTCAGGTAATGCTTGGCAATCATTTTTAATTTTTTCTATGCAATTTTACATATCTTTTACTTACCAAGCAAAACAAAAGGTTAAAAATTGAACCAAAATATATTTTGAATTCCCAAGCCATGTTGCACCTTTTTAGCACCCCTCATTTTTGGAATTTGAAAGCTAAAAAAATTCAACACACCCAAAGAGTACACTGTTTTACCATACTGAAGAAGAAAGTGAGGACTGAGTTTTGTCTTTAAGAAATTCTTGTTGGAAACCTTCTTAAGACCAGGATGACAAGGTACACAGAAGAAAGTAGCTCCTATATCTTTAACGCTTCCACAAAGAAAGCAGAAATGTCAGGTATTGTCTCCCCATTAGCTACACTTTCTACTCTTCTGCACAACTGTTAAAAGGTACAGAAATTCAGACTTCCATGTGGTGACATTGTTAAAACCTGGGGATAGAGCCAAACTTGGGGAAAAAACCTGATTCTTTCACTTTGCTGCTTTGAGAGGCATTTCAAGATTGTTACTGAAAATTATTTAATACACCAGGTATATTATTACTTTAGATTAGATGATAGATATAGATAGATAGATAGATAGATAGATAGATAGATAGATAGATGATAGATAGATGATAGATAGATAGATAGATAGATAGATAGATAGATAGATAGATAGATAGATAGATGATAGATATAGATAGATAGATGAATAGATAGATAGATAGATAGATAGATAGATAGATAGATGATAGATTAGATAGATAGATAGATAGATAGATAGATGATAGATGATAGATAGATAAATAGATAGATAGATAGATAGATTAGATGATAGAGATAGATAGATGATAGATAGATAGATAGATAGATAGATAGATAGATGATAGATAGATAGATAGATAGATAGATAGATAGATAGATAGATAGATATAGATAGATAGATAGATAGATAACAAAATAGGAAAGCATGTGCTACATGTTCAGATAAGTCTTAGTAAGAAATGGAGAACTAAGTAACTCAAGATTTACATTGGATCTAGACTGAGTTTGTTCCACTGAAATCAGTAGTCTAAACTGCAGTCATGACTCAGTTTTCACACTTAGGTCTCACTGTGATCGGGGTCTGGATCCAACTCATTATTTCTGGCAGCAGCCAATTGCCCATTTAGCATGTCGAATTTGGCACATGGTTGAACATGATGCCAGAATTGCACCTCATAGTTTGTGTCTAAGTGTGTATAGTCCACCTGGTGTCAAACTCTGAGGAAAATCTGTACTCAAATATTGTTCTGCAAATACAACAATTAAAGTCCCATTACAATGATAAAGAATGGCTGTTGGGGGGAGCTCAGCCTGGGGGAACAAAAATCAGTGGCCTCTCTGTATGTTTATAAAGTGTTTGAATAAGCCATGTTGTTTGAATTATCTAATCACTCCATTATGCATCACCAGAGGCTACTAATTCTCACTCCATGCATAATCAGGGGGAGATAAAGGCAAGCCCTTGAGATAACAATCAACACTTTCCAATCACTAAGCACAAAAGGATCTTAGCTGGTACTTAGTACATGTGGGCTACAAAAGTATTGAAACTCGAAGCCTCATCTTCCTCCCCACCCTCCCTCTTTCCAAAGCATTTGCAGGAAGAATTAATGAAAGGGTACAAAATGTTTTTTAAAAAATTATGAACATTGTAAAAAAAACCAATCTCACCGAAATGACAGTCGGTATGCTCAGTTGTACTTAAAATAAAATGTTATGTTTTACAGCTGTCACTGAGAGGCTTATCTCCCCCCTCCCCTCCCCTCCTTCCAGGAATGTAATAATTTTGAGCAAAGGGCTCTATGAGGGATCTGGTAATTCCTTCCTCCCATTAGGTCTTTGTTTTGTTTTATGCAGTCTTCTAATTTAAGGAACGATGAATAACAGTCTTTGAATTCCTGAACCCAAGAGATTATGCTATAGTGGAATATAAAGGGAACATCAGGTCAAGTTCCAGTGAGATGGTCATGCTCATCTGTTGCAGCAAACACAACACCGTACATTTGCCAGCTTTTAATACAGATGTTCTGGCACCTAGGACTCACAGCATCTGAGTATGTGCAAGTTCATAGAATCATAGAATCATAGAGTTGGAAGAGACCACAAGGGCCATCGAGTCCAACCCCCTGCCAAGCAGGAAACACCATCAGAGCACTCCTGACATATGGTTGTCAAGCCTCTGCTTAAAGACCTCCAAAGAAGGAGACTCCACCACACTCCTGGGCAGCAAATTCCACTGTCAAACAGCTCTTACTGTCAGGAAGTTCTTCCTAATGTTTAGGTGGAATCTTCTTTCTTGTAGTTTGGATCCATTGCTCCGTGTCCGCTTCTCTGGAGCAGCAGAAAACAACCTTTCTCCCTCCTCTATGTGACATCCTTTTATATATTTGAACATGGCTATCATATCACCCCTTAACCTCCTCTTCTCCAGGCTAAACATGCCCAGCTCCCTTAGCCGTTCCTCATAAGGCATCGTTTCCAGGCCTTTGACCATTTTGGTTGCCCTCCTCTGGACACGTTCCAGTTTGTCAGTGTCCTTCTTGAACTGTGGTGCCCAGAACTGGACACAGTACTCCAAGTGAGGTCTGACCAGAGCAGAATACAGTGGCACTATTACTTCCCTTGATCTAGATGCTATTCTCCTATTCTTCTCCCACCTTTGAAGTGTGACCAAGGCTGCAATCCTACGCACAGCTACCTGAGAGTAAACTTGCTCGCACAACAGAAAGAACTGCTTGGATTGAAATTCATTTGGTTTTACATTTTCCAATTCTTACAACAGGACAAGAACCTATACTCCTAGTATACTAAAATTCTCAATGGATGGAGATCCTAAAACATAAACGTTTGAGAAACGGAAGTATACCCCATGATTCTGAACTGGGAACGTAAAGCTTACAAGGCTATTAGAGACACCGTCCACTCCCTTTTCACTGAGACCTTTGCAATTTTCCTATGACACCTATTAATTTGGTATTAATTATTAAGATGTTTTGGATTCAGTTCCCAAATTATGTAAGTGGGCCATGTTCACTAAGATTTGGCTTTCTCCTGGATCCCTGCAAGACTGGAACAAACAGGTTTCTTAGGCAAAAACAAAAAGGAGAAAAAGGCCGTACAGAAACCACCAGGAAGACGCCAAAGCAGGATATACTGCAAAGCCAAGCCCATTATACATTAAAAACCAAGCCACCAGCCAAGGGGACAAGTATATGGCACAACTTTCCTGGGAACTGTACCATTTCAGATTTACTTTTTTGAATAATTTCTCATGTAATAAATGGGAGGGGAAGCCCTCATGCTTTACACAACTGGTGTGCTGGGTAAAGAGTTCTAGTCTAGCTTTTCCCAATATCCTAAGATGCTAGATTTAGCAAGTTATTTACACAAGGTATATGAAATCTCTCTGTCTGCATCATGAAGACATAAATATTTCATAAGCACTGTAGGACTATCCCTAAATATTAAGCAAAGAAGCTGTATGCAGTACAATGGGGCTAACTTCTGAGCAGACATGCACATGATTGAAATGTAAATGACAATGAATGGATTTATAAAACATCATCATCATTTAATGCATTTTTAATCTTTGTTGGAAGCCGCCCAGAATGGCTGGGGGAACTCAGCCAGACGGGTGGGGTACAAATAATAAATTATTATTATTATTATTATTATTATTATTATTATTATTACCCCACCCATCTAACAAAAACCCTGCAAAATGTCAAAAACCAATTTTTCCCCAATATAAGCCTGCATTCAGATGCCTTCAAAAAGTTGTGTAGTTATTTATCTGATGGGAGGGTGATGCACAGGGTGGGTGCCTCCACATATTTAACCAGTCAGGAAGCTTTGCAACGTACAATAATAGTTAACTCATATCCACAATACACAAGACCCTTATGCATGTTGATTGAATTTACAATATGATTTCCCCTCCTGCTTAGATGGCAGTTCTCCACTGAATTTAATTTATTTAAAAAATCACTGAAGAGGAGCTAATCCAAAACCAGGTGCCCCCCCAACTAAAATTAATGAAAAATGCTATCACTACTCACTTATACCAGTTTACACATGGCCTTCTTGGACTAATGAAGAGAGAAGAAATATCTGCCACTTGTAAAGTATTAAGCCAAATGCATATCCAATAGCCATTAGAAAGCGGTTATGAAACTCTTCTGTCAAAGGAGTATGCTATAATTTTCTCAATGTCCAAAGTAACCGTTTCACTAAACTGAATGAAAGCCTGGGTGTATCCCCAGCTGCCACTCCACTCCCCTTCCTTCTGCCACTCAACCAACTTTATTCTTCTCTAAATATGCCAGAACAAAGAAAATATCCTACTCTAATAAGCATATAATCTCCAATAAATATGGGGTTTCATTTACACTGCAGGTGCTGTTTCCAGATATTCAGTGAACAGCCTCTATTTCACTATACAGTGGTACCTCGGGTTACAAACACCTCAGGTTACAAACACTTTGCGTTACAGACTCTGCTAACCCGGAAGTAGTACCTCGGGTTGAGAACTTTGCCCCAGGATTAGAAAAGAAAACGTGCAGCAGTGGCATGGCGGCGGCGGGAGGCCACATTAGCTAAAGTGGTACCTCAGGTTAAGAAGGGTTTCAGGTTAAGAACAGACCTCTGGAACGAATTAAGTTCGTAACCAGACGTACCACTGTATTATTATTATTATTATTATTATTATTATTATTATTATTACGTTTGTTAGTCGCTTTATATTTTTTCAAAAGTCTCAAAGTGACTTAACAAGATAAAATACAAAGACAATTATAAGCCAGAAAATTTCAAATAATGTACAATAATAATAACTATCTAAAACGATCACCCAATAACACAGTAAAAGGTGAGCATACCACAGATGCCAACTTACTGAATAAAGGTCTGAGTAATTTAAAAGATCTAAGACTAGAGCCTAAAAACTGATAGAGTGAGTTTCCTTTGTGAGAGCGTTCCACCACTGGGGAGCCAGCACAGAAATGACCCATTCTTATGTAGCCACCTTCCAAAATTCAGTCAAATCTGGCTCATAGAGGTTTCTGGTACATCGGCTATGATTTTACTTCACTTTGATCCCACGTTTTCTCCAAAGAGCTCCAGGTGGTGTGCATGGCTCTTCCCCTTCCCTTTTTACCCTCACAACAACCCTGTGAGGTAGATTACGCTGAGAGACAGTGACCTGCCCAGAGTCAGTTGATACTATGCAGTCCAGAGACCATGAACCATCAGTCTTGGAGACTGGCATCACCTGTGATGAGCTCTCGGGCCAGCTCCTTCATGAGAACCTACATGACAGGTTATCAGGCCAGCTCCACCTCCAAAATGCTGATCTCACTTCCTGCGTTCCAAGTAGTAGGAACTGGAACACGTTTGGACAATTCATGCACTCAACTTAGAAGGTGAGAGGCCAAGCTACTGGCTCCTTACATGATACAGCATTGCACAGCCTAGCTAGTTGTGCCCCATCATGGAACCTGCACACCCTTTCTGAGAACCCTACTCAACAGACCGATGTCAGGGATGGGGCCAAGCTTGGCTACACAATAGGTAGTGCTACTCCTACCTTTTAAGCAAGAGATCTCTCTGCAGGAGTAACACACGTGAAGGACACAATGTCAGGATTCCCTCAGTGACGGAAAGTGGCGCACCTACTTTTTTCTAAACAGGGCCAACCCAAGTCCACAGCCCTCATTCCTATCTTGGATCCTAGTGTGGATCAGTAATAAAACCGCTTTACACTTCCATATTTAAAAGTTGCAGGTAATCACAATAAATCCATGTAACGGAAGGAATGGGTTCTTTGTTCCCCTTCTGCAGCTGTTATGTCTCCCTAGATCACTGGAATGGTTGGGTTTCCTTTCCTATCTCATGTTACATGGGCCTTGGCAGTGCCATTATCATTTTAACCTCATGTTCTCACTGGTTTATATTCATCAGCAACTCACTCTTCATGCACGTTTAA
Source organism: Podarcis gaigeae (assembly GCF_964106915.1). Taxonomy (NCBI): domain Eukaryota; kingdom Metazoa; phylum Chordata; class Lepidosauria; order Squamata; family Lacertidae; genus Podarcis; species Podarcis gaigeae. The sequence continues at coordinate 58,374,914 of NC_139688.1, forward strand.
AGCGGTATCTAGTTTTATTTATTAGACTTCCTGGGAAATCTAAATATCAAGGTGTAAACTTGCTTTCTGCTTTTCAGCTGTTAAGGCAACACTCACCAGGAATCTTGCTTACTCCCTGGGGAGTGGGAAGCTTAAAAAAAAAAAGGCTTTATTATCATTCCAAAAAGAGAACACAAATTGCAAAGCACAAGACATATTGTTTCAGTAGAGAACACATGCTACTTATAAACCAAGATGCAAGAGTAATTTATAAACACAGTTGCCACAAATGAAACCATTTGGGCATATTCATATTTGAACTTTAATTTGGTCGCTTTGATATCCTCCCCTTTTATGTTAATGAAAAACTATGGATGACCATGAAAAGGCAAATGAAGGTTGGAAAGGACCACATCTCCCCTGCTCAGATGCCATCTATTGAGAATGTCATGCTTAGATTCCTACGATTCAGCACAGTCACATGGAAGGAATTTGCTTCTATGGATTCATTGCCTGATACACTGATACACTGGTTTTTATGGAAGCCGCCCAGAGTGGCTGGGGAGGCCCAGCCAGATGGGCGGGGTATAAATAATATATTATTATTATTATTATTATTATTATTATTATTATTATTATTATTTTCCATGATCCCTCCTGAAACAGGATTAAATTATGCTTCAAAGAGCCTGAACCTCCAAGGATCCTTCTAGGAGGGAACCTAGAAGATGATGCTTTTTTATTGATCCACGTTGTACATGAAGTAGATTTAACTTCATTTCCTAACTCTGCTTTGGGACCAAGTTAACCTTGGGCTGCTTACTTAGGCTTGCTGGTTGACTATGGCTTTAGATGCTGAATTACTGTTGCTGATGCTGATTTACAAAATGTGCCCCACATAAACTGATAAAGGGTGTGTTGGAAATATTTAATAGTTAATGAATTTTTAAAACCCACAATAAATATAATATAATAAATATAGGAGGCGCACTGTGTCAACCAAATGCTTTGAGCAGGGCACAAAAGCACCTGGAGTGTTCCCCCCAGTTTCCACACCTGTAATCCAACACTCACAATCCTGTGTCCAAAGCCATAGCTATGAAGAAACAGGTCTGCAGAAATATTTCAAATCCCCCTCCTGTAGTTAAAATCAACCCTTTAGCCCTTTACCTTAACAGAGATATTGGTGGAAATATGCAGCAGGTATTCTATCCAGTTCTCACAGTAAGAGTCAACCTGCTTTCAGTTTCATTGAACTGGCCAATGACTGCCAAGGCGATGCAATGAGGACTTTAGGCACGATCCCTGGAACATAACCCCCTTGTAAATTGCAGGCTTGCTGTAATGTTGTATTATTTGACCACTTTTTAACATTTCTTCCAGAATAATTTTAAAGACCAGCACTCTGCTTTCAAAAGCTGGACAATGTTTGCAAGTAATAACAAAGTAAGTTACACGTGCTGTATTTTCCTTTTCTTCTATTACAGCACTCTTCTTTAAATTACTTCTACAAACATGTAAGGAAAAGGCAGGAAATCAGAAATCAAACACAGAACCCCTCTGAAATCAATCTGCCAAGTCATATTGGTGGTTTATCAAAAGAGGATCATTTGCATTATCAGTTATCTTTAGATACTTCACCCTGCTTATAACAGAGTTATCAATCCCATTCAGAGGCCAGTCCAAAAACTATAGAGAGAATGAAAAATAAACAAGCCCAAGGCAATTTTCTTTGCTGGCCAATGGTAAACCATAGGAAGTAACTTTAATCGCTGTTTACAGTTCTTCTCCAGTTTCCATCCAACTTTTGCTTCTTGTGCTTCTGTTCCATCTAAAAAGGGATTTTTCAGATGTTCTAATTTCCCATTCAAGATGCAATCAATCCCAACTCTAGGTGCATCTAATCCAATTGTCATGGTATGTTCATGGGCCAGCACTAAAAGGGAAGGGGGGAGCTCTCTATATACTTTCAATGGACTCTACTGCAATCACAAGACTTGTCACCACCTGGTGTGAAATGCACAACACTAAAAGGGAGGGGAGGGAGGGAGGGAGGGAGGGAGAGAGAGAGAGAGAGAGAGAGAGAACGAGAACAGCACAGCCAGAAGGTTAGAGGAGAGAACTACCCTAGCAAATGTCTATAGAACACATACTCAATTATATTGGGAAGCCTGATTAAGTAATATTAACATTACTTCAGTGCATTCACTAGGAGTTTATGTCTGAGCAAACACATTTAACTGCATATGATGTTAAAACTGAAAAATCCTGAAGTTTATCAGAGAAAATAATGAAATATTAAAGAGGAGGTTGGTCAGTCATTTTGCTGGGGTATTTTTATTGCTTTTTTGTATGCTGCTTTGAGAGTCCTTTAGAATGAAAAAATGGTTTAGACAATTTTAATATAAACAAATAAGAGATCTGCTATACATCAATTGGAACTGCAGAACACACATTGCTGGGATGTTTCACCAACACTGGCAAGTCAAACCAGCAAACAAAGAAAATCAGTGAGCTAATTTCACTTTCATCTCAACCCGCCCCCCCCCCAAACACAGGAACATAATAGGAGCTACCCTAGTACTCATGCTGTGTGTATGATTACCGAGATAACGCACAATAAATATTCTACATAAATTATAAGTACTTGTAGTAGTGTCAGTGTTTTGATTCTAGTGTGTTGTTGCATCTCTCCACTGGCCTCTGCCAGTTGAGGGGACGAGGGCAGCAGGTGGGGCAGGAACAATCCCAAAATAGAGGCCCCAGCTTTGCCCAAGCAGGTGGTAAGCTATTGTCTGTGATCCTCTTGTAGTGGGGTAGGAGAAATAGGGGGGGAAACCACATCTGGCAACCAATGTGCCCCTTTGGTTTCAGATAGTACATGGGTAAAGGTAAAGGGACCCCTGACCATTAGGTCCAGTCGTGACCGACTCTGGGGTTGCGGTGCTCATCTCGCTTTATTGGCCAAAGGAGCCGGCGTACAGCTTCCGGGTCATGTGGCCAGCAGGACTAAGCCGCTTCTGGCGAACCAGAGCAGCGCACGGAAACGCCATTTATCTTCCTGCCAGAGCAGTACCTATTTATCTACTTGCACTTTGACGAGCTTTAAAACTGCTAGGTTGGCAGGAGCAGGGACCCAGCAACAGAAGCTCACCCCGTCACGGGGATTCGAACAGCTGACCTTCTGATCAGCAAGTCCTAGGCTCTGTGGTTTAACCCACAGCGCCACCTGCGTCCCTGTACATGGGTACATGGGTAGATGAGTCTAAAAAGCCTGGGACACATATTTTCACAGCCCTCTAGCAGCTGAGATGGCTCATTTACAGAAGTTATGGATTTAGTATTAACTCTGGAAGTGTTTATTTGATTCTGACCAAATGAAGGCTTAGTAGAGTTAAGACTAAATGCATGACCTCTGTTAAATAAGCCACCTCAGCTGCTAGAGGGCCGTGAAAATTTGTGTCCCAGACATTTGAGACTCATCTGCCCACGTACTATCTGAAACCAAAGCGGCACATTGGTTGGCAGATGTGAAATATATTGGCATTATTTTATTCTACCCCACTACTATTGCCAGTAGCCAATGAGGAATTTTGGGTGAGACACTGGCTCCAAGCTCCACAGATCCTCCCCTTGAGTCCCTTAGCTAGACCTGCCTGGCATGGTACAAATGGGGGCGGGAGGAGAAGCATCGCTACGCATTTCCCGCCCTGGCCTGTTGAAGATTACAGTCCCTGCTGCCCTGGCCTATCATTGTATTGCTCTATTACCATCTTTGTACATAGTGCTTTACAAAGAACAGATACGACAATTCTACAATCCAAGAGGCTTGCAATCTAAAACAGACACAGGGAAGCAACAGAGGACAAGGGGGAAGATGGAAGAATGAGTAGGAAGGGAAGAATATGGGATTAATTAATTATACATACTTTGGGAATTGTACAAATAAACCAAAGGATTTCCAGAAAAGGTGGGTTTTGAGGAGACACTGAAAGGAAATAAGCAAGGTGGCTGCACAGAAGCCTTATAGGAAACAGTTTCTGGCATAAGAGGCAGGAAGCGAGAATGGGCAGAGTCATTTCAGGGAGCAGGAAACCTTTTGATGGTGGTAGAGCTGGATGAGTGACATAGGAAGCATGTCTTATACTGTGTCAGACCAGTGGTCCACCTAGCTAAGTCTTGTCTACGCACACCGATGGTGGCTCCCCCACTGGGGACATTGCCAGCTTGACCTGGAGATACCAGGGATCAAACCTGGAACCTTCTGCACACAAAGCGCATGCTAGCTAACCGAGTTATGACCCTTCCCTGTTATTGGGAAATAAGCACAGAGCAATAATGAGGAGCTTGAAGGTCCAAAAGGTCAAGATGTTTGTGCAGCATCTGTGAATGGACAGGATGGGATTTATGGAGGGGAGTAAAAAAGAGATGTCACTGCTGGATGTATGTGAACAGACAAAGATTAGGCAATGGAAGAACAGACAGAAGCTTGTAGTAGTCAAGTTACGGAAAGAAACAACAGTTCTCTGGAGGGACAGGGAGAATGGGTCAAATATTTGTAATGATATAAAGAGGAAAGCAACATGACTGAGTGAGTTGGTTGGGGCAAAGGAAAAAGAAGAATCAATGAGAAAACCAAGGCTTTATGCCCGATAAACAGGGTGGGTGGCAACACTGTCAACAAATGGATAACAAGACTGTGTGAGGAGATGCATAGAAGGAAAATGAGAAGTTTAGCCTTAGATATATTGAGTTTGAGGCAACATGGATACATCCAAGCAAAAATATCAGCTACCCAGGGACAAAATAGAGAGAGAGAGAATACTAGAAGGCCAAGCCCAGAGCTTGTGGAGGAAAGGAAAGGAGAAAAGGAAGAGAGACGCCCGCAAGACTGCCGGCTGTGCCTCTGCCTGCATGGTTTATTTTGAAGGAGCCTCAGGTTTAATAACCCAAGCACCACAATGCTTTTATTTACTATATGTGGCTTTGTAATCTGGAATTAAAGCATTCCTTCCTACAAAGGTATGGCCAAATATCACCCTAGCAATTCAACATAAGTTTATAGTTGCCTGTATTGAAAGAATTCTGCTTGTTGCCAATTTGTTTTTAGGCCAAACACAAGGTAGGTTATGAGCTTTAAAGTCCTAGGATGGTTGGTAACAGGTTGACTTTACTAATGGCTTTGATCTTCTTCTGGTATGGCTTTGCCTAAAAGGCCTATTCTGGGTACCAGTGAGGCTGGCATTCCCAATGAACATGGGATTCCCAGCTCTCTCTCTCCCCCCCCCCCCCCGATTATTCAGCAATAGGCTAAGAACTTGCTGTTGTTCTCCATCAGCCTTTCTCAATCTAGGGCCCTCCAAATGTTTTCTGCTACAACTCCCATCAGTCCCAACTGGCTCAGCCATGCTGGCTGCGGCTGAAGGGAGTTGATCTAAAACATCAGGAGTGCACCATGTTAAGGAAAGCTGCCCTTAGGTCTTTAGGACATAAAACTATAAACTTATACAGAGTCAGACCATTCGTTCAGAATGTAGAACCTCCAACTCATGTACCAAACTTGGCCCACAAAAGGCCCATTTCCCCAAACTCACACATACCTATTGATCAGTAGACCCACCCACCCCCATGGGGTCAGTTTTGGCACCCCCTGCCAATCACCCGACATTATCATGACATCCAGTGATGGGCAGGTGGGTAGCCCTATTGTTGTGTTCAGGTCCTGATTGCAGGCTTCCCACAAGAATCTGGTTGGCCACGGTGAGAACAGAATCCTGGACTAGATGAGCCACTAGCATGATCCTGCAGGCTTCTTATGTTCTTAACTCAAAACAAACAAACCATGAAATACAGTCAAAAGCAGTAAGGCAGGCTGAAAGCACTCCAACTGAATATTCTATGCAACCTTCCAACAACAACAAAAATAAAAAATATGCTTTACACTTTTAACATTTTTAATTGATATTTACAATGGGAATTTTTAAAAACAGCAACAACACTCTAGGGACAACCATCAATTCAGTTTCAAGCAATGGTTGAAATCAAATCCGAATGGTAAACACTAGCTGATTTGAAGTGATAAAGAAAAGGTAGTCTTGCTAAATTCTCAAGAACTTCTGTTTCTAATCAGTCAGTCAAAGATCAGTGACATCATTAAAGCCTTTGATCACAGCTCCTCTTTCAAACTCAGAATGGGGGGATGAATTGACCCCTGCTTGCTGTGAGGTGCTTTCCTCCTCCTACGGTTCTATTCATAATGAAATAAGAGACAGGACAAGCCGGTCACCAAATAATCTTAAATGTTTTCTAAAGGTATTCTGACCTTTTCCAAAACAATCTAAAATGCAATACAAGATACTCTACATGCAAATACTCTAGAATCCTTGCAGCCATTTTTTAAAAAAATGAATGAATGAATGAATGAAGTGGGTTTAATTTTCATTCATTGAGATCTGCTATTTCTGTGACTTTGTATTCCTTTCTTCTCCCTCTAGCTGAACCCTGTATATTGCCAAAATATATTACAAATGTGTGCTGCATTATATATTTGAAAGGACTGCGTACCAAACCAAGTGCATGCAGGAGGTCTTTGGGGGCTCACCTCCCTCCAACAGCACCCCCACTTCTGAAGGGTATCTTCTAACACAATGCTACTTAACCCTTTCTGGGTCACAGACCCCTTTGAGAATCTGATGGAAGCTATGGACACCACTGCCTCCAGAAATTTGACATTAAAAAAATTGTTTTCAAAAAGACAATTTTCAAAGTAGTGGGAAGGAAATAGAAGGGGGGGGTAGGAATTTGCACCTTGTTCACAGACCCTCTGGAGCCCCAGGTTAAGAACCCCTGCTACACCTAAGCCCATCTCTGTTGCCTCCAAAGGAGTTATCTGGGGCACCAAAAATATCGTTCTCAATGAGAAGACAAATTTGTGTTTCACCTGTATCATTTCAGACTGCAGGTTGAGGCTGAATACAAAATAACAACTCTGTGCAGGTAATACAAGCATGTCAGGAACAGGATATGGCATGCTAGCTTTCTATGTGCAATGTTTTTTTCTTATATAGTTGAGCATTCAGTCACATAAGGCCCAATTAGGTGTAATACTTGCAAATGAATTGTATTAATTAGTTTAGATTAATCACAAACAATAATTATACATCTACAAATGATAGATATTAACGCTTATATTTATACTGTAGTATTGAAAGCTTCTAAGGAAGGTCTTTCTGTTTTGTGATGTGGCCCAAAATTTGAAAATTGCCCTCACAGGTGGGGAAAAAAATGTAAGCACATCTTTGGTGTTTTAAGTTTATCCTCCAGCTTCCTCCACTCCCTACCCCCCAATGTTTTTAATGAATCTAATTGAGTTTCTTGAATGGCAGCAAACTGCAGTTTATTATCTCCCTCATCAGGTGATCAATGATTTCATTAATAAGACAGATAACAAGACTGTCATATCATCGACACTGTTATGAAAGATGATCCTAGCATCCTGCTCCATTTTCCAAGGTCTGGGATTCTCTGTGGCAGCTCTGAATCCATTCAATATTTTCCACAGACAGAGAAAAGTGAAAATCCATTTTGAAACCAATTTCAATTAGGATCCAAAAGCTGTTATCACAGGTGCCGCAGAATGGGTCCGTAAGTGGAAATGTCGCCTATCCATTCTGAAATGAAACCTTATCAGAGGCTACAAAGATGGCTGAGGACAGCCTATCTGTAAATTACTTTTCACCCTGTGTTAACTCAACCCTAGTTCTGTCATATGGAAGCCTTTTCCATCCACTTGTTATAATCTAATGACTAACTAGGCTTTGCACCACAACTACTTTTATTCCACCCTAGTCTCCCATGCAAACATGGTGACAAATGCAAATAAACCCAAAGGATGCTGGACAAGCCAACATATTTAGTAAGAGCACTTAAAGCTCTCCTACCTCAGGGAGGGGGCAGCAGGGGGGAGTAACAGACTTCCATTCTGAAGTCTGTCTCCACCCATTGCATTCCTGGTGATTTTTCAATTGCAAACTCCAAGGCCCAGTTATTTCATTAATTCAGCACCCAAGTAGCGAGGCTTTTCTCTCACATCTTTCAGTCTCCTTTTAGAAAATTATCCCATGACGGAGGATTTATTCAGTCAAAGACCTCGGACTCTGAGAGGCAACAAAAGAATCAGGAGACTTTCTGGTCCACCTGCCTGGCGAATGATGAGGCAGGGAAAAGCCTCCCCTAGAGAAACCAATCAAACCATTGTGTGGCGCAGTCAGACCTTTTCAACTGTCAAGCCAGGAGAGCAGGAAAAGAGATGAAAGAACTCAGGATGAAGCTACCATTTACAGAACCATGTGGGAATGGTCTCCAAAGATTTAATAATTGGGATGGAACTCAACTTTCTGCAACTAAAGAGAGAACGCATGTGCATGAGAGGGAAAGAGGGAGAGGGAAAGGGGGGGACAGGGGGGCTCACGTGGGCTGAGAGACAAACTTTTGTGCAATATTTCCTGCAAGGAGAAAAAAAAACAAAGGGAGAAATCTTAGAAGAGCCACAACACTTTTGCAGATTTAAAATTGCACTGTTGCTCTGAAATACAAATATTGCTGGTGTTGATGAATTAGATTTCCAACAACTTTCCCACTTCATACAACCCCTCACAATGCGCGCCCAATTTTTTAAAGCTCCCTCATTTTAAAACATTTTAAGTCCAGGCCGACATTTATCCTTTCACAAGATTGTGTACTGAGGTTATCCTTATGCAAATTAGGGAAGGTTTCCAAAACTTAACAAATATGAATTAAAACCTTGATGATCACAACTGCACAGTTCCAAATGCACTGGCAATGAGACAACAAATAAATAAGCTTTCCTCCCACGAAAAGGAAGTGTATTAGTAAAGAAGTCTCATTATTCCTCTGACACATTTTGGCAAACGTCTTAAGCATCGCTATACACTAAAGCCCCACTAAGAACAGCACAAGGACTTCCTTTAGGGTAAACTTTTTTTGGATTTGGGTGAAAGTATTATTCTACCCCATATGGGTGACTACAGACCTATATAATTTGGGCACAGGAACATACCAGGTCAGACTATCAGGCAGTAATCTTTTCCCATTACCTTTATTACACTGAAAGTGCCAGCGTAATACACAGCGTCCACCACAGACATCCCTGACCCCTCCCCGGAGTGGTGGGTCTGCTAAGAAGGGCAGCACTCACCACTGTCCTGTATGTCCAGCCTGCTCTCTCTCTCTCCGGCTGGGCTCAGGGAAAACGGTGTGCTTACAGCAGAAGCTGGCTGTGTGCAGTAGTCCTGATAGGTTGGAAATCTCCCTCCCACCATAACTCCCTCCTTGAAGCAGTTTTGCAAAACTTTAAAACAAAACAAAAAACAGATCCTCTTTTGTTTTTAAAGGTGACAAAATATACTCAATTTATTAAAGGTAAAGGACCCCTGACAGTTGTCCAGTCACGAACGACTCTGGGGTTGTGATGCTCGTCTCACTCTATAGGCCGAGGGAACTGGCGTTTGTCCACAGACAGCTTCCGGGTCATGTGGCCAGCATGACTAAGCCGCTTCTGGCGAATCAGAGCAGCGCACAGAAACGCCGTTTACTATCCCGCCGGAGTGGTACCTATTTATCTACTTGCACTCTGACGTGCTTTCGAACTGCTAGGTTGGCAGGAGCAGGGACTGAGCAACGGGAGCTCATCCCGTCATGGGGATTCGAACCGCCGACCTTCTGATTGGCAAGTCCTAGGCTCAGTGGTTTAACCCACAGCGCCACCCAGGTCCCTATTACAAATATAGGCCATCATAAAATATCCATATGTAAAATGGTAAAATTTATACAAATAAACAGCCATGTAAAAAATGTAATAATGAGGATTTTCATTGGATTTTCTTCCTGCTAAATAGCGTCATTCGCCACTCTAAGAGATACAGTGGTACCTCAAGTTACAAACACCTTAGTTTACAAACACTTCAGGTTACAAACTCCACTAACCTGGAAGAATTACCTCGGGTAATGGGAGCTCACCTTGTCGCGGGGATTCGAACCGCCAACCTTCCAATCGGCTAAGCCCTAGGCTCAGTGGTTTAGACCACAGCGCCAGCCGTGTCCCTGTCAATTTATTAAGCATGTAATCAAATCTTTCTTTCTGTAACAAATTTAAATGCACAAAGCTCGCCTGGGAAGAAGGGTAAGACAATCTAGTGAATCAATCTTCCATTTGTGCTAGCCAGTACACAGTTTGGGTAAGCCAAGCTCAAGCTGTGGGAGAAAAGGCCACAGCAAATCCAAATTTGCATGTATGTTTGCACTCAGCACCTACTGGCAATGCTGCCTCAAAGTGGGTGAGGGCCTTATACAGAGACATAAACGAGGAACCCGTGAATTGTCTTGCTCAGCCATGTTCCACAACTGTGATCTGTTCTTCCAACTTTCCTGACCACATAGATATTCTGGTCCTCATGTGCTGTACCCCAGTAGTCCCCTAACATTTCCTGACAACAGAGAATAGGACCACTGACTCTGCTGTCCTATGACTTGGAAGGGCTCCCATGTAATCTGCCTAGCATAATAATTGAACTAGCCCCCTACTGCCTCCTCTGTTCTGAAGACATGCACACATATCTACTGTGCACAAATTTCGCAACCCCTTTGAGGACAGTAGTGCTGCGGAGAATTACACAGAAGTTGTTACAGTGGTACCTCGGATTAATAACTTAATTCGTTCTGGAGGTCTGTTCTTAACCTGAAAGTGTTCTTAACCTGCGACACCACTTTAGCTAATGGGGCCTCCCGCTGCCACCACACGATTTCTGTTCTCATCCTGAAGTTAAGTTCTTAACCCGAGGTACTATTTCTGGGTTAGCAGAGTCTGTAACCTGAAGTGTCTGTAACCTGAAGCGTCTGTAACCCGAGGTACCACTGTACTTGATTAAGAAAAAAATACATTCTGAGACTGTGCTACTTAAAACCTAGACATGGTTCACACTAGCTAGAGATCCTGAATGCACCAGAACCAATGAGTGTGTAGACAAGGGACTCAGACTTGGATCTGGAAGACTTGGGTTAAAATTCTATTTCTGCCAGATTCACTGTGTAGCTTTGAGCAAATAACAGACTTGATTTCTCATTTGTAATGTAGGATATTGCATTTGCAGGGCTGCAGAGATCAAAACACAATGGTCCTAAATCCAACACAGAGACAAGAGAACTCCAGCAATGGATTTCAATGGGTTGTGGGCAATATAGTTTGCAGAGCTTGATTTATATCCTTCAGGATTATACAAAGGGAAGGAACAATTCTGCAAAGCACCCTGAACAAAAATACATAGAAAACTTCTTTTGCTAGAATGCAGCCAATAAAAGTTGTGTGCCAATTACACTGCCATTAAACACTTTAACAAGTATTGACCAATTAAGTTGTTGAACAAGACTACACAGTTACAGAGTGAAATGCTATCATAACACAGGCCCACAAAAGGTTCAAAGTGCTTATTCTTGCGAACCATCTCTGAGAGGAAAGAACGCTTAACGCTACAAGAACAACAACCCACTCCACTGACAAATACATTATTGCCATAATGCTTCCTATAGCAAGACTGAAGTAAAGCTTTGCTATCTTGGTGGTGCAGTGCTAAAACATCATTAAGAAATTCTCACTTCTGGGATGGCTTCACCTGGATCGGTGTTAAATGGAAGCCAATCCCTTGACACAGCATTACTAAGTCATTGAAACTTCAGCTGGTGACAGTGACCTTGCAGCAGAAAATCCCAAAAATTGTACACTTTGAACAGCGTGAGCTCAAAGTCCTGTAGTTCTGAGACTTGGGTTATGGTTGTCATGAAGAACAAAACTGTAAAGAACAGCTACAGGTTTGCCAGGAACCCCTAATATTCTCCCCTCAATGTCTACACAGCAACATTCTCCAAGTGGTCTGCTCTGAGTCACTGAGGTAACCCTACTGCTAGCATATGATGGCCCCAAAGGATTCTTTTAATACCTGCTGAATTATTGGTATTTCGTATCCTGGAACTATTCCCATATGCCAGAGTGGTGCTAGTTAGTATGTGCTGTTCAAGGCCAACAAGTAGGAAGGTGGTCATTCAGAAATAACTTGCCAAGCAGATGAGGAGCTGGAGCTTCCGTGGTTGTTCAGTGTCTCTTTGGAAAGCAGAGGGAGCAGAAAATGCCTTGCTCCAGGTACAAGTAAAAAAGGGCTTTCAACCACAATGGCATCTGTGCATGGAAGTGTATATTACTTTATGTTATTTACTGAAGGACAGAGTCTGAATTTTGCACAGCTATTTACCTATCTATCTATTTATAACTCACACTAGATTTAAGCACAGAGCACCAAGCCTCTACTTGGTTTCCTCCAAAACCATTTTCATTTCGCAGAATAAAGAAACCAGACAGCATTGGGTTGCTATAATTGAACAAGTGCTGCATAGCAGGGAAGTCCAAAGGATGAACTGTTTCCACAAAATCTAGCCATTATCTTTTAAATGTCAAGCCAAAATACTACACACGGTTTGAATAATGCAGAATCATTTTATTTAAATCAAGATTACATACTTATTTTACCTTTTTTACCTGTACACTAAGGCCCAAACAATTAACTACAATGGACACACAGTTGCACAGAAGAACAAACCCTACCTATAGTCTCCTCTGCCACATCACTAAGAACTTACAGAAACTTCTATGGGTCCTCTCGTCACAATGTTCCTTTCTGCCTCCTTTCTGCCACGTCAGGGACAAAGCTAGGCTGCAGCAGACACGGCTGACATGCCATCAAATAGACAGGAGGCCATTGCCTTTTTCAACAGCAGCCCTGTGCAGATCTGGTTCTGGTCCAAAGCCAACTCACTTTTTGAAATTCAATATGCTGTAGTAATGCTGGTGAAGAGGTAAGCGATTGCGTATGTCTTATCACTACACACTGAACATAAATGTGTGGTGTAGGCATATAACTAGAAAAACGCACAAACCACTTCACCTAGTTGCCACTCCTTTCCAAAAGAGAAAGAATCAATTGCTTGTGCGTTCATACTGACAACATCCACAAAGCTGAATGTCTGGGCTGGCCCATACTGAACTGCAGGATTCTGTAGCTGGACCCATTGACATCACAGGCAAATATCTGATAACTAACAACCTCCTTTGAACTCTAGCTTCTCACCAGGACATCAAATATTTTACTTCAACTAGGAGTCAGGTTGTCCAACCCAAAAACAAAGGGGGCAATGTGATAATACCTTCCCTCTTGTGTTCTTGACAGCAGGAATTCATTCATTCACACACACACACACACACACACACACACACACAGAAAGAGAGAGAGAATACTATTTCTATGAAGCAAAGTTCCACCCAATATGTCTTTCTTTAAAAATCCTCAAAATGGCTCCTCTGCTAAAAAGACTAAAATAGACAACTGATATTCTTGCCCCTTTTCATCTATTCTGCCTGGTTTCCTGTTACTTCATCATAAAGACAGCAATTTCTGTTTTCTATCACATTAAAGTGTGTTCTCAATAACTATCTGATTCTGATAAAGGTAGTCAAAGGCCACAACCTACATATGTTTTTAATTAGTCTTCTTTCTTTCTTTTTTCTTCCTTTAAGACAGAATAATAGGTTAATAAGGAATATCAGATTACACTAGAGACAGGTTCCTGGGTCAAAAACTAGACAAAACATACCCAACTGAATCTGTCTGTCAAACAACTGAAGAGCTTCTCTGCTAATACTTGCAGAATTTCCAACAGTTTAAATGGGGGGGGGCAACAGTTTAAATGGGAGAGTAGTGTGATATGCCACATGCCCCCCCCCCGTCCATGTATTTACGTTGTCTCACCATCTCAAGTAAGAGAAGAGATTTAAAGAGAGCAGAAGCCCCACTAACACAGGAGGATCACAATGCCAATGGAGACCTGCAAAACCCCAAATGCAAGTAATCTGTTATGTCCAGATCATAAAATTATTTAATGGAGTCAATCTTACTTATTTTTAAATATGTTTTTATTAATTACACCGCTAAATATAAAATAATTTTTTTAAAAAAGAAAGAAAACCCCAGTAATTGGCTCCGATTCCTGTTCTGCATCTTACACACTTCAGGCCGTGTGGCATACATCCTGCTGATTTCATAAACATGTGAAGCAGTCAAAAGAAATCACTGAACCTTTGGCCAAACTTTGCACCGGTGACTACAGAAACAGTAACATAATCATATAAACAACATTGCTATGCTCATACATAAAACAGCAACGTGTATTAAAATGTGGCCATAACGATAGGCTGCACCCAGCTGAGTGACCTGCCCGGCCATTCCTTCCCAGCTGGCCACGCCCTGCCTTCGTTTTCCTCGGCCCCTCGGCCCTCTCTCACCTGTTTGCTGCTTTCTTCTATCTGCACCTGCTGCTTTTAACCTGGTCAGCCTTACTCAGCTGTAGACCAAATCCATGCCCATCTCATCAATAAACCTGTAAAGTACAGCTGCCTTCGCCCCTTAGTAAAAGGAGTGTAGGTTGTTGTGCATGCAAATAGGTCTGAGACCTCAAGCTATTCAATCTCAAAAGAAGTGACCTGCTTCCTCTGACCTAAAGCTACAGGACTTCTACTTGTAATTTATTCCATGGAAATCTCCCTCAATTTCATGGTTTGGTCACTCCCTGTACTTGGGCAACTTTTCATCTGATCATTGTGCAAATTAAAAATAGCAAAAACAAAAAAACCAAGCAAATAATAGCAATAGCAACAAGCTACAAAAAGTTCATTCAGATTTCAATACAAATGCAGCTTTAATGCTTTGCATTTAATTGCCAATAGAGGCAATTAAAAAAATATTGTAAGCATGCTTTTATTTTTCTGCAAAAAGAGCAACGAATTCGTGTATGCCTGTTTTCAAACTTCTAACCAAGGCCAGTATTCACCCTTTTATAGAAGTTTCAGCCTAGAGCAGATTTTAATGGCAAAGTAACTGAAATTAAGATTTTATAATGGAAATGCTGGCAGCTCATGAACACTTACAGTGCTATTTTAACTCAAGAGCTTAGCTTGTGGTTAGCCAAGCCCAATGCCAATAACGGCATAAGATTTGACATTCCTAGGTTTTCAGGAAACTGGAACTCCAGGGTATTGGTGGGTTTATCTGTATGAGAAATCCACATATTCATAATACAAATCACTTGGAAGATTCTTGTGTGCCTGAACCCTACTTATACAGGCCGGGATGTGTGTGTGTGCATGTGCTCTCAGACATTTTGGAGAGTTTTGTCCTTCTGCATCCCCAAATTCTGTCTTCCTGAGATTTTAAAGAGCTTTGAGAGAATGGTACAGAAGCTAATTCTCCAGCCTCTGTGCTATTTGATTTTCACTGGGGATTGTTTTTATTATTTACTGCTGCCTTTTTGTTGCATTTCTTAACAGTGATATAATGAATTTGTTGTTATGATTTTCATCCATTATCTTAACTGCCTTGCATACTTACTTCTGAGTGGAGAGGGAGGCGATACAAATATTGAAATAAAATAAAGAAATTGCCTTGCTGGGTTGATCAATACACTTGATACAGGACATATTCCGTCTCCAACAAGGGACAGCCAGACACCTCTGGAAGCCCACAAGAATGGGATGAAGATTACCTTCCCTCACTTGTCCTCAGCACTTGGTAATCAGAGATATAGTGCCTCTGAACATGAAGATTCCATTAAACTCCAATGACAAACATCCATTGGTAGACGTATCCCCCTTGAATCATGCTTACATCTTTTTAACACCATCTCAGCTAGCAGCTATCGCATCCCTTCAAATAGTTCTAAACTTCTTTTTAAAAAACTAAAAGAGAGAAGGTTACTGCATGATCAGAGGTTCTGCATAAACCCCAAGAATATTTCAGCTTGTTTCACCATACAGGCCTCTTAGAAAGTGGTAGAGCACCTAAAAAATGGCAGTATACTGACATATGTCACTCAAGTAATATGTTACCCTGCAAAATCTGCAAATGTGTGTGCTGTCCTAAAAAAGAAAGACACTGTTTTCAAATCTGGACAGGTTTATGAGGTGATGCAGGTTCTGCTGAAAGATGCATGCAGGGACTTATTTGGCAAACATGCCAGTAGTCATTCAGAACAACCTCGCCTTGTTTCTTTGCTTTATTTAATCTATCAAAAGAGAAATCAGAAGCATTTTGTGTGACTAGGCCTTCCAGTAAATAGCTACAATTTGTTTGTTTTAATAATAAAAAGAGCCCTATATGTTTGCACAGGGCATATTTTATCAGCTGGCATAGATCTACACCAATACTGTAGAGGAGAAATTCAAATTAAACTGCAAGACAGACATTTCATTTATGTAAAATAAGTCACTCTTAGTCTGCCAACATTAGCTGCAGTAATTAAAGAACTGTGAAAATATGAAAGGAAATATTAATTTCCAGTCTTTGGAAATGCATAAAATACTGGTATCATTCTCTCCCCCTGCCCCTCAGCCCAGCATAGTTTTCCTTGATGGGAATCATGATTCAGGGCCCCTCCCAAATAGGCTAGGGAGGGAGACTGTTTATGGAACAGTTGTTCCATGCACAAAATCCCCATGGGTTCGCATTTTGTCCTACTCAGGCTCCCAAGGACCCAATCCCATATGGGACCAATCCTATTCCTCGAGGAAAGCAAAGGAATCCAGCACGGAAAGACAGTGGACCCACAGATTCACCAGCAACATAGGCATTTTAATGCTGGTATGAATCCATGTCACAGTGCCGCATGTGGTATTAAGTCACCTGGAGCACATGCTTAAGACTCATTCGCCCTGGCATGAGATCAACAGTATTTTGATATCAGGACTTTCCAAACTTAGCGCATTTTTAATTGCCTAAATCAAAGCCACAATAAAGGTGCCGTTTCCAATATCTGAACCAACAAGGTGCCAGGCAGCTTCCAAATATAATAAACAAAAGCTGTTCTCATAGATAGAAAAGATGGTATTTAATATTTTCTCTTTGGAATATAGTAACGCACCAAAAAGTAATAAAATGGTGACCTTACGTAAAAAACAAGTAAAAAAACTAGTGCCTAGTGGTCAACTAAATAAAGATTTAGCTGGTTAATCCACAGATTGAACTGATTAACCATGTTCTGCTGTACATCAGAGATGGGAAGATGGTAGATTAGGAACTATCAGTATATCCCAGGGTGATTTGTAGTAGATCTACAAAGTTTTCTGACTCCCAATAGTCATAACAATAGGAAGGAAAATTGAAAGGGAGGGAATTATCTGCCATGCCAAATAATCTACCTCTCAGGCAAATTGTTCCTCAAGCGTAAAATAAAAGTATTTGTTGGTTGCCTTTCACCAGAACTTTGTGCAGCTTTGCTGGATAGCTCTGTGTTATTAGCAAGTCAGATGCAGATTTGTATTTCTATATTCAGGCTCGTGGGGGATAAGTGAAGCTACCCTCTGAGCCGCCATTCTGTACTAGGCTCCATCCCCAGCTACTGTTTTGCAGTTGGCTTCTGTTAGTGGTCCTCAGTGTTCCAGCAAATAAATAGATAGATAGATAGATGATAAATAGATAGATAGATAGACAGATAGACTAGATAGATAGACAGACAGATAGATAGATAGATAGATAGATGATAGATAGATAGATAGATAGATAGATAGATAGATAGATGATAGATGATATAGATAGATAGATAGATAGATAGATGATAGATAGATAGATAGATAGATAGATAGATAGATAGATAGATGATAGATAGATATAGATGATAGATAGATGATAGATAGATAGATAGATAGATAGATAGATAGATAGATGATAGATAGATAGATAGATGATGATGATAGATAGATAGATGATAGTTAGATAGATAGATAGACGATAGACGATAGATAGATAGATAGATAGATAGATAGATAGATAGATAGATAGATGATAGATAGATAGATAGATGATAGATAGATAGATGATAGATAGATGATAGATAGATTATAGATAGATAGATCATCCTGTTTCCCACAGTGGTCCACCAGATACCTGAGGGACACCTAGAAGGAGGACATGAAGGAAACAGTTCTTCCTGATACTCTTCCCCAGAAACCGGTGTCCTGAGGCTCTAAGCCTGGAGGAAGGATACAGGCATCAGAACTAGAGGCCACTGATAGCTACCAACTTGCAAAGGCACAGAGGAACAGACTATTGCCATAGTTTGCGTTAATTCCATAGTTTAACTGCACACTGTATAAAGAAGTACTTCCTTTAAGTCCTATCACCTGAATAACTTCAGCATTTGGTTAACATTGGGGTGAGCCCCAAAACTTAAACATACAGTTTGGCATTGCTGCAGGAAAAAATGTCTCAAACACTTTTATACTAATAATGTTTTACTTGTATAAATCATTTTTCCTCTGAGAGTCTAGGGCTACTATATATGCATTAATAAATTCAAATTCACACCTCACCGAAGGTAATTAATATCCTTGTTAAATGCATTCCTGATTACACAGGTGTCCGACACAACTATGGCACAGCGCACCCACCAAGACCTTTACTTATGCCTTCAGGCATGCGGCTGTGTAGCTGCTGTGGCCAATAGGTACCAGACTATATTCCTAAGGTAAAATCATACCCAGCAGCCCTAAATCTTAGTTCATGTTAATCAAAATAACTATACTGGCCAAGATCCAAAGACCTGCTTAAACTCGCACAAAATGGCTTGGCTCACTGTAATATTTTAAGGCTGCAAGCCTACACATACATTCCTGAGACTTACTTCTGAGTAGACATGCTTAGCATTTCTCTGTTAGTGCAGTTGAAGGTCTCGGTCCAGAAACAATTCTTCTGTTCTGCACTCTGGCAGCCAGCTATCTCCTTTTACTAAGGGCTCTTTCACACGTTTTAGAAAGGACCGGCCGTGAGAGATTTGCCATGTCTTGTGTCTTGCGTCCAAAGGAGGATTCCTCTGTGCAAACACATGGGGCCCACATGGCTGGGATCTGGGAGGGCTGGTCTGGAGAAAGGTCTGACAGCTAACAGGATCTCCAACATGATAAACGCCAGCTGTCTCTGTATGTGGGCGCATTCCTAAGAAATATTCATTACAAGAAATGGATGAGGTAAAATCATCCTGTGGTGACTTTACCTTAACGAAAAGCGCCATGTGAACTTTCCCTCATTCAAGTTCCTATCAGACATATCTGTTTATTTCTGTCTGTACAAACCCAGTGCTCCCTCCTTGTTTATTAACTTGACGCTGCAGGCTACTGTATCCTGGAGTTAGCATACTGCATGTGCATTTGGCAAAGTTTTAAAGTATGGTTGTGAATTTTTTTTCAATTTTATTTTTGAAATCGTTTTGTAAACCACATTGAGGTTTCTTACAATCAAGCAGTATATAAATTTCATTGAATAAGTAAATAAATAGTGGCTTTGACTCCCCAATTCAAAATGCATCCCAGCCACTGGTGACTCAGGTAATAAACCATCGCTCTCTCAGTTCCAAACACCCCCCTGCCATTCCTACCTGCAATATCTAACTGGCTTATCTTACAAAAATTGTAAGGATTACTGATATAATGTATATAAACACTTTGAACACTCAGAATGCTCCGTGCCAATACTAATAACTATTAGGAATGTATGCATGATACACCACCAAGGTTAGAAGTAACATGCTCAAGGTATATGAGTACAACTGGCTTTTCATTCCTAAATGCTTGGAGGCATGATCAAGCAAAGTAGCCCAGAAGAGCTCCTGCATAGGTCACTGTGGAAGCAGAAAGCCCCCTTTAGTTTATTTAGAGCCACTTCTGGTTGTTTGGAGCATGCATACGGCCAGAACATGAATGTGATTTATGTAGGTAAATAAAACTGAATCAAGCATACTTGATTCAAGTAGAAGAAAAATACAACACTGAACACGTTTCTTGAGAGCTTGCATATTTTCATTCTGCAACTGATGAACTAGGCCAGGCTTCCTCAACCTCGGCCCTCCAGATGTTTTGAGACTACAATTCTGATCATCCCTGACCACTGGTCCTGCTGGCTAGGGATCATGGGAGTTGTAGGCCAAAAACATCTGGAGGGCTGAGGTTGAGGAAGACTGAACTAGGCCCACAAAGGTATGCCACACTAACTATTATTCTCTAAAGTGCCACCGGACTCCTGTTACTTACGTTGTAAGCAGCACACATGGTATAACTGTCATTTGCTCCACTGCTCTGTGAGCAAGCCATGAAAGGAACAGGGGCCATCTGGCCATCCATTGGTGCTACCAACACGGTGTTCTGCACATCTGTAGGGCTTCAAAACATACAGCTTCTAATATACAGGAATGGAGTTTCAATGTGCACGATGGGTCAGTGCATCTGACTGTTAATCAGAAGGTTGGTGGTTCAAGACCCCCCAGGGACAACTATCGGCAAGATTCCTGCACTGGAAGGGGTTGGACTAAATGACCCTGACCAAGGGTGTGTTTCTATGATCTGTGCTCATCACTGCCGGTCCACAGGACTGTCAAGGATCAATACAAAGGGTATGAGTTTCAGGTCCACCTGACTGTTCTAGAGACACATCTAACCACCAGGATGAGAAGCATCCTGTGTGTCATCTTACCAATTTCACACAGTGTGGCTGCAGTACTGCCTATCCACTGCATCAGCCACATATTTTTCAAGAAATCTTCCACAAGTTTTATTATTTGCATAAACCTTTCATTCAGTTGATACACAGTATAAATGACAGACAGTGATAGTACAAAACAAATCAAAAAACTGGTTCATTATCAGTCTCAAGTAAGCATTACAATATTGCACCATTCAGCAAGTAAGAAGAAGAATACATATTATTGTGGCATATTACAGGTGAGTGGAGGCACCCAACTTATCCTGTATGGTTTTAAATGATATTCAGAGATCTGATAGGTACCCTCAAGAAAATCATAGGACACTAGATCAGAGAGTGAGCTGCTACGTTTACTTCTAAAACTACACCTCCGACAGAAGTCATATTCTTTCTTCCTTCCTTTCTTCTTACTATTTTGTGAAGCAAAGGTGGTTCAGTCGCTACAACAGAGGTTTTGAACAATGACCTTAGTCTTTTTCAATTTAATCGGGAAGTGGGGGGGGGGAGGGAAAGCTTCGTCAGTGTGCATGTCAAATTACCAAGCGTGCAAAGGCACTCTGGAGGGAACCAAGTAAATTTCTGCAAACTATATATTTACATTTCTTTAAAAGAGCATGTTTTCTTTATAAGTTAACTGTTTCACAGTGAATGGTTAAAGAAATCCATGAGGAGATTTTGAAGAGAGGATGTTTACAATGAGAGTTGAAAGAAAGAAAGAAAGAAAGAAAGAAAGAAAGAAAGAAAGCTGTTAATTTTTGACAAGGTCACTTTTGTCTCTCTTGCACTAACCAGTTACAGTGGTACCTCGGGTTAAGTGCTTAATTCGTTCCGGAGGTCCGTTCTTAACCTGAAACTGTTCTTAACCTGAAGCACCACTTTACCTAATGGGGCCTCCTGCTGCTGCCGCGCCGCCGGAGCGCGATTTCTGTTCTTATCCTGAAGCAACGTTCTTAACTCGAGGTAATATTTCTGGGTTAGCAGAGTCTGTAACCTGAAGCGTATGTAACCCGAGGTACCACTGTATCTAATTAGGGTAAACAATTTCCAATGTAAACCACAAGGCATTTGCATACTTTCCAAGCTAATCACAATTCTTTTCCAAAAAGCCACAACAGGAACTTCCATAATAAATAACATCACTATTTACAGTTCAAATTAGATAATTTGGAGAAAAATACAAGGTTTGGTACCAGAAAAGGGGTCTCTTTCTGTCTCTATGTGTGTGTGTGTGTGTGTATATGCGCGCACACATGTTCCCATTCCCATCTCCTCTGCCTGCTAGCTCGCTTTAGCCTTATCTCCGAATGAATGCTGAATCCAGGTGCAAAAGCTCAATTCACAAGGAATGCAGCACACATTAAATTGCTGCAGGTTTGGCTGCTATTAAATCCCTGCTGTTACTCACCATTGGATGTTGTGCTGGAGGCAACGGCTTTCTCACTGACATCTGTTCGAGTGGAGCATTTCACTATAGGATTCTCAACTTTTTTCTTCTCACCCGTGGTAGAGCTATGGGACTGGGCTTCCATGATGACTTCTCATTACTTCAGCTCTCTTCACACTAATACCTGAATAAAACAATAAAACCATAAAACTTCAAAACAGGAGCAGAAGGGGGTGAAGAGCCCAAACAAAAACTCAGCCACATTTCTCACCCAGAGGATGCTGTATATCGACACTAGTAAGCTACAGAACTTATCACAAAGCTCAACAAATCAACTTTAATTTATCACTTTTGTACCTCATTCTTCCTCCAAGAAGCTAACAACCTTGGGAGGTAGTTGGGTTGCAAAAGTGTACAACTAGCACAAGATCAATAAGCTATCTTAATTTATTTCACTTAAGTTGCAATTCTAAAACTGTGGAAAGACCATTGGATATTGCGCATGTGCCACTCTGTTGATAGAGGTCTGTTGATAGAACGGCACTCCCATGGCCAGAAGCCCCCAGAAGCTCAGGGGAGAGAGGGAGAGAGGGAGAGAGTGTGTCCTACTGGCACTGAAGTCAAAACAGGGGGCTTCAGGGGGCTTCCAGGGGCAGCCAAGAAGACACAGAATTCTAAGTCCCCTCGTTCCCCCAACATGCCCCCCAAACAGTTCCTAAACTACACCAGCCCTGGAGCTGGAACAGTTTGTTGCCTCTCACAGATTGTCACAGAAGGGGAAAACAAGGAACGCCCCACCTACCACCTTGCAGTTGCTCCGCCACAGAATCTCCCCACCATTCAGACCCACAACCAAGTTTTTGGTTGCACTTGGGGACAAACTTCTTAAATTTCTTCCATATATCTGAATAGTGATAGTGCTGCCGTTGTGACACAGTATTAGGCCCCATCCCATCTGATGAAGACCAGTAGCCAAGAAGAAGACACAAGATGACTGGGTGGAGATTCAAACTCAGGTGCCCCAAAGCCATATCCAACACTAACTCCATTTTCTAAGTCTGCCATCCTCAATGTGCTACACAGAAACAAGTACCATATTTTTTGCTCTATAAGACTCATTTTTCTCCTCCTAAAAAGTAAGGGGAAATGTGTGTGCATCTTATGGAGTGAATGCAGGCTGCGCAGCTATCCCAGAAGCCAGAAGAGCAAGAGGGATGGCTGTGCAGCGATCCCTCTTGTTGTTCTGGCTTCTGAGATTCAGATTATTATTTTTTCTTGTTTTCATCCTCTAAAAACTAGGTGCGTCTTATGGGTAACTTAAATCCATTAGAATTTACTTCCAAGCAGCATGGAAGGAACTCAAGGTTTTACAGGAAGCTTGGGTATGTTCACAGACACACACACACACACACACACACACACACACACATTGTGCCCAAAAGCAACTGAGATTTCTGGTAGAAAGCCAACACTTCCCTTCCACCGATGTCATCCTAGCCTGGAATTATACAGCAGGAGCTGAACTGATCATCCATGTGACTGTAAATCCAAATATTTAAACTTCAGCATTTACATCAGTCCAGTGAAACTGCAGTGAATTATATCTTCAAGGTTGATTATGTAAACAGTTCGTTTTGTCTGTTTTAGAAATGTAACTCGGAAAAGGGTTATTAGTGCAGCACACCTGTGAAAAACCAGAGGGGGGTGGGGGAGCATGATTGCTAGTAACCATGGAATCCCTTTCTCTTAACAACCCTAAAATGAAAGCCACCAAAGGTAACAAATAATGTTTTCCCCCCTTTCACCATCTAGTTTTGGGGTCATTTGTTGCTGCTTGCCATTCATCCTTTTTAAATCTGCTCCTCCTTCTTTCTGGAGCTCCAGCATCCACACATTATAAATTCAGAGAATTCTCTGTGCAGCTGTGAAATAACAGCAAACTACCACCTAGAAGTGGCTTACTGGGTGAGGGTACCAGGCAAGTGGGTCACTGTGGCTTCCCAAGAGGGGAAGGGAGGTTCATGTACTCCTGCTTCTGGAATTGCATCATGCCAACCTGCCCTCCACCACATCCTCTCGGTAAGCAACACACGGCAATCTGTTCAAGTAAGCTTTACAAAACATAATCATGGGCTTGGAACCATTACAATATAGGAAAAACCTGAACATTACACCCTAACCATCCCATGCTGCCACCATGACATGTCGCTTGCTTTTAAAAAAACGACAGCAACAAAATTAGCTGCATTTTAAGAGCTCTGTCTAACTCACAAATAGACACAGACACACAAGATGAAGGCTTGAGTTATACCACCTGACCTTCTAGGCCAACGGTGGGGAACATCTAGCCCATGGGCCTAAATAGGGCCATCAGATCTCCCCATTTGTCCCTCGAGGCTATTTCAACCAAACCAGGCCCACTGGACCTCATACAGACCATAAAGGTGTGGCAGTGCTAAAAGGAAGTCTGCTAACTGCAAGTCACTGTGCATCTGGTTCTCAAGCTCCAACTATCAGCTGATGACCAGGGCTTGAGAAGCCTGCTGCATAGTTCTCCACAAGACCCAATAATCATCTGGCGGTTGGCACTTTGCAGGCTTTGACTTTGCTTGCACAGTTCAATTTCGAACTATACAAGCAAAAATGGGTGGCCCCATCCACCTGTCTAAATTGGCCCATGGTGGGAGGGGGAGATAAGGATCCAGCCCACTGCCCCAGTCCAGTTCCCTACCCAATCTAGGACTTGCACTAGTTCCCATCACTTTTCACTCTGAGGGATACAGATGTCTCTAATTATTATATCTTCATCTGTGCCCTCAGCTCCTTGCAAATGAACTTTCGATGGCAGATTGGAATACGTCCTAGTCGGCTAGAGCCCTTCTGCATCTCCTTGCCAACTGGTCTACTCAAGAGTTCACACACCAAGCAGCCACAAAACAGCCTGAAGTACTTACTTTCCAATTTGAAGAGGATGGACTCCAACCTGAATGCAATTGTCATTGGCAGCACAACTCCATCTAAGAAATAGTTAATGTCTGCTTAGGTATCGTGCATCATGGAGGAAGTGAAACACTTAGAATCACAGAATTATTGAATTGTAGAGTTGGAAGGGTCATCTAGTCCAACCCTGAGGATCATCTAGTCCAACTTCCTGCAATGCAGAAATCTGCAGCTGTGCCATACAGGGATTGAACCTGCAGCCTTGGCTAATCAGTAATTCCCCAGGGACAGTGCCAGGATAAACAGCTGGTGCTGTTTATAATAGTTAACATAATAAACTAGTCAGGAAAGCAAGTCACCCCATCTTCTGCCACATAAGGCAAGCGTGGATACACTGGGATCCTTCCCTGGTTATCGGCTTAGATGATATCTCTGTCTGCTACAGCCGCATCCTTGCTGCTGGCTGATTCACCTCTTCTCTCTCACATGCCTCAAGTCACAGCACAGATGCATGCTGGAAAGGGCAAGAAGAATATGCAAACTATTTAATGCAAGAATTAATCAACACAAGTTTCCCCCCCACACACACACTTTTGAATGCTCCTCCACAGACAAAACTCCACACAAGTTTGTTTAAAAACAAAAACACGCTAGCATAATTGGAAGAGAAGTTTTAGATCAGTCTTTTCCAAAGCCTTACATTGACCTCTAGCTCCCGGCCAACCAGGGTGGATAAAAATCAATGATTTTGTAAAAAAAATAAAAATTAAAATCCATTTTATTTATTTAAATCAGTTTTTTTTTATTTAAATTGGATTTTTTAAAATAACATGCTTTTGGAGAAAAAATCTTTCTAAGGATAGTTTTCTATTTATGTTACATTATAGTCCAAAGGCTATTCATCAGGAAATAAGAATTTGTTTTTAATTATGTAGCATGAGGCTTTATATGCAATGTTTAAAATTTTTGGTAAATGAATTCCATTAATCCATTCACAATGTCATGCTCTTCGAGAGGTTTGTGTAAGATTATTTGGGGCAGTTTTTCTAAGAAGAAGATATTATCACAGATGCATGTTTTTGCAGTTCTCCAAAGTGTGAATTTGTCTCTGCAAAGATAACATGCCTTTTCTTCACAGGAAAAATGTTACAAAATAAACATACAGAGTTGAGGAAAAACCTTAATCCCATTGTGCCTTTGCAAATTTATATCAATCCCCTTACCTCTTAAATGCTAAGTTCCAAGAGGTTCAAAGTGGAGTGGAAAAGATTTGCACAAGTAGCTAAGTGTGAAGCAGAAAAAATGAAAGTGCAACCTTGTGAGCAGAATACTCCACAAGTCTTGGGATCTTTGTGTGATAATTGTGCAAGTCAGTTGCATGTCTATGCAACTCAGACTTGAGGCAAGTGCTGAAGGCTCTTCAGGGCTGGCAAACTCTTCCCAATCCCACTGGGTTTCAACCACTGCACTCACACTTAACTGTACAGAATAGGCACCT
Organism: Podarcis gaigeae; assembly: GCF_964106915.1. Taxonomy (NCBI): domain Eukaryota; kingdom Metazoa; phylum Chordata; class Lepidosauria; order Squamata; family Lacertidae; genus Podarcis; species Podarcis gaigeae. The sequence continues at coordinate 58,401,357 of NC_139688.1, forward strand.
GAATGTAGACGCAAATCAATTGGGGTGGTGGAGGAAATAGTAAGTGGGATCTGTAAGTCCTTGGCGAGACCTTGAAATGCTTGCCAGTCAACTAATAAGAGTTCACAGGTTCCAGGCCATTCTTCCCAATTGTAAATATTAAGATTACACCAGCAAGAATGAGTCTTTCTGTTAAAAAAAAATGATTTAAATCAAGTCTTACTGACTAGTGATTTAAATCGATATGATTTAAATCAAATCTACCCTGCGAGACACACACGTGAGGGCCAGAGAAAATGCATGCTTCCCTTGGTTTTATTTTGCATCTCTCTAGAGAGGCCAGCTGCACACTGAGAACCATTGTACTTACAAGTTCTGCTTAGTCTGATAATTGACACATGGACCACAAACTTTTTTATTAAGAAAAGCAGTGCTTTGCATTCATCTAGCTAGTTCAGTGCTTGAGGCAATTTACATTTATTAACAATAAATTAGGAATCTACCATGCAAATTAAAACTGGACCAGAACATGGAATTTTCACTATGGGAGGGAGTGAAACCTTAAATCTAGCTTTCTCCCAGCGTGTCCAGAGGGCTGAAGCAGTTAGGTCTTGGGGAAACAGTTATAGAAGCAAATTAGGGCTTTGACTTTAGTGTCAAATATTGGAACAATAAGGCAGGCTTCAAAGAAGAAAAATGCTATTGGTGAGTCAAAGTAGAGAAATGCCTGAGATCTGATGACCTCCAAAACCATTCACGTTTTCTCCCCCCCACACACACCTGCCATCCTTGTCTATGACAGTAAAGAAACACAGTTTAAATGTTGTTATTTTATATGAGATAAAAAGAAATGCAAAGGGAGAACAAATTCTCCATGCACACACAAAGCATCTACATAATGTGAGAATATTGAGGGTTATCTCTGAGGCACCTGAAAGACAAAGGTGGCACCACGAGCTTTGCCAAATGGGTTCACAGGATCACATCAACTGTACTGTACGCATCCGCAGTGGTTAGAAACCACTCTAAAACTGATTTAACTTTCACACCTTTCTCCAAAGAACCATGGAAACAGTAGCATTTTGAGGCTTTATTTATTTTATTTTTGTTTTACAATTCTGTTTATTTCGTAGAACAATTTCTAGGCTTCTTTGGCTGGGATAATGAACTGCTCTAGGTTACCCACACCACCGCTGCCACAAAATGTAGGCACACCCTCTAATTCCTATCTCACCATTTCCACATTCAAAGATGCCACCAACAGCTATGCTGCAGCACATTCACAACACATATTTTCTGACAATGGCCAGTTATAGACAAAAGTTTGCCATCAAATCACCCAGCTCTTTAACTGGGAATGCTCAGCTGCACGTAGCTTGAGGATCAAGAAATCCAAAAGTTTACTTTATAAAACAGCTCACCTAACTTCCCCTTAAAAGGAAACTTCAATTTTCAAAGTTTGTCCAGTCTAATGTCACCTGTTTGATTGCATGAGACAGTTCGAATGAGTTGTGTACACTGCTGTTAAGCAGTGTGAAGTCTACCGTTGGAAACTCTCACCCACTTTCTTTTATGAGGTTTTTTTTTGTTTGTTTTTTAGTGGAACCAAATCACTTTTATTGGGCATTTGAGTTACAACACAAAAAGAACAATAGATGGTTTTATTTTCAACTTGCCTAAGAGAGTAGCCGTCATGAGGCTGGTGCTCACCAGAGGCTTTGGGCTACAACTACATTTGCTAGGCAATAACCATTTCAGAATATAGGTGAGAGTTTGAACATTTCGAAAAACCATCCATATGAACAGAAGTCTGCACATACAAAGCTTGTCTCCCATTGAGTTGGTTTTATATTTGTGTGTTTGTAATCATAAATCATACAGTCGTAGACTGTACAGTCCTGCAAAACATGAATCACATGACTGGTCTCACAACATCTCCCAACTATGAATCACTCGTTTATTTTAGTAAGAAAAATTTTCCATAAAGCACCAGATTTTGTCAATCTCAAAAAAATTCCCCAGTTCCACATATACCTTAAATTTTAAGGCAACAACCTTTTAACTAAGTTGCCATTTCAGAGGTTACATATTCTCACGGATGAAATCAGATGACAGTGCCTTGAAATACACGAATCTGCTTCCCTGAATTTTTAGTCTTGATATTTAGACACATGGGATATTCAGCAATACCGGAGTTTATTCAGTCACTCAACAAAAATAACTCCGTTTCAGGCATCCAGAATCTCTGCCAATGAGCAAAAAAAGGCATCGGCATTATCAATGAACTTTTGGACAGTTTGCTCATTTAAAACCTATTAAATTTTCATCCCATTAAAATTGTTTGGGTAGTTAAAACATAGACTCATAGAGTTGGAAGGTGCTCTGAGGCTCATCTAGTCTAACCCCCTGCAATGCGGGAATCTCAAGATGCCGCCGCCCATCCAATTTGAAACCATAACAGACCCTGCTTAGCTTTGCACATGTGCTAGCAGTTTTGTTGCTGCACCACCAGTACTTTAAAACACATTAAGACTACTTTTAGCTAGGTTTTAGATTTTAACGTCAGCTTATAATATCTCTCACAGTATACTTGGTTTTCACTACCACAGTATCACTTACTAGGAGCCAACATGACCCACCTCAGCTTCATAGGAATAGCTGTGGTTTGAACCACACTGCAGACACATAGGCAAAGGATAAGAGCATTTTGTCCACTGCCTTAGCAATGCTTTAGTGTCACCCCCCTTTTGCTTTGTTTTAATTGCATTTGTATAGAACCACTCAGTTTCTAACCAGGTTTCTTGGTCCTGCTGCATATTTTGCAGCCCCTTAAAATAACTGGCAGGCCCAGGCCATGCTTCCTCCAAGCCCCTCTCCTTCATCCAGAGCTTCAGGGCTGCCTTGTTAACCCAGGTAAATGGCGGGGAGGTCTTCTCTGGCCACTCCAGAGCTCCATGGGGGATGGAGGGAGAGGCGGTGAAGCACAGCTTGGCATCCTTGTGCTCAAATCATACTCCCCAAAAGAATTTCAAATTCCATGTTCAATTTCATTATGAAAAGGTGTGATGAAGCTACTTGATTTGCTAAATACATTCTGATCATCACGTCTAGAATTCAAAATGTTTAAATGAATGCAAAATTTTAAAGGGGCAAAAAGGATCCATGGGGCAGCAGGATAGGGAGCAATGTAGGGGTGTTTTGTTTTGTTTTGTTTTTGTTAAAGCCCCTTAATACACACACCCTCCAGTCACTGGGAGACCTGTTCAAAGTCCTCTCTTTGATGAGCTCTCAAAGGATATTATTACCTGCCATGGAAGCTGTCATCTCCCTCCAAAAAAAAGGGGGGGCTGCAGAAAACTCTTGACATTCCCCAGATACAACCGAGTGTGAACACACCTAAGGAGAAACTCATAAAGTATTCTGCCCTGGAAGTAAAAAATGTTTATCCTAAAGCAAGAATGTCAGAAACTGCTCAATGAAGGAACACGATAGATCTTACCTTATCCATAGCTACTCTTACCCTGAACCCAAGTAAACAGCAAAGGGAACTTATCCTCGCAACACTCCACCATTGAAAAGAGAGGGACTTTAACATTATTTCAGCATCTCAGTGCTCACACCAATGAACAATGCCCTAACCCTAACCCTGATCCAGATTGCTAGAAGGATCTGAAAAACCTGTTGTATTATTGTCCAGAACCTCATCCTGCACCAATTTAAACACAAACAGGGAATCTATTCTTTTCAGTAATGGCATACTGGACAACTATTCTATAATTCTGTGTTGTCAAGACCAACTTCTCCAAATCCAGCATGTGAAATGGCAGACTTTCCTCTGCATGGTGTTTTAGTGCTGATTTGCATGTATTTGCATGAAAGTGCAGTTCCAACAAGAAGCATCTACTCTCCCAAAGCTCAGTGTTCACTTCCAGAGACCCAGGTCAAGGGGCTGAATGTGAAGAAGGGCAAATATTTAGCAACTCACACTAACCAAAAAATGACAAGGCATCCAAAAGCCTTCCTAAAAGACAAAATAGGGTAAAAACAGAGACAATTGCGATACCAGAAAAGCAGGAATGATTGGAACACATACGTATCAGGATAATAGATATCTGAACAATCCTCCTCTTAAATGACAGTAGTAGTAAGTCTATCTGTTTTTCAAGGCTGCTGAAGTAACATTTATTTACATAACAATTAAGGAACCAAAAGCAAAGGTTCCATAACAGATAATCTATCAGATTCTGCAGAATGATGGTGGGGAGGAAGATGACATTGCTTCTCTTCACATTTGAAATTTCGAATCAGCACCTCCCTGGTACTTCTTTCCTTCTTTCAATGCCGCACATGCATCTTTCAGAGTTAACCTTGCTTTTATTATTATTTTTAGATTTTTAAACAAAATTATCAACACAAGCACATATAAAATACAATAAAAATGATTTGTGTAATAAATGAGAATAAAAGCAAAAAAAATAAAACACAGATACAGAGGGAAAGAAAAAAGAGAGAACAGCTGGGGCGGGGGGAATTCTGTATTCAATTGTCACATATGATAAGAAAAAGTTGAGAGTTTATTGAGAACTGAATCCGAACCGTTATTTCAAAGACTGGGGCGCTAGGGTTTTAAGTTACTGTCCCTTGCCTACATATGCATGAGAATGATGGCCGCCAGGAGAAAAACGCACAACCCTGAACTTTCATAGGTAAAACAGAGGGATAAACATTCCTCTGTGAAAGCAAACAGTCATGGTCTTTTCCCATTCAACCATGCCTGATTCTTTTGCGATTTTCCCGCAGGCTTGAGCCCATTCAGCAAATTAATCTGAGCCCTACTTTCAAGCTAATCCCTCTCAGGCCAGCAACCTGCCTGCAGGTGCACCTCTGCTTCTCAAAGCGTCAACATGCAAGCTTGCACCACTTTGTGGTTACTGGAATGATGATACAGGCAAGTTGTCAGACCACGATCTCTGAAAAAAGGAAAATGGGTGACTCATTTGAATGGACACAAAAATAATAAATAATGCAAAAAATGCTACTTGTTACATCTGTGTATTAATATACAGTTAAGGCATTTCATTCTGCACGCATCTATAAGTTGTACTTTCAGGGATCCACAAATTTTGGCTTAAGGTGGCCATCGCTGACTCTGACCCTCTCCTTTGGAGAATGTGTGCGGTAGCTTTAGAGCTTCTCCAAGTGCAGCAATGGGGCAAGCTACTGCCCTCCTCCCTAGCTCCAAGCTACATGAAAGGGGTGGTGTGGCAAGCTACTGGGACCTAGACACCCGACCACATGCCCTCTTGATCCCTGTCCCGTGTGGCTTATTGCATCAGGCAGAGGGGATTTCAGTGACTGGGCCCAGAGAGAGTGTAAGACTTCCTTGCATTGGGGGGGGGGGTGAGATCACTCCTAAAGAAAGCAGTCCTGGACTGCTGGGACAGGAGTAACTACTAACCACTTGCAAATTGGGGGGAAGATGGTAGCCAGATGTGGTGGGGCAGCTGCAAGCATTCTTGGACAACTCCGATTATTTAAATCCATTCCAACTGGGGTTCAGTCCTGCCCATGGAACTGAGTCACCCCTGGTTGACCAGATGGGTGCTCTTTACACCGAGAAGGACCATGGCAGTGCATTCCTGCTCTCTCTATACCTTTCAATACCACTGACCACGGTATCCTCCAGGACAAATGGAATGGGAATTGGCACTCTGCTACAGTGGTTCCGGTCCTCCCTGTGAGACCGAGTCCAGAGAGTGACATTGGGAGAGTGCTTTTCAACCCCCTGGCAGTTGGGCTATGCAGTGCTGTGGAGCACTGTTTCATCCCTAATGCTATTTAACATCTATTTGAAGCCATGGGGAGCAGACACTAGGAGTCTGGGGAGAAAGTGCCACCAGTACACTGATGACACTCAGCTGTTTCTCCATAACATCTAAACCAGGAATGGCCAAGTGTGGCCTGGACCAGTGTCTGGATGAAGAGTTGGGATAGATGAGGGAAAATTAGCTGAGCTTGAATCCTGTCAAGGCAGAGACCCTGTGGATCAGTGGTTCCCATGGCCTTTAAACTGGTCCAATGCCTGCCCTAGACAGCACTGCACTTCCCTTGAAAGAGAAGATGCGATGTCTGGGATGGGACTACTGGTATATAGCTTGGGATGGGTTTACTTGCAGGATCACTTTACCCCATGTGTGCCCACTCAACCACTTCAATCTGCAAAACTGGCACTGTTTGAGGTGCCACATACTACTCAGGCCACAGATGTAAGAAAATGATCTTAGTGTGGCAGCCCCTGGACACATTGGAACTCCCTGTCTGTCGGCTCTTTTTGGCACCCACTGAAAAGGTTTCTGCCTAGGGCAAGCCTATCCAGACACATGGATGCTAATATATTAAAATCTTAGTTACTGTTGATTTTAATGAATGCTGAATGTTTTTAATTGCCATCTGTTTTTAGTTATAATTTTAATATCTTTGTAAACCGCTCAGAGCTTTTACTACTAGCAAGTGGTATATAAATTTTGTTAATTAAAAAAAATTGCACGTGGGTAAATAAAGCATGAATTTTGTGTGTTCAGAAACGCAGAAGAAAGCTGCCAAGGAGCCATGCCTACTCTTCCTCCTTTTGCACTTTTAGAAACAAGTCTTGGCTTTCTGTCTTGGCAAAATGCTGTGACCACACCAGGAATGAGGGATTGCTACCATTGGGAATATGTGCAAGTGTTCCTTTTGTATGCAACCCAAGAAGCACAAAACGTGATTTCATTCACAGAACTTCTTAGTACTGTATACAGAGTCATTTTCAGGCAAAAAGAGAGAGAAAACTCCATGTTATGTAAGTTCAAATGGCTAGCTAATGCACCTGCTATGGTCCACAAACAGGAGGGCAGGTATCTTTTTTCCCAGGACACCTCAGCAGTTCTTGTGAGAAATGAGCCATGTGGACTATACATTCTCCATCAGCTGCTTGGACCAGTAAGAACGGTCTTGGCCTGAAGCGTTCAGAAGTTGGCAAATTTCAGGAGTGCAGAAAAATGCAACCCATCTGGCCAACCTCTAAGCTTAGATGAAATCCATCCCCTTTACTGATCTTCACTGACCCTACAAGGTTTCCAAGTAAGAAGGGCATTAAGAAATTCTTTTGAAGCACACTTTTCTGCATCTGTTGGTTTATTGTCTTTGCCCTTTTAACCGATCGCCTTCTTTCAAATTCCGATCTCCGTTTCCATTTGATGCCTTTGGAATTGTATTTCATTCATTAACAAGTGGTTTGCATCCACTGAGAAGAGCTGTCTGAAGCAACAGTGCTGCAGCATTCATCATCATTACATCAGCAGTAGGGAAAGTTTATGCTGATTGCTATCAGCATCTAGAGTGCCCTGATCAGTGTGCAAGCAAAGACAGGATGTTTAATTTTTTCAGAAATGACTCTGGGTATTTGGGGTGTTCATATGCACCACTTTGATCTATGCTAGTGGAGGCAATCTTCAGGGATCTGTCTCAACAGAGCAAAACCATGTAAAAGTGAAAAGACACAAGGGGTAGCATGTAGAACAATCAGAAAATTACAGCTTCTTTCAAGCATAAAGCGTCCTTTATCAGTTGTATCAAAATTTGCTACTCCATTCCTTGGGAATATTTAAGAATAAAGAAAGCTCCGTCGTTATCAGATCCATTCAGAATGCACACAAGACAATTTAAAACAAGTGCTATTTTATTTATATTCATACAAGCTTGTGCTGGGCATGTTTAAAACCCAAAGCCCTCAAAAACATTTAACAATAATTTGTGCAGATCCACAGTGACATTTTCCTGAGAAGCAGAGGATGGTCCATAAACTATGACACAAATTTAAAGACATTGAAAGTCCTCTGCTATGCGCTGGTCACAACTTATCACTCCAGGACAAAGCTTGCCATGCCTGCAAATAAAAATGTGTCACAGACACCACAAAGATTTTTAACTCCATTTATTAGGTGAAAACAGCAAGCTTTATCAACAAAGATATTCCACTTAAAGAGAGAAACATTTGTATACTTTCCTTAGCAATTTGGGTATTTTCAAAATGTCGCACTATCCCCATAAGGCCAATATGTGTGTGCTGCAATGCATACAACTAAAGTAGGGTGCTGAATGGAGGAGGGAAAAGCAGATCAAGCACAGAAGGAAGCAGGGCACAAAGAGAACAGAGATGGAAGATTGCCTATTTTATCCCAAGAGAAAGCTAAACTGGATATGAAAAGGAAAAAGTGACTGGCACAATGGCCTGGCCTGCATGACATGCTACATCAAAGCATGGCTTGTGGTGCAAAGATGCATGCTTCAGGAGAGATTGCAGCTGCTTTGCTGCTCCCACTCATTCTGCTGAGCCAAGCTATGGCTTGACTTAGCAAGACTTCCAAACCTGAGCTCATGGTTTGACGCTCTCGAGAATAACCACGAGCTGCAACCAAAGTATGCCCTAAGGTTTGCAGCTCATGGTTTTCCTGGGAGAGCTAAACCATGAGCCCAAGTTCAGGCAACTTGCCAAGCCAAACTATGGCTTAGCTCAGCACAGCAGTGGAACAAACGGAAAGGAACAAAACAGCCATGTGCTCACAAATTTGCACAAAGACATTGCTGGGATTAGCATGATGTGCAAACCAAACCAATGAACAGCTCCTTACCCTGGAGAAAGCAGGAGGTGAAGCTGCTGTATGCCAAGTCAAGCTAGTGCTCCACCTAGTCCTATATGCAGTGCCCCTCGCCAAGGTTTCATGCAGATTCCAGTCTTGCAGCCTGAGATCCTTTAACTGGAGATGCTATGGATTAAACCTAGAAGCTTCTAAAGAGAGCCAGGCTTGAGGAAGATCAAGGAGACCAGGGTTCAAATCACAGCCCACCAATTATTCTCATTGGGTGACCCTGGACCAGTCACTACTTCTCAGCCAAATCTACTAGAACGAGTTCTTGTGAAGATAAAAGGGGGCAAGGACCCGCATATGCCACCCTGAGCTCCTCAGGGTAAGAAAGGGCAGCAGATGCAGCGAATGAATGAATGAACAGAGCATGTTCTACCACTGAACTTTAAGACCTCCCCCCAAGCACCCTGAAGAGGAACATTGCATTTCAGCTAAAAACTCCCATCCTTCATAATACAGGGATCCCCACTCTACTGCACAACAATTTTTTTGAGTGAAAACTAGGGATAATGCATTTTTCCTCACAGGAATAACAACTCTATTCTTGACTTCAGACAAGAAATATTTCCCACAAACTTCCATTTCCAATACAGCATTCTTCAAATACATTTCTGCATAGGAAGCACCTCAAAGCACGCCCCGCAGAAGAATCAGGGCCAACGTGCTGTCTTCTAAATACACATTGTATTCTAAAGCACAGGCAGGCAGAAGATAGAGCTGCATCTACTGCTAGATCTCTGGGTGATTTGCAAGTATTTTTTTACTTCAAATTGTTTAACAACAGCAACAACAAAATGACTCTGCTGAAATATAGTGCTGAAATGAAGAAAGAGAAGGGTAACCAGGAATGGATTTGTGAGTGGAAGAATTGTGAGTTCTGTTCAGTTCTGCAACTCAGAATAAATTTGGGTCCCCTAATTCCTTATTTTGATGTGTAAGTCCTTTGCACCAGGCTCTAACTGGTGGACCTCAGATTCTCGTAATAAACAGAATAAGCTGGTAGACTGCCCACTGTTGATTTAAGGCATGAAAATGCAAAGGGACAGTGCTCAGCTGCAACAAGCTGTAGGTCCCTGCTGACCTGACCTCATCTCCATGTAATGTGTGAAGTGGCCCTCAAAGCCTTTTAAAAAGAAAAAAGGTTCAAATCCCTGTTCAGACATGAATTAACTGGGTACCCCTGTTAAATCATCACCTTCCAGGTTCTATCAGTGTTATGGGAATAACAAGGACTTACCTCACAGGGTAACTGGGAGTGATATTAGGATTACAGAGTGCTATGCGCTACTCCTTCCAGCTGCAATTAATTGCTAGATGAAAGCATTTTAGAGTCCTGTATATCTCTCTGAACCAGACAACAAACAGATGAAGATTCACACAAACACACAGAAATTCTCCCTAATTTGTATCCTATCCCATAAATCTGAACTACCACAGATGGGATTGCCCCTGATATTAATAATCTAGATTTTCTTACAATTAAAGTAAATACCCAGTGCTTCTCATTCTATTTCTTTTGGGGAATAGAGTATTTTAACTTGGCTGTTAATTGTTCATTCTAAAAATTGGGTATAATTTGCTGGAATTCTTTTAGTATAATTCATCTCTCCAGAAGATGGAGAAGTGAGACATTCCTCAGTAAGTCATTACAGAAAAGTTTTAGAAGACTTCATTAGATGGAATGACTTCTGGATTCCAGGAAACTTCTATGGACCAAATTCCAGCCTGTGCCATCTCACAAGTTTTTATTAAACAATATCCCACAGATATCAAAATAGTGGTATAAATGATTTTTAAAAAGCAGGAAAAGATGCTGTAAAGGCTACAAAAGCTGAAGCATTTGGGAATTTAACAAGTAAATAAAAAGGTAACCATGGGGAAGACATGAGAGGCTCATAAAACTACAAATGGTATGGCAATAATAAATAAATACAGCAACCATTTTATCCCTCTTTAATGATACCAGAGCATGGGGGGAGGAGTCATGCAATGAAATCTGACAATAAAGAATGCAATAGTTCTTCACACAACTTAGATTTCACTACACGAACATGCAGAGATGGCCAAATTCATTAACATAGACCTACCAATGGCTATTAGTAGGGACTTCCACATGCAGAGGCAGAGTAACTTTTAACAGGTGCTGGGAAACAAAACAAGGAAAAACCATGCTCCTCCTCACACTTTTATTGGTGCTGAAAGGGCCACTTCAAAAAAGAGGGTGCCACCAGCTGATCGGCCCTGTCAGCAACCCCCATTTGCCAGGGAGCAATCGGGAATGCCCTTTTAGCTCCTGGTTTGTCCCCTGCAGCCCCGTTTTCACCTGCTGCACACCTGGAACTATTTGTGACTATTTGTGACAATCAGCCAGAGGCTCCTAGAGAAGAGAGTTGGACAGGCAGTATAAGACAAAGGTTGCCAACGCGGCACCCGTGGGCACCCCTACGCCCCACATACAAGGCCAAAAGCTTCACCCTCTCCCTCTGAAATCAGACTGGAAAGCTTTCTATTGCAGCTTAACTTAATGTGCCTTACAGGTAAAATAGGAACAGCTAAAAGCACAGAGGGAGGAAACAATCAATAAAAAACAATTAAACATTAACAGAATTAAAGCTCTACAAGCATTCCCCTCCCCCCCCACACACACACTTAAGTGTGATCAACTTGCATGCAACTGCATATATGTGTGGCATCAGGAAATAAATAAGTAATTCAATTCCAACCTGGAAGTGGCAGGAAAGAGCTGGAAAGTCCTTGTGACTTGTGAGGAGACATACACACACCCCAGAGTTTTAATTCTAGTTATGGATATCTTCGGATAAGGTATTTTTGGTCTGGAGAGAGGGCGGCAGAGAGGATGTTTAAAGGTGCTTATAGGGCACTCCCCGTTTACGTGATTTCACTTACATGCATGAGGGCCAGGAACATAACCTTCACATAAGGGGGGGGGGTGCCTGTATATAAATATAAAAGCTCTATTAAAAGCATACAGATAATCACAGTAAAACAGCACAGCACCTGCGCTCTCATGAAAAGCAGTCAGGTGCCAAAGCCAGTTGGAACAAGAAAGTCTTCCTGGAAAGACAAGGAGGAGGGAGCCAGTCTGGCTTCTCCAGGGAGGGAGTTCCAGGGTCTGGGAGCAGCCAGCAAAAAGGCTTGGATGCAGTGTGTGTGAGGGTGTGAGTGTGTGGGTGTGAGGTGTCCACAACAGCTTGTCCCATTATAAAAGTACAGTGGTACCTCAGGTCACAAACACCTCGGGTTACAAACTCCGCTAACAAGTAGTACCTCAGGTTAAGAACTTTACCTCAGGATGAGAACATAAACCATTAGCTAAAGTGGTACCTCAGGTTAAGAACAGTTTCAGGTTAAGTACAGACCTCTGGAACGAATTAAATATGTAACCAGAGGCACCACTGTATAAATAATAAACAAACTGGCCAAGCTGACTGAATTAAAATGAGCTAATGCTCCAATTCCATTTTGCAAATAAGCCCCTAAAAGTTTGTCATACATTTTTTTACTAGCCTGTCTACTCATCCATACCTATGTAAGTTTAAGATAGTGAGTGACCTTCCCTGCTTAGTTGTCTGGTGGCAGATAGTACCGTAGGCAAGCTTTCAAGTGGCTGTTTATGAGCCTAGCATAGCTCCTAAGAGATGAGACTCAGCTCAGAGCAGCATCTGCTTCTAGGAAAGTCTCTTCATCTGGTTTTATAGTCTGCTCGGTGCTTCTGCATTTGCTCATAGCTCACATACACGCTACTTCCACAGCACCAGAATAAAAAGAGACAGAGCCAAATACTTAATAGGAACTTTAATTTATTATTTCAAGAGCTGAAACTCAGCACTAAAATAAAAAAGTACTCTATTGCAGATTCTCATTTGAGACTCAGTTCCGTAATTCCTGCTGCAAGTAGAAATTCAACAACTGTTTGAGAACTCAGCATCCTGATATATTGTGTACATGCCACTGAAATCACTAGCAACTTGCCAACATGCAAAATGCAAGCTTGTGAGGTTCCTCTGCAAGTGCAGCTGATCAGGGGAAGGCAATGAGAATCTCACAGAATTACACAGAACTGCAAAACAAAACCAGCCTAGTGGTAGTGGACTCTCCTTCATTGGAGGTTTTTAAGCAGAGGTTGGATGGGGATCCCTCCACTGTGATGGACTGTGTAGGACCATTGGAACCCCTTCCAACTCAACAATTCTTGAATGAGATAGCCTTTAGATTCCTTCTGAATTACTTCTTCCAATTGTGTATCTCCTTCAAGTAAAAGAGAGCAACAAACAATGTCCCATAAATTCATAAATCTTGTATCTAATCAAAGTTGGGGGGGAAGGCAGAGTGGGGAGGGAAGACACTCACTTGTCTGATCTCGTAAATTGTATTTGGCACTGATAGCACAGTGTACCTGACAACTACAGAAAACTGTTTTTGCACCTTCTAAATCATTGCAAGTTTACTGAAGAATCCAGAGAAACTAGTCCAAAGCTCTGCTGTTTTGCTATACTGTAGTATATTCATGAATTCCATTAGGAGAGAGGAAGGGGCGAGAAGAGAGAATTTGCCATAAGCATTTATGTAGGGAGGAAAAGATGCACCCTATATTTCGGTAGGAAAAAAGGTCCCCGTTCACATTCCCCTGTGTAACATAAGCACATGCAGAAACCCTTTGAAGACGCATGCCTTTTATTCTATGGGTCACTCAGAAGCATGAGAATATGCCCCATAAGAGGACAATCAGCATATCTTGCTGTGCTCATAGCAAGTCTGAAGACTTCTTCAACTGATATTGTTATAAGCAATGGGAATGCTTGCGGTGAGGTTTTTTGGTGAAAAGAGGTGACAGTGATAGAGGCCCTTTGGGGCTCTCCCCTGCCCCACAACAATAAAAAAAACACAATACCAGCAGTGTTGGGGGGGTTTTCTCCCTTTTTTGCTTTGTGTCCTGCTTTCACCTGTTCAAACAACAACAACAACACTACAGCTGTAGGTTGGCACAGATACTCCCTTTTCCTATGCTGCTAACTGCTGAATCCCAGTGGCACAAGGACTTTATCATGGCTTGTTTTCCATTCTCAATGATGTATTGTTTTATGGCATCAATCCCAACTGCAATGAAATTTAAATCTATCAGCGTCGTGCAATGGAGCTGAATGAAGAATATAGTCAAAAAAAGCAGTCTCTGGCATTCAGCGGCAATTTTAATACTATATGCATGAGCACTTATCATCGTTTCAATTTGGGTCATTTAAATAACAGGCCCCAGCACCCCACCTTTTACCAATCAAGATGTTAAGCAAAGGCTTCTCGGAAGATCTTGTTAAGAGTCGTGGGGTTCAACTCCAGGAATTCTGTCTTTCACATTCTAAGCAAAGCCAGATGTTTCACCTTTCCAGTAAAAAGAATGACAAGCTTCATGCCCCAAGAAGAACTCCAATTGTAAATATGCACACTTTATAAAGCCCTTCCTTCCAACTTTTAAACTTCATTTCAGGCTTTGCACTTGTGTCTTGTTGTAAAACAGGTATCAGAACATTTTACCTTTTCCGCCCTCTTCCTGCAATGCCAGGGGAGAAGGGACTAGAAAGCAGCTCTGTTTTGCTGCAACAGAAGGGACTTTTGAATCCGCTCCCCAAGAATCACAAAATTCCATCTTCTCCTTCCAAGAATGCACATTTGTGAAAAACCTTACACATTTGAAAAGGTCAAGCCACACCATCCTACATGGCCAAGCTAATTACTGATTAAGTTAGGAAGGGTGCCTAGGAGTGCAGAATAAACCCAAGTGATTTACATCAAAGAAATGGCACGTACTTCCAAGCAAGTGCATGGAAGGGCTGTGGTCTTAAGAAGACTTACAGTATTACTGCACCACGTTCAACTTACTTTTGAGTAAGCATGTAGAAGCATGTAGGCTAAAAACAATTACTGTATTTTAATACTGAGACTAATTCTTAAAACAATGCTCACAATGGAATATAGTATTGAGCAACTATGAAACTCTTAAAAGAACACAGAAAGCCTCGGTTTAGCAATCTACTTGCAGTCTGAAAATAGTGTAATGGTTACGTATTGTTCATACCATAACAACGATGTCCTTAAGAAAAATCCTAACCCTTCCCACATCTACACACACCTCCAAGTCTCTGCAGAAAGCGAGACTCTGAAAGAAAGCAGGGCTTAGAGAGCGAGCTGAGCTGAGCCAGGAGGAGGAGGAGGCAGGGAGGGGACTTACCTCAAACCTAGCCAAGTGGAAATCAGTGCAGTAATTCTGCAAGTCGGCAGAGTGCACTTTGAGAGCTAGAGTAGTGTGAAGAAGTACTGCTGGGCAGCATTGCCTGAAGGCATTGCTAATACACTGATGACTAATGACTGGGCCAGGAAGACAATGAATTTGGGGGTTGAAAACTAAGAGAAACCTTGACAAATGGGCTTTCACAATTTCATTCACTGAATAACCTTTAAGCACAAAATTGGCTCAACTTCCCTTGGGAATAACTTGACACATGTTGTTGAACAATGATATAGGTATTTTCCTTCTTTTAACAAGCCACTCTTACGCTAAATACATAAACATGATTACAACAGGGAATGAAACTTGGGAGTTAACTGTTCATCAGCTATGGGGAAACAAAAGATTTAGGATGAAAGGAACAGACAAAATTGCTTTTTCCCGATGTAGGAATAGGAAAAATATCCTTGGTTTCAAACTATGTGAATTATTACAATTTTGGGGGGGCATTGCCTGCAATGGTAGAGCAGTCTTTTTGGCAAGGGGGAGAAGATGTAGAAATTTCTCAGGACCCATCAAACAACCAGTAAGGAACAAAGATATTGAGATTTTGCCTAACTGTTGAAATTCCAACAGAAGTCTAATTTTTCGACAGACCAATCACCATTAACAAATAAATCAAGTTCCATGTAAAACTTTACAACGTTGTGCCCGCCCCCAACACGCCGGAGGACAGCAGCATCTCCCTTTAGAAAGAATGCTTTTTTGTTGCTGCTCCTTCAATGTAAATAGCCTTCCAATTTAAAAATAACAATTTGGGCTATTTTTACAGACAGAATAAAATATCTGAAGTGTCTCTAAATTAACAAGAGCCACTTACTTAGCCCAGACAGCATTGCCTTTAGCAGCTCCTAAAAACTTCAGAAAAATGAGATCTTAAAACAGGAAGCTTAGTAAGCTCATAAAACTGTTGTTGGAGCCAGGAACACATAGCATATTTAATCTGCAAACTGTGAGAGAGTCTACAATGATTTCAGCAAGATCTGAGGCATGCCCTCAAGGTTTGCTGGGATCTGGGATTAGGGAGTTGATAAGAACCTCAACTGCCCATGGACATGTTTTTCTTCTGCAGTTAAACACAAATGCAGAGAGACGTTTGACTGCTGCTTGGCGTTACTGCTCAAGTTATATAAAAGCTTTGCAGCTCCTTTTGCTGTCAATATATCAAAGTTGGAAAAAAAATCATCAAAGTGTGAAATTTCATTTAAAGTCTTTGCCAGTCTACAGCTCTATTTCACAGACCTATCAAATAAAAGTAAAGATAGGAAAATACACAGAGAAAACTTGAAAAAAAGTTTTACAGCATGCCCCCAATTTTTATTTTTATTTTGTTTATTCCATCTCCCTTTATTTTATTTTTTTAAGCTGGAACAAATCAATTCCAATGTAGACAAGCAGCAGAACAGGGAGAGCAAAGGAAGGTTGAAGGTGTATGTTGTGGAAATACTGATTAAAAGGCTCTTTGAAATAATTATTAGAGCTGAGCCTTTTGTAAAACAAGAACAAAAGGTTTATTGAGTAAATTTAGCATCTCACTTCCTTACTGCAAACTGATCAAATGAAATATGTCTTGACTTCTTAAAAAGAAAAAAATTAAATAAACTGAAGAATATGAGGACCAGTCTTAGGAATGCCTTCTTCAAAGTATTTCTTTAGTTTAGGGGATTTACCACAATTGCATATATAGTAGAAAACTCTGACTTTTGAGATAATCTGCTATAGTCTAAAAGCATTAACATTCCATTACTAAGGTCTTCCTGAGGATTTCATGACTCATTGATTCACTCTTGCTCCGAGTCTGCTTCTTCTTAGTACATTACTGTCTCCTCACGCTGGAGTGCAGGCAACAATGGCCATTAAACCGTTTCCTTTCATAACTCTCTGGCCTCCCCCTTCCCAGTTTAATAAGCATCAGATGCTTTACTCTGAAGGGAAATTGTAGAAAAGTTTTCTAAAATGCCTTTAAACATCAAATAAACACCTTTGCAAAGCGTAAAACAAGACAGTGATGCATGCTAGTAATTACAAATGATTGCAAGTAAGAAAGAGATGACTTTAGTACTCTTAAAAGTCCTATAAAAGGTAATTAATAATTACAGCAAAGAAAGTCACCCTTACTCCATTGAAATCAATGAACACTAGTCCCTGCCTTCTATAGTACAAAGCTGGACCTCTCCCCACATGAATTTTAAACTTTTAAACTTTCAAAGCAAGTGCTCTGGTTGTTGTGTTTGCAGCAGAACCAGAGTTCAACGTTTTGCATATAGAAAATGTTGTCTCTGTCCAAATACATCTCACCCAAATGAAAAATACCATATGAAAATAATGCAAGGTGCCTGGAACGTAACTACAAACCACTTATATTTCAAAAGACTTTGCCTTTTCTACAAACTTCTGTTTGGTGTTGGGTACAAGTTTTGCATTTTTAGTCAAGACAATATATGCAATGTCTTTTTTGGTTCAGTATTTCTTATGCAGATAAAAGCTTTAGCAAACGAAGTTTCACTGACGAACATGAGCAGTGATGCGACGTAAAATTATGAACACATGCACACATACACCCCTGAAATACAGCTCTAGCTTTTATTTTTTCCTTTGAAGAATTACATTACATCATCGTTCCATCTTTCCTGATTTCCAGCACCCTGATCCTAAACATAATTGCTTCAAAGTATATTCTATCTAACTGATTTCATTGGAATTTATTTCCTAGTAAGGGTGCCTTACAAACACAGTGTAAGAAACCAAGTAAACTGCATTCTTCCACACAGACTTGCTTCATCTATAGTCCCACTGATCTCAGTAGGACCTGCTTCTGAGCAAACATGCAGGGAATTGAAGCTGTTTTGTTCTAGCAAAAGCTAACCAACTGCCTCTTACAGCCAATTTGATGTAATTTAATGTTTGTTTTAATAAGGCTGAAAAATAACCATCTACAAGTCATCTACCAGGATGTTGCAAGCAATATCTCGTAAATAAATTCTTGAAATACTTTATACAGTTTACACTGTTGAAGTCATTCATGGTTAGGCTTTTTTAAACAGATAACCTCAACTCAGCTACAATAAGGTGCTCTGAAGTATTTCAAATTTTTATAATTCTTTACATTTTAAACACTGCATCCTTCTTTCAAAATAATCTTTGAGATATGCAATTAATAAACTGTCAGATCCCAATTAATTTTTAATAAAGAGCCTAAAGGAAACAATTATAGGCATCGATCACTAACACACCATCCCAAATTGAGAACGCAACTGCATAAATGCACTGAACAGTTAAATGCTACTTATGAGTAATTTTAGGGTATAATCTAGACAGAGAAGACAACCCCTTCTTTTCTTCCTCATCTACTCCTTTCAAACACAAGCTTGGTTCCTCAGTGTTCATTTGCACCCAAGTATTTGTGTTGCCGTTTTGGAATCATATGGACACAGAAAAAAGCATAGAATGCCCTGATATAATTAAAAGAACCACATATTCAAAAGAGCTGGGAACAGATGAGTTTTTTTCTGTGACCCATACAAATAAAACCAAAATTGCAGGTTCAAACATCAAAATGGAAAAGGCCTGATTTTTTTTAAAAAAAAGTTTAATGCCTTCCAAAAAGAAGTTAACAACGTCTGCTGCCCAGCTAGCTAATGCTGACTTCTCTTAGGCCCCTGCATGCTAACTTGCCACCTATAACTTGGCCTTAAAAAGGTTCTGCTAGGCTGGGATGGAAATGGCCCATCATTTCAAACTGAACTGGCAGCTGGAAAATGTGGAACAGCTGGCAGAGAACAGCAAGAAAATGTTTTACATAAATATCTCTACATATAAACTGGCAAAAGGCCACAAACACCAGACCCCAAGGATGGAATCAACATGATACACCAGAGTATTGAAATAATTTGGGGTAGGGGGTTAGCTTTTTGAACCCTTTTCCCCATATGGTGCTTGCAGCCGCAAACCCCAAGTGGCAGCCCCCCCCAATCACAAAAGCTGCAACTGTGAACAACCCAAAAGAAGAAGGGTTGCGCTGACATAACAACACAGATACTTTCCAGGAGCCTTTTAGGGTCCCTTTGATGTGTTTACTTGCCCAAGAGTCTAATCCAAATTGCTTTGCCTGCCACTATTTACTCTGCCTCTTTTTCGAAGCTCCCTCTAGCCCTTTTCCAAGTTTGAGAAAGTTAACTGCTGGGTGTGATTCATATAGCTGTCCGGTCAAGAAGTCCTCGCCATCCAGAGAATGAAGTTTGGCAGAAGCAGCCAAAATGTAAGGAAAGGAGAAATCTGAACAACAGAAAAATATTCAGATCCAGGGAGCATTTGGGTTGCACCTTGCCAGATTATTACAAAAGTGTCAGCTAACAATGGAAATTCAAGCATCTGTGCCAAAACCAGCTAACCAACCTTCAAGTTGCCACGGGACCCTTCTCTCATTCTGCAACAGTAAACTCTGAAAGTTTCGCTTTTAACTCTCAGCTTTTTTAAAACTGGAAGCTTTGCTCCCGTCTTCCTTCAACACCCCTCCCTTTTCCCCAGGACCTTCCAAGCAAATGAATCACTCCAAAAGAGAGAGAGAGAAGAGATTAAAAAGGCACCCGTCCTAACACTACAAATAACAGCAGAAGGTTGTGTACAGTACCACATCCGATCACTTGCTTCCACCCTTCCAGATGTGGCAAACTTCCAGCCACCACAGAAACTGCTGGCAAGAAAGTCAACGCTATTTCCACCCCGCGCTCTCTCTCTCTCTCTCTCCCTCCCTCCCGCCCCTTGGAAGAGGCCAAGCAGCTGCTGGGAGCCTGCAAAATGGGCAGCAGTGCAACTGAGCTGCGGGACGAGAAGCCTCCCAGTGCTCTCCGAGTGCAGAGAGCGCCAAGGGGGCGCGGAGAGGCCCACGCGCCGCGCGCTTTTGGCGCCTCCGCCAGCCCGAGCCGAGCCGAGCCGAGCCGGGCTTGCTCCGGCGCAAGCCCCTGCAGGAGCGCCAGCCCAGCCACTCGCCAGCAAGCGCGCCCTGCCTTGGCAGCCTGGCCGGCTCCACTTCCCCAAGAGCCCCGAACTCTCCATCCCGCCGGACTCGGAGGGATCGAGGGCAGAAAAGGGAAGCTCTTCTCCCTCCCTCCCTCCCTCCCTCCCAGCCCCACGCCAACTTTCTTTTCCGCGCGGCCAGCGCACTGCAAGTTAAACAAAGAACTTTCCCCTCCGCTCTCCCTCTCTCTCTCTTTTTACGCGCGCGCGCGCCCATCCAGCCCCCCGCCCGAAAAGCCCGGGCACGGCTTACCTGCCGCCGCCGCCGCTTCGGCTGGGGTGGGGAGCAGCCCGCGAGCTCCCCATAGGCGAAGATCGGGGCCTCGCCGGCTCCTCCGCGGCCAACTTAGCAGCGCCGCTCCCCGAGGATGACTGAGGGCATCGGGCTTCTGTTTTGGAGGGGCGGGCTGGGCAGGGGAGGGGCGGGAGGGCGCGGGGCTCTGGGGGGCTCTGGGGAGAGGTCTGCCTTCCTTTACGCGCCCGCCGCTCGCCCTCCCGTTTGGGGGATGCCTTCAGGCGCGCGCGCTTCTTTCTCTTTCTCGCCGAGACCTTCCAGCGGTTCCTCGGCGCCCCCCCCCCCCCGCTGTAACCCGATCCCTTCTGACTCACGGAGGAGCCCGGAGTGACATTTCTCCCGGTTCGACAACAACCACCGAAAGAACCCCGAAGAAAGGAGGACAGTCCGCCGCCACTTCGCAAAGCACCAACTTGCAGGCAAAGGGAGGAAAAGGCGCTTCGGGCGCTGCCCCTTCCTCCTCCTGCTCCCTTTCTCTTCTTTCTCTCCCCCTTCTCTGATTTCGTCCCTTTCTCTGCCTCTCGGTCCAGGGAAGAAGAAGAAGGGGAAAGGGAAACATGCAACTCTCCTAACTCACGTGTTCCGAAAAGTTGCCCCGAGTCTGCCGCTTCCTCTGCCGCCGCCGCCTCCTCCCTCCTCTCCTCCAAGTTTTGCAGATGTTGCCGGGCTGCCCGGCTCAGCCCTCCGCCGCTGCCCCGCTCGCCCGCCTCCTTCCCTCTCTCCTTCTCCTCCCCCTCTGGGTGTGGGGGGGGGGGAGGCGATGTGCCGGGAGAAAGCAGACAGACTCTCCCCGCCCCGCGATCCTGCCGGAGCGCCAGCTCGCGCAACTTTCCTCGCTTTGCGCGCGCCTCTCCACGTGGAGCGGGGCTGGCGCAAGAAGGGGAGCCCTGCCTGCCTCCCCCGGGGATTCTGGAGCGCCGAAGCTCGGGGACGGGAGGGCCTCTCGGCCTGAAAGGCGACCAGAGCGAAGCAGCCCGGCCGAGGATGCAAAAGCCCCAACAAGACGAGAAGGGCGCGAGGGGCGATGGCGGGAACCCGAGAGGCGCGCGCGGCGCTTAGGCCCCAGGCGAGAGGAGATTCCGGGGGCCGGCAGGCTGCGGCACGCGGCGCCCGCTCGCCCCTTCCTTTCCCCCTCAGAGGCCGCTCGCCCAGCGGGGAGGAAGCGCCAGAGAAGCGGGGTGCCCTCGGGGAGGACCTTTCCCCTCAGGCGGCGGGGGGCCGTCTTCCCTTTCCCAGCCCAGAGGTGCCCCGAATCTGGGCCGCCCCTCGCAGACAAGCCCGCCGGTCCCTCCAGGTCAGGAGGCTCCCACGTTGATGTTACAAGAATGTCCATCAGAGGTGTTTAAAAAACACAGAGAGCAAAAAAGTTCGTGGGGATTTCCAGATAGATCGGACCTGCAGTGCGCGGCTCGTGTGCTTATCTTCGGGCATTTCTCATTATGTACAAATATGTGGAGCTGAATTAAATTCCACACTCTCTCTTTTTGGACACTTGAATCCTTGCAGGCTTTGGCACGCCCGCCCTTCTCGGGAGCCAGCTTCTCCCACCGCTTTCTAAGGCACGGCTGGCCTGGTTCTCCCCACCTTCACCACAAAATTCTGCAGTGAGGTGGAGAGTTCAGGTGACAATGGCAGCGCGAGCACCCAAGGGAAGTCCGAATTTAACTCGGGGACCATTTTATTCTCCATGGGAGATTTTACATCGCACCAGGTTCAAAGCTGTGCCTTTGGGGGCCTGGGCAGAAAGAAGAGCATTCAAGGCACAGAAGCAGGGGGGGGGGGGGTTTCACATTAGGCAACACACATCTAAAAAGCACCCCAATGGGCTCTGCATTAATCCAGGTGTGCTACATCCATGGGTGTATGGAGGAAGGGTAGTACCCCACCAGAGGGGAACTAACAGCCATGCTCCTCTGGGGTAGTTTGTCGCCCTGTGTTCCCCACCCTGCATTCAGCTGTCACCCAGAAACTGTCAGCTTGCAGCAGCTGCTACACCTTGAGAAGGGCTTCCAATGGGTGGCTAATCCAGGTGAGGGTAGCCGATGGGTCTCAAGCCCTTGGTGAGTTAAGGCCTTTCCCTGCATGTATCTGGCATACTGAGTGGACAAGCCCAATAGTGGGCCCAACAGTCAAGAAGGTGGTTTCTGCACGTGCTGCAGAGGGAAGTGAGGGGCAGATGGGGCTCAAAAACCTGAGAAGGGGGCCCATCTCAGAGAAAGAAAAGTCTGACTCCACTATCTTGAGGTTCGGGAGAAGAAAGGGCTAAGGAGTAAACCAGGGGTCAGCAAACGTTTTCAGCAGGGGGGCGGTCCACTGTCCCTCAGACCTTGTGGGGGGCCAGACTATTTTTTTGGGGGGGAATGAACGAATTCCTATGCCTCACAAATAACCCAGAGATGCATTTTAAATAAAAGGACACATTCTACTCATGTAAAAACACACTGATTCCCAGACCGTCCACAGGCCTGATTTAGAAGGCGATTGGGCTGGATCCAGCCCCCAGGCCTTAGTTTGCCTACCCATGGAGTAAACACTACATAAATCCAGAGTGGAGTCCCTAAGAGGGTTGGATGGCGCCTTGCACGCCTCCTCCTGGCAACTCCTGCAGCCCAGCTGGTGCCAAGGGTCTTGCTCTGCTTCCCTTTGGACCCATCAGTGAGGCTGAGACGCTTCTCGTCTGGGCAGCCCAGTCTGACTTCATGCCCGGAGCTGCACTCTCAAGACAGACGGATGCCAACTATACATCCATATATTTACTATTTGTTCCACAAGCTTTATTTGCCACTTGATTGCAATGAAACCTCAAAGCAGTTAACAAAGATATAAGCTACAGTCAGGTTGTTTCAGCCAAAATAAAAGCACATAGGAAGCATTCTCTGCTTTGCCTGGCAGTGGCTCTCCAGGGTCTCAGGCAGTTGTCTTTCCAGACACCTGGTACCTGGCACTTTTACCTCTGGCAAGTACGCCACCTTGCCCCCACAATTGAGGGGCCCGGGGGCCGTGTGCTGTTCCATAATGGCTGAAGTGGGGAAAAGGTGGTTGCAGGGAAGGGCCCATTCTGAATCACCCCGAGTGGATGCAGAGCCCAGGTGTATATAGGCAGCCCCCCGTTTTCACTCATTTGATATGTGCACAACTGTGTATACGCGTATCACACCAAACCCAGCAGTGACTTGGAAACATCATAAAGAGATCACTGAAATGCCACTAAAAGGGCAGAATGGGGTGTTTGCAGGCTTTTTCAATTGGTTTCAATTACTGCCACTTCACCAACGTGCGCAATTCCTTGGAACATAACCCCACGTGAACGGAGGGGTGTCTGTAAGATGTTGCCACAGAATCATTATGGGTATTGATATCAGACCCAAAGAGTAATTTAGTTCAGGGCACATGCTATCTTTCCCCTGGTCAAAATGATCCTGGAGACCTTGAGATGAAGAATGAAATCATGGAAGCATCCGAAAGAGGAAATGTAATAATGTGCCGCTTCAACTACACTCAGACTGGCTACATATGTGTTCCGGTCATGACAAAGAAGTAAAATTTCTAGTTACAGGTAGGTAGCCATGTTGGTCTGCCATAGTCGCAACAAACTTTAAAAAAATCCATCCAGTAGCACCTTAGAGACCAACTAAGTTTGCATGCACACAAAAGCTCATACCAATAATAAAATTTCTAGACACCCTAAATGACTGCCCTAGAATAGTTGGTCATGCAACTGACCAGCTGGGTGGCAACCCTGGACTTAAACTTGACTACCGTATGGAACCTGGTGCAAGATTGTTTAACCAACTGGGAGCAGTGACCAAAGTATTATTGAATTAAAAGTGCATGTAAATGGCAGCACACGGGACCTGGCAACCCAGCATAACTTTATAAAGAGTGGTATAAATCAAACGGTGTTTTAATGGCTTGTTTTCCTTCTGCAAGGTTTAGGCTGGTTCAGCTGGCAGGGGTCCTGCTGCAGAAGGGAGCTTGATTTAAACCAGCATAAATTATGCTGACTTTCATAAGTGTGGTGTAGTGGTTAAGAGCGATAGTCTCGTAATCTGGGGAACCGGGTTTGCTTCCCCGCTCCTCCACATGCAGCTGCTGGGTGACCTTGGGCCAGTCACACTTCTCTGAAGTCTCTCAGCCCCACTCACCTCACAGAGTGTTTGTTGTGGGGGAAGAAGGGAGAGGAGAATGTTAGCCACTTTGAGACTCCTTAGGGTAGCGATAAAGCGGGATATCAAATCCAAACTCCTCTTCTTCTTCTTTCAATATTTAGGATTATTCCCTTATATTGTAAATGCATCAGGATAGACATGTCATTTTTTGCATATGTTATTCTCTAAAGCAGACGTTTCCAAACTTATTCGGCCTACCACCCCCTTTTCAGAAAAAAGGTTACTCAGCACCCCCCTGGAAATCTACCTTCTTTTATTTGGAAAATAAAGTAATCACTACAACTTTAACTCTATGGCACATTAGTAAGGGTTATTACACAACAGATGGAACATGTACAAATGGTTTTTCAAAACTGGACAAGGAGGTGGACTAGGCCCTGAGATTAAAAACCCCAGGGGTGGACCAGAGTGAAGCTGGCCTGGCTCAGTCCGATACACCCCAAGGGCATGGTTGGCGCTGCAGCCCGCCTGGCAATGGCCAAATAGGCAGGTAAGCAAGCTACAATCCAAATATTATGACATAAATAGGGTTTCTTTTCCATCACCAGGGAAATGACTTGGTTTCTCATTGGTGGTGCAAGCTTCATGGAATAGTGAGGTGTTCTTACCCATCTGTACAAGAGAAATGGTGATGACAAGATTCTAAATCTTGCTCCTTCACAATGAGTTTTTGTGTACTTGCTACCATATTAAAGAAATCAAGTGAGTACAGTAGATTCAACTTGCCCTTTAATACCCTCTCCTGAACTGTATCTGGCCCCTCTATAATAATATCTGCTGAATTTAATCTTTTTTTCCACGTTCCTATTATTCCTTTTTCTAACCTAACCTGTAACTTGTGGCTCAGTGGGTTCTGTCTGCATACAAAAATCTGCCCTCCTACCTCTACCTCTGTGATCTACAAGGATAGGTGAATCCAAGAAACCACCATTACTTATACTTTTTGACTACAAATACTCGTCCAAAGGAAAATGGATGAATAAATCCCCAAACCAGCAAAATAAATTTAGCACCCCTTCAACTCACATTTGCGCATCATTGTGCGCATCAGTACAACTGGATGTGTTTTCTATTAGATCACTGTCTGTCCAAACCAGCAGGCAGGGAGAAGGCATGGATTGTATTCACACGGCTTATGTTTTAAGTCGGATCCTGGGGGAAAGGCATCAAAATGCAGCATTTCCCAAGAAACTAAAGGATATATGGATTGAGGATAGCATCGTGAGTACTTCAGAAACCAGTGGAGGGAGTACACTAGATGCAGAGTAATGTGTACACAGCCTTAGTTCCACACAGAAAACCTCATAAGCACTAATTAATAGAACGGTCAACTAAAGCTTTGCAAAGCAGCAATCTTAATCTGTGGGTTTGTAAATTAAAAGCATAATAGATTGAAAAAGAAAATATAAAGATGACCTTTCCTTCTAACAGTAATCAATATTTTTGTTTATTACATTGTTAAGTTATTTTATACTTCATTAAGTACCTGAAATAGGCACTTTTGATAATATGCTAATATTATTTTTGCATGTGGGCATTTATTTAACTTTAATTTGTTAATTTGTTAAAAAGTGGAAGGTTGTTATATTAAATATCCTGTCTGGATCATATTTAATGAATGACATTTATAATGATAATTAAATATTATTCTGCTGGTCACTACAGGAAGATGTAATGCTGAGTTAGGTTAATTATTGGTCTGAGTGAACATGGCGACTCTCACATTCTTTTATTGCCGTTGCCTCTTTAACAAGTGACTTGCGGTATTCTGTAGTTTCTTTAATTTCCAACTATGTTTATGAAACATAGCCCATAAAAAAATAATACTGTGGCAATCTAAGCTCAAGTGTTGCCAATTCTTAGGCCCATCATAAAAGCACAGTTGCTTTCAAACAAACTTTGAAAACTGGCCACCCAGCATATTACAAATAGGCCCACACGCCCAGGCAGTGGGATAGGAAGAATCTCTGCCACATCCTTCAAACAGTGGCGTAGCGTGGGGGGTGCAGGGGGGGCGGCCGCACCGGGCGCAACATCTGGGGGTTAGGGTTAGGGGGCGCAAATCCACGGGTTATGGGGCGCAAATCCACGGGTTAGGGAGCGCAAATTACTTGCCTTGCCCTGGGTGCTGACAACCCACGCTACGCCACTGCCTTCAAAGACAATTTCCTCCTTTCTTCTATGAGCTTGGTATTATATTGTGCATGAGCCTCTGCAAGCTAACTCATATTCACTTTGTATCTGGGAGAAGCACCCAAACAGTATCAGATTAA
Source organism: Podarcis gaigeae (assembly GCF_964106915.1). Lineage (NCBI taxonomy): Eukaryota > Metazoa > Chordata > Lepidosauria > Squamata > Lacertidae > Podarcis > Podarcis gaigeae. Next base: position 58,428,074 of record NC_139688.1, read on the forward strand.
TCCAGTATGATATAAAGCTGGGTCGGTATCCCCCATGTGCTGGAACTAAACAAACTATGCATTGTCCCTAATTTTCTGTCTGGACACAAAACGGGTTGAATAACTTGGTTTTCTAAAACTGATTTCTCAGTGCCACAAGGCAACGGTGACTGGGAGAGTCAGGGATTAGGGTTGCTGGACATGTCCTCTTTTGGGGGGCCAGCATGCCTGTGCAGGAGGATTTTTGCATTTTATCGAAGTGTCCAGGTTTGGGTTTTTTTATTTTATTTTAGTGTTTTTTATTGGGTGGGTGTGTTTCCAGCAGCCGCCAGGCCTTGCATGGCCTCCCTTTGCTGATAGGGGCGCAGCTGAGCCACCAATCAAAGCTAGTGGAATCAAAGCTATTCCATGCACTTGAGCCTCAAGCGACTTCTTCAAAGGCAGTGTAACCTCATCCAGCGCAGGCGACTTCTCATCTGTCCATTTTAGAGAACCATTCACTAGCAATGCCCCAGTCCTCTCTAGTAACCTTCAGTTTATTAGCTTTCACCCAGTCTATTACTGCAACGAGATGTCAAACTAATACAGTATTCCCCAAAGTGGGCAATACTGCCCCCCGGGGGGGGGGGGTGCTGGAAGGATCCAGGGGGGCGGTAGTAACCTCAGCTGCAATTGGGCAGCACTGTATAAAAGAAAGGGGATGGAAGCATAAAAAAGAGAAGAGAAGAAGTCATAGGTGGAAATATAGATACATAAAAGAATGCAAATTTGTCACTGCATCTTTCTGTTTCTTCGCTTAAAGAAGGTAGATTTCCAGAGGGTGCTAAGTATCCCCCCCCCCAAACGGAAGCCGTAGTTCAAATAAGTTTGGGAACCTCTGATCTAACACATCCACTGTCACACCTGAAGATGTAAAGGAGAAGTGGAGTTGTATGTCATCAGCATATTTGCTGACAATGTATTCCCAAACTCCACAGCTTCATATCTATGTTGAACAGAACCCAGTGGAATCCCACATTGAAGACTCCATGGGGCTGAACAACATTTCCCATCCAAATAGGAGCAGAAGCACTGCAGGTGGGGCTGCCCATCCCCAAATTGGGCATCCACTCCAGAAAGATACCATGGTCAAATAGAATCGAAAACAAGCAGAATGAGCAGAGACACACTCGCACTGTCTCCCTCCTGACAAAGACCATTATGCAGGGTGCCCAAGGCAATTTCCATGCCCAAACCGGCCTAAACGTTTATGGGCTCTCCATGCAGTATAGGTGTTGCTTCCCAGCCATGGTACATACCAGAGCAGTAGCTGAAAAATGCATCGTTACATCCTTGCCAATTTTCAACAGAAAGCAGTGTCTATTGCCATGGATCCATCAAGTAATTAGACATGACTTCCTCCATGAGGAATAATTTCAAGCATCTGAACTGGTACCTAGTTAGTTGCTGAATGAGTTCCAAACTCAGAGTCTTTCATTAACCCATTGTTTTACTGACATCTATATTCATCTTTTGATTTTAACTTATAGGTACCATTCTCAAAAGTGGCACTCAAAGCATTCCGCAGAACTTCAGAAAAACAAAATAAGAATACTGTAGAAAACAACATGCTAAAAAGCAATAATTGCTTTTAATCTAAAGTCAACACTACATATATAGTCAGCAAATTACACCTACATTTTAGAACAGCAGATTAATAGATGGCATCCACTTGCCAAGTTCTTCTTTTTGGGTATGTAAATTGCTTGTAACATGTCTTGATGGTAACACGGAAGTATTTTTCTGCCTGCCCATAATTACATCAATATTGATTTATAATGGAATCACTAATCTTGCAAGGCTGTTCCTTATACATGCCAACACATATTAAACCAGAACCCTGGTTTGATTTTCTTAGAAGGCCGTATTGGTAAAATAAACAGGTTTGGGCTTGAACTTAAAAAACAGAAGCTCATTATTCTCACTCTGGCAATAATAGTGTGCAACAAGCAGGGATGCTCACTCTTTCTTTCTTTTTGTAAAATTATAGCTAGTGAGATTTTCCAAGAGCCAGATTAAAGAGAGGAGAAGATGGAGCACACCGGTGAGAGGAGGCATTCTGGTCTCTTCAGCAACTTCCATGCCAATTACCATGACCATTTTTTTTAGATGCAAAAAGCTAGCATAAGGTTGTTGTACAGAACTACTGGCCCCAGAAAGTGGGTGGGTATGGGTTCCATTCTGTATTGCAAGATGGATGAGAATGAGAGGGGGAAAGTGGCTGTTTTAAACAATGGAGGTTTGAATAAAGCGGGGATGGAGGAACGCTGAAAGGAAGCAGAAGTGGTTTTAACAGTGTGTGCATGCAGATGGGGCTGCAGAATAGGAGAAAGGTCAAGGCACTGAAATGTGTGCAAGGGAGAGTTAAGAAAAATAAAGGTGGAATCTACACACATATAAAAACTGCCTTTTTTAAAAAAATGCTTCTTTAAAAAGCGTTTTTAAAAAATACATTGAATTTTCTATAAGGCTCACCATTGCCACCTAGTGTCATATTGTATATTGCACTTAAACACACTTAAAACGTTTTATTTGCAGCTGTATAGCTGAGTCCAAAGAGGAAGGAGAAGGAAAAGGGGTGGAGGTGAAAATGTGAAAGGGATTGCAAAAAGTAGGGAGTAGGATGCATAGGAATTGGGGGTGAAGATGAAATCCGGGGCATAAAAGGGTCTACAGAATAGGAGAGGATCGGGGCTTCAAAATTGGGTGGAAGGTGAAAAGAATGCTTAACAGTTGAAATATGTGAGAGGAGGACACAGGAGGTGCCAGGGGGCTGGTTTACATGCAAAGTGGATTGCACAAAAAGAGGGGAAAGAGGAGGCATGGAAAGTGGAGCAAATGGATGAAACTGGGGCTGCAGAACCAAAGAGAGAAGTGGTTTCAGAAACATTGAAAGTGAATTTAGTAGTTTACATGGGGTGAGAAAGGGAAGCCTTATGGAAATAACATGGGAAGAATGGCAGGGGTGGTGGTAAAGACACTGAGTGGAGGTGCAGCTCCTAGTCTGGCATACAATTGAGGAAATTTCATGAAAAAATTGTATCCAAAATAAATGTATTGTTGGGCCACCACATGCAGCAAAAAGTGTCTGTCTCCAGAAAACCCCTCCAAAGTATATTAGAAAGATCAGCATTCACTCCAGCAAGTTCAACAGGGGTAAGTACCAGTGCAACACTGCTTTCATCCAGTGGTATAGCATGGGGGGCATCACCCCAGGGACAGTTTTTTTGGGGTGCATTCCTCATGATGCCCTGTTGCGCTAGCAGGAGGGTCCCTTGATAAGGACGGAACAGCTCACAGCATCCTGTGACCACAGCACCATTTTTGCGGCTCTCACAAAGTGGCGCTGGGCTCGCAGGGTACCGTGAGTGCGCCTCTCAAAGCAGGGCTGTGAGGGCTGCATCAGCCACTGTGCGGCCAGCCAGGTGGCACAGCATGGCCCCACTTAGCTCCAGTGGACAGAGATCGCTCTGGCGGCATGGCCAACCCCCACGGCCCGTGTACTAGTGGGGGAAAGTTCCACCACTGCTTTCATCATGGATTATTTAATCCCAGGAGACATAACTCTAACTGGAGGCTTTCACCACAATGCTTGTGAAGTTTGTTAATCTGGCTAATTGCTTTATAGGTTCTTCTTTTGGCCACAGCTACATTGTAGCATCTCCTGCCAACCTAGCAGTTTGAAAGCACATTAAAGTGCAAGTAGATAAATAGGTACCGCTACGGTGGGAAGGTAAACGGCATTTCCGTGCGCTGCTCTGGTTTGCCAGAAGCGGTTTAGTCATGCTGGCCACATGACCTGGAAGCTGTGTGCCGGCTCCCTCAGCCAATAAAGCGAGATGAGTGCCGCAACCCCAGAGTTGGCCACGACTGGACCTAATGGTCAGGGGTCCCTTTAGCTTTACATTGTAGCATGCAGACTGTTGTAGCATGATATTCTTGCGAGGAAGTGGTAAAATGTGGGTTGAACGAGATAACTGTCAGGTGCTGACCCAATCCCAAAAGTATGACTCATAATTAGTTTCTCATTATCTTGGAAAAAGTGACAAGTGAGGTGCCTCAGGGATCTGGTCTGGACCCATTTTTGTTCAATAAATGACTTGGATGAAGAAATTGAGGGGATGCTCATCAAATTTGCAGATGAGACCAATCTGGGAGGAGTAGCTAATGCCACAGAAGACAAAATTTGGATTCAAAATTTGGAGAACCCAAACTAGCAAATGAAATTCAATTTGGGACAGATATCAGGTTCTGCACTTAGGCAGAAGGAACCAGGTGCACAAATATAGGATGGGGGACACCTGATTTACTAGTAGTACATGTGAAAAGGACCTTAGGGGTCTTGGTGGACCACAACCTTAACATGAGTTCACAGTGCGATGTAGCAGCAGCAGCAGCAAAAAAGAGCTAATGCTATTCTAGGCTGCATCAACAGAAGTCTAGTGCCCGGATCAAGGGAAGTAATAGTACCACTCTATTCTGCCTTGGTCAGACAATACCTGGAATACTGTGTCCAATACTGTGTTCTGGGCCCCACAATTTAAGAAGGATGTTGACAAGCTAGAAAGTGTACAGAGGAGAGCAACCAAGATGATCAGGTGTTTGGAAACTGTGGTTGTTATTGTTTTTACAGTGGTACCTCGGGTTAAGAACTTAATTCGTTCCGGAGGTCTGTTCTTAACCTGAAACTGCTCTTAACCTGAGGTACCACTTTAGCTAATGGGGCCTCCCGCTGCCACTGCTGCGCGATTTCTGTTCCCATCCTGAAGCAAAGTTCTTAACCCAAGGTAATATTTCTGGGTTAGCAGAGTCTGTAACAGGAAGCGTCTGTAACCCGAGGTACCACTGTATCTGCTTCTGCTTTACGGCTTGCTGTTGAAATTGTGGGAGGAAGGCATGTTTGTACTATTTTGTGTTCCTGTCTGTTTTTCTGCTCTTTTGGGTTTGGCAGTTGTTTGCATTATGCCATGCCCCCATGGGTGCCATTTTGTGACTGGTGCTCATGGCACTTACTTGAAATTCAAAATGTGCCCACTGTCCCAAATGATTAGCAACCATGGCTGAATTGCAATAAATGCTGTTTCCCACGAGATGTGCGCCTCTTGAGTTCTAGGTCTTTCTTCCCACCCCTCCATGCAGTTGTCCATTTACATATATAGAAAATCTGAGAGCATTGTGGTCACTATTTCCAATCTGTTCAGTGCTTGCAACTTGCACCAGTTCCTCAGCATCACTTCAGATTAAGTCCAGAGCCGCCTCCTGTCTTTCAGCTCCATGACCAACTGGTCTAGAGTGTCATTAGCACAATACAACCTGCAGATTAATGAGTCTGGATCACTTGGGCCCAGAAATCTGCATTGGTAAGGAGGGAATGACATTTTAATATTTCGTCCAGAATATTTGCATTGTGAATTGGTAATATTGTGGTTTTCTGGGAGAATGTGATCTCCAGTCAGGATGAAAAGTTTTACCTGATGAGAACAAGCCTTGGTGCTCCTGTGTCAGACGACATCCCTCATGGTCTGGGAGAAGATGATTAACACTTCTGTTTTGGTGCTCTCAGGTCCTGGAGGGCAGCAAATTTCCCCATTCTACACGAACATTTTTGTCGCTTTGCTATGAGCTTCATTCCCAGGGTGCCTGCGAAGTCTGGAGCAGACAGGTAAAGACCTTTCAGTCAGCTGACCACCAACAAAAAATGGTTAACACCAGAGTGCTCTACCACAATTTGTCTTTCAGCTGAGCTTTGATGAAAAGAGCTGGAGGTTGCGGCATCCAGATGCCAAGAAGGCTTCAAAGCGGCTTGTTTGGACACTTAAGAATGCAGCGTTTGTTTGCCTAACCTCCTGGGATCTAGTTATAGCTTTTCAGGACAGGAAAAAACATATTGTTTTTAACCCCACTTCTGTAAACTCTGAGGAAAAACACTTTTCAATCCCCTCCCCCCCTTAGCAACGCTTTGTTTGTTATTTATTTTCATCCTGTATCTTTGGATGCTGTCCAAAGAAATTAATTAAACAATGATATATTTGTTTCTTGTTTCAGCCTCGTTCTTGGGTTCCTGCTGTTGGGCGTTGCCCCTAATTAATCACATTTTCTTTGAAATCACATTCTTAATGATCTCTATGCTTTTTCCCTCTGCTAAGTTTTGCTTAATGCTTTTTTTAAAAAACAACAACAACCCTGATTTAAATGCAAGTGTTTATCCCCAAATAGAGCCTTTATTGGACAAAGATAACACAAACTAACTTTTCTGCTACTCCACAGTCTGAGCTAATCGCTCAATAGCTTCTATGTTGTGTGTGTGTTTTTTTACTTCCAGCTGAGCAACACACATCAAAACCAATCTGTGGTTCTCCCTCTTGGTAAACTATGCTACTTTTATTTTCATTTCAAAAAACAATTAGTCTTTGTTTTCTCTCAGCAAACTAAAGGAAATTACTCTAATATTCTTTTCAGTCGTATTGAGATGCAGGATAATTGATTTCTTCTTCCCACTTCAAAAAGAATGTTGTTTTGTTAACAAAAAAGCAAAAAACAAAACTAAAAATAAATGCTTTTAATGGAATTATATACTTTTTGTTATTAAAATGCATTTTAAAGATACAGTAGTAGCTATTCAGTTCTGCTAAAATAATTAATAGCGTTTACTGCTGTGGCTAAGAGCACAAACTGTGATGCAGTTCGAAAGCCACTGTAGCCATGAAGTCAGCGAATGGCGTGAGACAAGCTACAATCTCTCAGATTTGCAGTATGGGGTTTATAATATGGACCTGCCTTACCATGTTGTTGCAATGTAAGTATTGCTGACCTAATTTGTGCGAAGCAGGTTTTGAACATTCCAAAGGGTAACTTAATGCTAATTATTACTTTCTTTAAAGTACTGCTAGGTACCTGCTGTGTAGCTTATGGCTAATTTAAACATTACAGCAATCATGTTTTGTGTCCTGGTAGTCCATACACAACACACTATGGGCTCGTCCACACTTCTCTTGTCTCATGTCTAGAAGGCATGGGTCTGAGCAGTTTTCTGCTAGTCCTGGGCTTCCTAGGGACAGTTCTGAATGGTTTCCATTTGCCCTGCCTCTTTCCCCAGGAAAACATGCTCTTTACCACTGAATCAGAGCAAGCATCAATCCACGGAAAGCCTGGCTGACATTTGCTCTAATTCAGTGGTGAAGAGCAGGTGTCTGCAGGGGCAAGTGGCGAGACAAGCAGGACTGTGGGCAAAGCCTTTGTTTTAAGTCCTCTTCTCAGCATTGCACTGCACATTCCTGATAGGTGGTACTGGAACAGAGGAGCTTCGTGTGGCTACACGTAACAAGGGCACTTCAAACATTATGCACACTCTAGGGCACATTCCAGTGCATGGGAACATTGCAATGTTCTCATGTGAGCATTGCAATGTTTAAAGCAGCCCATAGTTACAGTGAAAGGGGAAGGAAACCTCTGTGAAGGGTCCACACATTTGGCCTGGGCTCTTGGAGAAAACCACCATGCTGAAACGGGTCCAGAGTAGCAGGTAGCAGCATCACCATGAACTAGGGGTAATTGTTATGAATTATTGGCCCTACAGTCATGACCAGCAATTGATACCCCCAAGTCCAATGCAGCACTGTAGAAGATTCTGTCTTTCTGTTCCCCGCTTCCCTATTTGCTCAACTATGGACAAGCAAGGCATGTAGACAACTTGCCAGCCGGCCACAATGAGAATGTGAGCCTGGGGATTGCCCCTCCCCCACTCCACTCCTCCACTCTTATGGTGATCCCCTTAGTTGCTGACCAGGGACTGTGAGTGTTGTGGAAATCAGTGGACTGGGGTGCTATTTACAGGAGAAGCCAGCGTGGATGGGCTTTGAAAGAGGACTGGACATATCCATGGAGAATAAGTCCATGGCTACTAGCCGTGATGGCTTGGCATTGCCTCCACAGTCATGTTTCTGAAAACCACAGGAGAGAAGAGAACTCATATGCTCAGTCCTGCTTGATGGCTTTCCACAGGCATTTACTTGGCCACCATGAGAACAGGATGTTGGACTAGATGAGCCATTGGCCTGATCCAGCAAACCTTTCTTATGTTTTTATGAGAGGGTCATTGGATTTCGACAATTATGGGTGTTTAGTTGCTATGTTCCATATAAACCCCATTTACCAGAGTCCACTGTTCTGCTCCATATACATTCTTCTCCTTCCTTTTACAACAGTCCCTATCCTGTGCTTCTTTTCCTTGTTTCAGAACTGGCACGGTGTGTAACGTAACCCAATATATGATCCTAAGAGACACTTAAAAAGACACACACACACACACACACACACACAGACACCACAAGTCATAGACTTTGGAAATTACTATGAAAATGGGGGAAAGTGCCTTTGGATTAGAAAGAGGAAATGTGTTAAACCTTTCGAAATACAGATTAATCAATTATGTATGCCAATGAGGGCCCTAGAATTAGTGGTGAAAAGCAGAAGCAAATTTCATAAGTACAATATATACCTCTGGGATCTCTCAGGCTCAAATCCGTCAGGAGGATGTAGTCTGCCTTCTTGTATGTCCGTAAATCCCATGAATGTCAAAAGGACAGTGTTAAATTACAGCCAATCCAAAATTTGGGCTTAGTAAAAAAAAAAAAGAGAGAGAGAGAAAGGTTTTGAAAAAATCTTGAACGTAACAGCAGTTTCCTTTTATCATTTTGTGATTTTAAATTCCAATGAACGTTCAGAGGGGCCTCTGTGTGGCTGAAAGCCCAGCAGTATTGTGCTGCTTGATAAGAGCATGAAAAAATAATAATATTAATGTCCGTGGCATTAGCTCATGTCAGCCTAGATCCACAAAGGTAAAAATTGTGATGCTCTGGCAGTCACAGCACCAGCAATCAACTCCTCTGGCAAAGTGCTTCTTTGCTAAACTTGATTTCTTGTGAGCAAAGTCCTGTTGCTTGCATCTCTTTAGTCAACCACCCGTTCAAAGGGCCAGGAGATGGATGTGCAGAATGTAACCCTTTTGATTCCCAGAAACCTCTCAGCAGCTTTTGACACCATTGGATGTGGTATCTTTCTGGATTGCTGTGAAGTCACCAGCAGCCCATCAAAACCTCCTGTACCCATAATGATCTTCCTGTGAAGAGTTTTCACTCTGGCACATTACGTTGTTCCAGGTAGTACTCATTTGCTCCCCACATTACTGCACTGGGTTACAAAGTATATCCCAGTCCATGTTTCTTATGTAAAAGTAAGGGTAATTTCTGTGGTGGCTGTGTTCTAGTTGGGACTTCCAGGACCATGCTAGGATCAAAGGGCATCATAAGTAAGTGTCATCCCTTTCTCCAGGAATTGGAGAGCTGAGCTTGAAGGAAGAGGTAGCCCATGTTGCTAAAGAGATCTTATTCAGCACAGGCTTCTGTGTAGCTTCGTCCACTCTCCACCAACACCAAATAGACTTTATTGGCAGATATGACCCGTCTGAGGTCAGGCCTGTTCAAAGGAGTCTCTTACAGCCCTTCTTCCTCTCTTCCCTTGGATTTTCATCCTGCCATTCCCATTGATTGCAGTTTCCTTTCCCCTTCTCCCAACGGACTTTGGGGGTAGATTTTCCCTTCCCACATGTCTCTTCTCCCACAACACTTCTCTCTGCTCCTCCAGACCTTCCCATTGCTTCTCTTATTGCAGCCAACCCTAGAATTCTACTGTAGAAGAAGAAGAGTTTGGATTTAATATCCCGCCTTTCACTCCCCTTAAGGAGTCTCAAAGCGGCTAACAATCTCCTTTCCCTTCCTCCCCCACAACAAACACTCTGTGAGGTGAGTGAGGCTGAGAGACCTCAGAGAAGTGTGACTGGCCCAAGGTCACCCAGCAGCTGCAGGTGGAGGAGCGGAGACGCGAACCCGGTTCCCCAGATTACATGACTACCGCTCTTAACCACTACACCACACTGGCTCTGTAGTGTGGCTCTGTAGGCCACACTGTAGTGTGGCCCAATACATTTTGCTGCCTGAGGCAAAGGACAAGCCAGCCTCCCAGCCCCACTTTAATGTACACAAGGCAACTGGCTGATTGGCTGTTGAATCTTACTTCAGTTCTGGTTATCAGAGAGCATTGTCCTCTGTGCCTGAGGACAGCAGATTACTTTATGGGGTGCAAGATAGGCCTTGCAGCACACATACAGCTTCATGCTCCAAAGAGCAAAATGACCAGGGAGCTGCCATTACTTCCCTGTTGTGCTGTCTGTTGTTTAAGTGCAGATGAACTATTAAGAAGCCCTGCCCACACCTGATGTTGGAGGGAAGCGAGGTTTGTGGCCTGTCAGAATAGACCAGCATGGCAGCAGTAGAACAGGACAATGCCAGTCTATGACTAGTGTTGACATTTGCCTTGTCAACACAGGATGGCAAGCACTGTTCTTCAGTACCGGTAGTTTCAGACATTCCTGGAGGGTTAGTTTGAGAAGCCGATGTTCTTTCTGTCCATTGCCATTGCTTGGTGGAGTGCCACAAGGACCAATCTTACTTCCCACACTTTTTACCATCAAACATGTACATGAAACTATTGAAAGAGGGTTGGGATACAATATCTGAGTTGATGACAAACAGTTCTACCTTTCCAGGTTGAGGGAAAGGGGAAATAGAAATGAAAAAAATGAATGTTACTCACATGAACTACAGTTTGTTATCTTTCATAAATAGAACATTGTTTTCAAATTAGATTACATTTAATTTTCTATGCAATTATTAGTCACCCTCTGTCTTAAGTTCTGGTTCTGGTGTAGTTTAAGTACCAACAAACTTTACGATCTCCAAGTTGTAGGATATTAAACATAGTTCCAGTACACCTGGTGGAAACCTGGCAGGAAAATTTGCTCAGAGATTGGTCCCATCAATAGTTTCCACAAAACCAAATACTAATATATTGAATATATTGTATAAAGAAGCCAGGCATTAATAGAACATTTATTTTAACTAAATCACAGGAAGTTTGAGCTTTGAAAAGAGAGCACTCGATAAAAAGATGTTTCTTTTCACAATGATATTGCTTCAAAATGCCAAAATATGCATTAAATTAAGAGTTTGTAGGACAGACATTTATATGTACTTATGACATGGTTGTTAAAACTTCATAGAGAGAGCTCCAGTCAGCCAAAAATTGAAAACATCTTCCAACTCACAGCACAATATATAGCCTGATTATGAAGAATGACTCATTTCCAGGTATCAAACACAATGTAAGTTATCCAAGGGCGTTACTGGGGGTGGGGTGGTGGTGGAACAGAACAGCTTATGCTATTTGGAACAAATGCAGGGAAGGTAGGAGAAAGAAGACAAATTTGGGGTACCTTTTCATTTGGGAAATGTGGTTTCCAAATCCCAAACATGAGGGAACTTTACCTGGGACTAGGGGACCTAAAGAGTCTGAACTAAGACTCAGCCATGAGGGGGAAATGAAGCTAAATTTCCTTTATACAGATTTGCTGGAACCATCAGAAGCAGGGTTAGAATAGAACAAGCAACATCCTGTTTGTCCTAAAACAGAGAGTGTTTGTAAAGGACTTGGAAACCATGTTTAGGAATACCCTCCCCACACACAATGACTGAATGAAATGGAGGAGCCATGTTGTGACTGCTTTACTCACATCTTTGCAAACCTGCTGTGCTTTACTCACATCTTTGCAAACCTGCTGTGCCCCCACATGTTGCCACATGTTGAAGCATGTTTGCGGAGGGGGGGCAGCTGAATGTGCCTAGGGCAATTCTCCCGATTAGATCCATGTTCAATCAGGGTTCTACATCAAAGGGGCAGCTTACATACACAGAGGAGGCTTCCCTCTCCAAACTTGCCTCCATTTGTGTGAACAATGTGGTGAGAGTGGATGCTTGCTCTATCCTGCAATTGTTGAGCTCGTGACCTCACCTCTTACTGCATGACTGCTCAGCTTCTTCAGGAGTCTTGGGTGAGGTACTTGGATGAAAGCTTTTCGCAAATCCAAGTAAACAACACCAGTACCAACACCTTGGATTGAGCCCAGTAGCTCACAAGCAGCCAGTGGCAGCCCTTAAGCAGCGGTTCTCAAACTTTTTTATCTGAGCTACACTTTGAGAATAAAAACTTTCTCAAGCCACACCAATTTTTTTATTGATACATTGGAAAACAAAAGGAAACAACTCCTAGCAGTGCTTGACACAGAACACAGCTACTTTATAATATGATCATGTGACATCCAAAAAGTATAAAAGAATGTGTATAAATATATAGAGAGAGAGAGAAAGAGAGAAAGAGAGAGGTACAATATAATACTACACTGCAATGTTTAAATGTTTCTTTGATTGTCCTTGAATCTTCCTGCCACATAGGCTGTCCTCTCTCACACACCCTTTGACAACTGCTGGCTTTAAGGATCAGTGACACATGATCCCAGCTTGCCTTGCTTAACCATCACTCAGCCACATTCTACACCAATTGCAACTTCCAGACCATCTTCAAGGGCAGCCTCACATAGAGCACATTGCATTAGTTCATAGCAGTAGATATTGTGCTCCTATATGGTTCATGCCCAAGATAACTGACATCGTGATCCTATGGAAGTATGATAGTCTATCAATACACATAACACAGTATGCTTCATATAGTATAGTCAAGCATAGCCAATCTATGTTGCACACTGCTGTAAGAGATTCAGTGCTGTAAAAAACTGTTGTCCTCATGTCTTAATCCAGGTTCATCTCCAGAAAGATTTTCCAAGAGACATTTTCCACAACCTCCTAGCAACACAATGCCATTAGTTACACTAATTTGTAAAGATTTTTAAAAGAAGTACACACAACATGTTCTCCTTCTCAATTTTTTTTTCCAAAATAGAGTGAGTACATTTCCCCTTTAACATACAGTGGAAGGCCATGTGAGCTTGGAGTAATGAAATACACACTCATTAGGGAATTGCATAGCTACATGGCAATTACTTAGCCCATTTATAGATTCCAATGCAAAATTCAGGAGATTTGGAGCACTCCTTAAAGACTCTGTTTGTAAACCACTGCTTGGCTTACAGATGCCCACAGAGCAGCACTTATTTTCTCCTGTGGTTTATAACATGGATTACCTTCTGACAGTAATAGGGAAAGTAATCTTCATGTAATTCAATGCAACTTACATTCATTTTTACATAGCTGTTTCCAAGAAGGAGTTTGCAAAACAAGACAACAATGGGATTTGGAAGCTGGTGAAAATACTAGGGTGTCACCAATTAAAGAACACTTAGTTGATTAACTGCATGAGTTTTCAGAAAATGCCATCGTGTTAACAGCAGACATTAGAAGAGACATTAATTCCCCAGGTGAGAGGGGAGTGCATCTTCTATAATGGTGCCATCTGCCAGCATTTTTGTAAGTCCCTGTACAAAGAATAATTTAAAACTGGGGTGGGAGGGGAAACCCTGGTACCAATTAATTGGAGATGCCTTTATAATTGATCAAAAGGTTATATTCAATCAATTCAAAACAGTATACCGTACCTGAAGGAGTATCTTCACCCCCATCATTCTGCCCTGACACTGAGGTCCAGCGCTGAGGGCCTTCTGGCAGTTCCCTGACTGCAAGAAGTGAGGTTACAGGGAACCAGACAGAGGGCCTTCTCGGTAGTGGTGCCCGCCCTGTGGAATGCCCTCCCATCAGATGTCAAGGAAATAAACAACTATCTGACTTTTAGAAGACATCTGAAGGCAGCCCTGTTTAGGGAAGTTTTTAATGTTTGATGTTTTATTCTGTTTAATATTCTGTTGGGAGCCACCCAGAGTGGCTGGGGAAACCCAGCCTGATGGGCGGGGTATAAATAAATTGTTGTTGTTGTTAGACTAAACATTGCAGCCTAAGACAAAATATAGAGAATTTTTATATTGGTATTTGGACAATAAAATTCTGCAGAGAAAAATCTTACTTTCAACCCTCTGATAGTGAATCAGGTGCTGAGTGCTGACAGAAAAGGAGCCAAAGAGGGGCCACTGAGAAACAAAAGGGGAACAAATAGTGCACCCACAGAACCAAAGAGAGCAGGCCTCCCTTGACTCATCCCCAAACCAGCCCAAAATAGGAAAAAGTTTCTTCCTATTTTTCCTAGGAGGTTTTAGGAGTCATTTGGAAAAACAACCTGGAACGGAGGGGGGGGGGGAGAGATTCCTGTAAGAGGGCATGTTTGTTTTATTTACAAACATAAAATAGGTTATTGGAATCAAATCTAGATTCCTGCAACAGGCAACAAAGCCACTTAGCCCTGCATTAGAATCCCTGCATCCCAATGTACTTTTATCTTTACATCAGTCAAGCTTGCAGTTGTCTCCTTCAGCCTTCAAAGTGTAAACCTGGTTCCAACTTTTCTCCCCTCTCCAACAGCTGCTCTGAGGGCTTTTGCCTTCTGAAGGATAGATTCCATACCATCAGGAAAAACATGCCCCAGTCCTTAAATGCCATTAAGCTTCTCTTCTTGAAGCCCCTGATCACTCGTTCACAATGTTCAAGATGGCCAACTCCAAACAGTATTTAGATCTCCAGTGCAGATTCCTGCAAAGAAAGGGCTTCCCTACAGAGAATTCACAATCCCCACTTAAGCCAGCTGTTTTATCTCCAGCCCTCTGATGAAATACAGGGAGAAAAGGAGCACAAGAAAGTGGTGGATGTACAGCTGAAGCAATCACATGTTTACATTTTTAAAACACACTTGTGGAAACCTCTGTGCTGCTTTCACGGAAAAGACTGGCCTGCCTGTTCCAATTTGGGTCGTAAACTAAAGACACATGGCAGACAAATACTAAATAAGCAAAGAGCTTTACATATTCATAGGTATAAGTCAGACAGCAATTGTATTTTCCAGAAACATAGCTTTGAAAACCCTGCTCTCAGTAAGACTGGTTCAGTTCAGCTTAAAACTTTATGGCTTGTGGGAGAGAAAGACCAGGATGTTATCATTTCAGGAAAGAAAAGCATAATTGAGAGGCCTACATCTCTTAAAACTATCTGTTTTCTGCTGGAAAATACTTAAACTGCTGACAAAATGGTTAAAGATCAGGTTTAGTTGTACCACTGATCTGTTCAGCTCAAGGGGGAGTGGTTCTTGTCCCTTCCCTACTCATTAGATTATCAATAGGATGCACAGGGAGGAACAAGCCGCATCCCCATCAGGCTGATGGTTTAAACCTCTCCACTCATCCCAGCCAGGGAAGGCTGGTCCAGGGGAAAAACCAGGGCGCAGCTCTCCCAAGTAAAATGCCCGGCAATTGTTATTAAAGGCTCCCCTCAAAATCCTAAAGCCACTCTTGCATGTGTTTCTATCAATTGCCTGTTCTCTGGCCAGTCAGCACTCTGCACCGCTCACCTGTCTCCAGACAGGAGCTGTTTGGAGCATGCTCAGAACTGTTTCCTTCAAGGTCACACCTCCAAACATTTCAAAGCAGACTTTCTGTAGGCAGGCAGGGGAAGGGCATGGTTGTTAGTTTGAGCAGCTTGGGGTATTAAAATTAGTATTAGGTCCCTTTTTAACTGTCCTTTATTGCACCTTTAAGACTAAACAATTCAGGCTGCAATCCTGTACATATCAGGAAAAAATCCCCATGGAATTCTGGAGGGCTCTGAGTAATGTACACTTTAATATACAAAGAGAGCCACTGTGGTTTAATAGAGCATTGGTCTATGACCTGGGAAACCAGGGTTCAAATCCCCACTGTGCTGTGAAGCTCACTGGGTGATCTTGGGTCAGTACCTCACTCACATCCTACTCAACCTCCCAGAGTTGTTGTGAGGATAAAATGAGGAGGAGCGATCCCTGTACGCCACCTTGAGCTCCTTAGAGAAAAAGGTTGGATACAAATGTAATAAATATAGAAATTATTGTGGCATGAATCCATGCTAGAAATTGTGACAGCAGGGACTCCTTTCAAGCCAAGATAAAACACAGGTGCTAAGTATTAATAAAACCTCAATGTGTACGTGTCCACTGATTTTTATATTTTTTTTCTTTACAAAAGAGGAGCATAGAGAGAGAAACCGATTAGATGGAGGAGACCACAGTAGAGATGCAATTGTGACAACAAGGTCATCTTCAGAATCAAGCTGTTTTTTCCAGTTTGATTAGGTGCAAACTCTGCTTAAGTTACACCATGTGCTTGCAAGAGAGGAGGATGAGGATGGGAAACAGAACAACTTGACCATGAACTCTTAATAGCTGATTTGTTGCTGGTGCTGTCAAACATACTGTAGTCTCTTTGCTGCTGCAGCCATATGGGTGGGGATTTACCCCACTCTAGGCCAGAGGTTGGCCACCTCCAAAGTAAAGCAGTAAACCACATAAAGAGTTTGGGCACTGAGGTGCCACCTAATTCAAAGCAACAATAGAGTTTGAGGCCACTATCCTCAGAACTAGCAACAGAGAAAGCTAACAGAAGTAGGACCATAGAAAACCATTTATGCTAACTCCATCTCATTCAGTATTGTCTATGCAGTATCTCTTCAAGGTTTCAAAGAGGAATCTTTCCTACCTGGATGTCCCAGGGATTGAATCTGGAACCTTTTGCACGCAACACACAGCCCTTACCACTGAGGGCTCATCCACACTTGTCCTATGCCTAGACAGCACGGGTCTGAGTGGCTTTGTCCCGCGCTTTCTAGGCACAGGGCTGGTGAATTATTATTTTTTCAATTTGCCCCACTGTTTTTCCAAGGAAATCCACTCATTATCACTAAAGCTGAGCAAACATAAGTCTGTGGGAAATGGACTGACTTTTGCTCCAGTGGTAAAGAGCTGGTTTGCTCAGGGAAAATGGCAGGACAAGGAGTCTGGATGAGCCCTGAGTTACAGTCCTGACCCCACATATAGAGGCTATGAGGGATACTTGGAAAGGAAGCCTGAATAGGATCAAACAGCAGAGAGCTGTTTTAAGCCCCTTTGATGGCATCCATCTGTCTCGGGGGGCAATGGAAGAGTGTGTCTTCAGGGGTAAAGTCAAACTGTTGGAGAGTTACAGCGCCTGCTGTGGCTGTAGAGAGCAAATACAGGATATACATGCTTTATTGCAGCTGGCACAGATTAAGGGGTCTAGTTTTGCTGCTACAGGAACACCATGGCATTTCTTCTCTCTATACTCCTCCCAGTGGTCATTCCTCCTCTGGTCACTGACTATGACCTGACTGTCTCCAGGCCCTGTGGTCATCTGCAAGGGATTCCTGCATGGCAGGGTTCATGTTGCCAGCCTTCATTTAATGTTTGCAGACATCTTTGTAATGCAGAGTTGCTCTGTCAACAGGTCTAATGCCTGAAGCCCACTCCCCATAGAGCACATCCTGGGGATCCTGCCATCTTCCTTTTTGCACATGACCAAGCTAATGTAGGTGTCACTGGGACAGAAGTACAAACATGCTGGGAATGTGGGCTTCGGAGGGCACATCTTTGTTTGAGGCTCTGTCCTGCCATGCAATGTCCAAAATCTTCTTGACACATATGGAAGAAACTGAGGTGTCACTCCTGGCGGGTGTTAGTTGCCCGCGACTCACTTCCATAAAGCAGTGTGCTTTAAGCCTGGTAGACCTTCATCTTGGTATTGGATGTTAGCATCACATTTTCCCTCACCCTATTGGAGAGGCAAGCTATTGCCATAGCTGTCTTGCCAATATGCTTGTCTAGCTCAGCATTGATGGAATGGTTGTTGTTATGGTGGAGCCTAGGTAGACAAAATTGTATACTACCTCAAGTGTGTGTCACCAGTGCTGATGTGTGGAGTGCTGGCGACTTCCTGACCCAGGATGTTGGTCTTCATCAGGCTGATGGTGGAGCCAAATTCGATGCAGGCTTGGGCAAAACAGTTGATGAGTCTCTGTAGGGCTTACTCAAGGCTACTTCATCTGCAACCAACATTTAATGGATAAGAACCCACCACACTTCTCTCTTGGTGTGAAGACATGCCAGGTTGAGCAGACCTCCATTGCTCCTTGAATGGATGTACACAACGTCTTCAGTGGAGCTGAAGGCTCAGGAGAGCAACAGGGAGAAGAATATACCAAAGAGAGTTGAGCTGAGAGTGTAGCTGTGTTTCACACCACTCTTTATAGAGAAGGTGTACTGGCACTCAAGGACCACACACCTAAACGGTAAGTAGAACTAAGTGCGGTTTCATATGTGCATGTTCATCACTTGACTTCAATGTCAAGTGACAATGTGCACACGTGAAAGAGCCACTATAGCCCAAACAACACAGACAAAACATTTCTCATATGCGATGTGTCCCCCCTCCCAACAGAGTTAGTTCATACATTCTGCAGTGAGTCATAGAGTGATTACATGCATGTTACATCAGCCTTCAGAATGATACTGAGCTCAGAAAAAGAGGCCGTCTTTCTAATACCTATGACTGCTTCCCCACACTCTGCCCTAACCTCCTTTCTACAAAATTAGAACTGGTCAAAAAATAAAGAAAAGCTTGGCAAAACAACACATTTTAGCTATGACCACCTTTAACAAGACTGGAGGCAAAACAGGCAGAGGTGAGCATTTTGCTATTTGTGAAGTGCTGGTTTAGCTAATTAAATTGTAATGCAATAATAAAACGAGATCGTCAATGTGCATGTGTGCACACTTTGAAGAAGAGTTGGGAATGCTGTTTGTGGGGGGTTTTTTTACGATAATATTACATATGACAGTTGAGATATGTTGCATCCTTATTTGGTAATGTAGCTAATGAAATACTTGAGCCTTGTTGAAAGTCACTGAAAGGATTCTTTTAGTCCTTTCAGAGTTCATACACTATTCCACAGTTTTTGCCTATTGTTGTATACATACAACCCTTGGTCCCCAATTCTTTTGCCTTTAAATAGCCATGCCCTGGAGGGTCTCGGGCAACTGCCAATGCTCCTCCCCCGCATCCTATTTCAAGACCTTAATGAAACAGCCAGGACCCAGAGCCAAAGTGGCTTGTGTTATGTACAAGCAGATTCCATTTCCTAATGAGTCCCTCTAAATCTGCCATCAGATGATTTTATTGACTCTAAGATCATAATTAAGCAGCAATTCACTTTCTGGTTTGAAGTCTTGCACTCCTCAATCTATAGCTTTTTCAGATGACATTTAATAATCAGTAATTGAGCAGTGCCTGCCTGGGCTATTTCCACGAAATCACCCCAATGTGTGAAAAATCCAGACAAGAATGCCCTTGAAATTTCCCAGTGTCCTTTGACATTTATGTGGTGCACTAACAAACAGGAAATCAACATACTCAGTAGTTAATCGACACAATGGAATATTTAATTGGTTCCCGATTAAGGAAGGTGTTATGATGCTCCATCACTGCCAAAATAAGTAACATATGTGAAAACATTGCTGCTTTTATTGGGTTCAAATCCTTGATTTTATATTTCAATTGCATGGTTAAGGGCCAAACTACACATTACACTGAAAATTGGTGTCGCAATTTCCCAAAGTTCTCTCTCTCTCTTTTAACTCAAAAACAGCTAGGTTGGGCTGTGAATCTAATCAGAATAGTGCCCTGGGAAGTGGTTGGGGAATACTGACTTCTTTCCTCCTGCATCATATTCCCAGTCTAAATGGTCTCCCAAAGCTATTGGCCCCATTTTTTGCATGGGGGGGAAAATAAAGTACTAAAAGCTTCTGGTGGTTCAGATTAGGAAAAAGAAATGGGGAGAAGGGCTAAACACCCCTCCCCAAAAGTATTCATTTCAAGCAAATTTGGAGTCTCCAACAGTTCCTTTTAAGTAAGAAACAAATGTAATGTATAATTTGGACTGCAGCTTTTGAACAGATATATTGGTGTCAAAAGATTATATCCTTCTCAAATCATAGAATCATAGAATTGTAGAGTTGGAAGGTGCCCCAAGGACCATCCAGTCCAACCCCTGCAATGCAGGAATGTCAACTAGATCATACATGACAGATGCACATCCAACCTCTGCTTAAAAATCTCCAAGGAAGAAGGGTCTACCACCTATCGTCGGAGTCTGTTCCACTGTTGAGCAGCTCTTACTGTTAGAAAGTTCTTTCTGATGCTTAGTCAGAATCTCCTTTCTTGTAACTTGAAGCCACTAGTTCGGGTCCTACCCTCCAGAGCAGAAGAAAATGAGCTTGATCCATTCTCCACGAGATGCTCCTTTAGCTATTTGAAGATGGCTATCCACGCGGGTGGCGCTGTGGGTTAAAGCCTCAGCGCCTAGGGCTTGCCGATCGAAAGGTTGGTGGTTCGAATCCCCGCGGCGGGGTGCGCTCCTGTTGCTCGGTCCCAGCGCCTGCCAACCTAGCAGTTCGAAAGCACCCCCAGGTGCAAGTAGATAAATAGGGACCGCTTACTAGCGGGAAGGTAAACGGCGTTTCCGTGTGCTGCACTGGCTCGCCAGATGCAGCTTGTCACGCTGGCCATGTGACCCGGAAGTGTCTCCAGACAGCGCTGGCCCCTGGCCTCTTAAGTGAGATGGGCGCACAACCCCAGAGTCTGTCAAGACTGGCCCGTACGGGCAGGGGTACCTTTACCTTTACCTTATCCTCAGTCTCCTCTTTCCCAGACTAAACATACCCAATTCCCCCAACCATTCCTCATAAGACTAGTTTTCTAGACCCTTGATCATCTTGGTCACCCTCCCCTGCACACATCTTCTCAGGATCCTTCTTAAATCCTAGTGCCCAGAATTGGACACAGAACTCCACATGCAATCAGATCCAGTAGTGTAGCTAGGGGGTGTATTGATCCAGGTGGCACTTATCTGTGGGGGTGGCACACCGGGCACAGAGCCCAAGGTGGTGTGCAAGCCCAGGTGTCCCAAGAGCCCAGTGCACTGTTTACAAAAGCAGTGTGGGGCTGGGCTCGCAGCACACTTAAGATGCTGCATCCACACACCTCCGTGCCACCCTCTGGCAGCCAAGAAGGACACAACAGTCACACACTGGCCTCGCAGGGTGCCTGAGCCACTGCATCCCTCCTAGCTGCCTACCAGCTGGAGGTCTCCAGGGAGGGACGCAGGGGCTAGCACGGCACCAGTATATGCCCACTGCATCCCCCTCAGCTGCCTTCCAGCTGGAGAGCACCTGAGAAGGACACAATGCTCTGGCAGCATGACCTGCCCTCATGGCACAGTGCACATGCCCTGGCATGAGTGTGCCTACCCCTGGGCACTGGTGGGGCAAGTTACACCATTGGCCAGACCAAGACAGAATAGAGTGGGGCAGCTTTTTTGCATCACATTCATGCTAAGCTTGTGGTCTACTAAGACTCTTAGATCCTTTTCACATGTACTGCTAGTAAGCCAAGTGCCCACTATCTTACATTTGTGCTGCTGATTCTTCCTGCCTAAATGCAGAACTTTACATTTACAGTGGTACCTCAGGTTACATGCGCTTCAGGTTACAGACTCCGCTAACCCAGAAATAGTACCTCAGGTTAAGAACTTTGCTTCAGGATGAGAACAGAAATCGCGCCGCCGCGGCGCAGCGGCAGCGGGAGGCCCCATTAGCTAAAGTGGTGCTTCAGGTTAAGAACAGTTTCAGGTTAAGAATGGACCTCCGGAACGAATTAAGTATGTAACCAGAGGTACCACTGTATTCCTATTGAAAATCATTTTTTTGCTTTGGCTCAGTTCTCCAATCTAAGGTCATTTTGAATCCCGATTCAGTCTTCTGCAGCGTTGGCTACCCTCCCAGTTTGGTGTCATCTGCAAATTTGATAAGCACCCCATCAACACCTTCATCCAAGTCATTAATAAAGATGTTGAACAACAGGCCCAGGCCAGAACCTTGAGGAACTCCACTTGTCACTCCTCCCCTCCCCCTCCCCCCGCCATGAGGAATGATGAGCACTCTTTGGGTTTGGTCAGTCAACCAACCAGATACAAATCCACCCAACAATTCCCCTATCCAGTTCATGCTTTACCATCTTCCCTGCAAGGATATCACGGGGTACTTTGTCAAAAAAGCTGTACTGAAACCAAAATATGCTATATCCACAGCCTTCTCCTGATCCACCAAGCTTTTAATAATAATGAAAATGAGAGTCCTCTGGCATGACTTGTCTTTGAGAAACCCATGCTGGGTCTTAGTAATCATCTTTTTCTAGGTGCTCACAGACCAACTGTTTAACTATCTGTTCCTGGTCGATGTTAAGTTCACTAGTCAGTAGTTACCTGGGTCTTTGTCCCGTTCCCCTGGCCTACCTGGCAGACAGACAGTGGGCCAAGGCGAAGTTCCAAGTCCAGAAGCCAATCCACACAAGCAAAGTCCAAAGATCAGGAAACACACTCCGGGATCAGTCCAAGTAAGCCAAGATAGGAGTTCAGCAGTCAGGATACAATCCAGAGCCAATCTCAAAGTAGAAACCCATGAAGGCCAAAGAAGAATCCCAGGTGAGGTCCCTCAGCATGGCCAGCTGAGCAGACACAGCACCTCAGCTCTGCTGCCTTCTGATCCTGTGTCTGCTGATTGCAGCACCTGGGCTTGATGAGGCCTGTGACCCTCACCTGCTCTCCGCTTGCCCCAGCTGAGGAATCACAGGCCTCCTTCCCCATCTGGCCAGCTAGTGAACTAGGCTGCCTCTGCTTCCTGGAGTCTCCTACCTACTGTTCCCTACATCTCAGGATACGGCGTGCTTGTGGGGACGGTGGTTTCTCGGGGATGGGGGCCTCTCTGGGTCCCGCTGCTTGACTTGCTGTGCACTAGCCCCTGCCCCCTCATCATCCTCTGTCACCCCATGAGTATTGTCTACAACCACCTCTCCTTCCCCATCCCTAGCTTGCTCCCACGTGACCCACTCCCAGCTGCAACCCTCAACAGGATCCTCTTCCTCCTCCCCAAAGTCCTGCTAGTTCAAGACAGCCTTCTTCTTTCCTCCTTTTTGAATATGGGGACATCTCCACACCTCCAGTTCACAGAACCTCACCTAATGGTGACATAACAGTAGCTATTAGTACACAGCAGATGCAAACAGAATCTGTCTCAGTAATGGACTATGTTAGTATGGTAACTCATGTACGGCAAAGAACACCGTTAGGGAAGGGCTAATATATCCACTTTTGGTTTTTTCAAGTAACGATCTGAACTGTGTTCATGGATTGCTCATGCTGGATTGTGGCCTTTGCCAATTTGCCCCTCAGCCACAGATAAACCCTACTTTTTATTTTCAACATTTTATAGAGTTTTTGCATAGATCTCATAATGACAATACAATACGTGCACACAAACATACAAATAAGATACACACACACACAGTATCATAGGTATAATTTTCTTGTTTCTCTATATGAAAGTGTGTTAAATCCATAAGCATCAGACACAATATCTTTGAAAATTCAAATTTGCACCTTTGTTGTGGAAATGCCATTTTTACAAGTCTAAACTTTCCAAGATCACTCTAAAAATCTTTGGTCCTGAATTTGCACAATGCATTGCCTAATGATTAGTTTAATTCCAGGGTTTCTCTGCCTGTTCCCATTACTGCTCAATTCTGTTTACCCTCGGAAAGTATTGTTAACTCAACAAAGGTTGACTGGCTTCCATTCTCTATCTTACGCAATTCCCCTTTCTCACATGCTATTACCAAAAATTAATGTTTAGCTTTGACATTTCCTAATTAGGTCATAATTTAACAGACCCACTCACAACAGTGGAGACAGAATCTTGCTTAAAGAGATTGAATACTTCAGAATTGGGGCAAATTAGTTAATTTTTTGGAAAATCAAACCTCAGCAAATGGCATTTAGCATAGCGTAGGCATTGCAGCTTCAGTTTTTATCCTTCGACAAATACTGTTCAGAAAAGAGAGAGACAGAAAGCACTTATACATACAGGCACTAGCACATAAAGCTTGTGTAATCCTTGAGGCGTTAGGCTAGTACTGTTCCCAATAATATCCTCCCATAAACATCCTCTCATAAATAGCACCTTTTTGAAGAACATCTGGAATCAGTATGGACGCTACTGCACTGCCCCCAGTTGAGTCTTTTCCTTTGTTCCATACCACTGTATGAAAGGAAAGGACAGAAAGGAAGAGAATTTGATTTTATAGAATGCCTTTCACTCTCAGAGTGCACTGCACAAAGCAAAAACTTAGATACCAGCAACGCCACAACTATATTTATTACCACTTTCACTTCAATGCATTGCCATGTCCTTCAGACACTGCAGGATGCCCTGTGAAAAACATTTAATTAAATGCAGCAGGGCCAAAATAACTGGGAAAACTGACCTAGCCATCCCATTTAGCAAGAAAGACATTAAAGAGAGGGGTATGTTAAGAGAAGAGAAGCAAGAGTATCCAAAGGAGAATGTCAAAGGAGGGATGTGAAAACAAGAACAGGTTTAAAATAGTCATAGAGCTAAGCCTCCACCTTAAGACCACAAGTGCAGGAGAGCCTACCCACCTCCCAAGGCAGCCTGTGCCACTTCTGCACAGCTCCTACTGCCAGGATCTTTCTCCTAATGTTTGCATGATGTGCTTGTGCAGTACAATCCCTACCGACCTGGGCTTCCATTATGGTAGCCTGCAAAACGCTGCAAGAAGCTACTGCTTGGTAAAGCAATTGCCTTTATTCACCCAAATGTCTCTTTCACTGGTATAGTGAGAGAGGCAAGCTGTGTTCTTTTTGCACAGTAACTTTTGATCCTGTCTTGAAGTGAGACGGGAATGAGAATAATGTACCAAAGGAGAAGGGCCGTAACTCAATGGTAGAGGGAGCAGCTCCAGGCAGGATGGGAGGGACTCTTACTTGAAACCCTGAAGAGCCACTGCCAGTCAGTGTAGACCAGGCATAGGCAAACTCGGCTCTCCAGATGTTTTGGGACTACAACTCCCATCATTCCTGACCACTGGTCCTGTTAGCTAGGGATGGGAGTTGTAGTCTCAAAACATCTGGAGGGCTGAGTTTGCCTATGACTGGTGTAGACAATACAGAGCAAGATAGACCATTGGCCTGACTCTGTATAAGGCAGCTTCCTGTGTCCCTTATGCAATATCCTGCCATTTCCCCAGGAAAGAAAGACAAGGAAAGGTGTGAAAGCTTCTGGTCTCATCTACCCATGAGTAGAGGAAGATGTGGAAAAAGTCCACAGGCATATACTTTCTTAAAGTCCAATTCCCTGACCCTGATCAATACTCTTTTCCCTTGCACCCAAAAAGGGGCATTTGTGCAATAGCGAGCTGCCAGAAGTTCCTTGCATGTGAAATGAGGGGGGAAATGTCATCAGGCTTCTTCCCTCATTATGACCATTCTAGAATGGCAAAGTGGTTTCTTTCTTTGTTTTTTTGTTTGTTTTTAGCTGACATGGACGTGATACAGGAGAGGTGCTCTCCTCCTTCTTACCCACATACTCCCCAAACCCTGTAAAACAAAACACACACACTTTGTATGTGAAGAGCGCAGATACATAAACAAAATTCACTGGCTCCCTCACCATCACATCCAGTTGGGCTCCAAGAGGTCTCAGTGGGGAGAAGCTTGGCAAGAGTTTTCTTCCTACACCCATCCCTGTATGTTTGCAATCAGCCTTCTCTTCCTCGTCACACAAGACAGGAACATTGTTCAAGTGACATCACATCCCCATCTCCAGTTGTAACCAAGCCTAAGCACAGGTAACTGCATTTTCTCACATTCATCCTTTGCTGCCCTTTTCTCCTCCCCTCCTCTCTCTGGTTTCTCATACCATATTGACCTTAAATTGTAAAACATTTGAGGACAAGAGGGGTTCTTCCATGGGGGGCGGGGGTTGCACACAGAACTACATAAAGTGCCATATACATTTATTATGAATGTACAAATGATGATGATAATTAATAGTTGTTAGTGAGAGTTCTGTACACACAAGTCTAAGGCTGGAATCCTAAACATACTTTATGGAAGGAAGACATTGAAATACGGTATACAGGATTCACTTCTGAGTCAGTTTGGAATAGACTAAAATGCACTCTGGAATCCATCCCTATCTCCCAAAATAGCATATTTCAATCACTGCCCTAAAAAGCTCTCAGTTTAAATGTTGATAGTGGAAGCAAGACAGCAGAAGGAGAGAAGTTCAAGGGCTTGAGCAAAGAATGTAAGCAAATGCAGTTTTATGCAATTTAAAAGTGCTCAACAGTGGTTGAATCACGCCCAGTGTTGTTGTTGTGTAAACTGTACAGGTTATTGTGCATGACATTAATTCCTGTTTCAGCCAAAAGTTAGTCCAGAACTGCCTGACTGGAAGACTGCAAAGAGCTGTGGGAATATCAACCACATTTATCTGGAACTTAGAACAGATGCTCTTGCTTAATTTTTTTTCAGAGTTGTTGATGGCAATTTCATTTCAGATTACAGGGTTTCGTTCAGCAAATTCTTTTGTCTAGCATGCAGCCACATGTGCTTAGGGGATGGATGGGATTGTGGTTCCACAGATTTGTGAGCAGAGAAAGAACCTAGGGGAACTCACAAGTACCCATGGCACCGAGAAATATCCCTCTTGAGGGATGCATGTGCACAAGCTTTAATTTCAAGTGGAGTTAAGAACATAAAAAACCTGCACTGGATCAGACCAAAGGCTCACCTAGTCCAGCATCCTGCTTCTCCAAAGTGGGGAACCAGATGTCCATGGGAGCACATGTCTCTGATGCTGGAGCAAGTAGCCACGGGTAGCCTTTTCCTCCATGCATTTGTCTAGTCTTCTTTTAAAGCCTTTTGAACTGGTGGGCTTTATCACATCATTTGGCAGTAAATTCCACAGTTTAACATATCTCTATGTTAAAAAACTTTTAGGGGGAAGGGGAATTGCATATGGACAGAGATTTCCACAGAGATTGTTAGCAGAGCAGTGACTTCATGATTAAGAAAGAAAAGAAAACATGGTTGTGTGAAGTGGCCTTCTATAATAGCTTCCTCCTGCATGCAAAGGAAAATAATCGTGAATATAGGTGATCGTAACAAATGGAAAACAACAAACTCATCCCTCTAGTTATGCAGTTCTTGCCTGAGCAGGTGAGTACTAATAATTCCTACTATTATTACCTCCATCACCACTGTTGTCTTTCATTAAAAAGGAAGAAAATATCAGATCACAGAGCTAAGTATCCAGACAAAGCAATTAACTAATAAAGAGTACAGTGGATAAATACTATATTTCTACAAATCTCCAGATATTGAGAAAAGGGTGTCATTTTATTGCAGCAGTATTGGCTAAATTATGTCCATTGTGAATCATCACCAGGATTTTCATTTTCATTTATCTATTCCACAATGAATTTCTGTTTCAGCTGAGATACTTGTGCAAACGTTAGATAGTGCAAACCTAGAAAGAACAAGGCACCAAATATACAGTGGGTGGTTTTGCAGCAAGCTTAAAACAGAGAACAATTCTTTGTATAAGAACCCTGAGAGGGCTATAGCTAGATCCCAAGGTACTCCTGTGGGGTTATTTAAAAGACTAGATCTTTTGCAAGGTTTAGAACTTGTGCTTAACATCATAATGCTATCTAGAATGGAAATAGATGGAAGACAGTAAATATCCTACTTGAACAGGTCACAATAATTTTGTGGGGTACCTTCGGCATCTCTGAATTTGTTGTACATACAGATGAATAATTAAAAGGCTATATGAAGGATGAAAGCTTCCACGAGGCTGCTGCATATTAAGAACCAACCACTACGTGGAGCTGATTAAAATTCTACTTAAATTATTGGCTTCGGTAAGAACAAACTGATGTGCATCATACAGGGTCATTTGTTCTTTTTCTCTGGCCGGATTCCTAATTAAATCTGGCTGCAGAGATCGGCATGAGGGGAGGTGCTCCAGGCATATCGTCGCTCTAATATATTCAAGCCATACATCAAAGGGGTTCTGAACTATTAGCCTTGAAGAATAGATCTCGACCGTGATGATTAACATGCTGGCTTCCTTGCCCTGGGTTCCTTTCTGATGCTGTCAAGTTGTTAACTCTTTGTACTTGGCTCCACCCACAGAGCTTCCAACCCTGGCAATGGACTTCAGCCCAACTTGGTCCAACAAGCCCATCAGCCAAGATTTGGACTCCTCTCTGTCATGAGGCAGAATTCATAGCAGGAAAAGGTTCTCCTTTTTAGATCACCTTTTCCCTGACCACACTCAGAGGCCAGTAACCAAATGTTTCTATGGATTACCTGACTAGGTCACCTGAAGTATTTTCAGGTCAGGTGCACACCTGGTTGAATCACACGTGGGTCCTGGCTGCATCACAACATGTAACATCCCTTGCTACTCTTTTTCTTGCTGTTCCCCTGTTCCCCCAGGTAAAATTTAGATTGTAAACTCACTGGGGCAATGACCTGCCTCCCCCCCCCATTATGAAATTCTGTAAGCTACTTAGTATGCTGGTGGTGCTATAGAAACCAGGCCATGTTGAGTTGAGTGACGTGCCCCCCAGGATGTGTGGATAGAGCTTGTTGTCTATCAGCCTCTTTGAATACTCAATCTCTGGCAAGAACATCACACTTGAAGTCTTAAAATGTACAAGAACAAAGCCATCAGGGCAGCCAAGAACTCCAGATCCTGTGCATATTTACTTGTCAGACAGTCCCACTGTGTCCAGTGACATTTACTCCCCATATTAGGCACAGCCCTAATATGAATCTCAATGGGCAGGTGCATGCAGTTCAACAAAAAGCAAGCCGTTGGTGGGGGGCAACTACTAGAACCAGAGGCATGCATTGCTTTTGTTGGAAGCCAACCAAAGGAGACACAATGAGCTCCACCTACACACTGTAATTGTGATGGAAGCTTCATTTGAAGAAGATGACATTTTCCAAATAGGCTCATTTTGTTCTTTCATAAAACATAGCAATGACATCTAGACTTCTCTTTAAGCCAGGCTAGTTCCTAGCAGGTATCTCTGTGTTGTATTCCACAGAATATCGGAGCTAGGTTCAACTCTATGCTCAGCTATAAAGGTCACTTGGATGATTGGGCAACATGAGATGATTCCACGGAACTCATTGGAAGCTAGTAGGATAGAAAAAGCATGCATGAGAGAGAGGTGGGTTCACTGCACCCATTTCCAGTACAGCGGCCTGCTGATACTACCACAGGTAAGATTGCATTAAATCTTCACTAGTAAAAACATCAGTGCAAACCATTCCTGATAGCAGGTCATGTACCTCTCCTGCCAGCAGAACAGAAAACTGACAGATTAAAGTAGGCATGTTTTATTTCAGAGCAAACTTTGCATGTGCTTCCCCCAGTCCCACCTCCTCCCAAAAGCCCATTGGCACACAAATGTGTATTTTGCAGCAAAGGTTTACCAGTTGCTCTTTATCTTTCTACGTCTAAAACTTTTAGCAGATGCAAGATTTCAGAAGTTGCTATCCAGTAGAATGGCTTATCCTTTAGACCGCAAAGGACTTGTTTTTTCATGAGATGCGAGGAGTCTATGAGCCTAAAGGGAAATCTATTCGGTTTGAGCTGGATATTTTAACTCCAGAATACCTTGCTGACAGGTACCAATGAGTGAGGGGATAAATGTCACATATGGAACATGCAGCCCATATTATCATGTTGAACATTATCAACTTGAGAAGTTTTTATATAGAGGAACGTTCACCCATCACACCCAACCACAACTACATGTCTATAGTGCCATAGATAAGAAACAAGTTCACCTCTTCATTGGCTACTAGCGTGGGCTCCTCTGGGAGGAAGGGTGGGATACAAATCTGATGAACAAACAAACAAACAAACAAACAAACAAACAAACAAACTAGAAACAGAATCAGAGCAGGACTATAAAGATAGGGGCTGATTTGCTTCTCACAGATCCCCACTGAATCCTATGGAGCAAAGTATGCCTGAGGCATTGGCCTCAATGGAGGGTTGAGTGGGAAGGGTTTGGGATTCTTCCTTTGTTTAATGCAGTTTTGACAAATACAATCATCATCATAATCAGTATCTCACACTAATTGGCTAGCTACAAACTCATTACAGGCTGTGTTGCACAGGTATATGGATAGGGCAAAACAGTCACCGTGAGGAATTTTACCCCAGGAAAATTCAGGTACTCTGCTTTCTCAAACTATCATTCTAATATGTGTCCTTGATAAAACATGCTTCCTTGAAATATAAGTTAATAACCTTTCCCCCTTTCTCCTTGATATTCACAATGCAGATTCCCTCCTCTTTGCCTTGCTGAGACTTCTCTCTGATTCATATGTTTAGAATAATTTTTAAAGCGATCTTCTCCCTATCGCTTCCAGCTGCAGATTCCCACCCAAATCCTGTTTTGAATTACTTAATAAAATACACTTCAAATTGAAATCATCTTTCCCTTTTGTCCTCCCCAAGCTACAGTTTCCCACACCCATCACTTCTTCCAGCCGTGCTTAATATGTAATTTATGTCTGAAATAAAACTCATCTCCTCCTGCTGCATTACCCTTTCCAGCATTCCCAGATTCCCACCACCACCACCCCAAGACTGAACCATCGGTGATACATAGGAAGACGTCTCGTTTGCAGAGATGGAAAGATGTTTAACCAGACCCTTCAGGGCACACATCCTGAACACAGGGGCAGCTTGTGCCACACCAGAAGTTGGTGGCCCCCAGAGTTCAACACCAAGAGAACCTGAGATCTGAAAGTGACCTTGCTCCCCAACCTGGTGCAATCTAGATGTTTTGGACTACAGTTTCCATCACCACTGGCCATCAGTCATGCTGGCTGGGGAGGGGGGACGCTGTAGTCCTAAGACATCTGGAGGGCACTAGGTTGCCTTTAATGGGCAACTATGGGCTGGTTCAAAGAGCTGGTGTGCCCCATTGAATCAAAGAAGGTGAGGGGACATCAGGACAGGCACCTAGCCTAGCCTTGATAAAATGAAGGCCTTGATTGTGTGCACAGCTGCCTTTCTGTAGAGCCTATCTAACATTCACATACACTAGAGATGCTTAGAGAAGAGCATACAGGTTGGAGTGAGTCTCTGAGGAAAGAGTTACCTGTCTATTGTGTACTAATGGAATGCACAGCTCCATGCTGTGGTTTTCTTACATGTTCCTGAAACTAGCCCCTTTCTCCTTACATTGCCCTCCCCAGTTTGTGATTTCATGTATTCCTCTAACGAGAAATGGAGTTTAGAGTAAGATCATATGTTTAAACAAAGGTTATTCAAGCTATCCAGTAGTGATCTAGCTCCATTTTCTTTGAACTTGGCATGGACATAGATAAATGTCTGAAAAGCATTGTTTTGGCTTTGAGTGTACAGCACTGCATCTCAATAGTCTGACGACTGCCAAAGAGCCAGAGACAAACATCAAGTTGCCAAACAATGCGTGCAGGGCTTTTTTGGCATGAACGCAACAGTCACACTCTTTGTTGCGTGAGGCCAGGAGCGAGTGATGCCAATTCCACAAATGAGTATCAGGATACATTCTTTGGGTAGACAGAGGGAACTCATTTGGGTTTTTTGTCCATCACTGAAGGCGGGGGGGGGGGGGCATGGGAGACAGAAGAGACTTAGAGGGTCACAAAGTGTTCTCTTTAAAATTCTGCATTAATGGAAAACATCAACCTGTAATATTGTTTAAAAATATTGCAAGATCAAGCCTACTCAGGGATCAAGTTGCCAAATGTTTTCATTTTCACAGAGTTCTTTAATATAGCATCAATCACCTCTCAAGAAAAAAATCTTCTCGCATCGAGCCAAATATTCAAGCCAAAGCAGTAATTTATTTTTTAAAAGCTATTATGAGTATAAAGTTTAAAGAAATGGTTACACAAATCAAATCTGTGATAGAGTCAGTTTAGTGTGCTAGTGTGCTAGACTTGGACAGGTAAGATTTAAATTTGAATTCTTATTTAGCCATGAAGCCTAGTGGGTGGCCATGGCTAATTCTTTCTAGCCTGTGCTTGTCAGAGAAGGACAGGACACAAGTTAGATAGCTACATAGATATTAGCACCAAGCGCTGGGCTGAAAGATGGGTGCTGGCACTACAGGGCAGTGGCAGCTCTGTCTCTTCAGTAGGTTTCCTTGTGAAATGCAACCCAGCATCCAATTTCTGTCTATCCACTACGTTGCAACAGAAAGGAGACCAATGCAAAGAGTCAAGCGATGACGAAGTACAACTGGCCATGCTAGACCATTCCATTTGATAGCTGGATGCTGACTTGGCACGATTTGAAGTTGATCTGAAGGATAAGCCGAAATCCGTACAATACAAACTGTAAAAGAATAATTGATTTAAAAAGAAACAAATAAAAAAGGAGCCAATGGGGTCATGACCAGGGGAACATCTGAGGATAGCAGCACCTGAACAGAAAAGAAACCAAAACATAAATTTACAGATATTGCTTGTGTTGCCAGCATAACTATGAATAACTATGACCACTTTGATTGTCCATTTGAGTGCTTCTGTTTTGCTTGTTAGATCAAAACACAAAACACAAAGATGCAGAAATGAAATGATAATGTACAACATGAAAGGGCGCTGAGTCTTGCACATGCCTATACATTTGGTGGGGGTTTTTGACCCACTTGCCTTTTTGTTTGACAAGAAGTTACAATATGATTAATGTTTAAGGTACAAGGCTATAACAAGCATACCAACTAACAGGAAATATTTGTTTGTTCCCATCAAACTTAGTGAAAGGTGTTGGTGATGTCTTGTGGATGCCCTTAAGAGAAGACCGGGGCTGTGGAAGACTGCCTAGCTACACGTAACATGAATTGTGTGGCTTTCAATCACATAGTTGTTGTTTTTATTAAAATCAGACATGGGGGGGGGGCTGACTTTATCAGGACCGAATGCAATACACAGGGAAGTTTAAACCCTTCCTTTCCACTGCTGTGACTTTGATAACAAGACATGCACACATTACATTTAGAGCCCTCGTTACAGGGCTATGAGAGTTTTCCCTCCCTGTCCTAAATGCCCTTTGTGCTCAGTCTCTGCTACCAAGCTGAGCCCAGGTCCCGGCTCTTCCTCCCGTCCCTGACAACTGTGAGAGTGGTCTGCTTTCTGGCGTCAATAATTCTTTAGGAATGCAAGCTCACAGGCTTCTACGGGGTTTCTCATTGTTCTCTGGATGGGAGCCGGAGTTTGGCTTTGGCCACCAGATAGTAAGAAAAACATAAATAAATTGGAGCTGACACAGAGGAAAGAAAGGCTCAGAATATGTCATGAAAGAAATGGCTAAAGGAACTGCGTATGAGCAACGACATATGCAAATTTCCATAAAACAGGTTAGCAGGAGAAATACTGTTTAAATGAAGAAAGGTTGTATTTTGGAACAAATTGCTGGAACTCAGCTTGTACTGTGTAGGCTGAAAAGGATGTTTATAGTCAGGATCACATTCCAAATACATTGGATTGGGATCCTATTTGGAAGGAAGGAAGGCTGGAGCCACAGCTGAGCTGCTCTGTTTTTGGGAAGACTCCGCTGAATTAGTTTTCGTTTTAACGCTACTTTCAGTAATTCTCAAATCTGTGTGCTGTGACACACAAGTGTACCAGGAGAGAAATGCTAATGAAAAATAAGAAATACATTTACTGAATTGTAGTTCAGAGTATCTACCCCTAGACGAGTCCTTCCACTGCATCTCTGTATGATTCACTGCTTAAAGCTTTCCATCAACTTCTAGTGGAAATGGATATTTTCTTCTGCCCCATCTTGGCAACGGGTGAGGGCCAAGCTCTATGAATGAATGGGAACTGCTGTGCCCCACAGACATGGGGAGTCCTTCTTTGTCTGGTCTGCCACATGGGGCAGGGATGGGTCGACAGCAAAGCTCTATCTATTGACACGGGGACATTCCCAGGGGAATTGAAGGAAGCAGTGGTGTGTCCACTCTTAAAGAAAACTTCATTAGATCCCTTAGACCTATCCAATTACCGCCCAGTTTCAAATCTTCCATACCTGGGTAAGGTAATTGAGAGAGCGGTTGCTGAACAGCTTGGTAGGTTTCTGGAGGAAACATCGGCATTAGATCCATTTCAGTCCAGTTTCCGTCCTGGTTTTGGGACGGAGACGGCTCTGGCTGCCCTAACAGATGATCTCCGTAGACAACTGGATCGAGGCGGGTCAGGACTGCTGATCCTTTTAGATTTGTCAGCAGCCTTTGACATGGTCGATCATGATCTTCTGGACCACCGCCTCGCAGACGTAGGGATACAGGGCATAGCCTGTAACTGGTTGTGCTCTTTTATCTCTGGTCGGGGACAGAGGGTGGCATTAGGGAGGGAAATGTCGTCGCGCCACTCCTTGGTGTGTGGAGTGCCGCAGGGCGCAATTCTCTCCCCGATGCTTTTTAACATCTTTATGCGCCCCCTTGCCCAGATTATCCGGAGCTATGGGCTGGGCTGTCACCAATATGCTGATGACACTCAGCTCTATCTGCTGATGGATGGCCACACCGACTCGGCCCCAAACACATTGACCAGATGCTTGGAAGCTGTGGCTGGATGGTTTCGTGGGAGCCGATTGAAACTAAATCCTTCGAAGACAGAGGTCCTATGGCTAGGTCGGGATGGCATGGGGATGAGGGACCAACTCCCTTCTCTTGCGGGGGCCCAATTACTGCCATTGCCTTCCGTTAAGAGTTTGGGTGTAATCCTTGATGCCTCCCTTTCCATGGAGGCGCAAGTTACAGCAACAGCCAAGGCGACATTTTTCCACCTTCGCCGCATCAAGCAGTTGGTCCCTTACCTTTCCCGCCCTGACTTGGCCACAGTGATCCATGCGACGGTCATCTCCAGGCTTGACTACTGTAATTCGCTCTATGCGGGGCTGCCCTTGAAGCTGTCCCAGAAACTCCAGCGGGTACAGAATGCTGCAGCGAGGCTCCTCACGGGGTCTCTGCCATGGGAGCATATTCACCCAGTGCTTTTCAAGCTGCACTGGCTCCCGGTGGAGTACAGGGTCAGATTTAAGGTGCTGCTTTTGACCTTTAAAGCCCTTCACGGCCTAGGACCCTCATACCTATGGGACCGCCTCTCCTGGTATGCCCCACGGAGGACCTTAAGGTCCATATATAGCAACACCCTAGAGGTCCCGGGCCCCAAGGAGGTTAGATTGGCTTCACCCAGAGCCAGGGCCTTTTCTTTTTTTTTTTAATAATATTTTTTATTAAGTTTGTAAAATACAGAAAAAAGAATAAAAAGCATGTTATGAGAATAAAATAAAAAGATTACAATTTTTTTTGTTCTTTTTTCCAAATCTACTGGACTTCCCCACATCCTCCCAACCCTGCATTCTCTGTGAACATAACATCAGCAATTTGTTAACTTATTTCATTACTTATTGTATCCTTCGTTTTATCATGTTACCCAATTTCAAATGTGTTATAACCCGAATCATGTGCATTTTCATTTAAACACAATAAAGTTATTTCCTTATTCTATCTCAGACTTCTTGTGCCTTAATTTCCATTTCTTTAGTTTAACATTACTGAAGCTAGAGTTTCCTAAAAGGTGCATTTTTTAACATTCATACAGCTTATAGTGTTTTTCCAGATAGTCCTTAAATTTTTTCCAGTCCTCCTCGATTGTTTCTTCTCCCAGGTCTCGAATTCTGCCAGTCATTTCGGCCAGTTCCATGTAGTCCATCAACTGCATGTGCCATTCCTCCAGTGTGGGTAAATCTTGTGTCTTCCAGTGCTTTGCAATCAAGATCCTTGCTGCTGTAGTAGCATACATAAAAAAAGTTCTGTCCTTCTTAAGCACTCTCTGGTCCACCATGCCCAGGAGGAAGGCCTCTGGTTTCTTAGGTAAGGTAAATCTAAATACCTTTTTTAGTTCATTATGAATCATTTCCCAAAAGGCCTTCACTTTCGGGCAGGTCCACCAGAGGTGAAAGAATGTCCCTTCCGCCTCTTTACATTTCCAACATTTATTATCAGACAGGTGATATATCTTAGCAAGCTTGACTGGGGTCATGTACCACCGGTATATCATTTTCATAATGTTTTCCTTCAAGGCACTACATGCCGTAAATTTCATTCCGGTGTTCCATAACCTTTCCCAGTCTTCAAACATAATGTTATGCCCCAAATCCTGCGCCCACTTTATCATGGCGGATTTGACTGTCTCATCCTGAGTATTCCATTTAAGCAGCAGGTTATACATTCTCGAAAGTAGTTTACTTTTTGGTTCTAACAATTCTGTCTCTAGTTTCGATTTTTCCACCTGGAATCCAACCTTCTTGTCTACTTTAAAGACCTCTTGAATTTGTGCATAATGCAACCAATCTCGCACCTTGTTTTTTAATTTTTCCAAGCTCTGCAACCTCCAATTGTCTCCAATCTTTTCAATAATTTCCCCATATTTAGGCCAATTGGCCTCCATGTTAGGTCTCTTACGTGCCTTGGCCTCCACCGGTGAGAGCCACCTCGGAGTCTTACTCTCCAATAAGTCTTTATATTTTGTCCAGACCATTAAAATTGCTCTCCTAACAATGTGATTTTTAAACAGTTTGTGCACTTTAACCTTGTCATACCACAAATATGCATGCCACCCAAAAGCATTGTCAAACCCTTCCAGATCTAGGACATCAGTGTTTTCCAGTAAGATCCAATCTTTCAACCAGCAGAAGGCTGCGGATTCATAATATAACCTCAAGTCTGGCAGGGCAAATCCCCCTCTTTCTTTCGCGTCAGTTAATATCTTAAACTTTATTCGGGGCTGTTTGCCCTGCCAAACAAACTTAGAAATATCCTTCTGCCACTTTCCAAAACATTCCACCTTGTCCACGATCTGTAGGGTCTGAAACAAAAATAACATTTTTGGCAATACGTTCATCTTTATAGCTGCTATTCGGCCCAACAAGGAAAGTTTCAATCTTGACCACGTTTCCAAATCTCTTTTGATTTCTGACCAACATTTCTTGTAGTTGTCTTTAAACAAATTCAAATTTTTGGAGGTCAGATACACCCCTAGGTATTTTACTTTTTTAACCACATTTAATTCTGTTTCTTTCACGAACTCATCTGTTTCTGTAGTTGTCAAATTTTTTGCTAGAACCTTAGTTTTTTGCTTGTTCAACTTAAATCCCGCCACCCGACCAAAATCAGAAATTAATTCTAACACTCTTTTAGTACTAGAGACTGGCTCCTGCAATGTTAATACCAAGTCATCTGCAAATGCTTTCAATTTATATTGTTTCACTCCGACCTCAATTCCCTGTACCAACCGGTCCTTTCTAATCATGTTCAATAGCACCTCCAGAACTGAAATAAACAATAGGGGGGATAGAGGGCACCCCTGCCGTGTCCCTTTTTCAATTTTAAACTCCTCTGTCACCACATTGTTTACTATCAATTTCGCTTTTTGTTCTGAATATATTGCTTCTATTCCATTTTCAAACCCCCGCCCCACTCCCATCCCTTCCAAATTTTTCTTCATAAACATCCAGGAAATGTTGTCAAAGGCTTTCTCCGCATCAATAAAGATTAGCACCGCTCTAGTGTTGAGCTTTGTTTGTAAAAGTTCCAAAATATCGATAATGTTTCTTGTGTTGCCAAACAAATGCCTACCAGGGAGAAAGCCAGCCTGGTCCTTATGGATCACTTCATTAAGCACTTTTTTAAACCTACTTGCCAAAATGTCTGCAAAAATTTTGTAATCCACATTTAGGAGTGAGATGGGGCGGTAGTTCTTAAGCTGGGTCTTTTCAGTTTCTAGTTTAGGTATCAATGTGATGTAGGCTTCTTTCCACGTTTCCGGTGTCCTCCTCCCCTCCATAATCTGGTTACAGACCTCCAACAAAGGTTGTATCAAATAGTCTTTCAAAACCTTATAGTATTTGGAGGTAAGTCCATCAGGGCCTGGAGATTTGCCTAATTGAAGGTTCTGAATGGCACTTTCAATTTCTTGCTGTGTGATATTACTATTCAGGATTGTTCTCATTTCCTGAGGTATTTTCTGTAATCCATTGGTTTTGAGAAATTGGTCCACCTCCGAGTCTTTCTGTGGCCCTTGTGAATAAAGTTCTTTGAAATATCTCTGGAAGCATTTTCTAATTTCCTCGGGTTTCTGAACCATTCTCCCTTCAATCTCTAGATTTGTAACTGTATTAAGTTTTTGTCTCTTTTTCAACTGCCATGCTAGCAGTTTCCCACACTTATTTGCTGATTCAAAAGATCTTTGTTTCATTTGTTTAATTTTCCATTCCACCTCTTGATTTATCAATTTCAAATATTGTGCTTGGAAAAATTTCACTTCTCTCAGCACTTCCTTCGACTTGGGCTTGGATCTTAATTTTTTCTCTCCATCTTTTATTTTTTCCAATATCTTCTCCTTCTTTTCATTCCAGAGCTTTTTCTTGATCGTATTTTGTTGTATTAGAAACCCTCTCATGACTGCTTTACTTGCGTCCCAGATTGTTCTTTTTTCCACAGTGGTATTTAAATTTATCTCAAAATAGTCCTTTAAAGTTTTTTGGGCCTTCTTAACAATCTTCTCATCCCTTAGTAAGGTGTCATTCATTTTCCATCTGAAGGATCCGGTTGTATTTAGTCTCAATTCCATTTTCAAAGCATTATGGTCGGAGCAGGTTTTTGGGCAGATTTCCACCTTTCTAGTCTTGGGTGCCAGTCCTCTAGTTATCCATATTTGGTCGATTCGTGTCCATGTCAGATGAGCTTCAGAAAAGAAAGTCCCTTCTTTTCCTAGGGGGTTCTTAACCCTCCATATGTCAATTAAGTCCACATTGTCAGTCATTTCAAAGAAAGTTTTAGGTAGTCTGCCATCTTTCGTTACGTTAGCACTTTGCGACTTATCCATATTTACAGACACAACCCCATTCATATCACCCATCATAATGATGTTGTTGTAGTCTAAGTAGTCCAGCATAATCTCATGCAGCTTCCTGAAAAATTCCGATTTTCCTTCATTTGGAGCATATATTCCTAATATCAAAAATTTTTCTCCTTGTGTCTGAATTTCAATTGCCAAAATTCTGCCGTGTTCATCTTTAAATAAGAATTTCGGTGACAGGCTCTCCTTTGCATATATCACCACTCCTCTTTTCTTAACTTTATCCAAAGAAATAAATTCTTGGCCTAATCTTTTATTAATTAGCACTTTTCTGTGGAGCCTTGTCACATGCGTTTCTTGCAGGCAAATAATGTCCAATTGTTCTTTTTTCAAAATATGAAATACTTTTCTTCTTTTTTCCGGAGAGTTTCCGCCATTTATATTCCAACTAAGAAGCTGCAGCGACATCCTGGTCCAATTGGTGGGTCTACAGTGGGGTGTCTAGGTTTCCCTCCGATCCCGGAGGTGGTAGTGCTGGTCCAGATCCAGACGGTGTAGGCTTTGGAGATGGTCCCGGTGGTGGTGGTGGCCAAGAAGCTGCAGCTCCTTTCTGGAGGTCCTCCTCGTGGTCGTGTAAGAACTTCTGTTGGTCCTCAGGTGTTTTAATTCTTACTTTCCTTCCTTTGTAGGTAAATGATAGTCCTTGCGGAAACTCCCACCTATAAGGGATTGTGTTGTATCTCAACAATTTGGTCAAATCTGTATAAGTGGTCCTAAGATCCAAAAGGTGTTTGGGTATGTCTCTGTAAATTTCAGCCTTTTTACCTTCTATCTCCAAAGATTTTTTAAAATGTAGGCCTAGTATCTTGTCTCTTTCCTCTCTTGATCTCAAAATAACCAAACAGTCTCTGGACTTATCCTTTTTTATCAATTTTCCCAGTCTAAAGGCCGTCACAATTTTAAAATCCTTGTCTTCCTCAATCCCCCAGAATTTGGAGAACAAAAGTGTTAGAAATCCCTGTAAATTTCCTTCCTCCAGTTCTGGGATGGCCCTTAACCTGAGATTATTTTCCTTACTTTTCAATTCAACCAATGACAGGTAGGCTTGTTGTTCCCCTACCTGTCTTTTCAGAGGCCTTACTTTCCCCTTAATCTCATCAACCTTTTTGTTCGCCTGTTCTGCTTTTTGACTGGCTTCCACAGCAAGTTTATAATTTTCAGTCGTTGCCCCTTGCAATTTTTCAATTGCCTGAGTGTGCTGGGAAACCTGCTCAGATAATTTACTAATAGAGGATGTAGCTTGGTCAATTTTTGATGATTGATTGTCCACTTTTTGGTTTAAAACTGCCAGTTGTTCCAAAATTTGTTTCAGGACTGTTTCAGATCCTCCAGTTGCCATATCTTCTGTAACAGGCTCTTCAACTTCCACCTCCTGTGCTGTCAGCACAGTTGGGACGGATGATCTTCGTTGATGAGATAGGGTTGTTTGAACAAGTTGCACTGGTTTCTTTTCTTTTTCTTTAGCTTTAGCTGCTCTTGTTCTCCCTGAGCCGCTCATTCCACACCTGCCTCTGTTCAAGGTCAAATTTTCTTTTGTTTCATAAGTCAAACAAGTCCAGAGTGTAAACAATTTAACCACAAAGAATCACAATAAAGTACAGTTCCCAGGCCTCTATGTCTCCACAATCCTCTAGGTGGGGGTATTTCAAAGTTTCAAGGAAGAAGAGAACTCTTATCCGCCATTGAAGTTCTTGTATTCCCTATGTTAAATCTTTAGTAGTTCCAGAGCACAAAAGGAAGGTTCCCCGGGCTTTCTTTTTCTTGAAGAAAAGCCACAAGGTGTCAAGAAAGGTCCCAGCAACAATGTTTAAACGTTAGTGTCTCATTCTATGTATCAGTTTAAACTCCAATAACAGTATCAGCAGTTTGACAGTTCTCTTTTGCACACTGACAGCCTGACAGCTGGGTTGTCCCTTTTAACTCCGCATAGCTCAAAATTAGGAAGAAGGTTCCAAGAATAAAATCCACAGATTTTGCAAAGATTTCCTGCTTGTCTTTTCACTACAAAGTCTATCAGATACACCCTCGTTTTGCTATTACAGTCCCTTTTAAGCGCTTCAGCACTCTTCTGAACGGTTGCTTTAATCTGGTTAGCAAGATCGGGAGACGGACTTCCTGTTACTCGCCTCCCGTTTTCAGCCGAATTTCAACCAAATTCCCAAATTTTAATCCGATGTTTAGCTCCCCTTACTCACGGGTATGTTGCAGCCAATTTCGATGTTTTCAAGAAG
The DNA here is from genome assembly GCF_964106915.1 of Podarcis gaigeae. NCBI lineage: Eukaryota > Metazoa > Chordata > Lepidosauria > Squamata > Lacertidae > Podarcis > Podarcis gaigeae. Next base: position 58,469,079 of record NC_139688.1, read on the forward strand.
AAAGGTCGGCGCTCATCAGCAGCAGCAGCGCGGCTTTGCATCCACGAAAAGAGCGATGAACTCACAGCGCCGCTCCCCCTTTCGCGTTCCGGAGCCCCTTACGGGGCTCCTTCTTCGTTTCTGGGGGGGCTTTTGGCGCCCGCCGAGTCCCACGGCCACAGGCTCGCTCTGCCTGTGGTTTTTCTTGATGGGTCTCCGCTTTGCCGCAGCGGACGACCCTTTTTCGCGGAGCCCCTCTTCACAGAGTAAAGAGGACCGCCATTGCCGTTTTGCGCCACCTCCGGAAGTATCCAGAGCCAGGGCCTTTTCAACTCTGGCTCCGGGCTGGTGGAACGCTCTGCCTCATGAGACCAGGGCCCTGCAGGATCTGATTTCTTTCTGCAGGGCCTGTAAGACAGAGTTGTTCCGCCTGGCCTTTGGCTTGGAGCCAGTTTGATTCCCTCCCTCCCTCTCTTTCTTTTTTCTTTTCCTTCTCCTCCTGCGATGAGGCTACATTTTAATATTTTAATGTTCCATTATTTTAATTGTTGTGTTTTATTTTTGTTTTTAAGTTGTAATCATTCATCTTGTTTTTATTATTGCTTGTAAGCCGCTCTGAGCCCGGCCTTGGCTGGGCAGGGCGGGGTATAAATAAAAAAATATATATTATTATTATTATTATTATCCCAGCGCCATGGCCCTATTTCAGCTCTCCCCACCCCAGCCTGGTACTGGCAATTTGTGAAAGCAATATCTTGCCATCAAGGGCAAACCACATGAATAATAAAATGTTTCATTTGACCCTGAGATTGGATCATACAGTGACTCTTGATATGGACATCGTAGCATTATATTTCCTCAGAGAAGACAGCCCAGAGCAGTGATTCAGCCAGAAACACAGGGATTGGGCTCCTCTGAGGAGGCAGTTAATTCTTATTCTTAGATAGTTAAATAAACTCTTGAATAAAAAAAAATTTTTTGGGGGGTGTAACATTGTTCCTCCAAATTTAATTTAGAAAAAGTATGCCTCAGCCATTTGGGTAACAGTGCCCTAATTAATGTAGGGATCTAATTGCTGAGAGGAAAAATAAGATAATAGTTGCTTGAGAACTTTTACTATCTTTCCAAGTCCTTTGTCCATGATGAATAGTTCTGCAAAACAACGTTCTCAACTTAATGAAAAGCTGCCATGAACAGTGATGTATACCAGCCCAAAGTCTGCTTGTCAGGCAGGTATGTTAAAAACAAGATGCAGCTAAAGGAATATTTTTTTTTCTTGATTAGATAATGGCTTGGTTGAAATCCCCTCAGCTTCAGTGAAACAGAAGTTAGCAATTTCAGCCATA